>NC_068574.1:47527013-48822013 GCF_025698545.1 Gossypium raimondii | reverse complement strand
ATGGCATGTGACACTGTTGTTTGACATTATTTCGAATCACACATGGGTTGGCGCACTGTCTACGACACGGCCGTGTGACCCTATTTTTGAACTGTACATGGTTCAGCCACACGCCATGTCCCTATGCCACACAACCTGGCCATACAGTCTTGTGACCCCTATTTGTACATTTTATTCAAAATTTTGTAAAAATTTCAATTTGATCCAGAATTGATCTCAGTTTGTTTTAAATGTTCTGTAAGCTCAAATTAGGTATAGAATTGTTTGAAAAACATGAAAATGATTAATTATAATTTGTTTTGTTGAATTTGATTAAAATTTATGATAAATGTTCATACATTATTATCGTAATGCCTTATAGCTCGGGTCAGGCGACTAAACCGGGTATAGGGTGTTACATTTCTTATTCTATATTAGTTTCTTAAACCCTTAAAGGATCTAGGGCCAGATAGCCTCCATCCCTTTTTTTTAGCAATGTTGGCTCGAAGTGAAGCAAAAAGTAATCTGATGTTTTTTAAAATGTTCTCTATATCATTTGTTTCCCCTATGCTAAATGATACTCTGATTTATCTTATCCCTAAATCCAGAAAAGCTACATCTATTTCTCAGTTTCGACCAATAAGTCTGTGCAACACGGTTTATAATATCGTCACCAAAGTTTCGGTTATGAAGCTAATACCTATCTTACGCAAGATTATCTCCCTGTTTCAGGGTAGCTTTGTTCTTGGGAGGCATTCCTCGGATAATGCTATTAATGTCCAAGAAATCATGCATTCTCTTAAGAAATTGAATTGAAAGAAGAAGAGAGTATGATAAACTGGAATAAAATTTTATTACAAAAGTCCTTCATTTCTTTGTGTTTTTGCTTTCCTGGATTAATCTTATCATGAGCTGTGTTTCCTCTACCTCTTCTATAGTTGTATTGAATGGCTCTAAGTTGAAACCCTTTTTCCCATCTTGTGGAATAGGACGGGGAGACCCTCTATATCCTTATTTATTTATTTTGTGTATGAAAATCTTAAATCTCTAGATCCTCCATATAGTTGATCATAACGAATGGATATCGACTTAGGCTTCGAGTAGTGGCTCGAGCTTCTCTCATTTATGTTGTTGATGATGTCATTCTCTTTGGAAAAAAATATATTCTACAACAATGGAAACCATTGGGCGCACCCTTAGTCTTTTTATGAGGGAATTTGGCTAATGTATCAATTTTTAGAAGTCTAGGATCATCTTCTCTCCTAATTTCCTGCCTAGTTTTAAAGCTCGAATTGTTTATTTCTTAGGGATTCAGAAAACCTAGGACATTGGGAGATATTTGGGGCTCTCAATCCTATCGGGGCGTTCTTTTTGAAAGGATTTTGAATTTATTGTGGACAAGATTCGTAGTAAACATAAAGCTTAGAAAGCCAATCTTCTATATCATGCCTGTAGACTGGTCCTCCTACAATCTACTATGGCTTCCATACTTACTATTTTATGCAGCACAGATTGCTCCTTGTTAGAATTTTGAATCTCATTGAGATATACTTAATTGAGATTTTTTGTATGAAAGTAAGGAAGGCTCTAAGAAGCTCCATCTAGTAAGTTAGGATGAGAGTTCTTGTCTAAAAGCTCTTGGTGGACTGAGCATACCCATTGCAAAACATAAAAACCAAGCTCTCATTATGAAGTTGGGTGGAAGGTTATTCAAAAGAAAGACAGGTTTTGGGCTAAGCTTCTTATTGCTAAATATGTTCAAGATCCTAGAAATCCTCTGTTGATTACTAATGTTACCCTGACTTGGAAATCCCTTTGTAGTATCAGTCCTCTTCTAGCTTCTGGTTTTAGATGGGTGATTAAATATGGAAATTTTGTTAATTTCTAGATGGATGATTGGTTTGGATTAGGTGCCTTGAGAGAAATTGTTTAGAGACCGCTGTTAAGGCAGGAAGGGATTATGACATTTAAACAAGTGCGGGATAGGTGGGAAGGTCAAGGGCCATCATGTTTTTCTTTAAGGTTATATCAAGATTTGATTGACATGGTTTTGAGCACTCTCATCCCCAATATTCCCAATATCCCAGACACTTTATGTTGGGGGTGTACCAGGGATAGTAGGTTTACTCTGGCCAACGTTTATACTATTGCAGCTAGTTTAGATGCTAAAATTCCTGAACCTAATGCTAACCTTTGGAATCTCATTTGGAAAACCAAACTTACTCTCAAGATCAAATGTTAGGGAAATACGGTCATTACACTATTCCTATGAGGACTTTCTAAAAAGTAGGCACCTTGTTTTGGATGATCATTGTTCATGGTGTACCACAACTCCAGAAGAGATCTATCATCTCTTTAGATATTTTTCTATCTCTCATGATATCTAGAATTCCTTGTATATCAAGGTTCATTATAGATCGCATCCTCAGTCTCTTGGATAGACTAGATTATTGCTAACTTATCCTCTAATAAGTGACATCGTACCTTAGCCTTCCTTGGTATGCAGTGTTTGCCTTTGTTCTTTGGGAAATTTGGTTGCTTAGAAATGCTGTTATCTTTGGAAGTCATTGTCCTAATGAATCATTTGTAAGTAGAGTTGTAATACGCCATACCCGACCTTATGATAGGATCCGAGTTTGATGTGTCACTACTCAAAATCGAACTATCATATAGCAAAACAATTTGGCGGAAGCTTTATAAAATTATTACAAAGTTATACATATAAACATATTATAGTTGTGGTTTTACTAAAGTTTGAATGAAATCATTAACAAATTGAAATAACGTTCAAGCCATTTGGCGTATAAGTTCAAATATAATAACTTCATTAAACATAATGCAATAATTCAAATCCAGACATTGATACTTAATATAAATATTTTAAAAATAGATTTTTGTCAAAATAGAAATTATTTATACAGTTCATTTCCAAAATACATTTATACGCCACCCCCAAGAGTCATGCATGATACAGAACAAAACAGTCGACTCACAATAGCAGCAAAACTCTAGCGTAGTCCTTCTAGCAAAGTCTTCCTTCAGTCAGTAAGCTTGAGAAGGAAAAGCTAGGTGGAGTAAGTTCATATGAAATTAGTGAGTTCCAAAGAGACATTATATATATCTTTACTTACAATACAATTGAATCTTTCAGAGGGACTTACACATGATTCTAGCACAATCTATAAACCAAGTCTTTTGCCTTTATCACTTGGACTCTGGTTAGCTTCTTGAGCTAAAATAAAGATATTTATACATATCAGATCATTAATCTATCAAATCTAAACATGCATGTAAGAATCAACAACACTTAATCTAGAATCAGGAAATTTCCTTCCTCACACACCATTCTAACATCTATGCATGCAGTAAAAAAAACACGGAAATGAATTCAATGATAACTTAAGGGTTCATCAGTAATTACCAGCGAGCTGGTACTAACATATATGTTACATAGATACTACGAACCTTCACTTTGAAAAAGTTATCTAAACTTAAGTTTTTCAAAGACTTTTAGAGGAAATCAAAAAAAGAAGAAGAAGACGACGTAAAAGGTGTTCAGAAAGACCACTTCTATCCTTATATACTTAAGCACAGAGACAAAGATTAGTGGAAAAATCAAATAATTCCACTAACTCTCTTGATTCACGTGATTAAGTGCACTTAGCAAAATTTAAGTATTATCATCTACAGTAGTCTAGTTTTATTTTAACTAGACCTTAACTTGCCTAACTAAACCAACATACAAAAATAATAAATAAATCTAAACAACTTTGAACTTAACTAGTTCACCCAAAGCATATGGGTTGGGAGGATACTTAACAAAAGAGTCCGTCAAACCTTAGAGCTCGCCAAACTAGGATTTCTCCAAATGGCCTATTACACAGAATTCTATACTTAGTTAGAACAAATACTTTACTTACTCAAATCTATCTTTAATTTACCATCTATACGCCAAACAGTAACCAAATATGGAGACTTCACCGGGCGGGCTGTTACAAGAGTCTTATCTGCAACGGGTGAATTTGTTACCTCTTCATCGTTGGTACGACGAATTTCTTCTCCCTTCCTTCACTCGAGTTTCTTGGAAACCTCCTGGTAGTGACTTGTTTAAGCTTAATACTGACAGATTGTCTCTTGGTAACCTGGGATAGGTGGGAGTCGAAGCTCTCATTCAGGACCACCTAGGGAATTAAGTGGTTGGCTCCTATAGACATAGTTAGTAGCGCCTAAGCTGAACTGTGGGTATTGATGGGCTCCAACTAACAAGATCACTTAATATCAATGACCTAGAGATTGAAGTTGATGTCACCGCTGTTAGTTTTCTAATGGCTAATAATACTACTACTAATTTGATTCTCTCCCCTTTGGTTGATGAGTGCAGGATGCTCCGACAATCTTTAACCAGTAGACCTCTGTTGCATGTTTTTTTAGAAGGAAACTAATACGCCAATGTTGTTGCTTATTTAAGGAATAACTTGCAAAGTAACTCTCCATTGGACGGTGTTTTGTCTTCTGCTTTCTGTACTGTTTGTAATATTCCCCATAGTTACTTGAAGACTTTTCACTTGCTAATAAGCATGGTTGTTTTATGTATGGAGCTTGACTCTCTTAATAATTTATGAATATAATTCCCTTTTCGACAAAAAAAAAAACATTTTGTAGTATGTGCATGAAATCAAAAGTTTGAAAAAAGAGAGTATAATTTGTAGGGTTAATGATAAAGAAATTAATATATTTTTTAAGCTTAATTGAGACACTTGTGACATTTGAGAAATGGCTAGCAAGAATCAAACCCCATTTTCACCATATCAGGAACCAGGAATGTAGAAGATAGTGGCTAAATGTGTGTGAGATTTGAAATCAATTCGTACATGTCTCAATGAACAAGAAAAAACAAAAGAACATGCGAGTCCAAAAATAGAGCAGTGGTGTTGTGGTATTACGGCGAGGCCCATTTCGGAGAAGAAAGGGAACAAAAACCCTGCAAAGATTCTTGCAGACAAAATAGTGATTATGTTTTTGAAAATTTTTGGTGGACCACCTGCAGTTTTCCAGGTAAATGGTGATACCTTTCTTTTAATATCTCAAAAACTTATATATAAATTTTGATTTAATTTATAATTTAATATGTAAATTTTGATTCAGTATAATTGTGTAATTTTAATTCAATTTTATAAATAAAATTTTAATTTATTTATTTTCATGTTAGATAATTATAATTATTTGTGTGTGCATTAAGTAAACATAAAATAATGGCACATTAAAAACAATTAATAATTTATAAAAATTAAATCAAAATGATATATTTATACAAAATAAAAAGTCATATATAATATTACATATTTAAACAAAATTAATGAATAATTTTGATATTTACTTGTGTTATTGTAATCCACTCTCTTCCTACAGTCTCCTTCATTGTTACTAATCATGAAAAATATTTGCAAATTGCAATTGGGTGCCTGTAATCTCTAAGGCAATAAAGAACACAAAATGATAAACCTGAAAAATATACATTCCTCTAACCCACTTCCCTAACTCAATTTCCCTGTAAGAAAATCATGTGCATATTTAATATTGGAAGCGAAAACTATGGATAAAAAAAATCTATCAAAATAAAAAAAATCTATTTGCACTTCTTTTCAAATTTGATGTTTGAAACAAATAACTTTCATTTTAATTTCTATTAGAATAAAGGTTGGAACAAAATCGAAAAGCACAGATTGAAGGCAAAGTAAATCAATGAGTAAAGTAAGGAAAAATAACATATAATATTTATTAACGCAGTTAAGTTTCACCAATCCTAATCACTCTTCTTAAAATATCTCACTTTCAATCCAAGTCTCTCAATAAAACTTAACAAGAGAATAACAAAACAATTACTCAATAAAACACTCAAAAATGTGATACAAGCAACCTATTTATTGGTTGATACAAACTGTCCTTTTGATAGTTTTTGATAAACTCTAATTTCCCATTCAAAAACTAAAATTATCCCATTAGTTATCTTAAGTATTTATCACGTAAAAACATTTTATAAATAAATCTTTTATCAACTTCAAAATTTTCTCGATAATGATTTTAAACTTTTTCCTTCTCCAAGTTAATCAATTTAAAGATGATGCTCATGTATTAGCATGAAACTACTCAACAAGATTAAAACATAAACTATGTCATTAAAAATTCAAATATAAAATTTTGACTACAATAAAATTGTTAGTCTATCTACTATTCCAACATTTCAAAAGGAAAATTTAATGAAAACAAAAGCTTTAAAAATAATTTCAATAAAAAACCCGATGTCTCTCAAATTAAGTTTTATGAAAAAAGAAGAAGAAGTAATATTAAAATAATTTTATCCATTCTATTTTAAATTTAATCATTGATAAATTTAACTATCATATACAGAAAGGTTAAAAGAAATTATAAAAATGTAATTATGAAACTGGGGAAGAAAGGTCCACAAAAACTCACTCATTACATTTTGCAGGATTGACCATGACTTTTCATTGTAATTAGGGCCACACCCCAAATTTTAATTATACATTTACAAACTGACAAAAACACTCGTTGAAAAATACTTGGCTCTGAAAAAGTCACCTTTTTGGGGTTGACTATAATTAGAGGGAAGAAAAATATGATCTCTGATGATTGATTGTGGATGTGGACCATTCACTAACTTCACTGCCTTCCTACCCCTTTGTTGATTGCTTTGCTTGAAACTTTGAAAGTTGTACAAATCCATTTTCAGAACATTTGCAGTATTTTCTGCAACTAAAGGACAGCCACATAAAGTTTTCAACTTCAACCACAGATGGTTAGGTCCATTTGAAGCTTATGGTCTCAATCCCCTATAACATGGCGGCCTTGTGGGTTTTAACCTCTTATTTGGGCTGCACCTTTTGTTTTGCCTTTCTCTACAACTCACTCCAAAAATACAAGTTGGATCAAATTTTGAATATTCATAAATTTCACATCTTAATTCTAAGAACTGTTTGTTTACTATTTTGTCTTACTTATTTGATTAAGTTACCTACTCTTGATTTAGAGACTAGATTTAGAGAATTCTTTTAATGTACAAATATGATTTTTTTTTTTTTACTTTAATTGTCATTGTAGATTGGTTTTCTAGGTAAAGCTCTATAAATGTAGGTTCAATCCTTATTATCTTATCGGGTAAACTACAAAAATAGTCATTTTTGTTTGTCTCAGATTACATTTTAGTCATTTATGTTTGAAATATTACGTTTTAATCACTTACGTTATCGTTTTATTACGTAGTGATCACTCTACCATTAAGCTTCGTTACCTTCCTAAAGGCAGTCCTACATGAAAGTCTAAATGAGTTTCAAATGCCAACTTGGATGTTCTACATGGCCCAAATTAAATTTATTTAATTAAAAACCTATTTTCATCCTAGCATCTGGACATCCATGTAATGGCCTAAATTCAAGGTTATCGGAACAGTGGTTTCGTAGCCACAAATCCGATTTAAAGATAAATTTATTTTAATATTTTTACATGAATATTGATATGATAGGAAAATCGTATGAAAATATCAATAGAAAAATTTTACAGATTTAGTGGTTAGTTAGAAAAAGAAATTATTGAAGAAATTGGGTAAAAATAAGGTATCGAGACCTCGATCTCGTAAAACCGAGTCGGAAATATTTTTATAAACATTTATGAAGTGTTAGTAATATGGTATTAAAATTTTGTTAGAAAATTTCTACGTTTGGGTAGTTAATTGAGTGAAAATGACTAAATTGAAAAGGGTGTAAAAGTTACTAGAAGGATTAAATAGCTCAATTGTTAAATGAGGAGGGACATAAATTGCAAATAAGCCCAAAAGGAGATATTTTGTGCGGCATAAGCTGAGAAAAATCAGGAGAATTGGTGAAATAAGGGTAAAATGGGAAAATAACAAATTTTACTAACATAAAAATTGGACCAAATTGGAATATCTAGAATTCTCTTCATATTTTCTTCATTATCATCAGCCAAAAACGTCCTAGGGGTTTGTTCAAGCTGGTACTTCATAATTTGTGCACCAAGTGAGTTAATCCTTGCCTTTTTCTTGTATTTTTTGTGTTTCTAAGACTTTTACAACTAGGTCCTATTACTAAATTCATTAGTTTTTGATTTCATGGATGAAATTGAAAGTCACTATGGTTGAGTGCTGTAAGTTTATGATGAAATAACATTAAATTGAAGCTTTAATTTGTTTATGAGATGATTTTATTAGGTAATTTCAATTGAAATTGATTTGTAGGACCTAATTGTGAAAAAGTTTGGAATTAAAGTATAGTGCTAAAATTCTGATGTCCAAAGGTTATAAAGTAGTTTAAAGTGATAGAATAAAGTGTTAATTGAGAAAAATAAGCTCAATTGAGAGGTTAATTGAGTAGGGATGAAATTATCATTTATTGAAAGCTTAGGGGGAAAATGATAATTAACATCATGCACTAAAACAGTTTTGGACAGCAACAGTAGTCTAACTTTGAAAAATAACCAAAAATTGTAGAGATCAAATTAGAGGATGAATAAGATATGAAATTAAAGCTTATTGATTCTAGTTTCTTATAAAAGAAACTATGTAAGCAATGGAATTGAAAATCATGATATATAATAGATTTTGTGAGACAATGTCAAAATGAATTCGGGTTCCCCTGTTCTGATTTTGGAAAATCATAAAAAATTTGAGAAAAATAATTAGGGGCTTAAATTTATATTTTTAAAATCCTTAATGAGTCTATTTTCAAAAGAAACAAACGATAACATCATCTGAACCCTGTATGAGGAGATAATTAATTTTTAGTGAAGATGGATCGGAACTGTCGAACAGTGAAACAAGAGAAATTTTAAAGAATAAACTGTACTTATTGGCTAAACCAAAAATTCTGAAAATTTTATGGTAAAAAGATATGTGAGTCTAGTTTTAGAGAAAATTTTCAGATCTCAAGTCGGATTCTGTAGCTTAAGATATAATTAATTTAGTGACTATGACTCAAGTGAACAACTTGTTATGAGTAAACAAGTAAATAATGGTATTATGTATATATCAAGGATGTGGAATGGAGTGGAGGAGGAGGAAAATATATGTGAATATTCATCTAATTTGAGTTTATTTTAAATAGCTAATTTACATGCTTTAGGTTTAGCGACTAAATTGAATAAAAGAAAATTTTTAAGGGTAATTTTGTAAAAATTTCAAAAATGACCAAATTGCATGAAATGAATTGTCTTATTATTTAAATTAATAAATTGAATGAAATATTAATTTAGATCAAGATTGGGTGGATATTCGAGGAAAATGGAAAATTACCAAAATGTCCCTAAATTTTGGTATATCTGCAATTTAGCCCGGTAAGTTCGTGTAACTTGAATTATACTCTTAAATGCTTGAAACGTTTGTTATTGATGTGAATATGATTTGAATGTTAATTGTATGAAAATTGATGAAACATTGATATATTTGATAAAAAGGGGCGAAATCCCGGTTGAATGGAAGGAAAATTCGATGAATCTCTGAAAAGGAATTGACGGTAAAAAGGATCTAACCCGGACGGGTGATCCTATCCTGATATAGCCTTCCCGAAGAATATGTGGAAAATGGATTTAGCCCGGACGGGTATTCCGAATGAGGGTTTGAATTTAGCCTGGACTGGTAATTCAGATCCAAGCTCATTAGAGTAATTGTCATTGCAGGGGATTTAGCCTAGACTGATAGTCGTAATTCAGATCCAAGCTCATTAGAGTAATTGTCATTGCAGGGGATTTAGCCTAGACTGGTAATCCCGACAATACTCTATGAGTTTATATTCTGAGGATTTAGCTTTGAATCGGTAATCCATTGTAAGGATGAGGTTCATGAGTGTGCTCTCTGAAATGGACATGTGCGCACATGAATATGAATTGATGGACACGGATTTGTACACTTAGGTGTACCCCTGAAAATCCATCGAAATTCCAAGTAGTTCAACGGGATAAATATGGAAAAATAAAAAGGGAATGGAAATCATGGAGTTGATGAGCTCATCAATCATGGTATATATATTATTGATACATGTAAATTATTGAACTAATTTGAATTTTGAGTTTGTGCATGTTAAGGGAATAATGCATTGAATGGATGTATGAATGTTTATTGCATTGTATTGAAAATATTAGGTAAGTATAATTCTTGTTACATGAGCTTACTAAGCACAAAGTGCTTACCCTAATTCTTTTTCCCCTGTTTTGTAGTGTTAAAAGCTCGGAGGTCGGATTCGATCAGAGATGCATCACACTATCAACCTCAAGATCTCGGTATATAAAGAAACTTTATTTTGGAAATCAATGGCATGTATAAGCTAATAAAGTAAATGTTAATGTGAAATGAATGTAAGGTTACCCATTCGTATGGCTAACAAATTTTGGTTTTGGTATGTGATGAGGTTATCTTATGAATATGTTAAATCTATCTTGAAAATATGTTGAAATGGATTAGTTGTGTTGGAATGGTCTCAGTTTAAAATTGCAGGAAATATTAGATATTTATAAAGGGGTTATATTGAGTTCAAAACAAAAAACTTTGGGATTTTGTGACAAATTTCTTATGGTTTCAATTTAATCTCGGTTTGGTCCCGATGTATGTTTTGGGCTTCGGAGGCCCATCTAAGGGACGTCATGACATGTTTCAATAAATGAATAGTATTTAACTTGTAATAAAGAAAAATTTATTTGGTAAAATCTGGTAATGCCTCGTACCCTATTCCAACGACAAATACGGGTAGGGGGTATTACAATCCAAGTTGGCATCTAAAACCTATTTGGACTGCCATGTAGGATTGTCGTTAGGGAGGTAAAGAAGTTTAATGGTAAAGTGACTACTTCGTAACTAAAATATAACATTTCAAACATAAATTACTAAAATGTAATTAGAAGCAAACAAAAGTGACTATTTTTATAGTTTACCCTTATCTTATCAATTGTGTTGTACAAATTAACTACGTTGTTCCAGTTGTTGTACTTGATACAGTTTCCATAACTTATTACTAAATGTACTTTTGTTTTTAATCTGGAATCCAAAATGGTAATTTTTTAGGGTAAACCGAGGTAGAGTTCAACTCTATTCTTTTTATTACCCAACAACGATAAGTTACAAAATTATCTCTCAATTATTAATTTTTTTGTTACCTACTTATGAAAAGTCAAAAATGATTTCTTAACTATTCAATTTTATCTTCTTCTTTTTTTATCTCTAACAAGTTAACATGAAAATAAAAACACCCAAAAATTCAAAATAGTTATGTGACTAAAATGACAAAATTAAATAATTAAGTGACTATTTTATAAATTTTTATAATTAGATAAAAGTAGTTTACCCAAGATTTTAATAATGTATAATCTTCATGGATTTTATCTAGGAGGTGCAAATTTTGGTCCCTAGTTATTGGAGGAGAAGTTGGAATGACCAATTTTCAGGCATACTGATTCTCATTTCTCACCCACAATTTAATATAGATAAGAACATCCAAGGATCACAAAATTTATTCTAAAAGAACAAATGGGGACTGTTAAAAAGACATGACATGTAAAGTTTTCTTTAATTCCTTTGCAGTATGTACGTATAATCCCCCCTCCTTCGTTTCCTAGGATTACCTGCAAATTCCTTGAGCCTCCTCTCTCTTGTAACATAAATTGGCTGCCTAAACATTGACAACCGACATCGGGAAAGACTTGGACAAGCCGACGAGATTTGTTTTGAACGTAATGGACGAAGATTGGTCGACGTAGATATCGGTTAAGGCGATCCAAATCAAGAACTCCTTGGCTTTAACACCCGTCAAATTCTTGATCTTTTTGGGCTCGAAATAAGCAGTGACCTCGGCGTCGTAGCTGAGGACAACATCCTCTAACTTGCACAACTCCCTCTTCTTTTTATGTCGGAGCCTGAAAGAACTAGATAAAAGAATTTGAAAATAACTAGCCAAACAGAATGAAAAGAGAGAATATAAAATGAATTTCTTTCTCTTGTATTCAAATTGCTTGCTTCTGAATTCTCAACTTACAGTATTTATAGACTTTGTTGACTAGTCTAAACTTCACAACAACCTTACCAGACTCATAACTAATTAACAACTTCCTATATTCTAATATTCATCCATCTTCTCCATAGGTAACACCTGTAGAAAACTCCGAAATCGAGTAAAATTCGATAGTGAAAGCGGTTTAGTAAGAACATCAGCAACTTGATCACAAGCTGGAACCTCGCCAACAGCAATAATACCATTAGCTACTTTTTCACGAACGAAAAATAAATCTAACTCAACATGCTTAAACTTTGAATGAAGAATAGGATTAGCAGCAACTGCAACCGCCCCAGAACTATCACACCAAATATCAGGAATGCTAGTAGACTGAACATGCAACTCTTGAAGTAACGATAAAAGCCACGTAACCTCACTAGTAATCGCAAGAAGACTTGATATTCGCCTCGGCGATGAGACCGAGCAACAACTCTTTTTTTCGTACACCACGAGACAGGAGAATGTCCAATATACACACAGTATCCAGTAGTAGATCTCCGGTCATCAAAATCTAAACCCCAGTTTGCATCAGCATACCCAACTAATGACAAACAGGTAGACGGATGAAATACAATCCCAAAATCAATCGTTCCACCTAGATACCTCAAAATCCGCTTCAGAGCGGTCATATGTATGGAAGTGGGACAATGCATAAACTGACATATTCGATTTACAGCATACGCAACATCAGGCCGCGTAAGAGTAACATACTGTAATGCTCCTGCAAGACTCCTATATTCAGTTGGATCCTCCAAACGTTCCCCACCATCTCTAGTTAGGATAGAGGAACTAATCATCGGAGTGTGAACACTCTTCGCATTTTCCATCGAGCACCTTATGAGAATATCACGAATATACTTCTTCTAACATAGATGAAGACAACCGGAGGAAGAACGAGTAACCTCTATCCCAAGAAAATAATGGAGATCACCCGTGTCCTTAAGTGAGAACTTATTATTCAGCAACTTAACAAACCACTCTATAACAGAAGGCACATCACCAGTAATAATGATATCATCAACGTATACCAGAACATACAATGCTGAAGCTGATACCACTCGAACAAACAAAGAAGCATCAGACTTTGATACCACAAACCCCACAGAGAGTAGAAATCCTTTTAACTTCTCAAACCAGGCACGAGGAGCCTGACGAAGACCATACAACATTTTCTTCAGACAACACATCAAAGGTCTACCATCTAAGTCATATTGAACATAACCGGGAGGTTGATGCATAAAAACTTCAGTGTCAAGATCGCCATTTAGAAACGCATTATTCACATCCACTTGCCGAAGCAACCACCCCTTAGACACAGCAATAGAGAAAATAACTCTGATAGTAGCCGGTTTGACCACTGGACTAAACGTTTCCTTAAAGTCACAACCTGGAACTTGGGAGCATCCTTTTGCGACTAAACGAGCCTTATGTCGAGCAATAGTACCATCAGAATTCTTCTTGATTCTGAACAACCATTTGCACCCAATGATCTTACGATTAGACGGAGTGGGAACAAGCTCCCATGTGGAATTACGCATAAGAGCATCATACTCAGCTTGCGCAGCATCGCGCCACTCAACAGTAGCCAGAGCTTCTTCAATCGTAGTCGGTTCAACAGCTTCAACGTTTAAAACCTTAGGCTTGTAAACCCCCGCTTTAGCTCGAGTGACCATTGGGTGAGTATTACCCATAGGTGGCCTATTAATCTGACTATCAGATGCCGATGAAACACCTGCAGACATTCTCATAGTAGAACGAGAATTATCACTTGATGATCCCGAGCCATGCACTGCTGGAGGATCACTCAATTCAGTCCCATCATTAGCTGACGAACCATGAGCTGGGAGATTACCCGACCCAGTCCCGACATCAGCTGAAGAATCACGAGACTGAGACTGCTCTAAATTAACATCTAATACAAGATCAGCAGACGGAGATTGCAACCCTTGTAAAGACTGTGTCATCATGCAAGGCTCAAGAGTTGAGGAATAAGACGGCCACACGAGAGGAACAGCAGTCGAACTAGTCTGAGTGGTCGTCGACATAGACTTGTCTGGAATAGTCTTAGCAAACAAAAATCTCTGTTCATCAAATACCACATGCCTTGATATTATAACCTTACCATCTGGTAAAAGACATTGATACCCCTTGTGACGAGGACTGTATCCCAACAATGTAGACGGCTGAGACCGAAATTCCAATTTATTCCTTACAAACGGACGTAAGTAAGGATAACAACAGCAGCCAAACACTCGAAGATGATCATAGGTCGGATCATGTCCATATAGTACCTTAAACGGAGAACTGTCTTGAATGACAACAGTAGGAAGTCGATTTATAAGATGAACTGCACAGCAAAACGCATACCCCCAGTATTCCAGAGGCAAACTTGCGTGAGCCAACAATGTAATGCCCACTTCAATAATGTGGCGATGCTTACGCTCAGCCACTCCATTTTGTTCTGAAGTATACGGACACGTTAGTCGATGTATGATTCCTTGAGATTTTAAGACAGACGTAAAACCACGGTATTTACCTCCACAATCGCTCTGGAACTACTTAATAGACTTGCCAAACTGTGTCTTAATTAACTGTTGAAACTGAGTAAAGCATTCTAGTGCTTGAGCTTTTTGACGTAAAAGATAAACCCAAGTAAACCGAGTACACATATCAATAAACGAAACATAATATCTTTTATCACCACATGCAACAGGTGCAGGACCCTAAAGATCAGACACAACCAACTCAAAAGGACGATAGCTAGTAGTCGAAGGGGAGAAAGGCAACTTATGTGACCTGCCTTTTTGACATGCAGTACATATACCATCCAAACTATTTTTACTTGAAGCAACATTACATTTATTTAAAACTGTTTTGACCACAGAAGTTGATGGGTGGCCTAAACGATTATGCCATAAAGCAAACACATTATTATTTGAAACTACATGTGGAACTTGCGAATGAGCAACAAATGGAGCAACCGTAGACGAAGTAGAACCCACTGGCACAGAAAACTGATAAAGTCCATCATGAATGCGGCCCGTCAGCAATGTCTCCCGAGTCACCGTATCCTTAATAACACAATGGTTAGGATGAAACTCAAAAAACACACCATTATCACGAGCAAACTGTGAGACGGATAAGAGGTTTTTTCGTATACTTGGCACACATAAGACATTTGATAATCGCAACGACTTATATTGAGTAGGTAAAATAGCAGTACCAATTGACGAAATTACCGCAGGAGTACCATCACCCATTAAAAGAGATGACGTACCTGAATATGGCGTGACATCACGTAAAGCTGACACATCACGACAGACATGATGACTAGCTCCCGAGTCAGGATACCAAGTTATGGTGCCACCTTGCACTGGAACGTATGGGTCATCTTTACTAGTACCAAACCCAAGTTGAGCAGTATTGACATGAGAGCCAGATTCTAAAGGATCAGAATAATCAGATGCATGTAAGTCCCCTAGCCGAGGGAGCCCAATACATGGTTCGAACCCAGTACAAACCCGAGCACGCGGTTTAGTACATCGTAAAACTCTATCAACGCCAATCGGTTCAGGTGAGCCGGGATCACTTTGATCAACTTGAACAAAATTAGACGACGGAACCCTATTTGCATTTGGGTCAATATTCGGCCCATGAGTGGAATTTACCACATTCGGCCCTTGCAACCCACACCGTCCATTTCCAGCAACAAAATTCAATGAGGCATTTCCATTAGTCCCATCGCAATTAAAACCAGGCCCATTATCATGTCCAAACTGACGTAAATTTGGCTTAAACTTGTTTCCATATGGCCGGCCATATTCATTTGGATATGACACCTGTGGCCCACGTGCTAATTTTTCACTCTGCAGGCCAGCACTCCAATTTTGACCACCATTCCTATTTTGACTTGCATAGTTCCCTTGTCCATAAATTGTTCTTTGACTTTTGGGATAATGAGCCACATATTGCTCATCTTCTTCTTGCGCACATGGTCCAAATTCGGCTCTCTCAACACCCGACGGAGCCCCTTGATTATTCGAATCTCTATGATAACGATAGTAGCACTTCTGAGCTACATGACCAAAACGACTACAGATCTGGCATTGAATGCGAGATCGGAAGGTTTTGCCACGGTCACGAACAGACGTACGACCGCCACGATTGCCTCCTTCAACCGACGGCGCATCCTCAACCAGATTTGCATTCAAATTTACCTCCTGCAACACCTGAGCTTGACGACTCTCACAATCAACTAGAGCATCGACCACACGTTGTAACGACAGAACACCAGTCGACAGCCTAGCGGAGGAGATAACCGCCTCAAACTCTGACGGTAATCCCGCGAGCATCACCTCAATCTTCTCTTCATCATAGAGACGAGAACCAGAGGCATCTAACATAGCACACAGATCTTTAATTTTAGCAACATAAGCTTTAATGGAAAGGTTACCTTTCTTCAAAGAATGAAGCTCATGCCGAATTCGTGACTACTTAGCACCAGTGTCAGCCGCAAACAAATTGATAGCCATGTTCCACATATCACACGCCGTGGATGCATCATCAAATGACGATTGAAGAGATGTACTTACAGTTGATAACAGCCATGAAGTCAGAAGCCTATCTTGCTGTATGAACACCTGTGCTGCCGGATTTGGAGCACGTGAACCATCAGGCAGAGACATAAACCGCAACGGCGGAACAACGGTGCCATCTAAGAATCCTGTAAGTCCATATCCATCCACTATTAATTTGATCTGTTTGCGCCATTGAATATAGGTGCCTTCATCAAGCTTAACCACTTCATGCCGAGGAAGACCGGTCGTGACACGATCGCCGGAGAACACTTCAGAGCTAGACTCACCAGTTGCGAAATCAGCGGAAGCCATGATAGACAAGATCCAGAATCTAATGGCGATTGATACCATGAAAGAACTAGATAAAAGAATTTGAAAATAACTAGCCAAACAGAACGAAAAGAGAGAATATAAAATGAATTTCTTTCTCTTGTATTCAAATTGCTTGCTTCTGAATTCTCAACTTACAGTATTTATAGACTTTGTTGACTAGTCTAAACTTCACAATAACCTTACCAGACTCATAACTAATTAACAACTTCCTATATTCTAATAGAGCCAAACAAAGCCGGTGTCTTTAACGTACCCACATTCTTGAATGTCTTGAAACGTTAGCAACCCAATGGGGAACCTTTTTCTTCTAACAAGGACACGAATTTTTCTCTGCATGTTTCGTCGCCGTAATAAACTTCAGCTTTGGCCTTTATTTCCTTGGTTACACGAGACATGTTTTCGCCTTTAAACTTTGTGTTGGAGCTTTGGTGTTTGCGGTTTTTAAGGGAGGCTTGGAGGGAGTTTTTGAGGCGTAGGGTGTTAGTCATGTTTGACCCTCACCAGCAAATTCGGCTATTAGTGTGCGAATATTACGTTTACAGCACACATTAGCAAGTTCTTAATGGAACTTGTTTAATTGGTTTCAATGTTTGTCCAACTTAACTCTGGTAATGGGATCTTGGTTTAATGGTATGGTTGAATTCAAGAGATGTTTGAGATTTTAAATTCAAGTTTTAACTTTTGCAAATAGAGAGAAGTTATCCCCAAATTTATTTTAATTTAAGTCCCATTGAATGTGATATATCTTTAAATTTATTCAAATTTAAGGTTTAGGGTTAGTATAGCGCTCTATAACTTGATTTACCCATTCAAATACATATATAGATCATGTTAGAAAAAATTAGGAAAATTAAACAAGGAAAATGACATAATATAACTAAAATATAATACATTTGAGGCATATAAATACAACAAAGCCTTCAACCAACCCGTTCATGATATTTTAGGTGAAACAATAAATCAAACCTTTTAAAAATTATAAAATATAATACAATAAAATAAAATCGTATACTAGTAATTTCGTTAAAATAATACATTTTATGACATTAAGTGAATAATATATTTTTCTAACAAAACTAAAAATATATATATTTTCATTTAATCTACTCATATGTCATAAACTACAAAAACACAAAAATCATAAAAAAATTGGTTCTCTGAACATTTTGAGATGCAAAATCATTAATGATAATATCAACATTAATGTTTTCCAAAAAAATCATTCTCGATTTTTGTTTTAAAATTAGTTACTACTAATAAAAGGGACAAAACTCAAAATTACACTTGAATTTTGGTCTAATGTGTAATGTTATACATGACTATTAAGTGAGTATCTTTTTATTTTAAAATATCATATTAGTGAACTTATTAGAAAAATTGAAAAGAGTTAACAATTGAACCCGAATTTTAAAACGTGAAAATAAAAAGATTAAATTTCAAATATACAAAAGTATAAGGATTTAAAAGCGCATTTTAAGCTATTATATATATAGTATCTATTTTAGTTATACCTAGGTCATCGTAAATCCAAGAGATTAGATTTGTTTTTTAGATTTTTATATAAAAAACCAATTATAAGTGGATATGACGTGATGATTATCACAATAAATCATAATTTTCAATTTTAATGCGTCGAACAAATATAAATTTTGTATTCAAGTAAGAAAAAATATTTAATTCATACTATTATTATTTAAGAAATTTATTTAACTATATGATGAATTAATCCAACCTCAATTGTGAATTTATTAAAAAGATAGTTTTTTATATATTGTTAGTGGAGTAAAAACTTCTATCTAGATTGATGTCATTTGTTTTAGAATATAATAAAATAATAATTAAAAAACACTTGGCATTAGTTTAGATCTGCTTGTTGAGTTTTTTACTCCATTAATATTGGACAGAAAAATTACCCAACTAAAAATTTATTATTTATATCAAACAACAAATAATATTTAAGAATCTTTTTATCTGAAATAAATATTACTTTAAAGATAATTTTATCTTCTGAGGCCCTTTTTATCTTTGTGGCCCAGGCGTCTGCACCTCAAAATAGCCCCCAGGGTTGGCCCTGCCTTCAACACTCCAAGCACAATAGTGAAAATGATTAGTAGAAAAGTCCTTTATATAGACATCCAAT
This sequence comes from Gossypium raimondii, assembly GCF_025698545.1. NCBI lineage: Eukaryota > Viridiplantae > Streptophyta > Magnoliopsida > Malvales > Malvaceae > Gossypium > Gossypium raimondii. Next base: position 48,802,913 of record NC_068574.1, on the reverse strand, counting down.
ACACCTTATAGAGTATTGTAAAATAAAAAAAAAAGTACACCTTATAGAGTTGTGTTGTTTTATAAGTAATTTTATTTAAAATTATGTCTTTATATGATAATTTTACGTAAAAAAAGTTATGTCTTTACAACACATGTAGTCGTTAATAATTATAATTAGTTAGACTTTTCTAAATAATAAAATACTATTATGTACCAACATTATAAACTATTAACAGGCTAAATGCTCAAATAAAATCTAAACTTTTTCAAATATGCTCAAATAAGATACTTAAAATGTTGTATATTAAGTTTGAGATTATGTTGTTATGATTTTTGTTCAAGTAATATTTACCCTAATATATTTCAATTGTTAGCCGTGATATATTCTATTGAAATTATATGAAGTGCCTTGATATCTATAATAATATGATTGTGTCACAGGCCTTGACTTTTATCGAGCAAACCATGTGTTTGGATAATGAATTTTAAAATTTCCAAGTCTCTCAAAATGTTAGCATTTTCAATGCATCATTTCAATAAGCAAATATTTGTAATTATTTCATTTGGATAAATAAATTTTTAAAGAAAACTTTAAGTTTATGAAATCTAGTAAGTTAAAAAAACAATTATAAAATAATAATATTTAAAATAAACAATATGAAAATATGAAATATGGATATCCATGGTTGTCTAAGCTAGACCGAACTAACCATAGTTCCGATTTGGACAAACTTCTTTGGTCCAACTAAAGTCTTTTATCACTTTTTTTAGAGTAAATAGGATCCAGATCCTTATTACAATTGAAAACAAAGAACACCCAAAAACTTACCCTTGATACTTACTCTTCGGAAAACATCCAAATTTGGAGGTGGAGTGATTGAATGTCATTGGTGTCGTTCAAAAGATCACAGAGGTTCCCAATATCCGATCCACTACCCACTTTAAAAAGAAAGTAAGTGTGGTTTTGTTAAGTCTAGACCCTAAAGACTCATTTAAGGTACTTATTTTTCACAAAGAACTAGACCTCAAGAAATTGAATGTTTTTGGTGTAGTAAAAGAGGTCATCAAAGTTTTTGACGTTCGATTAAATACCCGTCAAAAGAAGAACGTCAGTGTGATTTTATGCCTATTGTTAAGTTTAGATCTAACATTGCACCTTATTCTAAAGACGATGTTGAATTGGATGTTAAAGATGAACCACTTGAAAGTTCACTACACCAAAACAGGCTTTTAGCGGCATTTTTAGTGGCGTTTGAATAAAAAACGCCGCTAAAAATCGAGCATTAGCGGCGCTTTACATAAAACGCTGCTAAAGATCGAGCATTAGGGGCGCTTTACATAAAACGCCGCTAAAGATCGAGCATTAGCGGCGCTTTCCTAAAAATGAGCATTAGCGGCGTTTTTTGGAAAAACGTCGCAAAAAACCTAAGCACAACGGCATCGTTTTCTGATCTTTCGGGGCTTTAGCGACGTTTATAAAAAAACGGCGCTAATGCTCGAGGATTTAGCGACGATTTTGAAAAAGCGCCGCTAATGCTCGGGATTTAGCGGCGTTTTTGAAAGAGCGCCGCTAATGCTCGAGGCTTTAGCAGCGTTTTTCAAGAAGCGCCGCTAATGCTCGGGGCTTTAGCAGCTTTTTTAGAAATAATTTAAAATAAAAAACATAGAAAAATATTTGTTAAAAATGGAAAAAATTAAAATACTATTATTTAAAATAATTTTAAAATTTTTTGGGTACATGACTGATTGATTTTTAATTTATATATTAAATAAAGTTTAGGGGTTAGTAGTTAGGGGTTAGGGGTTAGGGGTTAGGGGTTAGAGGTTAGAGGTTAAGAGTTAGTGATTTAGAGTTTAGAGCTTCGGGGTCGGGTTAGGGTTTAAGGTTTAGATTAATTAGTATTTTTTAATTTATATATTAATTAAGTTCTTATATAATTATAAAAGAGGGGGTTAGGGGTTTAGGGTTTATGTTTTATGATTTAAGGTTTAGGAGATAGGGGTTAGGGGTTTAGGGTTTAGATTAATTGGTGTTTTTAATTTATATATTAAATAGTTTCTTATATAATTGTAAATGAGATAATATTAATTTTAATATATTAAAATTATGATTATAGTTTAAATTATTTAAGAGATAATAGATCAATTTTATATATATTAAATGGTTTAGGATTTAAGGTTTACTTTAGATTTGTTAAATAATAAAATTTTATACAATTAATTAATGTTTTTATATTAAAAATATTTAATCTAAATTTAGATTAAATGGTTGAAACCATTTGATATATTTAAATATTAGATTTAAAAGAAATTGATAAATAAATAAATTAATGTAATGATTGATATGAATAGGTAAGTATCTATTTTGGATAGGACCAAATTATAACAAATAAAATGAAATACAAAAACTAAAATCATTCCATATTGAGCATCTAGCAAAATAGTTATATTTTAGTTAGGAAGAAATATCTCTAATAAAATAGAGATTAGATCGAAAATGAATATTTTATAAAATCTCTTAACTAATAATTTCTACAAAATAATTTCTAAAAAAAATTTAATTTATAAAAAAATAATAAATATTTTATAAAATCACTTAACTAATAATTTCTACAAAATAAAGATTTTTTGTGGCATTTCATTTTACTTAAAAAAATCGTGCCATTTTACCCAAAATTTTCCCCGTGAAATCCCTAATCTTCCCATGGCCGACAATGTTTTGAACTTTCTTTTGATACCCATTCCATTTCCATTCATCAAGTCATTTCTCCTATTACCCTTTCCCCTTTCCCCTCTCCCTTTCTCTCTTTCCTCTTCACCTGACCCTATCAAAGGAACCCAACTTTCCATCTCGCTACTAGACGACGATATTTTGAACTCCTTTTTCATCGTTTTCTCTACTTCCCGTTCTTCTTCTGCTCTCCAATGGCTATCCCCGCCGCAAACGTTTAACAAAAAAACACCCTTTTGTTTATACCAAATTTCGAGAGTGCCTCAACGAACCCCTTCCTAAGCTTTGTAGTTTGCTGTTACCGACTCTTCAATTCATGTATTTGGTTTGGTGATCTAACTAGGAGAGTGTGTTTCATCGCAGATCATCTCTGTAGCATTGGGATACAGTAGAGACCCTGAAAACCTTACCCGGGTTTCTGTACACAAGTTACATGGTAATGTGTCGGAACAGCGATAATTTGTCTTCCAGTTAAATAAGTTTGTCGAGTTCCAAATATGGTGCAATTGACATGCTTTGAAGCGAAGCATGTAATAAATCAAAGTGATGGAGTAACAAAGGCATGAAAAAGCATGCATGTGAAACATCTGAGTGCCACTCGGATAAAGTTGATTGGGCACCTGGTCGGCACCAAATGGCTTGCTTGCATACTATTATTATGTCATGGACCTCACTCTCTCTGATGCAGCCATTACAAACAATATAATGTCATTTTTGTTTCTGCATCCTTTTGTTCAATTGCATATTGGATTGTCATATATGCGTGTGTGAGTGTTGTCATATATTTTGTTCAATTGCATATTTGATTTTGAGGTTTTGCGTGGCTAATTGGTTAGGTTTTGTTTCATTTGCATTAGTAAATTGGGACTTTAATAGTATTCTAGTTCTGAAATTTCAGCTAGGTTTACCAGCGCATATTTGATGGATTTTTTCCTCAAATATTGTTGTTTTATTTGTTGTTGACATTTGCATTATTGCTTATTCGATTGTTCTAGCAATTTAGGTGTTTTTGAATTGATGTACCGACCTCCGGCAAGTTCTTGATGAGTTGATGACTAGTTTTTTTTTAAAGAAAAATAATTTGTAAAAGAAAAATGAAGGTACCCACTGCCCAGTGTGGAGAAGCCCAATTTCACCCGGGCCCTACCAGCAAAACAAATTTCAGCCCAAATGGCCCAGTTACATTACAAAATTATTTGGACCAGCCCAAATACAAACCATAGGCCCAAATACAGCCCAAACCCAATGAAAAACTAGGGTTTCAGAACCCTAGTTTCCCCCATGTACGCCGTACACCTCTGCAGTACCCACTCTTCTGCCACCGCCGTTCGCTACGTCCCATCCGCACCTGCCTCTGACGTCACGCCGCTCGTCCATCACCCTGCAAACACACAACACAAGCAGAAGCAGAAGGAGACAAGACCAAAATTTTATTTTTCTTTTGGCTATAAAGCCGATTTGTAAGAAACAAAAAAGGGGGAATCAGTTTTAAAAAATCGATCTTTGCATCTGTAAAAAGGTCTCTTTTTCACAAATATTCAGCAAATAAAATACAACATTTTCAAGAAGATATATTTTCTGTTTAGGTATTTACTTAGGTTGTTTACTCCTATTTTTTTTATTTTTTTTTCTATTTTATATACGAAAACAAAAGAAAAGGGAAAAGGAACTCACCGGAGTCGCTCTGTCTTCTCGCCATCGGAGACTCCTTCTCCGTGTGAACCGATTGAAGAGAGGCATATGACCTTTTCCCTTTATTTTCGGTTGTTTTGAGGCTAGATCCGGGCTCGGGGTCGAGATCTAGAAAATAAGATTTTTTGCCTTCACCACCACTGCAGGCTTGTGGCCACGACGGCGACGAGTTCGACACGGTGGCCATTGGCCGAGCCAAGATCGAGAGGGGGGCTATAGAGAGTTTAGAGAATTTTTTTTTTTAATGAATGGATGAAAAATGAAAATTTTTAAAAAAATTTTGACTTAAAGAGGGCCCATGAAACGGCGTCGTTTTGAGCTTCAGCACCAATAGCCAAAACGGCGTCATTTAGCCCTTTAATCCGCGCGTCGACCCGACCCGCGACCCAGGGTCCGCGTGTTTTTGTGTGGGTGGGTTATTTACGTGCGCGGTCCTTCCGCTTTTGAAGCGCGTTGCAATTTGCCCATTTTCGTTATTTTCTTTTATTTTTAATTTAGCCCCAGAGTTTTAGTTTGGTTTCATTTTGGTCCACTGCAGCACTGCCTTTTGGGGCTATGGTCTATTTACCATTTTGGTCCCCCTCTTTCGGCGAATGTCACAATTTAGTCCTTTTCGTTTTTTTATTTTAAATTCGCCCAATATTTTCATTTTTATTTCGATTTAGTCCGCATTTTAGCACTTTTATTATTTAAGTTTATTATTATTTTATTATTATTATTAGTGTTATCATTATTATTACTAATATTATACTAATATAATTGCTTCTATATATATATATGTATATATGTGCCCATATGTACGTTTATTTTTATATATATACTATAGTTTATATATGTATGTATTTACATGCATATATACATTCTTACATGTATTCTCTTTTATTTGCATAAATATATATATTTACATATCCTTTATACTTCTAAAATATGTATTTTGTATATACTCTTTATATTTTATGTATTCCATAACTTTTTATATACATATATACATTCACTTACTTTATGATTTATAACTTAAATATGTTTATATATATACATGAACATTTTATTTCCTACTATTTGTATTGTTATTGTTATACTATTTGATATTTATTTATTTATTTATTTATTCATGTATTCGTTATTATTTTTAGGAAATGCTTTAATTATCTCATATCTTTGGATTTGTTATTTTATGTATTTTATTTCTTTTGATTATTGCTTATATTAGTTTTACTTGTATTATCATTATCATTGTGTTATACATGTTAATATTGCATTTATTCCTACCATTTTATGTTAAGTTAATTTTATTTCATATGGTTTTAAATAAAACCAAATCCGTATTTAGATTCGAGAAGGTCGTACCCTAACTTACTGGGTTTCGATTTTCATAATAAATCTAAATACACGAATCTTTTCAAACTCAAGTTTTAAACAATCTTGGGAATTAAGAAAAGATTGTGTCCTAACTTACTGGGCATGATCCATTTTCTAAACTCGAGATACTTAAACATCTTTTAAATAAGTAAATTTTGACATTCATTCGCATATCGAGAATTCGAGACATTGTGTCCTAACTTCTCGGATATCGATGCTTTCTTTCTCGATTAATGTGGAACGTGCCCTTTTCCCAAAATTTTCAACATTTTATTACAAGGATCGTATTTTTAAATTTCTTTAAAGTTTTCAGTTTTTTGACACTAAGACATTAAGTAATCAACTAGGTACCAATTTTGGGCGTATCGAGGGTGCTAATCCTTCCTCGTGCGTAGCCGACTCCTGAACCCGTTCTTCTGAATTTCGTTGACCAAACTTGTTGTTTTAATAAAATCAAACCGTTTATTAAAAACAACCACTTTTCGAGGTGATCCAATCACACCTCATAAAAAAGGATTGGTGGCGACTTTCGTTTCATTTTTCAAAATTCAAGTCGACCCCGTTTTCATCAAAAAATGGTGTCAAAAGCTTGGCGACTCCGCTGGGGATTTTAAATAAGAGAGTCAAGCCACAAGTTGATTACTTTTTGTCTTTTTGTCGAAATTTGAAAACTTGATTTAAATATACGATCCTCTCATTGCATTTCATTTGTTTTGAGTTATAGTTTTTATCATGTTTTATATATTAAATTTTTATATCTCTGCATTTGCATTGCATGACCGTTGGTCACACCTTTTTAGGTAGGAGTGAGAAACTACGCCTTCGTGAGGTTTTCACCTCCGCATGGGATAGTGAATCGCTTCCGGGATACATCTGTACCTATGTCTTCGTGAGATTTTCATCTCCGCATGACCATAGGGAAATGTATTCCCCTGAACCGAACTCGGTCCGTATGAGCCTATAATGGGTGAGGATCGAGTAATCTGCTGGTTCAGGTACCCTTACTGTAGAACCGAACCGCATATAATGAGCCTTAAGAGCCTACCCTAGGTAGAACCACACCGAATGCCTAAAGGTCACCCAAAAGCTTGGTTCAAATCTACGGTCATTTTGTTGTATGTCTGTTTTTGTTACGATTATCATTACTTCAGTTTGTAATTGCTCTATTGGTTTGAATTTTGATATATTTCTGCATATTGCATTACATAATCGCTCGATTATTCCCTTTTAGGTGGGAGTGAGAAGCTACTCCTTTGTGAGGTTTTCACCTCCGTGCAGGATAGTGGATCACTTTCGGGATACATCCGTACCTATGTCTTCGTGAGATTTTCATCTCCGTGCAACCATAGAGAAATGTATTCCCCTAAACTGAACTCGGTCTGTATGAGGATATAATGGGTGAAGTTCGAGGAATTTGCTAGTTCGGGTACCTTATCTTTAGAACCAAATCTCATCTAGTGGACTTAGGAACTTAACCTAGGTAGAGCCACTCCAAATCCATAGTATCTACCTGATTAGGTACTTTTTGTTTTCTGTGCTTACTTATGTTTTGTACTAACCCCTCTTGTTGTGTTTTGATTATGATTGCATTGCATTTGCATCTTAGGAAAGAGATATGGATTCAAGTTCGATTACTAAATTAGAAAGCTTGTCATGGAATACGAATTCCTTGATAGAGTGGAAAATAATACGACTTTCTGAATATATTCTGAGGAACGTAAGAAGGGCGATGGAAGATTTCGTGACCCTGCTTCGTGGCCTGAGGATTCAAGGCGATTGTCTAACAGCCTTCGACATTCCAAGAAGCTGACGAGCCTTATGAAGATGGGCAGATGATGGATCGCGACCAAGATCAAAAGAAGGAGCTAGCAATGGCATCTATTGGCGAGATTACCTCAAACATGCGGATAAAGAAAAAGACTGATGTTGTTTCTTGGAATATGAGGGTGAGGCCGTATATGTATCCATTTTACGTAAGGGAATTTGCTTTCTAGAAAAGTTTCCTAAATGTAATTGAATCAGAATCAATGACTATTTAGGCATTCATTTCATGCATTTGCATCACATTGCATTAAATGCATTAAAATCCATTGAAAGAGTCTAAATGAGTAAATTTATTTCAGCTAGCCTGGAAAACTAACCAACCAAACACCCTTACGATATCCAAGCAAAGACTAGAAAAATGGAACGAAGGTTGGAAAAATTAGAGCGAATGCAGTTTCAGATGCAGGAGCAATTGACTGAATTTCAACAAGAGATGAGAGATCAGATGCTAGAATTACGGAGAACTATGATAAACTAGTTCAACCGATTGCTAGCTGGAAAGTCAAAAGAAGTGAAAGACCCGGTGGTTTACTTTGGGGTTGATAGTGAGGATCTTGCCCATTCCCTAGATTATACTCTAACAAGTGTCCAAGTCCAGCCGGATGGGCGTCCACACGGAGTACTCTTTACTATCAGATCACAATAGTATCAGACTGGTACAGCAACACCGGTGGGTTACTTGACAGACTTAAGGTCCAATGTGAGGAACAATTTTCCTGTTGCTCTCGATAGCCCGACTGAAACAAAGCAGGCGAGTGTAGAGTACCTAGGTACTACAAAGGCCCCGAGGAAGAAGGGGAATAAATGGGATAATTTGGGCAGGTATAACAAGGGCCACTCAAAACCAATCACTGCGGGCCAACAAAAGACGGCAACCACCAGCCATCAGAGCCCTTTAAAGCAAGAACCTTATATGAAACAAGGCACTGAGAACCTCCAGTTCACGCCAATTTCAAGGTCGTATAAGGAGCTATATCAAAGCTTATTCAATGCGCGCATTGTTGCCCCTCTCTACACGAATCCTCCACAGCCTCCGTACCCTAGATGGCACGACGCAAATGCACAATGCAAATATCATGCGAGAAATATGGGGCTTTTCATAGAAAACTGCATTGCCTTTAAAAAACTGATTGAAAGGCTCATCAGTATGGGCATCGTTAAATTTGATGATTCTTCTAGTACAGAAAATACGCTGCCCAATCATATTAATGACAAGGCGAATAAGGTGTACGAAGAGGTGTTGGGAAATGTTCACATCAATGACGTGTCTGAAGACACAAATGGAAAGGGACCTTGTTAGATGTCCGCCCTTATAAATTCTGGAGTGTTCTAAATAATTAGACTGCGGAAGAAATCCCTATAGTTTTTAGAGCTTTTCTAGAGTAATGTTCAGAACATTTTGTTGTTTTTAGCCTAAAAATGATAGAAATTCCTTTGTGAAATAGGCTTATGTCTGAACGCTGTTATTTTAATGAAATACATCTTTGTAATTATTTCTGAGCCAATATTTTCATTCTTTGAAAACAATTCTGAATTCTTTCATTCTTTTGGATTTTTTTCCAAGTTATTATTCATTCATTCATAATCATATGGTACAAATAATTATTCATGAATTTACACATTCTTTTGTATATTCTTTGGTACTTGCTATGGGTCCCCGGATATCAATTACGTGAATAACTCTGCTACAGACCAGGATTTTCCTTTTGAGCGAGGCATGTGTTCAGAGGGATCTCATGGCTTTGGAAATGACAATAGATCATAGCTTATCTCCGAACTTGTCGAGGATGGTAGTACGAGAGGATAGACAGATCCTACCTCAGAAGGAATTGTGGACTTGGTGAAGATTAGAATTAACCTGACCGCAAAGACGAAGCAACACCTTGTTGAATGACCTCTAGGGTTCAAAGATGTCTTCGTATGATCATACCCGGATATGCCCAGGTTAAATGTCGATAATGAAATCTGCACAACAGCACGATGTCAGAAATATGCAGTATGAATGATGTAATTCTCTGCCGGGGCAATGCCTTTCTCGTGGAGTCAGTATAGCTTTGCCCATTTGAAGTCGAATTTCCATCTCTTCAAGTTGTTGTTGGGTCTATCTGATTAAAGAGGAAGATCTAAAGTTTTAGTAAGGCGCCCCAAAAGGCTCGGATCAAAATGGAAGAAAAAATCAAAATCAAAGTAAAAAATCAAAAAATCAAAAAAAAAAAACAAAAAGAAGAAAGAAGAAAAAATCAAATTCAAGATCAAAATGAAAATAAGAAAAAAAAAGAAGAATGAAAAAGAGAAATCTAGATGAAAAATCAGAATAAAAGGAAAAAGAAAAAGGAAAAAAGAAAAGGAAAGGTCAAAGTGAAAACCCGAAAAGGGCGACTCAAATTTTGAGCAAAATAGGGCAGGGCCATCATCATCATCGAAGGTTTCCAATGGGCATTGCTTCACTATTGAGATCATTAATTACTTCATCAAATGGATAGAGGCTACTGCATGCGTCAATGTCATCATGTGCCGATATAGAATTCCAGAGAGGATGGTATTAGAAATTACATTGAACTTGAATGGCAGCACAATAGCTGAGGGCTGTAATCAGTGTAAAATCGGACACCACTGTTTGTCACCGCACTGCAAGGTAATGAATTGCAAAAATGACTGAACTTACAAGGACTGGCATAAGGAATCACCATTTGCCCTCATTGCTTGCCAAACATCTATCTAGATTTCTATCAGGGTAACGTTGTTCTCTTCGGGTTACGGGATTGAGGTAGTTTCACCTATTGAAATCCCCCCTCTTCGAGTATTAGAGTTGGAAGGATCCAATCGCGATGTGATCATTTAGTCCTGGGAAAAGGGTTAAAAGCTATTCATCAGGGTCGGATATACCAAGAACAAATGACACGAGCCCATAATGAACAGTGCCATCTCAAAGAATTCCACGAGAGGGTTGGATGTTGTAAAGATCCTTCGAAAGGATTCTAGAGGGAAATGAATGCCAAACCGAGAATGTCCTTATGTTGTAAAGAAGACCTTTTTTAGAGGAGCACTGATCCTGAGTGAGATTTTTAATCCTATAAGCTCAGATCCAGTAAAAAAATACTTCGTTTAAAGAAAAAGAAAAGACCAAGGTGAAAACCCGCAGAGGGCACTTTGAGTAAGAAAAAAAATGAAAAATGAAAAAAAGTAAAGGTGGAGAGGCTAAGCGGAAAACCCGGAAAGTGCACCTTAGGCCAAAGGGGATTTGAGTTGAAAACCCAGAAAGGGCGGCTCAAATATTTGTTCAGAATGGGGCATGAGGCGATCAGAGCGATTCGAATTTTGATCATATTAGGGCATGTGGTGATCTTGCTATACCTGAATCAACAGGAAGGGATAAGCGAAATCTTGGGGCATCGACAAAGCACTGTAGATCTCCTAAACACATGTCAAACTCAAAATGGTCTTCAGAAAGTATGTACAGAGAAGTTCAAGCTGCGATATCTGAGGCACCCAATTCTCATATTATTTGTTGTTCTTGGAATACCTTTTTTCTTTTCCAAGATATAAATTCCCAATCAATTTCTTTGTCATCCTTCTTTACTATTTTTGGATAACTTATTCTTTCGAGCTATGCTCAGAACCAACTTTATTCTTATCCATTGTTATGACCCTTTTTGCAAGCATGTAGCATTGGAATAATGATTAATGGACTAATAAAACTTTCACAAAGGAAGTTTTGCATATTACTCTGAAAAGTTTCTAAATAATATAGGAGCCTGAAACAGGACTATTGTTTAGAACACATCAATTTTAAAGGTTGGAAATCTGAGAAGAAAGTGTTTGAATTTAGACTTTCTCTTTGGATTTATGTTGTCAAGTGCATTGATTGAACAAAATGACAAGATGTCGTGTCAATGACAAAGCTTAAATGAACAAGCAAGCAATGATCATCAGGCAATAGAAAGAGGTTACCTCGGAGAAGAGAGCCTTCATTTGCGCATAAGACTTTGGTACGACACCCTGAGAATGGTGTAGGAAACCAGAACGGTTCAGATCCTATATCCCCGAATTGTGATAAAAGAGGACGGAGGAAAAGCCACATATTTATACCCTTGTATTACAGCGGAAGAATGATGGTACAAATTTTGGCATCCCAGTGGATATAACTTTGAGGTTTACAGTGGGGGCAGCCTGGCTAAATGTTTCTTCAAAAAATGCCAGTCGAGAAGGAATGTGTTATAGCACTTCGATGACAAAGCCTTAATAAACTTCGAGTAATGATAACCTAAGCGAGATCATTCACGAAAAATAAAATTCTGCATTCATGCAAACACCATTCACACATGTCTAGTTAGGAGCATTTGATTCATTTTGATCATGCCATCCTAATCATCTGGCATAATTAGGTTCATTATACAGGTCGTGTTCCCCAGGGAATAAACCGAAAAATTTTAGATCTTATCTCCTTGAGATTACAGCGGAGCAGATCCAAGACACTATCCTATCTCCCTAAGATTACAGTGGAGCGGATTAAAATAAAGGATCCTATCTCTCTGAAGTTACAGTAGAGTAGATCGTATCAGGTCTTATCTCCCTGAGATTACAGCGGAGCAGATTGAAGCTAGTAATCCTATCTCCTTGAGATTACAGTGGAGCGGATTAAAATAAAAGATATTATCTCTCTGAAGTTTCAGTAAAGTAGATCGTATCAGGTCTTATCTCCCTGAGATTACAGTGGAGTAGATTGAAGCTAGTAATCCTATCTCACTGAGATTACAAGGGAGCAGATTAAAATAAATTATCTTATCTCTCTGAAGTTACAGTAGAGTAGATCGTATCATGTCTGACTTCTCTGAGTTTGCAGCGGAGCAGACTGAATATAGCAGATCTTGTCTTTCTATACCGATAGCAAAGTAGATCAAAGACACAAGCCTTGCCTCCCTAAGCAGTAGTGGAGCAGGTCGAAGATGGTAGATCCTATCTCCCTAAGCAGTAGTGGAGCAGGTCAAAGATGGTAGATCTTATCTCCCTTAGCAGTAGTGGAGCAGATTGAAGACGGTGAATCTTATCTTCCTAAGCGAGAGTGAAGCGATTTAAGCTACCATCCTATCTCCTTAGCGAGAGTGGAGCAGTCGAAGATGGTATATCTTATCTCCTAAGCGAGAGTGGAGCAGTCAAAGATGGTATATCTTATCTCCTAAGCGAGAGTGGAGCAGATCGATGACGGCGAATCTTATCTTCCTAAGCAGTAGTGAAGCAGATTTAAGCCATTGTCCTATCTCCCTAAGCAGTAGTGGAGCAAGTCGAAGATGGATCCTATCTCCCTAAGCAGTAGTGGAGCAGGTCAAAGATGGTAGATCTTATCTCCCTAAGCAGTAGTGAAGCAGATCGAAGACGGCGAATTTTATCTTCCTGAGCAGTAGTGAAGTAGATTTAAGCCACTAGTCCTATCTCCCTAAGTAGTAGTGGAGCAGGTCGAAGATGGTAGTCCTATCTCCCTAAGCAGTAGTGGAGCAGGTTAAAGATGGTAGATCTTATCTCCCTAAGCAGTATTGGAGCAGATCGAAGACGGCGAATCTTATCTTCCTAAGCAGTAGTGAAGCAGATTTAAGCCATTAGTCCTATCTCCCTAAGCAGTAGTGGAGCAGGTCGAAGATGGATCCTATCTCCCTAAGCAGTAGTGGAGCAGGTCAAAGATGGTAGATCTTATCTCCCTAAGCAGTAGTGGAACAGATCGAAGACGGAGAATCTTATCTTCTTAGCGGAGTGAAGCGATTTAAGCCACCAGTCCCTATCTCCCTAAGCGGTGAGTGGAGCAGGTCGAAGATGGTAGTCCTATCTCCCTAACAAGAGTGGAGCGGGTTAAAGATGGTAGATCTTATCTCCATAAGCGATGAGTGGAGCGGATCGAAGACGGCGAATCTTATCTTCCTAGCGAAGAGTGAAGCGATTTAAGCCACTAGTCCTATCTCCCTAAGCAAGAGTGGAGCGGTCAAGATGGTAGTCCTATCTTCCTAAGCGAGAGTGGAGCAGGTTAAAGATGGTAGATCTTATCTCCTAAGCGATGAGTGGAGCGGATCGAAGACAGCGAATCTTATCTTCCTAAGCGGTAGTGAAGCGATTTAAGCCACTAGTCCTATCTCCCTAGCGGAGTGGAGCAGTCGAAGATGGATCCTATCTCCTAAGCGATGTGGAGCGAGTTAAAGATGGTAGATCTTATTTCCCTAAGCAGTAGTGGAGTAGATCGAAGACGGAGAATCTTATCTTCCTAAGCAGTAGTGAAGCAGATTTAAGCCACCAGTCCTATCTCCTTGAGCAGTAGTGGAGTAGGTTGAAGATTGTAGATCTTATCTCCCTAAGCAATAGTGGAGCAGATCGCATCAAGTCTTATCTCCCTAAGCAGTAGTGGAGCAGATTGCATCAAGTCTTATCTCCCTAAGTAGTAGTGGAGCAGATAAAATCAATCCTATCTCCTTGAGCAGCAGTGGAGTAGGTTGAAGATTGTAAACCTTATCTCCCTAAACAATAGTGGAGCAGATCGCATCAAGTCTTATCTCCCTAAGCTGTAGTGGACCAGACAGAAGAAACTAATCCTATCTCCCTAAGCAGTAGTGGAGTAGACAGAAGAAACCAATCTTATCTCCCTGAAGTTACAATAGAGCGGATTAAAAAACAAAGATCTTATCTCTCTGAAGTAGCAGTAGAGCAGATCGCATCCAGTCTTATCTCCCTGAAGTTACAGTGGAGCAGACTAAAGCCACAAACATCGTCCCCCTGAAGTTGCGGCAAAGAAGATTGAAGCTACAAGTTAGAACTCTTTGCAGTGCAGTGGAGTGGATTGAAGCAACAAGACACAGTGGATTGGAAGAAGGTTACCTGAAGAAGAGAGGCACCAGAGCAAATCAAGAATTAACGAGACCGGGTGAAATTGGTCTTTCTTAGTCTTTGCTTTGTTCTTGTTACACGGCAACGAGCAAAGAGGGGCACCTGTAGAAGCCCAATTTCACCCGGGCCCTACCAGCAAAACAAATTTCAGCCCAAATGGCCCAGTTACATTACAAAATTAATTGGACCAGCCGAAATACAAACCATAGGCCCAAATACAGCCCAAACCCAATGAAAAACTAGGGTTTCAGAACCCTAGTTTCCCCCATGTGCGCCGTACACCTCTGCAGTACCCACTCTTCTGCCACCGCCGTTCGCTACGTCCCATCCGCACCTGCCTCTGACATCACGCCGCTCGTCCATCACCCTGCAAACACGCAACACAAGCTGAAGCAGAAGGAGACAAGACCAAAATTTTATTTTTCTTTTGGCTATAAAGCCGATTTGTAAGAAACGAAAAAGGGGGAATCGGTTTTAAAAAATCGATCTTTGCATCTGTAAAAAGGTCTCTTTTTCACAAATATTCAGCAAATAAAATACAACATTTTCAAGAAGATATATTTTCTGTTTAGGTATTTACTTAGGTTGTTTACTCCTATTTTTTTTATTTTTTTTCTATTTTATATACGAAAACAAAAAGAAAAGGGAAAAAGGAACTCACCGGGAGTCGCTCAGTCTTCTCGCCATCGGAGACTCCTTCTCCAGTGACGGAACCGATTGAAGAGAGGCATAACGGCCTTTTCCCCTTTATTTTCGGTTGTTTTGAGGCTAGATCCGGGTTCAGGGGGTCGAGATCTAGAAAATAAGATTTTTTTTGCCTTTGTCGGCCACCGTGCGCGGCAGCGCCAACACCGGCGACCGGAGCCCGGCACGGTGGCCATTGGCCGGAGCCAAGATTAGAGGGAGGGGGACTAGAGAGAGTTTAGAGAATTTTTTTTTTAATGAATGGATGAAAAATGAAAATTTTTAAAAATTTTTTGACTTAAATAGGGCCCATGAAACGGCGTCGTTTTGAGCTTCAGCACCAATAGCCAAAACGGTGTCATTTAGCCCTTTAATCCACGCGTCGACCCGACCCGCGACCCAGGGTCCGCGTATTTTTGTGCGGGTGGGTTATTTACGTGCGCGGTCCTTCCGCTTTTGAAGCGCGTTGCAATTTGCCCCTTTTTGTTATTTTCTTTTATTTTTAATTTAGCCCCAGAGTTTTATTTTGGTTTCATTTTGGTCCATCATGCAAGCGCTTTTGGGGCTATGGTCTATTTACCATTTTGGTCCCCCTCTTTCGTGAATGTCACAATTTAGTCCTTTTCGTTTTTATTTTAAATTACCAATATTTTCATTTTTATTTCGATTTAGTCCGCATTTTAGCACTTTTATTATTTAAGTTTATTATTATTATTATTTTATTATTATTATTAGTGTTATCATTATTATTACTATTATTATACTAATATAATTGCTTCTATATATATATATATATGTATATATGTGCCCATATGTACGTTTATTTTTATATATATACTATAGTTTATATATGTATGTATTTACATGCATATATACATTCTTACATGTATTCTCTTTTATTTGCATAAATATATATATTTACATATCCTTTATACTTCTAAAATATGTATTTTGTATATACTCTTTATATTTTATGTATTCCATAACTTTTTATATACATATATACATTCACTTACTTTATGATTTATAACTTAAATATGTTTATATATATACATGAACATTTTATTTCCTACTATTTGTATTGTTATTGTTATACTATTTGATATTTATTTATTTATTTATTTATTCATGTATTCGTTATTATTTTTAGGAAATGCTTTAATTATCTCATATACTGGATTTGTTATTTTATGTATTTTATTTCTTTTTGATTATTGCTTATATTAGTTTTACTTGTATTATCATTATCATTGTGTTATACATGTTAATATTGCATTTATTCCTACCATTTTATGTTAAGTTAATTTTAGTTCATATGGTTTTTAAATAAAACCAAATCCCGTATTTAGATTCGAGAAGGTCGTACCTTAACTTACTGGGTTTCGATTTTCATAATAAATCTAAATACACGAATCTTTTCAAACTCAAGTTTTAAACAATCTCGGGAATTAAGAAAAGATTGTGTCCTAACTTACTGGGCATGATCCATTTTCTAAACTCGAGATAATTAAACATCTTTTAAATAAGTAAATTTTGACATTCATTCGCATATCGGGAATTCGAGACATTGTGTCCTAACTTACTGGATACGATGCTTTCTTTCTCGATTAATGTGAACGTGCCCCTTTTCCCAAAATTTTCAACATTTTATTACAAGGATCGTATTTTTAAATTTCTTTAATGTTTTCAGTTTTTCGACACTAAGACATTAAGTAATCAACTAGGTACCAATTTTGGGCGTATCGAGGGTGCTAATCCTTCCTCGTGCGTAACCGACTCCCGAACCCGTTCTTCTGAATTTCGTGGACCAAACTTGTTGTTTTAATAAAATCAAACCGTTTATTAAAAACAACCACTTTTCGAGGTGATCCAATCACACCTCATAAAAAAGGATTGGTGGCGACTTCCGTTTCATTTTTCAAAATTCAAGTCGACCCCGTTTTCATCAAAAAATGGTGTCAACACAGTGCATAAGAAGCTACTTGATGAGTTGATGACTAGTTCTTTTTTTAAAGAAAAACATTGAGAAAAAGATAATACAAGACATAAAAATATCTTTTCTTGCATATTTTTAATTTTTTATTACTATTTTGTTTGAAATTTTAAGTAATTTAGTGTTACTTAGACTCTTAGCACAAATTCAGTAAGTTCTAAGAATGGTATAGATATACAAACTTGTTTAGAAAGAGACAAGAGAAGCATACGGTGCAAAATGCAAACAAATTTTATTTTGGTTATAGATTATACACACTCTCCTATAGGCTCCAGCTACTGCCTAAAAGCCTGTACAAGAGTAGAAATGTCAAAAATGGTCTGTTGTTGGCTACTCAAGTAGTTACTGAGTACTTTTAGTGTTGGTCATAAAGGATTTTAAGTTTGGCTGGCTAATGCTTAATGACTGACCTACTATATCAGCAATGCTAAACCTCTGCGATCATCGGTAGGATTGGAATCTGCAAAGATCAGAGAACCAGGTCTTTCTAGCAGGTAGTTATTATAGTCGACATTCTTAGGGGTTTTGCATGCGTGCCTTTATGAATTACTTTGAGCCTAGTTAATTCTATTTATAGTAATAACATTCTATTAATTGGCTCGTTCTGACAATACAACTCTTGCAGTAACTACAGGTGCAGATGTTGTATTTTACATGGAACCGACTGATTTAGACACACATGATTTCAGTAATTGCTACATGATCATAGTTCAAGGTAAAGGGCCTTTCTTGTTTGCCTCTTTTGATGAGATTTATAACTATATACGATATTTTAAAATCATAACATTGCGTTAGCAATAATTTCAGGTGCAAAAAATGTCATTAATGCATGCTAAGAAAGTAAAGTTAAGCCATTTATTCAATACCTTCTTCTATAAAAAGGTAGTTGCTTGCTTCTACCTTCAGTTTCCCATACTTTACTTTGCTTGTTCATGTAAGTCTTTGTAATTATCATTTTTAAACTACTTTTTCGTTTCTAAATTATGATGCTCAGTTAGTGAATCTGGAGAGTGGCTATAATTATAGAGCTATCAAAAGATGGACTTCACAAAGGAAGCTGGGTTACTGCCTATTGGACTGTGATAAAGTAAGTATTTATCTTAACACTTTGAATCAATCATTTGTTTTGCATGATATATTTATTCTTCCTTGTATCGATTATTCCATTTTGCTCAGATATCTGTCCCCATACACAAAGACATACATTGATGTTTGGCAGTTATCAATAAGAAAGATCAGAAGTTCCTATATCTTGATTCACTAAAAGGAAGAGATCCTAATGTGCTAAGAGCACTAGTATGATCCATTTTTTCTCTTTAGGTTTCATATTATTTCGATGCATTTAATTGATTGATCCAAAGGTTATTAGGTAGTTTAAATGTTAGAAGATTTGGAATTTAAGATCCTGTTAGGTACTAGACTCATTTTTCCACTACTTTATGCTGTAAATCATTCTTATCTTTCTCACAATAATAGTTGCCTTGGCTTGATGCCCACCGTTCCCACTCTTAACCTCTATAAGAAATATCATCGTAAACAAAGTTCATATGATATTTTTTTGGCACTTCTGCTGAACTTGTTTAATATTGGTTGTAATGTGCCAGGAAAAGTACTTTGTTGAAGAAGTAAAGGAAAAAAGTGGGAAGGACATTGATATAAGTTCTTGGAACAAGAATTTGTTGAAGATCTTCCTGCACAGGAGAATGAGTGCGTATTCTAGTATCTGTTGCAATACACTTTAGGGAGCAGTACTCGAAGTACTTGTTCTTCATAAGCTTATTTCTTAAACAAAATAACTTATATTGTGTAGTAATTGATTGTGAGGTAGCTTTATAGGTATCTGAGTCTTTTTATACTAACTATTTATTGCAATTGGTCCAAATATTTGGTGAATTCAATTATTAATTTACACTGCTAGTTTCGTGGTGTCATATGCCTTTTGTGTTAGAATTTGAATTGTTCCCCCTAAACAATTTTCTCTATGTACAGGTTTGATTGTGGCATGTTTATGTTAAAATATATCAACTTCTATAACAGGGGCTTAAGTCTTTGTTTTGAGCAGGTAAGTCCATGGAACAATTTTTTATCCTTGTAGTTCATGTTTTATTTTGATTTTTCTGTGATTAAACTCTAGTACTCAGGGCAGTAGTTGTTGGGATGTAAAATCTGTTGTCCATCTGCCTAAATATATGGCAAAAGGCAGAAGTACATATTGGAGATACTCTCACATGCACATTCATTCGTTTGAAACCTGATATCTGGTTATTTGTCTTTGAACTGAGTTAGATTTTGCCATGCTTATGTAGGAACACATGGCCTATTTTCATTTAAGGACTGCCAAGGAAATTCTGAAACTGAAAGTTGATTGATCGGATGTGTATGCTGGCTTTCATCAACTACTTTCGAAGGCCTTACTAGGAATTGAAATGGTGTGCAAAGAGATTGCTTCTTCTGATCTAATTTTTCGATATAAATATTGGACACAGTATGGATATTTCTTGTCAGTTGCATTTACTGCTATTAGTAAAATAAGATTCTCTTCTTAGGATCTTAGTTTCTTCACTTGTATTAGACTGAACAATGGCTTGCATTGCATTGGTGTTGATTTTACCTAAATTTCGAGGTATACAATTTTTAATTTTTATTAATTATTTAGGTTTTCTCACTTTTATTAATTTTTATTATTTAAGCTTCCTTTATTTGCCTTCTTTTATCATTTTCATAGAAAATTTAATTTAAATAATATTTTTTTATTTATCCTTAAAAGTATATTTAAAGTTCAAATTTTAAAAATAAAACATAATATAATATTTATCATAAAAATAAATATTATTTGATTAAAATAATTTTTTTAAATGTTATGTTTTTTGCGGCGTTTTTGCGAGAAACGTCGCTAAAGGTTTGTTCTTTAGCGGCGTTTCTGATAAAAAGCGCAGCTAAAGGTTAAGGTCTTTAACGATATTTGTGATAATAGCGCTGCTAAAGGTCATGATCTTTAGCTGCGTTTTTTCACATAAACGCTGCTAAATTATAGCGGCACTTTTTGTGGCGCTCGTGAAAGCGCTGCTAATACTTTTAGTGGCGCTTAAAAGTGTCGCTAAAGGCCTAAAAAAATGTCGCTAAAAGTCTATTTTGTTGTAGTGGTTGTGATAGTGACAATGAATTTACTGAACATGACAATAATAATAGCGAGGAAAGTTCACAAGAACCCATGAACTTAGAAAGAGATCAAAATATCATGTCCTCCTAAAGAATTGTATTATGATGACTTGCATATTCATAATTTTTGTAAAGGGATATGGGTAGTGAGGAAAGTTCATGTAAAAAGACTAAGCAAAAAGAGACCAAAAGTGTTAAAAGTCTACTTGATGGTTCAATTTTGGTGAGTGAAAATTCATATGAGGTAAAATTTGAGAGTTTTCCTCAAGATATAAAAGAGACTAAAAAGAAAGAAAAAGATATAAAAATGAGAGGAATAATTATTTTTTCACTAACCTTAACGTGAATTTGTCTAGTTGACTTGTTTCTTTGTTTTAAGAATTTGTTGATCCATTAAGAATAGCTCAATTAAATTTGTTTCACCTATAATAAAAATTCTTTCTTGTTCGAACAATGATAATATTTGAGGATGAATATTTTTGAGGAGTGGGGGAATGATAAAAGCACAGATGGGGTGAAATTTATTAAAGTCAATTCACCGATGCTGCAAATTTTCAATTCTGGAAAATCAGTTGACTTGTGATGGATTTTTAGATGAGATATAAACATTTCTGGGTCAAGATGTCTACTGACCAATGAAATAACTATCTCTTAGCTTAGAAATGCGCTTTAAATCTATCACACCCTAGTTTGGTGAGCTAATTCAGTTCGGGAGACCATGCTAATGAAGGTCGCCTATATTGTGAGAGTTAGACCGAATAAGGTTAGTAACTTGGTGGTGAAGTACTTTGTAGAACTTCGCCAATATTGCGGAGTTTCACTTTGCGGAGTGTCGAGTTCTTGGTTGTGGAAAGAACCTTATTAGGCGAATTTTCCCACTAATAAGACCACCACCCATGTTTTTGTGTCACTGTTGATGTAAGTGCAATAGTTAGTGAGACATGTTTAAGTTATCTAGCATCCTAGTGGAGGTAACATGTCAGTAATTAGGACACTTGGAGAGCCTCATAAGATGTGATTAATTAGTAGAAGTGTGTAAGAATGATGATTGGTTTGAGTTAACCCTGAGTGGGATTTGGGTATGAGTTATCAATAAATAGGGTAGCCTGATAGTGGAGGGAAGATTTCTATTTCATCTTCTTTGCTAGACTTTGTTATCATCAAAGTAAAACTAGGAGAGAGCACTTCATCGTTAATGAAGGTGTTCTCTGTTAAGCTTAGGAGAGCTTCTGTGCTAGTTATTTGATGGTAAGCTCTTAAACCTTCCTTTAAGCTTCAGCAATTAGAAAGAAGCTACTGAAAGAGAGGTTCAATAGGATTTTCATTTAGATACTAGATTGGAAGGAAACTTCTACCAGAAATTGTTTGTTTGTCTTCAGATTCATGTTATTTCATAAAGTTTTGGTTTTTTTTTTAATTTTTAAAGAGGTCATTTTATTGTTTTAGCCAAAGAGAGAAGGTCTCAGTGTCAAAAGGAAGGAACCAATATAGTTGATAAAGCTCTGAGTAAAGAATTCTAGTGAGTTCCTTTGTACCTTAAGTCTGGTATCTGAGGTATTTCGTTTAATCTTTATCATTGTATAGCCAGGTAAGTAGCTTTTTCTTTTGGTTCCGATACTTGTGTCTAAGGAAATATGTTCTTAATGTCAGTGCATGCAAGGGTATAAAATGTAAATTAGACCTAGAAAACTTGGTATACACACGTTATAAATACTCCTTCCTTGGTGCACAAGCTCTATATCCAGACTGGTGTAAGGAGGCAACGGAAGGATGTTGTGTATAATGATAAAATGAAGACACAGGGTAAACTATGACTAGTGAAAACCAGACCTTGTGGGGGAACACATGTGTTTTTGAAAACAAGGAGAAACGTTAGGGGGTAAGGAGGTGATGATTGGAAAATAGCTCTGTTGAGCAGTATGAAGATATAGGAAAATGGTTTTTCAGAACTGGAATTAGAAGCTAGCACAAGGAAGGGTGTATGTGGGAAAAGGGGGCATGTGTAACATAAATAATGCATGTTGCATAAAAAATAAACAGTAAGCCTAACAATTAAAAATGGGTAGTTCATAAAAGTGGCATACACACGGGGCAGTTGTGTCTGTGCCCATCACTTGTAAGATTCCAAAAGCAACCAGTGTATACCGATAGGTTGAGTCTGATCGCGGGTGTATCCGCCAAGTATGGCATGTTAATCTGTCAGTTGAGTTTAACCTTTTAATGTCTGGTAGTATTCTAGTGAGATTCATTTCCCAGGAACTCATTAAGTTCTCTCGAACTTACTCAGTTACTTATTTCTATTTTCAGGTTTTTAGATTAAGCGTTGGGCTAGTCGGGAATCAGCCAGATCAATGGCTATTTGTGAGCCTTCTTAATTTTCTTTGGTAACATATAACCGGTGGGGTTACTAGGATGATTGCTAAATGTCGCAATTTAAATTCATCAAACTGTATTTTGTACCTTGAATGTTTATTGGTAGCCTTGTTGGCTTATCATCAATTGTGGTTTTAGGCATTATCAGATTAAATTGAATTGAGTTTTAAACTATATCGTAGGCATAACTTTAAAAGAAATTTTGTTCGATCACATGAATCCTTTCTAACTGCCGCCAAAGGCCATTTACTTTTGTCTTTAATCTTTTGAAGTGGTGTGATACCATTTAAATTTCGTTTTCAATTATATATATCTTCAAAATTTGTGGAACACCGTTTTGGTGAATGGATACCTGCCAAATCAGGAAGTTGGTTTAAAGAGAAAGATTTAGTGTTTTCAATGGTTTGACTCATGTCACTCCATATCCGGATCCGAGAAACAGGTCGAGCATGGAATGTTACAGACTCACCTTATTTTGAGTTCAAAAGCTCAAATTATGACCATTTTAGTGATGACTTCATGAGTAGAATTTCTCGAAGAGATTATTGCAGGAATCATGAATTTCGAGCTTTGATTTGAGTTTAAATAATATTAGTTTGATTTTACTGCTTAAATTTGATTATAAAAGCCAATAATGTCTTTATGAATTTTTATATTTTAGGTATTTATTTATTACGAATTTTTAAATATTTCAAACTAATTTAGCTTAAAGAGTAAGATTATGACTAATTCAATTGCTTAAAGACAAAGGAAGGGTTATTTACTTGTTTTCCAAGTAGTTTAGGTCTATATATATGAAATTATCTTTTATATAGAGGAATATATATGTATTATTTGATTAATAAAAGTATTCTTTGGAGAATTTTATTCTGCAAAATTCATTTCTTGTTTTTATTTAGAAGACTCTTTTTCCTTAATCTTGTTCAAGATATTGGAAGAAGTTCTTCAAACTCCAAGTTGTCAAGAATTTGTTCTTGGATGGTTTGTTAGAGCCATTGATTAAGTTCGTTGAAAAAAAATGTTTTTTGAAGATTTCAATCGGACACTTATCCTTATATTCATCTCCATCAGTTTATCTATTCCATCTCCCACTTTTATTTCTGTTTTCTTTATTTATCTTGCTATTTAGTTTTGATTTAATCATTATACTTGTTGTATTCATGTTTTTAGATATCAAGAAAACATATTTTAAAACCTAAGAACTCCATTTCTTATTGCCTAATATACTAGGATGCGAGCTAGAGCTACTGAAACAAATCAAGTCTTTAAAGTTCAAAATAACTTCAAATCATCTTAAAACTTTTAAGACTTCATAAACGTTCCCTTTTTATCAAAATTCAAATCTAGAGGCTTCACACTCTACCGTCATCATCATATTAACAGTTGATTCATTATTAGAGCTTCCCAAAAATAGGGCATTATCTTCGCATGGGATCTCCCTACAATCTCTCTCTTTTCTAATAAGATTAAATTGGCTTATTTCCAACACTCTAATAGGAAAACTTCCCCTCTATCCAAAAGAATATTTCATGAACTTTTTTATTTTGGAATGTCACTATCAACAACGAAACATTTGCAGTAGTATCCAACAACGAAAAATTTCAACTCGCCTCATTGCTTTCCAATGAGCTTGAAAGTTTCAAAGTTCCATAAATGCAATAGAACCTCGACAACCTCTCTTCAAATGATCCTACTATTTGCAAAGCTAAGCTTGACCAGGGTTCAATATCACTGAACCAATCCCTCAGTATTGGTCCTTCAAGTCACAAAAAATCTCCTTCATATCATTTTCTTGAAACTGGATTAGATATTTCTTACCCCTATCTAGACCTGTCCATGGGCCGGGCAGCCCGGCCCGGCCCAACGGCCCGCCCGAAATATGGGAGGGTTCAGGTAAAAATATAGGCCTGAAATATGGGCTTGGGCAAAAAAACAAGGCCCGTTTAAAAAACGGGCCGGGCCTCGGGCACCACTTTTTTGGCCCGAGCCCATTTCTACCTACTTAGAATATAATAAATATATATTTTTATTTTATTTTTAATTTTAATTTTAAAATACTTTTAAAATATATATTTTATTTTAAAATACTTTTTAATGTTTATTTTAAAATGGTAGCTCTCGCTTATGATATTTTTCCTGTAGGGCACTGGCAAAATTTCAGCCCATATTTCGGTCGGTGAAAATTTTTTCCGGTCGGGCAGGGCAGACAGTCTACCTATCCATTTCACCCCAACCCCATGTAAACCTTTTTTTAGAAGGTCATCTTTTATAGCCACCATTTTGTAATATATTCTTGTTGTACTAATCAAACATTTCTCAAGAGCTTCTATAATTTCATCATCTACCAAATCAGTCTCCCTTGTTATTTTCATTATCTCAGTCTCACACAGGGATTTGTCCCCTTTTCTCCCATCTAATTTATCATCCTTATTTGCTGATTCCAAGGTCACATTTTCTCCTTTTTCCTCCTCATGTTCTCTCTTCATTTTTGAGAGGTGCTTTTTAAATAGGCTCATTATCACTTGTACCACCTGCATTTCTTTTCATCATCCTACTACTCTCATCTCCCATAGTCTTGACCTCCCTCCAAAATTTCTCTATATTGTTGTACTGCGCAAAGGAGACATAGATCTTACTTTCCATTAATCTAAAACCATTTAACCTGTCTAATGTTCTATTAGCATCCAAAATTGACAGAAACCTGACAAAACCAAACAATTTTCCACTCCCACTCTTCTTGTGTAGAACAAAAGTGTTCAACACCTTTTCATGATATAGAAACACAACCCATAATCCTCGCCAGTGAGGCTTTGGTGATAAATTGTTTATAAACATCATCACACATATTGTGTTCCTTCCTTGAGTCACTATGGTCATTATGTTTTGGCTTTACCCATTTGTCATCCGCAACCTTGATGATGATGATGAACTTTTCAAAAGTTGAATATTCATGGCAACCGCATTTACTAGATGTAGAAATAGAACTATTTTTATGTTGTAAAGAGACTTCTAAGTTATGTATTATTGAAGAGCTTAACTAATTGCAATTTAGGATGCATATGAGTTTTAGTGAGATTTGGTGCTTTCAGTGTTGGTAGTTGTTGAAATCTACCAATGAACATCAAGAAAATAGAAAGAAAATAAAAGAAACAAGTCTACTTGTTTTTTTAACTGACTCTAATAATTCAAAAGGGACCGAATCTAATATTTATACAAGATAAGCTAGAGTATTAGCAAGAACTAGTCTAGCAACACCTAACCAATTCTTAGCTGATCACTAGCAGATTACACTAAATTAAATTGATCTTGATTAACTACTCTAACTAACTAACAACTAACTATAACATAAATACCTAACCTTAATTTCTACCAACTACAATTACTTAAACTGTTATTCTGTTGAACCATAAGTTATACTGCAACCAAACTTCATTTCCTAATATTCACCCATCTGGTAACCTTTCCTGGTGACTATTGACTACTCGAATTTGTAAACAACACTAAGGCAGGTTCTGAACTTACTAAAAAAAAGGTACAGATAATGGTTTGGTAAACACATATGCAACCTGATCTTGTGCAGGGACATATCTAGCAACCAAATTTCCTTATGCCACATTTTCTCGGACAAAGAAAAAAATCCAATCAACATGTTTGAGCTTGGAGTGCATCACTAGATTAGCTGACACAACCACTTCCCCTTAATTATTACACCAGACTGTTGCTTTCCTAATAAGAGGCACTTGTGACTCGGATAATAAGGACTCCAACCAGACAATTTCTACATTTGCATGAGCCAAGATCCTGTACTCAACTTCTGAAATGGACTTGGACACAACTTAATACTTTTTAGATCCCTAGGACACAGGGTTCCCACCTAGAAAAACACAAAAACCTATTGTTGATCTCCTGTTATCCAAGTCAGTACCCCATTTGGCATCAGAATAACAAACCAAATTCCATCTAGGTGCAACTGTGACGAAAATACCATAATCCACAGTGCCTTGAAGATATCTCAAAATCTTTTTTAAAACCTTCAAGTGTTGATCAAGAGGCTTGTGCATAAACTAGAAGACTTTATTGACAGCAAATGCAATCTCAGGTCTCGTGATAACGATGTACAATAAAGCTCTTACAATACTTTTGTATTCTGAATCATTCTCTATGGGACTTCTAACATATTGAGACAAATTGCACGAGGTGATCATAGGAGTAGGAGTATCCTTAGCTTGGTCCATATGGTTTCTCTTTAGCAAGTTTAAAATGTATTTTCTTTGTCTTAATAACAAACCTTTAGTTGTATAGGAGACTCTTATGCCTATGAAGTAATTTAGTTGACCCAAATAATTCAATGAGAACTTAGTATCCAAAGTCTAAAATACTCATTTACACTTGTTTGTTGATTTTCAGTGACAATAATGCCATCTACATACACTAGTACATAAAGTATTATGCCTCATGTTTTCTTAATGAAATGTGAAGCATCTGATTTGGACAGAACAAAACCAAAAGTAATCAAATATACTTTTAGCTTGTGGTACCAATCTCTTGGAGCCTGATTAAGACCATATAGAGCCTTGTTTCAATTTGCATACCAAGGCCTGATCACCACTCTGTTACTCAAAACCAAGTGGTTGGACCATATAAATTTCCTCTAAAAGATCACCATTAAGAAAGACATTGTTAATGTCCACTTGTTTCAACTGCCAACCAAAAGTTTCAGCTAGAGTCTAGGCAACTCAAATGGTTGTTGGCCAAGTGGGCTAAAAGTTTCCTGAAAATCCACACCAGCTTCTTGAAGGTAACTTTTGACCACCAGCCTACCTTTGTACCTAGCCATTGAGCCATAAATATGTCTTTTAAGTTTGAACACCTAGTTCTAGCCCACAAATCTTCTATTTGCAAGAAAAGGAACTAATTCCCATGTTTGATTTTTAATAAGAGCATCAAACTCTCATTGAACAGCTTTTGTCTAGTCCTCAATAGTAAATGCCTCTTCAATGGTTACAGGTTTTTGTTCACTTAGTTCTACTGAGAATATCTAAGGTCTAAAAGTGCCACTCTTGGACCTGGTTTTGATGGGATGAGTATTGACACAAATAAGTAAAGAGGGAGAACTGACCCGTGGAACTACAATAGGTAAATCAACCACTGAAAACTTAGTTGCACCTCTAGGTTGGTCAACAATAACTTGTTCTAAAACCATATCAAAAGGAGGAACACTAGGAAGAGTTGAAAAGAATATATGAGAAGACAATTTGGTAGTTCATCCTGACATACTAAGAGAGCACATGCTTGCAACTGACCCTAAGACATCAAAAGGGCCCTTACAAAGACTAGAAGAATGACAACCTAATCCAATCTGTGAGGCAGACAAGATTGGAACACAAGACTACTGATGCAAAAAAGTAAAGTTATAGTCTGAACTAGAGCATATGCCTATATTAATAAGAGGAATAGAGGGAAAAAATATTTTCATAAAAAACTACATGTCTTGATACAAAAACCCTGCTGATTTTATCAAGGTACTTGTAGCCCTTATGAATTAGACTATAACCAATAAAAGCACTAGGTTTGGACCTATATTGCTTCTTGTGTTTGTTGTATGATCTGTGGTAAGGATAACAACTGCATCCAAAAACTATCAAGTGTATGTAATTTGGTGGAACCTTATGCAACTTCTCATGAGGAAACATGCCTCGGAGCATAAAAGTAGGAAGCTTGTTGATGAGGTAAACAACACTGATGAATGTATTTGCCCACAAATGCATAGGTAAATAGGCTTGTGCTAGCAAGGTAAGGCCAGTCTCTACAACATGTCTGTGTTTCCTTTTTACCAAGCCATTCTACTCTGAGGTGTGAGGACAGGAGAACCGATGTTGAATACCCAACTGAGAGAAAGGTCAAGGGAAAGACCTAAACTCTCCACCCCAATCACTCTGAAAAACCTTAATCTTGCACCAAATTAGACATCAACAAATTTCTGAAACCAGAGGAATTTGTCAATAACCTCTGATTTTTTTTGAGCAAATAAAGCCGAGTATATTTAGTATATGCATCCACAATGGAGACATAATAGAAACATCCTTCTGAAGACACAGGGGCAGGTTCCCACAAGTCAGAAACAACAAGCTCGAAAGGAGAAGCATACATAGTTTGAGAATCAGAAAAGGGAAGTTTATATGACTTCCTAAGTTGACATGCTGAACCAACATTACGCAACTTGAATTCATTTGAATAAACACTACAACTTTTGAGAACTTGATTGAGCACCTCATTACAAAGATAGCTAAGACGTTTGTGTCGTAAGTAAAAATAGAAATAAAATTAGAAGCTACATATCTTAGTTGAGCAGTATGAACAGATTGTGAGGAAGGAACAAATCTCATTTCTTGGTTTGCTGAATCATCAAACTAATATAACCTTTCATGAATGTGGCCCACTAACAAAATTCTCTCTGTCTTGATTTCCTTCATAAAGAAATGAAAGGGATGAAAATCAAAATAAACTTGATTATTTTTACCAAATTAAGCTACAGATAAGAGGTTTTTACAAATAGTTGGAACATGAACATTTTTCAAGTGTAAGAGTTTGTTACCAGAAACAAATGAAGAAGACCCAACATGAGCCATAAGTACAAAGACATTATTTCCCATGAAAAGCTTAGTAGTACATGTATATTCAATAGCATTGTGAAGTTTGGATACCACATTTTATCACTAATACTACTTGAACTTGTTGAAAACAGACTTCTTGATGAAGCAATGCTTTTTTGTAAAACACTACCTTAAGGGTGCCACATCTGAGTTGCTAGACCAAGACTTTGCATACCCTCACATTGATGACAAAAATGAGACACACCACACACTTGTGATAACAGAATCGAAGGGCTTTGATCACTAAACTGATTGCAATTTACATGCATTTCTTGAGTAGTCACACCTTCAAATGTTTCATCAAACCTGTAGTAACATTTGTACACTATATGGCCAATTCTACTATAGAGCTGACATTGAGGTCTGTTGTGGGAAAAACGAACACCTCGGCTTTTACCTTTGTGAGAGTGAGAACTACTTCTGAATTAATGCTTGTTCCCTTGGCCATAATTCCTATTATAACCATTTGAACCTAAATGCTTGGAATGACTGTCTCCATCACTAACCTGTTGAGTAGCAACATTATCTTGCATTGGAATACTCAAAACAAATTCCATTTTTCTTATTTCACAATCAACAAAAATTTTAGCAAGAACATCAAAAGAAATGCAACTTGTTGAAGCGACCACTTTAATTTATTCATACTCCACTGAAAGTTCAGAAAGAATTATACTTACTTGTTCTTGCTTAGAAATTACAGTACCAGCTGCAACTAGTGTATCACACATACCCTTAATCTTGGCCAAATAATCCTTGACGGCCATCAAATAATCCTTGACGGCCATCTAACCCTTCTTTTTGGAATACAAATCATGCCTCAAACTAGATATTTTAACACTAGACTTAGTAGCAAATATTCTTCCAATAATTGTCCAAACATCAAAACTAGTGTGAGCATTGGCTAGATACATCAAGATGTCATCACATACAATTGAAAACAACCAGGATGCCAACAACTTATCCTGCTGCCCATGCAGCAATAACTCAGGATTATAAACAAGCTTTCCATCCCTATCAACTAGAAATGAGAAGGGACAATAACCTTCAAGAATTAGCATTGTAACCATCTGATTTTCAGTTATGTCAGAAACGAAAGTTTCAAAAACCCATTTCCATAGTCTGAGTCTGTAAATATTAATATTTAATATTTATGAGGCTAGTATAAAAGTTTATTAAAGTTTGGTCCAGTAATTTTGTCAAATCGCTAGTTAATTATGGTATAAGAACTAAATTGTAAAAATTTATTGCTAAATATTTTAAAAACTAAAGGATCAATTAAGCAATTAGACCATTTTAAATGGTCAAATGGTGGTGGATGGTATTAAGAATCCATTAACCTTGTTAATTATCATTAATTTTAACTAAATAAATTTTAATTAAATAAATGTTGATTAATTAAGTTAATATAAGTATAAAAGGAAAATAAAAAAGGGTATCATCTTTTTTTCTTCTTCATGAATGTTCACAAAAAACCTAAAGAAAGCCATTTTAAACTTCAACACTTAAAATTTCAAGTCATTTTCTTGTATTTTTATGTTTTGAGATCATAAGAACATGATTTAGATAGCTCATGAACCAATTTGCAAGAATGTTAAAGTTCTTAAAAGTTTTCATTGATGATTTCTTGAAAAATTGGTGTTAAATAGATATGTTTTAAGCTTAGATGTGAAAAACACTAGATTGTAATGTTTAATTGTTATCTTTTAAAGATAAGGACTTAAGTGTATAAATTGTGAAATTGATGTGAAATTTCCATAATAATAGATAATATATGGTCTTATAAGGGTGTGATTGAGATTGATTTTGAAATCAAAGATCAAATTTGAAAGATATTATTATTTCGATTTAGGGATTAAATTGAATAAAATGCAAAACTTTACAGCATTTAAAAATGAAATTAAACTGGTTCATGCATGTTATGGTATGTTACAAAAATGTTTTGTATTGATAAATTTAATTAAATAATTGAATAGATCGTGAAGTGAACCAAATCTAAGATAATCGAGAAAAAGGCAAAATTGTAGAATAGTCCTTAAAGATACAATTGCTTACTATTTTGCCAGATAAGTTCATATGGTATGATTATATTTAAATTGTTATGTTTTTGAATTACGAATATATGTATGACTGATTTTAATTTGAATTGTCCGCGATTTGGTTCAAAAGTTGAGACATAGATTAAATTGTAAAAAAAATGGTTGTATGCGTTTGCCCGAGTGAACATAGTAAAAGATAGGATACGCTTGGCATGACAATAGGGTTATATGTGCGCTTGTACAAGATATGTGATTTTATGGGATAATTTATTATACGGAGATTATTACAGATTATATCAGGATCCAACATTTGTTGTGGATCATCGAATGTTGTATGTCTCTATGGAGACCTATAAGATTAAATGAATTATTGCCTACGAGCTTTGCCCTTTGGTGCCCTGGTGTGGTGTCGTTACTACTCAGACGAGCAATCTGGTGTGGTGTAGCTACCTGTGTATCCAAATCTGTTCACTAGAGTTCGTTGGACTAAAAAGGTTAATGAAAAGTGAAAATTGAAATGGAATGGTATGAGTTAGATAACCAATTGATTAAATGATTATTTGATTATGAGAATTGTATTGAATTGAAATTTTAAATGTCTGAATTACTACATGATATGGTTATATATATCAAACTCACCTGGTTGATATGTGATTTTCCATGTTTAGGCAAACTTTGCCAAGTTAAGTAGCTTGTTGTGTTTAAATGAAAGATGAAGTAAGTTTATATTTAATGTCTATAAACTTGCTAAGCATTCAATATGCTTACCCTGTTACCTCCATTTCCTTGTAGATTGTCACTTTGTGGAATGTGTCAAGAGGATCTTCCGGAAGCGTACTCCATCCTATTTTTGAATCAATAGCTTTTCAAACACTTTAAGTATGATTTTGTGACATGTACATGGTGTTTTGTATATGTTAACTTGAAATTTTAGTTTTAGCTTGAAACCTTTATAATGCATGATTTTAGCAATGCTAATGCCTATTGGAAATTATATATTATGACAAATTGTGGTTGAACTTGCTAAGCGTTCAATATGCTTATCATGTTGCCTCCATTTCCTTGTAGATTGTCACTTTGTGGAATGTGTCAAGAGGATCTTCCGGAAGCGCACTCCGTCCTATTTTTGAATCAATAGCTTTTCAAACACTTTAAGTATGATTTTGTGACATGTACATGGTGTTTTGTATATGTTAACTTGAAATGTTAGTTTTAGCTTGAAACCTTTATAATGCATGATTTTAGCAATGCTAATGCCTATTGGAAATGATATGTTATGACAAATTGTGGTTGAATTTTGTATGGAACTTATAATAATATGTTTTCACAAAGATTAGAATGGATGAGAAGTTGATGCTTGAATGGCTAAATGATGGTATAAATGATTTATAATTGAATAAGTTAAAATGATATGTTTTTGGCTAAAATGAAGCTATATTGAACTGGTTGATTGGAAATGATTCAGTGGTTTGTTTTGACATGTTTTGGAATGGTTTGATATAGGTAAGAATGGTGAATTATTGAGCTTGATGTTTAGGTTTGATTGAAGCTCTGAAATAGGTACCAAATGACTTAAATTTTTACCAAAAACAGGGTCCTCATCCCAATGTCGACCTACAATGAGTCATGTTGCGACATCAAGTGGCCTAAGGTCATAACTTGACAAACTGTTTGGTAATGTCATGACGTGGAGGAAGTGACGTCACTACGTCGAATTTGAGATTTTGAAACTTTACAATTTTATCATATTTTGTGCTCAGGTCAACAAAAAAAGCTTTCATAACCTCTATTAAGGCTTAAATTTCATTATGTAACTTAAAATAAATATTTTAAATGTATATTTTCCCTTTTGAATGATTATTATATTGTATAATTGATTGTAGTTGCTCCTACAATAGATGTGGTATCCTGTAGCTTAGACCCGATTATCATGTTGGGTAAGAGGTGTTACATTTAGTGGTATCATACTTACAGTTTAGTCATTTCTAGTATTGTAATGTTGCATATTGAGTCTTGAAATACTTGCCATAAAAACCTGTGATAGTGTGATGCCTTTTGATCCAAACTGACTTTAATTTCCTATGGATAAACCATGTTGGCTAAATCCAATCAAGCCATTTCTGATGAAGTTTATAGTAATATTTTTGCTTCCGATCAGGGAGCTGCTCAAATTATACCCGTTTTGCAAGGCTCTGGGAGTGAGTCGAGAGATGTCTTCTTCCAGATGGTGAACCATCACTCAGTTCATGGGAGTGTGTCAAGAGGATTGTTCGAAAGCTCACATTATCCTTTTTTTTAAAGTGGTAGCTTTTCAAACATTTTAAGTCTGATTTTGTGGCATGTACATAGATGTTTTGTATATGTTAACTTGAAATGTTAGTTTTAGCTTGAAACTTTTATAATGCATGATTTTGGCAATGCTAATGCCTATTGGAAATGGTTTGTTATGACAAATTGTAGTTGAATTATGTATGGAACTTGTAACAGTATGTTTGCACAAAGATTAATATGGATGAAAAGTTGATGTTTGAATGGCTAAATGAGGGTATAAATGATTTATAATTGAATAAGTTAAAATGGTATGTTTTGTGCTAAAATGAAGCTATATTGAACTAATTGATTGAAAATATTTCAATGGTTTATTTTAACATGTTTTGGTATGGTTTGATATTAGTGAGAATGTTGAATTGTTGAGCTTGATGTTTAGGTTTGATGAGAGCTTTGAAATAGGTACCAAATGAATTAATTTTGACAAAAAATAGGGTTCTCGTCTCAACGAGCAATCTTCCTTGTAACACCCCTATCCTGTATCCATCGTCGGAACAGGGTTTAGGAGCATTACCAAAATTTACATATCAAATACAGACATTTCACGTCACTTCATATTCATATCAGAAATTATCGTAAATTAATTGTATTATCCCTTAACAGAGCCCTCGAGGCCCAAAATATAAATTAGAAACAAGTCAGGACTAAATCGAAAACTCAGAGAACTTTTCGTGAAATTTTAAAATTTTCCTTAAATGCAAGGGACACACGCCCATGTGGTCAGGCCGTGGGCTCACATGGCCAAGTGACATGCCCATGTCTTAGGCCGTGTGGCTCTTGAAGTAAGGCACACACCCGTGTCCCCAACTCGTGTAACTCTCTAACTTGTAACATATTAAGGTGCAGGGGTCACACGGCTAAGTCACACGCTCATATGCCAGGCCGTGTGAAAATTACTAACCACTCTATTTTGAATTTTTAAGATGTAGGGGACACACGGCCAGAACACACGCTCATGTGCTAAGATGTGTGTCACACACGGCTGAGACACACGCCCGTGTCGCTGCCCGTGTGGACAGAATAAGGCCATTTCCAAGCCTTATTCCTCACCCAAATTTTACCTTCCACCCACATAAACTGTAATGGCCCAAATTTGAGGTTATCGGAACAGTGGTTCCGGGACCACAAATCCGATGAGAAAAATTTTATTTTTCTTATATTTTTATGGTCTACAATTTCACAAAATGATTTCGTGAAAATTTCGTTCGAAAATTTCGACGTTTGGGCACTCAATTTAGTCAAAAGGACTAAATTGTAAAAGTGCAAAAGTTGAGTTCTACATGTTAGAGGTGTCCAATTGTTATGAAACTTTAAATTGGAGGTCCTTATATGGTAATTATACCATTGGTAACTTGGTAGACAAAAATGGACATGAGATAAGTGAAATAGAAAATTTTTAAGTTAGGGGCAATTTGGTAATCTAGTAATTAAAATGAATTAAAAGGGAAAAAGATGGCAAAAATCATCATCTTCTTCATATGAACGAAATCAGCAAGGGGGGAAGCCATAGTTAGGGTTTTCAAGCTTCCAAGCTCCATAGTAAGTGATCCCAAACCCCGTTTTTAATGTTCTTTACGTTTTTGAGATCCCGGTAGCTTAATTTAGCTTATTCTAGCAATAATTTAACCTAGGGTTTATATTTGGAAAAATACCCATAGGTGAAAAGTGTTTATTTTGATGTTTTATGATAGAATATGAAGCTAGAAATTATGTTAAACAACTTTTGCTAAGCGATTTTAAGTGAAAGCAGTAAAACGACATAATCGGTAAAATACCTAATGTTCATAAGTACATGTTAGAGTGGGAATTTGATGTTGCCATAGAAGGGAAAAATGTTCATAATGTTATAAAACATAAGAATAAGAGATGAAGTTTAATTTCCGAGCCTTGGGGCAAAAATGTAATTATGTAAAAGTTTAGGGGCAAAATTGTAATTTTGAAAAAGTTAGAGTCAAGGGCTGTTTTGTTGAATGTGAGTATTAAATAAGTTAAATTTACTATTTTAGATCAAGAAGTACGAAACTCGAGGTTAGACAAAGGGAAGAATAAAGTTGAAGACTAAGTTGGTGAATTTGGCTATAATTGGTACCGAGGTAAGTTTACGGTAAATAAATGCAATATCTCCATATTTATTATCAATGCTGTTATTTTCCAGCAACTATGAATTTATTTTATGAATTTATTTGATGATGATCTAAGCATGAAATGATAGAGAATTAAAATTTAAAAGTCCAGTTGATACATAAGGATGGTACTGGATACGAATGTCATGACATTTGGGTAAAGAGATCCCATGTAAGACCATGTCTGGGACATGGCATTGGCATCCTTAAGATCATAAGAGGTCCCCTGTAAGACCATGTCTGGGACATGGCATGGGCACCGAGACGAGAGGTCCCATGTAAGACCATGTCTAGGACATGGCGTTGTACATCGAGATGAGAGGTCCCTATAAGACCATGTCCAGGACATGGCATGGGCACCAACATGAGAACATCCCATGTAAGACCATGTCAGGACATGGCTTTGGCATGTTATTATCGAAGAGATCCGAGTATCCTTATTATTCCAATGTAGCTCAACGGGCTTGTAAATGAATCATGTTCATGAAAGTTCGGTTTAAAGCATAAATGGCAAGCTCGTAAGTTGTAAGACTTAAGAACTTATTATACTATCAATTGATGTTCAACGATGCAGCAAGGATTGAGTAAGTTATGCACACAAGTATTCTAAGTAAACAAGTACGAGAACTAGTATGAGATTAACTAAAGAGTAAACTAGAGATATAGACATTGAGTTTAATTATTTAAGTTAAATATTGTTATTTATTTGCTAGTAAACTTACTAAGCTTTATGCTTACTTCTTTTATTTCTCTTTCTCTTATAGTATTGCAAAGCTACTTCAAGGATCCTAAAGAAGTCGGAGATCGTCCACACTATCAACCACAACCGCTTTCGGTATTTTATATCGAATCACGTTTGAGTTATGGCATGTATAGGGATTTAGTTTTTTGTATGTTTGTAATGATGATTTTGCTAATGAGTGATGTGTAAGTATTTGATGATGTATGGTCATTAAAATGGTTAAGGATGAAGGTGTTTGTTGTTATGAAAGATTAGGTGATAAATTATGCATGGAAATCATGAAAGGATAAAATTTTGCAAAGAAACAGAATTCAGGCAGCACAGTGACGTGAATTTGAAAAATCACCCAAGATAGTATAAAATGAATTAGAGGGTGAATGATATATGGAATTGAAGCTTGTTGAGTCTATTTTCATAGAAAAATAACGGTGTAGAAAAAGAAAATTTATATTTTAAGATATGTGAATTTTCGTGAGACAGGGTCAGAACAGTTTTTGGAGTCCCCTGTTCTGAGTTTAGAAAATAATTACAAATTGTACAAAAATGGTTATGAGTTGAAATTTACATGCTTAGATTCCTTAATGAGTCTATTTTCTTTAGGAACAAGTGGGAATAGCATATGAAAATCCTATAACGAGAAAAGTTATTTTTAGTAACAAGAGGTCAGAATAGTCGAATGGTGAAACAGGGGAGACTTTAACTAATAAACTGTACTAATTGGCTGAACCAAAAATTCTAAAAATTTTATGGTGAGTATATATATGAGTCTAGTTTCAGGGAAAATTTACGGAATTAAATTTTGAGTTCTGTAGCTCAAGTTATAATTAATTTAGTAACTGCTGCGCGATTGGACAGATTTGCTGTAAATAGTGAAATAAATTTTCAAACCTAGTTTTTATGCTCCGAATTGGTAAGATAAGCTAAGTAATGCCTCCTGCTCGACTCCGGAAACGGTCTCGGGTAAGGGGTGTTACATTTTGTTGGTATCAGAGCAGGTTTAGTCGATTCTCGGAAATATGCAATATGAATAAGAGTCTACCTATACATGCCATACTTATATATTTTGATAGTGTGACGACTCCTGACGATTTTAAAATGTTTTCTTTTATAGTTATGGATCCTGAACGAGCTAGTACAGATGAAGTAGAAAGTAATGCGCCTGCTTCCGCAGAAGGGACGGCGCCACTAGATGTTAATGTTAGTGAAAGGCCTGCATCAGTTAGACAAGGAGAAGGAGCTAGAGAAGCCTTCTTCCAAGCCATGAATGGTTGGTTTGCCGAGTTCGTTCGTACGAATCCGGCTGTAAGACCTCCACCCCCTCAAGATTCACAGGTTCCCCATGTAGCTTCCCATTTGCAGTATAGTTATCGAGGAGAGACCACTGTTGATAAGATTAGGAAGCAAGGGTGAAGAATTTCGGCTACCAAAGATGATGATGCGAAAAGCGAATTCGGCTTGAGAATACAATCGGGGTTTTGAAGAATTATCTTGTACTCGGAAGAATGTATAAAGTGTGTTGTTTCACTTCTTGAGATTCACTTACCATTGGTGGAAGACCCTCATGTCAATAGTACCGAGTGAGAGGGTTACAGGATTTCTTTCGGAGGAGTTCAAAAGAAGTACATCGACCGAGATTTATAGATCAGAAAAGGAAGGAGTTTCTTGAGCTAAAACAAGGTAAAATGTCTGTGACTGAATATGAACGCGAATTTGTCAGACTTAGTAAGTATGCTCGGGAGTTTGTATCCACTGAAGCTAACATGTGCAAGAGATTTGAAGATGGGCTTAATGATGACATCCGACTATCAGTGGGTGTATTGGAAATCAGAGAGTTTGTTGTTCTGGTAGAAAGAGCTTGTAAAGTAGAAGACTTGTTAAAAGAAAAAGAGAAGAGCAAAGCTGAAGCTGGAGTGCAGGATACAAAGAAGAGGCAAATGAGTAAATCATTTCAGTCTACATCTAAGAGGCCTAGGGAGCTCTCTAGCGGATCACATTTTCCACATATATATTCTGGTCGAAGCAGAAGTAGAAGATTCGAGGGTTTTAGAGCTCAAACCACTACAGTTGCAAGTACAGGCAGTACTCGACCTCCTAGGCCTGAATGTTCTCGATGTGGGAGACGCCACCCCGGAGAGTGTAGAGCAGGTGAAAATGTTTGTTTTAGATGTGGAGCATCCGATCACTTTATTCGGGATTGTCCTGAAACAACTAAAAGAGAAGAAATAACGAGTGCGAGATCAGGTAATGCTCCTACCAGAGGTAGACCGCAGAGAAACCCAGGAGTGGGGGCGAGTAATAGGGGTGCATCCAGAGATTCAGCGGTTAGATCAGATGTTAGAGCACCTGCAAGATCATATGCTATTCGAGCTCGTGAAGAGGCGTCCTCTCCTGATGTAATTGCGGGTACATTTTCTCTCTATGATACTCATTTATTGCATTAATTGATCCCGGCTCTACACATTCATATATATGCACGAAATTAGTATTTGTTAAAATTTGTCATTGAACCTCTTGAATTTATGGTTAAAGTCTCTAACCCCACAGGCGGTTTGTGATAGTGGAT
The DNA here is from genome assembly GCF_025698545.1 of Gossypium raimondii. NCBI lineage: Eukaryota > Viridiplantae > Streptophyta > Magnoliopsida > Malvales > Malvaceae > Gossypium > Gossypium raimondii. The sequence continues at coordinate 48,763,808 of NC_068574.1, read as the reverse complement.
AAAGTTTGTAAAAATTGTCCACTAATGGTAAAAGGTATTTGTTTCCCGGTTGACTTGATGTTATTGCCTTTTGATGAGTTTGATGTGATATTGGGCATGGATTGGTTAACTCAGCATGATGCAGTAGTAAACTGTAGACAAAAATATGTTGTGTTGAAATGCCAGAATGGAGAATTACTTTGGGTTAAATCTAATCAGACAAAGGGATTATCCGATATAATTTCAGTTATGACAGCTCAGAGGTGTGTTAGAAAAGGGTATGATGTTTATTTGGCGTATGTGTTGGATACTAAGGTATCTGAGTCAAAGATACAGGCAGTGCCAGTTGTATGTGAATTTTCTGATGTATTTCGAGAGGAGTTACGAGGGTTGCCACCAGAAAGAGAAGTGGAATTTTCTATAGATCGATTAGGAACTACCCCAATTTCTATAGCTCCGTGTCGTATGGCTCAAGCAGAGTTAAAAGAGTTAAAGGTACGATTCACAGAACTTGTTGATGAGGTTTTGTTCGTCCAGTCATTCACCTTGGGGTGCTCCGATTACATTTGTGAAAAGGAAAGACGGGTCTTTGAGATTGTGTATCGACTATCGACAGCTCAATAAGGTAACTATAAAGAATAAGTACCCATTGCCTCGAATTGATGACTTATTTGATCAACTGAAAGGTGCCACAGTATTTTCAAAGATTGATCTCCGATCGGGTTATTACCAGTTACGGGTAAAAGAGTCAGATGTGCCAAAGACAGCTTTCAGAACCAGGTATGGGCATTATGAGTTTCTGGTTATGCCGTTTGGGTTGACTAATGCACCTGCAGTATTCATGGATTTGATGAACCGGATATTCAGACCGTATCTAGATAGGTTTGTAGTAGTTTTTATTGATGACATTTTAGTTTATTCTCGGGATGAAACTGAGCATGCAGAACATTTGAAAATAGTGTTGCAAATTCTGCGTGAAAAGAAACTTTATGCTAAATTCAAGAAATGTGAATTTTGGCTTGAGAGGTAGGCTTTCTCGGACATATTGTATCCATGAAGGCATCGGGGTAGATCCGAGTAAAATTTCAGCTATTGTCAATTGGAGTCCACCGAAGAATGTATCTGAAGTTAGAAGTTTCTTGGGTTTAGCTGGTTATTATCGGAGATTTGTACAGGGGTTTTCTATGATAGCTTCTCCAATGACTCGTTTATTACAGAAAGATGTTAAATTTGAATGGACAGATAAATGCCAGCAAAGTTTTGACCGATTGAAGAAATTGTTGACGGAAGCACCTGTGTTGGTACAGCCAGAATCGGGTAATGAATTTATTATTTATAGTGATGCATCATTAAATGGTTTGGGTTGTGTCTTGATGCAAGAAGATAAAGTAATAGCCTATGCTTCAAGACAACTTAAGCCACATGAAAGAAACTACCCGGTACATGATCTCGAGTTAACTGCTATTGTATTTGCATTGAAAATATGGCGGCATTATTTGTATGGTGAAAAGTGTCATATTTATACTGATCACAAAAGCTTGAAATATTTGATGACACAGAAAGATTTGAATTTGAGACAACGCAGGTGGCTTGAATTGATAAAGGATTATGATTTGGTTATTGATTACCATCCGGGTAAGGCTAACGTGGTAGCTGATGCTTTGAGCCGAAAATCTCTATTTGCTTTACGAGCTATGAATGCCCGGTTGTCACTGACTGATGATGGTTCAATCATAGCTGAAACGAAGGCTAAATCGATGTTTCGTCAACAAATATGTGAGGCTCAGAAAAATGATGAAAAGTTACAGGCTAAACAGGCACATTATGAGTCCAAGAATGATTCGAATTTCGATGGACCGATGGTTGTTTATTATTTAGAGGTAGAGTATGTGTACCAGAATTCGAGCTTATCTGAAAGATTCTACGAGGCCCATAGCGGTACTATGTCGTACATCCGGGAGTAATAAAATGTATAATGACTTGAAAAAGATGTATTGGTGGCGGGTATGAAACGTGATATCTCCGAGTTTGTATCAAGATGTTTAGTATGTCGATGAGTTAAAGTGAACATCGGTACCTTTGGGGTTGCTTCAACCAATCACTATACCGGAATGGAAATGGGAAAGAGTCACTATGGATTTTGTATCCGGGTTGCCGATGTCTCCAAAGAAGAAAGATGCCATTTGGGTAATTGTCGATCGATTGACAAAGTCCGCGACTTTATCCCGAAGATGTATGGATTATTCTTTAGATAAATTGGTGAATTGTATATATCTGAGATTGTTAGACTACATGGAGTGCTGTCTCCATTATATCGATGAGATCCCGATTTACGTCTCGTTTCGGAACAAATTACAAGAAGCTTTGGGTACTCGGTTGTATTTCAAGATCGCATTTCATCCTCGACGGATGGCCAATCTGAGCGTGTAATTCAGGTATTGGAATATATGCTCCGATGTTGCGTATTAGAGTTGCAAGGTAATTGGGAAATGTATCTACCTTTGATTGAATTTGCTTACAATAACAGATTATCGATCTAGTATTAAAATGGCTCCGTATGAAGCTTTGTATGGTAGAAAATGTAGAACACTTGTTATATTGGATGAGCTCGATGAAAAGAAAATACACGGGTTGATTTGATCCGGAAGCAAAGAAAAAGTAAGGTGATTCGAGATAGTTTAAAAGCGACTTCCAATCGTCGAAGTCATACCGATCTTAAACGAAGGAGATTGAATTTCAGGTGGGTGATAAAGTATTCTTAAAAGTGTCTCCTTGGAAGAAAGTTCTCCGGTTCGGTCGAAAGGGTAAATTGAGTCCAAGATTTATCGGACCATATGAGATTATAGAAAGAATTGGACCAGTTGCTTACCGATTGGCTTTACCACCGGAACTCGACAAAATTCATAATGTATTTCATGTATCTATGTTACGACGGTATCGATCGGATCCTTCACATGTTATTACTCCAATGTAAGTAGAAATTCAGCCGGATATGACTTATAATGAAGAACCGGTTAAAGTATTAGCACGAGAAACAAAGGAGCTTAGAAACAAAAAGGTAAATCTGGTGAAAGTGCTATGGCAAAAGCACGGGATTGAGGAAGCAACATGGGAACCGGAAGAGACAATGAGGAAGCAATACCCGAATCTCTTTACTGGTAAGATTTTCGAGGACGAAAATCCTAAAAAGGGGGGGAGAGTTGTAATGGCCCAAATTTGAGGTTATCGGAACAGTGGTTTCGGGACCACAAATCCGATGAGAAAAATTTTATTTTTCTTATATTTTTATGGTCTACAATTTCACAAAATGATTTCGTGAAAATTTCGTTCGAAAATTTCGACGTTTGGGCACTCAATTTAGTCAAAATGACTAAATTGTAAAAGTGCAAAAGTTGAGTTCTACATGTTAGAGGTGTCCAATTGTTATGAAACTTTAAATTGGAGGTCCTTATATGGTAATTATACCATTGGTAACTTGGTAGACAAAATGGACATGAGATAAGTGAAATAGAAAATTTTTAAGTTAGGGGCAATTTGGTAATCTAGTAATTAAAATGAATTAAAAGGAAAAAGATGGCAAAAATCATCATCTTCTTCATATGAACGAAATCAGCAAGGGGAAGCCATAGTTAGGGTTTTCAAGCTTCCAAGCTCCATAGTAAGTGATCCCAAACCCGTTTTAATGTTCTTTACGTTTTGAGATCCCTAGCTTAATTTAGCTTATTCTAGCAATAATTTAACCTAGGGTTTATATTTGGAAAAATACCCATAGGTGAAAAGTGTTTATTTTGATGTTTTATGATATAATATGAAGCTAGAAATTATGTTAAACAACTTTTGCTAAGCGATTTTAAGTGAAAACGAGTAAAACGACATAATCGGTAAAAATACCTAATGTTCATAAGTACATGTTAGAGTGGGAATTTGATGTTGCCATAGAAGGGAAAAATGTTCATAATGTTATAAAACATAAGAATAAGAGATGAAGTTTAATTTCCGAGCCTTGGGGCAAAAATGTAATTATGTAAAAGTTTAGGGGCAAAATTGTAATTTTGAAAAAGTTAGAGTCAAGGGCTGTTTTGTTGAATGTGAGTATTAAATAAGTTAAATTTACTATTTTAGATCAAGAAGTACGAAACTCGAGGTTAGACAAAGGGAAGAATAAAGTTGAAGACTAAGTTGGTGAATTTAGCCATAATTGGTACCGAGGTAAGTTTACGGTAAATAAATGCAATATCTCCATATTTATTATCAATGCTGTTATTTTCCAGCAACTATGAATTTATTTTATGAATTTATTTGATGATGATCTAAGCATGAAATGATAGAGAATTAAAATTTAAAAGTCCCGTTGATACATAAGGATGGTACTGGATACGAATGTCATGACATTTGGGTAAAGAGATCCCATGTAAGACCATGTCCGGGACATGGCATTGGCATCCTTAAGATCATAAGAGGTCCTCAGAAGACCATGTCGGGACATGGCATGGGCACCGAGACGAGAGGTCCCATGTAAGACCATGTGCAGGACATGGCGTTGGCACCGAGATGAGAGGTCCCTATAAGACCATGTCAGGACATGGCATGGGCACTAACATGAGAACATCCCATGTAAGACCATGTCCAGGACATGGCTTTGGCATGTTATTATCGAAAGAGACCCGAGTATCCTTATTATTCCAATGTAGCTCAACGGGCTTGTAAATGAATCATGTTCATGAAAGTTCGGTTTAAAGCATAAATGGCAAGCTCGGGTAAGTTGTAAGACTTAAGAACTTATTATACTATCAATTGATGTTCAACGATGCAGCAAGGATTGAGTAAGTTATGCACACAAGTATTCTAAGTAAACAAGTACGAGAACTAGTATGAGATTAACTAAAGAGTAAACTAGAGATATAGACATTGAGTTTAATTATTTAAGTTAAATATTGTTATTTATTTGCTAGTAAACTTACTAAGCTTTATGCTTACTTCTTTTATTTCTCTTTCTCTTATAGTATTGCAAAGCTACTTCAAGGATCCTAAAGAAGTCGGAGATCGTCCACACTATCAACCACAACCTGCTTTATTTTATATCGAATCACGTTTGAGTTATGGCATGTATAGGGATTTAGTTTTTTGTATGTTTGTAATGATGATTTTGCTAATGAGTGATGTGTAAGTATTTGATGATGTATGGTCATTAAAATGGTTAAGGATGAAGGTGTTTGTTGTTATGAAAGATTAGGTGATAAATTATGCATGGAAATCATGAAAGGATAAAATTTTGCAAAGAAACAGAATTCAGGCAGCACAGTGACATGAATTTGAAAAATCACCCAAGATAGTATAAAATGAATTAGAGGGTGAATGATATATGGAATTGAAGCTTGTTGAGTCTATTTTCATAGAAAAATAACGGTGTAGAAAAAGGAAATTTATATTTTAACATATGTGAATTTTTGTGAGACAGGGTCAGAACAGTTTTTGGAGTCCCCTGTTCTGAGTTTAGAAAATAATTACAAATTGTACAAAAATGGTTATGAGTTGAAATTTACATGATTAGATTCCTTAATGAGTATATTTTCTGTAGGAACAAGTGGGAATAGCATATGAAAATCCTATAACGAGAAAAGTTATTTTTAGTAACAAGAGGTCAGAATAGTCGAATGGTGAAACAGGGGAGACTTTAACTAATAAACTGTACTAATTGGTTGAACCAAAAATTCTAAAAATTTTATGATGAGTAGATATATGAGTCTAGTTTCAGGGAAAATTTACAGAATTAAATTTCGAGTTCTGTAGCTCAAGTTATAATTAATTTAGTAACTGCTGCGCGATTGGACAGATTTGCTGTAAATAGTGAAATAAATTTTCAAACCTAGTTTTTATGCTCCGAATTGGTAAGATAAGCTAAGTAATGCCTCGTGCTCGACTCCGGAAACGGTCTCGGGTAAGGGGTGTTACATAAACACTTAAATATACTCATCAACCAATTCAAAACATCTAAACCAAGCGAAAATCAACTCTTATGTATGACTTATCAATATATATGACCAAATGTCTAAAACTTACCAAAATAGTCTAATTCAACTAGACATGTTTTACCATTTATAACATCATAAACCAATGTCCAATATACTTATATGATTTTCCTCATGCAACCATCTCAAGCACACACATCAAGCATGTTAAGGTTATATATATACATCTCAATTTATACCAAAGATAAGTCATACCAATGGCTAATTGCATCCAAAACATTTTGTGCCAACATTGGCTAAGTTAGCCTATACATGCCATTATAACCAAAGTTAATTGACTAAATATACCAAGATGAACCGATGGATAGTGTGATGATATCTCTTCCAATATTTCAACCAACGAGCCTTCGAGTGCTACAAAATAGAGGAAATCAAATAGTAAGCATTTAATGCTTAGTAAGTTCGTATAACGGGAAATAAACTTACCATTCATTTGTACATTAAGTAAACATACACATGCACTCCAAACAAGTTGGCCATAGGCTAAGCACACAATCTTATCAAATATATTAATTATTCATTTCATATAAATATCCATAACAAAGATGAGCTCATCAAATACCAAATTCCATGCAATTCATGTATTTTCAGACATTGATTTCATTTTGTTTTTCACTTGTCTTCATGTTAGAATTTCACCCGTTGAATTATTTGAAATCTCGATGGATACGAGGGTTGTACACATAAAGTGTACAAATCAGAAATCTATCAATTCATGTCCAGGAGTACTCATTAGAGCACTAAATCAAAAAGCACACTCTCAAGCCATATAATAGAATGCTCATATGAGCATGTAACAGGAAACTTATCCAGGCTTAATAACAGGAAGCTCACAAAGAGCCTATATCGGGAAGCTCTAAAAATCAATTAATAGGAAGCTCCGAACAGCACTTAATCAAAAAGTATCGGATAGCCATATAACGGGAAGTTCAAGCGGGCACTAACGGGAAGCTCCGGAGAGCCTTTAACAGGAAGCTCACAAAGAGCCTATAATAGGATGCTCAAAGATCGTGGGTGTGTCTACAATACATGTAGAATCACAACCAACCAGGATGCTTCGAAGAGCATAAACGGGAAGCTCGCAAGAACACTATAACGGGAAGCTTAAAAGGGCTTGTAATAGGATGCTTTTTTGAGCTATGGTATGTCCGCAACAAATGCAGAACCCTATATCCAATCGAATTTCATTCATTCAAACGGGACTTAATATTGATCGAGTATTTCCGGATATGTATTCAAATTTCATATGCATGGCTATTACACAATTCACATACATATCAATCATTTCAATTCAAACGTATAATTACAAAATTAAGTTACACGAACTTACCTTGACAAATGTTTGTAAATTGATGTCTATTAATCCGTCACTTTTTATTTACCTCGATCTAGCCCCGTATTTATTCTATCGGGATCTATACAAGTAAATTTAGCTCAATTTAATAAAATTTATATCCAATTCCATCCAATTCACAACTTAGGAAAATTACCATTTTGCCACTAAACTTTTACTAAATGACGATTTCATCCCTAGGCTCGGAAAATGAAATTCATGCAAATTAATCCTTGTTCCAAGCCTAGATAATTTCATATATAACAAAAGAAACCCATGAATTTCATGAAATTTTATAATTTTACATAAATTCAACAACTTTTCAATTTAATCCCAAAAATATGATTTCACCCAAAATTCCTTAATAAAATACCTTTAAATATCCATCAAGATCTCAATTTCATCATCTAATAACCAAATTCATATGAATTCATCAATGGTCACTTCCAAAACTTTCAACAAAATCAAAAACCTAATGAAATAGTAAGTTGGACCTAATTGTAAAAGACACAAAATATAAAATTTTCAAGGAAAAAGCAAGAATTAAACTTACATGAAGCTAAAATATGAAAAAAAAAAACAGCTTAAACCCTCTACAATGGCTATTTTTCAGCTAAAAATGATGAAGAATTGCCTAGAAACCCTTAGGTTTTCTAATTTGTATGCTTAATTCACTTTATTTACAATTTTACCCTTATTTCACATAAAATATTTGATTGCTTTCAGGCTATGGCGCCTCAGCCATCCCATGTGGGACTATTTTCTCTTTTAGTCCTCCTTTATTTTGTAATACCCCGAAAATTACTACAGTAAGAAAGTAAGATAATATCCTTGATATAGTAAAATAAGGAAATAAAGTGGTAAAAAGGGTAATATTGAGTTATGTCAACATTGGGAAGTATATTATGACATATTAATTCAAGAAAGGATTAAATTGCAAAAGTGAGAAAAGTTTTGTTGTCCAAGAGTAAATACTCAAAATTTGAGGGGTTAAAGTGTAAATCTGAAAAATTTGAAGGAAAAATAGTGTAAATATTTAAGGGTGGAATAATCTAGAAACTAAGGAAAATGGATGATTTAGGACCAAATTCAAAAGGTAAAGAATTTTGAGGGACTAAATTGCAATTTTACCAAATTAAGTGATGACTCAAGGGTGAAATTTCAAAATATTATAAAGGGAAAAATGGTCAAACAGAGAGAGAGAATTATAGAAGGTAATGATGATGTTTGTGATAATTTTAATTAATTAATTAGATAAATGTTATTTAATTAATATTTTATTAAGATTTTTAGTATTATTTTATTATTAAATGATTAATATAAAAGGGACGAAAGATGATGAAAAATCATCATCTTTCCATGCAACCAACGTTAGAAGAGAAGAGAAGAAAGAAAGTTTTGCTTTCTTTACAATTTGGTCCTTTCACCAAAAATTCACTATTTTCACCTAGAAATCAAAAGAATTTCCATAACTTCCAAGAGAGAAAAATAATAAGGAGACAATCGGGAGATAGAATGTCAAGTTAGATCCAAGAAATAGAATCTGGAGGAGAGAGAAAATCAAGTTAAAGATTGAAATCAATAGCATAAGGTAAGAACATCAAGATTTCAATATATTTTTAAGTTTGTTATTGTTGAAAAAGTATGGAAATGATGTTATAGTAGAGTTTTCTTAAATAAAGTCTTATGTTCTTGATATATTAGTGAAGGAAATAAGTGAAAATGATGGTAAATATTATAGAGAAAGGGAATAAGGGAGTTATAAATTTAGTAATCAACATCTTGCACTAAAATAGTTTTGGACAACAGCAGAGGTTAAATTTGAAAAATCACCATAAATTTTGAAATTTTAATTAGAGGATGAAAAAATATGGAATTAAATATTATTAAGTCTAGTTACTCATAGAAGAAACGGTGTAAGTAATGGAATTGTAAATCATGAGATATAATAAATTTTATGAGACAAGGTCGAATGAATTCAGGTTCCCTGTTCTGACTTTGGAAAATCATCAAAATTGAATAAAAATAATTATAGGCTTAAATTTATATTTTAAAATCCTTAATGAGTTTATTTTCAATAGAAACAAACATAAACATCATCCAAATTCTGTACAAAGAGATAATTAATTTTTAGTGAAGAGGGGTCAGAACTGTCAAACAGTGAAACAGGGGAAACTTTAAAGAATAAAATGTACCTATTGGCTAAACTAAAAATTCTTAAAATTTTATGGTAAGAATATATGTGAGTCTAGTTTCATAGGATTTTAGTGGATCTTAATTTGGAGTTCCGTAGCTCAAGATATAAATAATTTAGTGACTATGACTCAAGTGGATAACTTTGAATTAATATATAAATGATGGAATTATAGATAATGTTACATATAAGCATATTATACATTAAGGATGTGGAATGGAGAGGAGGAGGAGGAAAATAAATGATTATTCAACTAGCATGATTTTTCATTAAAATGACCAATTTGCATGTTTTAGGTTCAAGGACTAAATTGAATAAAAGTAATATTTTAAGGGTAAATTGGTAAAAATGTCAAAAAATGACCAAATTGCATGAAATGAATTGTTTTATTATTTAAATTAATAAATTGAGTGAAATATTAATTTAGATCATGATTGGGTGGAAATTGAGGAAAATAGAAAATTACCAAAATGTCCCTGAATTTTTGTATTTTTGCAATTTAGTCCGTAAGTTCGTGTAACTTGAATTATATTCTTAAATGCTTGAAATGTATGTTATTGATGTGAATATGATTTGAATGTTCATTGTATGAAAATCGATGAAACATTGATATATTTGATAAAAAGGGGAATAATGCATTGAATGGATGTATGAATGTTTATCACACTATCCATTAATTCTATTGGTAATTTTGGATGTTTTGATTCTGGTTATAATGACATGTATGAGTTAAATTGGCCAACGTTAGCTCATTAATGTTTTGATTTTGATTGATTTTAAATATGAATGCTTGATGAAATGAAATGAAATGTCTGTAAATTAATTTGTAAACTCCGGTAATGCTCTATAACCCTATTCTGGAGATGGATACGGGTTAGGGGTGCTACATATTTACTATTTAGGCTATTTAATCACTTCAGCAAGTTTTGCTCCTTTTTTGATTTAGTCCTTTTTAATTAATTGACTATCAAAACGTTAAAATTTTCTGACGGAACTTTATTACTACCTTACTGACACTCTGTAAATATTTATAAAAATATTTATGACTCGGCTTATAAAATCGAGGTCTCGATACCTCATTTTCTAAACCATTTGATCTAAAAAATCCTTATAAAACACAAATTACTATTGCTACAACCACACTTCATTTCGTAATACTAGTGCTACAGTTGTTGATGCAGGTTGTTGTAGCTGCTAAGGTGGAAGTGTATTACTTTGTGGCTACCCAGATTTTGTTGGTTATATAGTTTTTGCAATAATTCCATTACTGATGCATCCTTTGTAGCTGCTATTGAGCTTTCTTGGGCTAATAACTCACTTTCTTTATTAATTCTTGGCATTTCTTACATACTCCAAGCTTCTTCATGGATCATTAACACTACAACACTATATGCTTTTAGCGGCATATTTTGTGGCGTTTGCATGACAAATGCTGCTAAAATTCCAGTATTAGTGGTGCAGTGAACAAAACGCCGTAAAAGAATATCATTAGCGGCGTTTACAACCACGCGCCGCAAAATCTCTTATCCAAAACGCAACGTTTTCGTCTTTATGTATGCAAGAATTAGTGGCGCTTCAAAAAACACGCCGCTAAAGTGTCTTAGCGGCGTTTTGCGATATGCGCCGCAAAATATCTTAACCAAAACGCATCGTTTTTGGTGTTGATGTATCCTAGATTTAGTGGCGCTTATTGATATGAGCCGCTAAATCACCGTATTAGCGGCGTTTTGTTTAAAGCGCCGCAAAATATCTTTACTAAAACGCGTAGTTTTAATTTTGATGTATACTAATATTAGTGACGCTTACAAGAAAACACCGTTAAAGAATATCTTTAGCGGTGATTTAGACGAAGCGCTGCAACTTATCTTAAGAAAACGCAGTGTTTGGTCTTAAGCCATGTTACATTTAGTGGCGCTTATGGGAAAACGCCGCAAAAAATCTCGATGTATACTTCAATTAGTGGCGCTGACGTTAAAACGCCGCAAAATATCTTAACTAAAATGCATAGTTTTAATTTTGATTATATTAGTGGCGCTTACTAGAAAACGCCGTTATAGAATAGCATTAGCGGCGCTTTAGCCGAAGCGCCGCAAAGTACCTTAACAAAACGCAGTGTTTCGTCTGAAGTTATGTTACATTTAGTGGCGCTTATAGCAAAACGCCGCAAACTATCTGAACCAAAACGCACCATTTTGGTCTCGATGTATACTTCAATTAGTGGCGCTTACTAGAAAACGCCGTTAAAGAATATATTTAGCGGCGCTTTGGGTAAAGCGCATACGTATCTTAACAAAACGCAGTGGTTTGTCTTAAGCTATGTTACATTTAGTGGCGCTTATATGAAAACGCCAAAATATCTAAACCAAAACGCACCGCTTTGGTCTCGATGTATACTTTAATTAGTGGCGCTTACGTTCAAACGCCGCAAAAAGCAAAATACCTTAAACAAAACGCAGCGTTTTGTTGTTATGTATAGTAAAATTAGTGGCGCTTTTAAAGCGGAAAAAATATGTTAACGATAATTTGGTCTTAACCATGCATTATATAATTAATGTAGGTTATTATATATTTAGTTTATCATATTTGGTTTAGGTTTAGGTTATTAGAGTTCATTATATAATGTTTAGTATTTTTAGATTATAGTTTAGGGTTAAAGGTCTACGATGTAGGTTTAGTGTTTTCGATTTAGGGTTTGATAGTTTGATGATTAAGTGATTATTATAAGTTAAAAAGTTTATTGTATATAGTTTAGGGTTTTAAGGTTAATCATTGTATAAAGTTTATTATTTTGTGAATATTAGAGTTTTGAGTTTAGGGTTTATGATGTAGGCTAGGTTTTGGTGTCTTGGGTTTAGGGTTAGTAGTTTGGGGTTTAAGTTTTAGGGTTTGGGATTAATTAGTATTTTAGGGCTTGATGCTTCTGGTTAACGGTTTGTAGTTTATAATTTAAGGCTTACAATGCATGGTTTTGAGTGTAAGGTTACGGGTTTAGAGTGCAAGGTTTGTAGTTTAGGGTTTAAAGTTTAAAGGTTACGGGTTTAAAGTATAAAGGTTACGGGTTAAACTTAGGGGCCTATGGTTTAGGGTTTAAATTTATTTTTTCCACATTTAAGGGATATGCTAAAAACATTGGAAACTATATGTTAAAAATAGAAAAAAAGTGAAATAGTATTATTTTAAATAATTTGAAAATAAGTTTAACCATTAGTGGCATTTTGCGTGAAAACGCATACAAATATTTATTGAAAGATAGCAAAATTGTGTCGTTTTGTCTGATTTTTAGTGGCGTTTTAGTAAAACGCTTGTGAAGGAGTTATATTAGTGGCGTTTGTTCAGAAAACGCCACAATTTTCCCATTAGCCTCTATTAAACGTTGTCGTTTTTATGTAATATTTCAGTGGCGTTTTATTATAAACGCCGCAATTATGTTATAAGTGTTTCCTAAATGTTGTCGTTTTGTATCTTTTAAATTTTAATGCGTTAGTGGCGCTATTTATAAACGCCGCAAATTTATACTGAACTAACGTAAACGGCGTCGTTTTTGTCGCGCAGAATTTCCTTAGTTCAGCCCCTCTTTGATTTCCCCAAATTCATTCCCTAATTTCCCATTTCATATTCCCCCCCAATTCCCCGATTTCATTTCCCCCCAATTCCTATTCCCCCAGTTTCCCTAAATCCCCAAATTCCCAAATCCCCACAGTCGTTGCGATCGGCTCCACTCGTGGTCGCTCTATAACCCGCATTTGCGATCGTCTACTTCTTCTATTCAGTGTTTCTTCTATTCGGTTAAGGTTATATTTCTTCGGATTAAGCCCACATTTTCCCCCAATTCCTATTCCCCCAGTTTCCCCGATTTAATTTCCCTAAATCCCCAAATTCCCAAATCCCCCTGTCATTGCAGTCGGCTCCACTCCGTCGGTCGCTCTATAACCCGCTTTCGCAGTCGTCTACTTCTTCTATTCAGTGTTTCTTCTATTCGGTTAAGGTTATATTTCTTGGATTAAAGCCCATTATTCCGTAATATTTGTTACCTTGTTGAATCGGTGCATGTTTTCGATATTAATGTTTTGGATTATTTTGTTCAAGGTCACAGAGCAAACGGTTCTAGTGGAGGATTAAGGCTTGGGGAGTTGTTCATCTGCTGCAAGGGTAAGTTACTGATTTGGGGGTTCAAAATTTGCTTTGCGTTAAACTGTTGAATTCATAGACAAGAAGATTAGGGGATTTTTAATTTTGCTTTAAACTTGGCAATCGGCAATTGCATCTGGGTATTTAAATCAATGCTGCGTATTTTATAGATTGGGTGTTCTCGTATTTGTTAGATTTTTTATTTGATTTTATATTGGTTGGTGATTATATAACTGTTCTCGTAATTTATAATTTTGCTTTAAACATGTCCGTAATGAAGATGATTTTGGTGTTGAAATTTATTAGGCCATGTTGTTTTTAGTCGATTTTAACCCGAAAATATATCATCTTTGTTTGTTTGTTAAAATTGTTTTTCCGGCAGATTCTTATTGCAATTTGTGATTATATAAGTGATACATTAGTAAAAAACCTAAAATTAAATTAGGCGATTGAAAATGGGTCAATGTGTTCTAGAATTCGTGTTAGCAATTACTATTTATTCGGTTTGTGGTTTCTAAACTATGAATTCGGTTTATAAACTACTCATTTATGGTTTGTAATCGGATCCATTTATGAATTCAGTTTTAATTATTTGAAATGAAATATTTTAATTAATTGGTAACAATTTGCAATGCTTAGAAAATGAACACATAATTGTCATAGTCCATCTAGCATGTTAATATTTTCCAGCAGCAACTTTGAAAGGAATATGATTTGGACCATTCGTGCAAAAAACGAAATCGTTCATGCCAAAAACGCAGTAAATTGGAGTTCTTTTTATATATTACATATATTAATATGGATATATAACCTATATTTCAATTTTCTATAATGATAACATTTCTAAATAATTATAAATATTGTTTTAATATCTATATAAGTTTTCTAAACTTATAAGGTTTCTATATTAGTATTAAATTTATTACTATTAAATTTATAAAAATTCTAAATATTGTTTTAATATCTATATTAGTATTATAAATATTGTTTTAATATAACCTATAAAATTTAAAAGTTTTCTAAATAATTATAAATATTGTTTTAATATAACCTATAAAATTTAAAAGTTTTCTAAATAATTATAAATATTGTTTTAATATCTATATAAGTTTTCTAAATTTATAAGGTTTTATATTAGTATTAAATTTATTACTATTAAATTTATAAATAATTCTAAATATTGTTTTAATATCTATATTAGTATTATAAATATTGTTTTAATATAACCTATAAAATTTAAAAGTTTTCTAAATAATTATAAATATTGTTTTAATATTAAATTTATTAGTATTATAAATATTGTTTTAATATAACCTATAAAATTTAAAAGTTTTCTAAATAATTATAAATATTGTTTAAATATTAAATTTATTAGTATTAAATTTTAAGTTTTCTAAATAATTACATATAAGCTTATATATCTTACATAATACATAAGTACATAACAAACATAATAAAGAACTGTCATAATAACACATACCGTACATAAATTAAATAAGTTACATGATACACCAAAAAAAACTTACATAACTTAGATAATATCCTACATTATAAATTACATAATAATACACACTTACATAAATTAAATAAGTTACATAATACACAAATTACATAACTTACATAATACATAATTTACATAATACACAACTGGCATAACTTACATAATACATATTTTACATCACTTACATAAGACATAACTTACATAAGTTTCATAATACACAACTAACATAACTTACATAATACACAACTTACATAACCATCATAATACACAACTTACATAAGTTTCATAATACACAACTTACATAGCTTACATAACTTACACAACTTACATAACTTACATAATAAATAAGTTATTCCTAAATCCTAAACCCGTGCAATTTATTGTCAATGTCGGACTTCAAGAATTAAGAAATGGACCGTTCTTGGATGAATTTGTCAAGGGTTAGCAAGTTATCGAAATGGGGTGCGAGTTTTCTAAATTTTGCATTTCGATATGCAAGCCAAGAGAACATGATTCTTTGCCCATGTAAGAAGTGTGTCAACATAAACTGGCATTACTGTGAGGTTGTATACGAGCATCTAATTGTTGATGAGTTTGTAGGGTTATAAGCAATGGCTTTTTCATGGAGAATGCCCTAGAAGTACTTCCTCTTCAACGATGGATGTATCTTATCCTGGTACTGCTTACCATCAGTCTAATAGAGGGGATGACATGGAAGGTATGTTGCGGGATGCATTTAATATGCACAATCATGGTGTGCAATCGTTCCCAGGGGATTTTATGGCATCTGATGATTGTAATATTGGTGGAACTGCTTTTACCGAACCGGGAAGTAGTGTACCTCATGAAGAGCCAAATGGAGAAGCGGCAAAGTTCTACGCTCTACTTAATGACATGAACGAAGAACTGTATGAGGGATCAAAATTTTCAAAAATGGCCCTCTATGTTCGTCTTTTTCAGTTAAAATGTTTGGGAGGGTGGACCGGAAACTCGTTGACAATGCTATTAGAGTTTTTGAGAGAGATGTTCCCGTTTGCAAAAATCCCTCAGTCATGCAAGGATATGAAGAAAATGATAAAAGATTTAGGCCTTGGGTACAACAAAATCCATAGTTGCCCAAATGACTGCATGTTGTATTGGGGTGATCGGAGAAACCAACAGTGCTGTCATGTATGCGGCCAAACCCGTTGGATAAATAAAAACACAGAAGACGGGAACGACGATGAAAATGATGCACAGTCGAGGAAGAAGCCAGTTAAGATTTTGCGGTATTTTCCGTTGATACCAAGGCTTCAAAGGCTTTTCATGTCATCGAAGACAATGAGTCAATGACGTGGCACCATGATGGACGAACCGATGATGGATTACTAAGGCATCCGTGATTCTTTAGCTTGGAAAGCATTTGACAATAAATTTCCAAACTTTGCAAGCGATCCTAGGAGTGTGAGGCTTGGGCTAGCATCGATGGATTTAATCCTTTCAAGATCATGAGCACCGCCTCGATTTGGCCGATGAGTGCTTGTTCCTTACAATCGCCTCCGTGGATTTGCATGAAGCAATCTTCCTTATCTTATCTATGATTATCCACGGAGAGAAAGGGCCCGGGAATGATATCGACATTTATTTGCAGCCACTTATTGAAGAGTTAAAATAATTATGGGCTGGTGTCAAGACATACGATGTGCTGAGAAAAGAGAACTTTAATTTACGTGCAGCTTTGATCTGGACCATAAATGACTTTCCCGCTTATGCCAATTTATCCGGTTGGAGTACTAAGGGTCGTTATCGTGTCCTTGTTGTCTTTGCACAAACATGCTCGCAATGGTTGTACAATGGGAAGAAGTTCTCTTACATGGGGCATCGTCGGTGGTTACCGGAAAATCATAGATTTAGATTTCAGAGTTCTGTATTTGACGGCACTGAAGATATGAATTTCATGTTGGAAGATATGAATTTCATTTATGGGAAGATGAACCAACCGCCAAACACGCACAGAAACAAAAGATCAAATGATGAAGCCGATGAAAGCTCCGACGAAGATGACGATCCTAATGAGGCGGACTTGTGGAAAAAAAGAAGTATTTTTTTGAGTTGCCTTATTGGGAGCATCACCTTTTACGACACAATCTTGATGTTATGCACATTGAGAAAAATGTCTGCGAGAACATTGTGAGTACAATTTTGAACGTCGACGAAAAATCAAAAGACAATCTTCAGAGTCGACTTGATTTAGTCCAGATGGGAATTCGGCCTGATCTTCATCCCAATCCACTTCCGAATGGGAAATATTGGTTGCCGCCTTCTATTTTCTCAATGTCCAAGATGGAGAAAGAACTGTTTTTCATGGTGTTGAAGGATATAAAGGTTCCGGATACGTATGCATCAAATATATCTCGATGTGTTAGTGTTAAAGATCGAAGATTATATTCGCTAAAATCACATGACTATCACATCTTGATGCAAGATTTAATGCCAGTTGCTCTACGATGTTGTATGTCCAAGAAGGTGACATCTTGTATCATTGAACTATCCAACATAATGAAAGCCATTTGTGGCAAAGTTTTGGATGTTCAAGAACTTCAGAAGGTACAGGATCGAGCCGCTTTGACTTTATGCAACATGGAGAAAATCTTCCCACCTTCCTTCTTCACCATTATGGTTCACTTGATAATTCATCTCCCGTACGAAGCAATTCTTGGCGGACCCGTTTCCTATCGATGGATGTATCCCATAGAAAGGTCTTAAAGAATTACTTTTAAAATTTTCCTTCATTCACCTCAATGGCTTTAGTTACAACTTTTGATAATGTTGTATATTGTGTTTAGGTTCCTATCCAAATTAAAGTCTTACTGCCGCAACAAGCGATATCCGAAGGATCGATTCTTTGAAGGCTACTTAGCGAAGGAATGTATGACCTTACGCTCGAGATATTTGGAAGATGTTGAAACAAGGTTGAATGACCAAATAGGAATCTTTGGACTCACGGACTATGACTTAGCCGATACTTATTTGTTCCAAAGCTTTGGACAACCAATCGGCAAAGTTGAAATTGCGGAATTAGATAATTTATCGTGGGTACAAGCACATCGATATGTTCTGTTTCACCACGAATCATTGGAACCTTTACGGAAGTAAGTTCTACAAATTTTATAAATATTTATCAAACTAAAAATTGTTTATCTTCTAACAAAGATCACATTTTTTTAACATAGTGAGTACAAACAAATATTGAGATCTCGTGCGCGCTCCCGAAGAACACAACATCGAGATATCAATAAGTTGTTTACAGAATCTTTTTATGAATGGTTAAGCCAAACGGTATGTGGTTGGAGCTTTCGCTTACAAATTATAATGCTTTCTCATAACATTTTTAATTACTTAGTTTACTTTCCATTCAATCGGTTTGGAATGGGAAGAGCGTAAACGACGAAGTTAAATGGCTCTCCCAAGGTCCAAATCGAGTGGTTAAAAGATATAGTGCGTTCCTCATCAACGGATTCAGATTTCATACAAAATATCGCGAGAGGTTGAGGAGAACGCAAAATTGTGGAATAGTTGTTAATTCTGCAATTACAAGTTATGCTAGCGCTAGGGACAATAATCTTGTCGAGGGAAATGTGGAATATTTCGGACAGCTTACTGACATAATTGAGTTGGATTACTACGACAAATGGAAAGTTGTCTTATTTCGAAATGATTGGGCGATGTTAATACATTTCGTGGAATCAAGCAAGATCAATTTGGTTTTACAATGGTGAACTTTGACCGATTGATTCACACAGACAACAAGCGATAGATGAGCCGTATGTATTCTCAAGTCAAGTCAAACAAGTTTTTTACTCAAAAGATCCAACTGATGAGGGTTGGTACGTTGTACTCCGTAACATCCCTAGAGACTTGTTTGACATGGGCAGTGGAAGTAGAGATAACATCGACGACAGATCAGAAACTTTGCCATTTCCAGAACAAAACTTATACGATAATATCCCTAGTACTAGTGCACAATTTCAATGGGTTCGTCACGATACGGATGAAGATATTTACGAATAATGATGTAGTAAGATTTTACAATTGTTTAATTATATGTAACTTACATTAGCATTAAATCTTGGTCTTATTATATAACTCAACTATTTTATATGTGTTGTTATTGTTGTAATTAGTTATTAAGTTTAATTACATTTTATGTGTATTGTAGATAAAATGCCTAGAAGAAAAATTATAAGGAAAGCATTGTTCAAAATGATCCAAACTCGATGAAAACAAATAGTCTTGAACAACAAACAAACAATTGGATCTTGAATGTTCGATTACACGAGGATCTTACGGAAGTTCAAAGTAACTTACATTAATTCCATGCGTGTTGACTTATAATTGATTTATTATTTAAATTCTTATATTATAATATACCATTTGTAGCTGAAAATGGTGGGACGCGTAGAGGTCGAGGTTGTATGATACTTAGAGAGTTATACGAGTTAGATCCAGTCGAGCGTGTCAAGGTATGCAGAAACAGTTTTGGTCAGCCTGTTGGATCAGAAGCTCGACTATTAGCAGGATACATGGGCATTTTAGCACGAAATGGGAATATGTTGCCTATCAACTACGAGTCATGGCGTCAAATGCCCGATAGCAACAAAAACCAAGCCCTCGATAATATTAAGGTAACAAAATGTTAATGTCATCTGTAATGCTTGGGAAATAATTTCATTTATATTTACTTTATTAACTTGTGTTTTTTGTAGGCGAGGTTTGCTTTAGAGGTCTCCGATGCTTATGTAAAGAAGGCATTGGGAAAAAGATGGAGAGACAATAAAAGTACTTTGAAGAAAAATTATTATAAGACAAAAACAACCCTCGATGAGAAATTGCAAAATGTCCCGCCGGGTATGTTGAGGTACCAATGGGAAGATGCGGTTAGATTTTGGCATTCTAAGAAAGGCGAGGTACGACGTACTTCCAAACTATTGTAATTATTTTGGTTTATAATATTTACTATTTACGTACTAAAAATTTTATAACGTAGGATCGTGAACGAGTTGGAAAAAGCAGCCGCCAGCAATAAAAATTCACTCACACAGCCGGGTCGAGAAGTTTTGCATGTGTAGCTGAGGCGAAGGTATTTTTAATTTTTTAATATTCTCAAATATGTATAACTTTATATTAAATAATATTTTTACTACTATATTGTAGGAATTGTCGTCGTCGGTCAAAAGTTGGACGCCTACAACTTTTTGAAATTACACATAAGAAGAAGGATGGATCTGCTATGACTCCTGAAGCTGGTGAAATTATGGTACGTTTACTTAATACGATTTCACTTGTTTTAGTTATTTATAGTGTTTATTTTCTAATGGTTTAATTCATTGCATGTAATGCGACTATTGTTATATTGCATTTGTTTTTTTACTATATATTGCGTTCCTAACTATGCGATTTATTTATTAGGAAAAACTAAAGGAAAAAAAGACGGAGAACGAAGCGATTGCTTCTACTGATAGTTCGGTTCATCTTGAAGACATTGATAACCGGATTATTACTGAAGTTTTGGGTCCTGAAAAGTATGGTCGGGTTCGATTTCAAGGATCTTTTATCATTAACCCAATATTTTGGATCCATTTCGCACCAATACATGGCTTGAGTCAATCTCAAGTGAAGTTCGAGAGGTTAAAAGACCGAGATAGCTCGGATGCAAGCGACCACATTTGAGGTTCAAAGGAAATATGAAGAACTTCAAAGACAACTTAAAGCAGAATCAACACAACGAGGAAGCAATGACTACAATGAGAGAAGCGAGGCCGCAATGAGAGAAGCGAGGCCGCAGAGAGAGAAGCGAGAGAAGTAGCAATAGAAGCGAGAGGTTCAAAAGAAATATGAAGAACTACATTCGACTTCAAAAGATGCGGCACCGAGAGAAGCGGAGCAAAAATACGACGAACTTCAACAAAGACTTGATTATGATGAAGATGTTTCAAAGATCAAACTTCCGCCTTCATAGTGTATGTTGCATAAATACTTTTAACGCTTTTGTAAAGAAAAGTATGAATTCACTTTTATTTATTAATTAATATTATTTTAGTCATTTAATTTGAAATATTATATAAATTTATTGTTTTTGGTTAGTTTAGATTTGGTTGCTTTTGAATTATTGTTGCAGGAGGGCTGAAAAAATTAAAAATTTTTATTTTAAAAAAATCCCAAAATTAGTGGCGTTTTTTAAAAAAGCGCCGCTAAAAGTCATATCAAAACAGTGGCATTTGTGAAATAAGCGCCGCTAAAGAACACTACTTTTAGCGGCGTTTTTGAACAAGCGCCGCTATAGAACATTACTTTTAGAGGCGTTTTCCTCAAAAGCGCCGCTAAAGAACATGAACTTTAGCGGCGTTTTTTTCCTAAGCGCCGCTAAAGAACATGATATTTAGCGGCGTTTATTTCTAAGCGCCGCTAAAAATTATGTTCTTTAGCGGCGTTTATTTGTAAGCGCCACTAAAGAACATGATCTTTAGCGGCGCATTTTTATAACCGCCGCTAAAGAACATGATCTTTAGCGGCGTTTTTTTATGTAAGCGCCACAAAAGTTAGCGACGTTGTCGTCAGCGGCGTTTTTTGTGGCGCTTCTACAAGCGCCGCAAATGGAGTTAGTGGCGTTAAAAAGCGCCGCTAAAGACCTAAAAAAACGCCGCTAAAAACCTGTTCTACTGTAGTGTATTCTTTCATGCTCGCATTTCTCTAATGATTCCAAGAATTTATTTTGCATCTGACCATTATCTTTAATGGAAAATAATTATATTATATTGAGTAAAAAAATAGAAGAAACAAATTTGGGGAGAGAGAATTTAAAGAAGAAGAGTTTTTTGGGGAGAGAGAGAAAGGAGGAGAAGAATAAGAAAAATAATTAATTTTTCTTTTTGCAACGGATTGCAATTTCATTTGTATAAAGTGTCACGTAAGTTTTTTTTAATGATGTTACATTTTGAAATCAAATCATGTGATAAAACAAAATTTTAATGATCTTACATTTTAGGATCAAAACACATGATGAAATAATTTTATTTTTATTTTTTAAGGTATCTATCAGAGCGAGCTCAATAATTAATCCTCCGCATTCTATAGACCCATTAAGGAAGTAGATGCTGACCACGAATTTTAAAGCTGATGAAATAAAATTTTAAAGGTTATGGCAAATTTTTAAAAAAAAATCAATCTAATTAAGAGATCATTTTAGCCTTTATTATATAACTTGAAAATTCTAAATAAAAACTTAATCAACCATGATGAACTGTATAATCTTTAACAAAAACAAAGTAAATAAAGGATGGATAAAAATGGAATTCCTTATTAAACGGATAGCAATGGTGCGAGAAAAAGAAAAACAAAAATACATAGATGACAAATATAGATATATACTCGGAAAACAACACTACACAATTTAAAGCTTTGACACTAACAATACAGGAAGTACTTACTCATCGTTGCAAGCTTTTTGGGTTATTAACATATGCAAGTAATTCCTCATCACAATCAAATTTCGCCATTTCTTCTTCATTTAGGGCAATCCAAGCCTCTATGCCATCCCCATTTATGGTGTCCATGAAAGTAGTTACGTTCTTGATTTGTCGATCTACTGAGCTAGCCCATATGGGTTTCCCCCAACCAAAATCAGCTTCGTACATAGGAAGCCTGCATAAACTTGTGAAACCAAAGGTAAGTATCTCGCCTTTGGCATAATTTGTTCTCTCTCTAAAATATTTCAGGTGATCATTTCCATCTTGGAGTTTCTTCACGTACTCGCTGTTTAGTGCTTTAAAAGAGTCTCTTATTTGGGTAACGATGTTATTGTCCATGGACGGGATAGTCACTGCTAGGCTATAAAGGTTTCCAAATGAAGATCCCGGCAATGGGGGATCAATTCTTGCACGTAAATTTACTGCGTGAATAATTGTGCAAAGCGTATCGGGTCTTGATCTAAGACCAAAGGCAGTAACAAAACGGTCCCATATGAAAGCTGATAAGGCCTCAACTCGACTTGGGCGTTTTTGGCTAGCATTCTCACCGTATTTTCTTCTGATTTCCTCCACTTTGGTGGCACCAAACACGAATCTCTTCGTTACAATTTGTTCTTTTTTTAATTGAGGAGCTTCTGGTATGGGCCGTGGTGGGAAAAGTGAGGCTGATTTGAATTCAGGAACAATCAAGTTCGTCTCTCCACGAGCAATGGATGCCCATATATTCACAAACGAGAAAAACGAAAGGGCATCTCCGATTTTGTGGGAAATACAAATACCAATCCCTATCCCCCCACAATCGAAAACATTGAATTGGATTCCAAGAAGAACATGTTCGGCATCAGTACCACTAACATGGAATTCAAAAGGAAGCAACTTGTTGAGTTCTTTCGGAGTTGGATTGTTTAAAACATCCAAAAGTTGGCACTTCACTCGAGCTTCCAAAAAGGGTATCCCCTCATCATTGCAATCAACAAACAGCTGGTCCTCCATTATCCGACCAGCCAGTGGATAAAAACAGGTGAGGGCATTGGAAATGGAGTGCTTCAATCGATCGAAAATGGTGATTTTGTTTGCTTCGATGTTGCATATTTTCTGGTAGAAATAGACCATAGCATTATAGAGTAAGGGAGTTTGTTGATCCAAGAATGACAGTTGGTATCGACGAAGTCGGTCATCGGTCGGAGATGATGGCTTCACAATCTGTTCGGAAATCACTTGGACGTCAAGCTGCATGTTGTACGCAAAAGATAATTAAACCCTGTAAACAATAAATGACTAAATTCTTATCAAGAACGAGAATTTTGTGTTACCCTATGGCTAGTGTAATTACACTTTATATATGAGTTGTTAGGGGTAACAAAGGTGACAATTGCTATAAACATAGAAAATCAATGATAATGAACTAATTAATTAAAATATTGTTTGTTTTTATTTATTTGGAAGGGTTCAAGCTAGAATTCCTTAGCTTGAATTTAAAGATGTCAATTGCCAAGAAACAATCCAAGCAAATATGTAACTATTACATTAACCCATGAATTACAATGACCTTCTTTTAATTATTTATATATATGGAGTATTATATAATTTTACATATTTTAATTAAAATGAAAGGCAACAGAGGAAAAAAGGACAATTAGAAATATTAATTGGTTTCGTACATGCTTGAACATGACATTTTGTGTTTTTTTTGTTTCGTACATGTTTGAACATGACATTTGTTTGTTTGTTTTTTTTTTTGTTTCGTACATGTTTGAACATGACATTTTGTTTTTTTTTCTTGTTTAAATTTCTTTCTCATTAAAATATAAATGTTTGAAAATTTCTACATCTAAATATGTTTAAATAGATATGTTTTTTATACAATTGTATAAATTAAATATTTAAATTTGATCCGACCCTTCAAATAGGAGAATAAAAGTGCTTCAATGTATTTGAACTCATGTCTTCCTATATTGACAATAATTTCAATACCAACCGAGCTAAGACTCGTTTGGCTAAATAGATATATTTCTTTTGGTGAAAAAAAATGTAACGCCCTGGTTAGTTTAATTTTGATTCTGTGAACTTTATTATAAATGAGTGTTTGCTTTAGTGGTTAAATGTTTTAATTGTGTATTGAAGATCTTAGGTTCTAGTCCAATTTTTGGAATTTTTTACTATTTTTTATTCTAGCTTTATCCTTGGCGGTTTGGCTTATATTTTATTTCTAGTCGAAATATATCAGAATGAGTTTATTGGTTCAAGGGGTGAGAAGTTAGGTTGCCTTAAGGTCTTGTGTTCAAATCTCTATGTGAGCATGGGTGATAATTTTTTCTTCAGTTGTGGTTCGGTGGAACTGAAACTCTGAGGTTGTTGGATGAGGATTAAGGTGTGAGTTAGTAGGGGTTAGGATTTCTTAACATTTTATTTTTTATTTTTATTTTTTCTCTCTCTTCTCAATTTTGTTTTTGACGTTAGTCCCTTCCCTTCTCTACAACATTTCTTTTTTCTCCTTTCCATTTCGTTTTCCCTGCAATCCTATCCATAATCTGTTGTTTGTATCGTTGCATTTCAAAAATTTCAGTGTTCTTCGTGCTATTTTGGTAAGTGGGGTTTCACTCGTCTGTAGGTTTCGATTTTTATATGGTCGTTTGGATTTAATCTTTTTATAAAAGCATAATGGTGTAGTTAACCATTGTTGTGTAAGAGGAGGTTGTGAAGCAGTGAGTTTCGCTCCAACTACCTAAACGATGTTAATAGAAGTTTTAGTCGGTGGTAAGTTAGGTGCATTGTCGGATTATTGTGGATAAATTCGTAAATGAAATTGCTAATTCGGTGTTGGTATGCTATTTTTCGGGTTTCAGAGGTCTCGAGATTGCTGTAGCATCAAAAACAAACCAGGTGTGTAACGAAAACACGAGAAAAAGAGGTTTGGAGAAAGCCAAAAAAATGGCCTGTCAACGCCACACGCGCGTATGGCCGACTGTGCTACAGGCGAGCGTGTGGCCTCGTGGGTCACACGGGCTAGGCCAATTTGGATGTGTGGGCCACACAGGCAAAGCCAATTTAGGCGTGTGGGCCCACACGAGCATGTGGGCCCAAAATTTTAGAATTTTCCCTAGGGTTACACACGTTGTTTCGATCGACTGTGGGCCTTCCGTAGAGTCAGTAAAGGCAAAACAAACCCTAATGTATGATATCTGCTATTCTAATAGACTTATTTGAGTATTTCAAAATTGATATGTATAATTTGATTGATTCTTAATAACATGTATGTTATCTGTATATAAACATGTGAGACATGTTAATTCTGTTATATTTGTTATCTGTTATTTGTATTTGTGTGTGGGTTAGGATTTGTATATGTGGAGGAAGTGTTCTATGAGGCGGCATTTCGTCGATATACTAACAGCTTGACTACAAACTATTCTGATAAGCGTCGTAAAGACACTATGTGGTGTGTGGGGATGGGTGGGTGTTTTATACCCCACATGGTGTGTTGGGATGGTCGGAGATGGTGTGTAAAGGATGGGGGTAGGATTTTGCATATCTTTATGTTCTGATAATCTGATTATGATATTACTTGATTTTGTTAAGAACCTATGTCCATATCTGATCTGCTACATGAGAAATTTAAGTTTATGTGCATGCATGTCTCTGTTAAGTTACACATTGAGTTTTTGAAAACTCATATCAGTTTGTTTGTTCTATTCAGGTAATCCTTAGACATAGTTGGGTCGGTGCGACGGAGGCTCAGCGGTGACCACTAGTGCAGAAACTATTTTTAACTAGTAAATTATTTAATTATCAGAATTTTCTTGAGAGTTTTATAATTTTGGGACTCTCTGGATTGTTTGTTTATAATTTTAGTTTTGGATGTGTTTTGATTTTTCAACTGCAATGTTTGGCAAACAACGACTTTATACAACAAATGTTTTTGAAAATACAAGTTCAGATTTCAAATACAATGACTTCCAAACTTTCGCTGCAAAAGTTACATTTTACTTAAAAAGACAAACAAATGATGGTTTTATAAAAGAGTTTAATAATATGTTATTCTTAAAACGTGGACTCTCTTAATAACAATTAACACGAGAAATTTTAACATAATATTGATTTCAAAACCCTTCTTCGAAACATTCCCAGATTTAGCTATAATGTCTAGGCTGGGTTTAGGGTGTTATAGAAAACCTAACTAAACTAGTTTCCCAACGCTATCATGTAACTACCCTACCATTCCAACAATTTCCTAAGGAACATCCATAAACAAAATTATATTCTCTATTTAGATCTCAGCCATATGATGTGTTGTATTGTTTTGCTCAACATACGGATATATTAATAGTTTCTAAAAAGCTCCAAGATAGACCTTGGAAAATAAAAAAGGTTTCTGTTTTTCCATATGCGACATGCTAGCATACCAAAAAGAGTAGGCTAAAGAAACGCATTCCTCACTATCTACCTTGAATTCTCCAAATTTATCCTAACCTAATCTGAGAGGTTTCTTGAAAAAAATTGGGGTCAGTAGTCTTCCTGCACAAAGTACTTCCAAACATCTTTAGAAACCGAGAAATCCTTGAGGACATGAAAAATATCTTCTGTCTCATGGTGGTAGACTGGGCATAACAAATTTTGTTCAATACCCCTACGTACACGTTTCAGATTACTAAGGAATCATTTTTTACAAACGAGTCATAAGAAGAAGCGAACTCGATGCGGTCCCTGATACTTCCAAAAGGCTCTCTACCTAGTATTTTGCGCATCCCACATGCCTTCTTTTAACATTCAATATGCACTCTTAATTGAAAAGCCCCCATTCATTGTATGTACCTAAAAGATTTTAGCTGGGCCAGCTAGTGGATATAGAGGAGGAATGTTTGCAATCTTTTTAACAACTTCTTCCAATAGACGTTCACTAAAAGCATCTAGATTCCATGCTTCATCTTCTGTTACCATATCTTTAATAGAGCAATTTGTGATTGGTCTGTCTATGGGAGATATGTATGCTTTTAACAACCCTACTTTAGGGATCCAAGAATCCTCCCTATAGCGAGTCGAGGTTCATGTTCCAATTGACAAACACAGATTCTCTTTCAGTAAAGGCCATACCTTTGCAATCCTTCTCCAAATGGCTAAAAAATTCCCTCGCACAATGCTATCGAGATCCTCTCTCTCAGTCCATATTTTGAGCGCAAAACACTGATCCATAGAACCTCTTCTTTAAAGACGAGATTAAATGCTAATTTTAGTATGAATGAAGCATTATGGTCTTCTAAATGTCGAAGGCCTAAGCCGCCACATGCTTGAGGTTGACATATAGAATTCCAATCAACCAACACTATTTTTTTCTTTCTGAATTAGACCCATATGAATTGTCTTGCCAAACGCTCAATCTCCTCACAAACCCCTTTCGGGATTCGCATGAACTGCATAAAATAGTTTGGAATAAAGAAAATGACTAATTGAGCTAAAGTAAATTAGCCTGCCATAGATTATTACTTTGCATCCCAATTACATAATTTAGCTCTGACCTTCTTGATCACAAACCCCAAGGTAGAGTTGGCAAGTCTTTTATGTAGAAGCGGGACTCCTAGGTATGATCCCAACTCTTGAAACTGTAACTCGTTTAATTGATTGCTTAAAGTGTCATCCACCCCTCTGGAGAAGAACATATTAGTTTTTCGTGCATTTATATGGTTTCTTAAAATGTTGCAAAAATAGTCCAGAATGTCCTTTAGTAACAAGCCATATTTTATGTCTGCTTTTGAAAAGATCATCAAATCATTTGTAAAAAATAAATGTGATAAAGTTGGCCCTGTTCTAGTTAGCTTAATAGGGCTCCATTCGTCTGAGATTTCAGCCACTTTGATATTGTGTCCTAGCTATTCCATACATAATACAAATAAGTAGGGTGATAGAGGAGATCCTTGACACACTTCTCTTGCAAGTTTAAATTTTGTTGTGGATACTCTGTTCCATAACACTTGCATAATGGACTTTGAAATGGCAGACATGATCACCTTTTGTAAAAATTCTAGTATACCTACTACTTGGATAGAACTATTTATGAAATCCTATTAACTATATCATATGCTTTTTCTAAATTAATTTTAACAGCCATCCATTTCTTGTTTTTCCCTCACATGGAATGAATCACTGATAACTCTCAAAAAGAGTTATATTTCATGCCTTTAAACCTAGCTAATTGCTTGTACTTTGGTACATTTAGTGGCATTTTAAGACATTTTATTAGTATTTACCATTTGTATTAGGATCTTGGACAGTGTTTACATGTTAGATAATTTTAATTGTGTGTGGAAGGGTTGTGTTTGGTGGTTTGGCAGGTGCAAGCTGTAGAGAAAGAAATAAAGGAGTGAAGGTTTGTTGAGGCAAAATGTTGGACAATTTTTCATCTTGTATGCCGTGGCAATCCAGGAAAATGACCGAGCTAACATTCAGCGCATACCAATCTCAACCCAACTCTACCTTTACTAGAAAAATCTGTCTAAAAAAAAGGAGAAAATATCGTGGGCTGTTTGAGTTACCCTAGGATGAAATGGTTAGAAAAAGCCAAAGGATGAAGCTATAGGTGTAGAGATCTAAGGGCAACAATAGAGGGTAGCGGCTGAGTAGAGATAGAAAGAGGAGACTGAAGGCAGTCAGTCCCTCTCAGCCACTACAAGATACCATGCTACTGGATTGCGGATTGGTTTGGCAACAATCATCTTCCTAAGTTCTTCCATTATTTCTTAATATGCTCTCCCTTGAATTGAATTGATTGAAATGATATTGAATGTTATTTTGAACTTAAATTTTAATCGTCAACCTATGAGCTAAATCTCATAGGGTTGGGATTACGTGATGAAAACTTTTAGTCTCTTTAATGATTGAAGCACATATTTAATTTAAAATACTATTTCATTCAATTATTTTTATTTCCCAATTGTATGCATAAATTCCCTAGACATAGATGAGTGTGCAGAATGCCTCTAAATTAAATCTAATTCTAAAATGGTTAGATTAGTTAGACCTAAATTGAATTATGCAAGTGAGTATTCGATCGAATACTTGCAGCATACTCTAGACATAGAGCAGCGTTTGTATAGAATGAAGACAAAACAGTGTAGGGTACCATGCTAAGGTCTATAGACACTGGCCAGGTAACTTGAAATCTAGCTCTCTAATAAAGCAGGTCACTTTAGGTCTCTTCTAAGCAGTAGATTGAGTACGATTATGCTCAGTCATTACTGAAAGTAAGGCCAGACTCTTAGTAATTTCAACCTTCCAAATCAACATCGTAGACCTTCAAACTGTTGCTGCAGCATCTTTTCTATAGCAGTCTTAGTTATTTATTTATTCACTCATGTTTTATTCACATAAATATTCTCGTAATTGCCATTGCATTTTTACTCTTGCTTTGCCTTAGCATTTTTCAATATTAGTTAGTATATATTTCACACTCATCTTTATTATTTTAATTTATCACTGTGTACTAAACTCAACTTTGCCATAACATTAATCATTATCATAACTTGACCATGTCTATACTTAATCTGATCTCTATGGAGACAATCTCACTTATTACTTTATTACTTGATTGGACGTGTATACTTGCACAATTCGCATATCATATTCACATGCGACAATTGCCTCTTAAGCAATGATGATATTATCAGAGATATTTTAGCCCGCAATAAACCCAACCTACTCTTGTGTAATTATCTTGGGGAATACTACCTTGAATCTATTAGCTATAACTTTCATAACCAGTTTGTAGAGTACTGAACCAAGACTAATGGGTCGAATTGCGAATCTCATCAAGTTGGGCAATCTTTGGAATAAGAACAATGAATGTGTTATTTAAATCTTGATCAATAGGCATACCTTTAAAAACTTCTTTAACCCATTTGCAAATTGCATCCCCAATACTATCCCACTGATTCTGAAAGAAGACCGTGTTATAGCCATCACTTCAAGATGCTTTTAATGGCGCCACATCGAAAAGTGTCATTTTAATTTCATCATTTGAGACTTCTTTTCCTAGAAATTCAATGTCACTCTACTTCAATTGAGGAAAGTGGCTAGGAGGTAGCTCTCCCATCTCACTTGGCTGTACAATTTTTAAAAATAGCTCACTACTTCAGATTGAATTTCATCTAGATCATTTAGCCACTCACCATTCCTATTACGTAGGGCATAATGCGATTAACTTTCCTTCTATACATTGTACGCCTGTGAAAAAACTTTGTGTTCCTATCTCTTAATTTAAGCCTATCACACCATGATTTTTGCTTCCAAAGTAACTCTCCGTGATTCAACACCTCTTCGAGTTCCTCTCTCATATCCATCTCCTTTTTTAAAAACGTGTCTGAATCTGGCCTTTCCATTTCCTTCTGAATATGACTCAAGGACTGTACTAATTTCCTTTTGCAAATTCCAATATACCCATACACATTCATATTCCACTTTTTGAGGCCCACGGTGAGTTTAACTAAAGTGTCAAACATGTCTCCACAATAGTTCCACAAATCTTTTACGGTATCTGAAAAGCTCTGATGTTGGGTCCATTCGGCCAGAAAGTGGAAAAGACGTCTTTTTGGTAAGTTAAGGTCTGGACAAAGGTTAATGAAAGGAGGTCGATGGTCTAACTTGATTCATACTAGATGTGTTACTAGGTACCTTGAAAAAGTTTGAATCCAAGCCAAATTCCCTAAAGCTCGATCCAGTCTTTCAAAGGTCCCGCCTCTCTACCAGGTCAACGAAGGCCCTCTAAACCCCAAGTCTTGTAGTCCATTGGACTCAACAAATTCTCTAAAATAAGGGCAATGTCTCCCAACATTACCGCCTCTTTTTTTTTTACTCTCAGAAAGGATAGCATTAAAGTCCCCTACTACCATCTAGGGAATAGAAGTATTAAGGATGGTTTCTTTTAATGCTTCTCAAAGCATTCTCCTTTTAGTTTTATTCAGAATTCCATAGACGAAAACAATCATAACAACCTGTACAGGAGTCCCTATAAATACCCTTGTGCAAATAAACTAAGGGTGGTTTTGAACAATTTCAAGTCAGACCGTATCCTTCCAACCAATCCAAATTACACCTGAAATTCCCCTTACTTCGACTCGGAGCGAGTTCTGGAACCCTAGCTTTGCAATTCTCCCATCTGCTCTACCATCACCAACTTTCATTTCTAATATACTAACGACATCGAGCTTGTATTCTATAATATTCTCTCTAAAAAGATGCAAAAACTTCGCACTTGCACACCCCTGACAGTTATAAGTGAATACAGATAAATTGGAATTCGTTATTAAAAATTGATACTGTAAGATGCTTTTACTCCTACTGTCGGTCACTTTCTTGAACATTTGGGCTCACACCCACCTCCTTAGATACCTCAATCACCAAACCTTTTTAGAACTAACTTTGTAATAGTTCCACAATGTTACTTAATGACTCAGCAAAAGGAACTTTTGGGGAAAAGGTTTTAAAAGACTGTCCTTGTCCCTAATAATTTTATTCAATTTTTTGCTCTTCTTATTCCCACTATACCTACCCCTTCTAAAGCGCGAAATTACTTGTGTTGCTCAATGACCTACGACCCCAAGTCTGCCTGCAGGTGAACCTTTTGAAGAACTGGGCCAAATGTTTCCCTTAAATGCCACCACTGAATGCCGAGTCGAATCCAATACGCCTTTCGTTGTAGACATCATCACCTCCTGCAGTCTATAGAGTCTCAATCGTTAACTAGAGTGAAAGTTAGCTTCCGTGGCGACCTCCACAAGACGTTCTTCTTTCGTCACCTCTTCTCCCTACTTCCCAACAGACATCGTACTCTATACATGCTCCTCTATGTTAGATATTATTTGTTCCCCCACACTAGACTCTATCAGACCGAGAAAGATTCTTACATCCTTCGAGGTATCGCTGCCATGTACCAAGTTGGTATCCCCTTTCCCTCTAAGCCTAATTGCTAACATGTATGGGCCTTCTTTGACCAAACTAGCCCTATCCAGCCCACCTCAACTAATCCTCTCTTTGTTTCCTTCTACGAGGCATTTCCCCTCTACAGGCTTGTGCTAGCCCAATCCCATAATTAAGGGATTTTTTTCATTCAGTCGACGTTGCCTCAATCTTAGGTTGAATGCACTCGTTTCTTCCCCTATATCCAATTCAACAGGTCCCGCTCCTTTTTGGCCCTTAATTCACTTCCTTCAGTAGGCCTACTTTCCCTTGTTGGCCCAGACCCATATGTGATGGTCCTACCTCCTTCATTATGAGTGAAACCTCTAGGCCTCTTTTCCTTTGGCCCGTTTCATTCCTTAGTCCAGTCCCTTGTTCCTGGATACCCTCTACCTTAGCTAAGGTTTCCAAAGCATGAAACCGTAAATTGTTTATTGGTCTTGAGTCTTGGTCGCCACTTTTCTTAATCGTCCTCAGCGGTCATCTGCCTCTCATTTCCACTAACATCCAAGGGCCATAGCCATTCAAGTTCTTTGGTGTGTCATCCGTGTGCAATGTTTTTTGTTTGTTCTCTTTCTGCATGAGTGACACTTTCCTCAGATTCTTTTGGTTCATTCGCTCTTTTGGGGTAAATTTCCTTTATGTGGCCATTATGGCCACACGAAAAATAAATGGCGGGTAGGTACTCGTATTTAACTCTTTACAGTGCTCATTTGACCAAAACTTGGGAGATTAAAGCTTTCTCCAGATTCATGTATACCGCCATCCTTGCGAACCTTCCTCTAACCCCATTACCCATATTGAAATATAATTTTGCCACTTTCCCTACCAATTTTCCTATGTCCCACAGGATTCTCCGTTGTACATGTGCCCTGGCAATCCAAGAAACCGAATCCACTCCATGACCATACGTGAGTAAGCTTGTGTTATGTTGAAATCCATGGACCATGGTTGGACGGTTAGGTACTGCCCATAAATAATCCAAGGTCCTTGACATATGACCTTTTCAAAGTCCTCCGGGCTCTGGAATTTTGCCAAGAAGTAATCATTTTCAACGTCCAATAAGCGAAATGGTTGAAACAGTTTCACAGGGAACAAACTTTATTATAAAGCGCAGAATACCCAGTGCTTCTTCCCAGAAGCTTGATTACCATTATATGAGCCATGTTATTAATTAGGATCTGGTTCACCCATTCAGAAAAACTGATCGATGGGATGCCATTAACTGAAGAACGCACGACATCTGTTTCTGGTAACTCGAATTCCCCTTCATTAGAAATATCATTCGTGGTTGTTGTTTGTCCTTTGGCCTGAAGGCGAGTCCTCATTAAGCGATCCTTCCATAACAAAGGTTTCTCTGTAATCAAAGCTGAATCCATTGCCACATCCGTATCTCCCTCTGTCTCCCTGATACAAACCTTCTTTGTCAAACGCTTTGCAGGTTCTCCTTCGTCACTACTCTCGCGTTCCATAGAATTCATCATCGTCGATTAGCTAAATAGATATTAATTATAATATTTTTATAATATCCATAACACAAAGCTAAGGATTAAAAGAGTCCAAATACTATTTAATTTAATAAAAACCACTATTTAGTTAAAATTAACAAAGAATTGTTATTATTAAGAACAGCATCAAACATAAATAATAAAATGAATATAAAAATATTGGAAAAACTTATCAAATAAATCAATCAATCCCGCAGTCCAAAAGTTAACAATTTTGATATATCAAAAATATCATATTTGTATAATGTATTTAGATTTTAATTCATATGAAATCTAATTTTTACCTATCCTTTTAACCTTGGATGCCACATATATGAGTTTATCATGATCTGTGGTATTGACATTAAATCTTAATTAATAATTTCATGTGAATTTAGCAATAATGAATTCTATCACGAAAAGCAAGCGAGACCAACTTGAAAGCAAATTAGACAACGGGATGGGTCTAAACTCTTACATCAAACACGCAATTAAGGTAAGGCCAGTTTGACTCTTATTTAATTATATATCATATATATTCTAATATTTAAGACTGCAGTCTAATTTTTAACACGTAGTATTATTTTATTTTACTTATTACATTTATATTTTTTTAAATAAATTATCTCAATAATTATGGGAACAAAAATTATTTCTTATATATACTCTGAAATCCTGAAGCACTTTCTTTTTCCAAAATTCTCTTCTATTTAATTATCTCTTTTAATTTTTAAATCTCTTATGTTGTTATTTGTTTCAATGTTATGATGAGCTTTCTTTTCTTTTTTTTACACCATACTCCAAAATTTTCTTTACAAGAAAATATGAAAATGGGAAAGAAGATTGAATTATGAGAAAGAATGAATGCAAGTGGAGAAGTGGTGAGATACAAAGCAAATCTTGTCGTTAAAAGGCTATAAGTAAATGCATGGGATCGATTATGATAAAGTCTTTGCATCGGTTGTCCAACTTGAAGCAATTCGTTTGTTTATTTCTTTGGCGACTTAAATAAAGTGGAAAATATATTAACTTTTTAACGGTTTCTTGAAAGAAGAAGCTTACATTGACCAACGCATTGGATACAAAGCCCAAAGGCGAGAAGATAAATGCCTAAGGTTGAAAAATACATTATATGAGTTAAAACAAGCATCCCATGCATGGTATAGCTGCATCGACAAGTCTTCTTTAAGACAATGAATATTTTTACAAAACCTCCCAAGGTTGAAGGTTTTCGAAAAATGCGTAGAAAACTTGGCAATTAAGAAAAGTTCAAATTAAGGGGAAGCGTTGGATATTATAATTTGTAACATTCTAGAATATACTTGCTAATTACTTACATGTACTTGTATTTAAATGAATGTATTTGCTCATTCTAGAATGTACTTGATTTTGGACCAATTAATAGTTTTAAAATATATTATTACAATATGTAATTCTATATCATATACTAAACTAGTAGTATTATTATTAATTATTAATTATTGTTGTTTATTATTATATTGATTGAAATATGTTCTAAGTCCCTATACTCTTCGTATATTTAAAAGTTAACCCTTCTACTATATTATATATTGTTATATCATATCATATACACGCATTAAGGTTGAGTGAAGTAATCAATTGATTTGATGTTATCGGTTCGATTTGATTTCGATTTTGATTCAAAACTATTTAAACCAAATGAACCAAATTTACGTAGGTTACATATAATATATATTTAAACTCAAACCCAAAATTAAATCTAATTTAAATTTTATTCACAACCCAACCTAAATAAAAATAAACCCATCCCAAACAAAAATTAATATAAAGATAATAATGTTAATAAAATTTAATATTAATAAAATATTAAAACTAATCAATAAAAAACTAAAAGTAAAACCTAATTTCTCATATTATTAAAATTAAATTTATTAGTAATGTTATTAGTATTGCATAATAAATTATGTTGAATCATTTGTGACAAGTAAGACTAATGATCATATTATTAAATTAATATTAATTTTATATTATCATTAAATTTAAAATTACTGGATTTTAATAACGATTAATTTTATATATTTACTATTAATATATAATTATAATATTAAAAATATTTTATATTCTTTTTAAAATTTATTTTACTGTATAATTTAACATAAAAATTATTATTAATTAATTTTACTATTAATGAAATTTTAATATAAATATGTAAGGCTTGTGAGCACAATTTTCATAAAATAAATAATTATTTTTCATTTTAAAAATATCATAAAATTATATTAATTATTAATGTCTATTATGACTATTCAGTTATAAATTCGAGTTTTTCCAAACTTTGAATTTCATTTATCTCAGACTTGAACTAAATCGATCTTGGACTCGAATTCTTACATACTCGGGATTTATCTCACATTTTAACTTCATTATCTCATTGAAGAACAAAAGAAAATTCTTTTGAAGAAATGAAACCAAAATATGTTAAAAGAATATAGGAAAGCGAAAAGAGACAAGATTTGGTGTATCCGTCCATCGTCAAATTATAACAAAGGGAAACCAGATATGCGTAAGAGAGGAAATAACGTAGCTTCAGTTGATGTAACCCAGTGCTCAGAGTGGCTCGATTTATTGCCTGAAATTTCAGGCGTGTATGCTTGCCATGGAACACTAAGTTGTGTTGAACCTATACAACTTATTGAATTGGCCATCGGGTTAGAATCATCAAAGAGACCATTCATATGGGTCATAAGACAAGGATATAAATCAGATGAGTTGAACAAATTATGGAGGCTATGGGTAAGAAAATGGATGGAGGAGAAGGAGAAAAGAGAAATGGAGCATGGGGTGTTGGCAATTGAAAACAATGGAGCATCTTATATTAATGTCAAGAGATGAATCGAAGATATTGAACAGATCAGTGGGAGAAAAGCAACTGGCTATTTGCTGCATTGAAAACAGTTATATATCTTATAAAAGGTCAAAGATTTATGGCTTGAATTTGTCTTTAGTGTCGACACCAATGGCATTGGAATGTTGCCATATTTCCAAAGTTTTTTCTGTCTTGGACCTCAAGGATCCGCAATGTAGACACTCAGTCATAATTCAAGGTTGAATACCCAATCTCTTTGTTGGGTCTAGTCCTAATGTCACGTTGGGTGACTAAAAGTTGTAAAATTTTTGTGAGGATAATTTGCACTATAGTTTATAAATTTTTTTTGCCAAGTCAGAATAAATTTTTATTAATAAAGAATTTTAAGCAAATTACAGAGCTCAAGAACCAAAACATAAAACATATGTCAAACCAAAACAGATTACTAAGAAGACCCTCAATTTCTTAGACATGGTCAAACTAAAACAACTACTATATAATATTGTTATATTTCTTTATTTACAAGATACCTCTTGACTGTCTAATTACAGATGGATGTTGTCACAACATAAAGCAGTGTTAAATCAGGCGGAAATTGAATATTAAGCATTTCCCTCTCTGTCCTTCAAAGGTACCAACCAAAACCAAAATTGACCAAGATGACATGAGTCATGATTTCCAACATCAGTTCATGTTCTACATGCCCATGTATATCCTTACATAATACTAGACCCACTACAGCATGTATAAATAACCCACTTTATCAAGCTAATGAAAATAACCGTAAAAGAAAGAAACAAAAACACCATATTCCAATTCGTTTGAGATTTTCCATTCATTGTTACTGGTTCGTCATAGCTTAAACACTGAGAATTTCGATGGCCTTAAACTCATTTTCTCAACCTCATTTTGTGTTGATACCATTTATGTGCCAGGGACACCTTATTCCCATGGTAGATATAGCCAGGTTATTGGCAGAGCGTGGTGTGATCGTTACCGTAATCACCACACCTAAGAACGCTGCCCGCTTCAGCAGTTCAATCAATGGCGCCATCAAGTCTGGTCTAGCTATTCGTGTCGAACAGCTCGGGTTTCCTGCTGCAGAGGTTGGTTTACCGGAGGGGTGCGAAACAATAGATAATCTTCCGTCGATGGAGCTTATGAGCCGCTTCTACGCCGCATTGAGCTTGCTGCAACAACCCGTGGAGAGGATGTTGGAGGAGCTAAAACCCCGGCCAAGCTGCATCATATATGACAGGAATTTCACATGGATAGTTACATTGGCTTCCAAGTATCAGATTCCGAAGTTCTGGTTTGATGGAAAGAATTGCTTCTCTCTTTTGTGTTACCATAATATAATCACATCTAGGGTCCATGAATGTGTCTCCCAAGGGGAGACCTTTCCGGTGCCTGGACTGCCTGATAGAATCGAACTCACACCAGCACAGGTACCTGGATTTCTACATACCATGAAAGAACATGCTGAAAAGGCAATGGAGGCCGAAAGGGGAGCAGATGGGGTGATTATAAACAGTTTTCAAGAGTTGGAAACTGAATATTGTGAATCACTTGGAAAGGTTAAGAAACAAAACGTGTGGTGCATTGGTCCCGTGTCACTAAGCAACAAAAACGATTTTGACAAAGCTCGAAGAGGAAACGAGGCTTCAATAACCGATGAAGACCGATGCTTGAAATGGCTTGATTCATGGCCACCAAGCTCCGTAATCTATGTTTGCTTCGGGAGCCTCAATCGACTAATACCAACACAGTTGATTGAACTGGGTTTATCCTTGGAAGCATCAAGAAGGCCATTCATTTGGGTTATTAGAGGAGGGTATAAGAAGGAAGAAATGGAGAAATGGCTAAAAGAAGATGGATTCGAGGATCGAATCAAAGGACGAGGACTCTTGATACGGGGCTGGGCGCCACAAGTTTTGATCTTATCCCACCCATCGATCGGAGGATTCTTGACACACTGTGGGTGGAACTCGACACTCGAAGGGATCTGCGCCGGCGTGCCAATGATAACCTGGCCTTTATTCTCCGAACAATTCATGAACCAGAAGCTACTTATACAAATACTGAAAGTTGGCGTAAGTATAGGGGTTGAAGTTGCAGTGCAAATGGGAGAGGAAGAAAAATTTGGGGCAATGGTGAAGAAGGGAGATATTATGAAAGCAATGGAGAGTTTAATGGATGGAGGAGATGAAGGAGAAGATAGAAGGAAAAGGGCAAAAAAGCTTGCGAAAATGGCGAGGGTAGCAGTTGAAGCAGGTGGGTCATCTTATCTTAACATTACGCTACTAATTGAATACATCATGCAACAAGCCACCAGTCAGAATTAAATGCTTTCATGTAAATCTTTTATCATTGTTCATGTAATTCAGTCGACACTCTAGCTTCCAATAATTATTACATGAAATCTTTGTTTAAGGGTTGGTATTAATAAATGTATACTAGGATTATACCTGCACCATGCGCAGGTCAATATTAAAATAATTATTATAAATTTATTTTATATTTAATTTAATGTTTTAGTATTATATTTATATTTTTGTATTTGTATTTGTATTAATAATATGTTTTGTTCAACGAATTTAACACTATGTTGATTAAATTTTTAATTAGTGCTAATCGTTTTCATAAGATATAATTTAAATGTATAAGATAAATTTCTTTCAAAAAATGTGCAAAATAAATAAAAATAAAATTATTAATATTGCAATAATATATATATACACTAAAATTTATATTCCATAATAATGAGATGCTCATAATTTTCTAAAGATTTAATATTTTTAAAAGCAACGTAATTTTATCTCCCATATTAATGATATATTCATAATTATTATTTCATTTAAATTAAAAAATATTTAATAATTCTAAGTGATATAATTGTAATATTTATTGTATTATGGACATATATATTTATATGCCAAAAGTGATATTATAAGTTTTAAATATATATAAAGAGAATTAATCCTAGCAATTAAGAATAACATGTAAAATGTAACTAATTGAATTAAATATAGAATAAAAAGTTGTGAATTAAAAAAATATTGAGAATTTCGATTAAAAGATAGTCAAACCATATTTCAATTAAGTATGATATTAATACATTTTATATTTTTCCAAACTTAACGTTATCTAAATATGTTAATTAAGTATATTTTATTTTTTTGAAACTTAACGTGATCTAAATATGTGTATCAAATTTAATCCATATTTATTGATACTTATAAATGCCAAATCAAATATCACTATCTATCCATGTTAGTTTTTCCAAAATATGTTACTTTTAATTAATATTTTATAGTTATATATATTTTATTAAAATTTTAAATATGGAAGCAATATATTATGAAAATTAAATATGGTTTGAAATATGTTCGTAAGGGCAAGTAAAATTCAACTCGAATCAAAAAAATTTTGAATTTCGAGTTAACGAAATCGAGTTATTCGAATTTTTTTTAGTCAACTCGAATAAATAATTCAAGTTTCGAGTTCGAGTCGAGTTAAAATTTACAATTTGAATAAATCGAATCATTCGAATAATAGATTAGTGTAAATATCTCTTTAGTCTCTATTAATTTTGAAAATGAGCAAATTGGTCTCTCTCTCAACAAAATTATAAAAAATTTCAAAATAATTTTAAAAATTAAAATAATTATAAAATTTATATTTTTAAAAAATTATAAAAATTCTAAAAATATATAAAGAAAGTTAAAATTTTAAAAATTTTCTCAAATAATATCTTTGGGACCTAAATAAGTTAATTAATTATTCAAGTTTATCGTACTAAAGTTTCTTTTTTTTTCTTTGAAAAAGTTTTCAAATTTATATCCTCTAACATGTAATTAGTTATATTGTAACAAAATTTAATTTGATATTTTTAATTTTTTTTTAGTTTAACTCCAACAATTTCACTCAACTCGGTTCAACTCGACTCGAATTTCATTTTACTCGATTCGATTCGAAAAAATTTCAAATCAATTTAGGATGACAAAATAGAACTCATCAACTCAATTAACTTGATTTTTTTTTCACCTCGGAGCTCATGCTTTAATGTTGGACTATAAGTCAAACCTATTTTTTTAAGGTTTAATATAACATTTGGTATCTGAACTTGACATTTTTTTCCTAATTTGGTACTTAAATTTTTTCGGGCCCAATTTGGTACTTGAACTTGACATTTTTTCCTTATTTAGTACCTAAGCTTTTTTTTAGGTTCAATTTTGTACCTAAATTTATTAAGTGTTATACAAATTATGCAAAACACTAATGGTGTTAAATAAAATCTTGTTATGCTACAAAAATATTGTCAAGATTAGACGAAATTCATGTTAAAAAATAAGTATTGAGCTATGCTTAACTAATTAATATTAAATAAGGAAAAATATTTTTAAAACTCCAAATTAAAATAAATTTATTATTTTAATTAATAAAAATAATTATTTAATTAAAATAAAAGTAATTGAACATATAAAATAAAAAAAATATCATATCATCTGTCACATGTCAGTCATACAATTACTATTTTTGCTACTTCATAAAAAAAATAACATTGTTAGTATATTGGAGTAATTTGTAAAAACGTTTAACAAGTACCAAATTGAACAAAAAAAAGATTAGGTACCAAATTAAGAAAAAGAGTCAAGTTCAGATACCAAAATGGTTCCATTAAGCATGGGTATAGAATTGATGGTAGCAGATATTGTGGCAGCAGAAAATGAACTAGCTAAATATAGAACAAAAATAAAGAAAAATATACTCACATCAATATTCATAAGTAAACAATAAATTCAAGATAATGTCTAATATCATCTCAAGATACCAAACATAACATTAATATCAAGTTTTTGGACAGTAATACTAATAGTAAGCGGTACTTTTGTTGTAGCAATCGAACATTGATAATAAATTATGTCAAATAATGAATTAATTTCTGGACTAACATATTGCTCACATAAAGTACTTTATAATTGTCACACATCTATCACCACAGATGTCATTGAAATTCTGCCAAATATTAGCTTACCTTTGGGTCAATTAATAAACGCATGAATCACAAAAACATATAATCATATTAATATTTTAAATAAACTACTCTATGCAAAAGAGGTCATTTTGGTGGCATTTGTTTCAACTAATCTATTTAAAATATTAGACATCCTTAATTAAATCTCAAACCTAAAATTTGAATTTATTTGTTTCAAAATATTTCAAATTTAAACTAAAACAATTTGAATAAAGGTAAATCTCATGTCGAGATATTGGACACTCCGTTAACATTTCATCTTTGGACAAAATATTAACTTGTAAGTGATATCTTGGTATAGTAATCAAACACTAACAATAAGAATATGTCGAACAATAAATCTTCCTTTGGGCCGATTTACTGATCACATGTAAAACTGAATAACTGTCACATGTTTATTACCATAGTTGCACATGTAATTTGTTAAATATTAACCTTCCTTTGGGCCGATCAACATTAACGTAGCTTAAGTTACATGCACACAACCTTTTATATTTTAAAACAAAATAATTTCAATATTA
Organism: Gossypium raimondii; assembly: GCF_025698545.1. Taxonomy (NCBI): domain Eukaryota; kingdom Viridiplantae; phylum Streptophyta; class Magnoliopsida; order Malvales; family Malvaceae; genus Gossypium; species Gossypium raimondii. The sequence continues at coordinate 48,721,300 of NC_068574.1, read as the reverse complement.
GATGTCACTCTGGTAACTTATTATTTCAATTAAAATATTTTAAAATATATATAATTATACCAATATTCAAATTTAAAATTACCCAATAGCCAAACGTCAAAACTTCAATTATAAAAATTACTTGAAAAATTTAAAATTATTTTAAAACTTCAATACCCAATATTCAAATTCCAAAATAGAAAAAAATTACTTGAAATTTATTCTTTCTTATTGATCTATATATAATATGTATGGCATTAAAGAACAGAATTAATACCAAAGCAATACTGTTGAAACATTGATGATTTATTCATAATTTAAATTCAATTGCGCAAAAGTTCTACGCTAAGATTTAAAACATAAAACTTACCCTCTTTCGAGAATCAATTCTTTTCAACATATTTTCCTTCTTAAAATATGACGCATAATAGTTAAAGAAAACCATGATGACACCCAAACACCAACATCGTTTTTAACAAAATTTTATTTCTAAAAAATATAAATAAAATGTAATTTGATTCGCACCTCAATCTCAGATGAAATATTCGTACATTAATCTAAAATAATAGAAAATCAATTCATTCTCAATAATTCGATTCGATATGACGATACTTTGATACCACTTGTTAGAATTTTTTTTCTGTTTCCTTTCTTTTTCAGATGTGATACTGCAAATTGCTGCCACCATTTTTCCTTCTGGCGTTTCTTTGTGATCATTTTTATCGGCTGGTGGGTTTCTTTTTGTGTGTGACGAACGCTCCTCCAGCAATCTAAGTGCGGTTTAGGGCCGCTGTTATTTGGGGTGCTGGATTTCTCACTGTCGGGTTTGCTTCATACAATAAGTTTGACTCTTTTTTCTTATGTTGGATTAAAATCCTCAATTATGGGCACATATGCATAACGTGTAATGCTATTATAAAGTGTGATACAAAATTAAGTGACCAATTATTTTATAAGTATTATAGGTATTAAAGTGTTATGGAAATAATGTATTAGATACCATAAGTTGTATTTATAATTTGATGAGGGGCCAAACTATAAATACCCAAAACTAATTTAATAACCAGCTACTTAAAGAGATAATGATCCCCAAGAAATAGGGTTATCTCATTTATCTTTTCCATCCCCATCAAAAAGTTATATTAAGAGGAAAACTATTTTCTTGGAAGATCAAAACCAATTATTTTCTTAAAAGATCAAAACCTTCTTGGCAATTTCCAACAATAAATTCAGGTATGCTTTTGCATATAGTTTTGTTCTTAATGTTCTAACATAACAGATCTTAATTTTAATAAAGTTTTATATTAGATATTATTTTTACGATTATATCATCTTAATCCTCTGTATTTACCTCTAATTCTAACCACTCTAGATGCTGGAAGAATTTGTCAAGGAACATACCTGTCATGTCTGCCAAGTGTTAACCAAACCTAGTGGTAAGTAAAATAACTATTCCTTTGTCCAATCACTAAAGAAAATGATAGCTTAAAATTTAGGATGGGTTTGAATGGGCAGTGCGTTTACCTGCGGTTAGTGTAAAAACAGCGGTGGCGGTGAGATTAGATACTGTAGCGATACTGTAACGTGAGACAAAAAGTAAGCTAAACGCACCGCACCGCACCCAATCGCCCATCCAAACCCACCCTTAATATGCTATTTGTTTACCCTTTGCAGCTTCATACTTGAGCACACTATATGTAACTCCTTGAGATGTTTGTGAGGGTCCTCATTTTCTAGGCCATGGAATGTGAAAAGTAAGTGGATCAAACATGATTTCGACTCAAATGCCAACTCCAAATTTGGATAAGTGATGCAAAATGGTGTTTGATCACTGGGTGTGATGATAAGTACTCTTAGTGTATGGTTATTTTCAACCATAACTTCAATTTTGGTTTTAAGGGTCTCTGTATTGATGTTTGTCTCTTCTTTAAGGAGCAAAAAAGAAGAAGAATTGTTAGGTTGCTTCCTCGAATTGCCTCCTTTCTTAATGTATAAGTTGTGTTCTCGATTTTTAGATCGAACTCAAGAATACTTATGCATTTAGATCTCGTTATTAAAAGAAATCAACATTTATTAGTACCAATCCTCAACAATAGTACTAAAATTTTGATGAGCGTTGAATATACTAAATTTAATATTTTTTATATATTTAAAACCAGAATAAACTTACAAATAAGAAAATAGAGTCGAATCCTATAGAGACTAATAAAAAGGATTAAATTTTGTTTTGAACAGAAATTAGTCATGGGCACATGTCTAAGGGTGAGTTTGGATGGGCGGTGCGTTTACCTGCGGTTAGTGTAAAAACAGCGGTGGCAGTGAGATTAGACACTGTAGCGATACTGTAACGTGAGACAAAAAGTAAACTAAACGCACCGCACCGCACCGCACCCAATCGCCCATCCAAAACTACCCTAAGTATTATGTGAGGAAAATAAATAAGAAGGATTTTTAATTATTTAAAAAATAATAAAATAAATATAAAGAAGAGAAAATAGAATGTAAAATAGCATAAATTCGAAACAATAAGGAAGTAATATGATAAAAACTCACGCCTCAAGTGCGATGTCAATTTCAATATCGACATTGATCATCTTCTTACTCAATAATAAACAACTTATAGTGAAAATAATTTCAAATCACCAAGTTTTCCTCATCAATTTTAAATCTTTAATGCAAATACTCATTAAAATTGTAAGGCCCAATTTTAGCCAGGGCCCAAACTAACAAAAACCAAACAAAAAAAGGCAGTCCATTACAGCCCAACAAAATTAAACCCAACATCCTAGCCCAAATCTAAACCTAGCCCAATACCCAACCCCAGCAGTCAAACTAGGGTTTCAAAAAAGCTGAAACCCTAGCCCCGCAGCCGTCGCTGCCTCTTCTGACCAGCGCCGCACCTATCACCTGCCGCCACCGACTCTCCACCACTTGCACTTGCAAAAATCAAAAGAAGAAGTGACAGCAAGCAAATATAAAAATATATGTAAAAATGGTTATATAAGCCATTGAAAACATCGATTGTAGGAAGCTTTTTTTTTTTTGAAGTGAAATAAAAAGAAGATTCAAGAAAAAAAACACCAAAGAGAAGCAAGTCGGAAAGAGAAAAGAAAACGTTGAAAGGTTTATTTTTTTTCTTTTTTTCTAACTACTTCGAAACTATTTTTTTATTTTACCCTTTTATTTTTAAAAAATAAAACATACACATATATAACAAAAAAAAATTACCTTTTGAACTTCCGGCCATCGTGTGTTGACCCGCGTGTTGACCCGACCCGCTCCAGAGGATCCGCGTGTTTTCAACAAAGGGTATATTTTCGCAGTCAGTCCTTCCGCTTTTACATTGCGTTTCAATTTAGTCCTATTTTCAATTTTTTATTTTTTTAAATTTGACCGCGTAATTTTGTTTTCGTTTCATTTTGGTCCATCTTGAAGCTGTGCATTTTGGAGGGTGGAGATTATTCCCTTGTTGGTCCCTTCTTGTTATTCGCACGTTCCAATTGGTCCTTTTCCTTTTATTTATTTTAGATTTTCCCCGAATTTATGTTTTAAAGTTCAATTTGGCTCCCATTTTATTTATTTTTGCTATTTCATTATTATTAAATTAATCAATGTAATACTATTATTACTATTATTTTTTTATTTTTTATATATTTTGTTTTATTTTATTTTTATATTTTACTATCTTTTTTTAAATACATAGTTACTATTTAGGTACTTTAGTATTTAAAACTATCTTCTTCTTTTTATTTCTTTTATATTTTCATTTTGTTTCTATATTTTTATTTATTTTATTATTATTAAATTGTTTTACTTAATATTTATTTATTTATTTATGTGTCCATTATTATTTCTTAAAAATGTTTTAGTTTTTATTTATTTATTTACTTGTTATTGTATATATATAATTGATTTGTCTTTATTTACTTGTTTTACTTAATATTTACTTGTTTAGTTTTTGCTCGTATTATTTTATTTACATTATCGCATTTATTGTTATTTTGTTATGCACATACACCGTATCTTATTTCTACCAATTTGTGTTACATTAATTTTACTTGATAAATTATGACTTTAAAATAAGCAAAACTTCGTATTTTGATATTCGAAAAGGTCGTGTCCTAACTTATGGGGTTTCCATTTTTTCGACAAATCCAAATATACGAACCTTTTAAAGCATAAATTTGTAACAATCTCGGGAATTAATAAAAGATCGTGTTCTAACTTACGGAATATGATCTTCTTTTTTAAAAAACCGAGATAATCGAATATCTTTCAAATAAATAAAAAGCTCATTCTCGGGAATTCGATACGTTGTGTCCTAACGCATTGAATATGACATGATGGTTTCTTGAGATGAGGGTTTTTTTTATAAAAAATAATAAAGGCAATATTCAATGTTTGGAATTTTGAGAAATTGGGCCCAAACGTATTGGGCTTCAATTTCTTCATCTGACTTAAACAATTGAATATCATTTTAAATTTCATTGCATGAGTTTTTTAAAGGACAAGCTCATTTTTGAGGATGTGAAATATCATGCCCTAACTCATTGGGTGTGACATTTTCTCTCTCCAAAATGAGAGGGTCTTAACATGTAATTTGATTTATACAAGTTTTTTTTAATACAAGGATCGTATTTTAAAATATTTGCACATTTTTTATATTAAGACACTAATTAATCAACAAGGTACCAATTTTGGGCATGTCGAGGGTGCTAACCCTTCCTCGTGCGTAACCGACTTCCGAACCCATTTTCTGGATTTTATAAGGCCAAAAATTATCGTTTTAGTATATTTAAATTTTTATTAAAACGATTTAATTATGAGGTGATCCGATCACACCTAAATAAAAAAGATTGGTGGCGACTCCATTTTTGTTTTTTCAAAATTTAAGTCGATCCCCTTTTCAAAAAAATGATTTCGACCAAAATTTAATGCTCTTAAAAGCCTAAATCCATTAAGATTTAATAATTTATGTAATACTCCGAAAATTACTATAGTAAGAAAGTAAGATAATATCCTTGATATAGTAAAATAAGGAAATAAAGTGATAAAAAGGGTAATATTGAGTTATGTCAACATTGGGAAGTATATTACGACATATTATTTCAAGAAAGGATTAAATTGCAAAAGTGAGAAAAATTTTGTTGCCTAAGAGTAAATACTCAAAATTTGAGGGGTTAAAGTGTAAATACGAAAAAGTTGAAGGACCAATAGTGTACTAAGGAAAATGGATGAATTAGGACCAAATTAAAAAGGTGAAGAATTTTGAAGGACTAAATTGCAATTTTACCAAATTAAGTGATGACTCAAGGATGAAATTTCAAAAGATTATAAAGGGCAAAATGGTCAAATAGAGAGAGAGAATTCTAGAAGGTAATGATGATGTTTGTGATATTTTTAATTAATTAATTAGATAAATGTTATTTAATTAATATTTTATTAAGATTTTTAGTATTATTTTATTATTAAATGATTAATATAAAAGGGAGAAAAGATGATGAAAAATCATCATCTTTCCATGCAACCAACGTTAGAAGAGAAGAGAAGAAAGAAAGTTTTGCTTTCTTTACAATTTGGTCCTTTCACCAAAAATTCACTATTTTCACCTAGAAATCAAAAGAATTTCCATAGCTTCCAAGAGAGAAAAATAATAAGGAGACAATGGGGAGCTAGAATGTCAAGTTAGGTTCAAGAAATAGAATCTGGAGGAGAGAGAAAATCAAGTTAAAGATTGAAATCAATAGCATAAGGTAAGAACATCAAGATTTCAATATATTTTTAAGTTTGTTATTGTTGAAAAAGTATGGAAATGATGTTATAGTAGAGTTTTCTTAAACAAAGTCTTATGTTCTTGATATATTATTGAAGGAAATAAGTGAAAATGATGGGAAATATTATAGAGAAAGGGAATAAGGGAGTTATAAATTTAGTAATCAACATCTTGCACTAAAACAGTTTTGGACAGAAGCAGTAGGTTAACTTTGAAAAATCACCACAAATTGTGTAAATCGAATTAGAGGATGAAAAAAATATGGAATTAAATCTTATTAAGTCTAGTTTCTCATAGAAGAAACGTTTTAAGTAATGAAATTGTAAATCATGAGATATAATAAATTTTGTGAGATAAGGTCAGAATGAATTCGGGTTCCCCTGTTCTGAATTTGGAAAATCATCAAAATTTTAATAAAAATAATTAGAGGCTTAAATTTATATGTTTAAAATACTGAATGAGCCTATTTTCAATAGAAACAAACTGAAACATCATTCAAATTCTATACAAAGAGATAATTAATTTTTAGTGAAGAGAGGTCGGAACTGTCAAACAGTGAAACAGAGGAAACTTTAAAGAATAAACTGTACTTATTGGCTAAACCAAAAATTCTGAAAATTTTATAGTAAGAATATATGTGAGTCTAGTTTCATAGGAATTTATCGGATCTTAATTCGGAGTTCCGTAGCTCAAGATATAAATAATTTAGTGACTATGACTCAAGTGGACAGCTTTGAATTAATATTTAAATAAATGATAGAATTATAGATAATGTTACATATAAGAATATTATACATTAAGGATGTGGAATGGAGAGGAGGAGGAAGACAATAAATGATTATTCAACTAGCATGAGTTTTCATTAAAAATGACCAATTTGCATGTTTTAGGTTCAAGGACTAAATTGAATAAAAGTAATATTTTAAGGGTAAATTGGTAAAATGTCAAAAGTGACCAAATTGCATGAAATGAATTGTTTTATTATTTAAATTAATAAATTGAATGAAATATTAATTTAGATCATGATTGGGTGAAAATTGAGGAAAATAGAAAATTACCAAAATGTCCCTAAATTTATGGTATTTCGTAATTTAGTCTGTAAGTTCGTGTAACTTGAATTATATTCTTAAATGCTTGAAATTTATGTTATTGATGTGAATATGATTTGAATGTTCATTGTATGAAAATTGATGAAACATTGATATATTTGATAAAAAGGAATAATGCATTGAATGGATGTACGAATGTTTATCACACAATCCATTAATTCTATCGATAATTTTGGATGTTTTGATTCTAGTTATAATGACATGTATGAGATAAATTGGCCAACGTTAGCTCATTAATGTTTTAATTTTGATTGATTTTAAATATGAATGCTTGATGAAATGAAATGCCTGTAAATTAATTTGTAAACTCTGGTAATGCTCTATAACCCTATTCTGGAGATGGATACGGGTTAGGGGTGTTACAATTTAAATTTTTTATGATATTTATTTTAATTTTTAATATTTAAAATATAAATAAAACCAAATTGATATATACCTATTAAGAATAATAGAAGACATGGAAATTGTATGTTGACCATGTAAGAAAATAAATATTTTTGAGTTCATTAAAATTGTTTAATTTAATTTTTAATATTTTTATAATGAATTTAAAATAAAATTAAAACTAATATGATCTACTAAATTGAATAAAGAAGACAATTATGTGAAAAAAATTAAAGGAACTAAAATTATAAGTACCTCAATTAGAAATTTCTTTTCAACTAAAAAAATCTATAAATTGAAAAATCGAACCGAACTGAACCAAAAAAAAATTATTTGGTTTATTCAAATTTTCTCCTTAGATTAGTTTGATTTATTCGGTTTACATGAATAATTCAACTTATTCGATTTTTGGCATAAAAAAACTGAACCGACCGACTGCACACACTATTGGAAGGACATTTTCTTCGACAATAAATTTATTTACCTGAAGATGCTATTTTTTATTTTATTAAATTTATGAAATATCTATTTCTTTTCTTGTGTGCCTTTATGCATTTTATTTTTGGTTAAAATATGCTCTTAGTCCTTCTATTTATATAGAATTTGAGATTTAGCCCGTATACTTTAAAGGTTAAAAAGTTTAATCCAAAATTCTTAATCGAATCGTTATGTTTGTTAGTAGTTTTAGTTAAAATTTGTTAACTTATCATGTTTATTTTCTATTAATTATATGTCACATCATATGATGATAGCCTAATCAAAATTTTAAATTGACAAGTTTTGACAGAAAATACTTACTATTTTAATTATTGGAGTGAGATTTTTAAATAAAAAAGTAAGAGTTGATTTTTATCTTTTAAAGTAAAAGGACTAAATCCTAATTTTTTTCAAAGTATAGGGACTAATAGCAGATTTTAACCTTTATTTTCTTAACCAAAATCCTTGGTTTCATTTGGACAAAATCAATCGGCTGAAAAAGCCCATTTAGTTATATTTTCATGGATGCGTAGTGGACCCATTAGCCCTTGACTCTGCTATTTCATCGCTTTGCGGTTCGCTCCCTTCGGCAACAAAACTGAAAAAGCTTCTTCCCTATCAGATCGCTAATTAATCTGCCTCAAAACTACCATCATCCTCTTCTTCCCATAAATTGCTTTACTATTCGATTCTTCAACCCCCCACAAAGCTAAACAAAAGGCTTTCTTTTTTGTTGTTTCAGTTGAAATCCCCATTCATTCTCCTGGTAAGCAAACCTTGATTTTCTTTCTTCTTTCGCTTTTCTTGATTGAATTATGAATTTGAAAGATGGGTATTTTTCCTGATGAAGTTATCCTTCAAATCCTTGCGAGATTGCCTGTAAAGCCCCTTTTCAAAACCAAAACTGTTTGCAAACTTTGGTATAGATTAGTCTCTGACAAGTATTTCATAAAACTCTATAATGAGGTGTCTGCTAAGAACCCAATGGTCTTGATTGAGACTTCGGGTTCACCAGAATCCAGATCAAGCTTGGTCTGTGTTGATAATTTGAGGGGTGTCTCTGAAGTCTCGTTGGATTTCCTGAAAGATAGAGTCAAGGTCAGAGCTTCATGTAATGGCTTGCTGTGTTGCTCTAGCATTCCCGATAAGGGTGTTTACTACGTTTGTAACCCTATGACTAGAGACTTTAAGTTGCTTCCTAGGTGTAGGGAGAGGCCTGTTACTCGGTTTTATCCCGATGGTGAAGCCACGCTTGTTGGTTTAGCATGTGATGTATCAAAGAACAAGTTTAATGTTGTGTTAGCAGGGTATCATCGTACGTTTGGTCATAGACCTGATGGGACTTTCATATGTTTGATATTTGATTCGGATTCAAATAAGTGGAAGAAGTTTGTTTCACATCGAGACGATCATTTCACTCATATGAACAAGAACCAAGTTGTATTTGTTAACGGTGCCCTTCATTGGTTGACCGGTAGTTGTTCCTATATACTTGCACTTGATCTTGATTATGATGTTTGGAGGAAGATTTCTTTGCCTGATGAAGTGAGTTATGGGACTGGAAATCGAGTTTATTTGTTGGATTCCGATGGATGCTTATCTTTGATTCAGATTTCGGACGCATGGATGAATATTTGGGTAATGAAAGACTACGAAAAAGAAGTGTGGTATATGGTGGATAGAGTGAGCCTTAGATGCATTAGGGGACTAGTGCCTGGCATATTCCCCATTGCACAAACTGGTGAATGTATATTCTTGGCAACTCACAAGCAGGTCTTAGTATACCATCAGAAGAGTCGAGTGTGGAAAGAAATGTACTCTGTGAAGAATAGTGCTAGCCTCCCATTGTGGTTCTCAGCATATGCGTTTCGGAGTACAATCTTCCCTTCTGATTAAGGTGTGGCCAGCATATAATGAACTTTCGTTGTACATAAATAACTTGTTTTAGACATTGTGAGTCGTACATTTCTGATTTTAAACTTTTTCTTTTGTCATCTAGAATTTAGTATATGCAATTGTTTATATAAACTACTTATTAAGCTGGGTGCTACCCTCCCATTGTGGTTCTCAGCACATGCATTTCGGATCACAATCATCCCTTCTGATTAAGGTGTTGTGGTCAACATATAAGGAACTTCTGTACATAAATAGCTCATTTCAGACACCGTGACTCGTAAATTTATCATTTAAAGAATACATGAAAGAGTTTGCTTGTGGTTTCTAAGAGTTATATTTTTGTTTGCAGCAGTTCTTGTCATAAGTTATTATTATCTTTATGAAGTATGTTAATTGTATTTTGGCTGACCATCACTATAGATGAAAGCTTCGGTTAATATTCGATGAAATCACACCATCTCAGTTTTAACACAAGAAAGATAAATGCCTGCATTCTATCCTAGAAAAGTATCCATTTCACCTTTGTTTCCTCGTCTAGGTTTCACTGCCATGGAACCCCGTTCCAGAATTGTTTATTTATCGAAGGCTAGAAGGTTTTCCTCTCCAGAAAGCCAAAACAGATCAAATATCCCCATTGATCCTTATCCTTTTAGCCATTTATATACCTTTTTTAAGAGTGGATATGAGGTCAAAAGTTGTGCATGTTACTTTGTCCCTCTTCTCCTCTTCCATCTTGAAGCTTGTAAATGGAGTTATGCTTTTGGCTTTCTCCATGGCGTTCAAAGGTGAGATAATGCTTTATATATGTTTGGATAACTGAATGGAATTTAGCATGTTTGACTTATTGCAGGAATGATTTGGTTTTAGATAGATGGAGTCGGTAATAAACAAAGATAAGCATGCAGATGTTAATCAATTATCTGTCGAACTTGGACATTAACAACATTGGCAAATGGTAATCATCCTTTGGTCTTTGCTAAATCTAAATTCATGGGGTATTTTCTTTTCCTTTTTTTCCCCAAAGATGAGAAATTGCTTATGTTTATATCTTAATTCTTTTTACTGTTTTTGGTTTGTTGTTAGACAGTATTCTATCCTTAAATGTCTTCAATTCTTTCTACTTAATTCCGTTGAAAATGGGTATCTACACACACACACCTTCTAAGCTAATACTTTTATAATTACATCTCCAATTTGTAATCGTTGTGGACAGCGTTAAGATTAAGCTTCAACTAGATATAAAAGTGTTTTTGCATCAACTTCTTTTTATGTTTGAAGAAGGAAGTCTACATCTGGAAAAAATATGGTCAATATTAATAATTTGCTTAAGTTGACGAAATGCATAGTCAATATTATATAATTTGCTTAAATTAATTAAAAAGTCCTAAAATTAAGTCTTTAAAAAACAGCGCTCATGGATTAAATTCCATTAAGCTCTTGATGGATCATTAAGTGATGATGTGACCGCTCATATAACTCTTGATAGATAGTTAAGTAATAATGTAGTACTATGACAAGTGACCTGGCATTTGAACTACTTAATTGATTTTTATTTTTTTATCATGGTTTTTAACATATAAATCTAAAAAATATTTAAAATTATAGAAAATTTATTTAAAATTATATAAGAATATAGAAAATTATTAACATTTTAGAAATTATAGGAAATTAATAAACTTTTATAAAATATAAAATAATTATAGAATTTTACATAAAATTATTCAAATGATAAAAAATTATAAGAATTTATTAAAATTATTAAAATTTTAGTTGAGGAAAACAAGAAAGAGTAGTGTTTTAATTTTTTAATAATTTTCTACATTTCTACATTTTATAATGTTTTAATACTTTCTAATAATTTTTTAAAATTAATAACTATTTATAATATTTTAATTTTTTAATGATTTCTAACAGCCTTTTATAATTTTTAAATAAATTATTTAGAATATTTCTAAAATTTTAGAATTTTTCTACATCAATTGCAAGGTAATAATTTTCCATGTCAACTGTCACAAGGTGCTTTTGTCAAGTCCATACAAGGTATTTAGATTAATTTTTAACTTGAGCTTAACTAGAACAATAGGCTTAGAAAGATAAATCTAAGCTTGACTTAACCCATATTTGATTTTTTTAGATTAATTTTTTATTTTAAAATACTTTTTTAAATATAATACATTAAATGCACTAAAAACTCTAAAATATAATTCATGTTTTTATCATATTAAAAAACTCAAATAAATGTATGATATATTGAGTGCAGAAGATAGATCCTAGGACGATATTGAATTAAACAATAGACTTCAAGGCACGAGTGATGCTTTCCAAAGAGAACTATTTGCTCCCACACAAAGTTGCTAGAGGGTTAAGACAAAGTTCCTCCCGAGATACAATGAAGCTTTTGAATTTCCTTTGATTAGCAAAATCGAGGAATTCCCTAACACTTACTCTAATTTTTGAAAATAGGATTGATTGTAATAATTTTTGTGAGCACCATAGACCCTCTATTTATATGCACTCAATGGATCTTATTTTGAAGAGTCACAACCCTTTTATGTTGGACATACTTCTTAAAAACAATATGTCTCATGGAAATGTATCCATTGAATGATAAATCATCACTTTCTAAATTTGAATCAGTGTTCATCAATAATTAAATTTGCAATCTAATTTCCGACAATAAATATAATAAATAGACTTAATTGTCATTAAGTTAATAATTTAATGTAAATATATAAAATTATAATTTAGCATATATAATTAATATAATTATTTTTTACAACCTATCTAACGCGTCAGTGGGTGGCAAATGGTACCTACAGAAAATAACCCATCAAAAGGATTTGTCCAAATAAAAAAAAAAACTAGAGATGAAATTCAAGAAAGGAAAAGAGAGCAACTGAGTTGGTATCATAAGTCAATAATTAGACACTAATTTAATTGAAAAATGGATAAAGAACCATTATTCTTGGGGATCGACCCATATAAACAACGAGATAGTAAAAGAGGCAAAAAATGAACACAAATATTTTACGTGGAAAACCCTCAAAGAGGGAAAAACCACAGGCGAGTTATTGGCTTTTCACTGAATGAGTAAATAAACAAGAGCACAATATGGAGAAAATAAACCTAAATGTACTAAGCATACATTACCCAAACCCCGAAAAGAAGCACTAATTCGAGCACAAAATTATCTACATAGTTACTATGAAACTTTCACCAGAACTCATATGCGACTACATCTTGTCGCCCTCAAAGAAAAACCCTTGTTGATTAGTGTAACGAAACAGGGATACAATGACCCCTTTAAATAGGCTTAGATTAGAGGTCTAATCAGACTAAAATAACCCTGAAGTAATCAAAGTGCAATTGGGAGAAGAAGTCCTATTGAGCTGTACAAAACGTGGCTGCATAACATCAAGAATTGTCATGATGTCGTGACATGTTGGCTCTCATCGTCATGACGTTGTCGCCACATCCATTGCCAAAAACTGTCGCATCGTCCCGACGTCGAACCTATTTTGGCCCTTATTTGGTTGCTCGTCGATTCTCGTCTAAGGTGCCTTCAACGTGTCCGGTAAATGCGAGGGACACCCCACAGTTATATTTAAAATATGACAGTTTATTATGTAAGTATTTTTATTTATTTATATTTTTACATAAAATCTATAAACACAAGTTAAATAGAATGAATCTATAGGATTTGAGCTATAATACCTTAAAATTTTTAAAACCTTTTATCAATTCATCAGCCTCATTTATTTTTAATATCAATTTTATATAATTTTGCATTAAAAATTTACACCCAATCATAGGATGTGTCATAATCTCTTGTTAAATCTTTGAATGGTTTTATAGCTCAAATTTACTAAACACCAACACAATTAGATAAACAATTACAAATTATTCTTTTTAAAGAATAACAAATTCTATTATGAAGGTGTTTTTATCTTTCTATATTTTATATAGAACTTACTAAATACTATTTAAACCTATGATAAATCTATAATAATAATAATAACACCACATATAGTGAGACCCAAATTTTCCTGTGCACTCGAATTTTCCAAACAATGATGGCCAATCTTGTAGCCTTATCATTCAAGAATCTTCACTCAATGCCAATTTCATGATTCGAATGATCCATTATTTTATCGAGCTTATGTTGATATCCTTGGTGGGAATTCCATATCCTGAGCAAGGCCATACTGCTCTAGTAAAATCATATTCCTGAAATAAATGATTTACATCCTCCTTATTACCTTGGCAAAAAAACACACTTTGGACTTATGGAATTTGCTCTCTTTCTTATCTCATATTTGCAAGGTCTTCATTAAGGATTTTCTAAAGAAAGGTGATCACCTTTTATGGTAGTTTGAGTGACTGAAGAAATTTCCAATTTTTTTTCGAAACATTTATGCACATTCAAACTTTCAAATTGCATGCTATTAACAACCTGAAAATAAGTTGATCTAACCGATAATTTCCCATCCTGAGTATGCATCCATTTAGGTTTCGTAAGACCCTCAAACAAGGCATCCTAAGTATGCATCTTGAGTATGCATTCAACTATTGCATATCTAAATTGTCAATTATGTTTCTAATAATTATCTAATCAGATGCCTCCGTATCCTTTTATGAATTTCATCTGTTGTCATTATTCCATGTGATATTATGTTTAATGACCTCTTTACCCATCAATATGCTCCTTCAAGCCCATGAATCACATGGTTTCACCTAACACTAAAGGATATACCCTTTGTGAAGTATTTCTTGACCAAAGTTTCTTTCAGTATCCAACTTTGCTCATCCACTACCCTCTGTGCAATTTTAGCTAGCGGGGCTTTATTCATCAATTGCATTTTTCTTATACCAAGTCCCCTAAAGATGTACTCGAGCAGATTTTTTCATAGTTTATGTAATAGATTTTCCTTTCATTTGCTTCCTTTCCTTACCAAAATTTTTGCAGCAATTGATTGATCTTGTCACATGCATTCTTTAGGGCTTGAAAGCATGATAAGTAATAGGTAGGTAAACTTGCAAGTACATATTTGATTAAGGTAAGCTTGCCTCATTGGCCCAACAATTTGCCTTTCTAAAGGGAGAGTTTTTATTCCATTTTGTTTAATATGGGTTGAAAGAATTTGTTTTTCTTATTTAGAGAACCCAAATCCATCCCCAAGTATTTACAATTCTCCCCATTAATTCTCACTTGTAAGATACCTCTGAACATTCTTTTGAACTTCGGATGATAATTTTTATTAATCCTGAGTTTAGATTTATTGTAGTTGATACACAGTCCTGAAAAGACACAATATTGATCCGGAATCCTTTTAACTATATGGCATGACTCCCTTTCGATTTTGAAAAATAAAAAACTATCATTTGCAAAAAAAAAATAAGTAATTTATCGGGATGCTCCTTCTTCCCACTTTGAGTCCTTATAGGTTTTCCTCTTTTTCCTCTTTACTAATCATTAATGATAAGATATTTGGCATAGAACGAAAAGATAGGGAGAAAGGGACTCACATTGTCTTAAACCTCTAATAGGATTGATGTTACCTTTGAGTGATCCACTCAGTAGAATCTAATAAGATATAGTTGAAATACATTACATGATGAGATTAATCTTTTTTTCCTAAAATCCACTCATTTTCAGGATTATGTGTGCGAAATTCCGTCTGAACCTATCATAAGCCTTATCCATCTCAAATTTCAAATCTCCCATACTTCATTTACATTTGGTCTTCTTATTGATGAGATTAATTAATTTTGAAGCCAAAATAATGTTCTCACCCATTTGTCTTCCCCCAATGAAAGCATTATGATATGGGGAAACAATTTCACTAAGAATGAATTTTAAACGTTGAATTAGGACTTTGGAGATTACCTTGTATACTACATTGCACAGACACATGAGATGATTTTAGCTAATCTTTTTCAGAGATTTTTCTTTTGGAGTTAGTACAATAAAGGTTTTGTTTAATTCTTTCAACATTCTCCTTATGTTAAGAAAATTGAAACATGCATTAGTTACCAGTGGTCAACTACATCCTAGTTTTTTTGAAAAAAAGATAGTTGGGTAACCATCTGACCCTGAAGCCTTGAGGGGCCCCAATTCAAACAATGCTTTCTAAACTTCGTATTCCGAAAATAGATTCTTTAGCATATATTTTAAATTCTCTAGGATTTTGGGAATTTCCAACCCACTTAGAAAACATTCAATGTCTTGCACATTGTTAAGATAATCTTTAAAAAAAATGCCTTTGAAAAAGTTTTTAAAATAATTTTCTATATCTTCCTGATTCTCCCAAGTTCTAGCCTTCTCATCCTTGATCATATAAATTGTGTTTCTAATTCTTCTTTTATTAGCAATGAGGTGAAAGTACATTGTGTTCCTTTTGCCTTTTATGATCCAATCCTTTCTTGATTTTTGATGCCATAGAATATGCTCTTCTTCCAAGAATTTTTTTCCAACTCATCTTTTATATTCCTTACCTTGTCAATGGAAGAACTATCTTTTATGTTATTTGGTGCCTCTTCAAGCCTATCTGCTAAAACATGTTTCCTCTTATGAATGTTACCAAAAGACTCCCTATTCCATACATTCAGTTCTCGCTTGTAACTTTTAATTTGGATTGGAGTTTGAACGATAGGAATCCATCCACTATCATCACCTAATCCTCATTTATTATTACTTTACTTTGTGGTTCAAGTAACCTTAATGCTTCGAAGCGAAACAACCTTCTTCGAAAGCTTGTCCTTTTTATTTATGTCAAGTAAGATCATGATATGGTCTAATTCTATGATTGGAAAATTATACAAATGGGCTCTAGGATGATTTTTCGGCAATGTCGTGTAACACCCCTCTACCTGACTTAGCTATTGGGTCCGAGTTACGAGATATCACATTTGTTGTCGAAGTAACTACCATTAAGTACATTGTAAATTAACCATCAATACAATCAATCATGCCATAAACACATGTACATTATGATGCACAATAAAATCTGAGCCTTAATCGAGCTTACGAAAGCTCTTTTGCTGACTTGAGCATGAAGTAGGACCGAATTGCAAAATTTTCAAAATTTTAAAACAAATATTGATACCCTAATTAGGTATCGGCATCATTCTTAGCTTCGATGTTTAGAAAAATTGAGTAAAAATCAATAGTATTGGTACTTGTCATAAAGTACCGGTACCTTTCTCAAAGTATCGATACTTTACTCTGGTATCGATGCCATTTTACAATTCGATATTTAGAATATTTTAAAAAAAATCACCAAAGTATCGATACCGTTGCCAAGGTATCGATAACTCATAGAAAATTTCCAGCTTTTTACTTTTGGTACCTATTTCATTTCAATCCTTAAATCATTTCGTACTAAAACATTCCCAATTCATACTTAAACATACACAATGTCCACAAATATCCTCTCTACCAATTTCATCAGACAATCATCCCTCAACCTGTCATTTTCACCTGCTATGAACACAATCCAAGCAGTAACCATTACATTTCATGCTAATTCATATCCTAATGGTACCAATTCACACATCTATAAACTTTCTAACCATTACCAAAACATACATATATCATAAAGGTACTAACCATTATTACTCCATTCCTTATACCAAGTTTGCATACTTCTTAGATATCATCAATCAACAATAACACACATAAACCCAACTCATGCCAAACTACAATCACCAACTTGGTATATACATGTTTGTATTTATTTACCTATTTCAAATTCAACAATCCAAAACATAACAAAACATTAAGGTGACTCTATTAGATACATACAATGTAATTAAAAAAAGAGGTTCACCAACTTCGTTGAGTTCAAAATGTTATTTGGATGCTGAAGTCAACACTCGGGATCACATCTTATACCTAACTTGATCACGGGAAACAAAATCGTACACTGAGCGATAAAACCTAGTGGTAATTCTATAATCCAATATAATATTAACAAGTTTATATAAATGTATGCACCTAATTCAAATCCAATTCACAAATTAATCAACATATAGTTTTCATACTAAAATTTTCTTTTCCCACATTACTATTACTTGCCATTCCATTCCACATTATATCTCACAACTACCTAATAATTCCATTCCACATCTATACACATATACTTATTCAATTTCACAACATCATTGTAACATAGGTTTAGTCACTTATATACATTATTTATAAGCATACACATTCAATTCCATTTCATTTACTTCAATCATTTCTGAGTTTATTAGCTCAATTTCTTGATTGGCCCTACGAGTTCATTTTTGACTCATTTTGCATCATTTAAAATTTATTTCACAACTTAATGTATACAAACATAACATTTTCAATTTGATTACCTTGATATACAACCTGCATTCTGGTCTGGCACCTCAGTGCTTCATTAGATAAATTGAAAGAAATATACTGGCACACGTAATGCATCATCGAATAAATCAAAGAAAATATACTAGCACACATAGTGCATCTTCGGATATACTGAAGCATTTACACTGGCATACAGTGCATCATCAGATAAACCAAAAAAAAATGTACTGACACACATAGTGTATCATCGGATATACCGAAACATTTATACTGGCGTACACAATGCATCATCAGATAAACTGAAGGTAATGTACTGGCACACATAGTGCATCATCGGATATACCAAAGCATAACTTGTACATTTAATAGATAGCCACTTCCCAATTCCATTATAAATTCATTTTACATTCTATCAATCTCAATTTCATCATCAATTTGCCATTCCAATCCCATATATAACCATCTCAACTCTATTTCATGATAATTTCATATATCAGATAAATTACACAACTTTCTATTCTATTCTATTTAGTCATTTATCTCGCTGTATCATATCAATTAACTCATACAAGCATTATATACTTACCCTGTGACTAAATCATGCAGTTTAGCATGAATGAGCAATAATTAAATTGGATCGGATTATAGAAATACAAATCGAGAATGTCGAGTTGTTCATCGACGACTTGAGGAATCCGGGTTGATTTTAGCTACGAATTAATATAAATATACAACACCATCAATATTCAACCAAATTCACAATCAATTGTCATTTTATACAAAATTTTCATTTTACTCAATTTAGTCCCTAAAACCGGGACTAACAGAACTTTCAATTTAAAATTCCAAATTGCATTCTGATTTCACTATACTCCATTACGAACCTCCTATTTCTTATTTTTACATATAATTTTATAAATTATTCAATTTGGTCCCTAATGTACGAAACTATCAATTAAATTTATAATTTAGTCAATTTTCACATCTAAGCTTAAAATCCATCAATTTAACACCTAAAACTTTAAGAAATCAACAAAGGTAACTTTCTAAAAGTTTAACAGTTTTACAAATTGATACATGGGATAGTTAGATTAAGCTTCTATGATCTCAAAAGCATAAAAATTCCAATAAATTGGCTAAATTGCACTAACCGATTGAAGCTTCAAAGTTTGAAGCCCTTGGACGATTTTCTTGGTTTCTTTGGCTATAGAATTCGGTGGTGGTGAGGAAGATGAAGCTAAGTTTCTCTTTCTTTCCACCTTTATTTGTTTAGTTTATAAACTATAAAAGTTAAATTATAAATTTTAATAATAATAAATTTACACAATACACCACTGTGCACTATAATTATGTCTAAAATGGTTTATTTGAAAATTTAGACCTTGGATTTATAGCAATTTTAATCCCTGAACCTTTAGCCAATTAATAAATCTATAGCGATTAGACTTTACAATTTAGTCTCTGAATCCTAATTAATCACAATTTCAGTTAAATTACTAATCAAATTTTCAATTCACCTATAAACTATTTATGGAAACGAGGTCTCAAAATCACATTTTTCAATACCACTAACTTTTGGGTTGTTACATGTCATGTTGCTAAAAGCGCAATCAAGATTTTCCCATATTGCATTCTCTTCACTTCTATTGTTTGTGATACATACACAGATAGAGTGAAATTTATTTAATTTCATTCATCGAAGGTGCCAATTTTCAAGTTTGGAAAATCAATTGACTTACGGTGAGTTTTTGGATGGGATCTAGACATTTTTTTGGTTGAGATGTCTTTATAGCGTTCGAGGATCTATTTCTTAAATTTGAAACAAAATTTGAATCACTTGATTTCGATTTCGAGAGCTCAAGTTTTGACTATTTTAGTGAAGACTGTGTGAGCAAAATTTCTGGACGAGATTATTATGAAAATTGTGAGTTTGGGGCTTTTAATTCGAGTTTAAATCATATTGGGTTTGATTTTTAGGCTTAATTTTTATTACATATAAGCCCAATATTGTATTTATTAGGTATTATTTATTATTTATTTATTCCAAATTTCAGACATTTTTAAGTATTTTAAGCTGTGTAGGAGTATTATGTTTTTCTAGTCAAACAATAAAAGTTTTATGTTTTTTTAGTTAAACAAGAAAGTCTAGTTTAAAACTACTTATTGTTTAGATTAATTGGAATTTTAATATAGTTAAGAGTTTTATTTGGATGCACTTAGCTAGCTTATAAAAAGATCTCTTCATTGTTCGTTAGACACAATGATTTCACTAATAAAGTTTTCAACTCAAGGAGTTAACTTCTTTGAGCAAGACTTCTTTCTTGTGATTTTTAGAAGTAGTTTCATTGTCGATTTTCTTCAAAGAGTTATGAAAATTCATTCTTCATCATTCAATTTGCCAAGGATTATTTATTGGAGAGTTGATTAAAGTCATTAATTGAGTTTGTTAGTATTATATCTCAAAAGGTTCAATTGGACAGTTATCAATCTATCTATCATATCCATCGTTTACTAATTCCATCTTCCACTTTGTTTTTTTCATTTATTTATTTATTTATTTATTATTTATTATTTATTATTTATACTCAATTTTTATTTTAGTGTTTTCATTTTCTTTATTTCTAAATTTATTTATTTCTTCTTTACTGGTCAAATCTGAATCTTTCTTTCTCGAGTTAAACAACTTGAATAAAATCTTAGTCTGCTATTTCTTATCATTTTGTCTACATAAAGATACCTCCATGAACTTAAGAAGCTTTTGTATCCCTTAATGTCCTTATGAGATAATGAGAACTTTTCCTCTCTACTTAAGACTTGATTGAAGTCTCCAAGTATGAGCCATAGGTTCGAGCCGATGAGTCGAGCGATATTCTTTATTTGACCCCAAACTTGAAACCTTTTATGTAAAGTTGAGTGTTCATATAAACTTGTAATCCAACATTGTCTAGATTTTTCATCGTACGCACAAACAAGGATTAGATTTTAATTGACAAGGATAGGGCTTAAAGCCCAAAAACATGATTCCTCCCACCATAGGCAAAAGCCCCACTTTTGCCTTTAGAACTAGTACCAACACACCCATTATATCCTAACTTACTAGCTAACTTAGACATATTTGATAAAGGTTTCCTAGTTTCCATTAAGATCACTACACAAGGCTTAAATTTATTCACTTGATTACTAATATAGTTAGTTGTTAGAGGACACCCCATTCCCTAACATTACAACTAAGTACAATCATGGCCCTTTTGGGGAGTGTTGTGAGACAGTCCACTTGAACTCCTCTTCATCATTAACAAAATCATCATCTGATGCTTCCACTCGACGCCTTTCACAGTTAGTATGGTCTGCCATGTCTTCATTATCCATGTCTTCATCTCCGACTCTTTTGGAATTGCTTGAGTTTGAAACTAATTGATTACGCTCCATGTGATAAGCTTGTGTGATGACTAGCTTGAACCTAAAACACTAAAGTCATTAAAGCTTTAACTTTCTTATTTCAAATAAAACCTATTTAGTGTTCTACATAAATTTTCTTTATAAATAGTTTTGATATAAAAAAAAATTCACTCATATTGTGGGTATACCATAATCTAATATAAATATGCCCTTATTTGGCAATTGGCTGATAGTTGATAGTTGATTACTGAATGCAATGGCTGGTTTGACCAACTGATTCTATTAACTGTTTATTTAAAACTGTTTGGTAAAACTTAGCTGATAGCTGAAAGTTGATGTGTAAAATGACGAATAAGAGTATGACACATTTTATTGTTAAATATTTATTTGTTTATAATACTTTAGTATTTATTGGGTGAAATTATTGAAATAAAACATTATTACCAAGGAATTAAAACATCAATTATAGAAATTAATTAGTTAATTTTTTGAAATTTTAAATAAACAACCCTATTAGGTTTGAAAGCATGTGGCAAATAGAGTAATTTTTTAGTAAGTATGGTCACATATGTCATTCCACATCTCTCATTCCCAATCATTTGTGAAAAAAAGTTGTCCATCCCTGAATTTTCGTTTGGAAGTTTTAACTCAACAAGCTTATGCAAACCTTCATTTACCGAACACTACAATTATAAAGTTTGATTACTCAATCCTCCATTTGAGCCCAAATCAACTAAAAGAGGCCTAATGAACAAGACCCAAGCTAATGAACAAGACCCAATACACTACCCAACCTAAACCCTAGCCCAATACACCTAAAACAGTAGTAGCAAGCGAGCGCCGCAGCCTCCCCGCCTTCAGTAGACCCCGATCGGCGCACGTTTCGGGACAACCTCCTCTCCACGCACGTCGCTCCACGAACACCTGCAAAAACACGGACTCAAAGAGTCCCAGAGAGAAGAAACAGCAAAAAAATAGCCTTTAGATTTAATTATTTTTTCGATTTCGGGCTATAAAAGGCCATTTATATTTTGTAAAAGGGGAATTCAGTGTAAAAAGACATAAGAAAATAGAAAGCAATACTGAGAACAACAAGGTTTTTAAGGTGAATCGGGTGTTTATATTCTTTTTTTCTTCCTTCTGCGTTTTATATTTTAAAGGAAATAACAAAGAAAAAGGAGGGGGAACTCACCTCTTTGGCCGGAAGCAGTGATCGGCGCCACCTCCGTCGCGATCGGAGCCGTGGCGCACGGTTGAACGGCGGCGCTAGGGGCAAGGGCTGAAAACCCTAGCAGAGCACCAGAGGAGCTTTCTTTTTTTTTTTAGTTTTTTTCTTTTCATTCGATTGTAATGATTTTAAAAGAAAAATTTGTTTTAAATACTGATTTGAAAACAGCGCCGTTTTGTCCATGCCTTGACCCGCGCGGTGACCCAACCCGAAGGGGAGGATCCCCGCGTTTGGCTTTAATGGTCTAATTGTGAATTTAGCCCCTGGCTTTTGCAATGCGCCCCAAATTAAACCTGTTTGTTGTTTAAAATTTGGGCCGCCTATTTTAATTTTGCTTCAATTTGGTCCCACGCTACGCAGCGTTTTGGGGGTGGGATTAATTTCCCTTTTAGTCCCCACTGTTGCTCGCGCGTCTCAATTTGGTTCTTTTTTGTTTATTGCGAATTTACTTTTTTTCGTTTTAATTCAATCTGGTCCATATTTTTAATTTTTTTATTATCATTATTATACCTATCTATGTACACGCACATGCGTTTTTTTATCATATCTATGTATATACTGTATATATATTTAAATGTTTTATATGCATATGTTATATACGTTATTATTATTATTTTATAACATACGTGCATGGTTTTTATAATGCATACACATACGCATGGCTTTTATATAATATATGTAGAAGCCCAAATTTTCGGCCCAATAATAAATAAAAAACCCAATATCCAACTAAACCCTAGCCCACAAACTTTCAGCCAAAAGAAAGAAGAAAAAAACCTAGCCGCATGGCTCCCACGCCTCTGCCTCTCCTCCTGCTACTAGCCACCGCCGCCATTAGCCTATCACAGCCTCTGCCACGCCTCTGACACCTGCAGAGAGCAATAAACACACAACAGCAAAAACACCAAGCAGAAAAGGACAAAAAAATAGAAGCAAACAGTCTGAATATTGGCTATAAAAGCCAAAACGATTGATTGTACTTTTTTTGACCCAGATCAGAAATCAAAAAGCGGAAGAGAAATTTTAAAAGGTTGAATTCTTGCTATTTCTTCTTCGTTTTCCCTTATTTATTTTATCTTATTTTGTTTTATTTTTTTCTTCTTCTTTGCAAATCTATTTTAAAGTAATTAAAAAATCAAAAAAAGAGAAAAGAAAATACTCACCTGAATCGGCCCCTGAAGCCGTTGTCGTCGTCGGCCCTTCGCCGTCGTCGGACGCGAGTTTAGGAAGGCGAGGCTTTCCGCTTCCCTCGTTTCCCGTTTGAGCCTTGGTCTCTGAACGCTCCCAAGCGCTGGTGGAAGACGCCTCAGAGGCTCCGGCCACCGGCGGTGGGGAGGCGTTCTGGCGGTGGGGCTTCTTGCCTTAGAACCCTAGCGAAAAGGGTTCTCCTTTTATTTTTATTTTTATTTGTGTTCTTTGCAAAAATGAAACTATGAAGCGATAATTTTTTAGCTTTATGTTGATTGAAACGGCGCCGTTTGATGGGGGATCTGCGCATGCTTTGCCCTAATGGGTAATTTATGCATTTAATCCCTCCATCTTGCGTTGAGGTGCAATACGACTCTTTATTTCTTTTAGATTTGGGCTGCAAATTTTGATTCTGTTGCAATCAGGTCCTTCGACCATGTTTAGTCTCTCGGCTGAAACGCTGCGTCTTGGACTGGGGAATATTTCCCTGAAGGTCCTTCGAGCCTTGAGCGCGTTTCATTTCAGTCTCAAACCATCATCTTTCATTTATTTGCAATTTAAACCTCGAATTTTGGGCCCGATTTTAATTTCGTCCTATTTTGTTTAATTAATTTATTATTCTTTTTTTTAAAAAAATATTATTAATTAATTCATTTGTTATTTTTTAAAGAACTCTTCTTTATTATTATGCATTTTAAGTTTTACATATATTATTTATTTTAAATGTTTCACCTAATATTTATTTAAAATTTTTATTTTACATTATTTGTTTTAAACTATCATATATATATTGTTCTTTAACCTTTTAATTATTTTTATCTTTTATTTTTGATAAAGAAAAGGATACTGTTTTGTGTTTTTATTTATTGTATTTTATTTATTTTAAACTATATTAGTATTTTTCATTTTAAGTTTCATATTTTGTTTGCTTGAGATATTTACCATTCATTTCAATTGATCTCATATGTTATTTGTTTTATAATATTAGTTACGTAAAATTGTTCTCGATTATTTCGTTTACTCGGATTATTAATATTGGCATGTTAAAGTGACGCATGTGGTATGATTATTATCATTATACACGCGTAATTTGTTCATTTGTTTTCACATTATTGTCATTTATTAACGTGATATTTTATTCGTGAATTATCATTTCATGTTCTATATTATCGTTTCATTTCCTTTCATCGCTTCAAAGTTATGTTTGATTTGTATATACCCATAATAATAAACCGGTCTATTTTATCACGAACAAAACAAATACATCTTGTTCAAGTGTTGTAATCGTCATTATAAAAAAAAATTCTAAAATAAGGCAATATTTTGCGTTTTGGGATTCGAGAAATTGTACCCTAACTTACTGAGTCTCGATTTTCTCGTTAAACCCAAATAGCAAAAATATCCTTTTAAATTTCCAAACACATAAAATTTTGAAAATAAAGGCAATATTCTATATTTAGAAAATTTGAGAAAATCGTGCCCTAACTCACTGAGCTTCGATTTTTCTCGCGTTGATTCTAAATAACTGAATATCCTTTTTAAAATTAAAACGCATGCGGTTTAAATACAAAATAAAAGGCAAGCTTACTCTCAAAAAATACGAGGTGTCGTGTCCTAACTTACTAGATGTGACATCTTGTTAATTCGAGATAAGAAGGCATTTTTCATTTTGATTTATTCGGGTCATTTTTAAAATAATGCAATGTAAAGAGTGATTGTATTTTTAAATTCTTTTCGAGTTTTTAATTTTCGACACCAAGACATTAAGTAATCAACTAGGTACCAATTTTGGGCGCATCGAGGGTGCTAATCCTTCCTCGTGCGTAACCGACTCCCGAACCCATTTTTTCTGAATTTCGTAGACCAAAAGCGTTGTTTTAATAAATCTAAACCGTTTATTAAAAATAATCATTGTTGTTTTAATAAATCTAAACCGTTTATTAAAAATAATCATTCTTCGAGGTGACCCGATCACACCTCATCAAAAAAGATTGGTGGCGACTCCCATTTTCGTTTTCATTTTCAAAAAACCAAGTCGACCCCGTTTTATAAAAAAAATGGTGTCAACAATATATATATATATATGCATTCTTTTTTATAGTATACATATCTCTATATATTTTATACATTTTTTATTTTATTTTCTAACTTTTACATATATAAATAAACTTTTATATTTTAGTTTTTTTATAAATATGTATGTACATATGTTTTATATTTTTTTACGATATACTTATATTTTTTTGTAAATATATATACATATGCGTATTTTGATATTTTATCTTCACAATTTTCACGTATACATACACATGTTTTGCATGCATATCCTTAGAAATTATTGTGAGCTTGTTGTATATATTTCTTTACCTTCCTTTTATATGTACACTCGTATTTACGTGTTAAATGCATGCTCGTACATATTTTCAAGCTTACTTGTATATTGTGCTCATATATATATTTTGTAAATACGTATTCATATATGTTCTAAATTAAAGTTTTTGCTTCATATTATACATTAACTTTTGATATACCCTTTTTGAAAATATATTTTGGTTTTAGCCGTACGTCAAAGTTATTTTCTTGATTCGAAAGTTTTTTTTTTTGAATAAAAGCATTATTCGAAGTTTGGGGATTTTCGAAGGAAATTGAGCCCTAACGTATTGGGTTCGGATTTTCTTTGTTAATCTTAAATAACCGAGGATATTCTTTATTCAAAATGCATGAGTATAAAAATTATTTTGGGAACTTAACTTTTTGTGTCCTAACGTATTGGGTGTGGCATGTTACTTTCTCAAAATGAAAATTTTTGCATAAAATAAAGTGATATTCAAAGTTCGGAGATTATGAGGAATTGTACCCTAACGTATTGGGACTCGATTTCTTTACATGACTTGAACAATTGATTATCCTTTTTTAAATTCCATCATTTGATTTGATTTTAAAATCTTTTTAGCCTTCAACACTAAGACATCAAATAATCGATTTGGTACCGATTTTGGGCGTTACGAGGGTGCTAACCCTTCCTCGTACGTAACTGACTCCCGAACTCGTTTTCTTAAAACTCGTAGACCAAAATAATTTTTAAGATGAGCCGATCACACCTTAATAAAGGATCGGTGGCGACTCCAGTTTTGTTTTTAAAGTCGACAACTAAATTTTTGTTTAAAAAAAAACGGTTTCGACACCCCATATATATATCCATCATTGGGTTCAAACTTTTGATAATTGAATAATGAAATTGGATATGATTTTCCCCAAGTATATTAATAAAAAGAAATAAAAAGGATAATTATTACTATTATATTTCGCAAATTTCCTTTCCTTTCAATTTTATTATATTTTATTGGATTAATTTCATCAAACATTCTTAAACTATTGTCCTAATTTTAAATAAGTATTTAAACTTCAAAATATTTCAATTGATTCTGAACTCAAATTACTAGTATTGTATCAATTAGGTTTTTTTGTCAGATAACTATTTTAGATCTAACATGGAGCATATTTAAAATATATGGATCAATGTGTAAAATGTATGTACCTACCGCATTGACAATGTTAATGTGACGTGTTAGAAAAATCCAAGTCAATAAAATTTAGGAGTGATATCCTTTTTTAATACATCATTTCCAAATTGTTTGTGTAGTATTTTAGGAAGGATATATATTTTTAATACATCATTTCCAAGTTGTTCATGTAGTTGCTATATACGTGTTAGAAAATCTAAGTAAATAAAATTTAAGAATATGTTTATTTCACGAAAATAATTTTCTAAAAATGACTTCTAAAAATATATTGATTTTTTGGTATTTGGATCATCCTATGTAAAATATTTTCCGTTATTTCGACAATTTTTTAAATCAATTTTAAAAGTAATTTTAGTGAAACAAACACAATATAAAATATATTTGTTACAAAATATTATTAAAACATTATTTTCTAACAATTGAAATTTATTTTATAATAAGACAATATTTTATAATAATTAATATTTTATATGAAGCTAATAATAAGCAATGCAGGATTAATATTTTATATAAATATTTTATTTAACTTTCATACAAAAATAAAGTTCCTTGTAAGGGTGATCTTCTTAAAAATAGCATGAAAGCAAGCTTTTAAAAGAAAAGAAAGTTATTTTGGTTGACCAAATTATTTTCTATAAGAATAAGAAAATACATAAAATATTTTTCATAAACTATAAATATTCTTCAAATTATATTTGAGTTAATATTTAATGTTTAAGCTAATTGATAAAAGTCTTGATTAATAAAAATTAAAATTATTTAAAATTGAGTTATAATTTTAGTATGTATAGTGCAATTAACATTATTTTTATTAATTATACTTTTAGGATAAAAAAACTTTTGCTGGCACACATTTAAATCGTCCTTAATATTTATAATTTAATTAATTAAGACTGTACAAACTATTTGACTCTTAAATACATCCACACATTTATTTTACAAAACCCTTCGTAGAGAAGAAATTAGGTGGATATCCTTATCTCGTATTTATTTTCGTTTTGCATAATTCAAATAGGATGTTTATTATTTTTTATTTTGGTGTTTAAACATATTTTACTATTCTTTTATCATATCCCCAATTTATAAATAGGAGGATAATGTATTAAAGTACACTCGAACTTACATCTTTCTACGTTGACAACAATACTCATGTCAGTTGAACTAAGACCCAATCAATAAACGCACTTTTAATATTTAAATTATAATATTATTTGAATTAAAATATATAAATATTTGCAAATATATTAACCTGCATATATATATATATATGTTTTATTTCCTATTTTAAAAGTTGAAAATTATGTTTCATAAATTTTTAATAATGAAGACATATTTGAATTTTAACTAGAATATGAAATTTGATATTTGAAAAATGGTTAAAAAATTGTAAAATAATGTCATGTGTCTTTAAATAAAAGAAAATAAAAATTAAGAAAACAAATTGAAAATAAAAACAACCGGGAATAAGAAATCCGAGTCAGAACTGAAGCGGAGATAAGCAACCAAACAGAACCCTACAACAACATCCAATCTGTTTTTAGAGCTTCGTTACTCCCCCTCTGTTTATCACTGTCTTTCTGCATTTGCTTTTTCTTTATTTTATCTGTTTTTCACTCACCTCCTCCATCGACACACCTTTTAATTTCTTTAATACCCTCCTCTCGATTAACCCTCCTCTTTTTTCTTCAATTAGTGGGCAAAAAAGGTTCGACAAAACCCAAATTTTAGCTTACAGTATAAAGACCAAAAGAATCTCATACTTTCTGGACCCCCTTTTCTTTGATTCCCGTTTTTAGGGCTTTTTTTTATTATTATTACTTCTGCTTATTGGGTTTTCTCATCTTCCTTCTCTCTATTGACTCCACTTGCACTGCTTCAAGGTGATTCTTCATTTGCCTACCATTTCCTTTATTAAACATCAACTCTCCATTTTTGCAAGAATTGACTCTGTGGTGTTCTTCATTTTGTACTTGGTATCATACATATTTGTTTCAAGTATTTCCCTATTTCTGTTATGGAATTTATGGGTTTTGGTTCCCAAATGAGTTTTCTTTGCTATTATTGCTTATTACATCTGCCAGGTTGAGAGAGGGATATGAAATGTTCCGTATAGGCTGTATTTAGTAACATATTGATGAAAAGTTGGTTGTTATTCCTGGAAATTAAAAAATAAAATAAAAACCCTCGTTTGTTCATTTCGTGTGGAAATTGCAAGCAAGGTTTGGTGTTCTTTCTATGAAATAATTCCCTTCTGATATATGTATGATTTTTTGTTTTCCCCTTTGGAACCCTGGTTGATGCTGTTCTGAAATATATACATTTCTGATATATTTTCTTTCGGTAGTTTTTCAATTGGTAACTTTAGATCTTATTGTTTCTTTTTCTGTTTGGTATCAGGTTGCAACATAAAATCTTTTGAATACTTAGTGCATGCAATTAAATTCTTAGGCTTACACTGTTATTGCTGGGTTTCGTTCTTTGGTGACAGGTGATTTTTTTTTTTTTGTTCAGAGGTGAGGGTTTCTTTCATGTCAGAGCTATTTTTGTCTGTTCCCTTAATATGCTAGGGATGGCTTAAAGTTATTTCCTTTCTTAAGAAGCTACAAGAATACATATAATTTCATGGCTCGGGGGAAGAATGGGAAAAAAAGGGGTTCAGAGGCAGGTCATCAAGTCACTGATGCAAAAGGAAGGGGGAAAACAAGTGAGGTAAAGGACTTTTCTGGAGATAAACTACCAAATGGCAATCCTTCAAAGGAGAATGTTACTAAAGGTCATCGTGCAGGGACTGAGAATAAATATAGGCAGAATTCTGAGAAATTTGTGTCAACGGAGAAGCATGGAGATTCAGCTGAGGATCTTGGCCAATCAATATCTTCTGGGAGTAATTCAGGGTCTTGCACTGAAAACAAACCTTCAAAGGAAGCTTCAAGTGGAAGGGAACAAAATGAAATCTCACCTGATGGGAACCTTAATCTGAAACATAAAAACGGATCTTGGGGCTGCTTGCTTAATGGTTTTCATCTTAAAAATGCCATGGATAATGTGGATTTTTCTGATACTGCGGCGGTAAGGAATGCGAGAGCAATAGCTGTGTCCACCTTCAAGGTGATAAGCCAGTGGCTTGAGAGACAAAGACCAATTTTAATTTCCCTAACAACTAATGTGTATAATGCTCGAGATCATGTCAGAGCAAAGTTTGAGAGATTATATCCCATTGTTTTGAAATGGCTTGTGCACTTTGGAAATATAATGCTTCTTTTGTCAATAATCTGGTTGGACTGTGCTCTTAGAGGCATTGATTCCTTCCTCCGCTTGGGTACAGCATCTCTTTTTCTGGTTATATGGTGCAGTATCTTCTCAGTAATTGCCATGGTTGGGATGATGAAGTTTCTTCTGGTGTTGGTAAGCACTTGTTCTATGTCATCAATGTTTTTCCTAAGGTTTCCTTTTCCGTGAGATCATGACGCCCCTCAATTTGCATATTGATGATTTTTTTGAACCACCATTTGCATAAAATTATGTTTTCACAAGTATTTATTTGATTTTGTTGAGGAATTTCCTGGACTACTGATTGCTAAGTCTCTGTAATGTTTCAATGATTTATTGAATATTTTGAGACATTTCTTGAGCTATTGACAAGTTATTGGTTCTTATTACTTGTGTAAATGTTGATTGCTCAGGCCATAGCTGCTCTGACAGCAGTTTTTGTTGGGCTCACTGTCGCAATGTTGGTAGTAGCTGTTTTTGGAACTATTTTCCTGTGGTTTTATGGAAGTTTCTGGACAACACTTATGGTGATCTTCCTTGGAGGTTATTATTTTTCTTTTTCTGGTTGGATTAGTCTTATTTGCTAATTTATTCCACCAAATTTATGGAGTTTTGGTTTTGCAATTCAGGATTGGCATTTTCGTTTAGCCATGAGCGTCTTGCATTATTGGTCGCCACTATATATTCTGTATACTGTGCTTGGATGTATGCCGGATGGCTTGGTTTGCTTTTGGCTCTTAATCTATCATTTATCTCAAGTGATGCATTGATCTACTACCTAAAGAACCACATAAATCAGCAAGCAGCACCAGATGGAAACCCTGAGCAAACCGATGGAATGTATGGTCATTCAGGCTTCTTCAATGACGAGTCAGTGCATGGTTCGTTCTCTGAAAATGTCCCAGGGTTTTCTGCAAACCATGGTCCTGGGGTAGCTTCAACTAGTGGGGTTGACACTGTGATGACTTCTGAAGATGAAGTTGCTCGATTGTTGAACTGCTCTGATCACTATTCTGCATTGGGTTTGTCACGGTATCAGAATGTCGATGTTAATGTACTGAAACGAGAATACAGAAAAAAGGTACGTCCTGTGTTTATTTTGCATTGTGTTGGTCACTCATTCTGAGTATTTCTTCAAATTTTCTGGAGCTTTATTAGCCAAATGTATCTAGTCAATTGGGTAAAATCTAAGTGAGCCTTTGTGAAAGTTCTTTTGGATCAGCTTACCCTTGATACCCACTGTTTTTTTTTTTATCGTTTTCAAATTGTTTTAACAAAAAATAGGAGCAAGATGTCTACGGTATTGAAATTTGCAGACTGTTTGCTAGGCAATGCTGGTCCATCCTGATAAGAACATGGGCAATGAAAAGGCTGCAGAAGCTTTTAAAAAGCTTCAAAATGCATATGAGGTAATCTCTTGGTTTATTATGCTCTCCCCCTTGTGGATTGGCATTTCTTTTCTGATAATAATAGAGCTTCGTTTATAGGTTTTACTTGATTCGTTGAAGCGAAAAACATATGATGATGAGCTTAGGCGGGAGGAGCTGTTAAACTATTTCCGTAGATTTCAAAATGCTTCTCAAAAGGTCTGAGCATACATCCTGCAACTTTTCACTTGAATATAAAGAAAGACTATCTTGTAGAGTTTAGTTTAAAGTTTCTGCTGATTCTTGCAAGGAAATGACTGTCTTAAGCAGTACATCCATAAAATCTTTTTCTTGCAGTAGATATATCAATCATTGCATCTTACATGATCTTTTTCTGCAATTCATCGCCAGAATGGCAGACATGGTTTCTTTCCCTCTAGATCTGCACGGTCAGAGGCTGATGGGGAGGAACCATTTGGAGAATCCAGGCGTATTGCCTGCAAAAAATGTGGTAACTTTCATGTCTGGGCACACACCAAGAAATCAAAATCTCGAGCAAGATGGTGCCAGGTATTTTCTTGCTCCCTAAAACATGTATCATTTTAGCTTGTTCTGTTTATGACTTTGACAATTAGCACATTCTCATCGAGCATGAGATCCCCTAATGTCTGACGATTTCATTTGTTCCCTAACAAGAAATTAATATTGTTTTTGGAACTTACCTAAGGAATGCAAAGATTTTCATCAAGCAAAAGATGGTGATGGATGGGTTGAACAATCGTCAGAGCCCTTATTTTTCGGATTTTTGCTTAAGGTATGCACTGTCCACCTCTCATTACATGCAGATACTATTCCATTTTTCAATTTCTTTGATTTGACACAAGTGATAATACAATCTCTTGAAAAAGAAAGAGTTATAGGGATTGCTTTTAGAAGTATTTACCCCAGTTAGTCGAGGGTCAAGTCTTGTTTGAGTTGATATTCTTAAGATCTGTTTCTACTTTTTTTACATAAAGTTAATTGGTTGTCGGTCTAGGTGGAAGCTCCCTCTGCCTATGTCTGTGCTGATAGCAAGATATACGATGCTACTGAATGGTATATTTGTCAGGTAAAGTCAACTTTCACTTGGTATTTGTTATCATGTTAATCTGCCACCCATCATGGATGCATTTCTAAGGAGGATTGAAGCATTTATTCAAAAGATTAACAGGAGCTACTGCTCTTTTTCTGGTTGCCTAAAAAAGTTTAAGGCGATCTTTGGCTGTTAGTAAGAAGTTTGACTTCGACCAAAAAATACCTATGGGGAACTGTTAATACGAAGATATCTGGAGTTGAATAGGATGCTAAATGGGTTTCACATGGAATTTTCACAAGTTGTACCCACTGACATCCATCTCCTTCGTGTATGAGACTGTATTAGTCTTTTGATATGAATCATGTCTACACTCAATACTGCTGGATTATGTTGCAGGGAATGAGATGTCCACCTAACACACATAAGCCAAGTTTTCATGTGAACACTAGTGTGACATCCAAGCATGCTACCGGCAAGGGATCAAGTTCAGGACAGAGAGGTGGCACAATGCCAACTCCTCCTAATCTGGAAGAAACGATGACCGAAGAAGAATTCTTAGCGTGGTTACAGAATGCAGTACAAGGAGGCATGTTTGACAACTTTAATGGTAGCAGCACCTCTGCTGAAAATCCATCTACGAAAGCAGAAAGCAGCTCGAAGAGCAGCAGCAGCGGTAGTGGAAGCAAGAGAAAGAAAAAGGGTAAGAAACAATGGTAAGCTGCAGTCATCATGATTTGTGTAGCCCCGGATTGTCGAGAGAGAAAGCAATTTTTGGCCATAAACATCCAGAAAACTTGAATCCATGTTTAACTTGTTCTCGGGCCGTGGGGCATATTTCATGCAGATTTTGTATAGCATTTACTATCATCTTCCTTCAAATAATTAGATATGGAGCATCATACCAAATATGAAATAGATTGCAGACCCTGGAGGGTAATCTTCCCGGTTATAGTATTACTAAAAAAATTTGCACTTCTCTTCTTACACATTCTTCATTTCATTTTGTTGTCAGTATCCTGATCAAAGCGTCAACTGAATTTCTAGTTCAATTTTTATTTTTTTTCCTTTGAAGAAATGCCTGACGATACTCTCAATTGCCACACAAGATGGTAGAACTATAATTCAGGACAATTTCCCTTTTTCTTTACTGAAATGGAAGTTGAAAGGATATTGTATTTTCTGAGGATAAATACTCCTATTAGTTCTTGTACGATCCAAATTTTATTCTCTTTATTTTGATTTGTTCAGTTTTAGTTTTAAGTCTTGAATTAAACGGTAGTTGTCAAATTTACTATTTTTAAAATTTTGTGTAATCACAAAAAGATTTCATGTTGAATTTGATATAACAAAGGATTTATCAGCTACTGTTAGCTGTTTGGCTCAAAACAGACTTTAAAATTAAAGTAAAGAATCTAAATCTATAACTTATGCATTGTGTAGGGGCTAATAATCGAATTTTACCAACTGCGAACTATGTGATTAAAAAAATGAAATTCGCACGTCTCATAAATGGGCTTTAAGAGGTGGGTATTGGGTGGTGAATTAACCATCTTTTTTATCCATAACTCCAGATTTAAAGATATATGTTATTAGACTCTGCAACTTCTTCAAGTTCCTGCAATGGAGTCACTCCTACACTCTTCTACGAAAATTGTTGCTCCCACCCTACCCAAACTTCAAATAAAATGTGGGTTCTTTGGAAACCAACACTCTTTTTCCATATTCCCGCAACAAAACTCTTGCCTTGGTCGTAGAAAGCTTTTTATTGTGGAGGCAAAGAAGAACAAAAACTACGATAATAAGCAAGACAGTCACAGTTTTATCCCCAAACCAGATGAGACCACTGGGTTCTTCCCTGAAGCTGTTCTTCTCAAAGAGGTCTCTTTTCTGCATAAACCCTTGTTCCTTTTTTTTTCTCCTTTTTATGTTTTCTTTCTCTGTGTTATTATAACTCTGCAATATCAATTGGGTTATATATCTATGTTCAGTAAAGATAAGAGTTTTTTCCCCTTTTTTTTTGCTTAGTAAGAAGAAAAGGCCAAGGCTTTCTTATTGTGAACTACCACTGCTTCACGTACTGTTTTTGTGTTCCGTTTGAGAAATTTTAGCTGCTTAATCTTTTTTTTTTCATGGAATTTGAGGTGTGGGTTTTCTCTTTGAATTGCAGAAGAAAGTTCAGGAAGATGGTAGACTTCTCCCAGAGTTTGCTGACGAAGAAGAACGTAAGTCAATTGTGGTCATTAAGTTTGTATAACCTGCTTTTATATTTCAGATGAATAAATATAGCCGCGTTGTACTCATGAAAATTGTTTGTAAATTTGCAGAAGAATTGTATGAATCTCTTAACCTTGAGCTGCAAAGCTCATTGAACTTGGAACGCAGTAAGCCTACTTCTCGTAGTTACTTTGTAGTTTCTGCTAGTATGATAGGATTAAACATAAAGAAATTTATGCTTGTTTTCTTGAAAAATTTATTATTCTATCATAGTCATCAAGCTTTTTATTTGGTTTTCACAATTATACTCTTTTCTCTGCTTCTTGCCTTTTAAAAAGCGAAAAATATCTTTGAAATGGTTTAATTGACTCCTCGTATTTGTCTGAGCGGACCATGTTGTTGCAAGAATTCTTGATTCATGAATTGTAGGATGAACTTATGTCACTACTAACAAGGACTTCAGCAAGTGTTGGATTCAAAGCTGATTTTAGAAAGTATAAATTGATTTATCGAACTCCTGAATATGAGGCCAAAGATATCAACATCTTGGCAGCCTTCCAAGGAGATGGAATATGAATATCTTAAAATGGGAGTTGAATAATTCAGGGAAACTCATGGTTTTATTAGCCTTTGTAATATCAAAGTTGCATTTTGGGGTTCTGATTTCTGTCAAATATGGAGAAGCAAACCTTTTATCATTGTATAGATAACGTGGATTTTCTTTTTTCAATGTTGTTTGACATCTGTTCACTTTGTTATGATTCATTATTCTCCTTGTTTATACAGTGCGGCACTACGAGGTTGTTTATTTAGTTCATGAGAAGCATGATGAAGAGGTTGAAAGTGTCAATGAGAAAGTCCAAGGTAACTTGGTGTAAATTGTATGCTTATTGTTCTTTTCATTTTGGGCTATTAGTATCCTTTTATTGAATTCCCAACATATTCTTTTGAAAGAATCAATGAGAAAGTTCAAGGTAACCTGGTGTAAATTTCTTATATTATATCTGCAGATTTCTTGAGGGAGAAGAAAGGCAGGTTATGGAGATTGAATGATTGGGGTCTTCGGAGACTAGCATACAAGATAAAGAAAGCTAAGAATGCCCACTACATCTTGATGAACTTTGAGTTGGAAGCTAGATGGATTAATGAGTTTAAGACCATGTTAGACCAAGATGAAAGAGTCATTCGGCATCTGGTGATAAAAAGAGACGAGGCAATCACTGAGGATTGTCCACCTCCACCCGACTGGCACACTGTTCGTGCAGGTGGTGATGATGAAGCTGAAGTCGAAGATGATGAAGATTATGATGATGGTGATGATGTATATGAAGTTGATGATGATGAAGAGCTGGAGGAGGAGGATTGGGATGGAGAAGATGATGTGGATATCTTTGAAGATGGTATTGTTGCTGGAGATGATGATTACATAGAAGAATCAAATCACAAATCAGGTAGTGTTGGGAATGAAGGTAGAAGGAATCTTAAAGCTCAAAAAGTTTCTAAATAGGTAAACATTCTTCTTAAATCTCTCTCAGCATTCAGGTGTTCTTGGAAGGTTTGTATGTTTATGAAATTTCATGACTATTTTTAGTATTAAATGAAGAAATTATATTTTTGATACGAGCAATGGAAATCATCTACAAACCTCAAGACCCACACTTGCTATGACAACACTTCCAATGGCAGGTTAAAATTACTGATAGAAAACACTTCAGCTGACCCAGCCATTGATTTTTTGTTGAATCAACAATAATTTAAGAATTTAATGCCAGCTTAATTAGAAGAACCAAACTCCTCCCAGTCATCCCGAGTAATAGATAAACACTACTAGCTTTCTTTGAGGTCCACTTCGCCCTTTAAGCAATACCTGTAAGTCACTACCACTAGCAAAACCAAGTACACCGTGAGTAATAATTGAGAGTAAAAAAAACCCATGGTTACTTCCATTTCGTCTGCATCCATTGTTAATATCTGAAATTCAAACTTGGGAATTATATGCCAAAATCTCACATTATTATTGAGAATATAATATTCCTTGAATTAAATGCACCCTTAAAGCGCCTCAGGTTCACATAATATTAGATTACTTAGAACGTTATACATTCTTTTATTTAAATTCATTTAGCTAAAATATAAGATTGCTGCTATTTAAGCTTATACTATTTTATATCTAGTTTTTAAATAAATAAATTGGAAATTAGCGAAGATGAATAAGTAGCTGGGGCTTTTTTTATATATATATATATATAAAAGTGATAGGAATTTTTCTTTTTGTACTTACTCTAGCAGCAGTTCCAGGCCAAGCTTGAGTAAAGATAATAGGTAGAAACTTCTTGTGTTGGCTCAATCTGGTACATGTATACATCTACTTTACAAATATATCAAAGGATAAACAAAATTATCATTTTGATTTAAGTCTTTACAAATGGGGTAAAATTATCTAAAATCTCACATTATCATGGGAATGTAGGATTAACTAAGGAAGAGGTGGTGTTCAGATTATCGATTATCCCCTATATTTTAAAATCTTAGCAGTAGTAGAGTGTGATATTATCGACTTAAAGTAATCTTTGAAATCTAAATAGAATGCTATTCCAGAATCTTACCTTATCCTCGAAAATGTAGGATTACTTTTGCAATATGGTTACGGGGATATAATATTATATAGCCATTATCGGAAATGTTCCATTACTTGTTTGGATCATGGGCGGGAATGTAAGAATTTTAGTGATTAGTTGATGGAATGTAATATTACCTAAAAGTACATTAAATTAAGTAATAATTATTTTTAATTTAAATTTTTATAAAATTATGATAACTTATCAAACCTATTTTTGTTTCACCTTAATTTAAACATCTTAATTCAATCCAATAAGCCTTTTTCCAAATATTTGTAACTACCTATAATTATCATTTATTTATTTTAGAGAATTTGATAGTCTTTATGAGAAGGAAGTAAAACAATTTGTTTTTCACAAAATATTGCTTATACTAATCCTATACACATTATATATGGGTAAAGTATAAAATAAATAAAAATAGACGAAAATTTAATATAATGTAAATATAAAATTATTTACCTTTTTTCTTTTTACATTTTATAGGAAAATTTTAAATTCTCAAATTTAAAATTATATAATAATGATAATTTTTATTTTCATTATAGCCTCTATTTTTTTATAGGATAATGATAAATTTTCAATTTTAGTCCTTATGCTACACTCAAATTTTAGATTATGAAATAATAGTCAAATTTCAGTTTTAATCCTTATGTTACACTCCAATTTAAAATTCAATATTTATACTTCTACTTTTTGATGTAATTTGGCAACTCAATTTTTCACAATGTCATTTATTAACTCAAATATTTTATTTTGATGATGTAACTTTTAGAGTTATTAATGCTATTAAAGTTATTTGTTAAATTAAAATACATTACAATATCATGTTTTTAAATACATTGCAGTTAAATTTTTTTAAATTTTAAAATATTTCATCAATGAATTTAACGGAAGAATTTAATAGTATTAACAATTAGATCTGAATTTTTAAATTTAAAAGGCAAAGGAACTAAATTTCTAAAATAAAAATAAAAATAAAAATACTAAATTTCAAAGCATATTTTAATATTCAAATATTTATTCTAGAATTTAACCTAAAAATAATTAATAACTAATCTAATCCGAAGCATAATAGCATCCATGCTAGACTATACTACCATATATAAAAGGAAGGCATTAGTGGACACATGTGTCCATTCTTTCATCTTCTTCTTCTTTTTGCATGAGAACATAATGAGTAAAGTTTAATTCTAATCCTCTAATTTTTAAGATTATAAGAATGGTGAAATTTCAATTTGATCCATGGACACTTGTCCATTGTTTTTCCTTTTCTTTTTTACATGAGAACATATGGGTAAATTTCAACTCCAATCCTCTACTTCTTTACAATTATAAGAATGGTTAAATTTCAATTTGATCCTCATATTTCACTTAAATTTGAGATTTAATCTATATAATTTAATTTTGTCATAATTTGATACCTCAACTTTTATAATGTCATTAGTTAGTCTAAATACTTTATTCTAATTAAAATGATGATATGAATTTTTAAGAATTGTTAGCACCATTAATTTTTATTAAATTCAGGTCCGTTGCAATGTTTTTTTTTACATGGATACTAAATGAGTATTTTTTTTCATTTCAAAATGCCACAACAACAAATTTAACAAAATGATTTTAATTGTGTTATCAGATGAACCTAAATCTTTAAATTCAAAAAGTAGAAAGATTAAATTTCAAATATGCAAAGAGTACGAGAACTTTGAGCAAATTATAGCCTTTAAATTTTTACTCTATAATTTAGTCAATAAATAAATAATTAACCCAACACCAAGCATGGGTGGACACCGTATTAGTTTGATTTCTTGACCGTTAGGAAAAGTTACTGTTGGACGAAAACGCATCCTTTTTCAGCTAAGATGGCAATAGGGATGCGTTTAATTGGCCTACTTTCTTTAATATCTTTTGAAATTGGCATATTCGACTAATTTACCCAAAACAATAAAGATTGAATAATAAAAATGATAAATACGCACGATGTGGATGTTTTAAAGATGATACAAATACATCTCTTGTAAAATTAGTTTAATTAAGGTTAAACAATAATTCATAAAAAATAAAACCAAAAAAAATGCTAATTTTTATTTCTGTGGATTTTTTTATAATTTTGAAAAAGTAAAGGGAGTGTAATGGCATTTAATGGAAAGACGGGATTATTTAAGACTTGATTAAAATAAAATAAAAATTTCGAGTGGGCTATCTCGAAGTAAATTCTCAGTAGAGGGGTCTCGTATTCTCCGATCATCTGGGTAAACTCTTTTTTTTTTCTTTTTTTGTATTCTCTTATCTGTTTTTGAATGGTTTGTTGATGCTTAGATCCATTACTATCCCCTACGTTTCAATTATCATGGATGTAAAATTCTTATATTCTTTCATATTAATCACTTGAAATTTTCGAAATTTGATAATGTATATCTACGCTGCCTTTTGATCGAAGTTCCAAAATTTGAGACGCTCTGCCGTGGTCAAAGGAACATGTAATACGATAAATGTTTTCGGAATCTGTTTTTCATATCAGTAATGCTGCATTGATCTTTTAGATTAGCGCAGTAAGGACTTTATAATTGTTTCTCAACTATTTCGCTTGTGCTTCACTGGGTAATTCACCTTCTGATATGGTATTTCTTTTTCGTTTTCTTTTACTAAGCCTGTCAATTGGATGGATGGGATTGATTATTTTGACTCCAAATCATTTTGATTAGTGTTTGATGCTTTGATTTTTTACGGATTTAAATCATTTCAAAATTTGTCGTTCTGAATTATTTTTGGGATTTGATTGCAGAATTGACAGGTAATGGCAGGACAGGGTGATTCAAGTTCATCTGAGAAGAAATCAAAGGAAGTTATGAATGATGTATCAACTTTTAGAGCAGAGAATTTGCAGAATAACATGAAAGTTGTATATTACAGGTATGTCTGTGCTCACATTTAGTGAAGATACTAAAAGTTGTGTGTTGAAAGCCAATACTTGAGATAAGCATTGTGGTTTCATTTGCAGCCGAACATTTTTGTCGATAATCGGAGGGGCTATTGCTGGGATTTTAGGGTTGACAGGCTTTGTGGGTTTTATATTGTATTTCATTGTCATGGCAATTACTTCAATTGGACTCATAGCAAAGGCAAAGTTCTCCCTTCATTCTTATTTTGATTGCTGGAATCGGATTATACTCGATGGATTCTTGGGTGGGCTTATGGTAAAGCCTTTTCTTTAATGTTTTGACTTGCTTTACGTATTCCCATATCTTCAATGAATCTAAATTTTGTTCTTTTGCTTTGCCTAGCCTTTCATCTTTTTCCTTGGCTTATATTCTTCTTTTATTTTTGCAGTCATTTGTGCTATTCTGGACGTATCCTTTTCTTTAGATTTAGAAACTTTCTACACAACATTGCGTTTTGTAATCATGCTTAATTGAACTCGATCGGAAAAAAAACTTGAGCTCAACTCAAAATTGATTGCACGAAACAAGATTCGAGCTCAAATGAATACAAGTATAGAAGCTGGAGCTCAGTTTGAATTCGTTATATATGCAAATTCAAGTCGAGTAGGTTGTTAGCTGCTCGAACCTACTCAAGCTCAGTTCAATTGATGGCTTGCTCAAGCCTAGTACAACAATGATCATATTTGTCCAAGTAGCTTACGAGTGTCTAATTGAATAATGAAACTTTCTTAAATCCTACAAAAGTTTTGGTTACTAGAATTTGAGGTAGCCTTGTTGAGGTGAATTCAACCTCGATTAATAGTAAGCTACGTTTGAATATCTTTTGTTTCATATCTTAATACTCTACTACTTTCTTTAACTTGAATAGACTTGCTTATGATATCGTGCATATATTCTGAGGAACTATCTCCTATGATCTCGGCTGGAAAAGAAGCTGTTCTGTTTCCCTTGCTGCTGGCATTTGCAATCGGATTCCATATTTTTGTTACCTTTTCTTCTTTACTTTCTATTGCATTTTATTTTCCATTTTCCTTTGTTCCTAGATTCAACAAATCTTGGAATAAAACGTAAGGCATATTAATTAAAGGCAAATCTTTATTTAATAAGATGGATGTAATGCAAACCAATATGTGTACGTTTTAGACATGGTAACGAATCATGTAGTAACTATATCGTGTGTTTAGAAAACAATAATAGTGACCAAAAATAACCAACCTCAAATTGGAGGTTTTATACCGACTTTAACCTTCCATGTTCCGAGATTCCGCATGATCTGATCAAGGAGACGTATTCTCCTATTGAATTCTGCAATTTTACGTTTCCATTGTGAAGGAAAATACTTCCAAAGACACAGTGATGAACAAGGTCATGGTGGCTGCCTCCTACTATCTCTATATTTATAGTTCTCACACCTGCAAATTCCAATACAGTAAAGGTCGTCAGATTCAGATTTTCAAGTATTATACTCACTATTTGCTGTTTTCTCAGTTATACCTGTCAATTGAATAAATCAGTTCGGTTTTGTGTCAGATTGATTTTTATTTTAAAATTTTCAAGTCATTTTGAGTTCTAATAATTTAGGGTCAATTCGTTCTAAGTCTGGGCCCATTCGATTCAAACCATTTTGGGTTTGGATCATTTTGAATTTTGTCATTCAGGTTCGGGAAATTTTGGGCTAATTGTTTGGACTGTTTTGAATGAAGGTCATTTCGGGTTTACTTGTTCGGATTGTTTTAGGTTCCAAGTCGTTTTAGTTTTGAATTTTAAAATTCAGATCAAAATTGACAGGCCTACTCTCAAGTGACACAATTAAATTAATTTGAACTAAACCTTACCAACA
This sequence comes from Gossypium raimondii, assembly GCF_025698545.1. NCBI lineage: Eukaryota > Viridiplantae > Streptophyta > Magnoliopsida > Malvales > Malvaceae > Gossypium > Gossypium raimondii. The sequence continues at coordinate 48,678,685 of NC_068574.1, read as the reverse complement.
TCTGAGGGATTCTTAGGAACACGAAAGAGAGAGAGTATACTATGCTCGAGACTACAACACCAGTAATCAAGTTGTGGAGAAGGCGCTTGTTGTCTTTGGTAGGTACAAAAGCTGATTTCAGTATATTTGTCAAGTCAAAGAGTCTGTAAGAAATCTGCAGGCAAGAAAAAAAATGTCAGGGCATGACTAATGAGAGATATTTTCAGTTCCCAAAGATGACAACGATTTACTTACTGCAAGGTATATGGAAGTCGTAAGCATGAAATTCAACATTGGGTAATCTGGGATCAGAGAAAGGAGCAGCTTAGGCTGACCATCTGGAACCCCGGATCTGCACATTGATCGGATGTTGAGTTAAAAATTCATATGCTATGATTTAGAGGTTCGAATTCGGATCAACTCCTAGAGAGCAGTTGAAGCACCAAGAATTCTCATGTTGTCAACTTCAGCTTACCTTAGCCAGATGTGAATCTGCGAGATATAGGTCTCCAGTGTAATCTTTCCAAGCCATCTGGAAATGAAAGACATATATTAGCTCCACCTTATTGGTCATTGGAAAACAAAACAATAAAACAAGAGACGATTAAGGGTTACTTACGCAAAAAGGGTTAAACTGTAGCTTCGGAAGGATTGAGTAACATTTCTTAAACATATATACACACTGGTGAAAACAAGGAACAAAAATTTATCGGTAAAAGCCAAAATGTTCAGATATGTCAAAATATCAACACAGTCGACATGAGACCTACGTTATCGGGATCCATGACGTGTAAGGGTGGTATTTATTGTAGGTGACCTTGTCAAGCTTGTAAATGTGCTCGAACCATAGAAATCCCACCTACAAGTTTATTGAAACCTCATGAATAAGAGTTTCTAGGAAAAGGAATGGCAAGTCAAAAGGGGTATATATGATACCATCAGGGCTATTATTGCCACAGCTATTTTAATTGATACTCGCCGCTTCACCTCAGTTTCCTCGAGTTTTTCCATCCATCGTTCAACCTGCAATAGTAAATCCCAATATCTAGCTATGAACTCCAAAAATAAATTGCATTAATTCATAGCAAGATACAATGAAAAGATCAAAAATAATTGCATTAGAACTTACAGTTGGATGGTAATATGCATATATCATCCCAATAATCCAAATATAACGATCAAGGCCTGAGCGGAAATGCCATTCATGCAAGAGGGGAAGGTTTGGCTTTGCCGGATCAGTATATCCTGCAATGGTTTTTATATTTTTCCCGTCAATATGACCAAAATTTGTGTAAATAGAAATCATGCTTTGGAAAATTACCCACCAAGGAAAAAGGTGAACGGGCTCCAGAGAAGTTCAAATACTCCAGGCACTTCCCAGACTAAGATAACCACCAAGAAGCAGGCAATGATTTTTAGAGCAATGACTGACCCTTTCTCATTGTACTTGTTCAGAATACCAAGTGCCCCATAAACCATAAGAGTGAATAGAGTATGCATGGGGCATATATAGTACAGCATATAACTATTATTGAGGACAACACAGCAAAAAAATACCAAGAAATTGAGCCGCCACATCATCTGTTCAATCAAAACACTCAATGTTGGAACTTGGAACATGGAGTAGTTTACATGATCTTTACTTTAGGGAACTCATACCTGTGCAAACCTTGCAAGACTGAAATCTTTGCGCACATAATAATATGAGAAGTTCCCAAATCCAGTCATCCAAACATAAGCAGCAATGAAAATTCGGATAGCATTGTAAATCTCTGATGCTGCAAAGTAATGGTACATCAAAAATAAGACCTGCAAAATAAATGGGGGAAAAGTAAGCACAAGACTATCTTCAATCCTTGTTTAGCAATGCTGGAACAATTTGCGTGTAAGCAGCATTGGCCACAAGTGTTTGCACTTTCTATGCAATCCAACACATTCTATTATTACAAGTAAATGAAGATCTTTCAAGAAGAAGATTTTGCAGGTTTATTGCATCATTTCAAAGAATTACAAACCTGCATCCAACCTTTCCACTCCTCAGTTTGATGTCTGTTCAAATAAAGTATAGATTTCCCTGAAAATGGTGACTTATCATGGTGTATCTTGAATGAAGTTATTGCCGAAACTATGATGAGAAGAAAGTAGAGGAACAAGAAAAGATCCCGGTTGTAACTCTGGATAGACATACAATGAAATAGAGAACTTAATTAGCAAGAACTTAATTAGCAAGCAATAACATAGTTTTAAATGATTATTTATTGCAGTAAAACTAAATTTGAAATGCATGGCTTACTGCACTATTTTATAAGAAGAATAGAGTGCTCAGCAGTTGTTAACTTCAATTAAAGTTCATTTTTATCTTTTCACAAGTACCTATTATTCTATTTAAACACAATACTATAACTATGAATTATATACTGAAGTAATCATCTTCACCTTTTTCGAAGAGGCAAATACATCAGTACGGTCGCATATGTAATAGTATGCCAAAAGAACACCGAATTCAGATCTATAAGACGAAAAAACAAAAAGAATTGAAGTTAAGTTACATACTATTAATTCTCTGAAAGAAATGATTCAAATATTAATCAACAAATAAAAAATTCACTTACATTGCTCGAAGTGTCAACCGATTCTCAATCAAGAAAGTCTCATCCATCATAATAAACCTTAACAAAATCAAAGCATATAAATTCAGTACCTGATCAAAATAGAAAGAAATGAGAAGGAAAGAAAAGAAATCAAGGCTCCAATGACAAACTTGAGAATTGGAGACACGGAAGATGTTGAAGACCGCGCTTTAGGAGAACCAGATTGAAGACCTCCGCCTTCCAGTAAAACCGCTCTATCTTCCTCCTTAACGGCAACATTTCCAATTTCGACTAAACTCACATCAGAATGCCTACTAACAGACATGAAAACAGAAAATTAATTTTTCACCAATAAAGTACGTTAATTAATTGTAATCGCGTCACAAAATGTAAAAATTCAGAGCTTACGCCTTGGATGCAAGTGAATTTTTCTTGTATTGCAAGTATTCTGCATAGATCCAAGCTGAAATCACCGGAAATACGCCGAGAAAAAACGAAACCTAGAAAAAATTCAAAAAAAAAAAAACAAGAATTTTCTTTTTTATATAAAAAAGAAGAAAGTTTAAAATGCAAGATCCGAGAGTGTTGGAGAATGCTGAAGTGAACGCACCTGACCGGGAGTGATCGGGCCGAAGATCATCATTATTTGGAAACTTTCGGCAAACGAAGAAACAAAATGAAAAGTGAAGTTAAGCCGCCAAAATCAGGCGCATTTGAGCGTAAACAGATGAGTTTAAAAATAAAATTTACAGATCTGATAGAAATCTGGTTTTTCTAGCCAGTGAGTGGAAAGGAAAAGAAAAAGAAATGATAAAGACGACGAAGCGAAGAACAACAATAGATGGATTGATTCAAAACTAGCAGGGCATGTAGAGAAAGGAAAAAATAAATAAATAACGATTAATTAAAATTAAATAAAATGTAAAGAAACAGAGTTGATAACCGAGAGACCTGTGTTTTCCGTACTATATAACAAATAAATGGTTAAAATGTCCTATAACTACCTGTACTATTTGTAAATTTAGAATTTAATCTCTATATTTTTATTTCAAAAATTTAGTTCCTTTACTATTTAAATTAAAATATATAAGTTCATTTGCTAACACTGTTAAAATTTATTTTGTTAAATTTAGGGTCATTACAACTTATTTTTTAGTTACATGGCTATCAATTGGATTTTTTATTTTAAAATGTCACACCAATAAACTTAACAAAAAATTTAACAATATTTAACAATTTGACCTCAATTTTGAAATTATAAAAGTATAGAGATTAAATTTTGAAAATAAAATTATAGGGATTGAATTTCAAATTTGCAAAGAGTATAGGGACTTATAGTATAGTTTTGCCTAAATAAATTAAAGGAAAATAAAACAATAAATAAAGGTTAAATTTTTCTATTAGTCCTTGTACTTTGTGAAAGTTGTAGATTTAGTCTCTAAACTTTTATTTTATCAATTTTATTCTTTTACTTTTCAAATTGGTCACTTTTAGTCCTGTACTTTTCAAATATACGTTTGGTTAAATTCAATTACTAGTATTGTACCATGCGTACAATTATAGATTTAGTCCAATTTCTCCAATTGGATCATTCTAAGTCCCTATACTTTTGAATTTTAAAATTTCAATCTTGATGCAATTGACATTGTTAATCCATTAACTAATTTTTAGTAAGTAATATGTGGAAATAATAAGCTTACATAGTATTAGACACATTATAATATATTTAGCGATCGGATTTTAGAAATAGTAGAACTTTACTTAATGAATTTAATAGTTATTGTTTGGTGAGGACTAAAATTTTAAATTTTAAAAAGTACAGAGACTAAAATTGACCAAATAAAAAATTAAATCAATAACTTTTTCAAAATACAGGGACTAGTGACAGAATTTAACCAAAATAAATATTTAAATTTAAATTATATATTATATATTATATATTATATATTATATATATTAAAAAAAAAGGCGATTGTTTTCATAGCCGTGAGATGTAGGAATGGAGTAGGGAAATGGAATCTGTCATGTTTTGAGTGTCAATTTATGAAGTTATGATGATGTTCAAAAATCATTAAAATTATTACAAAATATAAAAGGTAATTTTAATATTTTAAAATTAATTAAATGCTGAAATTTCATTCACTTGTATGTTAATATTTTAGGTAATTTGACAAATAAAGAAGAAAAGTTTAAGAATTAAAAAGTGAAACTTTAAATAAAAACAAAAATAACTTTAAAAACCAAAAAGTAATTATATTTATAATTTTTAATTAAAATTTTAGAGAAGTAGTTGACGTTATAATATTAATTTTTTAATAAATTTGACTATGGTGTATTGGTTTATTTAACTGGTAACTTCAAAACTATTAATAAAAAATTGACACAATCTTACCTTCCAACTTTAAAAAGTAATAATAATAATTAGGCTGTATTTAAATTTTATTTAATTTTTAATTTTATTATTTATCAAATCACCTTACAATGAAAAAAAGTTAACGTTGGTTAATTTTATCAATGTGGCATGTACGTTGATGATATGTTAAAATTAATTAATTTTAAAATTATAAAAAATTAAAATTATTTTTAAAAACTAAAATGTATAGAAAACATAAATATTTTTAATTTTTTAAAATTAATTAAATGCTAGTATGACTTATATATGAACTATCACGTGAATGCCACATTACGATGTTAATAAATATTAATTTTTTATTCATTTTGAGTGATTTGGTAATCAATGTGAGTTTAAGAAGTAAAAGAGAAAAAAATAAAATGAAAGGTTGAATAAATTATTATATTTTAAAAAATTAATATTAATAAATGTGATATAACTAATGAATTAAAGAAATTAAATAGAATAATAATTTAAAAGACGCGTGATGGGATGTGGTGTCGGCAGAAAGTTGGAAATTGTGAAGGGCGTGTTGGTGTTGATATGCCACCGACATGAATTGAGGATGAACAGTGCGAGTGATAACCCCCAACCACGTATTGTTTAGGGCTGGCTGCCATTGTCCATTCTTTTCAACCTTCATCCAATTTTCATCAACCTATAAGCCCATTCTAACTGTAGACCCTCAGCCCGTCGCTCCATAGTTTTTATTCAACTTTCAATATCAACTATATCATGGGCCATTGGGCATGGCACACTCCACCATGTCATCAAAATCAAAATTTAAGTTATTTATTTGAAAGATTGTAATCAATTGAAATAGTAAAGTTAAGGTTTTTAATTATTTTTTATCGTGTCGAAATATATCAAAATTATCGAAACGTATTAAAATTTTGATCAGAATTAAATATAAATAATTTGATATCAGTTTAGGATTATTCTAAATGTTATAATTTCATGTATATATATAATGCTAAATTATCATGGTATATAAATATTTTGTTGTAATAAATTTTCATCAGATATTTATGAACTGATACAATATTAACTATTATGATTTAAATGCTAAATTATCAAGTTCAAATTTTATTTGAGTGAATTTTATTGAGTTTATATAAAAATATAAAAACAAAAATATCCTCGTAATAATATAATTTTGTAAAAAAATAAAATTATTTTAAGGTTTATTATATAAAAATCCCCTTAAAAATAATTCAATAATCAATCAAAAACAACACTTAACTTAGCCCTCAATTGAATTTAAGCAATCAATTAAGCCCTCATCCTTTGACACCGTTAACTTTGTCACATGGCACGTCATGGTTGTGCCATGTGGCATAATTTAGTAATTTATTTTAAATTTTTCTTCTTCTGGTTCCGGCGCATATGAGTGATATTCTTCTTCTGGACTTTTCTTTAGGATATCATCGTTCTCTTTATCAATTATTATGGGTTATATTCTTGGACATTTAGTGGAGTTTTACATATTAGACTTCTTTATCTTGGCTATCTTGTTATTCTTATTGTTTAATCTATCAAACATGGTTCATTTGTAAAGGATATTCATTGGCCGGAGGTAATTACATCTATTACGGTTATAATTCCTGGTTGGATCATGGGAGCACGGTGATACAAATCTCAAATTTATAGCGGTTGTGTTGCTGTACTGGTTGTTACTGGAGTTACATTTGATTTTTTCTCTCTCTTTTGTTTCAGAGTGCACTATTGATGTTTGAGGTATTGTTCTATCTATATGGCTGTAATGTCAGTCTTATTATAGCACTATGGTTTTAATTCATTTGAAGATTGCAGCTCCAGTATAGTTCAAAGCTTTGATGTTAATAATTGAAATAGTTTTATTATGTATCCCATTTCTAGCTTTCATGAAGGGGATAGATAATGACAAAAGTATAGATGGTGGAAAATCGAGCTTAACCTCACATATTTGTTCTCATTACTCAGGTAATCTCAGATTATGTCAACGAGTCAAAACAGGATATCATGTTTTGTATAATTTAATGCAGTTTATGGTGATCTTTGGTTGGTATTCTGAGGGAATTACGGTAGACTATGTGTCTAGATTATCTTGACAACAAGAAGAAAGAATTATTCTGAAATGCTATTAATTGAATGACAAGATCGACTTGTTTTTTTTAGTCAGAACGGATTAATCACTTGAAAAGTTAGATGAGTTATATATATTTGAGTTCATCTCTAGAATCAGGAAATGTTATTATGGGTTAAAATTGTCTCGATAGTTACAACTATCACACTTGTATTTAAATGATATTGTTTGAAGCTTTTCATGAAATGGAACATTTATCAATTAGAAGTTACAAATGCAAATGTGTTGGAAGCATCAGTTAGAGTTTGATAATCTGAGTTTTTTCGGTTATGTTTTGACAGATGATTACTGGGAATTTCTTGGTAGTTATACTACTAATGGTAAGGCTATGACAGGAGAGCATCATAATTGTTCAGTTAAGTTAAGGTATAGTACCAAATTCTGATATGAGTTCATATATGAGTTCTAATTGGAGATGAGCTATGATTTATTTTGTTTATAGGCTACTGCATTGATAAGGTGAAAGAAAGACCCGACTTAATGGCTATTATCAGGTGAGAAATTTTGAGGACAAAATTTTCTTAAGGGGTAAAAGTTGCAACAACCTGTTTTTCAGTGGTGATGGAAATAGTAGTTTCGGGGCCACAAATCCGACGTCTAAGTTTGTAAATATTATTATTTAATATTTACGAATAATTTATGGTGTGATAATAAAATTTGATTTAATAATTTTTGGTTAAATGGAAGAACAATTAGGTTTAAGTGGTATGACCCTAAAGTCAAGTGGTTTTAGAAAATGAGGTATCGGGACCTCATTTCTATAAATTGAGTTGTAAATATTTAAAAATATTTATGGAGTGTTATTAAGGTTGTATTAAAGTTTCGTTAAGAAATTTTAATGTTTAGATAGTTAATTAATTAAAAGGACTAAATCATAATAGTTGAAAATGTCAATCGCTATTAGTTTAAAGGTGTTAATTGATTAAAGAAACATATTTGGATGACCTTAATGGATAAATTACCCATTCTTAAGATGGTGTACGGTTTAAGCTTTAAATTTTTTTTAATTTTATATGTTTATACGTTATTTTTATTATTAAAATAAAGTAAAAAAGGTTAATAAATTAATAAATGATACAAACTAGTCATCTTCAACCTTAAGTTTTCTTTGTTTCAACCGAAAACCATAGCCATGGAGAAGTTAGGTTCAACCATGCTTCAATTTATGCATGTAAGTCCATTTTGCAACCATTTTTAATGATTTTTATATTTTTTAGATTGTTGCAACTAGTTCTAGCTAACCCGTACATCTGTTTTCAAAATTATCAAATGTTTTAGAATGTACCATGGATAAATTTGAGGTGTTGTGAAATTTTATGATATATTTTTAAGCTTTTTTTTGTTAAATAGACATATTTTATTAAGTAATTTTTGGTAATTTTTAATGTTAAGGACTAAAATGTGAAATTAGTAAAAGTATAAGGACTTGCTATGAAAAAAAGCAAATATGGGTTGTAAAGGAGTTCCACACGATTCGGCTAAGCTTGAAATTTAATAAAAATGGTTAATTTGCATGTTTTAGGCTCAGGGGCTAAATTGAATAAAAGTAAAATTTTGGGGGCAATTTGTAAAAATGTCGAAAAAGACTAAATTGTATAAATTGAATTGGTTTTTCTACCTGAATTAATAAATTTAATGAAATTATTAATTTAGATCAAGAACGAGTGGAAAATCGAGGAGAAGAGAAAATTACCAAGTAGCCCCTGTACTTTGACATTTCTACAATTTAGCCAGGTAAGTTCGTATGATTATATATACCATTTCAATGCTATGTATTGATCTATATGTTAATATGTTGATTACTATGTAACCAAATGATGTAAATCTAACGATGTCACGATGATTATCGAGCCCCGTTTGAACTTAAGGAATTCGTAGGATACAAATGACATGTCATTAGGGTTTTCATGCTTCGGGTGCTACTCTTGAATGTCCTACCGATGGCTGAGGTCCTGCATTTGTTGTGGATACTCTACAGCTCATGTGAACAGCATTGTGTAGCTTACATTCCGATCCACAACCGTGTGAGTAATAATGTAAAGGAAAGGAAAGGTTACGGTTACATGTTTAGCACACTTCGTGTGAACTATCTCGCGTATCTGATGATATTTTAAACGGTTCAACGGGCATGAAAAGGAAAGGAATGGTAAGTGTTTAAAAGAAACTATGCTATGTATTTATGAAAAGGGTTGAAATGGTAAGTTTCATTGAAAGTATGATATGTTAAGGAAAATAACGAATTCAAATGAATTATGTTCACGTGTAATGGTTTACCTATGTTAAATTCATATGGATTATGTTTGTATATGCTAACATGTGTTGTTGATGGTGTTTAGGCTTGTGTCAAGCTTATGGTTGGATTATATTATGCTTAATTTTAATGATATATATTGAAATGGTAAGTGTCTAAATGGAAATATGCTTATGTTCATGAAAAGGTTATATGAATTAAAAGATATATTTTCTTATGAAGTGGCTTATCATGTGATTTATCTCAAAATAATTATGTATAAATGCACTAACTTGTGTATTGATGATGATGTTTAGGCTTGCGTCAAGCTTGTAGTTAAGGTTGATGTTTATGCTTATGTTTTATTTTATGGAAATGAAATGGGTAAGAAAAGGTAACGAGACGGTAAGTTCATAATTGAGATGTAATATGATGATATAGTAGGATTGATTAGTTAAATGACGTACTTATGTGTGATAAATTTACTTATGCTACTGAGATGAATTTACCTATGACATGAATAAATACACTAATTAGTGAATTGTTAATATTATTTAAGCTATGCTAAGTAAATAGATTGGAAAGTAAGTAAATGAAATGGCAAGTAAATAAGCGGAGTGGTTCATAGTCTTATGAAAAGGTTAAGGATTGTATAATATGTCTTATAAGATCCTATTATGTTAGGAATGAAAATATATATGATGTGGATGGATTTACTCATTTGTGAGTTGATGATTATATAGTTGATAAATATTGTGGCATTGGTATATGTTTATACTTACTCTACAAAGTTTCATTATTGAAATGGGATATTATGTTTATAGTTTGTACGAGCTTATTAAGCATTTAATGCTTACGTAGTTTTTTTTCTTTTACTTTTCAGATTATCAGAAGTTTGATCGGTTTGGAAGTTCGTCGGAGATCTATCACACTATCCAATAATTATATCGGTAATTTTTTTTATGTTTTGGCCAAGGTTATAATGACATGTATAGATGGACTTATGTTTAATAGATGTTGATTTTGGTATGTATATCTATATTTTGGTTGTTTGGTGCCATTTTGGTAATGGTTAAATTGTGTGAGATGCATGAGAGCAATGGTTCAAATGGTAAGTTATATTGACATGGTATAAGTCAAATATGATATGTTTTGAAATGGTAGCAATGTGACCAAATATGCATACGCGTAGTTAAGGTGAATGCTTGCTTTTGAGGTGCCTTATATGGCATATTAGTTTAATGGAATTTGGTCATTTGAATTGGTCATGTTATGTATGTTTTGGTATGTTTATGATGCATTGGTCATATGTGCAAAATGTATTTAGGTACAAGCTCGGAAAGGGTGATGGAAATGGCTTGATTGTGGCCAATTTCATGTCCACACTGCCTAAGACACGGGTGTGTGTCTCAATCGTATTCATGTGTCATGGTCGTGTGTCCCCTGTAGGTTTTAAGGCATTAAATTCAGCTGTTACACGGCCTAGCACACGGCCTGACGCACGGGCGTGTGTGGCCATTTCGAGTGTTACACTGCCTGGTACACAGGCGTGTAGTTTGATCGTGTGACCCAACTCAAAGAGTTACACGAACACGGACACAGACATGGGCTGGGATACGACTGGGTGTTCCCATTTCGACTGTTACACGGCCTGAGACACAGCTGTGTGACCACTGCAGTTCAATTGTTCTAACTTTTTCATAAATATTTCAAATATTTTTGATTTAGTCCCGAATCATTTTTAAAGTATTTTTGAGGCCTCGAGGGCTCGTTTAAGGGACGATATGCATGTATATAAAAGGTTTGTATCATGTTTATGTTGAGATGTAAAATGTATGTTTTAAAGTTACGTTCTTACGGTATTGCTGGTAACCCTATTCTAGCGACAGACACGGGTTAGGGGTGTTAGAAGAAATCAATTAGGGATGAAAATTCGGAGTAAGAGGTTAAATTGATTGACTCATGAATCGGTTAAACTGGTCGGACCAATCAAACCAATTTTTATCTATCTTTAAATATTTTTATTTTTAATAATTTATTCAATCGAACCAATTGTATAGATTGAACCGAGAACCAATGGTCTGAAAATTATTTATTATAATAATTAATTATTTGTTGTTTGGGTTTTGAAAGAAGGGTGGAAGAAGAAAGAACAAACAAATTCTCATATTTTTAATTAATCTTAGATTTTGAAAATTCCAAATTTTAAACTAGACGTTGAAATCTAAAATTTAACTATTATGAAATTAGACTTCAATTTGTCCAAAACCCTACTTTTAATTTATTATCCAAATAAAAATTTAAATTTTAAATCCAAATCCAACATGGCATTAAGGACAGCCAGAAATCCTCGGAGAAAAATTAATATTGATGTTTAATTATCTCAAAAAGGACTCCCGACATTTGAGACTTTCAGAATGGTAAGAGAATCAAATTATTAACAAACACAACATTAAAAAAAAAAAAAAGATTGAATGTGCACAAATTTCAACTACACATAATAATTAACTCTAATTAAATTAGAGTTGTTCATGGGTTGGGTCGGTTAGGTTTTAACAAAATTTTAGGTTTGATTTTTGCCCAAACCCGATCTAGATAAAAATATTAAAATTTGGGCTCGGCCTAACTTATCCGTATTAAATTTTTTATTTTATTTTTATATAAAAACATTTAAAAAGAATATAATACATCAAAATACTAAAAACAATAAAATAAATGTTTCCCAACAAATTGAAAATAAATTTAAAAAAGTCTCTATACTTAAATAACATTGATATAGGTGTAACTTAACAAGCAAATGTCTCTAAAATAGTAGCAAAATAAATAATAAAGCAAGAGTTATACAATATCTAAACAATAAAAATAAAATAATAGCAACATAGTAATAAAATGAAAGTAAAATAGTGGCAAAACAACAGATTTTTTTGACAAATTCGGGCCGGATCAAGCCTGGGCTAAAAATAACTTACTCGAGATTTGACCCATTTTCTAAATAGATCTTATTTTTTTTATTCAAGTCCATTTTCTGAACCTATATTTTTACCAAAATTATACCACTTTTGTGCAGAAAAATCTAAATTAAAGTATGTTAAATGAATTTACCTCGTCTTCACCTAAATTCTATATCTCATTTAAAAGGTAAATTATGTGTATCAAAATAGTTATTTTTCACTAAAAAGATTCCGCTCAAAGTACTGAAAAAGAAAATCTCCAAATTAAAGTATAGTAGAGAGACGAAAGGACAAGATAAATGATGGCTTTCCATATTTTCTACAAAGATTAAAAAATAGGGTCCTACCAAATGGAGTAATTACTGCTTTAACAAAATTCTCAGGTAGTTCTAGCATGAACCAAAGTAAATGATGGATGTTCCGCTTTGTCAAATATCTGGACTGTGGAAAGCTTGAAAGCGACGGCGTTTCCTCATTGCATGTAGCTTTCAAAGTGTAGAGCCAATAAACACTGGAATACTAAAGTCCAACACACCAAAATGCATCACATCAGTTTAAAAATGACTATTCACCGCTCCATTTGGCATATTTGACTATAATTTTAATTCCTTTTCTTAACTAAAAAGAAATCCATTAACAATTGGAGTTAAAAAAAAAAAAAGAAGAAGAAGCTTGAATTATTCAAGTGAATAGATATTTTTTAAAGAAAATAATTATATTTTAAAATAAAAATAAGATAAATTTTAAAAATATAAAAGTAGTTTTCCAATGAATAATTATGTATATCTATATCTATAATAAAGTAAAATAGTCACTTTTATTTACCTCATGTTATATTTTAGTCACTTATATTAACATGTTGTAACATTTTAGTCATTGAGTAGTTAATTGCCATTAACGATGTAATAATAAGCTAACATGGCACGTTAAATCATCATTTCAAACAAAAATTTTAGGTTAAATTATACAATTGGTCCCCATATTTTTTTCGTTTTGAGCATTTTTTTTTCTCTCTTATGTTCTTTTAACTTTCTTTTTTTTTTCATTCTCTTCGCTTCCTTCTCTATTTTCCTCCTTCTCCGTCTTTTTAATGTAGTTTTCTATATTTTCCATTTGTTAAAACTAGAAGGGAAGAAGAAAAGGAAAATAAGAAATTAAAAGAAAAAATAATTTTTCCAAAAAATAAAAGTATAGGGACTAGTTTTAACAAATGGAAAACATAGAAAAACTACGTTAAAAGATATGGAAAAGAGAGGGAAACAAAGGGAGAAGCAGAAAAGAATGCAAAATAAAGAAACAAAAGAAAGTTAAAAGAATATAAAAGAAAAAAAATTAAATTGCTCAAAATGAAAAAATATAGGAACTAATTGTACAATTTAACCTAAAATTTTTGTTTGAAATGATGATTTAACGTGCTACGTCAGTTTACCGTTACACAGTTAACGACAATTAACAGCTCAATGACTAAAATGTTACAACACGTTAACAAAAGTGACTAAAACATAACATAAGGTAAACAAAAGTGATTATTTTGATAGTTTATCCATCTATAATATATATAAAAGTATGAGTTTGGAAAAACTTTTGAACTGACAACAATATCTTTTATTGTTAATTATACTACTAAATTGATATTAGAATAATACTTTATTAGTATTATTATGTGATAATAGTAAAAATAATATTAATTAAATATATTATAGTATATTAATATGAAATTAAATAATTTGCTCATATATATTATTAATTAATAAAATTATAAATCTATAAAATCATGGAATATAATTGGATAAATTAAAAATAAAAAAATCAAGTTTTAATTAAATAAACATAGTTTTTATGTATAAATATAATTTCATTTTAAATACAATAATAATTAATAATGTGAAAATCAATTTTATAATTAATAAAAATAAATGTGAAATTAACATTATATATACAAAAGATAGCATCAATATATTGGTAATCTAATCTATAATAAATAAATTTATTTATTTAAAATGTTTTCATTGATTAATGTAATAGTTATTATCACTTATTTAGACTTTGGGGACATATTAGATTATTCTTATTAGTTTAGATTAACTATCACTTAATTAGTGTTATAGTTATATATCAATTAAAACTAATATTTAGCACTATAAATATATGCAAGACAAATTCATTATTATCGTATTTTAGCATTACTTAATAGGTTTTGTTTCCATCATACAAAATTATTATTTTCCTTATTATTTGATATGCTTAGTTATTATTATTCGACATTCGATTGTTTTACTATTATTTGATTTAAATAATATTTACATTATTGTAAATGTTGTTTACCCTTATGTTATGAAATATTATATGAAAGACAATTAAGTATTTAAGTAATGGATATTTGTAAGTGAAATTTTGATTTATATTCGAATGTCAACTTATTTTATCTAATTATTTAATGTTTTACTATCGGTTGTTTCTCACTTTTTATTTTCATTACTTTTAAAATGTTATTTATTCTCTCAATTATTTTTCAAAATTAATGATATTTTATTATAAATTAGATCAATTCCCATTTAATTAACAAATATATATATATTTAAAGATTATACGATATACATTAATCTAGACAAGAAGTCAATAGTGCTCTCTCTTAGTCTCCCAGAGAAACAGTGCTGGCTGTGATTGGGTCTGAGTAGGGTGGTGACTTTGAGAGGTATGGAGAGGGATGAGATCTCCCTCTTGGAGGAGGAATTGATTCAGTTGTCCGTCAAAAGTTTGCTGGTAGTTTAGATGGAAAATCGACGTTGTTATGCATAGTATGGACAAAAAAATCCTATAATCTAGATAACTTTCAGGCTTAACTAAAAAGTATTTGGAAGACAAAGAACAAACTTGAGATATAGGCGACAGGACAAAATTTATTCTCGATTTCATTTGAAGATGAAGAGGATCTAGAGTTGATCTTGGAGGGACAACCATAGCTATTCTGGCGACAATTGGTTATTTTTGATAGATTATTGGAACCGATGGAACGAAGCAAAATCAGATTAGTGGCGTCTGCTTTTTGGGTCAAGGTGGGTCCTTGTCCCTTGGAGTGCGATCAAAAAGATCTTATGCATACAATTGGATCAACCTTTGGGGAAGTGCTTAGATCAAAATTTAAAGGTTATTTTTGTAGGATTAAAGTGCAAATGAATGTGCAAAAACCTTTAAGAATGGGGGATTTTTATTTTGACGGTGACGTAAGAGAAAGTCTGGGTCCCTTTTAAATATGAAAATCTACCTGGATTTTTCTTAGGATGTGGCCGGATGGACCATAGTATTAAGGAGTGCTCTGAGGTTACAACAGAAATTAAAAACTTGCCAGAGGATGAGTTACCATATTCGTTGGCTCTTAAGGCAGAAATAAACTTATTGGGTAGGGAGAGTTTAAAGCTCGGGTCTTCTGCTAGAAAATCGATGAAGCAATGGTCATATACTGGAGTTGAAGTTGAAAATGTGACAGAATAAAATAAAATCAACAAGGCCAGTTCAATTACTAGAGAGGTGGGGATGAACGCCAAATCAGCGAAGAAGGAAGCTATGATGGTGTTTGAGTTTGACTCGGATACTACGGGTGAGCGGAGTGATTTTAGGAATGGATTGGATGATAATGATTGTAAAACTAATAGAATTCCATCTTTCCAAGACTTTATTAGGGAGAATATGGATCATGACGGATCTCTCACTATGACAAGGCTTGATTTGAATGTGAATGAGGTCCATTATGGTGTCATGCATAATATGGAAGATAGTCCCCAGAATGTAAAGAAAATAAGGTAGAGATTAATCAAACCTGATAGGTCAAGACAAAATCGGTTGGATGGTAGCCATGGAAAAAGAAAAAGGATTTGGGAGTAAGTTGACGAGTTGGGGAATTTTTTTTTCAAACTTTGAGGACGGAAAAAGAACAAAACTTGTAGAGGAGGACTTAGATGATTTAATGATTATCGTTACTAAAAGGAATTTTTCGGCGCAAGATTTTGCTCCACTTTGTCAAGGATCGGTGGCTACCAAGAGGCAAGCCAATCGGGCGCAATGAAAATATTATGCTAGAATGTCCGTGGTTTGGGGAGTCCATGGGCAATGCGTCACCTACGACATGTGCTGAGGCAATTCAATCCCTAAATGGTATTCTTCATGGAGATAACTTGATGGAAAAAAGATGGAAAGGGTGAGGAGACGGTGTGGTTTTGTTAATGGGATTGACATAGGGACTGAGGGTACTATAGGGGGCCTTTGTTTAGCGTGGAAGGAAAAGATGTCTATTGATTTGAGATGTGTCACACCGAATTTTATTGATGTAATGGTTAGGAGTTGTGAGAAGGATTGGTGCTTTATGGGTTTCTATGGCTCCCCGATTGCAAGTCAGATGAGTAGTTCATGGAATGATCTTAAAAGGCTAGGGTTGAATAATGATCTCCCGTGGCTTGATTGCGGTGACTTTAATGAAATTATGTACGCATTTAATAAAAAAGGGAGTTTGTTGAGGGAAGCAAGGAGAATGGAGCTATTTAAAGAAACATTGGAGGATTGTCGAGTTTTTTATATAGGGTACTTAGGGTTGTGGTTTACTTGGGAGTGAGCTAACATGCCTGAAACAAATATTAGATAAAGGTTGGACAGGGGGTGGCAAATGAAGATTGGGTAGAAAGTTTCCCAAATGCATTAATTCATCATTTATCACATTCTTTCTCAGATCATTGCCCACTATTAGTACAATTGGAGTACGAGGGATGAGGGAAGGTAGTTAGGGACTTTAAATTTGAGGCTTGGTGGACTATGGAAGACTTATTCGAAGGAAAAGTAAAAAAATCTAGGAAACGACGAAGGGAGATATATTTACAAAATTAGATAGACTTCGGTTCAGCTTAAGAGGATGGGCTAGATGTATTAAGGGGAATAGGAAGAGTTGAAAGAGCAATTGATAGGAAATTGGAGAGATTAATGGTAACAGATCGTGGTGAAGATAATTTAGCTGATCTTATTGATACAAAAATTTATTTAAATATGGAAATTGAGAAGGACAAGGTGTTTTAGGAGTAGAGGGCGAGAGCAAATTGGTTTAAAGCTGGGGATAGGAATACGTCTTTCTTTCATAAATATGCTTATCAACGAAGGAGAATGAATACTATTAAGTGCCTGGATTATGGTGATAGTAGATTGACTAAGGATTACAATGAAATGGAAAACATAGCGAGGAATTTCTTTAGTAATCTTTTAACATCAAAAAGAGTGGTAGTGGAGATGGGCCACATTTTAACGGGAGTTGAAAAATGCATCTTTGAGGAAGCTAATATGGCTTTAACTATGGCTTATAAAGAAGAGGAAAATTTTGGAGCTTTGAGAGATATGGGTCCCACTAAGGCACCGGGAGTTGATGGTTTTCCAATTTTCTTTTTTCAAAGATGTTGGCATATTGTGAGTAAAGAGGTAAGCCAATATTGTTTAAGATTTCTTAATAATGGGATGTATTTAGAACTTATAAATGTCACTAATATAATTCTTATTCCAAAAATTCCTAATCCTACTAGTATGGAAAATTTTAGACCGATTAGTCTATGTAATGTTATATACAAAGTGATTGCTAAAATGGTGACTAATCAATTTCAAAAGGTATTGGAGGATTGTATTGATAGTTTACAGAGTGCCTTTGTGCCAGGGAGATTGATTTCAGATAATATATTACTTGTATATGAAATTCTTCATACATTCAGCAAGAAGAGGAATTGTAGGAAGGGTTTAATGACAATTAAGCTAGATATGAGTAAGGCATACGACAGAGTGGAATGGGGTTTTGTATGTGCTATGATAGAGAAAATGGGTTTTCATAAGGCTTGGGTGGATATAGTGTTGAAGTGTATATAGTCGATATCATACTTGATTAATATTAATCGAAGAATGGGACGATCTTTTTGACCAACCAGAGAACTTCGACGAGGGGACTCACTGAGTCCTTTTCTTTTTCTTATTTGTAGTGAAGGGCTTTCATCCCTTACGCAACTTGCTGGGAATGAGGGGTTAATTAAAGGGGTTAAGGCGAGTAGAAGTGGGCCACAGGTTTCCAATTGTATCCTAACATTTTACTAAGTTCACATGGGTATCAAATATTCATATTTATATGATCATACCATGTATCCATTCATAATTTATTATTTATACCCTATAATCATTCATATTTGCACATTTATACCTTATACTATCACATATCGATTTCCAATCCCATTTCATTTCAATTCAATCCAATTCATTTGTAATTTCATAATCTCATTTCAATACACAAGTATCTTCTATAATATAATATATTTCAATCCATTTTTCATATCACATATCATATTCCAACTAAATCATGCTACTTTCTATTTTGTTCAATTTAGTCCACTATCTCGATATTCAGTATCAATCATAGCAAATCAATTCATACGACCATATTAACTCACATCGATGCTCAATCACGTAATATAATAGGAATATGAAAATAAATAGATTGATCACGAATTATAAAAGCACAAACCGTAATCTCGTGCCACTCGTCGATGGCTCTCGCTTTTCCTTTTCTCTCGATGACCTAGCGTCGCCTTTATCTATGATCAATAATTAATAAAGGAACTATATTAGAATTCATCCAATTGATATTCAAATATAAGGTTAATCATATTTTTTATTTTATTCAATTTAGCCCCTAAACTCAGGATAAGTATATTTTTCGATATTTAACATCGAACCAAAATTCGATTTCACATTCACTCATTAGGGACCCTATATTTTCTATTCCTAGCATAATTTCATAACAGGTTTTCACTTTATTCAATTTGCTCCCTAATGTTACAAAGTTATCAACCAAGCTTATTAAGCTTTGCAATTTAGTCCTTTCATAATTTAAGCTTAATACCTATCAATTCCAAGCTTATTTAATCAATTAATCAACAGTGAAAACTTGCGAAAATTTTAACAATTGATCAAATTGGTATATAGGATAGCTAAATCAAGCTTGCAAATAGTCGAATGTTTTACAAGAAAATTACAAGCTTGCAAATATCCAATTACTTCATGATCATAAATCTGTAAAAATTACAAGAAAATGACTTGAATTTCTCGCTTAATTTAATGGTCGAATGTTTAGAATTGAACAAGGTTTCTTCTTTTTCTTTCAAGGCTTGGACGATTTGGACGAATGAATAAAGATGATGTTTCCATTAAGTTCCACTTAGTTTAATATTTATACTCTCATTAGTAAGTTAATTAACAAACTTAATCATGATTATAACATTAATTAACATATATTTATTCATTTTTAATTCTGATATTAACACTAAGTGGGAAACACTATTATCTTCTACTATCTCATGCTTCAAAATGGTTAGATAACTATTTTGGCCCTTTGGATAATTGCCATCTAGGTCCCCAAGCCTTTTTTAATTAAAACTCTATAGTGATTGTACTTTTATAATTTAGTCCCTGAACCTTAATTAACTACTTTTTTGGCTAAATTACTTAACCGAAATTTATTATATTTTCATATTAATTTTGTAAATATTCATATTTTATATTTATGAACTCGATTTACAAAAATGGGGTTCTGAAATCATATTTTCCACCACCACTAGAATTTGGGTCAATATATGAAAAGCCATGTCAATCATAAGGTTAGACAAATAGACATAAACTCTTCCTAAAGATGAACCACCATATAGAAAATTAGGTCTCACCACCGTTGAAGCTATTGAGCAGTATCTAGTAGATAACATTTCCAAGTCATCGTAGTTTTAAGAAGAACTCAACCCTGATCATCCCCAAATGGTCAACAGCAACAAGAGCCATCACCTCATTAGGTACCTTTTCAACCGAATATCTACTTTCTTTAAACCTATAGCCTCCCTTTACCAGTCAATGAGCCACTTGATTTTTATCTCTGTGCTCATGTGAGAAAATGCATTTATCAAAAGTAGGGATTAAAAACTTTAAATATGATTTAAATAAGCACTAATAATAGATATGTTAGAAGACACGTATGTGAGCTTGTGAATCACTATTTTAGAATCCCCTTCTATAAAAACGCAACAAAACCACAAATTCCCAAATCTCTTACAAAAAGAATCGCCTGAATACAAGCAAGAGCCTCAGCTGTGCAAGGATCGAAGATATTTCTGTTAAAATGGGTGCATGAACCTATAATTAGACCAACATAATCCCTTATGACTATTCCTATTGTTGATCACCGGCTCTCCTTGCTGTAACACCCCTAACCCGTGTCTGTCGCCAGAATAGGGTTACAAGGTATTACCTATCGAAACACAACATTCAACATTCATTTCTCAATCAAATAATCCAACATTAATAAATATCATTCAATCATACACATTGTCCCTTTTAGAGGTCTACGAGACCTTAAACATACATTAGAGAAGGTTCGGGACTAAATTGATCACATATAAAAATTTATGAAACTTGTAAAAATTTTCTAAGTAACAGAGGTCACACAGTCGAGTCACACGCTCACGAAAATAGACTTGGTTTAAGCCACATTTCTCACCTTTCACATGCATACCTAAACCACATCATTTTGGCATCAATTTCACATCTAATAGGCAACCAAATATGACCATTTCATGTACATTTCATACCATTGTATATCCATTTCTTTACTACTCATCAAATGTCCATAAACTAGCTCAAAGCATTCCGACTCCACATGGTTCATCATTCACCACTTGCTATCAATTGCATTTATCACATGCCTTAAATTCAAACTAAATATCCAACCAAATCATTCAATCTAAAACCAAACCTAGGCATACCGACGTATCATTTCAATTTCATATTTAAACATATCATTTCTTAAGCCACATTGCCACCACATTTGCATTCATGGTCAAGCCACAAATAACCAAACATATACATGTCACTTACCAAATGTCTATTGAGCTATTTGAACCATAATCAAACATACCAAGATATACCATTTCACAAGGAAATTTACATACCAAACTAATATGAACATAACTTATACACATTAAACTTTACATCATTATTAAGCCAAATCTCATGGCTAAAGACATATCAAACACATATGCATAAATAGCCAAAGGTCACTTATACACTTCACAAACCAACTAGCCTATACATGCCACATAACCAAAATCACAAAGCTTTTGAAATACCAAAACGGTAGCTGGATAGTGATAAATTCTCCAACGATTTTCAACCCGAGTGAGCCTCTGAAACACTATAAACATAGGAAAGAAAAAAAAGTAAGCCATACAGCTTAGTAAGCTCGTATGATAATATACTCAACTTATCAAATAACACATATTAAACATTTACAAATTACAATGTTACTCATTTGCTTTCACCGTTATACCATGAATCCATACACATAGCTAACCAAGAGTCTCACAAGCTTATTCATTTCCATGTTCATATAGATCTAATATATTCTCACCAATTCATTCACATTTACATATGCATAAGCAATTTAAGATATCCCACATTCAATCCAATATTCATTACATATTCATAATTAATATAACTATATGGATTTCTCATAATTATCCACTTACTCATCATGTGAAATTTGATATCCTCAATAAGCATTTATATAAGTTAAACACTTACATAAACTCAAACCTTTCCATGTAATATACACGAGCTCACATCTATGTATCAATCTTCTTTCATTCAATATACGTATGAGTATCGTACGTACCTGTACCACTTATTTCGTTTACACTTTTACTCTCGTCTTGACTTTGCCCGTTGAACCATTCAGAATTGCTAAGGATACTCATAAATCTCGTATAACTCGTACAATGCCATATCCCAGATATGGTCTTACATGCTATCATATATCGACGCTAATAGCTAGCTATGGTCTTACACGAAACTTATATCGATGCCAATGTCCCAGACATGATCTTACACAATTCTCATATTGATGCCAACATCCCAGACACGGTCTTACACGAATCACATAAGGATGCCAATTTCCCAGACATGGTCTTACACGTAATCACATCTCAGTATCCTAAGCTATTCCTAATGTTTGTACGGGACTTTCGAATATCGTAACTTTGTCGATTCATGCTCGTACTCATCCAATCAACATTCAAATAAATTCAATGATAAATGAACATTTAGAACACAATTTAAAAACATTATTTAACATACGAACTTACCTCGTTCGTTGAAACGACGAATTAGGTCGACTAATCCAATACGTAGTTTTTCTCCTGATTCTAGGTCCAAATCTTGTTTTTTCTCAATCTATATAATAACAAAATTTACTTACTTAATCACTAATTCACTCAATTTAACACAATTTACACATTAGGGCAATTTTACACTTTGGCCCCTATACTTTCATATTTTTGCAATTTAGTCCTTATCACATAAAATCACAATTTCATGAATTTAAACACAAACCCAAGCTAGCCAAATTTTTATTATTGCCATAACAGCCCACATTTTTCATTTATTCACACTTTCACGACACGATTTATCATTTTTCTTAATTTAGTCCAAAATTGACATTTTTGCTCAAAATCACTTTACCAAACATGTAAAACTATCATCAAAATTTCATATTTCATCATCAAACATCAATTAACACATGTATTCAACAATGGAAACTATCAAAATCTTTAACAGTTTTGAAATCGGAGGTACGGGCTAGCTAGATTACGAAGCAACGATCTCAAAAACATAGAAATTATTAAAAACCAAGTCAAAAATGAACTTACAATTTAATATTAAGATGGCCGAAGCTTTGAAGCTATATCCATGGTGTTTTATTTCACATTTTTCGATGGAAAAATAAAGGGTGGAAGATGACACCTTTGTTTATTTTATTTTTACTTTACTTAATTACCATATTACAAATTTAACCTTAAAAATTAATTCAATTTACCACATTACCAAACCATTTTCAGCCACTATCTCATAATTGGACTAATTAACACATAAGGACTTCCTCCTTTAAATTCTATAGCATTTAAACACTTTTAGCTATTAGAACTCAATTTTTACGCTTTACGCGATTTAGTCCTTTTTACCAATTAAACACTTAAACGATAAAATTTCTTTACGAAATTTTCACACGAACATTTTATCATACTGTAAACATTAATAAAATAATAAAATAATTATTTTAACCTCAGATTGTGGTCCCAAAACCACTGTTCCGTCTAACCCTAAAATCAGGCTGCTACATTTGCAGTACCTTGTAACGCCCCAGAATTTTTATTTTTTGTTCTTATGAAGGTTTGACACAACTGTGTATCTGCTTGAATGGTTAAGTGTTCTATTTGTGTGAGAGGTCCCAAGTTAAAGCAAGGACTTGGGCAAATTTTGGTATTTTTATGAATAAGCCTTATCTTTGGTCAATAGGCTTTTAAGTAAAAGTTAGCAAATAATTAACAGAATGGGCCTGTTAGTTTGGTGGATAAGTGGAGTGTTCGTATGAAGGAGATCCTGTGTTCAATTCTCTGCGATGGCGTGAAGATAGTATTTTTGCTCCAATTTCAGCTAAGAGTTGTGTTGGGGAAAAATTCTGAGTAGTTGTGTTTTAGTGGGTTAATAGGGAGTGATTTTAGGAGATAATGGGGGAGAGTTTATCAGAAAATAATCTGATTATCTTTTTGTTGTAGAAAAAAAAGTAGAGTTTCGATTTTCTCTCCAATTACTCAAACTTTTTCTAACGTTTTCTTCTTCTTTTTTCCCTCTTCTGCCGATTCTTTCCCCTAGTTGCTGTCGAAATTTCCATTATTTTTTCCCCTTCCATTTCTTTCTTTATTTTCCAATTGATTTGGTTGTTCATCACTGGTTGCGTGTGTTCGATAAGTAATGATTTTTTCTATTTTTAATCATTCTTGGTTAATCTCTAAAAAGGAGGATTCCTTTTTGGTTTTTAGGAGTTAATCAAGGGGCTGGTGGTTTTGAATTGATGCTGTGATTGTGCGATGTCGAGGTTAATCAAGCGAGGTAAGTGTTTTGTTAAGTTTTTAGTTGAGTTCCTTCCAAAATTGGTTGATTAAAAATGAATTAAGTGATTAATCTGGAGATTTGTTGGTCGATTTTTAGGTTCTGGAAGCTTAGGAGTACTTACGCATCAGAAACAATACCAGAAGTGTACCCGAAATGCAAAAAATGGGATTCAGTGAAAAGTTGAAATTTCTTGCTGTCGAGTAATAAGAGAAATAAGAGAAAATGATGTGAAAAAAATTGTAGAGAAAGGAAATAGGGGTATTATAAACTTGGAAATCAACATTTTGCACTAAAATAGTTTTAGACAGCAGTAGTAGTCTAAATTTGAAAAATCATCAAAAATAGTGGAAATTGAGTTAGAGGTTGAATAAAATATGAAATTAAATTTTATTGAGTCTAGTTTTTCATGGAAGAAATAGTGTAAGCAATGGAATTGTAACTTATGAGATATAATAAAGTTTGTGAGACAATGTCAGAATGATTTTGGCTTCCCTGCTACAATTTGGAAAATTATCAAAATTATAAAAAAATAATTGTAGGCTTAAATTTATATGTTTAAATCTTAAATGAGTCTATTTTCAAGAAAAATAAACAGAAACATAATCTAAAATTTGTACTAAGAGATAAATAATTTTTAGTAAGGAAAGGTTAAAGTCATCAAATAGTAGAATAGGGATAACTTTGAAGATTTTATTGTACTTATTTGATAAGCTATAATTTTTTATAATTTTACGGTAGAAAGGTATTTGAGTTTATTTTCGAAAACATCAAGCGGATCTTAATTTGGAATTCTGTAGCTCAAGATATAAATAATTTAGTGACAATGACTCAAGTAGATAGCTTTGAATGAACATATAAGAAAATAGTGAAAGCAAATATGAATATTTAGCTAGCATGGGTTACATCAAAAATGGATCACACAGCCAAGGCCAATACGGGCGTGTGGGCCCACACGGGCGCACACAGGTATGTGGGCCCATTCTTATCGAAATGTTTCTAAGGTTGCACAGGTTGCCCAAGTCGACTGTGAACCTACTGTAAGGTCGGTAAGCGCTACTTAGGCCCCTAAATGTGTGAAATTAACTGAATGATATCTGTACTAAGCGTGTTAATATCTGAACTGAATATATGTACTGAAATTACATAATAACATATCATCCATGGTATGTTGCATTGTATTGAGTTGGGGTTTGTTATTCGGAGGACGTGTATTGAAAGGCTTTAAGCCTAATTTACTGGTAGCTCAGTTGCAAACTACTGTCTTGTGCCGCATTTAGTACTACTTGGAGTGTAGGGATGGGTGGGTTGATTATATCCCCACATGAAGTGTAGGGCAGGACGGAGATGGTGTGTAGAGGCTGGATGGGCAGGATTTTGCTCTTGCATAATCATTATTACTCTTGGTATCTTGTAATGGGCTAAGGCCCTCTTGCATTTTGACCTCAGTCTTGAGATGGGCTAAGGCCCAAACTGTCACTAATACTGAAAATGGCTTAGGCCCAAGACTGTTCAACTGTGCACTGTGAATACTGATTGTTTGTTTATTTCTACGGGATCACACACTGAGTTTACGTAAACTCACCCTTTTTGTTTAATGTACACAGGTAATCCCCAGACTTGGACGGTTCGGTGCGATGGAGGACTCAACGATGACCACATTAATTTTTGGACTACATGGTTTTCAATTTACGATTTATGATTTGATTATTATTGATTATTTGAGTTGTAATTTAAGGACTCTCTGGGACTTTGGTTTTAAATTTTGGTTTTTTATTTATTTTATGTTATGGATTTATACATACTCGTCGTAGGAAATTCGGTTTTCAAAAAGTTAATGTATTTTCTAAACGCATGATCACTTAGACTATTTTTTTAAAGCTTCCACAACGGGGGATGTTTCAAAACAAATGTTTTAAATGAATAAAGGCGACTTCCTAAGTTCTAATAAAGGTTTACTGAAGATAATAACATGGAATGTTTTCATCGTAACAACGAGGTTTCAAAAACACTATCGTGTGACATTGCCAGATACGACCATAACGTTTAAGCGGGGTTTAGGGTGTTACATACCTAATGTCAAAGTTAAATATGACAAAATAACTCTTTGGCATGAGCTACTTGTTTGTTGGAGAGCACCGATGAACATTCACTCTATGCATCAACATATCAAGTTCACAGATTTAAGCTTTAAGGTAATGACATCCTACACTGATTGCACATTCCTTTCATGAACAAGCAAATTCCTAGAAAACCATAATGCTCATAAGGAAATAGTAATCTCTTTACATTGATCCTCATTATGTTTAAGAAAAAATTAGATTAACCTATCATAAAAGTTGCTATCTATAGGACCGACAGGCCATGAGACTCCCAAAACAGACTAAATGGTTCTAGAAAACCAACAATCCCTGCTTACATGGTTATTATCCTCGCAATTATGATGGCACCAAAGGCATAAAGACGAAGAAGCTACCCATTTTACAATTTGGATGCTTTAATGCAAAAACAAGCAAAAAAGGATTTAATTGGAGCATGAACAATAGATTAAGAGCCAAATTAGGAATTTGGAGACACTTAAAGGCTAATCATATTTTTGACTTTTTAAAGCCAAATTTAGAAAAGAAAATTAGATATTTTACTTCATTTAATTAGTAGGTAGGTGGGATTAGCTTAATTTTAGTATATGGTTTGTATATAAATAGGGTGATGGTGGGCTTGAAAAGACACACCCTAAAATACTTGGAAATTGAATAAAAAATCAATTCATTTCATTCTTTCTTTGCGTGAAATAATAGCATACCTTCTACCAACTTTCTTTTCCTTTTCAATATTTAGGGTTAATTATTTCCCAAGTCCTTCCCTTATTTTATCTCCCACCATTTCCATTTAAACTATTTCCATAAACCAACAAAAGCATGATTAATTTCATGCTTCAATAAATCTCTACTTAGCTTTAGGTCGGTATTTTTTTCGGTCAAGAATCGTGAGAAATGTATTTGCACTAAAAATCTTTCATAATAATATTCATCATCTCTCCAGAATATTGGGATTGATAAATTCATCCCTTAAATTTAACTCGGTTTCAGCTCAAAAGCGCGTGTTAGGTTGGAGTCGTTTTGGCGTATAGTTGGGAAGACAAGCCGGACGTGCTATATTCGGATTCCCACGAACAAATTAATGTATCCTGGCGGGGTCATGTAACGACCCAATTGTTAAGGGTGTCGAAAAGTGTATTCTCGAGACTCCGTTCTCATAAATCAGACTCGTAAATATTTTTAATAAATATTTACAAAGCTAGTTGTGTGGTTAATTAGGTATTGGTTAAGAGAATTTGCTTGAATTAAGAGTAATTAGGTAAAAAGACTAAATTGTATATAGGCTAAAAGTTAAATTAAAGATTAAAGAAAAATTAAAAGGACTAAAGAAGCAATTATTTCATTACTTATAAATGAGGCGGCATAAGATATGTAACACCCCAAACCCGGCCTAGACGTTATGGCCGAATCTGGCGATATCACACTGAAGTGTTTTTCGAAAACATAGTTTCAATGAAAAAAAAACTAGTTCCATATTAATTCTCGTTTATTGAAAACTCAAGTTGTCTTTAGCAGTTTGTTGATCACATTAGTTTGTTACTATATTTAAAACATTGTTTAGTGCGGAAGCTTTTACAGTATTTTACGAAAACGTAGTGTCTTGAAAATCATACATCTTTTAAAGATTCGCGTCCTACTACTATCAGTAAGATTTTAAATAATTAAAATCCCAAATTAAAAATTAACAATTTAAAAAGGCCTTATTACAATCAAATACCCAAATTAAATTATTATCAGTAAAAAAATAGTATAGAAGCAGGTGCGGTTGTGTGGCCACCTCTGAGTCTCTCGTAGCACTAGTCCCTAAGACTGGGGATTACCTGTAAAAGAAATAGAGGGGTGAGTTTACGAAAACTCAGTGTGTAACCCCATATAAGCAAAATGGTCAAACAGGCCCTAGGCAAGTACAGTCTGAGCCTAAGCCCAATTCAATAACAGTTAAGTTCAGTTGGGCCTTAACCTATTACAATATCAGTATCAGTGTGGCGTTAGCCCATTACAGTGGGAATAACAGTTCAGACATGCAATCAGAAATTCTACCCAACTAGCCTCTACATTCCACTCCGTCTAGCCCAACGCTCCATGTGGGGATAATATCACCCACCCATCCCTACACTCCAAAATTAGCATCGATTCTTGATTAAAGCGGTATCTGTGATGAGATTGCTAGTACAATACACTTCCTCCAATAATAATCTCATTCCCATGCAACATATCATACATATATGCAACATATATATATATATAAATCGTGGCATGTTTATATACAGTCATACATAACATAGAGCATGCAATCATTTTATAACATAGGGGCATAACAGTCATTTTATATAAGTTTAAAAGTCTAGGTCTACTTACCGACCCATCAGTAGGTCCACAGTCGTCTCGGACGACCCGTGCAACCTTAACAGTCAAACAATTAAATTGGGCCCAAGGCCCATAATGCGGGTCCATGTGGGCCCACACACTCGTGTGGCCCACATAGCCGAGAATTGGTCTTGGTCATGAAATTACACAGTTTAGCCGAATTTTCTCCACACGCTTGTGTGGTTTACCTGTGTGGGGTTCACAAGCCCGTTGGGCCCACATAGCCCATTTCGACCCATCGTAACCCAAAACGGCCTAAGACCACACAATCGCTCATGGTGACTGCAATAGTCTAATGCTTACGTTTTATGCGTTCAGTTTACTACACGAGTGAGCGCACGCTCGTATAGCATCAATTGCCATAATTTCTGGCTTTTGTCGGTTTACGTTTTGGGTAGGGTTTACACACCTAATTTCATTAGTAATTAAACCGCACTCCGAGCACTTGAAAAACTGAGATCAATCGAAAACACACCCTCAGATTCTTGAAGAAGCACCAACCAACCCTTGGTCTCCACCTAAAACGAGGGTCAAAAAACCTTTTCTTTAAACCTTAAATCAAATTTCCCTATAACATTAATTAAACCATACTTATCGATCAACACAACCCTTCATTTAGTATCTTATAAAGCGAGACAACAACACCCAAATCAGTTACCAAACTGATGACAGCGCAGAGTGCAATTTGGCAATGCAAGAGGGAACAAATTGAGATGAGGAAACAAATACTGAAAAGAGGCAAATAGAGGGGGGTGATGGCAAGAATAGGAAAAAGATAATGATGGAAAAGGAAGTGCACAGCCGAAAGGGGATAGAAAATAAAGCAGAACTCACCTAGAAATATTTGGCCAAGGAGAAGAGCAAGATAACGCACGGTCGGCTTAAGGGGAAGGGAAACTAGCGTCACAATTTTGGGACCAGAAAGGGGAACCGAATTTTGAAAATAACAGCAGCAAGTGGAGGATTTTTGGCTGACAACAAAAAGGTGAAAAAGAAGAAAAAAAAGAACGAGAGGGGAAGATTCAGCTAAGAAGAGGAGGGGGACGTTTGCTCACTTTTTCTCTGAAGAATAGAAATTTTTGGAAAGCATAGGACTACTTAATCCCCACTTCCCCTAAATCCCTCAATTAACTCCTTCTATCCTTAAATTCGCTCCCACTGCCTCCACTCAAACACCTCCACGGCATCTAGCAAAAATAAATCCTTCACTCGCGTAAAGACTTGAACTCCCAACCCCCAGCACAACTAACCCTCCACTTATCCACCAGACCAGCAGGCCCATTCTGACATATTTTACTAACATATATTTATAAGGCTACTGATTAGAGATAGGGGTTTATTCATTTAAAACAAAAATTTTGCCCAAGCCAAGGCTTAAACCCAAGACTTCTCAGACACTCCCAGAACACATAACCACTAAAGCAGACATATATTTGTGTCACAAACATACGAAAAAAATATATAAGGGATTTTTGGGGCGTTACAAGATAGATATTTATAAGTTTATTATATATATTATTAATATATATTCTTAATGATTAAATATATATTATATAATATAATAAAACAAATAAAGAAATAAAAAGAAATAGAAAGAACAAACGAAAATGAAAGAAAAGAAAGGAAAGAAAAGAAAATGGAAGGAAAGAAGGAGAAAGCAATGTTAGGGTTTCAAAGTTCCAAGTTCAATTGGTTAGTCAATTTAGTCTATTTTCTTATAATTTTTATGTTTTGAAATCTCGATATTAAATGCTACCCTACCCATGTCAAAATTTTAGAAATTATTGAGTTTTTAAGTGTTGTTTATGTTGAATAATTTTAGTATTAGGGATTAAATTGATAGATTTTAAGTTAGAAATGAAAAGGATTAAATTGTAGAATAAATTGCAAATTTTGAGTAATAAGGACTAAATTGTAAAAATTTGTAATTTAGGAATTTAAGTGAAAATAGGGAGTTAAATTTAGTTTAAAGTAGAATTTGTATGAAAATATAAGATTAATTGTGAAGAAATAAAATTAGTCTCGATTTAGGGACTAAATTAAAATTTAGGCAATATTTGAGTAAAATTTAAATATTCAATATGAAATTAAATTGTGTTGTATTGATGATTTTTAATTGTTTTAGTTCAGTAGCTAAAGTTGTAATTTCAATTTGTATTTCTAAAAGGAAAAGATAAAGTAGATGAGGAATAGCTTGGAATTTCCAATTTGTATTTCTAAAATCCAAATCTAGTTATTAATTGTTATAATTTTTATTTAATGTATATCGTAAGTGTTGAGGTGAGTAATTGATATTTGATAATTGATTGAAATGGATTGAATTGGTAGATATATATATATATATATATATATATATATATATATATTGAATGGATTGATTTTTGAATTGAAATGAATATATGTATAATTATGTGATTATATGAAAAAACAATATTGGATATTAATTATATCTGAAATGTGAAATTAAACCCTATTAACTGTATCGGGTTGAGTCGGATATAGATGGCATGCCATAGGATTGGAAGAGTTCATGGATTTCTTCAACTTCGAGTTGATGAGACACTAGGTGTCAATTTACTACTTCGGATTAATTCGATGAGGCACTGGGTGCCAATTTACTTCGGTTTAGCCTCTGGGACACTAGGTGTCAAATTATTACTTTGAATTATTCGATGAGGCACTGGGTGCCAAACTGGTGTGTTTTGGTTGGATCTGTGTATTCGTTCGAGTCCGAGTCGTGTTAATAAGGGTAAATGTATAATAAAGTTTTATAAGTGATATCAAAATGGCATGGTATGAGAAATGGAAGTAAAATAGTGAATTGAAAATAGAATGTGAAATATGTTGCAAACGTATGGAATATATGAGTTATATACTCATGAAATGATTATGGAATGGATAATACAATTGTATAATGAAATGTGAAATAAATTGTGAAAAGCTATTTATATAGCTAGTATGTGAATTGAAATAATTTGTGAAACAAATGAAATATGATCTGATTGTTATAATATTTAAATATTAGTATATGTTTATATTTCAATTATACATTTGTAATCTATTGTCTCTAATTATTCGGATTATAGAAATACTACTGAGTTTTACTCAACGTACGGTTTTATTTTCCGTGCGCGGATTAGGTACAATGATTTTGAAGAGTTGTAATTGAGGTTGTGATCATCCATCTCATCACATCTACAAGTGCCAAGAGGGTATATTACAAAATTTTAAATAAAATGGCATGCACTTAGGAAGATCAAGTATGTTCCAAGTAGTAGGGACTAAAATATATGTTATAACAATTTTTTTTTAAATGTTCAAACATATTAGTGATTAGCCAAAATCACTTTGGCACCAAATGTAATATTCCTATATCAGGTTCCTTGGGTCGAACCGGGTATAGGGGTGTTACATTTAGTGGTATCAGAATTTTGGTTTTCTGATTTTTGGGTAAAGAACGAGTTTAGAAGTACATGCCATATAGGATATATCAATGTGATGAGATGTGATATCAATATTAGAAGTATTGATAAGTTTGAAAATCTTAATTGTTACTGATAAGGAAATGATTTTGAATTAGTTAGTAATGACTCAAGAGAGAAATAGATAAATACTGAAAATTGATAAAAACTTATTTTCTGTCATAGATATTTGAGGAAATGGCAATAAATCTGATATTGCCTAATGAGATAACAACTTCAGCACAGAAAGAGAAAGTTGATAGGATGATGAGAGAAGTGCAAGATTATAGAATGAAACCAAAAGAAGACATTGTTCAATACCTTATTACTGTAAATCGAAAGATGCAAGAAGTGTTATGGAAGGGTCATGAACTGATTAGAAAGAATAAAGTGCAATACTTGACCCTTAGAGGGACATTAATAGAACATGAGCATCAAATGATTTTAGACCAACTTTGGAAGACATTGGTACCACGAACTTATTGGAATATTGTTATATACTACGTGAATTTTATAATCTCTCATGGAGCAAGGAAAATAGCGAGACAAAGTGTAGGTTCACGAAAGTTGATTGGGAAGCAAAATGTCTTTGACATATCATGGATGAAAAAAATTAGTTGTTAGGAAATTACTAAGAGAATTCATAGATTCAATACTCGTTATAAAGATGGAAGAGGAAGAAGATCTTGAGGAATTTCCAAATTGGATCAAATTTAAACATCCCGCGCGGTTGAGGTCATTAATCTGAGTTGGGTTCTTCAGAATGCAACGCTATCGAGGTCTTGAATTGCAAACGCGTGTGTCGCGGTTAGACAATCGGTAAGGGTTGGTTTGCAGGGCGTACCGGAATCAACTACGAGAGGAAGAATTGGTGGTTAGGACGTTCTTAGCCGCTATAACTAGCCTATTGTTTGGAGGAGAAAACTTATTTTCGAGGATCGATTCGGAAACCGAACTTTACCAAGTCTAAGGCTAAGACTTTATAATTCTATTTACAAAATTCAAATTAAAATTCATTTTCTAATTTTATTTTATTTTTGATTTACATAATTGTTAATTTCTGCTATCTCAATTATTTAATTTCTAGAAATTTTCAACTCTCCTAATTTATTTTATTTATTTTTCAGTAGGTCTGTTTGGAGTCGTGGGCACGGTTATTGCCACGATTATCGACACGACAAAAATTCTGTTCACAAGAAAACACGAAAGTTTATCATAATTATCAATCCCTGCGGACTCGAATCTACTATTTAGAGTTATTTTATTGTAGGAAATTTTATTTGATGGTTTCAACGCCCATCAAGGTATAACTCAAATCTTTATTCCATCTTTTAGTAGGCTGATCAATTAGTTGAGATACTCGTTGAATACTAGTATTAATCCTCGACCCTTGGATTCGCCTGTGACCTGACCTAGGTAACCAGTAATCATTTCAAATGGAAATACTCAACCTCGACCCAACCTTCCACCTTAATTCCACTTTTAGGAGACCTCCACCGCTCCAAATACTCTTTTATGTGTGCCAAGGGTAAGACCCTAAACTAGATTTCATAAAATATGTGTTAGGGTAGTATTAATATTTTAAAACTCAAGCCACAAGAAAATTCATATTAGAGAGAATCCACCACCCCTGCTTCGCTAAAAGGGCAATGTTGAACTTGGCTAAGTCGTGAAAGCCTAAACCTCCATCAGATTTTGGAGCACATAAATTAGACAACACACATCAATGTCTGCCTCATCTTGAATTAGACTTTTGCCACCAAAATCCACTAATAATACTTTCAAGATCATGACATAGAGTTATGAAGAAGAAAACATAACATTGTATACATAGGAATCACCTGTAAGTAGGGGTGAGTGTTTGATTGAATAGAGTAGAATCAAGTGAAAATTTTTTGAGGTAATCGAGTTGACGAGTCCTATTTTATCATCCTAACTCGATTTAAAATTTTTTCGAATCGAGTTGAGTGAAATAAAATTTGAGTCGAGTGAAATTGTTCAAGGTAAATTAAAAAAATTAAACATGTCAAATTAAAATCTTGTTACAAGATAACTATTTCCATGTTAGAGTACATAAATTTGAAAGCATATATATTTGAAAACTTTTTAAAGCAAAAAAGCAGAAAGATACTTTAGTATGATAAACTTGAATCATTAATTAACTTATTTAGATCCCAAAATTATTATCTTAGAAAAAAATTAAAATTTTAACTTTCTTTATATATTCTTTAGAATTTTTTAAAAAAAAATACAAATTGTAGAATTTTATAAATATTTTGAATTTTAAAAAATATTTTGAATTTTTATTGAGAGAGATCAATTTATTCATTTTCAAAATTGACAGGAAGCAAATGGGTATTTACACCAATCTATTATTCGAATTATTTGAGTTTTTCGAATTGTAAATTTCAACTCAACTTGAACTCGAAACTCGAATTATTTATTCGAGTTGACTCGAATAACTCGATTCAATTAACTCAAAATTCAATATTTATTTTAATTTTTTCGAATTGAATCGAATTTTGTTCACTCCTACCTATAAAAATAGATTTAATAAACACTTCCTTACCTCCTGCAAGAACTCCAACTCTTAACTCGGTCCAACAACCCATCTTTGGGCATTTGAAAATACTTAAATAGTTTAATATTAAAACACAATATGAAAAGATTCATGTTTTAAATGAAAATAATTTATTATTTTTTAAAAATAAAACCAATCATTTAAGCGTACTCAGCCCAACTAAAACATTGAGTTTATACTTCATTGGATCTATACTGTAAAGAATCCAAAACCTCAGCAATAAGTATGAGTTAAATGGGCCCAGGGGCTTCATTTACAATATTCCCTTTTTCATGAGTTCTACTCTCAGCAGTATATTTCACGTTTTATATTCGCTTATCTTCTTCCTTGCCGCGTCTTTATCATCCATTCAATTCATAAAATAAACAAAACATATAAATCATGTCTATCTATACACTACGGATTTCATTCCGTTAATATTGATATTATTATCGTGAGCTTGAGTGTATTGAAATGTATTATCTAAAAAGGTAATTTAAAAAATTAATCCAGAAGGTAGAGTAGGTAGACAATAGTAATTTAAATGAAATGAAATTATTTTTAGATAAAATATAAATAAATGTTTTCATCCGTAGAATTCAAACACAATCTTTTGAATATATAAATGGTCTTATCCTTGCTGGATCACGTGGAGTTTGATAAAAATCTAACGCACCACGTTGAAATAAACCCATTTTTAATCCAAAAATATTTAGAAACTATCCCATTAACAATCGTGTTAAATACAACATAAAGATTAAGCTTTTTAAGAAGAAAGGCCCCTTTGTCGGCAAGAGAATCGGAGACAGATCATGTGCCCCATGTGGTTCCCGCCGTCAGTTTTCCGGCGACTGGCTTTCCAATTCACTCTCCCGACGTCGATTTTCCGGTGGCCTGACTTCAACTTGTCGTATTTGACCGGCGGGTGGAGGTGGGAGGATATTTCCATCGTCGACGATGTGCTGTGGACTTTCGTTACGGTTTTGGAATCCTTAGCTTTAATCTCTATGCTGTGTTTCTTCTTTATATTCTGTGGATGTACGCTTTGATTGGTTGGAGAGATTTGTACGTAAGTCCCCTTCGCCTTAAGTTTGGCGGTAAGTTAGCAGTCACTTCTCTTTAGTTTTCCATGGATGGAGAATTGAGATGAGAGCTTCTTATTCCTATTATTATAATATATATTGTTTTGCTTTCATAATTCCATACCAAATATCTGATGGTTTCTTCATTCTTGAGAGGATGAAGAAAGGGTCTGGGTTCATTCTCTTTTTTTCATTTGGTATTTTTTTTTTAAAATTTTCTTCAATTCAATTAATTATCTCATATAAATTTATATTCCAAAATTTAGCTACGGATAATTAAAGAAAAAACTTCAAAATTAGTTACTAATATCATGTTTATTCTTTCCAAAAAATTAATATTTCATTATATATAAAATAAAAACTAATTAAAGCTCTTATAAAAATATTTAATTATAATTTGATTATTTTATTTTATTTTTATTGCAATAATTGGGTTCAAGTTCGGGTCAATCTTGAAAGTCTTTTTAAGTTTGGTTTAAAATGAATTTGGGGTCGAGTTTTTTGGATTGAGTTCTTGGGCTCAGGCCTATTTTGGCACCTCGTGAATGTGGTTAATGATTTAATTAAATTTAGACAAATTTGATGAAAAATTGATCATAAATTAAACACAAAAAGTTATTATTATTAAATTGATAAAAACTTAAGTTGTTGTACTCTTAAAAAATTTAGAATTTAATCTCTATATTTTTATTTTAGGAATTTAATCTTTTTAAAATTTAAGTCTAAATTGTTAATAGTCTTAAAATTATCAACTTTTAGTTAAATGGCTATTAAATTAGTTTTTAAAAAAATTTAAAATGCTACATCAACAAATTTAACAATATTAACAATTAGACTAGAATTTTAAAATCTCAAAATTAAAATAAATAAATTCTCAAAATATAAGTATGAAAACTAATTTCTAAATTTGCAAAGACTATAAAAATTTAGAATATATTTTAAATTTATAGCATATAATCGTATAAAGCTAATTTGTTTCGAATAAAATTGAATTTGTATAAGTCGATGATGAAATTTATCTTTTACCATATTTGAATACCATAAAAGTTTGTATGTGGTAGCGTTAGAGGTGATTATGGGCCGAGTTGGGTTTGGGCTGGGTCCAGACAAAATTTTAGATCCATTTTTAGGCCCGGCCTTGGCCCGACCCAAAATATGGGCCTAAAAATTTGTCTAAGCCCAGCCCGAAAGAAAATTGCTAAGCCTGAGCCCGCCCAGTCCATATTAAATATATATAAAAATATATATTTGATTAAAAATAATAATAAATATTTAATATATAATTCGGGCCGGGCTCGGGCCAAAAAAATTTACCCGAGGCCCAGCCCGTTTTCTAAATGGGCCTTATTTTTTTGCCCAAATCTATATATCGGGCCTATATTTTTACTCGAACCCTCTCATTTTTCGGGCGGGGTAGCCCAACCCATGATCACCTCTAGGTAGCGCGAACAAGGGTTTTTAAACATCGTGCTACATCATCATTTGAAAAAAAAATTATAAGTGTTTTAATAATCGGACCAATGGTTAAACATATCAAATCATCGATTTTTGATTCAACCAATTCAATCGTTTTGACTGTCGGACAAATATAAATAAATAATTAAAAAAAACTTATTAAATTGATTCAACTTGTTCAACTGTTGATTTTTTTTTTTGGATTATTTTTATTTTTACCAATTTCAAGTAGCTTCTAAGTTAATCAATTCGACCTCTTTGTTCAAACATTATATTGATGAATTCTCGACTGTTCAATTTGGTATTGTTCCAATAACATTAGTTACATCATCAAATTTTGATAGAATTCAAGTCTAGGGATCTAAATGGACCTAGTTGTCAATTTTAAGGACCAAAGTGGACCAAGAAAAATACATGTACCAAAGTGGACCTAGTTGCCAAGTTCAAGGGCCAAAAACTAGATCATCCCTTAAAAATGATGTAATTAACCCGAATTTAACCAAAAAAAGAAACAGTTGGACTTAAATTTTAAAATCTAAAAAATAGAGACTAATTTATAGAAATAAAAGTATAGACACTAAATTCCAAATTTTTGAAAAGAACACAGACTTATGATATATTTTAACTTTTAACTTTGATAATGTCAGGAATCAATATGAAATTTTGAGTATCCATATTTTAAGAGCAAATATCATGTTTGCATTTTCTTTCATATTTATTTAGGGTTTTAGTCCTTATAGGATTTATTCTATTTTGGATTTGAATGTAGTCTTGGATTGAATTAATTTTAGTTATATTTTTAATTGTATGAGGTAGCATAGTTTATTGGATAAGGAAGGAGAAAACTACTACTTGTTGGAAATTAATCCGATGACGTACGGTGTTATAATGGTTTAAATTATGAGATTTTGATGTCTAAGTTCAACTCTCATTTTGCAGCTTTTTTAGATTTTAATTTTTATCATATCTGTCCTCTAACTATTATGATTTGGATCTACATTTTAGTTTTTAAAGTGTATTGGTTTTTTCACTTTGACCTTTAAAATATTTTTTTGTTCATTTCAGCCCTAACGTTATTAGATGTTCCCAATTTATTTTTCAACGATTCAGATGTTCTCGGTTCAATCCTTTGAACATTACAGAAAAAAGATTAAAATATCCAGTCAATCATAAAATGCCATGTGTTATACAATTATTGTCATCATTCAGAAAAACAAAAATATAAATAAAATTTTAAATTTATATATTTAAAAATCTTAAAAATTGTAAAAAATAAAAAAAAGGAGTAAAATAGTCTAGAGACAAATAATTTGTCTTGAGTTAGTAAAAAATATTTGAAATAATTAAAAATATTA
The DNA here is from genome assembly GCF_025698545.1 of Gossypium raimondii. NCBI lineage: Eukaryota > Viridiplantae > Streptophyta > Magnoliopsida > Malvales > Malvaceae > Gossypium > Gossypium raimondii. The sequence continues at coordinate 48,640,038 of NC_068574.1, read as the reverse complement.
TTTGATTAGAATAACATTATATTTCATTTTTAAATAATTAAAATGATCCAAATTTGTCCCTTAAAAGATCTACCGATTATAAATTTCGATTGATTGAATTATAAAACAATTATCGTAGTGGTATTCTTCTAAGAGACAATGATCTCTTGTTCAAGCTCTTGTAAATATGATTTATAAAAGTTGAAAAATATTAAAATGTCTAATATATTTTTAATTTTTTAGTAAAAAATTATTATATATATTTATATATTTTGTAAATTTGTAATTTTATACTTTTTTTGTCAATTTTCATTTTTAAAAATTTTTAGGTTTTCTGAAAGATGACATTACTATGATGTCACTATATGACACATGACAGCATATGATTGGCTGGATATCTCAGTCATTAGTTTTAAAATTTAAAGGACTAAATTGAGAATCAAAGTAAAAATAAAAATATATATACTTTAAGGACTAAACAATGCATTAAGCCTTAGATTATTAATATGAATGTGCTCCAAAATGCTTGATTCTGACTCTAGTTTATTTAAATATGTATGGCTAATAACCGTAATAAATTTTTATTTTAAAGTTTATAGTTGACACTAATGGTACAAACACAACTACAAATTACAAACCATAAAAACGGCACAATTGGCTAGAAATATATCTGAAAAAATAGAAGAAATCTAGATAGAAATAATTGTACAAACATTTCCTTTCACAAAGTTTTTAATTTTTTTAAAAAAATAAATATGTAACACCCCCTAACCCCAAACCGTCGCCGGAATAAGGTTACGAGGCATTACCAGACATATCAAACAATTTACGGATAAGTCGTAATAAAATATCAATCGTAATATAATTGTATAACTAAGTCTCTGTAATAAACTTTCAATATTTAAAACATAAATTAAAGTAAAATGAAACTCGTTCGAGTACTCCGAATTATTATTTTTATTTTTAAAAAATTTCGGCAGCATTTCTACTTATTTTTACATAAAACCCCCTGCAATTTAAAAACCATATCATTTCCAATCACAACCAATTCAATCAATTCAACCAATTCATTTCACATTCTCAATTTCTATTCCAAATATCTTCTAATTAACCTAATCAACATAATATCAATTTAAATTTAACAATATACTAAATTAAATAAAAATAATTAAACTTCTTTCATTTTAATGCATAAACTTATAATACTAACATTTTTTTTAACCATTTATATTAAAAACATAATAACTTTTATACACATCCTATGTACATGCCACATTACCAAAAGAAAATATACATCACCAAAAGTTTGCTAAAGTCGGGTCTGGCTTTGGATGCTGGTTCAGTACTTGACTTCTACAACCTGCGCACGGAAACAACCGTACGCTGAGTATGCATATACTCAGTGGTATCACTATAATTCAATTTATAATTAAATATATTAAATCACACACATACTTTTCATTACAATTATCACCACAAATAAACAATTCAATCTTTTAATATTATCAATTAATTATATATATATATATCATTTTTATTTCTTATTTCAAATTTCACTTTTCACATATACTATATCATACGAGATTAGTTTTATCAGTAAATTTATTTTATTTATCCCTATTAACTTGACTCGGACTCGGCGGATACAGTTCCAACCAAACACACCATGAACGATGTCGATGCATCGATGGCGATATGATAAATATTCAACACACAAAGTCTTGAACACATAATAAGATATTGATAACGATATTCGACACACAAAGTGCCGAGTCGATAATGATAATAAGATAACGATGATCGACACACAAAGTGCGAATCGATATGATAACGATGGTTGGCACATAAATGCTCGATCGATGGCAAGCAAATACCACATACTTTTCCATATCCTATGGCATGCCAACTATATCCGACTAACCTGACTAGTTAATAGGGCATTTAATTTACTTTTCAGTACAATTTCCATTTTAGTTCAGTATCGATTATAAATTCCTTATTTCAATCAGTTTCACAGTATCGCGGTAATTTCACAATTCAATGCATTATACATAACAATATTCAGTATTTCCACAATTCACTTAGTAATCAAAACAATATCCAGTATTCCATAATTCAGTTCAATATCAGTTTCAATTTCAATACCACATTATAGATTTATCATTTATTAAATACTTACCTTAAAATACTTACCACGCATAATTAACAATTTAAACACTTAATAATAATAAATTTTGAATTATAGTGATACAAACCGTAATTCTCGTGTTTATTCCTCGTCCACTTTTTCTTTTCCTTTCCTCGTGGATGCCTCGGGTGCGATATTAGCTACGAAAAAAATTAAGATAATTTTATAATTATTAGCACAACACAATTTAATTGCTGAAATTTTTATCTAACTTTTTCTTTAATTTCAATTTAATCCTTACTAAACCTATATATTTTTCTTTCTCAATTCATACCTTCTTACTACTCAATTTCTTGCCAAACTCATATTTAACTATCTAAATTTTATCATATTTTCATAATTTCGAATTTATTTAAATTTAATCCCAAAATTCAAAACTTATAGTTTAGTTTACAATTCAATCCTCTATTCAATTCCAATCAAAATTTCTATCAAATACATCCCTAATTTAACAATTTATTCAACATGAACCACGCTTAATAATCTATAAACTTCCAAAACCACAACTTATTTTTAACAAAAACTTTGTTTTAAAACTTCTAAAACATCAAAATTAAAAGAAAATGGCTTAATTGACCTGCCAAATTAAACTCTAAGCTTTAAAAACCCTATTTTCCCTTTTTCTTTTTCTTTCTTTCTTTCTCCCCTGTTTCTCCTCTGTTTCGTCTCTTTCTCTGTTTTTTTGTCACTTGCCTATTCTGTTGCCTTCTTTTATTTCATTTTATTTTATTTACTTTATACTATAATAATATATTTTATTCTAAATATCTATTAAATATTCAATCATATATTCACATTTGTACACCATCAACACTATACAATTGTCACTATTTAATTTGTTTACCAAATAAAAATCTCATAATATAATTAATTAATTAATTAATATCTTTTACTTAAATTTTAAGTAAATAATAATTATAATACAAGTGTATATATATTATTATTACACTTGTACCATCTTTTCACCATACATTTGTCTTAATTTTAATTTATTCCATAATAAAATAATTCAATTAATATAAATTACCTTTTGAATAAATAATTATAATAATTATATACATATAATATTTATATATAACTTAAAAAATCTTGAATTTAATGCATATGCCGCCTCATTTATGGGACTTGGCATATTTGCCTATTTAGTCCTTTTAACTTTCTTTTAATCTATAATTAAACTTTCACTTCTATTGCAATTTAATCCTTTTCCTAATCATTCTTAATTAGACTAAATTCACTTAATTAATACCTAATTAATCACTCAACTAAACTCATAATTACTTCTAATAATTATTTTTGAACTCAATTCACTAAGACGGAGTCCCGATAATATACACACTTGTCCAGTGCCCACGGATTTTGGGTCGTTACAAAATATTTGTAGAAAGATTATTTTTTAAGAAATAAAAAAATAAATAATGTTTATATTACATGTAGTTTTAATCATCTAATAAAGAAAAATTACATCATATACCAAATATTATGGGCGGAGATAGAATATTGGGAGGGAATCAACCTTGTTCCAGCATCCCACATCACCTATGTCTTATGTTTGGATAGTTAAAGAAAGAGAGGAAATATTTCTTTATTTCTTTCACAGTTAAAACAATAAATGAATTTTAATAATTAAATTAATTTAAAAATTATAAAAATATAAATTAATCAACAAGTGTTGAGTGTAATTGTAAAACACATTATACTTTTAGGAGAGAGGCAGTCATGAACCTCGAACATGATCGTAAAACATACATAGAAAATACCAAAAATATATATAAATAAATTTGATACAAGTTTTAAAAATAGAGTCCTAATAATTAAAAATCATAAATAATAATTACAATTGTTGACTAAAAAAGTAAAAATTAATTTGATACAAGTTTTAAAAAAATAGAGTCCTAATAATTAAAAATGTAGAAAATAATTTTGATAAAAAATACTTAATATTTTTAAGAGTTACAATAATATAAAAAAGTAAAAGAAAGAAAAAGAGAAGAAGGATTAGAGTCATTTATAGGGAAGTAAGAAGCTACTGAAAAGGATAGAAATTTCAGTGTATTTTTGTATTTTATAAATATTCTCTTTTTTAATAAAACTCTTTAACCTTCCTGGTGAAATTTACAAACTCGTAGATTAAATAAACGACTTTTCTCTCACTCCCAACAAAAGAAAAGGAAATCGAGGGATTATCTATTCCTCTTCGTTTGCTAGATGAATTGATGATTACAAATTTTGTAATAAAGATGATAAATAAAAATTAACTTTAAATTTTAAAGTGTTTAGATTCTAATTGCCTATTTACATTATCTTAACTTTTCACAATTAAAGAATTTTCAAATTCACTAATTCGAAAAATTTTAAAGACAAATTTATTTTTTACAACATTATCTTCTTCTTCTCCTTTTTGTGAATAAAAAACAATCATACATAGGAATTGGCTGAGGGATAAAAACACCCATTTCCGTGTCTGCTTTAAGAAATTCTAAGGCTTCCTTAGGAGGGATTTCAAATAATTGTAAGTCATTTTTTGCAGAGGTTAGCTTGGCTAAACAGTTCACACCTTGATTATGTTCCCTAGGAATGTTATCTTTTAAGTAGACAAAATAGAATCATTTCACCTTAAGTAACCACTCATAAAAACCTTTCAAAGACTGACGATGTACAATAATTAAGTCCACTCAAATGAATTACAACACTTGAAATGATGAAAGAAAATAAAACTCCATACATGTGCAAAAGAGATGTGAGAATTACAAGTGAAATATTGGAATTTTCCACAATAAGCTTTGTAAACTTTGTTTCTTGTCTTTTTCTTGATATTCTTCAACTCTATTTATATTCTATTTTCTTTTTCTTTTTATTTCTAGCCATTTGGAGTAGGTAAAGGAAAAGCATTTACTCGAGCATTAAATACAGTTTAAATTTTTTAACATAAAATTCTTGATTTAACCCCAATAATTTATATTTTATCTTTTTCCTCGTAATAAAAATTCCTAACTTCAACCTCTCTACTAAGAACACGTAATATAAGGACAATTTATAGAATTTGATCAACATAATATAAGAAACCCAAAAGCAATATATATAGTTAAGGATTTTAATTATTTGGACCAACTAATGGCATCATAAAATAGATAATTAAATTATGTAAAATTAAAATATAATGACTAAACCCTAAAGGTGAGCATAATAGAAAGATCGAAACTTCAATTTTACCATTATATTATAATGACTAAAAATAAAGTTGTGCCATTCGTTAGTCCAAATGTTTAGCACTTTTGATATTTTAAGTAGCCGGCGTGAATTTTTTAATAACCCTGGTTCCAATTCATTATGTTAAAATAATATTTTATTAGAACAATATTTTTAAAAAATTTAATCGAAATAATATTAGTTATTTGGACTAATACTATTGTAAAATTTGAGAACCAAGTTATGTGAGATTAAAATATAAAAACTAAATCTCAAATGTTATTCCCGGTAGTGAAATTTTACCATTATAGTTGTAATGGCAAAAAAAAGAAATGAATAAAAGGTGGCTGGACGCGTAGGCCTTCCTTTTACATAGAGTTATATAGAAGAGGGGCCAATAGTGAAATTTTACCAGTATGATTAATGGCACGCGTGTCACGAGGAAGGCCTTCAGGGCCTTCTACTAGTGTAATTTCCCTAGATTCGCTTGGGAAACCTTTTTAAAAATTTTTCCCCCTTAAAATAAATGATGTGAACTAAAAGTAATTAATATAGATATATAATATTTTATAATTTTGAATAATTTTCATTCAAACATACTTATTACTTGTAATACATCTAATTTTTAATTTTAGTAAATATTAGTTTGTTATCCCTAATTCACTTTTGGAAAATATATAATCATTCATTTCAATTAAATAAATTTAAAATATTTTTATAAAAATATTAATAGGACATGTAGTCAAATCTTAATTGGAGTTAAAGTTTTCCTTCATTTATGTACAAAATAATTACTCTCTTATTAAATAAATTGACTAATGATTGTGTTAAGTTATGATTATAATCTCTTTAAATTTAGTATGTGTCCCTAATTTAATATAATTTAATTCTTTTACATAATATTTTAACTGATTGAAATGGTTAATACCTTTAATTATTTTAGTAAAAATGTAGACAACAATTTTTTTTTTAAAATGCTCAACTTTGATGTGATTCTGTATGGCCATGAGAGGGGGTGGGGGTCTCCATAGACCAGAAGCACAAATGAAAGCTTGCAAATTAACGAGTGTGGGTTACACGATATGGGCTTTAATGGTTATAAATATACATGGTGCAATAATCAAGAAGGAAGTCACAAGATAGAACTACGTCTTAATAAAAGCTTTGCTAACACGGGTTGGTGTAACAGGTTCTCCCAAGTAGTGGTGTCTATGGGCCGACCGGACCGGGTTCGGGCTAAAATTTTGGCTTGCGACCTAGGCTCGGGCCTAGCCCAGCCCTTTTTTAATAAAACTAAAATTTATTTTCAAAATAAAAAATAATAAAAAATTATTTTAAAAATATTTTAAAATAAAAAATAAAAAATATATTTATTATATTCGGGCTGGGCCGGGCCAGGCTGGGGATAAAAAAGTGGTGCCCGAGGCCCAGCCCGTTTTCTAAACGGGCCTCGTGTTTTTGTCCAAACCCATATTTCGGGCCTATATTTTTACCCGAACCCTCCCATATTTTGGGCAGGCTGTCGAGCTGGGCCTCCCGGCCCATGGACACCTCTGCTCTCAAGTCCCACTACGTTTGGTTCCTTGTAATAAAACAAGACTGTAATTGAAAAAAGCTGTAATGAGTAATTTAATTGTTTAGTTGAATGGAATAAAATAAAATAGAGTTGTAATAGTATTCTTGTATTTGGTTGAATGAAATAGCGGTTGTAGTAACATAAGGAAAAATATTTAAATGACCAAAGTGCCCTTAGCGAAATTTTTAGATAGATGATTATTGTTGTTGTTATTAAATTTTACTAAGATTTTTATTAAATATATTTTAATAATGTTTCAAAAAATATATTTAATAAAAATAATAAATAATTTAATCATATTTTAACATAATTATTATTAAATACAATTTAATAAAATGATATATAATTTAATAACATTCTTCATATAATAATTATTATAATATGAATTAAAAATCATAATATATAATATTATAAAAATAATATATAACCTACTTTATTATTTTTAAACTGCAATACATATTTAATGTGCTAAAATATCATTAGTAAAATAAATAATTTAATTATTTTAAAATAAAAGAAAAATATCAAAAGTAATAAATAGCTTGAGAATTATATTTTACATCCAAATATAATGTTCATATATTAACAAAAGTTACATGATTTCATTAGCTTATATGTCATAATCTATATGTTAAATTTTACAACATAAAAAAGTTACAACATTATAATGACATTCTATCATGTCATTATTCCATCCAAATATTACATATACAAAAAGTTACCAAAACATTACCAACACAACCATGATTTTTAATGATCAGAAAGAAATATTCTCACCCATTCCAATCGCACAAAAGAAGGTAAACTAAAGAAAATGAGCATTTGCATTGGATGCCCTTACATTCATGCTCAAACTCTAGATATGATGGCAAGTATATCAGAAAAGCAGAAAATAAATATATGTATATGATTGTTATCAAATTATGATTAGAATCACTAAGTTTCTTTGCTCAGCGTGTGGAATTGTCTATTTCTATGCGTTGGTAACGATTAGGTTCAACAAAGTTGCAATTGATCATTACTATCCAGGACCTTCTTCTCAGCTAAAAAATGTTTGTATTCTTACGTCCTATGTTGGCATGTACCTAGAGTTATACGTTGATGTTGGAGTTCTTTATGATAATTTAAATAGATGACATTAGTCAAACTATAATCTAAACTAAGTGTGTGAGAGTAATGGTCATAGTTAGATATCTTTAGTTGATGCATTATTAGGTAAGACTTTAAATGATTTGAATGTGTTTTAGATGTCAAATTGATGTTTCATGATCAGATCTTAAGATGGTTTTATGTAAGTACATTTTCATGTCCCTTGTGCATGAAATGAACTTACATTTGTTACATTTTTTCCATTTGGTCTCAAGACAGGAAACATCAAAACTAGGGGTTTTAGAAAAAGGGAAGCATATATTGAGACATGACCTTCATGTCTCAAGACATACATCTAGGTTTTGATAGGTTGAGTTTGGATTTGAGTCCTAACTTTGTATCTGACCCCGAGTAACCCGAGACGTGTTAAATAAGGTTGTTAGATATCTATAATGCATAATTATATTTGTAATTGAAAATGTAATGACCCGATAGTCAGGGGTGTCAAAAAGTGAGATTCGGGACGCCTTTCCTGTGAAATGAACTCGTAAATTTTTTTATAAAATATTTACGGGGCTAGCTTAGTAACTAATTAAATTTTTTACTAGTAAATTTCGTGAAATTAGGATTTATTAAGGTATAGGGACTAAATCGCGTATTAGTTAAAAGTTGAATTATAGATTGAAATAAATTAAAGGGATTGAAGAAGCAATTATGCCTTTGTTTCATTAAAGTGGACGACATTAATGATGATTATATATATATATTTATATTTATATTTATATGTTATAATAAATAATATGAAATGTATATACATATTATATATGTTATAATAATCAAATGAAAATATAATAAAGAGAAAGAATAAAGAAAGTGGAAAGAGAATTGCATGCAAAACTAATAGGAAAAGAAAAAAAGAAAAGAAAAGAGAGAAAGGGGCACGCGACTAAGGGGTTCAAGCTCAAGTTAGGGCAATTTAGTCATTTTCTTGTAAATTTTACGTTTTTGGAATCCCAATATCTAGGGTTACCCGACTCATGTTGTAATTTTTAGTGTTGTTCAAGATTTTAGATGTTGAAATTGTTGAATAGTTTAAGTATTAGGGATTAAATAGATAGATTTTTAAGTTAGAGATGGAAAAAGACTAAATTGTGGAATAAATTGTTGATTTTGAGCAATAGGGACTAAATTGTGAAAAATTTGAAATTAAGGGGTCGAATTAGAAAAGAGGAAGCTAAATTTAGCTTAGAGTAAAATTAGTATAAAAATTTGAGTTTAAATGTGGAGGTTAAAGTTAGTCTCGGTTTAGGGACTAAATTGAAGAATAAGCAAAATATAGTGTGAAAATTTAGAATTTAAATGTGAAATTGAATTGCGTAGTATTAATGTATTTTAATTGTTTTATTCCATAACTAACGTTGTACCAGAATCCTCGAGTAAAAAGGGGAATGATAAAATTGACGTCGAATAGCTCAGAATTCACGGTTTGTGTTTCTATAATCCGAACTAAATAGTAGATTGTCGCATTTTTAATTGTTTGCATATGGTGAGCATTTGAGGTGAATACTTGGTACTTGAGATTTGAATTGAATTCAAAGGGGATTGGAAATAAATTGATTTTATATTATGAAATATGTGGACTATATGAATATTGGATTAATTATATGTGATAATGTGTATATATGTGAAATTGAAACATTGGTTGTATTGAAAAGTGAAATGAAACCCTATTAACTGTTCAGGCTAAGTCGGATATAGATGACATGCCATAAGATAGGAAGAGTTCAAGAATTACTTCAACCTCGTGTCGATAAGGCATTGGGTGCCATTTTACTTCGGTTTAACCGATGAGATTCTGGGTGTCAATTTATATAGCGCTGCGTGAAGTTATTACTTCAGATTTATCCGATGAGGCACTGAGTGCCAAACTGGTGTGTTGGTTGGATCCATGTATCCGTCAGAGTCCGAGTCTTGTTAATAGGGAAAATAAACGATAAAATTGATGTGTTCGATATTGAAATGATATGGTTAAGAAATGGAAATGAGATGAGAAAATATTAAAATGGCAGTGATGAGAAATTGGAATTTGAAATAGTATATTGTTGTGAATATGAATTGAATAATGATAAATGAGATATGAAATGATGAAATGAGATGTGGAACTTGAAAAGAATTCAAGTATTGAACAAATAAATGAATCATTCCATTGCATGATTTGTAATATGCAAATGATATATGAAATGCCATTAATATATGTTTGAACATGTGAAAATCTTAGTAGATGTGAATAATGAATGAGCAAAAATTATATTATTGAATTGAAACACATGAACATAGCTTATTTGTAGCATATTGCATTTGAATTTCTTATATCAAGTTTTTATTATTCGGATTATAGAAATACCACTGAATTTTACTCAGTATGCGGTTTTGTTTTCCATGTATAGACTAGGTACTGTTCGACTTATCGCCGACTTAACATCAAATCACAAATCCCGAGCTTAAGTGTGGTGATATCTTATTTTTTAATGGCATGTACCTAGGGAGTCTTTTGTTGATATTGTTATTAAGGTGTTTTTATCTTGGTTTCTAGTGAAATGATGGTTAAATATGTATATGATTGTGGTTGAGGCTATGTTGGTATGTTAGTCTAGTTTATATTTTGGTATGTGATAGTTTAAAGTTTGGTAGCTTAAATAGCTAAGTGATAGTCCAATTATGGTAAACGTGATATGAATGAAAGTCTTGAATGTTTGATGTGTTGTTGATGTATTTGAACATATAAAATATGGTACCAATGAGGGTACATTGGTTAGGCATATTAAGTGATGAATTTGTTATATTTTGGGTGTAATGGCCCAAATTTGCCCGGCCCAAATCCGAAATAAATAAAACCAATAGAAAACAAAAAAACCAAAGTCCAAATGTCTAGATTACAAAACCCAATTAACCCAAGCCCAGACCTAAAGCTAAATCAGCCCAAATTACTAAACCCTAGCCCAATTACAATGTGGCCCAAAACAAAACTTTCAGAAATAGAAACCCTAGGGTTTCTAGCTAGCCTCCAGCGCCGTAGCCAACGCGCCTCCGTACGGCCACCTCCGTCCATGCCACGTACTCCCAGCTGGCCTCCGTACACCAGTACTGCAACAAACACAAGCAAACGACATAGCACAAAGAGATTTTTGGTATTTTATTTTTATTTTTTTCTTTTTTCGCAAATTCAGCTTTAAGATCAGAGAGAAAGCCTTTGTATTTTTTTTACAGACACGACATCAATACAAGAAGAAAAAAGCTTTTTTTTAAGTTTTGGGGAAGGTGATTCTCCGATTTCCTTTTTTTCTTCTTTCCTTTCTTTAATTTTTTTATTATGAAAAAAAAAAAAGAATAATAGATTGATTTTTAAAAGAGTAATAGCAGATTTCATTTTCGGATATAATGCAAATCATTTTTGCTCCTCTACGAAATCCGAAAAGAGAGAAAGTGAGAGGATCTTACCATTGTAGGAGTCGTCGGAGTTCCTATTCATTCCGTCTAAATCGGAGTCGAAGGGGTTCGAATGACGAAGAGAGACGATAGCAATAAAAATACAGATTTTGAATCAGAGAAGGGGATTTATTTTCATCTTAGTTGTCATAAATTTATTTTTCTAAAAGAATAAAACAAAAGAAAAAAGGTATAAAAGAAAAGGGTTCAAAGAATACCTGCCCCTCGCGGTGCGCAGCCGTCGGAGGCTTCCCCCGTCCGGCCCAGGTCGTGATAACCCCCTAGGGTCTCATTCGAGGCTACGCCGAGAAGGGAAGCAGTGAAGCCGAAAGGCCCTTTTCCATTTCTCTCTTCATTTTCTAGTTTAAATACACCCAAATAGGGTTTATTTTGTTTTTAAAAAAGAGATCTGTTAAAAAACTTGGGTTTCGGTCGCTTTTGGCTTTCCGGCACGACAGCGTTACGGCGGATATGCGGCGGAACCGCCGCGAGTGCTCACCGGAGTCTTGGCCGGATGTGTGTTGAGAGAATGGGAGGTTGAGAGCATTTTTACATTTTTTTAGTGAAAAGGGGTGCAAATGAAAGTAAAAAAAATTTTGGGGGTTTAAGTAATGAAAGCGAAACGACGCCGTTTTTGGGGGCCCAGTTCGACCCGACCCGATTGGCAAGAGATCCGCGTGTTTTCAAAGTCAAAGGGCTATTTGCGCTGCTGGTCCTTCCGCTTTGTCGCACGCTTTCAATTTGACCCTTCTGTTCCTTATTTTGCGTTTCTTAATTTGCCCCCATGTTTTTGCGCTTATTTCATTTCAGTCCTGAGTCGCACCTTTTATTTATTTACAGTTTAAACCCTCGAATTTCATTCCGATTTCAATTTAATACTTAGCCGGTTTAACTTCAATTATTATTATTATTATTATTATTATTATTATTATTATTACATTTCCATTTAGATTTACTTACGTGAATAAATATATGTGTCTCATTATATTATCATTATTATTAATAATTTTTATATACTTTATAATTTATATGCATATATACATACGTACATTTTGATAGTATATATATACATATGCATGTACATATTTTTATAGTTTATTTATATATACATATACATACTTATTTTATATATATTGTTTAATATCTATATATATCTACACACTTATTTTTATTTTCATAAACATATATATATACATACTTATATATCTCTTTATATATATTTTTCTTTTGTTATAATTTTATTCATTTTATTTATTTATTTATTTATCTACGCTTTCATTATTATTTTAAAAAGAATGTTTCATTTTATTTTTTATTTTGTATACTATTGATTTGTCCCTTTATTTATCTTATTTTAGTTACTATTGCTCGTATTATTTTTTACACCATCATATTTAATATTGTTTTATTGCGCATATTAACACCTAGTTTCATTTCTAGCATTTCGTATTAGATTAATTTTATTCGATGCATGAATCATGGTTTTAAAATAAGCAAAATTTCGTGTCTAGATTCGAGAAGGTCGTACCCTAACTTACTGGGTTTCGATTTTTACAAAAAATCTAAATACACAAATCTTTTCAAACTCAAGTTTTAAATGATCTCGGGAATTAAGAAAAGATCGTGTCCTAACTTACTGGGCATGAACCCTTTTTTAAACCCTAGATAGCTAATTATCTTTTAAATAAGCAAATTTTCAGCATGTATTCTCGTATTGGGAATTCGATACGTTGTGTCCTAACGCATTGGATATGACATATTGTTTTCTCGATATGAGGATTTTTTTAAAAAAATAATAAAGGCAATATTCTGTATTTAGGAATTTTGGGAAATTGAACCCTAACTTACTGGGTTTTGATTTCTCATTTAACCCAAATAATCAGATATCCTTCTCAAAACGCATAGGTTTTAAAATTTAGGAGATGAACTTGATTTTAAGGATTTGAAATATTGCGCTCTAACTTACTGAGTGTGATAATGAGCCTTATCATCCAATTCATTTTTATTCAAGATAAAAGGATCGTATTTCAAAATCTTTTCAAAGTTTCGACACTAAGACATTAAACAATCGATTCGTACCAATTTTGGGCGTTACGAGGGTGCTAACCCTTCCTCGTGCGTAACCGACTCCCGGGCCTATTTTCTCAAATCTCGTAGACCTAAAATTTATTTTTAACGGTGAACCGGTCACACCTTAATAAAAGATCGGTGGCGACTCCCGTTTTCATTTTAAAAGTCGATACCCGTTTTTTCAAACTTAAAAATGGTTTCGACATTGGGCATGTTTAATTGTGTTTTAAGTAGGTTAAACGAGTGATAAATGAGTTGCTTAGTGTCCAAGCAAGTAGGAAATGGTAAACTTGAGTTTTAAGGCACTTTTAGGTGCACATGGTCGTGTGTCACACACGGGCAACACACACACACAAGCATGTGACCTAAGTCAATGAGTTACATGGGCTAAAACATGAGCGTGTGTCTCAAGTCAGTGAGTTACATGGGCAAGGACACAAGCTGAGACACGACCGTGTTCCCAACTTCGAGAGTCACACGGCTTGGGGCATTCCACACGGCCATGTGTCCCCTATTTTTAAAAAAATTCAAAAATGCCCCTAAACTTCCAGAATTGTTTTGAATTAATCCCTGCCTATTTTTAAACAATTTTTAGGGTCTCGTAGAGTCGAAATAGAGGCTGTAAGAGTAACTTTGTAACACCCCTTACCCGTATTCGATACCGAATTAGGGTACGAGGCATTACCAGAACACATACGCTTGTAAACGTATTTAACCGCATTATAAAATTTTTATCTAAATTAAAACTTTCAAATTTTTTTACATGCTTTTATAATTCTTCACAATTTCTCATGCTCACAATTCAAATCATATCACTAGCAATTTCCATTTAATTCACGTACAATTAAATATTAGTACGTTCAATACTAATACGTATTTACCATTTAACTCAACGTTTATCGATTATACCATTCATTAACACATTCATGAAATTCTCAATTTTGCAATGAAAATATCACTTTAGCTTAAATAACAACATCAATTCAACTAATTATCCCCTTTTTCGTCATTTTTCACTTCAAATATGAACTTACTATTTCATTACCTTTCCACACCCGTTTCCTATGCATATCACACAAGACATAAACATATCATTCAACCATAGTCACAAGCTAGTGCATTTAAACATAATTCTTTTTGGAACTAACAGCATGATAAACCATTTCACTAGAGATTACATAATTTAAACCTTACCACCCCTGTCATGATCACAATCATATTTCCATTTAGGCACTTACCATTTCAATGCATAACTTATAAGTTTAACGTGGCATAATCCTGCCACAACTTGGCTAAAGCCTACGCATGTACATTAAATATGTTAACCAAATAAACATATAGTATAAGCATTATAAGCATGGATGAGCACGACATTTATTCATGTATCAAACTTACCAACATGTGTTAATTCATAAACCATTCATAACATTACTTCAAGCCAAGTCATATTCCAAATATACCATACACACATACTATGAAACTTTATTTTCCCACATGAGCTTAAATCATGACCAATAATGCGCAAATATAAGCATCATTTCTATTTTATTGTTTATTCATTATAATCGAGCATATTACCAATTATACACAAATAATTCATATATTTCCCAATTTTTCCTCCTCCTCCTCTCCATTCCGCATCCTTAATGTGTATAACACACTTAAACAACATTAACTATAATTTCACTATTCACTCACATGTATATTCAAAGCTGTTTATCCGATTCAGAGTCACTAAATTATTTTTATCCGAAGCTACAAAGCTCCAAATTAAGATCTGTTAATTTTACCTGAAACTAGACTCACATATATTCTTACCATAAAATTTTTAGAATTTTTGGTTTAGCTAAATAGTACATTTTATTATTTAAAGTTTCCCCTATTTTGCTGTTTGATAGTTCTGACCACTCTTCACTAAAAATGAATTATCTCATTGTACAAAATTCAGATTATGTTTCTGTTTGTTTCCTTTGAAAATAGACTCATTAAAGATTCTAATAATATAAATTATAACTCATAATTATTTTTTTACAACTTTTAATTATTTTCCAAAATCAGAACAGGGGATTCCAAAATCAATCCGACCCTACATCACTAAGATTCAAATATCTTAAAATATATAACTCATTTTCTTGCTCTGTTTATTTTATCCGAAAATAGACTAATTCAGATTTAATTTCATATCTTATTCACACTCTAATTCGATTTCCACCATTTTTGGTGATTTTTCAAATTCACACAACTGCTGCTGTCCAAAACTATTTTGTTGTTAAATTAACTCTTTCATAATTTCACTACTTACTCTGTTTCATCTTACTTAAGGGTCGATTAAATATCGAACTCAATATTCATCACGTAATCTTATTCATTTCACATGTACTTTCACTTGTCCAATTTCCCCGATGAACACTTCGGAATATTAACCGTTACTCGGTGGAATCAACACTTAGCAACCACTTTATATTCAGTGATAAGGGGAATCAGCACATTGCAACCCCTTTCACAATCAAGGATACGATGGAATCAACACTTAGCAACCACCTTTAGAATCAATAATTGAGGGAATCAGCACTTAGCAACCCCTCTTTGATCAGTGATTCGGGGAATCTGCACTTAGCAACCCTTTTTTGATCAGTGATTTGGGGAATCTGCACTTAGCAACCCCTGGGGGAATCTGCACTTAGCAACCCCTTTTTGATCAGTGATTCAGGGAATCTACACTTAGCAACCCCTTACATTCAATGAATCTCGGCCTAATCCGAATGTTCAATCGGGAACCTTATTTTACAACATTTTACCAACTTTTCCAATTTAACCATATTTTGTAATCTACATCAAATATTTATTCTATAATCAATATCTCAATAATATATTAAATAAAATTAAAACAATGCATTATTCACATACAAACTTACTTTGGTGCAACAATATAGAAATTTAGCAATTTAGTCTTTAATCTTTTATTTTCTCCGATCAAGGTCGATTCCACTTCTTTCTTGATCTATAATAACACATTTGACTTATTTAATACTCACATTTATCAAAAAATTCATTGACTCAAACTTTTGCAAAATTACAATTTTGCCCCTAAACTTTTACATATTTACACTTTTTTCCCAAAGCTCGTAAATTAAACTTAATCCTTTATTATTATGTTTTATGACATGCTTAACATTTTTCCCTTCTATGACAACATCAAATTCCCACTCTAACACTTACTTATGAACATTAGATATTTTTACCGATTATGTCATTTTACTCGTTTTCACTTAAAATCGCTTAGCAAAAGTTGTTTAACATAATTTCAACCTTCATATTCTACCATAAAACATCAAAATAAACACATTTCACCTATGGGTATTTTTCCAAATATAAACCCTAGGTTAAATTATTGCTAGAAATAGACTTGGACTCCAAAAATGTAAAGAACATTAAAAACGGGGCTTAGAATCACTTACTATGGAGCTTGGAAGCTTTAAAACCCTAACTATGGCTTCTCCCCTTGTAAAATTCGGCCATGGGGTTGAAGATGATGAAATTTTGGCCTATTTTGTCTTTTTAATTCATTTTAGTTACCAAATTACCAAGATGCCCTTAACTTAAAAATATCCTATTTCACTTATCTCATGTCCATTTTTGTCCACCAACTTAACCAATGGTCTAATTACCATATAAGGACCTCCAATTTAAAATTTCATAACAAATGGACACCTCTAACATGTAGAACTCAACTTTTGCACTTTTTACAATTTAGTCCTTTTGACTAAATTGAGTGCCCAAACGTCGAAATTTTTGAACAAAATTTTCAAAGTATTATTTTGTGAAATTTTAGACCATAAAAATATAATAAAAATATTTTTTTTCTCGTTGAAGATAATTTAAAAAGATAATCATATTAAGTGCATCCTACTAACATCATTGAAGATAATTTAAAAAGATAATCATAGTCGGAGTATGGACCAATAATCTGTTGCTAATAATTGGAATAGTCTTGTATGTATCCGACTTCTAGCATTCAAGAAGGGATAAATAGTGATAAGAGTGTAGACAGTAGAAGACTAAGTTTAGCAATGTATAAATAGTGATAAGAGTGTAGACAGTGGAAGACCAAGTTTAGCATTGCATAGCATGATTAGTTATTTTATTGTATAAGACATTATTATGGAAATATTATATTAGCATATATTGCTCCCTTTAAGGCACTACTATGCAAATTTTAGATTGGCATGATCTACCCTTGTATGTTATGACGATATTAGTTAGCTTGTACTACTGCTTGTAATTAAATGTTCTGATTGGTCGTAATGCCCGTGACCCTAATCCGTAGGGGTGTGCATTCGGTTAACCGACCCGAATTAGTTAAAACTGAATTAACAGACCTCTAAAATTTTTTAACCGTTAACCGAATCGAAATTTTTTTTAAAAATATTAACCAAACCGAATTTTTTTCGGTTAAACCGGTCGGTTAACCGAATTAACAAAAAATCATATGATTTTTTTGGTTAAAAATTAACCGATTTAACCGACTTAACCGATTTAACAGACTTAACCAACTTAACCGATTTAACCGTTTTAACCTATTTAACTGATTAACCGATTTAACCGACTTAACCGATTTAACCGATTTAACCGACTTAACCGATTTAAATCACTATATAATTAAAAAAATTACATAAGTCTTTGAATCACTACATAATTAAAAAAATTACATAAGTCTTTGAATCACTACATAACTAAAAACATTACATAAGTCTTTGAATCACTACATAATTAAAAACATTACATAAGTCTTTGAATCACTACATAATTAAAAGCATTACATAAGTCTTGAAATTAACACATAATTGAAATGTAAGTCTTTAACATTCTCTATTTATATTATATCCATTTCTTCTCTCCAAAAATCTCCATTTGCATTAAACCTACAAAAAAAAAACATGTGCAAAATTTAGCATATAATAGAAATATACGCATTTAAAAAAAAAACGAATAGATTATAAGTTAACAAGAATAAGATAGTAAGCATACCCTTCAACTCACGAAAGCAGAAGCTCATGAATTTAGGGTAGGCTCTGATGCATTTCAAGAAAAATCTAAACATTGAATCAATTAAAAAAGTAGGAGTGATATGGTAAAAAAATTGAAACTATTAAAATAAAATAATAAATTTACAATTAATTCATATTTTGAAAGACACGTGGAAGGAAGCAGAATTGGATAGGTGACGTGCTGCTGCTCAAGAGAAGATGTGGATATAAATTTGGGTTCAGATTGTTTATAAAATTTTTATTTAAAAATAAATAAACTTACATTACAAACTTGGGAAAGAAAACATGAAACATGCAATATTGCATGAAATATGAAACATGCAGTATAATGCAGTATTTACATTATAAATTTGCGTGCACTATAATGTACAGAATGAAACATGAAAACATGAAACATGCAGTATGAAATATGAAACATGAATTGTTCTCCCAAACGAGTGTTGTGTGTGTGTATATATATATATTTTTAATTATTGTATTTACTCTTTTCATAACCTTAAAATTATAATCGATTTAAACATCGAAAAGTATTAATATCAATTTTAATGCTCCCGTAGCTCATCTTTCTCTCTTTATTTTTTCTTTTCATTACCTAACAATTCGACTCAAATTCATATCTATGTATGAACAATATCAAGAACTACATCAAATATAAAACCAATTTACTCTATTTAAGCTTAATGGTATCTTTCACCAACTATTTTGATTAGCAACCTTGAGCAATCACCGACAATTTGATAGAGCTAGCCTGGTGGCACTTCCATTGGTGTTTGCTTACGATGGAATCATAAAAGGATAATAATTTCTAATATTGCGATGAAATATTTTTCATTGAAAATAAAACGAACCCTTCGATATTAGCAAACCTTACATTGAAATTAAATTTGATTTTGACTGTTAGGAAACTTCCAATGACTAAAGCATGGATGACCCGAAACTTAAAATACAGTTTTTAATATGGTGCAAGATTTTTCAGTAATCTCAACAAAGATTACATTAATTAAGTAATATGGTTTACGAAAGTCGTATAGTATTTTAGTATAATTTAACCCAAAACATTAAAATATAAAATCCAAACACTTAAAACAAGAAGAAAGCAATGAATGTGCATATGCAATGGTGTTTGCAGCAATTATAAAATGCCCACATTGTACTTTGTTACAGAAACCAGTTTAACAATCTGTTTATGCTTGGTTTTTTTTAATGTATCTTTGTGCAGATCCTATCACAATCATGAGATTTCCATTTCCTAATTTATTTAACTAAGCCATTTAATTAAATACATCAGACTTCAGAGTTTGATGCGTGGTGTTGAATGAACAAAAACAGAGCAGAACTCTGACCCTTTACAAAATGAACAAAATAGCAAGCAGGTCAGGTACTTTAACTTAAGGCTAACCTAAGGCTCACGTACTTTAACTTAGCTCTTTGTGGGTGTTAATTTTCCAAAGCCACTTCAAAGTTCAATCAGTGCGAGAAATGAAAACAAAACCCTAAAATTAAAAAAAAAACAAAAGGAAATTAGAAGAAACCAAACCTGGCCTCTGGGTATTAGTCAATTAGTGTGCTGGAAGAGAAATGGATAGCAAAAATGGTGGATTTTCCCGTTTGAAAATCTGAGATTCAGATTGAGAAATGAGAAGTTGAGAACCCGATGGCAGATTTGTGAGTTGTGACTTTGTGCTTGGCTGCTTGCTGTCTGCTGAGTGAGTGCTATTGAGAAAAGGCTTAGTTCTTGGGCTTGGAGCCTGAAGGAGAAAAAATATATTGGGCTGGCCGGCTGGACTTAATTTAAGGCCTATTACTTGCAAAATTCGGTTAAACCGAATTTTTTCGGTTAACCGACCGGTTTCGAATCAATTTAACCGTTAACCGAAAATTTAAAAAACTCTTAACCGACCCTCGACCGAAAATATTCGGTTAACCGACCGATTAACTGAATTCGGTCGGTTAACCGAATTTTTTCGATTTTAACTGAATTTTGCACACCCCTACTAATCCGACGACAGAGAGGGGTTAGGGGTGTTACAGAAAATGTTTTGAATTATACCATGTTTATATGCGTAATTATATTAATTTTCAATTAATATATAAAGTTTTTTTTATGGAAGTTACATGTGCAAATGCAATTACAAAAAAAATATATCCAAATAATTATAATAAAAATTAATCATTATAAAACACGATTAAACTAATAAACAAAATATATTCAGATCTATATTAGAATAAATCTATACAGAGTCCACAAATAGTGGGACATAAACCAAAATAAATATGGACTAACTCATGCATGATAACATAGTGTGACGTGGAAATAAGATCTTAAAATTCCTTGGCCTTGACCTTTCCATTAAATTAAGGTGTAAAAATTATTTTTAATGATGATTATGTTTTTGTTGTCTTGTCTTCTCTTTTATTTGTATTTTTAATAAAATTTTATGCAAATATATATTGAATATTGAATATTGAATATTGAATATTAAAATTTAAATTTAATTATAATATTAATTTTTAGATGAGTTTTAATTTTAATTTTTATGAATTTATTTTTCACTCGAACCTTCTAAATCATGGAAATTAATTTTACATAAAATAAATTAATGAGTTCATCTCAAGGTTATTAGATATAACTTTAAGAGATATTTAATATTAATTGAAGTTAAAGATATTTATCTTTTAGTATTTTAATATGTAATTAAATTTTAATTATTTTGTAATTTAAAATAGAAAATTGAATAAATTAGATTGAAAATATATAGGTAAATAAAAAGTGTGTGATTGTTATTTTCTTTTATTTTAAATTTACTTGGTAAATGAATCTCATGGGAGGTTATGGATTTCCTTCAAACCTACTGGTGTAAATGGGCTCTTTTTAATTCATAAAAGCTAAATGGATTTTATACTAAAAGGAGAGTAAGTTTATTTTACTTTATTTTTTTTAGATTTTTATCTTGAAATGAATTGGAAATATTGGTATAAGTTAAAGACATCAATAAAAATTAAAATTGTTGTTGCACTACTCGACTGCACAACAGAATCCCCATTTAAATGGAGGATAAAATTGAATTAAATTATAGATTTTTTACGCTATAGTATTTAATCTCACTGTTACTGTTATTTTTACACTAATCATAGATAAATACACTTTCCAGAAATTATAGTATTGAGATGCAAAGGTGTATTCAATTGAATGAAAATGAGACGAACAGGATATAACGCTGGCCATGGGGTTGATTTGCTTCCTCCTCCTCAGCTTTAATTTAGAAAATATTTAATTTGCACTTTTCTAAGAAATCATCATGGTTCATCTCTATTTTAATTATTTCAAATGTGATTGTTTTTGATTGATTAATACTATTGTCTTTTGACAATTGTTGAAGTTGAAGTTAAATTTTGTTATTAATTTTTTACTATATGTAATTTATAAATTTAGTTTATGTGCTTTAATTTAAAATTTAAAATTTTGACTTAAATTTTAGTTTTTAAATTCTACAATTTTAAAATTTTATATTGCAAATATATTATTATATGTGTAATGTCATGTCAGCCTGCTATTTTTGCATAATACTCACAAAAAAGAAGCCATGTCATTTGAGTTAGGATTGAATTTTCAAAATTTAAAAAAATATAGAGACGAAAAATGATCAAATGAGAGAACATGAACGAACTCCACAACTTACGCATGAAATGGGACTAATAAAAGAATTTGACTTGATGGATTAAACTTTTACTACTTGAGTCAGGATCCGAAAAATATAATGACTAAAACTGACTAAATTAGAGTATTTTAACTAAATCGGTAATAAACCCATAATATATGGACTAATAATTATGGAACTGGATGAAATACAGATTAAATTAGGTGTGAACTTCAATAATTATCAAATGGCAAATATCTTTGTCTGCCCCCCCAATTCTTTCTTTTTCCCATTTTTATCACTTTTAGCCCTCATTCTGAAAAGGAAAAATAAAATGACAGGGGGTCCATAACAGTATGAACATGCATGCACCATAGAGAGGAAAAGAGAACTCTTATTTATATTTTTATTAAATCGTGACGAGTTATGTTCTTTTTATTAAAATAATATCATGATAAGATTTAAATTTAGCACACATAACTATATATTATTTACATAGGAATTATTTTTCAATTTTTATAGATAATTTTAATTTATACAGTAGAAAAAAAACTGAAGATTTTTCTAGATATAATGAAGGATAGTTATTGGATTGAATGCGAGATCCCTCCACTCCTTATTCTATCTACATAACTAACCATTTATTTCCATTTCAATTATTGGTCAAGGTTAAACACAATAAAGTGACTTTAAAAATAATCAACGATTAGGGTGTTTATCATTTCAAATGTGACATGAATTTGAGTTGTGTTGTTAACTCTGTATGTTGGTCTTGACCTAATGATTAAGGTATTCATCGTCCCAGATGTGACCTGAATCCGAGTCGTGCTAGTCATATTAAAGTTAAAGTTTTGTTCTCCTCTTATAATTTATCAAATATATACATATATATATTGAATTGTCATGTTGTGTGAAAAAAAGAGTTAATAATTTAGTGTTCATTTGGTTTCAAAAATTGAAGCAATTATTTTTGTTTTCATTTTCTTCAAAATTAAAATATTTAAAAAATGTGTTTGGTTTAAAATTTTAAAATGATTTTTAAGAAATAAATATGTAAAAATTAGAAAATAATAAAAATATTTTTAATTTTTAAAATTAATAAAATTGAAAATAATGAGTTTTAATATTTTAAATTTAATTAATGAATTTACTCTAATTCAAAGGTATATAAACAAAAAAGCAATTTTAAATACCAAATATTTATATAGGAATTTATTATTTTATTTATGTTTCGTTTCTAGGAAAATAAGTTCCAAATATTTTCATCATTAAAAATAAATTTTTATTTACTAAGCGTTTTTTTGTTTAAAAATAAAATTTATTTTAAAGATGAATAAACAAATATTTTCAAAAACTAAATGTAACCTAATTCTTTTGTGTTTTTAAAAAATTGAATTTTGGATATTATTTTTCTTTCATGTCTCTTTAAAGCTTTATAAATCAGATTTTTAATGTTTAAGGTTACATGTGCTTAAATTTTTTACTATTTAATTTAAAATTAAATGTACAAACTATCTTACGTTTATAATTAAGGGATTAATTTACTTTCTAGCCTAGAGTATAAGGATTGTCATGCAATTTTACCTTTTTTTTAATAAAAGGTTTAGGGTTTATATTTGATTATTAGGAGTATAGTCTTACTGCTAGTTTAACATTACTTCTCAAAAATGCTTTTGGGGTAAAAAACATCTTTAAAGCTCTAAGCAATACTAAACAGACAAGTTTTGAAATCCAAAAGCAGAAGCGGTTTTTTAACAAAAGATTATGTTATTGACAAAAGCGCTTTTAGGAGCAAAGGATAATTTTAACCCTTATAAAGTGTTTTATATAATATTTATATTAGGTATATAATTATTTTCCTAATGAAATTTATTTTAAATATATAATATCATATATTTAAATTTTACTAGTTATATTTTAATATTTAAAATATAATTTATATATTCAAATTAAAAATTAAAAATAATTAATATTAATTGCTTAAAAGATATTTAAATTTTATATTTCATATATTAAAATATTAACAAAATGTTATAATAAATTATTTTTATAATTTTTCTAAAATATCATAATATTAACTAATTTGAACCTTTTTAAATGTATATTTGTTACTTTATAGCACCATATCTAAAATGAACATTTTATTTCTCAAAACATTTTGACAATAATACTAAACACTTAAATCTTAAACCAAACTTTTCAGAGTACTTCTTAAAATCACTTTTCCCGGCACTTTTGAAAGCATTTAAGAATAATACAATGGTTAATATGAAGTGATTTTTATACTACTATAATTTTTAACGGGATAAATATCAAAATTATGCATGAACTATAGTTTAATGTGTAATTGTATACATGAATTTTGATTTTGTGCAATTTTACACATGAAATTTTGATTTGATCCAATTCTTATAAATTATTAACACAATTATTGATATAACATCATTTTATGTTTATATACTGCATACATAAATAATTATATTTATCCAATATAAAATAAATTGATACACTCATTTCTTTAAACGTGTATGATTAAATCAAAATTAAAATTTTAAGAATACGCTTGAACCAAAATTAGAGTTTTACACGTATAATTACACCAAATTAAAACTTATATATACAAAGTTGATATATAATTTTGAGATTTACCTTATTTTTACCATTACAAGCTCTGATGTAAAACATTAAATATAAATTTCCTAAAAGAATTATTATGCATTATTGTTATAGATGAATATTTTATTTTAAGCTTTTGGACATCATAAAAGCTGATAAAAGATAAGATAAGAGAGAAGGTAACATACCTTTTCACTTTATGAATTATACGTAAGTTCTTTTTTTTTTTTAATGCTAAAGAAACCCACTTCTTCTCTATAAATACATTGACAGGGAATCCATTGCCAATCCATAGAGGTATTTGTAAACAAACCAAAAGACCCAAATACACCAAACATGAACAACACCATCTCTTTAACTCTGCTTCACCTTGCATTTTGCTTCACTTTAGTTTCATTCACTCCTATTTCAGCCCTGGAATTGCATGGAACTGGTGCCAACATGGTCGAAACAACCTGCCAAAAGACACCCTTTTACAATCTATGCGTCTCGGCTCTTAAATCCGACCCTCGAAGTTCCGATGCCGACGTAGCGGGGCTAGCGCAAATCGGAACTGATAAACTGAAGGCCAAAGCCACCGCAACGCTGCGGCAGATCACAGCGCTGCTTAAAGTGGCCAAAGATCCGAAGCTGAAAATGGCCTTGCGTGACTGTGCTGATTATTACAACGCCATTGTTAAATACGATATCCCGGTAGCTGTAGAAGCTGTCACGAAAGGCGACCCGAAGTTCGGTGTCGAGGGGGCGACGGATGCAGCTAATGAAGCCGATGCTTGTGGCAGGGGATTCAAAAACCAACCCAAGTTTCCAATATATGCTAGCAACAAGGTTGTCCATGATCTTTCTGCTGTGGTTGCTTCCATTGTCCAATTATTACTATGAGTACGATGAAATGTTTTAACTGTCTAATGCCAAGTAATGGGCAATAAAAATGTATGTACAGATGTGTTATAGATGTTATGAAAAATGGATAAAGAGTGAAATGATTAGTGGTTTTGTTTAAAAGAAGAATGGATGATTGGCATTGAAACAGTATGTCAATCATTAATTGTCCTCCAATCACATCTTTCCAACACAGATCCTTGAGAGACAATGATGTCTCCCCTGTCTGAAGACGCCAAACTCTGTTATTACTAAAGTGAGGAGTGAGATATAATTAAAATTTGATTAAATTGAAGTATTGTATTGTAAGAAGGGCTAGAAACAGAATTAGACCATTTAACTAAAGGGTTCAAAGGATTTCAAGAATTGCCTAGTTTTGTTGGCTCTAAACGAGGAGTGAGTCAAATCAGGCCTTAAAACGGTGAATATTATTTGGTGGGAAACAGAGAGAATATATATATATTTTTTGCCCTCACCATAAAATAGATAAAAAAATCTACATTTTATCACGTGAATTGTCAAGTAGAAGACACATAAATATTTAATTAATTTTTTAAAATTTTAATTTTTAAAAATAATATTCATATATATTCTAAATTTTTATATTTTAAAAAATTAATTAAATGGTAACATGACAAAAAATATAAATTTAAAAGTAAAAAAATAAAATTAAATGAAACACACAAATTATTATTATTTATATAAAATTAGGGGTCCAATTAAATATGTTTCAACTGAAATTGCAAAGATATGTATAGAGTGATGTCATTTGCTTGCTTTTGATAAAGTTTGCAGCATTTGGCACTATTCTCATCACACCTTCTGCGATCCAAAGCAACAAACTTCTCTAAAAGGGACCATAACTTTCCGTCATTCATTTGTCCATGTATCATTAGTCAAATCCATTGATAATAACTTTTTTAATTTCATCCTTAAATTAGATTAATTTTCTCATATTAACTAAAGTACCTGAAAATCATCAAATAATTCAGATGTTTTTTTTTCTTCTCTAAACAATCAAAGTAACAATGAGGCAATGGATTGAAGAACAGCAGAAAGATCATGCACGGCCTTGTTTCGAAGCTGTTTCTGCACCTCTGAGCTTCATTTCCAGCCTGGGTCTGTTCTAAAATTTTACTTTAAAAGGAGCGGAATTTCTAAATTTGAATAGCTTTTTTTTAATGTAAAAAAGTGTTAATTCTTTTAGGATATTTTTTTCTTATAAATAAATAAATTTAATATTTTTTAATGATTTAATTGTAAAAAAATTAAAAGAAAAAAATCACACTATATAAAATTAAATATTTCTTTCCAATATGTATAAAAGAATAATTAATAATACTATACTAAAAATTTCATAAATATCATTATAATTTCAAAAATTAAATTAAAAAATTAGCCTTAGTCCTATTTCTCAATACTAGGCATCCTAAATTGTACCCTCTGCTTTTTCATAAGATCGAACTCATCAATGATAGAATCTGTTGAAATTTCTCAAGCTATCTCTTTTTTGATGTATGTCACAAAGTAAGTTGAAAGAAAATTATCCTCTATTTTATTGCGAAGCCTTGTCTTCACAATTTTCATGGCTAAAAATGTTTGTTCGGTTGTTGCAATACACACGGGAAGAGTTAGCACAAGACGAATAATTTTATCGAGAGGATAAATACTTGACTTATTTGTTTTAGCTAGCACTTGACACAACTTGACAACTGTAGAAGCTTTCTGCAACTTCGTGCTTTGATGAGCATCAAGTTGAAAATGCTCCAATTGAATCTTCACGTGTAGCTTTTCTTGCTCCATAAAATCGCCCGAATAAAAATCATTCATATATCTTCCACCCAAAAAACTTTGTAATTATCGTATGGATCCAAACATGAGCTATGAATAACTAACTCCACTACCTTATCATTAAAGCGAGAATTCATTTTTGTTAGCAATGAATCGATTCTAGGAATGAATATATCAAACCGATAGTGATACTGAATTGTGATATTGTCTCTCTGGATGCGAGATTGACTTCGACTAGCTTTGTACGGAGCACTTAAATTGGGGACTTCTATCTTATGATCTTTACAAATGGTATGCTGTATGGCTTAAGGAGGCGAAATATATGAAATACAATGTGGTCAAGGGGGTGAATGTTATATAATGTGAACACTAAATCTAAAATACATGATAATTTATATAAAAAATTTAAAAATCTAAAAATTTCAAAAAGGCTACCTCTCCCACGGCCCCTTGATCCTTGTTTCTAGCATCTATTGCACTCTTGATAGCGAATTTCAGGTTCCCGTCTACAACGAATTTCAGATTCCCTTTTTCAATTGCTTCATTAACCCTGGAGAAAGGTGTTATATGAATCAAAGTAGCCTTTCTCAATCTGCGGTCTTTGACACTTTTGAGCAATGTTAAAATCCGATTCAATGTGCCACCGGCTTTGGCATTGACAATATCAACCAGATGCAAGCGAGCCCCTTTATGACCGCGATCGAACTCAGGGGATAGGGTTTCAAAGTCGAGACACAGAGATCGAGATATGGAATCCTTTTGCAAGTGGTTTCAATCAGGTTGTTGGCTGAGTAGCTTACAGTGACAAATACAACTTTAAGAATGAATAAAGAGATGATTTTGGTCATGCTTGGGTGTTGGGAAATTTGAAAGAAAATTGATTGGTGCCTCTGAAATTCAAATCACTTTCGTACTCTTTGATAAAAAATCGTAATTATAGGCTCGAGAATTTTCTAAAAGGAAAAAAGACATCGCCAAAATAAGCCAGAACACTATTATTATGATCTTAATTAATCTGCATTTAATTTGGTTAAAATTTAATCTTTTTTTTTAAAATCAAAGCTAAGATAAATGATGACATATTAGGATTTTTTTATTTTATTTTAGGTAAACTATCATTTTTGTTTGTCTCAGATTACTGTAAGGGCCCAATTTTGTCCGACCAAAAACCAAGAAATAAATAAACAAAATAGAAAACTAAAAACTAAAAAGTCCAAGTCCATTTACAAAATAATGGCCCAAGTATAAAACCCTAACCCAAACCTAGTGTTATACAAGCCCAACTAACCTAAAATTTTTAGAAACCCTAAAACCCTAAGTCCCCCTCTCGCGTCGCTCCTTGCCACGTCAGTAGGCACCCCTCTCGAAGACACCCACGCCCCGAGGTCTGCTCCTCTGCCACCCTTGCACCACAACAGCAAAGGCATGGATCTCTCCCCACCGTTGACAGCGCACTGCCTCTTGCAAAGAGAAAGAAACAAAGACAAAAACAACAGTAGAAATAGAAAAAAAAGGAAAACAAAAAAAAATCAATATTGTGTAATATATGGTTATAAAAGCCTTAACAATGGATGTATTAGAAAAAAAAGAGCAATAAAAAACAGAATAAAAAAAGCAGATTCAAAAGGTATCCGTTTTATTCGTTATTTATTTTCAAAAAATAAAAAAAGAAATACAATAAAAATAGAAAGTCCTTACCGATCTCGTTGTATCGCCGCGTGAGTGGGTAGGGTTGTCGTCCTCGAGGAAATGCGACCTCTTTTTGACGGGAAGGGCCATTGATTCCCTCGGGATTCGCCTAGGCTCCGTCAGAAGAGAGGGCGTGAGAGGAACGCATCCAAGAGCAGTCGGAAGTTTTTTTTCTTTCTCCTTTTTTGCACCACCCTCCGATCTAATTTTAAAAGAAAAATTAAAAAAAAAACAATTTTTTTGAACTCCGGCCACCGGAGGCGACGGTCACTCTCGCCGATGATCGGTGGCCATGGCGGAGGTCTGTCGTCCCTATGGCCGGACTCGGAGACACTTTCAGAGAAAAAAGAAAGGAATGAAGTTTTTTTTTTTAAAAAATAGTTTGCAAATGACTTTTATTTCTTCTGATTTTTCACTTATATAGGGTCATGATACGACGCTGTTTTGGGTGTGACCTTCAAACTCCCAAAACGACGTCGTTTTGGAGTGCGACCCGACAACCCGACCCGAACCGCACAAGATCTGCGTGTTTTGATATGGGGGTCTATTTGTTTCCTTGGTCCTTTCGCTTTTGTGTTTCTTTTTAATTTAGTCCCATTCTTTCTTTAGTTATTTTATTTCTTGCCCTATAATTTTAATTTGTTTACAAATTAATCGCTTTACTCAGCGTTGACCTGCCAAGGGGATGACACGTGAGTTGGGCTTAGGAAAATAACCCTTTAGACCCCTGTACTTTTTGTTTTGTTCTGATTTAGTCCTTTATCTGATGTTCCTTTTCTTTAAAATTTATACTTGCAATTTCACTTAGATTCCAATTTAGTCCTTCACCCTTTTATTATTTTGTCATTATTATTTTATTCTTGTTATTTTATTATTTCTTTTTTTACTTTCCGTCATTTATATTGACCTTTGTAGTTATGCATCTTTCATTTTTATTTTGATTTATTTTTATTTTAATATCTATCATGGTATTACGATTATTATTGTTATCCTTATTACTATTGATCAATGTTATTATCGTTACTATTATAGTTATATTATTCTTGATGCATCATCATTGTTATCGCTACTATTACTTTATTTCTTATATTTCATTTATAGTATTATTTGAACTTGTATAGCAACTTCATTTTTGCTAAGCATTCTATTACACTTCCATCTTATTTTATTTTTGTTACAACCATGCCATGAACCGTGTTTAAATATACTTATCTATTTTTATACTATGCCCAAATAAGTTAAATGCATATTGCTTTAAATGTTACCTTCGTTTTTACTCGATGCATAAAAAAGGAAAAATTTAAAATCAAGGTAATGTTTGGTATTTGGAGATTCGAGAAGTTGTTCCCTAACTTACGGGTTTGACTTTCTTTTTGAACCTAGATAATCGAACATCCTTTTTTAAAACTAAAACACATGAGATTTAAATAGTAATTAAATAATGAACAAG
This sequence comes from Gossypium raimondii, assembly GCF_025698545.1. Taxonomy (NCBI): domain Eukaryota; kingdom Viridiplantae; phylum Streptophyta; class Magnoliopsida; order Malvales; family Malvaceae; genus Gossypium; species Gossypium raimondii. Next base: position 48,609,347 of record NC_068574.1, on the reverse strand, counting down.
CTTATTTTCGAGGATTCGAGATGTTGTGTCCTAACTTACGGGACATGACCTTTTCGTTTTGGTTACCTCGAGATAATAAGGCCTTTTACATATGTTTTAATTTATTTAAGTGATTTTAATTAAAAATATCATTATGTAATATGGGATCGTGTTGTAAATTCTCTTCAAATTTTTAATTCTCGTCACTAAGACATCAATTAATTAACTATGTACCAATTTTGGTGTTACGAGGGTGCTAATCCTTCCTCGTGCGTAACCGACTCTCGAACCCATTTATTAGGTTTTGTAAACTAAAAATCATCGTTTTAGTGAATCTAAAAATTTTATTAAAATGATCTAGTTATGAGGTGATCCGATCACACCTAATAAAAAGGATTGGTGGCGACTCCATTTTCTTTTCTTTTTTAAATAAAAGCCGATCTCAAAGAAGAGGAGAGGTCAAATGGAATCGATGATATTTCCCCGTATATCTAAAATGTTCGTGTCAGGAGAAACCATTTATCCTGAATGAAAGACGTCAAAAAAAGAAACTGAGGAAGGAATGTTGGGAAACTTGAGCATCAATGCCATATCCGAAGAAAGAAAATCTATAAGGCATTTGTCCTTATATCCCCGAAAGTGTTTTGAACAATTGGACTGCAGAAGAGATCCCTATAATTTTTAGAACTAATTCAGAGTAATGTTCAAAACATACTTATTACTCTAAGCCTGGGAGAAATAGGAATCCTTTTGTGAAAAAGGCATATGTCCACTATTTTTATTTCAATAAAATGCATCTTTGTGTTTCATTTGGCAAATATTCTTTTATTTTTTCCATGTCATTCATACTCATACCACACAGATAATTATTCTTAGATTCATTTGTTTTTTGGGTCTTCCTTTATTCCTATAACAAGTCTTCAGATATCAATGATACCAGTGACACTGCTGTTGACTCAGAGTCTCCTTTTGAGTAGGATATATCTCTAGAGGAACTTCAGGACTTTGAAGATGATCGAGATTGTAACTTATCTCTTGATTTGTTAAAGATGATAGAACAAGATGAGAACCAAATCCTACTTTACAAAGAGTCAGTAGAACTTGTGAGCTTGGAAGTTAAACAAGAAAAGAAAAAGGGGAAGATCGGAGCTTGCATCACTGTAGAGACAAAGCGAGACCTCATTGAGTTACTCTAAGAATTCAAAGATATATTCGTGTGGTTTTATCAAGACATGCTTGGTCTAAGTACCAATTTTGGGGTGCACCAACTTCTCATAAGGGAAGAATGCAAGCCGGTTCAACATAAACTCCAAAGGATGAGCCTTGAAGTCCTGTTGAAAATAAAAGAAGAGATCAATAAATAATTTGATGTTGGTTTCGTACAAGTGGTTAAACACTCGGAGTGGGTAGCCAATATAGTCTCCGTCTCTAAGAAAGATGGGAAAGTACGAATGTGTGTAGACTATAGGGATTTAAACAAAGCCACCCCGAAAGGAAATTTCCCGTTGCCTCACATCGACACTTTAGTGGACAACATGGTAGGATATTCATTGTTCTCCTTCATGGATGGCTTCTCCGGTTACAACTGGATAAAGATGCATCTTGAAGACATGAAAAAGACCACATTTGTAACCATATGGGGAACATTTTGCTATAAAGTAATGCCATTCGGATTGAAAAATATGGGAGCGTCATATCAAAGAGCCATGGTAACTTTGTTTCATGATATGTGCACAAAGAAATCGATGTTTATATCGATGATATGATAGCAAAATCCCTAATAGAAAAGGAGCATGTACAAGTCTTGATGAAACTATTTTTGAGGTTGAGAAAATTCCAGCTAAAGCTCTATCCATCAAAATGTACCTTCGAGGATAGGTCGGGAAAATTGCTAGGATTTGTAGTTAGCGAAAAGGGGATCGAGATCGACCCGGATAAAGTCAGGGTGATACAAGAGTTACCTCCGCCGCTCACTCAAAAGGAGGTTTGAGGTTTCTTAGGGAGATTAAATTACATCGCCCGGTTCATTTCACAACTAACTGAGAAATGCGACCCCATATTTCGTCTCCTTAAGAAACATAATCTAGGTGTATGGGATGAAGAATGCCAGAAGAATTTTGACAAGGTCAAACATTACTTGTCCAATGCCCATGTGCTGATGCCACCTAACCCAGATAAGTTATTGATATTTTACTTAGCAGTATATGAGAATTCTATGGGATGTGTGCTTGGCCAACATGATGAGTTAGGAAGGAAAGAAAGAGCAATATATTACCTCAGTAAGAAGTTTACTGAATGTGAGACAAGATATTTGCCAATTGAGAAGTTGTGTTGTGCCTTAACTTGGACAACCCGAAGGCTGGGACAATACATGTTGTATCATACAACTTGGCTCATATAAAAAATAGATTCTTTAAAGTACATGATGTAGTCGGCTGTATTGCATAGAAGAATGGCTCGATGGGAAATTCTGGTCTCTGAATTTGATATAATCTATGTAAACCAAAAGGCAGTATAGGGAGTGCAATAGTGGACTTCCTAACCAGTAGAGCTTTAAAGGATTACGAGCCTTTAAATTTTGATTTTCCAAATGAGGATCTGATGTATGTTGCGACCACTGAAGAATGTGCTCAAGAAGAACATCCCTGGAAACTATATTTTGATGAGGCCTCAAACGCTATGGGTAACAAAATCAGGGTAGTCCTGGTATATCCCCAGACGGAGATCATTATCCTTTCACTAGTAAATTGGATTTTGATTGCACAAATAATATGGAAGAATACAAAGCATGTATCATGGGTATCCGTGTAACCATAGAACGCAAGATCAAGGTACTAGAGGTATATGGGAATTCTGCACTAGTGATCTATCAACTCAAAGGAGAATGGGAGACAAGAGACCCCAAGTTCACGAAGTAGCGAAGGCTAGTCCTTGAGTTAATTAAGGAGTTTGATAACATTACCTTCTGCTACGTCTCGCGAGATGAAAATCAGATGGCTGATGCCCTAGCTACTTTAGCTTCCATGGTCAAAGTGAATAGACAAGAGTATGTAAAACCTATCCAGATGAGTATTTATGAGGCTCTGGCCCATTTTTACAACATAAAGGAAGAAAAAAAGGATGATCACCCTTGGTACCACGATATACTACGAAATGTAAAGAATCTTGAATACCCTGATTGGGCAACCGAGAATGATAAAAGGACGCTGAGGAGACTGGCCAATGATTATGTCTTAGATAGGGAGATCCTATATAAAAGAAGAAAAGATCATGTGCTACTAAGATGTATGGACGCCGTTGAGGCCAAAAATTTTTTAGAAGAAGTCCATGAGGGTGTTTGTGGAATACATGCTAATGGTTTTACAATGACTAGGATAATCATGATATTTGGATATCATTGGTCCACCATGAAAGGGGATTGTATCAATTATGCCAAGAGTTATCATAAATGGCAAATTTATAGAGACAAAATTCATGTGCCTCATTCACTTCTTCATGTTATGACTTCTCCATGGCATTTCTCTATGTGGGGCATGGATGCCATTGGGCCGATCTCTTTAAAAGCTTCTAATGGGCATCAATTCATCTTTGTGGTCATTGATTACTTCACCAATTGGGTAGAGGACACATCCTATGCCAATGTCACGAAGTCGGCAGTCAATAAATTCTTGAAGAAAGAGATCATACGTCGGTATAGAATACCAGAAAGGATCATATCTGACAACGCATTAAATTTGAACAGCAGCACGATATCGGAAGTCTGCAGTCAATTCAAGATCAAACACCACAACTCGTCACTATATCACCCGAAAATGAATGGTGCAGTGGAGGCAACCATAATAACATTAAGAAGATCGTGGGGAAAATGACAGAGGCTTATAAAGATTGGCATGAGAAGTTACCATTTGCCATTTATACTTATTAAACATCTGTCTGAACTTCTACAGGGGAACGCCATTCTCATTGGTTTATGGAATGGAGACAATTTTGCCCATTGAAGTCGAGATTTTTTCTCTTTGTGTTTTGTCAGAGTTGAAGTTAGATGAAGTAGAATGGATCCAATCTCGATATGATCAGTTTAACTTGATTGAAGAGAAAAGGTTGAAAGCCATCCATCATGGTCAGATGTACCAAAAACGAATGATGCGAGTTTATAACAAAAAGGTTCACCCCAGAGAATTCCAAGAGGGAGACTTAGTATTGGAAAAAATCTTGCCAATACAAAAAGACTTCAGAGAAAAATGAATGCCGAATTGGGAAGGATCTTATGTGGGAAAGAAAACCTTTTCTGAAGGAGCATTGATTCTCACTGAGATGGATGGCAAAAATTTGCCCAATCCTGTGAATTCGGATTCAGTCAAGAAATACTTTACCTATAAAAAAGGGGGGAGAGGCCAATGCGAAAACTCGCAAAGGGCGCATTCACGCCAAAGAGATTTTGATTTGAAAACCCGGGAAAGGGCAACTCAAATTTGGATCAAAAATTGGACATTTGGTAGTCGGAGAAATGTTACAATTTAGGGCATCAACAAAGTATTTTAGATCCCCTAAACACATATCAGGCTCAAAATGGTCCTCAAGAGGTTTGTGCAAAGAAGCTCATGTTGCGATATTTGAGGCACCTAATTTCATCTTACTCACTTTGTATTTTAGCAACGTTTGCTATTTTGATTAATCTATTCATTTCGAGCTTTCCTCTCAATAAATTTCAATCTTATCCATCGTTACAACCTTTTTCAAGCATTTTTACATTGAAATAACAATTAATGGACTAACAATATTCAAGTAAAAGGATTTTTACATATTGGTCTGAAAGGTTTCTAAATAGTATAATGACCTGAAATAGGACCTCTAGTTAGAACTAACCAAATCTAAGGGTTGGAAATATCTGGGAAAGAATAGTCTAAACTGTGATTACTTATTCGGGTTTCCTATCAAAGATACCAGATCTGAACAAGAAGGCATGGTAACATATCAGTGATAGAACCTTAAGGAACAACGAGCAATGTCAACCTAAGCACTAAAAATGGGATCATTCTCGAATATGACATTCTGCATTAATACAAATATCATTCATATACATCTAGTTAGGAGCATTTGATTCATTTTGATTATAACATCCTAATTGCTTGGCATAAATATAGGCTTATGAAATAAATTCTACAGTTCATGTTCTCCAAAGAATGGTGTAAAAGATTAACCACAAATCCTATACCCCTAAAGTTGTAGTGGGTCAGATTGAACTCACCATAGCGAAACTTATCTCCCTGAAGTTGCAGTAGAGCAGATTGAAGTTATAAATCTTATCTCCCTAAAGTTACAGTAGAGTAGATTGAAGCTACAAATCTTATCTCCCTGAAGTTGCAGTGGAGCAAATTGAAGCTATAAGTCTTATCTGCCTGAAGTTCCAGTGGAGCAGATTGAAGCTACAAATCTTATCTCCTTGAAGTTGCAGTGGAGCAGATTGAATCTACAAATCTTATCTTCCTGAATTTGTAATAGAGCAGATTGAAGCTACAAATCTTATCTCCTTGAAGTTGCAGTGAAGCAGATTGAAGTGACGAATCCTATACCTCTGAAGTTGCAGTAGGTTGAATTAAATCTACCATAGTGAGTCTTATCTCCCTGAAGTTGCAGTGGAGTAGATTAAAGCTACAAATATTATCTCCCTGAAGTTTCAGTGGAGCAGATTGAAGCTACAAGTCTTATCCCCCTGAAGTGCCGTGGAACAAGATGAAGCTACGAATCTTATCTCCCTAAAGTTGTAGTGGGTCCTATACCTCTGAAGTTGCAGTGGGTCGGATTAAATCTACCATAGTGAGTCTTATTTCCCTAAAGTTGTAGTGGAGCAGATTAAAGCTACAAACCTTATCTCCCTGAAGTTGCAGCGGAGTAGATTGAAACTACAATTCCTATACCCTTGAAGTTACAGTGCGTTAGAATGAGGCTACTTGAGAAATAGAAGCGTCAAAGAAGTCGAGATTCAACAAGACCATACGAAATTGGTCATTCTTAAATTCTTTACTCCATTCCCATTACACGACGAGTAAATAGGGGAAATTGCAACAGCCCAAATTCGTCTGACCCAAAACTAAGAAATAAATAAACAAAATAGAAAACCAAAAAATAAAAAATCCAAGTCCATTTCAAAATAATGGCCCAAATACAAAACCCAAACCCAGTGTTACACAAGCTCAAGCCCAACTAACCTAAAGTTTTCAGAAACCTTAAAACCCTAAGTCCCCCTCTCACGCCGCTCATTTCCACGTCAACAGGCACCCCTCTCGAAGAAACCTACTCCCCGAGGTTTGCTCTTCTGCCACCCTTGCACGAAAATGACAAAGGCATGGATCTCTCCCCATCGTTGACGGCGCACCGCCGCCTACAAAGAGAAAGAAACAAGGATAGAAACAACAGTAGAAACAAAAAAAAAGGAAAACAAAAAAATCAATATTGTGTAATATATGGCTATAAAAGCCATAACAATGGATGTATTAGAAAAAAAAGAGCAATCAAAAACAAAATACAAAAAAGAACCAGATTCAAAAGGCATCCATTTTATTCGTTATTTATTTTCAAAAAAATAAAAAAGAAATACAATAAAAATAGAAAGTCCTTACCGATCTCATTGTATCACCGCTGTGAATGGGCAGGGTTGTCGTCTACGAGGAAAGGAGACCTCTTTTCAACATTAAGGGCCTTTGATTCTCTCGGGATTCACTTGGGCTTCATCAGAGGAGAGGGCGTGAGAGGAACGCGCCCAAGAGCGGCCAAAAGTTTTTTCGTTTCTCTTTTTTTACACCGCCCTCCGATCTAGTTTTTAAAAAAAAATAAAAAATACAAATTTTTTAAACTCCGGCCACCGAAGGCGACGATCGCCATCGCCGATGACCGGTGGCCACGGTAGAGGTCTGCCGTCCCTATGGCCGGACTCGAAGACACTTTCAGAGAAAAAAAAGAAAGGAATGAAGTTTTAAAAAACAAAAACAGTTTGCAAATGACTTTTTTTTCCACTTATATAGGGTCATGATATGATGCCGTTTTGGGTTTGACCTTCAGACGCCCAAAACGTCGTCGTTTTGGAGTGCTACCTAACAACCCGACCCGAACCGCACAAGATCCATGTGTTTTGATATGGGGGTCTATTTATTTCCTTGGTCCTTCCGCTTTTGTGTTTCTTTTTAATTTAGTCCCATTCTTTCTTTAGCTATTTTATTTCTTGCCCTATAATTTTAATTTGTTTACAAATTAATCCCTTGACTAAGCGTTGACCTGCCAAGGGGATGACACGTGTGTTAGGCTTAGGAAAATAACCCTTTAGACCCCTGTACTTTTTGTTTTGTTCTGATTTAGTCCTTTATCTGTTGTTCCTTTTCTTTAAAATTTATACTTGCAATTTCACTTAAATTCCAATTTAGTCCTTCGCCCTTTTATTATTATTGTCATTATTATTATTTTATTATTTCTTTTTTTACTCTCACGTCATTTATATGTACCTTTGTAATTATGCATTTTTCATTTTTATTTTTATTTTGAGTTATTTTATTTATTTTAATATCTAGCATGGTATTATGATTATTATTGTTATCCTTATTGCTATTGATCAATGTTATTATCGTTATTATTATAGTTATATTATTCATGATGCGTCATCATCGCTATCGCTACCGCTACTATTGCTTTATTTCTTATATTTCATTTATAATATTATTTGAACTTGTATAGCAACTTTATTTTTGCTAAGCATTCTATTACACTTCCATCTTATTTTATTTTTGCTACAATCATGTCATGAACCGTGTTTAAATATACTTATCCATTTTTATACTATGCCCAAATAAGTTAAATGCATATTGCTTTATATGTTACGCTTGTTTTTACTCGATGCATAAAAAAGGAAATAATTAAAATGAAGGCAATGTTCCGTATTTGGAGATTCGAGAAGTTGTGCCCTAACTTACGGGGTTTGACTTTCTCTTTGAACCTAGAAAATCGAACATCCTTTTTTAAAAGCTAAAACACATGAGATTTAAATAGCAATTAAATAGTGAGCAAGCTTATTTTTAAGGATTTGAGATGTTGTGTCCTAATTTACGGGACATGACCTTTTCATTTTGGTTACCTCGAGATAAGAAGGTCTTTTATATATGTTTTAATTTATTTAAGTGATTTTAATTAAAAATATCATTATGCAAGGTGGGATCGTGTTTTAAATTCTCTTCAAATTTTCAATTCTCGACACTAAGACACCAATTAATCAACTAGGTACCGATTTTGGGCGTTACGAGGGTGCTAATCCTTCCACGTGCGTACCCGACTCTCGAACCCATTTCCTAGGTTTTGTAAACTAAAAATCATAGTTTTAGTGAATCTAAAACTTTTATTAAAATGATCTAACTACGAGGTGATCCGATCACACGTAATAAAAAGGATTGTTGACGACTCTATTTTTTATTTTTTAAAATAAAAGTCGATCTCAAAAAAGGGTTTCGACAATTACATTTTAGTAATTTATGTTTGAAATGTTACGTTTTATTCATTTACGTTATTCTTTTGTTACGAAGTGGTCACTCTACCGTTAAACTCCGTTACCTCTTTAACGATAGTCCTACGTGGCAGTCCAAATGAGCATTAAATGCCAACTTGGATGTCCAGTTGTTGGGATGAAAATATGTTTTTAATTAAATAAATTTAATTTGGACTTCCACGTAGGACATCCAAGTTGGCATTTAAAACCCATTAGGACTGCCACATAGGACCATCGTTAGGGAGGTAACAGAGTTTAACAGTAGAGTGACCACTTCGTAATAAAGTTATAACCTAAGTGACTAAAATGTAACATTTCAAACATAAGTGATTAAAATATAATATGAGTCAAACAAAAGTAACTATTTTTATAATTTATCTTTTACTTTTACAAATTTTACATGTAAGCGTAAAAAAAGTTTACAAACACATCGATTATTTAAAGCTTAAAATTAGTAATGAAAAATATCAAAAATTTATTTTATTACAACTCAAAATAATAATTTTATTCTAAATTGGATATAAATCATTATTATTTTGGGGTCATAAATGATTAGTGATGGAAATAAATAATATGTATTGAACAAATACATAAAAAGAGTGAATTATTAGAACTCTCTAGAAAAGGTATTTTAGTGTCACTAAACTTCTATTGCCAATAAGAATTAGCAATGTGGGCAGAGAAAATGAAGAGTTTGACAACTTTGGTGATCTTTCTTTTTCAAACTTTTCTTAGGGTGTGGAACAATGATTGGCACATGGGATTAGGGAAGGGAATTGAGCATATTTTCCCTTCCTATTCATGCATTATTATAAGCCTAAATTTTTTATTTTTATTTTGGGTACATCACCATTACAATTTCTTTTTGAAGGGAATGTTAATGGTGGAGTTTGAATCTTATTAATGAAGTCTTCAATCATTAATTAAAAATGCTTTTTATTTATTATTTTCAATGTTATATTGCTAATTGTTTAATTGATTTAGTCCAATTTTGATAACACTAAATATATATTCAATAATCGACAATTTAGTCATCATAAGAAATTTTATGATTGTACAAAATTTGTTAGCAATCCTAGGTCATATTAAGAAAATATCTTTTTATACAAGTTTTGTTCGATCTAAAATATAAGATGAAGAATCAATAAATAAACTTATCATTAAAATCATTACCAAAATTATTTAAATTTATATTCAGTGTGATTTGAATTTTGTCCACACCATCGACCATATTTATAAATGCTTAATTCAAATACGTTTGAAATACCCATATTAATTTTTAATTGATTGTTTAATAATTTTATGTAACTTTTCTTTTACTAAATTTGAATATATAGAACCACTTAATATATATTTTTAATCTATGCGTTATATAAATAGTTTTTATTTGATATAAATTAATGAGTTTTTATATAATTATTTAATTTTTATTTTCCAAAATAAGGAAAATTTAATATTATTTAACGAAATAACTATGAATTTGAAACACATGGGTGTTGGAGCTCCTTTAAAATATAAAATAAAATTTTTCGAGTAATTAGAGATTAGGGGTTGTCTATGTAAGGCTTGGTAGTTGAAAAAATGTGACATTTCACACCCGACCCAATCGTCAGATCTGAATGTGTGACATCTCATCATGTTGCCAAAGCAACTCACATCAATTATGCACACATTTCGGATAACTAAATCACATAAATTACATTTGGTACCTAATAAAATCATTCAAGGATTAAGTGGAATATAATACGAGATAGGGAACTTCATCTCTTGAGACAAGTCATAAATTATTTTGGAAATTTTATCTTCGAAGTTTTCATATCTCGAGACACTACATGTTGTGTCTCAAGGCAGTGTTTCGAGGCAATGTCCTTTATGTCTTAAGACTAGGTCTCGAGATAGAACTCTCCTGTTTACATTTTTTTGCTTTGATGTTTGAATGTCTCGAGACAATAGTTGGAACAGAGAAAAATTAATTTAGCTTCGATGTACTTTTGTCTCAAGACTAACTAGATATGTCTTGAGACACCAGTCTCTTGAATGCAAAACTAAGTGAAATTTGTTTTAAGGGTCTCAAGAGATGTTCTTCCTATCTCGAGACTTAATGCATAAATGGTCAAATTTCCATACTTCTAAGTATCCAAAACCTTAGCCAATTGAACCCAAACTTACCTAAAACTTACCTTAAAACATAATCATCAAATTAAACTATCTAAACACATTCAAACATCACCAAATCATAACCTTCAATGCATCAACACTTAACCAACCAATTCACACAATCAAACCAATATAAACAAACATATTTAGCTAATAATTAAGAGGCAAAATTAAACTATAATAACTTTATAGGCTAGTTTACAAAAATTACCAAATATAACTTAAGTAACATACTAAACCAACCTAGGTACATGCTATATGAACTCAAAACCATATATTTACATACAAAATTGGAACGTAATGACTTCTAGACTGTGCTGGAGAGTTGGATGTATTAGATCTGGTTCCCTAAATGTAGTATATTCATTTTGTATATTTATATTTTTCAAAAAATGGTTCAATAAAATATCCATTAATTACATTAATACTCTTTGTATATTATCTCCAATGTTTTGCACACAAAGCAAAATAGAAGCAAATATTGGCTCACTGGTTATTTAACATTTAAGTAATACTAAGTGATATTACGTGGTCAGATCATAATAAGGAAAGACAACTTGTATTAGTAGATGAACCTAAACATATCCTTAGTCTAATCGAAAATAACCAATTGAAAGAATAAAATGTTTTCTATCAAGGCCAATTGGAAAGATCTTTTGTCTTGAGCATCGGAGCGGATGACTCCGAAAAGATAGAGACATAGATGTGACTAACTAGACAGATAGTACATTGAACATGACCCAATTAGAATAGATCCTAGATCCATTTATGGATTTATTCACTTGTGACGTTCATAATATGTCATACCTTAATCCTTAGTGGATGATGGACTATGTATGCATGAGCTGTATACTTTAATGTAAGTAAAAGCCTAAGTTCAAATGGATAAGAAACTGAAAGCTGGCGTGTTATACGACTTCTATAGTATATAACATCATTCACAATAGTGGAATTCATAACCCAACTAATGGGTAAATAATATTCTCTCATCAGCATTACATGATAGATGAAAAGTAAACATGGCCATGGGTTATTTGTCTTTGTAATAAATGACTTGATTACTATTTGATAGTAGTTGAATTTTTATGACAGAAGAGATGTAATGGTTACCTTGAGATAAAATAGGATCATACTGGGAGAATAGATTTATCCTAAAGAGATTAAGGATATCCTGTGACGGTATTACACTTATGATAAGGTCATTGGACGAACACTTATTAAGTAGCTTTCGTAATGATATGTAATTAGGAAGAGCTCAGTCACGATACTATAGTGGAATGACTTCGTGACTAAATAAGTTTATAATTAATAAGCGAAAAGTTGGAACTTAATTATAAATTATTTGAGTCCTAATTATATATGTTCAATCAAACCCTTCACTAGCTTGTTGAAACTAGAAATAAATTACATGTAAAACCAAATGAATAGAAATGAATAGAAATAATAAAGTTAAAGAAATGGGTCGCATTCACAAATGAATGTGTTTTCTCACTAAGTATAGAAAAGATTTGCGCATAGGAACAAATAAATTTGAACTTGAGTAATGGCTACTTAATGGTGCTAACATAATTTGTAACACCTCATACTAGGCCTAGTTGTTAAGACCAAATCTAGAGGTTACATCAAACCATCAAAAAAATCAAACCTTAATTGTTTAAAGCTTAATAGTGAAAATCATTTATATAGATAAACCAATGTAGAAAAGCAAATTATAAACTGAAGTCTGAAATAAACACATAAAAGTATAAGTCCAGATAAAACTTTAAGTAACAAGAAAAGAAATGATCGAGCTCCTACCACACCGACCCACCTAAGTGTGAGGATTACCTGTAATCCAAACAACAGACAAAATGAGTTTACAACTCAGTGCGTAACCTGCATTCTCAGTTAAACAATAACATATCAGCTATGGTCACAGTTCGTTATTAATTAGTAAATTCTCAGAATCAGATACAGAAACAAAGAATCTCAAATACAGTTTCAGAATATTTCAAATATAGATACAATTTTTTACCCCTAACCGCTACATACCATCTCCATCCATCCCTACACACCACATAGGGTATCAAGTACCCATCCATCCTTACACACGACTTAGTGACTATGTGTCATGTTCCAAAATGGTTGCGATCAAGTTGCCAGGTCAAAATGTGATAATTCGCCAAAATCATAAATAAGTTTGTGGCTTAAATACTCAATTCGGTAGATTGTTAAACTGCCCACAGTTCTTTTCACCATCCCGAACCCAATGTAGATAAAATTTTAACAGAAATCAGATATGTGTATACAAAAATACCAATTCAAATCATGCTCATGTAAGGTAGGCCTAAGTAAGATCATACAAACCCTACGGTAGGCCTACATTCAATTCGAACAGTGAATATGACCCTAGGGAAAAATCTTGATTTTTGACCCACACACTCGTGTGGATTTAGATGGCCTTGGTGGTTGGCTCGTGTGGTTCATACGATCTAGCACACACCTGTGTGGCCTTCTTAGTGTCACACACGGCCTAACACAAATTTCTCTCGACCTAGGTCCAGTGCACGGTCTAGCACACACCCGTGTGACTCAAGACCCAAAAATTTCTCTCACACGGCCTAGACACGCACTCGTGTCCCTAGCCCGTGTGACCTAAAATTCGAAAATAGTGAGTTACACGGCTTAGACAAAAAGCCCTTGTCCCCAGCCCGTGTGCTTTTAATTCTAAAATAGTGAGTTACATGACTTGCCACAATGCCTAACACACGACTGTGTGGCTCACAAGGCCTACCACATAGCCTGACACACTGTTATGTGGCGTCCACAACCATGTTTTTTAGCGTTCACGAATCACAGAATTTTGGGTTTTCGTTACACACCTGATGTTGTTTCGATACCGAAACATGGCAGAGAAATCCAGAACCTAAAAACCACCAACCAATGTCTAATTTAACGAATTAATCAAACTAAAAATGCTAACTTAACATTTGACTTGAATTATTTGAAAACTTCAATACAAAACCCCGAAACAGGAATTATTCGCTTACCAACGATTGAACAACCACTACGCGGAACTAACTTGCTAGAGGAACACTCTTCTCAAGATCTTCGCCTAAATGAAAGCAAATCGAATAGTTAACAAAGAGTTGAGAATCACTAACAGTAACATTCGACCTCGACGAACCATACAAAAGCTAGCGAAAATAAAAAGAAAATAACAACAAAACTTACGCAAAATCCTTACAATCGAAGCAACAAACTACACAGAACGCCGAATACCCGGTAGCAATCTTACGAAAATAATCAAAAGTAAAAAAAAAAGAAACAAAAAGAAGAGGAGAAGAACGATATAGAGAGGAAAGGATAAGGACATCAAAAAAATTTAAAACAAAAGTAACTTATTTAATTAAAAAATAAACTAAATTTATTTACCAAATGGTAAAAATATTTCCTTGACGCCTGTGTAGAACTTATTCAATTAAAAAAATAAACTAAATTTATTTACTAAATGGTAAAAATATTTCATTGACGTCTTTGTAGATACTCGAACACAGGACCAAAAAGTATATAGAAGCTTAACCATCAAACCAGCAAGCTCATTTTTGATACAGATTAACACAGAAATATACTTAAGTCGTGAATTCAAGAATAATGGTTAAACCAGAATAAACAGTAAAATTTCAGGAAGAAAGACTCAAACCATCAATCTTAAACACATAAACAAAACACTTAACCACAAATACAAAGACTAAATTCTATCAGAATTTAACAAACAACACTTAAACTTTTTCTAGAACCGAAAAGTAAAACATGGGTCTCTTTTAGAGATAATTGAAGTCGAAACTCTGTTGAATCTTACAATCTCGGAGACATATAACTTAGCCAATTTCTGAAGCGAATAATCAGTCTTAACCGGAAGAAAATGAGCAGACTTAGTAAATCGATCTATGATGACCTAAACCAAATCATTTTTAGTAGGTGTCAAAGGTAACATACTAACGAAATCTATAGTCACACGCTCCCATTTCCAAGGGGATTCTTAATTAGTTGTAGCAAACCTGAATGCAGCTGGTGCTTAACCTTAACCATCTGACATGTCAGGCTACGTGAAACAAAGTCAGTTACCTATTGTTTCAAACTGGGCTAACAGTAAAGCTCTCAGAGATCCCTGGACATCTTATTCCCATCAGGGTGCATAGCATAAAGGCTACTATGTGCTTCCCGCAAAATCGACTATCTCAACTCAACATCATTAGGCACACAGATTCGACCCCTGAGACACAGTAACCCATCATTGTTTAGTCCAAAATCGAAAGTCCCACCGTCTTCAACGTAATGAAAACAAAAAACCAGAGACTTATTACTTAACTGTTTAATCGAATCTAATCAACCCAGGTTAGCTTAACCTGCAGTTTGGACAACAGACTAACGTCATTGAACAAATTCAGGTGAGCAAACATCACTTTCAAATCAGTAATCTCTCTATAACTTAGAGCATCGGCCACAATGTTGGCCTTACTGGGATGATACTCTATCGTACATTCGTAATCCTTAAGCACGTCAACCCATCTATGTCGCCTAAGGTTCAACTCCTTTTGAGTAAGCAGATACTTGAGACTCTTATGGTCAGTATAAATGATACACCTCTCACTATACAAGTAGTGCCTCCAGAATTTTAGAGCTAAGACAACCGCAACCAACTCAAGGTCGTGCATCGAATAGTTACCCTCGTGTGACTTAATCTGTAGAGATACGAAAGCAACAACCTTACTATCCTGCATTAAAACGTAGCCTAAATCGATATGCAAAGCATCACTGTAGACAAAAAATTCTCTACCAGGTTCAGGCTGTACCAAAATAAGTGTCAGAGTCAGAACAGACTTGAGCTTTTTGAAGCTCATTTCCTTCTCATCAGACTAAACAAATTGTGATTTTTTTTCACAATAGCCTAGTCAGGGGAGCTGTGATAAGCGAGAACCCCTCATCAATCCTCCAGTAATAATCTGCCAAAGCAAGAAAACTCCGAACCTTAGACACATTCCAAACCTGTTTCCACTGGATCACAGCCTCAATCTTTTTAGAATCAACTTGGATCCCCTTAGCTGACACTACAAGACCTAGAAAAGTAACCTCTTGTAATCAGAATTCACACTTGCTAAACTTAGCATACAACTATTTCTCACGGAGTATCTGCAGAACTATTCGAAGATACTCATCGTGTGCACTCTTAATTTTAGAATAAATCAGAATGTCATCGATGAAAACTACGACGACCTGATCCAGATATGGCTAAAATACCCCAGTTTATCAAATCCATAAATGCGGCCGGAGCATTCATCAAACTGAAGGGCATAAGCAGGAACTTGTAATGCTCATAACGAGTCCTGAAAGTAGTCTTATACACATCAGTCTCCATAACCAGGACATGATATCCAGAATGAATATTGATTTTGGAAAATACAGATGCCGTACGAAATTGATCGAACAGATCCTCGATCCTCGAAAGCGGATACTTGTTCTTTACCATCAACTTATTCAGTTGACGATAATCCACACACATCTTGATTGTGCCGTCCTTTTTCTTGACAAATAGAACCGGTGCTCCCTACGGGAACACACTAGGTCGGATGAACCCTCGATCCAGAAATTCCTAAAGCTGGGCATTTAGTTCCATAAACACCTTTGGTTCCACACGATAAGGAGCAATAGAAAAGGAGCAGTACCTGAAAACAGATCAATATCAAACTCGACCTCTCTATCTGGAGGTGTCCCTAACAACTCTTTAGGAAAAATGTCCGAGAAATCCCTTACGGTACGAATGTCTTTAACAGAAAGTTTTACAGAATCAAAATCAGAAAAATATAGGTATCCTCATCCGATCTCAGAATTACCCTCTTAGAGGTATAATCTAAACTGACTCGATGTTTTACAAAAGAATCCATTCCCAGAATTAGATTAAACTCTCTAAATGACAACTCCATCACGTTAGCCAAAGCCACAACAGCCTGAATCTCTAACGGAACCCGTCTATACACTTTATCAACTCGGACTAATTGACCCAATGGACTAATTACAAAAATTTCTCTAACAATATTATCAGCAAGTATACCCAGATTCACATAAACAATGCTAGCTACATACGAGTGAGTGGATCCAATATCTATCTAAGTAAAATACAGAACATAGTGAATAAAGAACGTACTCCCTATAACATCGACATCGCCGCTTACATAAGGACATCGTGCCTTAGTCTGACCCGCACATCGGCCCAGTGCTCTCTGAGATCGGCCAAAACCATTTCTACCTCTATTCATACCACGATTCTAGATGGCTGCCGGGTTGCTCTCGGCGGCTGAATGAAACCTAGAGCTAGAGCCTGTGCAGAAGCTTGCACCTAATCAGATCGCAGGGGACAGTCTCAAACACGATATTCCATCGATCAGCATCAAAGACGAGCCCCCAACTTCCTCTATCACTCGCTTGGATGGTGTCTCCCAGAATCACTACATGTCTGAATCTCAGTCATTGCAACTAGTGCCTCAGTCCTTAGAGGCCCCTCAAATCTAGCCCGTTTCTTAGGGTGTTGCACAGAACTAGTGGGACTCGAATCCTTTTTGAGCTTACTCTGGCCTCTCTCTCGGTCTTTTATCTCGCGCTCAGTGCATTTCACATTCTCTGCTATCTTCACCTTGTCAGCCAAGGTCGTAAAACTTGCTATATCTAAGGAGCTATCAGAACTCTCAAATCATACCTCAGTCCCTCCTCGATCGAATACTCCTCTCATAGTCATTCGAACCAAACTGCGAGCATACCTGCTTAATCTGAGAAAATCAGCCTCATATTCAGCTATAGACCTCTCAACCTAAACCAAACTTATAAACTCATGCCTACAAGCATCCACACAACTCGCCCCCATATACTTGCTCTGAAAGGTGCTCATGAAGAATTCCTAAGTGATCTATTCAAGCTGGGCGCCCTTCTCAACTATCAACCACTACTAAGAAGCCTTATCTCGAAGCAGAGATATAACACCCTTCAATTTCTATGTAGGAGTGCAATCAGTGTCGTTTCTAACCAGTACTCGGCCACAGTAGGGGCAACTCTAGGGACACCTTTAAACAAGTCAGTACCATTCGACTAGAGTCTTTTAGTAACCAACCCTCAGCCTCCGAATTTAGAATGGGTCCTAATGACCCTTTCTAAAACGTGCAACGTAGCCTAAGACAGTACGTCATCCCCGGCTGTTGGATTCTGTGATCCAATCTCAATAGTAGGAATACCAACGACCACGCTGGTCTCCAGATTGGGTATACTGCCTAGAGAGGATGACTCTATTCGAGCTCCTTCTCGAAGCTTATGGCACCCACGAGAACCACGTCCATGACTACTATGTGAACTCATTGCTTCAACTTATCTATAATGCCAGAAGTTTATAGATTAGTTCAAAGTTCTCATCGGGTATCTTACTTCACAATTCCTATCACAGTCTTCAGCTAAGCCAACAAGTCCAGTTACTATAGTATTTTTTAGCTAAATAATATAGCTAAAGTTGAAGTACTTACAGGTTTGGTATCGGAGACTCAATCTTTTATAAAAACAGTTTTCAGAGTTGCTTGAATAAAATTTTCCTTCAAAATACGTTTTAACAAAAATAAGAGCCCAGAAACACATCCTAAATTTTGAAAACCTGGCTCTGATACCACTAAATCTAACACCTCATACCCGACCTAGACGTTAAGACCAAGTCTGGAGGCTAAATCAAACCATTAGAAAAATCGAACCTTAACTGTTTAAAGTTTAACAATCGAAATAATTTATTTAGATAAACCAACATAGAAAACCAAATTACAAACTAAAGTCCGAAATAAACGCACAAAAGTATAAAACTAGATAAAACATTAAGTAACACAAAAATATATTACCGAAATCCTGCCACACCGACCCGCCTAAGTTTGAGGATTACTTGTAATCTAAACAACAGACAAAATGAGTCTACAACTCAGTGCGTAACTTACATTCTCATTTAAACAACATATCAAAAATGATCACAGTTTATTATTAGTCAGTAAATTCTCAAAATCGAATACAGAAATAGAAACAGAGGATATCATATTCAATTTTAGAATATTTCAGATACAGATGTAATTTCCTACCCCCAACCGCTACACACCATCTCCATCCATTCCTACACACCACATAGGGTATAAAGAACCCATCCATCTCTACACACCACTTAATGAATGTGTCACGTTCCAAAATGATTGCAGTTAAGCTACCAGGTGATAATTCGCTAGAATTAGAAATAAGTTTATGGCTTAGCTGCTCAATTCGGCAGATTGTTAAACTGCTCACACTTCTTTCTTTTCACCATCCTAAACCTAATGCAGATACAGATTCAACAGAAATTAGATATGTGTATATAGAAATACCAATTCAGACCATACCTATGTAGGATTATCACACTTATTCATTAGAATTCATATTATATATATAAAAATAATAGACTATTCATTGACAGGTTCTCAGATAATAGTTTTAGTGTTTAAGTAAGATCATACAGACCTTATCCTAGGCCTACGTTTAATTTGAATGGTGAATACGGTGTGAGGAAAAAATCATGAGTTTTGACCCACACGCCCATGTGGATTCACACGGCTTGGGTGGCTGACCCATATGGCCTTTTTAGTGTCACACACGGCCTGTAATACAATCGTGTAGCTTAAAACAGTGACTTATAGGGTCTAATGCACGATCTAGCACACACACGTGTGACTCAAACCCCAAAAATTTTTCTCACACGGCCTAGTACACGTTTGTGTCCCTAGCCCATGTGCTTCTAATTTTAAAACATTTAGTTACACGGCTTATCACACGGTCTACCACACAGCCGTGTGGCGTCGACAACCATGTTTTTTGGCATTCGTGAATCACAGAGTTTTGGGTTTTCCTTACACACTTGATGTAGTTTCAATGTCGGAACAATGCATAGAAATCCATAATCTAAAAACAACCAACCAATGTCTAATTTAACAGTCGAGGAACACACCTCTCAAGATCTTCACCTAAACGGAAGCAAATCGAACAGTTAACAAAGAGCTGAGCATCACTAACAGTAACATTCAACCTCGACAAACCATATGAAATCTAGTGAAAACAAAAAGAAAATAATGACAGAACTTATGCAAAATCCTTACAATCAAAGCAATGAACCACACAGAACGCCCAATTAAACCCGGTAACAATCTTACGGAAGCAATTAAAAGTAAGAAAATAGAAAAAGAAATAAAAAGAAGAGGTGAAGAACGGTATAGAGACGAAAGAAGAAGAACGCCAAAAAGAAGAAGTTTAAAACAAAAAGAAATTATTTAATTTAAAAAAAAACTAAATTTATTTACCAAATGGAAATAATATTTCCTTGACGCATGTGTAGATACTCAAACACAAGACCATAAAGTATATAGAAGCTTAACCATTGAACCAATACCTCATTCTTGACATAAATTAACGTAGAAATAAACTTAAGTCAAGAATTCAAGAATAGGGGTTAAACCAGAATAAACCGTAAAAATTTAGGAAGAAAGACTCGAACCCTCGATCTCAAACACATAAACAAAACACTTAACCAAAGATACAAAGACTAAATTCTATCAGAATTTAACAAACAACACTTGAATTTTTAGGGTGTTACATAATTCAAATTTTATTATAAACAAAACAAAATCAAATAGAAAAAAGAACAAGATAAGTCAAGTTAACCAACAACCATTTCAGCATTAACATGAAGAATACGTATACATCGTTAAATCGTATATCGTTTCACCTTGTTCACATAAATGGTTCGCTCGATTATTCATTATAGTTTCTGATGCACCCTCAGGGTATTTGCATATAGTTTAACATATCAAACATGTATTATTTCAACATTTTTATCTCATTTAGTTAGACATGTATACAGTTAGCATTAATACCTTTTTAATTTAATAAATATCAGACTCAAGGAAAAATACTTGGATCAATCCACCAACATACCAAATAAAGTTTAAAGTGTTAATCGGGCTTAAATACATTAACCCCACAAACTACTCCAGGATACACTCATACCTCCAGGGAATTTCAGTTGGTGCAATGTTCTTGACCCCCGGGGTATTAAGGAACTATTACAATATATATAAGCGCATAGAGCTGAATCTCCCACCTATCAAAACAGACCCTATGGCATGTCAACTATACCTATAACTCTATCCGGCGATGTTAATATGGTAATATTTAATTTTTCAATATTGTATCTCATCAAGCAAATATATATAAACATAATCAAATAATCATAATTCACGTAGTTAGGCATATATGTACCTTTCA
Source organism: Gossypium raimondii (assembly GCF_025698545.1). NCBI lineage: Eukaryota > Viridiplantae > Streptophyta > Magnoliopsida > Malvales > Malvaceae > Gossypium > Gossypium raimondii. The sequence goes on along the minus strand of NC_068574.1, from coordinate 48,588,343 downwards.
AGTACAATCACATAGCAAGTTTACCACTTTTGAGCATTTAATGAATTAAGCATATTTGAATAATTATCTAGTGAATTCAAATTTTGAGAGCACAAATTAGATTAGCTATTTGTTGACTGCTTTGCCTTTCCCTTTGCTTTCCGATGTCTCGAAGTTTTAGCAATTTGGTCTTGGAGGTTACGAAAATAGTTAAGAGAACTTGAAACTTATTTGTTTCCTTTCTCCCTTGTCCGGTCTGAAAATATGAAAGAAAGGTTGATTTTTCTTTTCTTTTCTCACCATTTTACTATTTTAATTAATCATAATTAATTAACAATATTAATCTATGGTTATTATCCATTTTACTAAAGATGAGTGGAAATCAATGGTTGATAACATGTCATCCAGTAATCCATACATATTATTGGTTTAATTGCTTGAATATCATTATCTTAATTGCCATTTAAGGCACTTATCAACTTATAAATCAATTTCCTTCATTTTAGTCACTAATCAATTTAGTCTCGTACTATTTTTAATAACCGATTTAATTCAATAACACTTAATTATTTGACCTCTCAGATTTATACTTGACTCGTAACTATTATATTTTAAATTATTTACTAATTCAACTCAATTAATTCGGTTCGAAGTTAAATTTTACGACACAATTAAAAATCAGGTCATTACAAATTATCTCCCATAAACTCGGCTCTAATCTCAATTTTTTTTAAAAAAAATAAACAAACCTTGACATATGCCTTTGAGGTGTCCAGGTCCCGTTAAATGCCCCTAATGTAATCTTAATCCTAAATCTTATAAATAGCCTATCATATTTTTTTTATTTTTCACGCTAAATTATCCTACCTACTTATCTCCTAATGAAGTTACCAAAAAGCCTTAACCTTTACATTCCATATTTTACAATGGATGTATTGAGATGGCAAAAATGATATATCACTTCTATTGCAACAATAACGGATGAATATTGAATGTTTCTGTTTCTTTAAAATAAGAGTTTAAATATATTGGAGATCGAATTCTCGATTACGTATGAATTACTAGTTCCTATATGTTAGCCAAATGTCAAGTTCAAGTGTCCGTAGGATTGATTTATGCTCTAGTTGAACAATGGAGACCAGAGACCAATACTTTATATTTTTTATGAAGAAAATTTACGATAATGTTGGAAAATATGGTAATACCGATAGACCTTCTAGTTAATAGTGGCATGATTGTGATAGTTCATTCTCATTGTCGAAAGTATTTGGTGGATTATTAGGAGCATTCCTCGAGAATAGGAAAGATTTCAATGGGCAGTTAGTGAAATTACATGGTTGGAGTGTTGATTTAGCCATCTACTAGAGAAAAGTTATTTTGTATGAGTTCTACTATCCTCCAACTGATTAAAAGAGTGCAAATGTTGGATAAGTTTGACAAGTTTGTTCTTAAACATATGACTTATAATGCTCTAAGTAGTAAATCTTTAAAAAAATTTAAGGAAATAATTGAATCAAATTTATAACAATTTAGGAGCTTTAGAAACATTTTAAAATGATTTAGAAGTGGTTTCGAGGTGTCTAGGCCTTAAAGTGAGTTCTCGATAGTCAAAATGGACCAAAACAATGCAATTCGCTTAACCTAGAGTAAAGGTATTGGTACATATGGAAGAAGTACTGATACCTCTCTCTAGTATTGTTTATTGCTGCTCATTGACTTTCATGTTCCAATGCATCCAAGCTTGGTATTGATACTTTATACCCCTAAAGCCAAAATTAAGTGATTGACTTCTTCATTTTGATACCTAAAAGTAATGTACTGAAACCTTGAAGAAGGGGACCAGATTTTCAATCTAATTCTCAAAACATGTCATAACTTCAATTTTAACTACCATATCTCCGATGTAACTTTTAGAAACCTTTTAGAACTTAATTGACCTGTCATAATTTGATATGTTAGATTAGGCTCTCTAAAACACTTGATGGGTTTTCTCTTAAGCAATTTACAAGTATTTTTTTATGTTTTTCGTTGATTTTCGATTTTTAGTATTAATAACCCTTTTATTTAGTTTTAATCCTTTTGAGACCCAAATTGGTAAAATGGTGTCATTGGGAGCCTAACGGTGTATTTGAGTTTGTGTAGGGAGACAACAATAATCAGACCTTAAGAAAAGCTGCATCTAATGTGGGTTTCGCGACATTGATGTCAGGATGTCATGACTCTAAGAGTCCATCACCTCAAGGAGAAAAGACTTCAACGAGAAACTAACTTGGAGTAGTTTGCCGAGGATGTCGTGGCACTAAATGTGTTGTGTCGCGATACCACTATTGATGGTTGAAGTGAAGGAGCCAAGGCCACTGTCGAGGATTTCGTAAGACCAAAACTTGGGTGTCACAACACTGAAGCCTAACGAGTGAAAAATACTACAGGGTAATTTTGTGTCCAACACTAACTCCAATCAACTCATACACTCTAAGGGCATTTTTTTCAAACTTTAGGGTTGAATTTTGGTTTTTATTAAAGCCACTTTTGTTTTCAAACATAAAGAAGCCAACTTTTATCATCATTTTAGGTTCTCTTTTATTTATCTTCTCCACTTTTAGCTTTAGAGTCTTTTCCTTTCTCAGCTTAGTTAGTTGTAGCTGGTAGATTCTTTAGTTTTTATTGTAGCTTTCATTTTCTTACAATTAGATACAAAAACTCTTCTTTGTATTTTTATTTCTCTTTAAAGCATCTTATAGATTTAATCTTTGTTAAGCTTCAAAAGTGTAAATATAACACCCTAATTTTTCAGGATTAGAAGTGTGAGATTTTATGGTTAGGGTTAGTGAGTAGGTTGTGCCATTGTGTTTAGTTGCATGTTTAGGTGACAGAATGAGCTTGCTAGTTTGGTGGTTGGTAGTGTGATAGTGTGCCTTTGGGTCCCGGGTTCGAGTCCTCAAGCATGTTTTGAGGGGCCATTTTTGTTTTGTTTTAAAGGTTTAGATAATTATTTACTTTATTTAGTTTTATTTTATTTTATTATCTTATTTTGATTATTAATTATCTTTTAGTTTTTACTACTATTTTCTTTTTTTACATCCTCCCTCTAATTCGTTTTCTTTTTATTTTTTCTCTTTCTTTTTTCTTCTTTTGGGAAACATTTTACTTGTGGATTTCAAAGAGCTTCACTCCCTTGTCGTTAAGTCGGTGTCTAGACGACATTGATCGTAAATCAAGTGTCAGTTTCGAAACTCCTTCAGTTTATTTGTGAATTGATGATTCAATTTAGTGGCAATCTGTATTTGCGTGTGATCAGAAACCCTTCCTTTTCGTTATCAAATTTTTGATTTATTTTGGTGAAATTCGACATTGTTTGTGAGCTTGTGAAATTGTCCATTCGAAAGGTTGAATATCATGGGATGGCTTGAAACTAGGTGTGATTTTGATTTATTTTTGAGTTATTAATGATTGGGGAACGTTTCGACAACAAAGGCACATATTTTGATGCAGTTTCGTGACCACACGGGTGGCCACATAGGCGTCTGCCCCCACACGGGCAGTTCACATGGCCATGTGCATTTTGGGATTTAAGGTTTCTGAGGTAATTTGGGTGCCACATGTCCTTGTGGCTGATTTGCGAAAATTAGTCAATTTTTCACAAGGCCTGTCCCCTACGCATACAGACACGTGTGTTTGGGAATTAGTGTTTCATTGATTTAGTGTCACACGACTGTGTAGCTAATTTTTGGATTTAAAAATCCTATACGAGCATGTGGGACCCTCACACGGTCGTGCCTGCCCTGTACTCTATTTTAGCAAATGGACAAAGAGTTACACTACCTGTTCACACGGCTATGTCCCTGGCTGACATAGGCGTATGCCTCAGCCACACGGTCGTGTGCCTCCTCCCATACGGGCGTGTTGACCCCAATACGGCCTAGGCTTTCCCACATGGCCAGAGCACACGACCATGTAGCCCTAAGCCACCAATTTTCGTTCTGTGTATATTTTTTATCTGAAAATATGTCTTTGTCTTTTGAACCTTAACTAGGCTTTAGTGAGGGAAGTTAAGACTCCAATCTGGGCTTCGGTTTATGTGTTATTTGTGACCGTTGTGCGAGATATCTGATTTTAAACTCGGTTAGCTGGGTGTGTGCATATGTGTTTCTGTTTGACTGTCTGCCAATGTGTTCATTGTTTCTATGAGGTTGTAACCATGCATGCACTTGTATAAAGAAATTTTTGGGTTGGTTGTGAAGAGAAGGAAGACCGATTACGATCGATCTGGCGCTTTAATCAAAACATGTCTGTCTGATGGCCATCAGTAATACAACATCTTGCATATATGCCACCTTATCTTTATTATTATTTGAGTGGCTTAGTCCACATACCTAGTGTGTAGGGTTAGATGGGCCTTTCGAGATCCTATGTGGTGTGACTGGAGGCTAGAGAGGTGTTTTGGCTGGATTGGTGGGTTTTTAACACTTGACTGCACTCATATGCACCTGGATGTGAGTTACTTGTCTGTAATCGGTTTGTTCGTCATAACATTGTGATGATAAGTATTATTGTATCGACCTGTTAATGGTTTATCTGTTGAGTATTATGTGTGTGATTTGGTGTGTTTTGACTATTGCGTATTCTTGGGACGATGGTTTTGAGTTTGTTCTCTGTTTCTACATATCTCTGTAAGTATTTTTTGTTATTGAACTAGTGGTTGGTTTCTGATCTGTAATTCCGTTGTTAAATACGATTTGAACTCACATTGAGCTCTTGTAGTTCACCCCCTTAGTGTTTCCCCCTGCAGGTACATTTTCGATTTTTGATGTTGGACTAGGTATGCGGAGGTCTCAGACAGTCACGGTTAAAAACAAGTTAATAGTTTTTCTTTTTGATTCTCATTTTGATATACTATTACGAACTGTAAGGTTTTACAAAAATTGTGGTACAAGTTCTGTTTTTTATTTTCTCGTAATTTTTACTTTGTTCATAAATTGTGGTACAAGTTATGTTTTTTATTTTCTCGTAATTCTTACTTTGTTCATAAATTAAACTTAACTTTAATTTTTTGATTGAAATCTAAATAATTGAATGTTTTTGTTTGTAAAGAGAAAAAGGTGTTTGTAATGGATTTGAGATAATTTTTTTGTAAAATTTTCTTACCTCGGTGATCAATGTAACCTCCGGGATTCGTTCTAAACTACTAGGTCGAGTTTTAGGGTGTTACATCTAGTGGTATCAGAGTCAGGTTTACAAAAAATTAGCCTGTGTTTTTATGTAACCGTGTGTGCCTGTGATCTTTTTAAAAGAATTTTGGGAAACTATAGCATAGTGTTTTGAAATGACTTGTGATTGAAAAAAAAACCTTTTTGTAAAAATAAGATGTCCAAGACTCCGGTGTTGGTCTGAGCTAAACTTAGAGAATTGTAATATTAGTTCGGTAAGCTTAGAAATATAATATTTAGACATTTATGCTTGTGTGCGATTTCAAAAATTGTAGATTCTTAAAGCTTAGGTACAAGATTGATATAGATTCTGAAGCTAAGCGAGATCGCAAGGAGTCGTGTGTTTCTCCGGGACATTTTTCTGTTTAAGAGTTAGAGGTCAATGCGATTCTGCCAACTTCGGGTAGCGATAACCCAGAGCTTAGTACTGAGGCATTGACTCGGGTAGTGAAGGAAGTGCTAGAGAAAGTGTTTGATGCAAAGTTAGGGAGGGCTAATGAAATACTTCAAGCTAGGTGCGTAGACTGTGGGAAGAAAATAAATGGCAGTCCTCCGAGGTTGGAGCCTCGATTTGTGAAGTATGTTAGAACGTATTTGTGTGGAAATAAAGGTTTTGCAAAGGGTGTCGGTAGTGGTGCAAGCATTTTATTTTGTGAGCACTATAAGAAGCGTCATCCGAGCAATTGTTGGAAAAAGGTGGGAGCATGTTTTCGTTGCGGGTCTACAGAACATAGGATCCGAGAGTGTCCTCGACAACTTTTAGACATGTATAGTTGTGAATGTTTCTATGTTTTTATCCGCGTATAGTAATTACGTGTGATGGGATAAATGTGTATCTACTTCAGTGGTTAAGTGTTCTGGGTGTGTGTATGAGGTCTTGAATTCTAAAGTCTAATATGGTAGTGCTTTGGGATCAGAGTGCGCAATAGGAGTGTAGTGGTGTAGTTGTGTTAGACCACTATTCTGTTAGTGGATATTTTGGGGACAAAATTTCCTTAAGGAAGGGTGAGTTGTAACACCCCAGGGTTTGAAGTTTGAGCTTTTGTGGTTAGGCTCAGTGAGTAAGTTGTGCTATTGTGTTTAGTTGCGCGTTTAGGTGACAGAATGAGCCTGTTGGTCTAGTGGTTGGTAGTGTGTTAGTGTGCCTTTGGGTCCCAGGTTTGAGTCCTCAGGAGTGTTTTGAGGGACCATATTTGTTTCGTTTTAATGGTTTAGATAATTATTTCCTTTATTTAGTGTTATTTTATTATCTTATTTTGGTTATTAATTATTTTTTAGTTTTTATTGCTCTCTTTTTTTCACGTTCTCCCTCTCATTTGTTTTCCTTTTATTTTTATTTTTATTTTTTCTTATTTTGGGAAACGATTTTACTTGTGGATTTCAGAGAGCTTCGCTCCCTTTTTGTCGAGCCGGTGTCTGGACATCATTGATCGCAAACTAGGTATGGGTTTCGAAACTCTTTCAGTTTATTTGTGAATTGATGATTCAATTTAGTGGCAATCTGTTTTTGCGTGTGTGATTGGAAACCCTTCCCCTTTGTTATCAAATTTTCGATTTGTTTCGGTGAAATTTGACATTGTTTGTGTGCTTGTGAAATTGACCACTCGAAAGGTCGAGTATCATGGGATGGCTTGAAACTGGGTGTGATTTTGATTTATTTCTGAGTTACTAAGGATTGGGGAACGTTTCGACAACAAAGGCACATTCTGTAGCCTGTTTCGGTATGGTTTCGTCACCACACGGGTCGCCACACGGGTGTGTGCCCTCACACGAGTGGTTCACACGGCCATGTGTATTTGGGATTTAAGGTTTTTAGACTAATTTAAGTGCCACACGGCCATGTGCCTGATTTGGGGAAATTAGTCGGTTTTTCACATGATTGTGTGGCTAATTTAGGGATTTAGAGATCTCACACGGGCATGTGCTTCAGACACGACCGTGTCTGATGAGCACACAGGTGTGTGAGACCCTCACATGGTCGTATCTGCCCTGTACTCTATTTTAGCAAATGGACAGAGAGTTACATGGCCTGATCACACGGCAATCCCTGGCTCACACGAGCGTTTGCCTTAGCCACACGGCCGTGTGCCTCCTCCCACACGATCGTGTTGACCCCCACAGGGCCTAGGCTTTCCCACACAGCCAGAGCACAAGGCCATGTGGCTCTAAGCCACCAATTTTAGTTTTGTGTATGTTTTTCATCTGAAATTGTGTTTGTGTGTTCTGACCCTTGACTTAGTGAGGGAAGTTAAGACTCTGATCTGGGTTTCGGTTTATGTGTTATTTGTGACTGTTGTGCGATATATCTAATTCTGAACCCGATTAGTTGGGTGTGTGCATGTTTGTTTCTGTCTGACTGTTTGTCGATGTGTTCATTATTTCTGTGAGGTTGTAAGCATGCATGCACTTGCATAAAGAAATTTTTGGGTTGGTTATAAAGAGAAGGAAGGCTGATTCTTATCTAATCTGGTAGTTTAACTGCAAACTTGTCTGTATAGCGGTTTACTGTAATGCACTGTACTGTATATATACCAGCCTTACTGTGTATTATTATCTGAGTGGCTTAGTCCATATACATGGTGTGTAGGGTTGGATGGGCCTTTTGAGGTCCTATGTGGTGTGTTTAGTTGGATGAGATTAAAAAACTCTTTTGGGATATGATCGGGGGACGAAGAGGTGTTTTGGCTGGATGGGTGGGTTTTTAACACTTGACTGCATTTATATGCATCTAGATGTGAGCTACTTATTTGTAATCGGTCTGTTCGTCGTAACATTATGATGATAACTATTATTGTATCGACCTGGTGATGGTTTATCTGTTGAGTATTCTGTGTGTGATTTGGTGTGTTTTGGCTGTTGTGTATTTTTGGGACTATGGTTCCGAGTTTGTTTTTTGTTTCTGTGTATCTCTGTAAGTACTTTTCATTATTGAACTACTGGTTGGTTTCTGATCTGTAATTTCGTTGTTAGATACGATTTGAAGTCACATTAAGCTCATGTAGCTCATCCCCTTAGTGTTTCCCCTTGCAGGTACATTTTCGAATTTTGATGCTCGACTCGGTATGCAGAGGTCTCGAACAGTCACGGTTAAGAACAAGTTAACAGTTTTTCTTTTCAACTCCCATTTTGATATATTGTTACAAACGGTAAGGTTTTACAAAAACGGTGGTACAAGTTCTGTTTTGGATTTTTCTCGTAAATCTTACTTTGTTCATAAATTAAACTTAACTTTAAATTTTTTTGATTGAAATTTAAATGATTAAATGTTTTGGTTCGTAAAGAGAAAAAGGTGTTTGTAATGGATTTGAGATAATTTGTTTTGTAAAATTTTCTTACGATCACTTCGATGATCAATGTAACCTCCAGGATTCGGTCTAAACTTCTAGGCCGGGTTTTGGGGTGTTATAGTAGAAGTCTCAGCTTTAGTTGAGCTTTCATCAGCACTAGTGCTACTATCATCTTCTACAAAGAATCAATCTTAGGTCACTAAGATTTTATCAATCTTAGGTCACTAAGATTTTCTCAACCTTGTTTTTTATGCTTTTTTTAATGAATCATTTAAATATGAACTTAAATGATGTTTATATATTGATGATGGATAGTAACTAAATCTTATGGTGGTTGGTTGATGGAAATGTTGCATGTTTAGTTTTTGGGTCAAGGACTAAATCATAACAAATGGACTAAATGGAATAGACTTCAAACCTAAAACTAATGCCTTTAGGTGAACATTTAGATAGGTGAGACCGAGAGGAGAACCTATTAAGAACCAATGTGATTGTCCCAATTTAGTTTAGTGAGATCGAGAGATAAACCAAACTAAATCACCTAATTAGGCAAAATGATGACCAAAAGGTAAAATTGAACCAATTAGGAATTTGAACCATTTAGATCCCTAATCTAATAATTGACCAGTAACATGAAAGCCAACCGACCACTTTAGTAAATTGAATTGATATTTGTGTACTTTCATCTATTTTGCAATTTAGTCCTTCTAAGTGTAAGTTAGTGTAATTAATCTTTGATGATGACTTTTCATACTATAATACTCAGTGAGTAGCTAGCTAGACTTTGTAATTTCATGCATTTTCATTGTTAGTCACTTTATCACCCAATCTCTCTTAGGTTTGATCCTCAGAACACTCAGTGTTCCATTGTAACATAAATATTACAGCTGACCTGTCACACTTGTAGTTGAGTCATTTTAACTTCTGATAATTTTATGTTGATTCTTTACTTGATGTTCATGCTTAATAAGTTCAAGTTAAGGCCACCAATTATTCACCATTCATTTGGTGAATGAATACAAACATATGGCAAAACAAAAGCATAAAATCATTTTTTTGGAAGTAACATGAATGAATACAAAAAATTATTCACTATACCACCATTCATTTAGCAAAACAAAAGCATAAAACCAAGTTGAACATATGTTAATAAGTTCAAGCTAAGGCCACTAATTAAAAGATATGGCCAACACATCATGCTTAAAGGATCAAATTTTAAAAATTACACTTTAAAGCAAGCCTTTCAAGTAATAATGAAACTAGTATATATATAAATGAAATAGACTCCTTAGTACGTTCTATTTTAGCCACTAATCATATATAAAATAATTTCCTAGTCTTCTAGCCCCACAATGGTGCGATGTCCCATAGGTTAGGGCGAGCATAAAAACCTTCATGTAAAATCTACGCGCAAAAACAACACATAAGCATCAGCTTAGTAAGTTCAAATGGAAATCACAAACACTTACCTCATCCCACCGTTTTTTTGGCCAATGTGTAAAGTTTAACTCTTTGATAATGATGGCATAAATGAGGAGGAATTGTAAAAAAAATCTCCTATAGAGGTAACAAATCTAATTATTTATGCAATTACATTAATACCATCCATGGTATAAGAACTAATAAAATATGGCATTTATCACAATGAATATAACATTCAATTTACCAGGAATAATCCTTTTTCAATATTTTTATTTTTGTTGCCCTTAGTAATCTTAGCAAAACAAAGGTCATATATTTGGGGCTAACCAACCAAAGCAAAACAAAGGTCATATATTTGGGGCTAACCAACCAAACTCTCTGAAATACTATGCTAAAAGCGCTATCATCTGAATACTATAGAAATGGATCCATATACACTTGCCTTATGACATCAATCACGGTTTCAAATGCATCTTCTAACATATGTATACCATATTGACATGTCAACCATATCCTAACTATTTAACTAAGTTTACAAAGGCATTACATTCATTTTTTTTAAAGTCACATTAGCTATTTCATAACACTTTCATTGATATAAAATTTCAATGATCACAACCATGATTATCACCACTTCATGAAACTTCATATTTAAGACAATATAATTCAATCATGGAAATTATGTCCACTAGTCATACATATCACTGCAAAACAATATAAAATTTTTTATAACTCATTAGTTTAACTATAGCTCCATTTCAACACTCTTTACACTTGGCCAACATTAAAATTACCATTATGAATTAATATGCTCATTTATATTCACCCACTCAAGCACACAACACATTTAAACAAAAAAAAAGTAATATACCAAAATAAGAGTAGAGTCTCCTCAATCTACAATCTTTCCTTTACATTGCTTGTAGTCCCTCTCTCTACTTGTTTCTCTTTATTAGACGATAAATACTTATATTAATAATAAATAGCCATTAATATGGCTTAACTACTTTCTAAGCAAATAAAAACTCAATTTAAACATGATGAGATGATGGAAAAATCATTTCTCTTACCCATAATCAAGCTTTCTCACTCTACCCAACAAACTTTTAAGTTGTGGTTGGAAGAAAATGATGAAGAAAACTAGCTGGAGAAGAGGTATTTAGAATGGAACTTAAGAAAGAGGCAAGGTTGGTGGTGAAATTTGAGGTAAGAATGGAAGAAGGAAGCAAGAAAATGGAAAAAGAAATTATCCTCCTACTTCAAGTGGTTGACAACAAGTGCAGGAAGAAGTCAAATCTCTTATTGTAAAACCAAAATAAACCTTTGTTGTAAAACCATGATCCAATGGCCCTCATTTAATCCCACCTTCATCTAATAACTCCAATTATAAACTCTTATAAATTGACTAATTTACTCCTCTAATGGTAAAATTGCACATCTTAAACACTTCTCTCTAAGTCTATGACTCACTCAATGACATTACCACACTTCAATAATAATTCCCAATGTTACACTCTACTATAAAATTACTAATTAATGTAAGTTTTATTTTTTGAAAATTTACTACACTGCCTTGAATAGTGACACATAGGACATCATAAATTTTGGGATGTTACATCATTACTATGATAAAGTTGGTGACATTAGACCTTATTGTTATAAGCTCCTTAATAATTTGAGATGGGAGCAAAATATAAAGGTTGCACACAGTGTTCCTATATCTTAAAAGAAAATGCAGGTGAGAAAAGTTCAACAGGTAATCAATTATGAAGATCAAGGAAAGATTGATAATCAAGTCAAACGTGAAGTTACCCTTGAAGACCATATTGAAGATAAAGGGATTGCCATGAATACTCAATTAAAGTTTTATAAGAATAAAGGTGTGCAAACTTGTGAAGATCATAAAGGTGGTAAAGGTCCCAATTGTTCTACCAGTTAGAATGCTTATTCATATAGCACCATGTCATATCCCCTTAATGAACTTTAAAATGGAGCAAGGGGAGTGTATTATCCTTAGTACTAAGGGAGAGAAAATCTTATTTGTTTTATGACTTGATTGAAAATTGAGCTATCGAAATGATATTGCTCGGGAACTAGCCTAACGATATTTATCGTTCTCTTTGATGGATTGATTTAATAATTTTTTAGCCCTATGATAGGTGAGAAGTTTTGATATGGTGAAGGAGATGTGTAGTTTGTTGTTGAATCTGATGTTACCTCACTAGAAGCCCCATAGAATTCGTATACTTCAACCTTGCACTAGTTTCACTGTTGAATAAGAGGAAAGGTTTGGTTGTGCATTTCATCTTTAGAATTTTTTTTTTCAAAAGATGGAGAAAGGTGTAATCGAATTTAGTTAGTGTTTTGCTTTCTTGAATAATATTCCTGAGTTGATTCACATGTTATGCTGTCGTGAATGTATTTTGCTACTTAAGAACTTTTACCAAAAATCCAAACTTACGACAATTTTGATTGAGAATATATTTTGATTTTATTCAAGATAAATAAGAAGTAAAATTTATTGATAATCCCAAAATTTAATCAGTAAATATTTGAGTTTAATAACAACAGTATCTCAGTTGATAATATGAGGATATGGAGCATAAGAATAAGCAAAGCATTATCGGCGCTGTGTAGCCGATTTAATTAAAGCATTTTTCAATTGGGATTTCTTGAGGATTATTTGATGATTTTGATCAAGATAAAATAGAGATAATTGAAGATCATATTAGCAATAATTTAAGTCACTTGCTGACCATTTATGTTGTGAAAAACCAGCTAGTATATCAAAATATTATCTCACTTATCCTTTACTTCTAGTTGAAGTCGTGAGGACTATAAGCAGGTAGTAGTGGCATGAGATTAGCTAGTCGAGAGCTTAGAGAGCACGACTTGATTCCTTTGTGAGAAATTTTATTATGTGTTTTTATTTCACCTTTGAATGTTTGCGCTAAAAAAGTAAAAGCTAATTACACCGATTTTGTAATGGCATACTTCATCGATGTCAACAAACATGAAAAATCATCAGATAATTCATAAATATCTCATTTTGTTTTAATTTATTTATCATCATTTAATAGCAAAGAGAACTGACTTAACATCAGCCTATAGTAACAATGAGGCAATGGATTGAAGAACAACAGAAAGATCATGCACAGCTTTGTTTCCACTAAAGATTGGAGAATTGGATGGCTTTTCTGCAAAGCTGTTTTCACATGCCTGAGCTTCATTTCCAGCATCAGTTGCACTCTGAACAGCAAATTTGGGGTTGTTTTTCTCAATTGCATCAATTGCTACTGGGATATCAGCCTGGATAATGGTGTTATATGAAACAATGCAACCTTCCAAGGCCTTTTCCAAGGTGGGGTCTTTGACACTTTTAAGCAATGCTGAAATCTGATTCAATGTGGCAATGGCTTTAGCTTTGACACTGTCAGCCACAATCCGAGCAAGCCCCGACACATCCGCGGTCGAACTCCGGGGGTCGGATTTCAAAGTCAAGACGCAGAGATCGTAAAATGGAGTCTTTTTGCAAGTGGTTTGAATTAGGTTGATGTCTGAGTAGCTTACAGTGAAAAATGTGAAGCAAAATACAGCTTCAAGTATGAATAAAGAGATGATTTTGGTCATATTTGGGTGTTGGGAATTTGAAAGGTAACTGGAATATCGCTTAACTTGCACGTAAAATGGCTTTGGTTTAAAAAGAAAAAAACGTATTTATAGGCTCCAGAATGAATTTTCTCAATGAAGAGGAAATCATATATGGAGCAAAATAAGGCAAAAAAATTTGCTATACGTAATTTTGGCCCAAAGATTGTAATTGCCTTTTAGAATTTAAAAAAAAAAAAAAAAAGTTGTAAAGTAATCCTGTCCTGATAAATTCTATTAGTTCTCCAATTTCATAACAGTTGAAACAAAAAATTTGGATGCTAATTAAATAGAATTTACTAATTATAACGGTTAATTAAATATATATTATATGTAAAATTGAATCTAATTTTTTGAGGAAAAAAATCAAGATTACATAAATCATAACCAGCTAGACGTATTTATTACCACGGGTTAATTTATCATTTGGTACCGGAGTTTGGTCTCAAGGCTCAGTTTGATACATGAACTTGGCTTCAAAGTTCAATTTAGTACCTAAACTAAACGACATTATGCGACCAAATAAATGTTTGACACATGTGCTCTAGTAAAAAAAACATAAATACTTAATTGAATAAAAAAAACGTAGATGCTAAATTGAACATTGGAGGCAAACTATGTACCAAATTCGGACTAAAAGGATCTCAAATATCAAAATAAAAAATTAGATACTAAAATAAACATTAAAACCAAACTTAAGTACTAAATCAAGAAAAGAAACTCAGATACTAAATTAAACATTGACACTAAAATTTAGTACCAAATAATGTATTAAAGATAACATAAATCTAATTTCAATTTTTTATAGGTAAGGGTTAATAATTTATTATCATTTATTCTCAAAAGTAATAATTTATTATCATTTAAAGATAAGATCCATAAAATCACCTGTCATAATTACTATTTCACTTTTCGGGTCCATTAAAATTTTAACAAAATACTTCTTTTTAACATGTTTATGATTTACAGTTATGAGAATATTTTCATAGTACCTATATGATTTTCTTTTTCATGTTTGTTTTACTGTCTATATTTAGAGCTCGTAGTTACCCTTCCCAACAATGTTATCTCTAATGTTTAAATTTGTGTTCTCCCCAAAAAAGTGTAATAAACTTAAATACCAAAATTATATATGAACTATGATTTAATGTGCAATTGTATACATGAACTTTGATTTTGTGCAATTTTATACATGAAATTTTGATTTGATTCAATTCTTGTAAATTATTAACACAATTATTGATATAACATCATTTTATGTTTATATATTGCATACACAAAATAATTATATTTATCCAATATAAAAATAAATTGATGTATTTATTTCTTTAAATGTGTATGATTAAATTAAAATTAAAGTTTCAAGTATACATTTGAACCAAAATTAGAGTTTCATTGTATAATTGCATCGATTATAGTTCATGTATACAATTACACATGAATCAAAGTTTATATATAATTTTAAGATTTATCCCTACATAATACTTATATAATTATAACCAAACATATTTTGTACTGGAAATCATATTGTACTTCATAAGTATGCATTTAAATTTTTTGAATAAATAAATTCTCTCAGTTTTTATTCAACTTTTAATTCAACTGGTAATGCTATTGTTAGGGATGGTAAAAAAAACTCGAATCTAATGGATTTCGATTTGATTCGATGGGGTTAGGTTTTTTGTTTGAAATTAGGTTGCAGGTCAAGTTAGGTTTAATTCTCAAATTAATCAAGTTCGGGTTTAAGAAAAATGGACATGCATAATATAAAAATAATAATAATTTAAAAATCATTATTCTATTTAATAAAAATATATATATAAAAATAAAAGTGTGGCATATTGAGTAGGAGTTGAAAATAGCTTTAATTTTTGGGTCAAATAAATAAATTAATATTTAATTTTGATCGGATCAAGTTATTATTATATCAAAAATAAATAAATTTGAACATATTTAAACATTTATTATTTTTCAATTTAAAGATTTGAGGGTTAATAGATGGAAATTTATTTTATCATATAATATTAATGAAAAATAAAAAAGTAAAAGACATCAAATGGTCGAAATCTGAATGGTTATTACTATCAATATCAAAGCGTCAATTAATTAAGAACTGTGATTTTAAAACTTTGCTTAAAAATGATAAAAATTGTCTGCCGTCTCTGGCACGGGTTCTGTCTGCCGTCTCTGGCACGGGTTCTTTGGGTTTAGGTTTTGTGTTTGTGTTTTTCTGGATTGCTGAGGGGTTTTGATCTCCTTTTATTTTATCCCCTACGGCTTCACGATTGTTTCTCTCTTCAATTGGTGGGCTGAAGTGCTTCTTCAATTCCTGCAACCATGGAGACTGAATTAGCACAGTTATCAACTAATGAAGATGAAGAAGAGATCTTGCAGATTCAGGATGATCTACATCCGAATACAGACGTGGGAGATTATCAGCTTGTGGGGTGTTTCTTAACAGCAAGCATCATAAATTTTTCGGCAATGTAGAGTACCCTAGCAAATTTATGGCACCCCATCTGTGGGGTACAGATTCGTGATTTGGGGGAAAAAAGGTACCTTTTTAAGTTCTTTCATAGTATGGATATGGAGAGAGTTCTAAAGGGTCTTCCTTGGACTTTTAACAATCATCTACTAATTTTGAGCAATCTGAACAGAGGTGAGGATCCGTTAAAAATACCATTAATATTTGTTCCATTCTGGGTACAAATCCATGATGTTCCAATGGGTTTATTCTCTAAAAGTTTAGCAATGTTACTGGCGAATTTTATTGGAGAATTTTTAGAGTATGATGTATCAAATCTGGGAAAGGAAAACCGAAATTTTATGAGAGTTAGGGTGGAGATTGATGTCAGGAAGCCATTAAGGAGAAAGAAGCAGGCTATGTCTAATGGTGTTTGTTCGTATGTTAAATTCAAGTATGAACGCTTATCACTGTTTTGTTTTTTCTGTGGTCGGTTGGGTCATAATGATTCTTATTGTGAGGCAAAAATGATGCTTGGATCAGAACCCATAGAGTTGGGTTGGGATTTATCTCTGCGGGCTCCATCACGTAGAGCTTTGTCTAAAGAAAGTATTTGGCTGCGTTAAGAGGATGAGGGAGTTAGGGAAGTTTGTTGGATGGAGAACAGGCTAGGGGAGAAGGGTTCAAGTTGCGGGATTCTAAGAGTCAGTGAGTTGAAAACCATAGATCCAATATTGGGTTTCAGTTTAGAAGGGAAAAGTACAACTTTGGAGAAACCATGGTCATATAAGAAGCACACATTTATGGATCATGATCTAGAGGATGAAGTTGTAATGGGGGAAGAGGGGAAGAAGCGGAATAGGGGTGAAATGGAAGGACAGATACTTTTATCATCGGCGGCTAACAAGAGGTTAGCCGACCGGTCGCAATGAAAATTTTATGCTGGAGCGTCCGAGGATTGGGGAGTCATCGGACGGTTCGAAGACTTCAGTACGTACTGAAGTTAAAAAATCCCAAAATTGTCTTCTTCATGGTGACAAAACTTAACAGAAAGCAGATGGAAGTAGTTCGCAGGAGATGTGCGTTTTATAATGGGATTGAAGTAGATTCTGAAGGGACAAGGGGAGGGTTATGTTTGGCTTGAAGAACAGATATTGATGTTGGTCTTCGCAGTTTCTCAAAAAGACACATTGATGTGTTAATCGATGATAATGAGAAAGGTGTGAAATGGAGATTTACAGGTTTCTATGGTTCCCCATATGTACAAGACAGGAATGTGTCATGGGATACTTTGAAAAGATTGGCCTCAGGAGTGGAAATTCCATGGTTAGTTTGTGGAGACTTTAACGAAATCAGGTATGGTTTTGAAAAGTAGGGAGGGATTCCCAGAGATGAGAGAAGAAAGGAGTGTTTTCGAAAAACGCTTGATGATTGTCAATTGAACGATGTGCGTTTCGAAGGTAGTTGGTTTACTTGGGAAAGAGGTAATTTACCTGAGACAAATATACGAGAGCGCCTTGATAGAGGAGTCGCGAATATGGGTTGGATTACAATGTTTCCAGAGGTGAAGGTTAAACATCTTTCCCATTCATTTTCAGATCACTGTCCTCTTCTCATTGGTACTACAGAAAAAGGAGTAAAGGTAGGGAATAATGATTTTAAATTTGAAACCTGATGGTTATTGGAGGATTCTTTTATTGAGGTGGTTAAAGGCATATGGGAGAGTTCGACAGGAGACTTGATGCAGAAACTGGAGATTTTGAAAATAGGATTAAAGGAGTGGGCAGGAGAGGTGGAAATGAGCAGGAAAAGATCTAAAAAAGGATCTCTGTAATGTTATTTACAAAGTTATTGCTAAGGTGATAGCTAGTAGGCTTAGAAAGGTGATGGGGATTTGTATTGATGAAACCCAGAGTGCTTTTGTTCCTGGGCGATTAATCTCTGATAATGTGATGCTAGAATATGAAGTAATGAATAAGTTAAAACAGAAGAGGCTGGGGAAAAAAGGGTTCATGGCCGTTAAACTTGACATGAGTAAGGCTTATGAAAGGGTGGGATGGAGTTTTACTGAAGGAATTATGATAAAATTGGGATTTGATTCGGAATGGGTGAAGGCTATTATGAATTGTTTTTCTACTGTTTCCTACTCAATTGTTATTAATGGACATAAAGGGGATACATTTTCTCCTAGTAGAGGTTTGAGACAAGGCGATCCACTTAGACTATTTTTATTTCTCTTTTGTGGCGAAGGTTTATCGAGTTTACTGAGGCAGGCAGTAAAGAGGGGCTCGTTAAATGGCGTTAAGGTTAGAAGAAGTGGGCCGCAAATCTCCCATCTTTTATTCGCAGATGATTGTGTTTTGTTTGGTGAAGCAACAAGCAGAGGTGCAAGTATCTTAAAGGGCATTTTGGATGAATATAAATCTCAATCAGGACAGTGTAAATTTTGAAAAATCATCCGTTTTCTTTAGCAAAAATACTTCCGAAGAGGATAGAAGACAAGTTAACTCGCTGGGGGTCCGAAGGTCGAATGAACCAGAGAGGGAAGCTTTCCAAAATCTGAAGGATAGGTTCAAAAAAAGCATCGACAATTGAAGCATTCGATTTCTTTCACAGGGAGGCAAAGAAGTTTTTATTATAGCCATTTTACAGGCTACTCCTACCTATTCGATGGCATGTTTCTTATTTCCCAGAACACTTTGTGATGAACTGGAACACATTGTGGCCAAATTCTGGTGGCAGAAAGGGAAGGGAAAAAGAGGAATCCATTGGTGCACTTGGAAGAAACTTTGTTGTTTGAAAGAAAATGGGGGAATTGGGTTTAGAAATTTTGGTCAGTTCAATATTGCATTATTTGCGAAACAAGGTTGGCGTCTCATTAATTTTCCAAATTCGCTTTTGGCTAGAACTTTAAAAGCAAAGTATTATCCGGATTCTTGTTTCTTAACAGCGAAGCTTGGAAATTTACCTTCTTTTACCTGGAAGAGTATCTGGGCTGCTAAAGGTTTGCTCCAAAAAGGGATGTGCTGGAGAGTGGGCAGAGGAGATAGCATCTCTGTTTGGGACGATTGTTGGATTCAGGGGGTTGACAAAATCGACATAAACAACAGTACATCCAGGAGGGAAATTAAGTTGGTTGCGGATCTTCTTGATCACTCAAACAGAAAATGGAACTTGGGGTTAATTCAGAATACCTTTCCTGAGGATATAGTTCGGAAAATCCTTCAAATTCCCCTTGCAGAGACTGCGCATGATGATTTTCAAGCTTGGAAAGGGGAGTTATCAGGTGAGTTCTCTGTCCGCAGCGCCTATAAACTATTACAAAATGCAAATATGGATCCTAGTGACTATTTATTACAAACCGAAACAAAGGATTTTTACAAAAAACTATGGAGCCTTCAGCTACCATCTAAAATTGCGTTTACAGTCTGGCGAATCTCTTGGGACTTTATTCCATGCTTTGTGAACCTCAGAATAAGGAGAGTGGTGTCAAACGATAGATGTCCCCGATACAGTTCTGAGGTAGAAGGCAGCCTTCACGTCTTCCGAGATTGCCCTACGACAACAGAGGTGTGGCATTTGTTAAATTTCGAATGGGTTATGAATAATAGGAGCCATACTATATGGGAATGGTTAACCTGGGTCTTTAAGAGGGGAAACAATGACCAATGCTTTTCCTTTTGCTATGCGTTATGGTGGATATGGTTTTCTAGAAATCAACTTATTCATGAGAGAAATATCATTCCAGGAAGGGCTTTAATACTTAACATTCAAAGATATGTATCAGAACAGAAAGGATTAAATGGCCTAAAAACTAAGGCAATCACTTGCAGAAGCTATCGAGTTCAAGAGCTTACACCGACAGCCAGGATCCATTTTGACGCAGCATACGACAGTAATACTTCCAGCTCAGCATCCGGTCTTGTAGGTTGGGACACGAGGGGTATCTTGGTAGCGTTAAAAACAATTATTCATAGAAATGTTCCTTCTCCTTTCGCAGCAGAGGCTCATGCATGTTTAGAAGGAGTAAAGTTAGGGATTTCATTACGAATCCATTCAGTGAAACTCATGGGTGATTCAAAAACTGTTATAAAGAAATGTCAAGAGTCCTCTACAGACAAATCAGTTATTGGAGCCATCATCAGAGATATTCAACAAAAGAAAACCGTCTTTCAAGATCTTATTTTCCAGTATATTCACAGGTCGGAAAACTTAGATGCTCACAGAATAGCAAAGATTGCATTAGAGAAAGGAGAAACGTTTTACCTGAAGGGTGAGGAACTGGATAGTCAGAATCTGGCTTTGGTAGGATATCGGCCAAGAAATCCAGATTGAGGAATTGCTTCAGAAGAAATGCGACTGAAACAGATAGCAGAAGTGATAAATGAATGCTTAGGGGACTGCTATTAATTAAATGTGGGAGCTTTGGAAATTACAATTCGTCAGACGTTATGGTTGCCAGCTGCTCATTGATTTGACTGGGTTAGGTTTTAATAAGTTTTTTTCCTTTTATTGATTTGATGTTTCTTTTTGCAAGTCAGAAGTCTGATAGTTTTTTTAAGCTATTTCATTGTTTGTTTTTTCTGGTTTCTTTGTTTGGGCCATTGTTTTGGGCCTTCTGTTTTTAATTTATTTATTAATAAAACCCCAGTCTTTGCTTCAAAAAAAAAAAACTTTGCTTAAATTAATATAATTTTAAAATATAATAAAATACAAAAAGAATTTATGCAATGCATAGGTTAGAATTAAAAGTGTATCCTGACTTAGTTGGTTTGAGTTTGATCCATTTTATTATTTAAAGTTAATAAAAATATAAAAATGATTTTATATTAATGTTATATATTTTCGAAATAAATTTGAATAAAAATATTTTATATTATTTTTTAAATAGTAGAACAAATCATTTAGGCGGACTAGAACAAGTCTAACTCAAGCCCAAGTTTGGAAAATTTTTTGAAACCAAGTCTTGCCCTCCTGATCACCTCTAATTATAACCTCTAGTTACATAATATGTTATTATTACCAACCACATAAAAGGGTAGTGGTTAAGCCCCTTGTTGGCATTGTAAAGAATAGGGTTCGGATCTTGTTGTCATCTTCCTCCAACTTTGCAATATGTACCAAAAATAATATATTATTGTTGAGGATGGGATCTTGGGTCACACTATGAACACATCAAGTATTGTTTTATGTGGAGATTTTGTCTCGCAATTCAATTGAGATCTTGAGTTGGTTTATAAAGTGACTCTATCGAGAGTTCAAGTGCCTAAAGAGGCAATAAGTTTACAAAAAGGAAGTGTCTTATTGGGTATCTGAAAAGGTAAACCATACGTGTTGTGCATGGTTGAACTCGAACCTATACCTTATAGCATATAGGGCATTAATGAGTCAGAATGCTACCACTTGGGCTAGTTATAAGGCATTGTGCATGGTTTGACTTTTATGACACTCGATAAGGGGACCCTGTTCTATGAACCCGCTACTTATTTAGGCACTTGAGTTCTCAATAGAGTTAATGCAAAATCCCCCACCAAGGATAATACTAAATCTTGTTGAGGGATTCGTCAACTCCAGACGAATTATATTTTGTAAACTTCTCTTAAAGAATTGAAAATCTCTTTACAAAAAATTTTCAAGTCTATAAAATTTATAGTCATAACTAAGGGCTTAAAAAAAGCACTTTTAGCTCAAAAAATACTTTTGGAAGAAAAGCTGTGCTAAATAAGTTGTTTTTAGCTGAAATTTTTTACTTTTCAAAAAACACTTTTAAGAAGTAGAAACTAAAATTTTTAGCTTTTCCTCCCCAAAAGTATTTTTGGTACTTAATTACTTTTTATTTAAATATTTAAAATATAATTTATATATTCTAATTAAATTTTAGAAATAATTGATATTTATTACTTAAAAATATTTAAAATTTATAAGAAATTCTCAAATCTATAAAATTTAGGCTCCAATAACTAAATGTTGCCCATAGTTTTAGCTTGTATCAAACCAATCATCTAATACATGAGCTTCTCCAAGGGCGGCCTATTTTGAAGGGTCATATAGGAGATGTAACCATAATTTAATCTATTAAAAAGAGGACTATCTGGAATGGAAATAAAATTTTCATTTTGTCACCTAATCATGTACTGTAAATAACTCAAACAAGTTCCAAAGAATGGTAGGATGAATTCAAGTTGAATTTGGAGTTACATAATGAGAGATAGTTATAGAGAATAGATATAATCCCACAACGTACTGCCAAAATTTTACATGGTAATTTAACTCACTCCCTCTCCTCCCCATAACTTCAACTTGCAAACGAGGGATAAATTACCAGCAAAAAGTGAACTCCATAGAAACATATGATGTTGAACAACAAAGATAGACCAACAACATTTTTATTTCTATCCAAAAAATCTGCTCATTTTTCCTTCAGCAGCTAAACCAGCAACAAAGTCCATTAGACTGCACAACAGAAATAGAAATGAGAAATCCGTTTTCGAATCCAAATTAAAACTGTTTTGCCACAATAATTGTTACGTACTAGGGGGTTTCGAAGGAATGAAACTGAAGTTGGATCTCTCTCTGTTGCTCTTACCGGCACATGAGATCCTTGGGAAGCCATTGGTGTAGCTTTGGATGGCATTCCTACATAAAAAGGATTTGCATATGAGATGCAGAAAGTGGGTGAATTTGAAAATCCCATAAAATAAAATATTTATTACCTTGAAAGATTATGACAATACAGAAAAGGATGATAAACACCAAGGCAAGCATATTGCTACTAGAAGGAGGTGTTCCCTTAGTAATCTTAATATTCTTCAAGGCTTTCATCCGCTTGATCCTCGCGCGCTTTAATCTCGCAAGTTCGGCTAACTCCCGGATTAACTTCGGGTCGGCCGCATCCAATGATGGCGATCTCGGAGGTCGTGGAGGCTTAGGGGATTTTTTATTGCTCAAACTTTCACATTTCTCCTTCACTAATTTATTCTCTTTACCATCATCTTTGATATTATGATCATGTCCCACAACATTCATGCTCGTCATTGCCTGCATGTTCTTCGCATAAACACTACCTGAATTCGAAGCAACACTAGACAAAGACACTCCATCGTCCGACGACCCTTGGGTGAAACTGCCTCTAGCCTTAGCAAGCAGCAGTTCTGCCATGTTTTTAAGGCCTAAAATAGGGTTTCGTTTATGGTATTCTTCTTCTTCTTCACCAGTGATCGGTTCATTTTCAATGTCAAGTTTTAAATCTTTATCCCCATGAGCCATCTTTATTTGATCAGCTTCTCCCAATGCTCAAAGAACCAACTTTAAGCAAAAGATTCAATGTCAAGAATTAGCCCACCACAGATATACATTATAAACTGACAATGATGAGAAGACGATAAGAGAAAATAAAATTTGTCACAAAGCCCTAAAATGCCTAGAAAGAAAGGCCAAAGATTGGAATTTTAAAAATGGAAAATGAATAAAAAACTTGTAAAGGTGGCCAAAAGGCACACTTTGATTCATACAAATGAAAAAACGATTGAAAACCTAGAAAATGTATCAATCAAAACCCGACATTCATCAATAAAGAAAGATAAAAAAGGAAATACCTTGTGAAGAAAGAAGAAGAACCCAGATCCGATGATAAGCGCAAAGTCACAAGTGATAGGCTTTGCTTAATTTATCTGCAAAAAAAGCTCGTAATATATGAATAGATTGACAGATAAGCGTAGCCTAATTCATCATACGAAAATTCAATGTTGGAGTAATTAACAGCTTTGACTCAAAAAATAAAATAAAATAGAATATAGATAGGAACTAGAAAAGTACTACAAGTGGAAATAGAACAGACAAGACACGTATATGAAATGTAACAAACATGAAATAATATCTTATTTTAAAACACCCTTCATATTAGTAGTAACAAATTATGCAAATTCTGTTTTAGATCCATAAAGATTAAGCAATGGCCAGGATGAAATTTAGTAAATTTTTTAAGGGACTCGAAATTAAATTGTAATTTTTACGATAACGAAAATGCAATTTCACCTTTTTAATAGCTTATATCTTTATAATTTTTAAATGATTAAATCAAATTTTTATAATTTTAGGGGGTTAAAGTACAATTTTACCTTTACTAATAATCTAAATGGAAAATTTTCCATTTTAGGCGCCCAAGGTCCTAGCCCCCCTAATTTTGCCCCTGATAACTATTTCTAATAACCGGATATAATCAATGCAATTCTTTAATAAAAATGCTTATTTTTTGGATCATTAAATTAGAAAATATTTTGCTATAGTTGTTTTTCATGGAACAAGTATAAATAAATGAAATGTATTTGCTTTAACTTTTTTTAATTTTTTTAATATTACATGAGGACTTGTGACAATATTTCACCCTTACTTGTGGAGTTTTTTAACTCCACAAGTAAAGCATCAAATAATTTTCTTTCATGAATTAACCCAATTCTTTTTAACCATGATGATAAATAATAAGCATATCATGATATCTATATTGGGTTGCCTTTGAAAATGTAATGACCCAATTTTGATAGTGCTGAAAAATGAGGTTTCAGAATTCAATTTCAGAATCGAAGTCAATGAAAATGTGAATAGAAGTATTCACAAAGTTAGTATAAAAATATATTAGTAAATAATCAAGAAATCATTAATTAAGGTTCAGACTAAATTCTAAAAGTACAATCGCTATTGAATTTTAATTTAGAAAATGCTTGAAGACCTAATTAGCAATTAATCAAAGGACCTAAATGGTTATTAGACCATTTGTATTATATGATAGTGGATGATAATGATAACATCTACTTAGTTTTATTAAGGAAGATGATATAATTAATTAAACATGTTTTAAGGTTAAAATTAACGTTAATTAAGTTTAATTAAATTGTTAATCATCATATATAAGGAAATGTTAGTGGAAAGATGGAACGCATCCATCCTTCATCCTTCCATTGTGTCATCCAAGTGAGGAAAAGAAAAGAAAGAAAGAATAAAGTTTTTCCCTCTTGCAATTTAGTCCAAAATCCCTAAGGTAATCATGCTTTTCCTTTGAAATTTTATGTTTTTATGATCATCTAAGCTTGATTAAGCTTATCCATGCCTTGGATTTATCAGTTGTTAAATGTTTGTCAAGTTTCCATTAATGGGTAATTGATGAAATTGAGTTTGAATTTGATGAGAAATTGAAGTATGAGTTTTAAGTATGTTAGGACAAAGTTGAAAAGTAGAGAAAAATGTTGGAATTGATTAGAAAATTCAATTAAGTTATATAGTTAGCTTTGTGACATTAGGAACTAAATTGAATAAACTAAGAAATTATGCTATAGATTAGAAGTATAAGGTCCCTCATGAAAGGATATAAAATCGTTTTTAATTTGATGTTAGATATCGAAAAATATGAGTGTTTCGGATATAGAGACTAAAATTAATAAATTGCAAAATATGTTTGATTATATGCTTTCATGTGATTGAGTGGAATCTAAAATCATTTTTTACAATTGAATTATCGAAAGTACCTAAAGACGACGCTAGGTCGTCCTGAGAGAAAGGAAAGGCGAGAGCCGTACACGAGTAACAATTATGATTTGTGCTCTCATGGTTTGAATTCAATACATACACATATATTCATATGACTTGTATCAAACTATCTTGATTGAGGTAAAATCTCTTCTTGTCTCATGAATTTGGTAAGTATTTCATGGTTGATAACTCATAAAAGATGTGGTGATATGTATGTGATGATATGAAATGGTATAAATTGAATTGGATTGGATTGAGCATGATATAAATTGGTATTATATGAAACTATGATATGAGATCATGAATATATATGATTTTGAAACACTGGTTACCCTATTAACTATCTCAAGATGTGTCGGGTATAGTTGGCATGCCATAGGATTAGTTTGCGAGATTATACTTTGATTTATACTGATGAGGCACGGAATACAATTTATACTTCAAACGTTCCGATGATGCACTAGGTGTCAGATATATCAGTGTGATGGTTGAATGATCCGTGTATCCATCTTGAGTCCGTGTCCGGTTAATAGGGATAATAAAATCTATACCTTTCTAATTGACATTTGATATGTAAAGCTAATAACAAATGGTCTATCTTGTATATAAGTATCCATGTGGCAAAAGATGGCATGTGAAAGATCATGCAAACCAATTCAAATGAGCCCAAAGCGTTGATATGGATATAAAATGATATAGTGGATTCAAATAGAGATATGAAAATTAAATGAATGTTGAATCATGCCATGACATACATGTAATTAAGATTTGATGATAAAAGGGTTATATGGCCTTTGTATGAAATTGTCAAATGGAACTTGGTATGGAGTTAAGCATATGAGACATGAAATGTGAACTTGATATTATTTGGTAGTTGTCGCTATTGATTGCATTTTTTATCTTATTTCCATTTGATTATTGGTTCAAATCATGTTAGTACCATCGAGTAGTAGTTCTCAAAATACGGTTTATTTATTTCTATGGCGGTATCGTTAGATCTTAAGGTTTTGAGGTGAAACAACATCCGAACTCAACTCTCGACTTAAGAAAGTTTGCATAAGTTTTACTTTGTTTATAGCAATTGGTCATGAATTTCTATTGGCGTCCATTTTGGATGCTTTAGTCCAAATGGTAAGAATGTTATATTTTGTAAATTTCAATATATTTTGTTTATAGCAATTGGTCATGTTATACCATGTTAGCATGTTCATGATCAAAACTAGTAAAATAAGGATGTATATGCTTATTTAGTATATATATGATGTATGAGACTCAAATGGATGTAAATATGCATATGACCATATTCTTTAAGAGATTAAGAGTACCAATGAAGGTAATTTTGTAACATCCCTCACCCACCGCGGTCGTTGGACTCAAGCTATAGAATGCTACAAAGAATTAATAGAATATTTACATGAAAAACTAAATTCAAGAATAACAAATAACATGCAATTATTACATATATCATGCATAACAAACAAAATCGAGTCTAATTTGAGCTTATGAAAGCTCTAAAATTGACCTAGAAACAAATAGGGATCAAATTGTAACATTTTCAATTGATAAAGGTAATTATGTAAAATAGGGTCATACGGTACGTGTGTCCGTGTCGTATAACTCTCTCAAGTCGTGTGGATCAAATTCTAAAATTTCATCAAAAGTCACACGATCGTGTGGTTGGGTTGTGTAACAAACTAAGACCGTGTGAAACTTAAATGACCAAATCTACAATACTCACACAAACGTGTGGCTAGCCTGTGACAATCGAGAACCGTGTGGGTTAAATGCTTCGTAATTTCCAGATATACACGATCATGTCACCAACCCGTGTGTGACACACAGTGTGGTACAAATATGTCATTATGTACCTATTTCATGTCAAGACAAACCAAAGGCTTAAATGATACATATAAGGCTATTCAAACATGCACAAATACATTCCAAAAACATGTCTAAATATTCATTAAACCAATATGCCAAAAACAAGTCTTCCACACCATTCAAACAAAACATTCTAATAGCTAACATGTTAATATACCGGTTCCTTTGTGACTTTCATGTCACCTTAACTCAAACAACCAAAGCTAACATTGGCCTTTATGCATGCTTATGTACCTTTAATTTCAAAGCATGAAACATTTAAGATATTAGCACAAGCTAGATCCAAACATCACCATTCAAATGAATTTAAACACTTAATAAAACTTATACACCGATCATATAGTTATCAAGCACAAGTATTCATGCACATTATAACCATTAACATCCAAATGACACTTATACATATCAAGCCTATATAAATGCCACAAATTTGAGTTCCAAACAATTAAAAAGCCTACCGAGACCTGAAGTGGATAATGTGAGCTTTGGAGTGATCTAATCCGTCGAGTTTCAGAAAAGATAACTACATGCGAGAAAACACAACAAAGCATTATCTATGCCCAAGAAGTTCATGTAAAATTTTACTTAAATTACCTTGATCAATCAAAATTTAAAATATTAAGATATACTGAGACTAACATGGAAATTCTTTAGCATCCTATCATTTTGCATGTATATCAACAAGTACATTCAGAGGTTAGTTCATTTACATGACATAAATTTAATAGATAATCAAATACATGTTTTAACAACTCATTTCATAACATGTAATAGCCATTTCATAACTCATTTGCAAACACATACATGTATATTTATTTTCATTCATGTACCAACATTTCATCCTCTTCTTGTCTCATGAATTTGGTAAGTATTTCATGGTTGATAACTCATAAAAGATGTGGTGATATGTATGTGATGATATGAAATGGTATAAATTGAATTGGATTGGATTGAGCATGATATAAATTGGTATTATATGAAACTATGATATGAGATCATGAATATATATGATTTTGAAACACCTGGTTACCCTATTAACTATCTCAAGATGTGTCGGGTATAGTTGGCATGCCATAGGATTAGTTTGAGATTATACTTTGATTTATCTTGATGAGGCACGGAATACAATTTATACTTCAAACGTTCGATGATGCACTAGGTGTCGATATATCGATGTGATGGTTGAATGATCCGTGTATCCATCTTGAGTCCGTGTCCAGGTTAATAGGGATAATAAAATCTATACCTTTCTAATTGACATTTGATATGTAAAGCTAATAACAAATGGTCTATCTTGTATATAAGTATCCATGTGGCAAAAGATGGCATGTGAAAGATCATGCAAACCAATTCAAATGAGCCCAAAGCGTTGATATGGATATAAAATGATATAGTGGATTCGAAATAGAGATATGAAAATTAAATGAATGTTGAATCATGCCATGACATACATGTAATTAAGATTTGATGATAAAAGGGTTATATGGCCTTTGTATGAAATTGTCAAATGGAACTTGGTATGGAGTTAAGCATATGAGACATGAAATGTGAACTTGATATTATTTGGTAGTTGTCGCTTATTGATTGCATTTTTTTATCTTATTTCCATTTGATTATTGGTTCAAATCATGTTAGTACCACTGAGCCGTAGTTCTCAAAATACGGTTTATTTATTTCTATGGCAGGTATCGTTAGATCTTAAGGTTTTGAGGAGTGAAACAACATCCAGAACTCAACTCTCGACTTAAGAAAGTTTGCATAAGTTTTACTTTGTTTATAGCAATTGGTCATGAATTTCTATTGGCGTCCATTTTGGATGCTTTAGTCCAAATGGTAAGAATGTTATATTTTGTAAATTTCAATATATTTTGTTTATAGCAATTGGTCATGTTATACCATGTTAGCATGTTCATGATCAAAACTAGTAAAATAAGGATGTATATGCTTATTTAGTATATATATGATGTATGAGACTCAAATGGATGTAAATATGCATATGACCATATTCTTTAAGAGATTAAGAGTACCAATGAAGGTAATTTTGTAACATCCCTCACCCGGTCTGGTCGTCGGACTCAAGCTATAGAATGCTACAGCAATTAATAGAATATTTACATGAAAAACTAAATTCAAGAATAACAAATAACATGCAATTATTACATATATCATGCATAACAAACAAAACTGAGTCTAATTTGAGCTTATGAAAGCTCTAAAATTGACCTAGAAACAAATAGGGATCAAATTGTAACATTTTCAATTGATAAAGGTAATTATGTAAAATAGGGTCATACTGTGTGTGTCCGTGTCGTATAACTCTCTCAAGTCGTGTGGATCAAATTCTAAAATTTCATCAAAAGTCACACGATCGTGTGGTTGGGTTGTGTAACAAACTAAGACCGTGTGAAACTTAAATGACCAAATCTACAGTACTCACACAAACGTGTGGCTAGCCTGTGACAATCGAGAACCGTGTGGGTTAAATGCTTCGTAATTTCCAAGTATACACACGATCATGTCACCAACCTGTGTGACACATTTAACTGGTACAAATATGTCATTATGTACCTATTTCATGTCAAGACAAACCAAAGGCTTAAATGATACATATAAGGCTATTCAAACATGCACAAATACATTCCAAAAACATGTCTAAATATTCATTAAACCAATATGCCAAAAACAAGTCTTCCACACCATTCAAACAAAACATTCTAATAGCTAACATGTTAATATACAGTTCCTTTGTGACTTTCATGTCACCTTAACTCAAACAACCAAAGCTAACATTGGCCTTTATGCATGCTTATGTACCTTTAATTTCAAAGCATGAAACATTTAAGATATTAGCACAAGCTAGATCCAAACATCACCATTCAAATGAATTTAAACACTTAATAAAACTTATACACCGATCATATAGTTATCAAGCACAAGTATTCAGTGCACATTATAACCATTAACATCCAAATGACACTTATACATATCAAGCCTATATAAATGCCACAAATTTGAGTTCCAAACAATTAAAAAGCCTACCGAGACCGAAGTGGATAATGTGAGCTTTGGAGTGATCTAATCCGTCGAAGTTCGTAAAAGATAACTACATGCAGAGAAAACACAACAAAGCATTATCTATGCCCAGAAGTTCATGTAAAATTTTACTTAAATTACCTTGATCAATCAAAAATTTAAAATATTAAGATATCTTGAGACTAACATGGAAATTCTTTAGCATCCTATCATTTTGCATGTATATCAACAAGTACATTCAGAGGTTAGTTCATTTACATGACATAAATTTAATAGATAATCAAATACATGTTTTAACAACTCATTTCATAACATATCGTTAGATCTTAAGGTTTTGAGGAGTGAAACAACATCCGAACTCAACTCTCGACTTAAGAAAGTTTGCATAAGTTTTACTTTGTTTATAGCAATTGGTCATGAATTTCTATTACGTCCATTTTGGATGCTTTAGTCCAAATGGTAAGAATGTTATATTTTGTAAATTTCAATATATTTTGTTTATAGCAATTGGTCATGTTATACCATGTTAGCATGTTCATGATCAAAACTAGTAAAATAAGGATGTATATGCTTATTTAGTATATATATGATGTATGAGACTCAAATGGATGTAAATATGCATATGACCATATTCTTTAAGAGATTAAGAGTACCAATGAAGGTAATTTTGTAACATCCTCACCCGATTCGTCAGTGGGACTCAAGCTATAGAATGCTACAGCAATTAATAGAATATTTACATGAAAAACTAAATTCAAGAATAACAAATAACATGCAATTATTACATATATCATGCATAACAAACAAAACTGAGTCTAATTTGAGCTTATGAAAGCTCTAAAATTGACCTAGAAACAAATAGGGATCAAATTGTAACATTTTCAATTGATAAAGGTAATTATGTAAAATAGGGGTCATACGGCTGTGTGTCCAGGTCGTATAACTCTCTGAAGTCGTGTGGATCAAATTCTAAAATTTCATCAAAAGTCACACGATCGTGTGGTTGGGTTGTGTAACAAACTAAGACCGTGTGAAACTTAAATGACCAAATCTACAGTACTCACACAAACGTGTGGCTAGCCCGTGTGACAATCGAGAACCGTGTGGGTTAAATGCTTCGTAATTTCCAGTATACACACGATCATGTCACCAACCCGTGTGTGACACACAGCTGTGTGGTACAAATATGTCATTATGTACCTATTTCATGTCAAGACAAACCAAAGGCTTAAATGATACATATAAGGCTATTCAAACATGCACAAATACATTCCAAAAACATGTCTAAATATTCATTAAACCAATATGCCAAAAACAAGTCTTCCACACCATTCAAACAAAACATTCTAATAGCTAACATGTTAATATACCAGTTCCTTTGTGACTTTCATGTCACCTTAACTCAAACAACCAAAGCTAACATTGGCCTTTATGCATGCTTATGTACCTTTAATTTCAAAGCATGAAACATTTAAGATATTAGCACAAGCTAGATCCAAACATCACCATTCAAATGAATTTAAACACTTAATAAAACTTATACACCGATCATATAGTTATCAAGCACAAGTATTCTGTGCACATTATAACCATTAACATCCAAATGACACTTATACATATCAAGCCTATATAAATGCCACAAATTTGAGTTCCAAACAATTAAAAAGCCTACCGAGACTGAAGCTGGATAATGTGAGCTTTGGAGTGATCTAATCCGTCGAGTTCTGTAAAAGATAACTACATGCAGAGAAAACACAACAAAGCATTATCTATGCCCAGTAAG
Organism: Gossypium raimondii; assembly: GCF_025698545.1. NCBI lineage: Eukaryota > Viridiplantae > Streptophyta > Magnoliopsida > Malvales > Malvaceae > Gossypium > Gossypium raimondii. The sequence continues at coordinate 48,556,117 of NC_068574.1, read as the reverse complement.
TTCATGTAAAATTTTACTTAAATTACCTTGATCAATCAAAAATTTAAAATATTAAGATATACTGAGACTAACATGGAAATTCTTTAGCATCCTATCATTTTTGCATGTATATCAACAAGTACATTCAGAGGTTAGTTCATTTACATGACATAAATTTAATAGATAATCAAATACATGTTTTAACAACTCATTTCATAACATGTAATAGCCATTTCATAACTCATTTGCAAACACATACATGTATATTTATTTTCATTCATGTACCAACATTTCATCCATTTCACTTTCTATTTTCGCTCAAAGAATTAAAGAATATTGAACTCAGATACACGGAATTGATTTAATTCCACAAACTGTAGAGTTGATTCGCTTATACAAGCTTTATTCGATAATGCTCACTCAAGCTATTGTGAATCCACAATATGTGATGGATCTCAGGTATCGATAAAGAATAATTCGATTTGCTCACAAAAGTTGTGATATTTGAATTTGCTCACACAAGTTGTAGGTCAGGTTTACTTTTGCAACTTTATTTTATGCTACTCACTCGAGATGTCGAGAATCCACAACACATGTTTGATCTTAGCCATTGATAAAGAAATCCCCGACCAATGCCAGATTGCCTTTTGAACCTTAGTGGTATGTCATTCATATTCTAATCATTTATTAAATTCATTTAGGTATCGTTACAATTTCTATATCATTTTAATCATGTAACCGTATATACACTTTTTATATATCGAATAACAATCCATATAAATTTTAAACCTCATAACATCATCACATACATACTATTCAATTACATAAATGATCACATCCATTCAATAGCATATACTTATTCAAATTTATCATTTAATTCATATTTTACAATTGAGTTCATTTGATGCCAAACGTTATAATCACAATAATACAACTAGAATATTACATAATATAACACAAACATATTATGAATTAATAAAATAAGTCTCATATGAGCTTACCTGGAAAACGACAACTACAAAGTGTTAGGGGCTAATTTGCAATTTCTCCTATTTCTCAATTAACTTCTGATTGATTTAAATCCCGATCTATAATAATTCATTTCCAATTATCAATTCCAATTACCTTATAACATCCTATTCAATTCATATGAAAACTTAATTTCATTTTAAACAATTTCTCTAAATTTTTCATTTGATTCAATTTAGTCCCGAAAACCAAGACTCATAATTTTCACATTTAAGCCCTTTTTTCATTTTGATTTCAATATCATCCTTGTATAGCCCTATAAATTCAATAATTATAGAAATTTCATGTCAATTTTGAAATATTTTCATTTTAGTCCTTAAAATCAAAACTAACAAATTTCACTTTACAAATTCATCCTATTACATTTCTAAGCTTCAAATGCTACCATTAAACATCAAAAACCTCAGAAATAATCAATTGAAAATTTTAAAACCTTTGGCAATTTTATGATTTAGTAATCAGGATAGCTAGATTAAGCTACACAATCTCAAAAACATAAAAATTACGAAAAATCAACTTGTTTAGGACTTACATGCAATGGCCAAAAGTATGAGCATCAACAATGGCTTTCCTAGTTTCACTTGATGAAGAAACGGTGATGAGAAGAAGAAAAATGATGAAGTAAACACTTTTTACCTTATTTTAACATATGCTTAATCTTTAATTAAACATTATTTAACATATTTTTCAATTAATTAGTGTCCCTACTGTACACTACCTTTTAAAAGTGGTTAATTGTCACTTAAATCCTTAAACATATACCCTTTAAACCCTTTTAACTAATAAAAAATCAATAGCGATTAACTTTTACGATTTTTACGATTTAGTCCTTCTACCCTAATTAACCATCCAATCATTAAAATTTCTGGACCAAAATTCAATTCATCTATATAAAAAATTCGTAAATATTTATATTAAATATTTATGACGGGCTCAGTTTACGAAAATGAAGTCCTGATACCTCATATTTTAAAACCACTAACTTTAGGGTCAAACCATTTGTACTTTAACTAACTATCCAATTAGTAAATTTATCAGATAAAAATTTAATATAATACTATAATTGACTCATAAATATTAATATTTAATATTTATGGACTCACTCGTCAAAAATAGGGTCCCGAAACCACTGTTTTCGACACCATTGAAAAACAAGTTGTTACAACTCTCCCTCATTAAGAAATTTCGTCATTGAAAATTTTTACCTATGAATTGTGTTCTCATAGATTCTTCTGTTTCCCAAGTAGCTTCCTCGATGCCGTGTCGGTGCCATAGAACTTTCACTAACAGTATCCTTTTATTGCGAAGTTCTTTTACTTATTGTGCCAAGATCTTTATCGGTTCTTTTCAATACAATAAGTCAGACTGTAATTCTACCTCATCAGGAGTAATCACATGGGAAGGATCCGACCTATACCATCGTAGCATCGAAACGTGAAAAAAATATTGTGAATCTGTTCAAGTTCTGGAGGCAATGCTAAACTGCAAGCCACTTAGGGGTGAGCAAAATTCGATTCGACTCGAAAAAATCGAAAAAAAATTCGAATTTCGAGTTAAACGAATCGAGTTATTCGAGTTAATCGAGTTATTCGAATCAACTCGAATTTTTTTTTCGAATTTCGAGTTCGAATCGAGTTGAGTTTTTGAATTCGAATAACTCGAATAATTCGAATAATTCGAATATCAAACTATAATATTTTACAGTTTTACCCTAAATCCTAAACTTTTTTACTTTTCCCTCAAAACTTTTACTCCTTCCCACTTTTCCCCCAAAACTTTTACTCCCCTCTCCTCCCAACCCCCAATCTACCCAAAATCCATTTCCCACCAAAATTTTACTCTTCAATTCATTTTTTTTCAAAATTTTACTCTCAAAAACCATCAAAACCTTTTATTTTCCCCCAAAATTTTTACTCCCTCCCACTTTTTCCCTAAAACTTTTATTCTCTTCCCATCCCACCTCCCATCTACCCCAAACCCTCCCCCTCCAAATTTTTTTTAATATTTTCCCTCCAAAATTTTACTCCCCTATTTACTTTCCTCAAACTTTTATTCCCCAAAACTTTTATTTTCCCCTAAACTTTTACTTCTCACCCTTTACTCTCAAATAAAAAATTAAAATTATTCAAAAAAAATCACTAAACATAAATAGTAATAATTTTATTTATATATACTATTTATATTATTAAATTAAATTTCACATTTTATATTATTTATATTATTGAATTGTTTAGTCATATTGAATATTTATATTAAAATTGAATTCTTAATTATGTCATAAAATATTCGTGTTAAAATTTTATATTGGTATCAATTTCAAATTTTATTTTTAAAATAAATTTTATTAAAAATCATATTTTTATATTTAATATATTTTAATTCCAAAATACATAGTGACAAGAATCCAAGATAATTGAAACAACTAAGCAAACAAATAAGCTAACCAAGATATAAAAATTAATAAATAAATTATGAGATGATGAAAGTTAATAAAAAATTTGATTAAGGTGGACAAATTTTATTACGATGGGTGACAATGGTTACAAGGACCCAAAATTAATTTTTAAAATTTAACTCGAACAAATATATTCGATTCGATTCGATTCGAATTCCATCTCACTCGACTCGATTCGAGAAAACTTCAAATAAAGTTAGGATGATAAAATGAGATTCGAAAACTCGATTAACTCGAAAATTTTCGATTCGATTCGATTCGATCGAATGCTCACCCCTAAAGCCACTAGTCTAATTCTCTTGATAATTTCATATGATCCTATGAACCTCGGTATGAGCTTTACTTTTTTATCTAATTGTAGAATCTCTTTCCCAAGGCGAGACTTTCAAGAGCACACTGCCACCAATCCAAGACTCGATATCCTTTCTTTTTAGATCAGTATACGATTTTTGACGGTCCGAAGCAGCTTAAAAATAGTTTCAAATATGCGGAATTTATATTTTGTTTCTCAAATAAAATCAATCCCAACTAGCTTTCTTTCACTTAATTCTGACCAGTACAACGAAGTTCTTCAATTACAACTATATAAAGCTGTATATGAGAACATTTAATACATGATTGGTAGTTGTTACGATGCAAAAATTTAGTTAACTTCTCGAGTGAGTAATCTATTCTAACTGATATGAAATGTATGAATCTAGTGAGTCTATCAACAATAACCTAGATTGTGTCTTTCTTTTTCGGTGATAGCGACAAACCTTATCTTGAGTCCACATTGACTTGATCCCATCTCCATTCCAGAATCATCATAGGTTGCAACAAACTTGACAGAACTCGATGCTTAGCTTTAGCTTACTGACGTATAAACCATTTTGTCATATATTCTGAAATCTCTCTTTTCATAATTTACCACAAGAACAATTGTTCCATAAAACTATACACTCTAATACTAATCTGCTGAAATGAATAGGTCCTGATATGAGTTCCACGCAATTTATCTCACTTCAGGTCTGAATATTTAGTACACACATGAATAATTTCGAAAACATAAATTTCCATTACCAATAACACTACTTTGAAGTCTGATCATTTTTAACAAGTCGTCGTTTAACTAGTAACTCTTGATCAACTTCCTGAAATTCTTGAATTCTGTAACACCCCTAACCCGTATTCGTCGCCAGACTAGGGTTAAGAGGCATTACCAAACAATTCACATCATTATAAAACCATTTCTGAAACTTTGATCATGTATCATCATATCACATTCATTCATAATCACATTGTCCCTTAAATAAGTCTACAATATCTAAAACATGCTTTTAAGAAGGTTAGGGACTAAAATGGTTACACAAAAAAATTTCTGAAACTTTAAGAATTTTTTAAGTAACAGACGTCACTCGCCCGTGTGAACAGCCGTGTGGACGAATATAGGTCATTTGCAAGGCCAATTTGCCACTCATAAGGGTCAACCCTACACAAGCACAAAATATACCATTTTTATACACAATAGGCAGTTTAAACATTATGAATTCATGCATCAAACATTAACCACAATTTCATCAAACATGCCATACCAATTCAACCATTTCATTTATTCATACACAAACTTTTGCCTAACCACAAACATACCAAATTGATGTGATTTATTATTTAACCAAACAATCATCATTAAAACCAATTTAACAAGGCATGTAAATCAATGTCTTTTAGACCTAAAATACTCCATTCCTTTTTCATCATCTCAATTACAACCTAACCTCTCAATACCAATATAAACAAACACATAAATACCATTATTCATCAATCGTGAATATCAATTTGGACACTTCTACTAATGCATCAATAACTTTACTAAAGCTTACCACATAACCACAACCACATACCAATTATAAGGCCATCTACATATCAAACCTCACATTATAAACAAGCCAAATCTCATGGCTCAATACATTTCAAACATATAGGCACCAATAGCCAAAATCACTTATAAACTTAATAAACCAACTAGCCTATACATGCCACATAACCAAAATTACAAATCTTTTAATTACCGAAACCATACCTGGATAGTATGATGGGATCTCCAATGACTTCCAACCCGAGCGAGCCTTCGAAACACTATAAACATAGAAAAATAACACAAAGTAAGCTATAAAGCTTAGTAAGTTCGTACGGGTAATAAACTCATATTAACAACTAAACACATTTTAAGTAATTATATAAAATATAATACAATTCATATGATCTCACAAATTCAATCACATAATCACTTACATAGCTAACCTTAGCTTTCACAAGTTTAACCAATTTAATTCTCATATAACATTCAATTCATACTTCCATATAGCCAAATGAACACATTTTGGTATACAACATATTTAAACATATATCTTTCTTATTTCATATACATGATACGGTATGAACTCACCAATTCATTTTTATTCGATTCTCACATAGGTTCTGTACGTACCTGTCTTGCTTAACTCGATCGTACTTTCATTCTCAACTTTCACTTACTTGTTGATTTCTGTCACGAATACCTTGCTTTCATTGTACCATCACTAATAACCATGTTTCATCCGCTTTTCCCATTGAACCATTTGGAATACTAAAGGATACTCGGGAATCTCGTACACATGGTACTGTAACAATGCCATATCCCAGATATGGTCTTACATGTAATCTATTATCGATGCCAATAGCCTAGTCATGGTCTTACGGGAAATCACATATCGATGCCAATGTCCCATACATGGTCTTACACGAAGTCTCATTTCAATGTCATATCCCAGATATGGTCTTGCATGTAATATCAATAACCCTAATGTCATGACATTTGTATCCTATCTATTCCTAAGGTTCAACCGAGACTTTTACTTTGTCAAATATCCGTCGAACATTTCCAAAGCATTGTAATACAATTAAATTCATTATTTAAGCATTCACCTTAATTATCCCAATTAAGCAGTTAAACATGTATAATTTAATGCTTATTAAACATACGAACTTACCTCATTCACTAAAACGACGAATTAGGTCAACTAATCCGATACTTTGTTTTCCCCATTCTAGATCCAAATCTAGTTTATCTCAATATAAATAAATATTTTGACTTTGGATTTGTGGTCCCGAAATCACTGTTCTGATTAACCCTAAAAACGGGTTGTTACAACTCTCCTCCTTTGGGATTTTCGTCCCCGAAAATCTTATCAACAAATAGATTAAAGATTTTATGCGGATTGTTTCTCAATCTCGATCAAAAAAATTTATGCGGAAAGCTTGATCTTTACCGTCTCAGCATTGATACATATAGTACAATATGAGCCTTCCCAAGTTAGTTAAATAAGTTACTGGTCTTACCTTTTTAATAATTTCATACAACCCAAATAATCACAAAACCAACTTCTCTTTATAGTTAAGTCGAGAAGTTCTATTCCCAAAGTAATACTTCCACGACCACTCAGTCCATTAACTGAAATTTAATACTTTTACGTATCAAGTCTGCATAAGTTTTCTGTCAATCTGAAATGACTTTCTAGCTTTTACAAATTACTTTCACTTTCTCTTCAATTTCTCTGATGAAATTTATCTCGTTAATCTTTTTCTCACAAAGTTCGATCCAGTACAATGGAGTTCGGTAACTGTAATCATACAATACCTCATACAATGTCATCTTTATACTCACATGATAACTCAACCAACAGTAGTAGTCGTTCTTAGTTGCTTCCAAACTCTAAAACACAGTGATCCACCATACTTTCGAGAACTTGAATCACTTTCTCTGTTTAGCTATTCATTTAAGGATGAATTACGATATTACAATACAACCTCATACTCAAAACTTACTGTACTTTCTCTTAGAATCACTATATAGACTTCGGATCTCTATCCGAAATAATGAAGAAAGTGATCTACCATACTTTCGAGAACCCGAATCACTTTCTCTATTTAGCTATTCGTTTAAAGATGAATTATGATATTACAATACAACCTCATACTCAAAACTTACTGTACTTTCTCTTAGAATCACTATATAGACTTCGGATCTCTATCCGAAATAATAAAGACTGGCACCATGTGCAAACTGACAATATTAAAAATATATAATTGAGCTAGTCTATCAAGAGAGAAAGTAGTACGTACGGAGATAAAATATATAGACTTCCTCAAACAGTCAACAAAAGTTCAGATAACAACTATCTTTTTCAATGATAAGAATAATCCCGATACAAAATTTCATCAAAACTCTATTTCATTACTACTCTGATACCAACACATGCTATAACAGTCCCAAAGACACTTAATAATCAATTTTAATTGTTGATAACTCAAGCATTTGGTTACAAAGTCAGAAATATCACATTTCATACTCATTCAGCCGCATAACTGTCTCAGATCATTATACATCTTATTACTCCCGTATAAATAGACTAACTGCCACTGTGAGCCACCTGTAACAATTGTTATACAATCTTTGAACTCTTCAGTATATGCACTCTATCTCAAAACAACAAGTAATCATCAATTCCACATCTGAAATTCTAAATCAGAAGTCGTTGACACATTTTTTAGCTCCACAAATTCACCGAATAAACACTAATTTAGCTTCTAACTCAACTAATAACTATTCATCATTCGATAAGATCAATCGCATAATCATCGCTCGTAAGGCACACAAAGGTTTCCTGTTTAAAATATTCTTGGCTGTAATCGTTTTTCCAGGATGATAACCAATTACTTACTCAAAATCTTTCGACAGTTCAAGCCATCTTTGCTGTCCCAAATTCAGATCTCTCTTTAACATCAAAGATTTTAAACTCTTGCAGTCATCAAATAGGTTACATTACTCACCAAACAATTAATGTCGCTAACTATTCAATGCAATTACAATGTCAACCATCTCTAATTTACGTGTCGAATAACTCTTTTCATGCAACTTCAACAGTATGGAAGCATAAGCCATCCCGATACATTCTTGTACTAAAACACACTCCAAACCATTCAATGACGCATGACTGAAAATCATAAACTCTGTACCCAATTCAGGCTGAACCAAAATTGATGCTTCAGTTAATAATGTTTTCAACTGTTCAATTTACAAACAGAACAACTTTCATTTACAATCACATTTCCAATTTAAAACTAATTTGATGGATATGGTTCTGTATCATGTCTTCTAGAATATGAATTCTGCATTCAGACTATTTATCTATTTACCCGTGAATGATCAAAATTTATTTCCGAACCCGATGATAAACTTAAACACATATAACTCAATTAACCCTTCAAGTAAATAATCTCATCAAGCTAAACAACTGAATAGATCCTGGCTGTCAAACAATAACTTTTCAAAGAGAACCTTTCTTATTGTTATCAAGATAACTCAGACATACAATTTGTCACAATTTCTTCAAGGTTCTAATCAAAGATATTTAAAAACTGCATAATTCAAACATAACATTCCGTCTTTGCTCATTTACATATATCAAGATTTACCTGGAAGTGATAACTATTATACAGATTTGAACTTGATCTTCTATCGCTTATACTTTTGCCGATGTCAATTCCCTTTCAAGAAAACTAGAAAGGATTATAATGAAGATATCTCAACCATTAATCATTGAATCATTGTACTATACTGAAGCCACCTCCGTCAGATAAAAAAATCATAATGCCATAATAAGACCGACATCTTAACCATATAAATAGATAATATCCCAGCTGTTAATAATGCATTTTGAACATAAAAGAAGATAAAATATGGTTTCAACAGAAATAAATGCAGCGATATAACCTCTATAAATCTGATAACAATACCTCTGTACTCCCATGATCAAACAAGAAATTATAATCATAATAGATATATTCATCTCTGTCAAAAGAATATCTCTTGCAAATAATCACATAGAATCATAATAAAACTGAAGTAGTGAAATCTCAAAGTATGGAACTATACAGAATTTCTGAAAATTACAACCCATATAGAATAATAAAGATTTCAATGATATCTCAGAGAAATTCCAAAAGAAAACATCACTCATAAGCACTGAAATCAACTGTGACAGAAGTAATATAATCTTCATGTATATTCAACAAAATAATAACCAGTAGGAACAGAATACTATCATCACACAAATTCTATCATTAACTTTTCTTTAACAAAAAGAAATGGAATACCAATGAAAGATAGAGCAATGCCGAACATAACCCAAACAGACCAACAATGATTTCGTCTATTAGTATATTTAGCTAATGTTCTTATACGATAAGAATTTCATTTGAAGATATTCAGCCATATATACCTCTGAAAGTAGACAAACACATAGAGTACCCAGAAGAAATCGTCGTAAACTATTCGACTATAACCGTTGTACTCAACTAAGTTTACAATTCAAATGTTATTCCACTGTCTATCTCTGACATTACTGATTTCTCATTATCCCATCATTAATAGAAATCAATTCAGAAGAACTTCCAATTAATATATTCTTTAGATATCATACCTGAATATTTTGTTTCATCAAATTCAACTTCTTCTTTAACAATGACTTTGCATAATCCGAATGGCCTTCAAAACAATCCACTATCTCTTCTGTACTGTCTTTACTTGCTGACTCATTCTCTTATCTGATCACAGTCTTAATCCTTCAATTCCGAAACTCTATAATTCCAAACTTGTGAGCTTATTCAATCTAAATCTTACGGATTTCATTGTAACACTTTACTGATGAATGGCGTGAGGGTCGTAAAGCCTCAAATTTAACTCTCACATATACATCCACATAACATAACATTTATCAATAACAAATATCATACACTCTCATTCATACCTTTATAAATCTCAACTCATCATAAACACATTTTCACTCAAATATTTGAGTATCACACTCTGCACTATCGGAATTAGCTCGATTGTAAAGCACATCTGTCTAAATAAAAAAATTTCATCAGAGTCGGGACATATCACACTATCACAGGTTAAATATAGCATGTATAGCTAAACTCACATATGCTACGTTAGTCTTAGAATTGACTAAACCATAGCTCTGATACCAATAAATGTAACACCCCTAACTCGTATCCGTCGCCGGACTATGGTTAAGAGGTATTACCAAACAATTCACATCATTATACAACTATTTCATACACATTGATCATGTATCATCATATCACATTCATTCATAATCACATTATCCCTTAAATAGGTCTACGAGATCTAAAATATGCTTTTAAGAAGGTTCGGGACTAAAATGGTTACACATAAAAAATTTTGAAACTTTAAGAATTTTCTAAATAACAGACATCACACGCCCTTGTGAACAGCCGTGTGGACGAATATAGGCCATTTGCAAGGCCAATTTGCCACCCATAAGGGTCAACCCTACACAAGCACAAAATATACCAGTTTTATACACAATAGGTAGCTTAAACATTATGAATTTATGCATCAAACATTAACCACAATTTCATCAAACAAGTCATACCAATTCAACCATTTCATTTATTCATATACAAATTTTTGCCTAACCACAAACATGTCAAATTGATATGATTTATTATTTAACCAAACAATCATCATTTAAACCAATTTAAGAAGGCATGTAAATCAATGTCTTTTAGACCTAAAATACTCCATTCCTTTTTCATCATCTCAATTACAACCTAACCTCTCAATACCAATATAAACAAACACATAAATACCATTATTCATCAATCGTAAATATCAATTTGGACACTTCTACTAATGCATCAATAACTTTACTAAAGCTTACCACATAACCACAACCACATACTAATTATAAGGCTATCTACATATCAAACCTCACACTATAAACAAGCCAAATCTCATGGCTCAATACATTTCAAACATATAGGCACCAATAGCCAAAATCACTTATACACTTCATAAACCAACTAGCCTATACATGCCACATAACCAAAATTACAATTCTTTTAAGTATCGAAACCATAGCTGGATAGTGTGATGGGATCTCCAATGACTTCCAACCCGAGCGAGCCTTCGAAACACTATAAACATAGAAAAATAACACAAAGTAAGCTATAAAGCTTAGTAAGTTCGTACGGCTAATAAGCTCATATTAACAACTAAACACATTTTAAGTAATTATATAAAATATAATACAATTCATATGATCTCACAAATTCAATCACATAATCACTTACATAGCTAACCTTAGCTTTCACAAGTTTAACCAATTTAATTCTCATATACCATTCAATTCATACTTCTATATAGCCAAATGAGCACATTTTGGTATACAACATATATAAACATATATCTTTCTCATTTCATATACATGATACGGTATGAACTCACCAATTCATTTTTACTTGATTCTCACATAGGTTCTGTACGTACCTGTCTTGCTTAACTCGATCGTACTTTCATTCTCCACTTTCCCTTACTTGTTGATTTTTGTCACGAATACCTTGCTTTCATTGTACCATCACTAATAACCATGTTTCATCCACTTTTCCCATTGAACCATTTGGAATACTAAAGGATACTCAGGAATCTCATATATGTAGTACCGTAAATATGCCATATCCCAGATATGATCTTACATGTAATCTCGCATCGATGCCAATAGCCTAGCCATGGTCTTACACAAAATCACATATCGATGCCAATGTCCTAGACATGGTCTTACACGAAGTCTCATATCAATGTCATATCCCAGATATGGTCTTACACGTAATCTCGGTAACCTAATGTCATGACATTTATATCCTATCTATTCCTAAGGTTCAACCGGGGCTTTTACTTTTTCAAATCTCTGTCGAAAATTTCCAAAGCATTGTAATCACAATTGAATTTAATATTTAAGCATTCACCATAATTATCTCAATTAAGCATTTAAACATGTATAATTTAATGCTTATTAAACATACAAACTTACCTTATTCGCTGAAACGAAGAATTAGGTCGACTAATCTGATACTTTATTTTCCCATGTTCTAGATCCAAATCTCGTTTATCTCAATCTATATAATATCAAAATTTTACTTATTTAATCATCATTTTATTCTACTGATCTTATATTTATGTTTCAAGTTTAAGATATCAAAGAGACTATCCTTCGTAAGAGTAAGCACGGACTATTATCCAAGCAAAAGACCGCCTGAGCTTATTCTTATGTTCAAGCTAGTAGGATTTGTATAAGTTATTTTTCTCAAGTCAAAACCGCAAAGATCTTCTTTCATATAGGAATCGGCCAAGGATTATCTTTAAAACAAGAGTTTGGTCGTGACAATCCTCCAAACAAGAGTCAGACAGTAACTACCATTTAAGAAAGAGTTCACAAGTAAGAATCTGCATATATGAATTTGTGATGATGATTCCGCATATAGAGGATTTGCAAGTATGGTCTGCAAGTATGTGCTTGCGATGCCTGAATCAGCGTTTGTAAGACTTTAAGTGTAAAATCGTAGGTAAAAATTCTCCATATGTAAATCTCCATGCATGAGTCTTCTGAAATTAATCCACCATACATTAGTCTGCAATGATAATAATTGCTAAGGTAATACGCATATGTTTTGCTGGCAAAAGATGTAATGATTTATCTTGTAAGAAATCCGAGCAAATGGGTAAGTGAAATCATTCTACATTGTAGCTTATAGCACGAGCGATTGAAATGGAGGATTATAGCAATGCTGAAGGTGTACGAAATTTTAAGTTTAGCCAATGTAAAGGAGGACAGGAGTACACTAGGAAGAATGTACGAACACTACTTGTGCAAGTGATGTCAAACAACAGATCAAACCTATGAAATTCTCACTTATAATTCACAAAGCGGTATATTATATTAGAAACTCACTAAGTTCATTTGAACTTAATTTTTGTTATGCTTTCCAGGTATAATGGTTTATATAAGGAGTTGAAGTGGGATTGAGCCAGAATTTGTTCAAGCTCAGACGAACATATATTATTAGTGTAACAGCCCGTTTTTCAGAGTTGTCCGAAACAGTAGTTTCGAGACCATAAATCTGACAAGTAAGTTCGTATAATTAGTATTTAAATTATACGAGTCAATAATAATTTTATATTGAATTTTGATTTGGTGAATTTTTAATTAACTAAATAATGGCTAGTATAAGTGATTGTCCCAAAAGTCAAGTGGTTTAGAAAAAAGAGGTATCAAGACCCCGTTTATGTAAACCGAGCTCATGAATATTTTATTAAATATTTATAGTTATATTATATGTGAATTGAAGTTTGGTTCGATAATTCTAATGATTTATTACTTAATTTCGGTAAAAGGATTAAATTGTAAAAGAGGTAAAAGTTAATCTCTATAGATTTAAATTAGTAAATGGACCAAAATGGTGATTAAACCATGGTCAAAAAGTCCAAGTGGTGGTGGATATGATTAATCCACTAACTTTTGGGTTATTTGCTCATTTAGTCTTAATTAGTTTAGGGTTATATTAAAAGCAAGCTTGTTTAGTAATTATACCATTTGTATAGTTAGTGGACGGTTTGGGTGATTAATAAGTTGAAATTTCATTAGAAATTAAAGGTTAATTTAGTAATATGATAAATCAAATAAGTATAATAAAAGATAACAAAAATTAAAAGCTGTCGAAACCGTTTTTTTGAAAACAAAAATTTAGCTGTCGACTTAATAATAAAAACTGGAGTCGCCACCGATCCTTTATTAAGGTGTTATCGGCCCACCTTAAAAATAATTTTGGTCTGCGAAATTTGAGAAAATAGGTTCGGGAGTCAGTTACGCACGAGGAAGGATTAGCACCCTCGTAACGCCCAAAATCGGTACCAGATTGATTATTTGATGTCTTAGTGTCGAAAGTTTAAAAGATTTAAAAATCAACTCAAATGATGAAATTTGAAAAAGCGATAATCAATTGTTCAAGTCATGTAAAGAAATCGAGTCCCAATACGTTAGGGTACAATTCCTCATAATCCCCGAACTTTGAATATCACTTTTATTTTATGCGAAAATCTTCATTTCGAGAAGGTAACATGTCACACCCAATACGTTAAGGGACGACAAATTAAGTTCCCAAAAATGAATTTTATGCTCATGTACTTTGAATAAAGAATATTCTCGGTTATTTAAGATTGACAAAGAAAACCAGAACCCAATACGTTAGGGCTCAATTTCCTTCGAAAAATCTCAAACTTCAGATAATACTTTTATTCAAAAAAAACCTTCGAATCAAGAAAATAACTTTGACGTACAGTTAAAACCAAAATATATTTTCAAAAAGGGTATAACGAAAGTTAATGCATAATATGGAGCTAAAACGTTAATTAAAACGTATATGAGTACATATTTACAAAATATATATATGAGCACAATATACAAGTATACATACAAATAAATGAAATATATCCAATAAAACAAACAAAAAACATGTATTTTAAAATAAAAAAGTAAATAAAAAATGCATATGTATATATTTACAGAATGAAATGTGTAAGTGTATATATAATATAAAGTATATAAAATAAGAAAATAAAATAAGGATATAAGGATATAAGGAAAAAAAATGTATGTATAAATATATGCATTATAAAATATGAGAATGGTGAAAATAAAATAATAATAAGTAAAATATAAATAAAATATGTACATATATAGATATATAAAGTATGAGGTTTATAAAATTAAGAAAGTAAAAAAAAAAATATATATATATATATATATATATATATATATATATATATATATATATATATATAGAACATAATGCATGGGAAAGTTTTTTAAAAATATAAACCGTAAAAAAAAATTACAACGAATGAAATATAAGCATGCGTGTGTTAGATAAGGGAAAAAAATGCATATATATGTATCAAATAAAAACAATGCAAATAAATATGTATATATATATATATATATATATATATATATGTATAGGTGTTTTAAAACATTTTAAAAATATATATCTATTAGCAAATACATTCGTATATATGTAAGTATAATAATAATACTATATAATATAATAATAATAATAATAATAATAATAATGATAATAATAATAATAATAACTAAAAAAAACTAAAAAAAAAACCCTAAAATGGAAGATTAAGGGTTAAACTGAAAACTAAATGAAATTAAAAAGCCGAATTTAAAGATAAAAATCACCAAAAGGGACTAAATTAAAGCGCGCGCTACAGAAAGGGGACCGAAAGTGAAAGTTACCCAAACCTCTCAAACGTTGCGTTTCAAAAGGATCAAAATGTAACAAAAATAAAACAGGCGGCCGAAATTTAAATGAAACAAAAGATTGATTTAATCCCGCTTTTAAAACCAAGGGACCAAACGCGCAAATATTCCATTGGAAGGAAAGGCGCGGATCCTGGAGCCGGGTCGGGTCGATGCGCGGATCCCCCACCTCCCAAAACGGCGCCGTTTGGTCCTTTCTATTTAAAACAATTTTCCTTCTCTTTTTCTTAAGAAATCTGCAGCCAACAAAATAAAAGAAAAAAAAACAAAATCCCTAAACACTCTGCTAGGGTTTTTTAAACTCTTTTCGTTTTGCGCCTCCGCTCGTCGGCCACCAAAGCTCTGATGATGGCGGAGATGGTCCCAAACGGCGGCCCGAACACGGAGGTAAACTTCTCTTCCTTCTCTCCCTTTTATAAATCAACAATAAACAAGAAAAATAATGAACACCCGAAAGAAGAAAAAAAAAAATAAAACCACCTTTATATTCAAAAAGTTTGTATCTTTCTTTCTTTTTCTCTGTATTTTTAAGTGTTTCTCTACACCGAAGCCTCTCCTTTTTACAAATTTTCTTTGGCTTTAAATAGCCGAAAATAATAATGCAAATCCCCTCTTTTTCGTTATTTTGCTGTAGTCGTTGGCTGTTTGTTGCTGTAGGTTCGTGCGTGACGTGCGCGGGGTGGGTGCTACGACGGAGGCGCAAAAGAGGGCGGCGATTCTGCTGGCCGGTGGTTTTTCTGCCTAGGGTTTCTGCTGTATTTTTTTAGGCTAAGTTTGGGTTAATGTTTGGGCTGCTTGTTGGGCTTTGTAAAAAAAATTGGACTTTATTTATTTATTTGGTTTATGCATGCGGGCCCGGGCTAATTGGGCCTGCTACAGGTATATTTTGGTAAATAAAAAAAATTATAATATTTTGATAAATAAAAAAATTATAATATTTTGGTTATTTTTTATTTTTTTTATAATAATTTAGTAAAAAACCCCCACCTTTTACAAACTTTAGTTGGTGATTGCAGGGTTCTCCTACATATGAAAGCATATATTTAGAGAAGCAAAACTCGAACTTTAATTTTCAGTTTGACTCTAATGAAGCTCCCTATGAGTTAAGTGATATTTTGTTGGTAGATGGCAATGAACTCATGATGTAGAGCACGAAAAATCAAACTCAAACTTCATTCAGATTGGGCTAAATGAGACCTCTAAAAGACCAAAACAATTAATTTGGGCCATTATTAGGGAGCCCAGAAACTACTTCATATAAAGGGACTTCTCCTGCCCTGACCTGACCTGCTTTGCCCCCATGAAAACTCCAACCAAAATTCTCTTTCACTTTGCGTACTTTTTGGTCTCCATCTATTTTCTTCTTTCAACTTGTTTTTACTAGTAACATTTTCTCTTTGTTTTAATTTCTGCAAATTTCAAGTTTAGGGCTTCAACTTTGAGCTTAAACACACTCAGCAAAGCTGGATAGGTACAGAGCCGACCGCTATGGCGATGGCAACAACACCACCACCAACAACCAAGACTCTTACTATAATAACAATAATCACGACCGTTACTATAGAGGACCCTCGCGTTTCTCCGACGCTTCTCCTATGAGCCGCTATAACAACATTAACACCGACACCAATACTAATTTCAACGATAAGTTCGATGCCCAAGATCCCTACCAACACCGTCGACGTAGCCCTAGCAACTTCCGTGGCAGTGGAGGAGGAGGAGGACATCGTCCCTTCGATAGTCCTCCTCGTCAGCATCACAACAGCGCTGGCGGAGGTGGAAGCTTTCGGCCAATTGGAGGTGGCGGAGGAGGGGGAGGTTTTCGGCCTATGGCCGGTGGTTTTGAGGGTAATTATCCAAACCCTTCACCGCATCATCTGCAGCCAGCTCATACGGGACAGAAACGCCCTTTTCCATTTTCTGGCCGTGGAGGTGTTTCCCCCAACAGAGGTTCGTTTTGTTGCTTACAATCCAGGTTATTTTATATTTTTCAATTGTAATTTTTCACTCATTTACTGCTTCCACTAATTGAATAATTCGTCAATACAAAGATTTTAGGGCATTTTCCTTAGCATTTGCTTCTATTTGATGGACTTTCGTTTTGAAGTATAAATTTACCAAGTTCTCAATATTTACTTGAATTTTTTGTTCCTTGGCTGCATGTATGGTTTTAGCTACAGATCATTTATCTTGAATTCTGCTTTCCATATTCGAATTTTATCCTTCTTTACTGAATTCTGACCATAATAATTGCATCCCCAGACCATTACATTACGTATTTTATCTACTTATACTTTTTTTTTATTTTCTTTTTGCTTTGTCAAGATCGATTTGGTGGTGCTGGCGGTGGGGGCAATTTTGCCAAACTTTTTGTGGGATCTGTACCAAGGACGGCTAGAGAAGAGGATGTAAGTCAGTTCATTTTTTGCATGATACTTTTGAAACTATCATACTCCTGTTTGTACTCTTCTTTTGCTTCCAGATATGTAATTTGATTCACTTATCTTCATATGCTGGATGTCGATTTGATATATCGAATGGATACCATTTAAGCATTAATGCCATGTAATATTAAGCTATTTTGCATTTTGGACTTTTTGGTATTATTTCCTGTACAAATGATATTATTTATTCATCTTTTGTCAGATTCGGCACTTATTTGAAGAACATGGAGATGTGATAGAGGTTGCTTTAATAAAAGATAAAAAAACTGGCCTACCTCAAGGTATGTATGAATGTTGTTTCATCCTTGGATATTTGTTATTATACCTATCTTATTTCAGGTGTGCTGAGAGGCTGATAGGAGCAAACTTAAGCTCATCTTCGTCTCAGTTTGTTTTTGATACAAGTTCCGCGCTTGTTGGTTTTGGTTGCTACCTCCTTTTTTTATGTCACTCCTGTCAAACAAGGAGAGAAATGTAAACTCGCTAAAAACTGGTTTATGTATAGAAAAAAGTAGGGAACTTGTACCAGAAATGGAACCTGTCCTTGAAATAATGGATTCTGTTGTGAGGGCATTAGCCAACAATAAACTTTCATGGCAGTGTTTATTTCCATTACTGTAGTATATCTACATATATACATTGAAGGATGTGCTGCTTTTGTATTATGTAAAAACAAGTAACTCTATGATTGTTGTGTTGAATGGTTTATGTCATATTGTTGGTTGGAGGATTTCTGTGGTTGACTTCTATCTTGGAGAATCTGGTAATTCTTATTTTAATACGGGGGTTGAAATTTCTATGGACCAGTTTTATTTTGTTTAGTTGGATTTGAATTTGGATGTTTATCTGATATGGATGATTATTCAGTTCTGTGTGTTGCAAATTCCTTGATTCTATGCTTTGTTACTTGGAGCTTTACAGGCATCACACTTTTTTGGGATTGCTTTATGTGCATGGGAGTTGATTTTTTGGTGACTCTGTATTTGGGCATGTTGGTTGAATTATTTTTATCGGTTGGATGGCTAGTCTATATTGGTTGCCGGCTCATTTTCTGTATCGATTTCTATCCTTATAATATTACTAAAAGTTCCGTGGGAATTCTCTTTTCTACAATAGAAAATTAGTTGCTGCTGCTGCTGCTGCATCTTGTGACTGCAACCTGATGCAGCAGTTAGCATTGGTTATTTAATCAGCAAATTTGCGCTTATGCTCCAGGCTGGCTTTGTGGTTGCACTAATCATTTTTTCTTTTGAATTTCCCTAAATTTATGTGATACCAATAGGATTGTGTAGTTTGAACTCATTGATTTTTATTTTATTCCACCTGTCATGTCCCGTTTATAATATAATCGCTGCCCTGCTCAGATTTTGGTTGCTTCTTGGTTTTTATTTATTTATTTATCTATAGTTTCCATTGTTGATTGTATCATTAGTGCTTGCCTTTTGTGCCAGATAGTGAGAATGCTGATGGATTTCTCATTCAGGGAACTCATTTTCTTTTTCATGGTTTGAATGCTGTTGTGTAATGTGAATGTTGTAATGTGCGTGGAGGAATGGATGTGTTTGAATTTAAACCAACATGGAGGTTTGGATTCTAGAATTGTGCAGCATGGTTACCTGAAATTGTTGTTCTTTTCTATCGGATGGCTTTGTGAAACAATTTTGCTCCTGCTTGTGGTTAAACACTGCAGTAGAGGTTAACCTTTAATGAAAATTCCTTGTTATGTTCTCCACTTATTTTATTGTATTTTCAGCAATTCTGCTCTGCTATTTTCAATCCATTTATCATTTTGGTTCGTTCTTTTTTATTTATTATTCATAGTTGTGAGCTGTCAAGTCAGGTTTGGTTATACATTATTCAGAGAGAACTATGGTCCATTCTCATGGGAATTACTTGTATGTTTGGTGAAGATTGATGTCTTCTCTGAGTGACTAAGTCTATATACTCATAGATGCTTGGTGAAGTGAATGCTTTGATGATTCTGTCTTGGTACGATTAGGTAGAACCTTAATAGGTCTGATCTATGTGCATTATTCTTATTTATTCATTCAAATCCAAAGCAGCAATACAATTATGAATTTTGGGTAGAGTTACTACATGGCACTTGGTTTCTTGTGCTTGTCAAGTGAGAATATATGCTTGATGAACCAATTTGATTCTTGAAATTTGTGTGGAGATGGTGGAATCCCATATTCCTTTTGTTTGGTATGAATATTTCTACTTTAAGTATACTAATGACGTTTCTAGGTTAATTTGTTATTTCCATACATGAATGAGTTAATAGTTTAAACAAGACGGATGTCTTATCTGCAAAGCTAGCTTAGTGCTGCTCATTATCTCTTACTTGGTCATGTGCATAGCCTTCTTATGTTATTTGCTTAGCTAGATTCCTAGAAAATGTATTGTGAGAGATTTGTTTGGATAGAGCAGGAAGCAACTGATGAAGGGGAGGCCTAAAATGCTTGTTCTTGTTTCTAGGTTCGTCGGAACCTAGATTTCGGTTGTGCTTGGCGCTTGTGCTCTACACATTGATTTATCTTTTTTGGGCCCATTGGGAGAGCTATAACGTAGCTTGACATACCGTCACGTTGTCTAATGTGAGTGACAAATAGTTGAGTTCTCGCTTCTCCGTGCACTAGGGCTTGGTGTTGAAACCTTTTTGTTATTTGTTTGGAGCTGGTTGGGGAGAGGTAGAGTTAAGATTTGAATATTCTTGTGTTGTGAGCTTGTAATGTTAGTGACTGATGGTTCCTTTTGGAGTATGTTAGCATCGTATGTCTGTGTGGCTCAATCTGTGGGAAAATTAAAAGAGTGGAAATATAAGATGATATATGGGTGCTTGCCTTGCTGTTCTCTTTAATGTTTGATAAAATTCCTTTCTACTTGTGCCCATGAAGTTCTGCTTGCAAGCACAGTGATGCTTATTGTCATGGCAAATTGATTCAGCTTCCAGCTTTATCTGGATTATTACATGGATTTAAAATACAATTACTGGCAAGATTTTGTGCTTATGGGTCATTTTCTTGAGAGTAGCAATATGTTGGTTGATTAGTTGCATGGTTGAAAGCTATTTTCTATGTAGGTTTGCAGCGTATATTGTCACAAGAATAGGATGTTGAGATGGTGCTATTTTCTGCAAGAAGGAATTATGTCCTGTTGTTCTTATTGGGCTCTTTTTCTATTAATTGTCTACTTATAAAAAGAAAACTATCTCTGCTGTCTTGTCTTAAATGATTTTTTTTTTTGTTGAAGGCAAATTATGATTTAGCAACAAATTTGTTCTAAAGAACTCTGCCACTTATATATTACATATTATCTAGTTCTGCTATGTTCTGTTAAGGGGTTATCTGGCAGGGATATCCTGTACATTGTTATATTTGTGGCATGTGCTGCCTAGAAAGAGATACGAATGATTTGGTTGAAGATATTTCTCTTTTGAACATTCGGATGTGGTGGTTGACATTCATTTTACTTTTCTGTGGGTTGTGCTGAATGAAAATAGATTTCATGGTAATTTGGATATTTTGGATATTTCCCCACCTTCGCTAGTTACATTCTTATGCAACTGTAATGGCATAATTCCATGACATTTATTTTATTGTTTTGTGATATTTTATGTTCCTGCCTATCTGCACCATCTGTGGGGGTGCAAGTGATCTAACAAAATCAGAATTAAAACGCTGTGGTTGTGCAGGATGTTGTTTTATAAAATATGCAACCTTAGAAGAAGCCGATAGGGCTATCAGAGCCTTACACAATCAACATACCCTGCCTGGGGTGAGGTCTTTTGCCTCTTGCGTTGTTTTTTGTCCATGTATGTATTCTGAAATGATTTTGAACTCTTACAACTGAATTATTGTACATTCTCGTTGTCATATTCACAGGGAGTGGGTCCTATCCAAGTCAGATATGCTGATGGGGAGCGAGAACGCCTTGGTAATTATTGCATATTTGTAGGGTTTTGAAGCTTGATCTGTAATTTATATGTGTGAATGTGTAAATAAATGATCTTTTTGATTGTTACATGCCAGTATATTCTCATTTAATTTCCAGCCTTATGCACGTAACATCCATGGCACTCACTTTTAGTGACGTGCGGTTTTTTAATTTAGATGCTGCATGCCCTTGTTAACGCTGATCCCTTATTTGCCATGATTTTTCTGACGTCCTTTAAATTCAGAATGGAGGGAGTGTAACCCCTTCGTAAAGGCATAGTTGTCAAGTGGAAGTTTTTCAAAGTCTAGACATGTTTATGCACATCATCTTGTGTGTTACATAATCCAAGCATATTATACATAATGGTCCATGGTTATGCTGCTTATCATACATGGTCTAATTTCTCCATGACAGATTCTTTTTTCCTTAATGACAGGTGCAGTTGAGTACAAATTGTTTGTTGGGTCGCTGAACAAACAAGCTACTGAAATGGATGTTCAGGAAGTATGTTATATAAATATTTTATTTGTTTAATTATGCTGTCGCTTTTACATGCTGGTGTGAAAGAAATTATTTATTTCTAATGACCTTTTGTGGTATCACTTCAATTGGTATATGGTTTTTCTTTCTCCTTGTTACGCATAACCTATGTACGTTGCCATTATTAACTGGTTAATTTTAGTTTTCTTTTTTCTTCATTTTTATACATGTTACCAAACTAGTAATTGTTGTTCCATTGGCAGATTTTTTCTCGATTTGGTCGAGTTGAAGATGTTTACCTCATGCGTGACGAATCAAAGCAGAGTCGTGGTGTGTCCTTGAGTTCTATATTTACATGACCATCTTGGATTTGATGAATTGTTTTTTTCTTTTCAATAATCTATGTTCAGGTCTTATATGTTTATGTAATTTCATGTTTCCACTTTTCTTCTCTCAAATATTTATTACATTCATTTTGAAGGCTGTGGGTTTGTTAAATACTCTGATAGAGAAATGGCACTAGCAGCTATAGATGCTCTCAATGGAATTTATACAATGAGAGTAAGCATCGTTACTTCTTTTTTAATGTTGTGTTTGCTGATTATATTATTGAACTACCTATTCATTATTTTGTTTTCTATATCTTAGGGTTGTGATCAACCATTAACTGTCCGTTTTGCTGATCCTAAGAGGCCCCGGCAAGGACCTGGAGACTCAAGGTTTTCCTTAAATGCACTTCTTTATGTGTAAACTTGTACAGTGGGATGTAAATGGGAAAGGGCCAGCCTTTGATGATTTGCTATTGGTGTTTCTTTTGAAGGACATGTTTTTACCTTTCATTATAGATGAAAGTTGGTTGTCTATCCGTTTGTCAATTCACTGTTAGCCTCTTTCCTATGTTACACATTGATTGAATTAATTGTAGGCTGTTTCTTAACTTGCTTCCTTTCCAGGGGTGGTGCTGCTACATTTGGAGGTCCAGGTTTTGGTCCTCGTTTCCAAACACCAAGGCCTAGGTACCCAAGAAAAGTCTAATGTTTTCAAGGGTTAAGCTATCTCCTTTTATCGTTTGGCTTGCATTTCTGAACTTCTGTTTTCTTGTTATCCTTTACAGACCAGCACCCAACTTTGGTGATGCAATGGGGGATCGTGTTCCACCTACTGCTTGGCACCCTATGAGTCCACAGAATATGGGACCAACTTCTAATCCTGGCATTCGGAGTATGGGGAACCAGTTGCTACCTAGGTCTGCTGACCTAGCAATACCTTTAAATCCAGTAAGAAAGCTTGGCTGGCACATTTCTAATTTTTACTATGAAATTGTGTTAATCAGCCATATTTCTCCTTAATGGCATGTGATAACATATTTTGTGGATGTTATGTTGAAGTTATTATTTTAGTTTGAGCAATCTACCTTGGACAGATAGAAACTCCTTTTAGGGTTGATTCTAGATTTTTGTTTTTATCATTGAGGTGCTAAATTTCTTTTCCTTTCCATCAAAGCAAGATTCTTTCTAAAGAATTGTAAATAACCTATAATTAGATTTAACTGTCATTTGGATAATTGGAGCCTGAAAGCCATGGGCTTGCGGTCATACTCTTCATCTTTATCCTATTAGTTCTTTTATGCTTGGCCTCTTGAAAGGTTGTCAATCATCGATTTTGGTGTTGTTTGGAAATTTTCTTATTTCTAATTTTGTTTTACATGCAAACTCTGGCTAACTATGCTTAAAAAACACTAGGGTGCTCCTTTTGGTGGCCCTTCAGATGGTTCTCTTCCTGGCCTTTCAGTTTCATCTTCATCTACTTCAGTACAGGTTTGTGAAAAATTGACATGCTTTTTATGCTTTCACATTCTTCATGTTTCATTTAAGATTGAATTAGGTTTGTTTCATTTCAGGGATTTAATCAATCTTCATCACAAATTCCAACTGTTGGTCACCAGATTTCACCTTTACAGAATCCCCTTGAATCACCTCAGAATCTACCGCCTTCCTTTCAACTACACCCCCAAGCACCTATGTCATACTCGCAGACACAAACTTCACATGTTGGTCAACTTCAAGTTCCTCCTGCTAGTCATACTCCCTTCAGTCAAGCTCTTCCCTCACAACATTTAGCTGGTTTGAGTGGCCAGTTGCCTGCGTCTCGGCCACTGGTTCAGCCGAATGTTTCATCTGGTGCAGCACTACAAAACCCTTTGAATGTCAACTTACCGCCCAATTCTGCGGCCAGTGCTGCAAATCAACAACAGTTACCTGCTCCTAACCAGCAGCAGCCGCTGCAACCACTTCAGCAATCCCCTTCTCAGCTAGCGCAGATGCTGTCTCAACAAACACAAACTCTGCAAGCAAGCTTCCAATCATCTCAGCAGGCATTTTCTCAGCTGCAGCAACAATTGCAGCTGATGCAACCTTCAAATCAAAATATGACATTGCGGCAGAATTCTCAGGCTTCTAAACATCAGGTATGTGGGGCTATAATTGTTGGATTCACACAGGAATTATATTATTTTTAGAGGTAAATTGTGGCAATGATGCTTCTAAAAACCAAGTCGATTTTAATTTCAGCTCAAAAGAGTTCTTTAGAAAAAATATTTTCTAAAAGTATCCTGCTTCAATAAAAATTTAAGGATTTTAAATTCCCGGGTTATCATTGGATAGTAACTCTCCTTCACGTGTATCTCATATATTCATGTCAACATGCCTTGTGAAAGTTGTGCTGTAATTAATTTACTCTGAGGATTATGGTTGGTGCATTGTCAGTGGGCTGGTATGATGCCGCAGGCTGTTGGCAGCGCTCCTGCCAAAACACCCGGTACAGATGTTCCTTCATCTGCATCTGCTGCTATGAAACCGGTAGTAGAATGTCATTGGACAGAGCATACTTCACCTGACGGGTTCAAATACTATCATAACAGTGTAACACGTGAAAGCAAGGTGAGACATGAATTTGATTTCCGGTTAACTGTTGGCAAATTATTTCTTAATTAACTGATTTATTTAATTCGAATCCTTATGCAGTGGGAGAAGCCTGAAGAATTAACTTTGTTTGAACAACAGCAGCAGCAACAACAAAAGCCACCTGTTCAACAACCTCAAACTCAGTTACATGCTGCTCAGCAAGCTTCACAACAGGCACAGCTGCAAACCCAGCTTCAGACGCAGATTCGCCATCCTCACCAGTTACAGCATCCTATCTATCCCACAGCGGTTGGTTTTTGACTTTTTTTAACTGGGTTTTATTGTATTAGATAACTCGTTATGCAATGCTAATTCTACTTTGTGGAATTCCAGTATCCAGCTTCTGGAGTTAGAAATCAACAAAGTACACAGGTAAACTTTATATTTAACAGCCCAGCCAAATAAAGAGAACCTCAAGAAGTTGATCGTCACCGGGTTAACTAGTTGTCAAATTGATTTTCAATAAAATTGTAGTTTATTTCTTCTTTTTTTTCTTTGGCAACCCTTCTCTTTTACAAAACTTCTGGAGTTAGAAATCAACAAAGTACACAGGTAAACTTTATATTAACAGCCCAGCCAAAAAGCGAGAAAACCTCAAGAAACATGTTGATTGTCACTGGGTTAACTAGTTGTCAAATTGTTTTACAATAAATATTCTCTGTTTTCCTTTCCAACCCTTCTTTTACAGTTTTGTAAAGCATTCTTGTTTTCACTTTCCTGTAATAGTTCATTGTCTCATAAGTCTCCTTTTTTGTATCTTTGGATTTTACAGGAACTTGGTTACGGACAATTACCAGTGGCACCATCACCCAATGATCCATCACGATTCCAACAAGTATAAGGTTTCGTAATTTTCATTATTGTATCTCAATAGACAACACTATTAATTTCTTTGGTCTATTTGCTGCAGGGGCCTCAGATGGTACAGGATTTAGCATGGAAGAATAAGCCATAAGGTGGTTAATTTTGCTTGCTTTTCGGTTAAGACTTGGTTAGGAAAATATCAGTCACAAGTTGAAGCTTTTTTATTGTATGCTTAATGCATCATTCATCATTTTGTTAAGGGACTTGAAATTGGAAGCCGAGGAGAGTCTCCTAGGGGGGATCGTGTTTCTTTTAGAAGAATGCCTGGCGATCATAATAACAAATAGTCATGGCAAATGGCAATGGCATGGATGCAGCAGCAACCCATTTTAAGCTAAAATGCCTGGCAGATCTGATGTGTAATAATAGAAGCTACAATATATGTAATAGTAATCTTCTCAGAATTTAGTGTGGTAAAAAGCCTTTGCCTGGTTACAGGCATTTTATGCTTTTGCCATTAAATATTAGGGCAATGAAAGCCATCTGTATTTGTGTAACATAATATAAGTTCCTATAATAACCCGATATTTAGAAAAAGAGCTCTCGTTTTTGCTCTGAGATGTCGACATACATCACCCTCCCAAGTTAGATTCTGGTCATTGGTTCTTTATTTTGGGGAAGGGGTATCATTGTACCAATGGTTAGTTGATTATTAGCCTTTTGATTATTTCAAAATTTGATATGCATATTAAAATATTAATCACACAGAAGTGAAGTCTAGATGGTGGCAACCTTTTTTCGATAGAATCCAAGTGCTCAAAATTCAAAAAAACTTTATTCTTCTCCTCAATTATTATTTCTTTTTAAATATTTGCATGACAAGATTTGATTTTGAACCTCATTCGCCCACCCTAGATGCTTTACTACCATTTGTCCATCCTCTTGGCATTTAGGAGACAACTTTTCATCATTTATAAAAACTTCATACCTGATTTCTTATAACACTAAATTTTTTAGTTAGTGAAAGGATGATGGCATATCATCTCAAATCGAAATGAGTGAATTTAGCTTCAAAAGTTTTGAGTAAGATGCGATAGTATTAATGTATAATGTAAATTAAAAATAGTTTTACATACACTTACTGTTTTTTGTACGATTAATTTCGTGACTTTTTGGAGAATTAATGATTTTGAATTTTATGTTTTATTTCACTTTAATCATGTCTAGTGAAGACTAAATTAAAAAGATGGTATTAATATTAAATTTTGGGAAAGCATGATAGTGAAAAGATTGGTCAAAAGTGAACCATATATCCATAAAAGGTAACCTACCATATCCCTTTTGAGGTCGACTTAAAGAAAGATGAATGGTTTACAAAACCAAACAAATAAAGAGGAGAGCCAACGATGGCTCACCATTAAATGCAACACTTTTGCTTGTAAATTTGAAGTTCAATTCAGACTTGTTTGTATTTCAAAAAGAACAAAAAATAATTCCCTCTCACCATATACACACAAATATCCTTAATATAATATCAATTTAACGGTTAATTTTATCTATTAGGATTTATCATATCAAATCATTAAAAAAGAAACTAGATACAAAAGCATACTGGAATGAGTTTGTGACTTTAATATTCCAAAGCAACACATAAATATTTCAAAAAGTTGGGTCTCTCAATTTTATGTATTAATTTTAATTATTAATTAGAAATTAATTATTTGAGTATCTGCACATATTTAATTCATACTTATTTGATAATTGAAGTCCAATTAATATTATCTATACTAAATCATTTTTAATTTGAATTAACCTTTTATGATGATAAATAATAATATAACTTCCCTTTTACAGTATATACATATGAATTATATTGGGTTGTAAAATGAAATAGAAACAATATTTGCATGTTATTTCTTGATTAGATGTTTAATATGCCAATAAGTGTTAGGTGCAATAGTAGGAGAGCTTAAGTTACAACATTGAAAACAAAATTTTTGAAAAATACAATCATAAATTCTGAACATGAGTCATGAATGAAAGTCACTAGACCTAACTTTTTAGGATATATAGGTGTAAGGCAGAAGATCATCCATATCATATTTTGCAAATTGAAATGGTATGCATTCCACATTTTCCATTCCAATTTAATTAGTGACTAAATTAGAAAGTACAAGAACCTTTTGGTAGCCAACATGATAGAGGTGAAAATATTGAAAGCTGAATGTTGAGATAATTATATAAACGTTTCTCTCTACTCTTTCTTCTTTGTGGTATTAAGTAAACCAGTGACTATCCTATATTTACACACTCTCTCTCTCTCTCTCTCTCTCTCTCTCTCTCTGTCTATATATATATATATATATGAAACAAGAATAGTTTCCACAAGTTATGCTGCTTTGGACGGCCAACTTTTGCTGACAATATACTCATTCTTTCATGCTCGTGGTTCAGAATTTTAACCCCCCCCCCCCCAAAAAACATATCCTTTCTGGATCGATGGTGTGTGTATATATATATATAAATTAACATTAGCAGAAATAGAAGATGCTGTCTAAATTTCAAGCCAGCTGTTGTATGCAAAAATCTTCCAACGGGATACTGATAACACAATCCAGGAAATTTCCATTATTCTTTGCCTCACCTTCTTCTTTATTCTTACATCTTCGAACATACATATATGTCTTGTTCCTGAGGTGGCCGGTTCTCCCAAACTAATGCTAAGTATCTTGACCTGGAACACTCTCATATCACAGTATGCTTTAACAGACAATACTGTAATTTTTATTTTCATTTTATATAAACAACAAATAATAAATAAAAAGACTATATTACTGCTATATATACAGTGAATTCAAAAAGATTTTACTTTCTCTTTAGTTCCATTTATGAAATTCAAGTGTGCATTTGGAGACTTTCGATAACAAAGAATATATGCATATATGCTTGGTCTATAGTCTGTACATGACATGAAATATTCTTTTTTAAGTTAAAGCTAAAGGATGGGATATTTAATATGATACAATGCCATTACTCCTCAAAGCAACTTTTCTTCCCAACCCAGATTTCATGTTGTCAAACCGGATCGTATAATTGACATTAGGTCTAAGGCTCGATTCTTGGACATCCCTAACCTCTTCCGCTTTCATTATAGTTTCTGCCCATAGATAAGTAGCGAAGCATGTGTGGTAATAGCTAATACGGGGAAGACTTGTAGAAAGAGATATTATGCTCACATTCCATAATTTAGTGACTTGTATCTCCATAGCTTGGAAAGGAAGAAAAAGCCATGATTTTTAGCTGCTTTTTTTCATCTTTTTCTTTGCACTTCCATCAATGAAACATATGGCATTCAAATAATAATTTAACTTTTAACACATTGTTTTCACTGCCCTGCCCTCTCTCTTTCTCTAGCTTCCTAGGGTAGATTTCCCAGCTTCCTTTTTCTACAAGTTCAAGAGCTTTGACCCATCCAATAAAAAGTTGCTGCTAACAACTAGTCTGCATGACGACTTTTTCATGAAAAAAACCCTAACCCTAAAGTCTTCTTTGTACCTACGTTTTCTCTATTGACAATGCACACAATGAAAAAGAAAAGGAGAAGAAAATGACTAACGTGTAGCAAAAATGGAAGAAATTAATAATAATAAAAAACCCCAATATTTCCATAATTGAATTCTCCTTAAATACAAAGAATAATAACCACAAGAAAAACCAAGTACAAAACCACTTCTCCTGCAAAAACACTATAAAGAGACAGGTGATTTTATACAGATGATAATAGATTGAATAAAAAAAGATATAGTGAATTGGGTTCTTTATCAGTTAGTAAAGGATTAGGAAACTACATACCAGCAACCATATAATTACATATAAAAAAAGAACCCATACTGTCTTACTGTTCCTTTGCCTCTTTCCTCATCTGTGTTGGAACAAGATCCTGAAGGAGTCCATGGTCTCTTAGTAACGAAGCTGAAGAAGTAGGAGGAGTATTAAAACGTCTGTCTTGAAGGAAATCAGGAATCGAGGCATTGAAGCTAGAGCCACTCCTAGTGATACTAGTAATGTTCAAAGAAGGCGATGAGTTATATATATAGGGTTGCAATTGTTGCTGCTGATGTAAATATTGAGGTTGAGGAACAACAAAAGATGGGCCAAAACTAGAGGAGGGATCCATGTTGATTCCAATGCTTCCTCGAGGGGTTATCGGGTAGGGATGCTTGTGTTGGCCTTCGTAAGTGGTGACAACGATGGAGGGATCATCGGAGGATCTCTCGACTCTCTTCTTCACCCCACAGCCAGCGCTGGTGCAACGATAATAGCTCCTGTTTTTCAACCACACAATAAAGCAATATGCTTACTGAAAATGAACATTAGTGGACCAATATGAAAAGGGAGAGGGGTTATTAGATTAGATATTGATTGATACCTGGGAAAAGGGCTGTTTTTCACAGCTTTTTGGCCATACTTTCTCCATCGGTAACCATCATCTAAGTGATCAACTTCACTCTTTGTCATGAACGCAAATCTCGGTTCCCTTTGCCTTTTTTGGTTCTTCTTTTTGGGTTTCAACCTAAACCCATAAAAGCAAAAGCAAAGCTAAAAAACAAAACCTTTACTTAAAAAATCAGCAACACAAAGCAACCAAAAGTTTACCCACACTACCCCAAATATCTAACTCAAAAACAGAAACAATAAATAGAGAGAGTGAGTATTGAATCCAAAACCATAAATGATAGTCAAAGAGAGGTTAGCTTACTGTTTCTTTGTCTTGTCTTGATCCTGCTCTTCTTCTTCATCATCTTCAGCTTTGGTTGGTTCATGATCATTTGCAGCTTCATTAGATGAAGAAGAGAAGGAAGAAGAGTTTGGTGTTGCAGGGTTGTTTAAAACTTCAGAAGATTCCGGCACGATGGAGGCCGGCGATGGAAGGGCTTGAAGCTGCTTCGTGTCCAGTTGTTGGTGAAGAAGTGGTTCAGATGATGTTGAGGGAGGTGGTGGTGGAAGAATCGGTGGTGGCTGAAAGGAATCGAATAAAGAAGGGGCAATGAAATCTTGATGGATGCCAAGCAAGTCCATGAAACCTAAAGAAGACCCCCACTTAGTATCTCCATCACATGCCCCTGCTCCAGTTGTCATGTCAAAGATGCTTCCACCGAAACTGGTCGCTGCTGCTGCTGCTGCCACCGCCGACGGATTCTCATCGGAAAACCTTAAATTCGCCATGGAAATTAAATTCTCTTTCTTCTTCTCCATACACTTTTTCACATATTCTCCTCCATATTTTTTGTTTATCTAAGAAACAAAAGAAACCCAAAGTTCTTATCTTTGCATTAAACCAAAAAGAGACTTTTTCATAAGAAAAAAAAATGGTAGAAAAAGAGAGTGAGAAAATGGGGTGAAGTGTATGTGAAAAGGACTTTGGGTTGGGAATTTGGAGAACAGCTTGGGATTATAGTATAAGCATAGGAGAAGAGTAGAGACCGGCATTTGCCGGTTGATTAGGTGTACGGTACGTGGCGATTAAGGGAGGCCGGTGTTGGACCGCATTTATTGCTTTTGGACCGCCCCCTCTCTTTTAGGTCCACCTTTGGGTACGCGTTGACGGGGGCCGTCTTTTTTACTCCCTTTCTTATTTTATTTTTTAAACAAATCTTTTCTCTTTTAATTACTTACTACCTCTAATCTATTATGGTTTTTTTTCCATCTTTTTGGCTTTTCAAGGCCACCCAACTTTAGTCTTCATTGTTTAACTTCATATCACAAAGTAGTACGTGAAATCTATATCAAAAAATAACCAAGCGCGTTATGAAATGCTGAGCCAATGTATGCGTCAGCTGAGTTTCCAACTCATCACTCGCCCACTTCTTCCCCGACAAAACCCACACCCCTCACCAGACACTGTCCTACAAATTCAAAATAACCTGGTTCAATCCGAATTCCGTCTATATTTACTAATTATAACAGCAGTATGCAAATTCAAACTTCGTCTCTTACAAATTTATCAAATACAAAAATATGTAACTTCGGTTTTGTCTATACTTGATATTTGGATGGATGCAAATTGCTTCAAATGTCCTAATGGTTTGCTCTTTAAATAGATTTGGATTCAAAAATATTAGTTTTTATTTATTTATGTGAGAATTTTGGTCTAGGGATTTTCAATTTTTGTCATTGCCGACAAAAAAAAAATAGTAATCGTGTTTTCAAAGGTACAACCAAACTTCTACGGAGAAAATCCCAGAAAAAGAAGAAAAGGAAAAATAAGTTACAAATTTCTGTCCACCATTCTGTGCTGCTACATAAAAAGTGGTTTTGTAA
Source organism: Gossypium raimondii (assembly GCF_025698545.1). Lineage (NCBI taxonomy): Eukaryota > Viridiplantae > Streptophyta > Magnoliopsida > Malvales > Malvaceae > Gossypium > Gossypium raimondii. Next base: position 48,523,491 of record NC_068574.1, on the reverse strand, counting down.
TTTTGTAATAAAATTGATTTCCCCTGCATTTTGGTCCCCGAATCACGGCCGATGTCGCCTCCCTTTTCCTCTTTTCCATTCCTACGTGTCCCATCCAACGGCCACCTTCTCTTCCCAAACCACATGCTCTTTTACGCGGTTTTGGTATATTCTTTCCTTCTCTTGTGGTTGCTTCCCCTACACGCCATCTTCATTTTCCACTTTTAATAATCTTTTTTTTTTCTTTTTATATTCTTCTCCCCCAGGTTTTTGCCATTTCCGCCTGATTTCTATTTTTCAACCATTTTATTTACGCTTGTTTCTTTCTTTAATTATATATATATAATTTAAAATTTATTTTATTTTGGTTTTAATTATTTCATCAGACTATAGTATAGTAGACTTTTAATAAATTTACATTTTAATGCTATCGATTTAAATTTTAAAATATTATAAAAATACAAGAGAAGATTAAATTGCATGCCTAATTAAAATAAAAAAAAATTAAGGCAAAGAAGTTACATTTACAGTGGTAAAATTGTTGTAAGTGGAGATTCAATTAAGAAATAAGATATTAATTCCGTTTATAATTTTTATTAATGATATGGATAGGGCATTGGATTTGAAAAATGTTGGAATTACTCAACCCATCACCGAGTGAGAATACTAATAATGTTGACCATTGTTTCCTCAAACTACATCTCATTTCTCACAACTTACACCTGCTCCCTTCCAACTTTTAATATATTTTCATTTATCACTTTAATTTTCATACTTATTCAAATTCACCATTACAACTCTCATTCTATAATTATATGAATGTATTACTGATTGGGGAATGGGAAGATAGAGCAAAAAAGTAATAAAATGATCTGAATGAAGCGATGAATTCAAACCGTATTATTCCATTTCCTACTCTTAATATAGTATTGAAAAAATAAATTATTTTAAATTTAAATTATAGAAGGTGTAAGCCAACTATGACTATATACAAAAGGGTGAAAAAGACTTATTTTTCTTACCAAACACATTGATAAAATATACTTTTGTTTTCTAACTTCTCAGATCTACATTATCAAGAAAACCCTTGAATTATTTAAGCATCACCTTGTGGGAGATAAATTAATTAGCAATGGAGTGTAAAAATGTTGATTTAGAAGGGCATATATGTGCATACATTCAGGGAACATAGAATAACGTAATCAATATATTTATAAAATATCGATATAAAAAAGCAAATGTCCGGATTCAAATTCTATTATATGTATATATTTTTCTATAAAAAAATAAAATAACATAGAATAAATATATTTTTATCATTATTTAACTAAATTAATGTTTTTGATACAATGTTTAGAATTACCCATAGTCCTTCCCTAACCCATAAATAGGAGGATAATGCGCTTCAGCGCACTCGAACCTATGTCCTCTTCTACTGGCAACAATGTCTATGTAATCGAGTTAAGAATCAATCAATACTAAATTGATGTTTAATTGACACGTAATAAAAACTAAATCAATCTTAATATATATAATATTATAAAGATAGAGTTTAATTGAGGTGGTGTTGCAGGTACCAACTATATAAACCAAACATGTTATTGTTATTTTCCTTTTCCATCTATGGATTCCATTCTCATTTTTGTTAAAAGGGGTTAGTGTTTTCAATTTTTATTCATGTATTTTGTAATTTCACTTTATAATTTTTGAAGTTTAATACATAAATATATTTTTTATGTAAATTTGATCACGTTGGAATATTTGTATCATATTTTGACTATAGATTAAAAAGGTTTCAAAGTTATTTTAAATATAAAATGAAGAAAATATCATAAGTTGATGATTGGTCGGTGTGGCCATCATCTCATGTGCCAAGCCATCGGGGGTTCAATAAAAATCAGTCATCCCATGTGTAAATATAGTCGATGTACCAGTACTAGATTTTGCCTTCAATATTTTCCAATTATTTTACTCACTTACCCATATTTGGATATCTCACCTCTCACCATATTTTATACATATTTGTACTTATTCTGTGGTTTCAATGTTTAGGTTAATAAAAGATTTTGCATTTAAAAAAAAAAAAAACTCTTGTTACATATAATTTATGCCTGAAGAGTTAGCATCTTCTCATAAATCATGGTGTATTTGAAAAAATGGTGTAACTAAATTATTTAGTTAGAAAATAAAAAAAATATGGGTAATTAGGAAGTTTACCTTAATGTCGAGATAAGAGGAGAAAACGGGGGACGTAGTGGGGGAAGACATCAGCGGAAACATATGGGAGGCTGGATCTAGCATTTCTTTTATGTTATTTCATGAAGATTTAAGGGATTAACTTAAAATTTTTTGTAATTTTTAAAGGGACTAGAAGAACAATTTTTCCTTTTTTGCAAGTCCAGCCAACAATTCGTTAAGGGTTTAACGATTGAGCGATTATTTTGGTCAATTTTTCTAACAATAATAACTAAATTGACAAAAAATTTAGAGTGACCAAAATAGGAACAATGTTGTTTTAGGGTGATCTCTAGTGTAGTTTACCTTTTTTTTCTTTTACATTTGGAGAAATGGTTAAATTTTAGTTTTAGTCCCTCTATCATGTCCAAATTTGAGATTTAATCTCTATACTTTAATTTATAACAAAATTTGATCTTTATATTTTTATAATGTTATCAATTAGTCCAAATAATTAATATTTTTAACTTTTCGATTAAAATATTATATGGTTATATATAATTTGATTGTCATACAAGTCTTACAGACTAACTCATGACTTCCCATTTCTTTTAGATTTGTGCTGCATTTTTACATTATAGGAAAATATTCAAATTTCAATTTTGGCCTATAAACTATGCTGAAACTTGAGATTTATCGATTTACTTTACTTTTGACATAATTTGACCTATTTGCTTTTGTAGTGTCATTGGTTAATCTAAATAATTAATATTGACTATTTCAATAAGAAATGATGGCGTAAAAATTTTTAAGAACATTATTCCATAAAAATAATTATTTTATCATGACGAGTTTGAATGAGTGTTTTCAAGAAAAAATATTAATCAATATTTTCAACATTATTTTTATTGTTATATGACTATTAAGTGTTTTTTTTCAAAATGTGACACTAGAAAATTTAATAGATGAATTTTAAAATTGTAATAATTGTAACTGAATTTTTTAATCAAAACTAGAGGCACTAACTTTCGAATATAAACGTAAGAGGACTAAATTCCAAATATATAACATATATATGAACCTAAAGCAAATTTTATTCTTTAAATTTTTACCTTATAATTTAACACAAATAAATAAGAAACCCAACAATACAGTTAAGAACCATACTAATATATCATAGCAATGCCACCGATATTACACCCATTAAGCTTCTTGTTGTTATTTTTGGATATATAGACTTTTTTCCCATTATTAAAAGGAGTTTTAGGAGTAAAATAATTGGTGCCCAAGGTTGAAAGTTGGACTAAAAATTAAAATATGTTTTAAGTTTATGTATTATTTATAAATTTGAAATTTAGTTTTATATTTTTATTTTAAGAATTTAATTTTTATTTTTACTTTTCACATTTCAAAATTCAGGTTTAATTGTTAATACTGTTAAATTTTTTATTAAATTTGTTGGTGTGACATTTTAAAGTAATAAAATAGTTTACTTGGTAGACATGTAATTAAAAAATGATGTTGTAATGAACCTAGATTTAACAAAATATTTTTAACAATGTCAACAATTGGATATAAATTCTGAAATCAAATTATAAATATGAGAAGAGTATAGTGTGTTATTATGATGTATTTTATGAGGAGAAAAGAAGTATCCAAAAGCCGAAATTTGTAGCCTTTTATGATCTTCCACAAACCCTAGCTATAGGTTAAGGAAGGCAATAGAATTATATTGGATTCAAAAAGATATGTAATCACATTTGTTTTAAATATAAAAATTTTATCAAAAAAGAAAATCATAAAGCTGATGATAAGTTGATGATTGGTGTGCCCCCACATGTATGAGATACTTGCACTACCCATCATTATTAGCATTTTTAAGAAGAGGAATCAGTTCCGTTTAAGTTCAATTTGCGTTAATCATTACTCATGTTGTTGTTAGGACTTTCTCGTGAATAAAAAAGAAACCGTAAGTAAACGTTGGGTGGAACCACTTTTTACTCCTTTCATACCCATCACAAATTTTAGAAGAATACACAAATTGAAGTACAATTATGTTGAGGGCAAGTGATTGGTTTGGACCTTTAATGGTAGAGAAGGGTTGAAGCTCAACTGCCCCATTCATTGCTTTGCAACTAAATAAACTGTCTGGCATTGAATAAATAATGATATATCCAAAGGTTTAGCTTCAACAAATAGTTTAATTATTTCAAGTCAGTATTTTAATGCATAATCTGTAACCGACCTTTTTATTTGAAGATGACGATTGTTGACTTCCTTAGTTATTAATGGACTTAGTTGAAACTAATTAATGATTCTTAGTAACCATCAACCTACCATTTGTCAAAGGCTTTACAATGTGGAAATTCAGATATAAATTAGGTTAATTCCAAAGTTTTTACATAAACCCCATTTCATACTATTTTATATTTTAGATTCTCCTACATATCTTGAAGGATAAATTCACACATATCTACCAACTTATTAATTTCTTGCTCCCACGTACATGAAGTATCAAATCCAGGTCTGGGTTCATTGAGTGTTTGTTTTCAATTTCTTTAAAAGGAGTATTAGGTTTTCAATCCTTTTCTAACGAAATCATCATTGGGTTGACAATACTTTCTTCATGATATATTTCATAAACTATGAAATATGAAATATGAATTCTGATTCTGATTCTAGATTAGTGTTGACATTATATCCACTAATGGCGGTTAGATTCTAGAGAACCACCATTATATGGGGAGCTAGTTCGGAGGCGAGGAAACCGTCTCTTTTGTCATGGGAAAAGTGTCGTCGACCTTTAGCTGCGGGTGGGCTAGGATTGAGAAGGTTATCTGGTTAAAATAAATTATTTCTAATAAAATTTGGATTTCAGTTATTCACTGATACAAATGTATTGTGGGCTCGGTTTCCTATATGTTAGAGATTGACCTGATTAAGCAAGGAACAAGTAAAAATAGTAGAAGAAATTGAGAAATTGAACACACAAATTTAACGTGGAAAAACTCCTCCAAAGAGGATAAAAAACCACGAGCAAAGATAATTTTACTATAATGGCACAAGAAACGAAGAGTGCAAAAAAAAGATTGAGATAAAAATTAAACCCCAAAAATCCAAAAACAAAGAACGCTCAAAACGTAAACACAAAATTCTCTAAATGTGTTATGAGTTCTAATATTTAATGGGTGTATTTTCTAATGTTGTAAAAGAGCTTATTTATAGGCTAAATTCATATGTCAAATAATAATAAAATAATCTAAACTAATCGGTGTTTAATTGAAACAAATAAACAGAGTTTAACTAGAAGATTATTTCTCAAACTTGACTGAAATAGGAGTCATACTTAACACTATAAATAAATATAATATTCATGGGGTGTTGCCAACATCGATTTCAAGGAGTAATTATTCGTTTGTATGGAGATATTTGATAATGGTATGGCTGGATGTTAATGCCAATGTTTATTGGTCATTAGGGGGTGATCAACTAACGAACTTTTGGAATGTTGTGTGGATTCGGGAGGTTGGTCCTCTTAGAACGTTTTTCAAAGAGAGTGGCAATTCAGATAACACACTACGTGTCTGTAATCTGGTTGACGAGTCTGGTAACTGGGATTGGAATCATTTAAGTAGCTTAGTTCCTGATCAGATTCTCTACCCGAGTGAGGCTGGCGATTTTCCTAAGGTTTGGAAGATTATATGGAAGGCTAAGGCACTCACACTACACCAAAACAGGTCTTTAGCGGTGTTTTTTTAGGCCTTTAGCGGCGCTTTTTAACGCCACTAAAGGTATTTGCGGCGCTTCCACAAGCGCCGCAAAAAAGGCCGCTAACGAAAACGTCGCAAACTTTTGCAGCGTTTACAAACAAAAACGCCGCTAAAGACCATGTTATTTTCCTAATAAATAAATCACATAGTTAGGAACTCAATATATATTAAAAAACATATGCAACATAACAATAGTCGCATTACAAGCAATGAATTAAACCATTAGAAAATAAATACTATAAATAACTAAAACAAGTCAAATCGTATTAAGTAAACGTACCATTATTTCACCAGCTTCAGGAGTCATGGGAGATCCATCATTCTTCCTACGTGTAATTTCAAAAAGTTGAAGGCGTCCAACTTTTTGACCGGATGACAGTTTCTACAATATAGTAGTAAAAATATTATTTAATGGAAAGTTATACATATTTGACAATATTAAAAATTAAAATACCTCGCCTCTCGCTACACATGCAAAACTTCTAATCTTACTGTGTGAGTGAATTTTATTTACACTGCTTTTTCCAACTTGTTCACGATCTTATGTTATGAAATTTTTAGTACGTAAATAGTAAATACTATAAACCAAAATAATTAGAATAGTTTGAAGTACGTCATACCTCACCTTTCTTGAATGCCAAAATCTAACCGCATCTTCCCATTGGTACCTCAAAGATACCCGTGGGACATTTTGCAATTTCTCATCGAGGGTTGTTTTTGTCTTATAATAATTTTTCTTCAAAGTACTTTTATTGTCTCTCCATCTTTTTCCCAATGCCTTCTTTACATAAGCATCCGAGAGCTCTAAAGCAAACCTCGCCTACAAAAAAAACAAGTTAATAAAGTAAATATAAATGAAACTATTTCCCAAGCATTACAGATGACATTAAGTAGCGCGTTACCTTAATATTATTGAGGGCTTGGTTTTTGTTGCTATCGGGCATTTGATGCCATGACTCGTAGTTGATAGGCAACATATTCGCATTTCGTGCTAAAATGCCCATGTATCCTGCTAAAAGTCGAGCTTCTGATCCAACAGGCTGACCAAAACTGTTTCGTCCAACTTTGACACGCTCGACCGGATCTAACTCGTATAACTCTATAAGTAGCGTACGTCCTCGACCTCTACACGTCCCACCATTTTCAGCTACAAATGGTATATTATAATATAAGAATTTGAAAAATAAATCAATTATAAGTCAACACGCATGTAAATTAAATGTAAAATTACTTTGAACTTCTGTAGGATCCTCAGTTGTAATCGTAACATTCAAGATCCAATTGTTGTCATTGTTCAAGACTATTTGTTTCATCGAGTTTGGATCATTTTGAACAATGCTTCCCCTTAGAATTTTTCTTCTAGGCATTTTATCTGCAATACACATAAAATAGTTGAAAACTTAATAACTAATTACAACAACAACAACAACACATATAAAATAGTTGAAATATATAATAAGACCAAGATTTAAATTATGATATTACATATAATTAAACAATCGTAAAATCTTACTACATCATTATTCGTAAATATCTTCATCCGTATCCTGACGAACCCATTAAAATTGTGTACTAGTACTAGGGATATTATCGTTTAAGTTTTGTTCTGGAAAGGGCAAAGTTTCTGATCTGTTGTCGATGTTATCTCTACTTCCACTGCCCATGTCAAACAAGTCTCTAGGGATGTTACGGAGTACAACGTACCAACCCTCATCAGTTGGATCTTTTGAGTAAAAAACTTATTTGACTTGAGATGAGAATACATACAGCTCATCTATCAGTTGTTGTCCTGTGTGAATCAATCGGTCAAAGTTCACCATTGTAAAACCAAATTGATCTTGCTTAATTCCACGAGCTGTATTAACATCGGCCCAATCACCTCGAAATAAGACAACTTTCCATTTGCCGTAGTAATCCAACTCAATTATGTCAGTAAGATGTCCGAAATATTCCACATTTCCCTCGACAGGATTATTGTCCCTAGCACTAGCATAACTTGTAATTGCAGAATTAACAACTATTCCACAATTTTGCGTTCTTCTCAACCTCTCGCGATATTTTGTATGAAATCTAAATCCGTTGATGAGGAACGCACTATATCTTTTAACCACTCGATTTGGACCTTCGGAGAGCCATTTAACTTCGTCGTTTACGTTCTTCCCACTCTAAACCTATTGAATGGAAAGTAAACTGAGTAATTAAAAATGTTATGAGAAAACATTATTATTTGTAAGCGGAAGCTCCAACTGCATACCGTTTGGCTTAACCATTCATAAAAAGATTCTGTAAACAACTTATTGATATCTCGATGTTGTGTTCTTCGGGAGCGCGAATGAGATCTCAATATTTGTTTGTACTCACTGTGTTAAAAAAAATGTTCACTTTGTTAGAAGATAAACAATTTTTAGTTTGATAAATATTTATCAAATTTGTAGAACTTACTTCCGTAAAGGTTCCATTGATTCGTGGTGAAATAGAACATATCGATGTGCTTGTACCCACGATAAATGATCTAATTCTGCAAATTCAACTTTGTCGATTGGTTCTCCAAAACTTTGGAACAAATAAGTATCGGCTAAGTTATGGTCCATGAGTCCAGCATTCCTATTTGGTCTGTTCAACCTTGTTTCAACATCTTCCAAATATCTTGAGTAGAAGGTCATACATTCCTCTGCCAAGTAGCCTTCAGCAATCGATCCTTCTGGATATCGCTTGTTGCGGCAGTAAGACTTTAATTTAGATAGGAACCTAAACACGTTATACAACATTATCAAAAGTTGTAACTAAAGGGCATAGAGGTGAATGAAGGAAAATTTTAAAAATTTTAATTAACACCTTTCTATGGGATACATCCATCGATAGAAAACAGGTCCGCTAAGAATTGCTTCGTGCGGGAGACATACAACACCGTAGAACGACCAATAGTAAATCTTGCATCAAGATGTGATAGTCATGTGATTTTAGCGAATATAATATTCTATCTTTAACACTAACACATCGAGATATGTTTGATGCATACGCATCTGGAACCTTTATATCCTTCAACACCATGCAAAACAGTTCTTTCTCCGTCTTGGACATTGAAAAAATAGAAGGCGGCAACCATATTTCCCAGTCGGAAGTGGATTCGGATGAAGATCAGGTCGAATTCCCATCTGAACTAAATCAAATCGACTCTGAAGATTGTCTTTTGATTTTTCGTCTACATTCAAAATTGTACCGACAATGTTCTCACAGACATTTTTCTCAATATGCATAACATCAAGATTGTGTCGTAATAGGTGGTGCTCCCAATAAGGCAACTCAAAAAAAATACTTCTTTTTTTCCACAAGTCCGCCTCATACGGATCATCCTCTTCATCGTAGTCATCATTAGCTTCATCATTTGATCTTTTATTTCTTTGTGTGTTTGCCGGTTGGTTCATCTTCCCATAACTAAAATTCATATCTTCCAACATTAACAAGATTTCAGATCCACTTGTCTGCGAGGGAGCTCCTCTGAACTCTTCAGTACCATCAAATGCCGAACTCTAAAATCTAAATCTATGATTTTCCGGTAACCACCGACGGTGCCCCATGTAAGAGAACTTCTTCCCATTGTATAACCATTGCGAACATGTTTGTACAGCACAACAAGGACACGTATAACGACCCTTGGTACTCCAGCCGGATAAATTGGCATAAGCGGAGAAGTCATTAATGGTCCACATCAAAGCTGCACATAAATTAAAGTTCTCATTTCTCAGCACATCGTATGTCTCGACACCATCCCATAATTATTTTAACTCTTTAATAAGTGGCTGTAAATAAATGTCGATATCATTCCCGAGCCCTTTCTCTCCAGGGATAATCATAGATAAGATAAGGGGAGATTGCTTCATGCAAATCCACGGAGGTAGAGTGTAAGGAACAAGCACTACGGGCTACGTACTGTATGTAGTACTCATGATCTTGTAGGGATTAAATCCATCAGATGCTAAGCCAAGCCTTACACTCCTAGGATCGCTTGCAAAGCTTGGAAATTTATTGTCAAATGATTTCCAAGCTAAAGAATCTACCGGATGTCTCATCTTCCCATCATCGGTTCGTCCATCATGGTGCCACGTCATAGACTCCGCTGTCTTCGACGACATGAAAAGCCTTTGAAGCCTTGGTATCAGCGAAAAATACCACAAAATCTTGACCGGCTTCTTTCTTGGCTGTGCATCATTTTCATCATCGTTCCCATCTTCTGCGTTTCTATTTATCCAACGTGATTGGCCGCATATGTGACAGCACTGTTGGTTTCTCCGATCGTCCCAATACAACATGCAGTCATTCGGGCAACTATGGATTTTGGTGTACCCAAGACCTAAATCTTTTATCATTTTCTTCATATCTTTGCATGATTGAGGGATTTTTGCAAACATAAACATCTCTCTCAAAAACTCTAACAGCATTGTCAAAGAGTTCCCGGTCCACCCTCCCAAACTCTTTAACTGGAAAAGACGAATACAGAAAGACAATTTTGAGAATTTTGATCCCTCAAACAGTTCTTCATTCATGTCATTAAGTAACGCGTAGAACTTCACCGCTTCTCCATTCGGCTCTTCATGATGTACACTTCTTCTGGGTTCGGTAAAAGTATTTCCACCGATATTACAATCATCAGATTTCACAAAGTTGGCTGGGAACGACTGTAAACCATGATTGTGAATATTAAATGCTTCCCGCATTCCATGTCAGCCCCTCTAACAGACTGATGGTAAGTAGTACTGTCATAAGATACATCCATCCTTGAAGAGGAAGTACTAGACGGGCATTCTCCATGAAAAAGCCATTGTTTATAACCCCGAACAAACCCATCAACAATTAGATACTCGTATACAAATTCACGATAATGCCAGTTTATGTTGACACACTTCTTACACGGGCAAAGAATCATGTTCTCTTGGCTTGCATATTGAAATGCAAAATTTAGAAAAATCTGTACTCCATTTCGATAACCGTCGCTTACCCTTGACAAATTCATCCAAGACCGGTCCATTTCTTATTTCTTGACGTCTGATTTTCACCAGAAATTACAAGGGTAAGTTGTTCAGTGGCAAGTGTAAATGAGTTATGTAAGTATATCATGAAGATAAAACTAAAAATGTATAATCAATGCTTTGATGAATTGCAGAAGTTAGGGTTTTAACTTGGACCAAAGAAATATTTATATCAGTTATTTGAATTGTAAAATTTTAATTTGGACTTGAAATTAAAATTTGAATTACAAGTTAACTCGAAAAAATTAAATAATTTGATTTGATTAACTTAAAATTTAATTTTTTAAATCGAATCAAATTTTACTCAAATAATTTTCCATTTTTCCATACATGTTGAAATTAATTTCTTGTTTAATAAATTTATTTAAAAGTGAAGTCTCCATATAAATATTAATAAGTTATGTAAGTTATTATAAGTAAGTTATGAAAGATATATAAGTTGTGTATTATGTAAGTTTTTAAGTTATATAAGTTGTGTATTATGTAAGTTGTGTAAGTTGTGTATTATGTAAGTTATGTAAGTCGACAAGTTATGTTTAGTATTAATTAATTAAGTTATGTAAGTTATGTATAATATTAATGTAAGTTATGTATTATGTAAGTTATTTTAGTTATGTAAGTTGTGTATTATGTGAGTTATGCAATTTACGTAGGCTATATAGTATGTACGTTATTATGTTATTATGTAAGTTATGCAAGTTGTTATATAAGTTCTATATAAGTTATGTAAGTTATTATGTAAGTTATGTATTATGTAAGTTTATATATAAGTTATGATATGATTGATAAATTTGAGTTATATAACTTATGATATGATTGATAAGTTTTGAAAAATATATAAATTTCAGTTATGTAAGTATATCGGTTTTATGTATCTTATTTATAATTTGGTATATACAACAATGGAAATTTATTACCAATAAAATTTGAAATATATGTTACATATCCATACCATATATTAAAAATATAAATTGCATCTATTAAAATATATGTTACATATCCATGCCGTATATTAAAAATATAGATTGCATATATTAAAAATATCTTATATTAAAAAGTATAATTGATATTTCTAAAAAATCCATTTTGCATATATTAAAATAGAGGTTTTAATAATTGTGCATATATGTTATGTATTTTGAAAATAACATTTACAATTATTGGCAAAATTATAAAATTTATTATCAATAAAATTTAAGTATAGGTTATATATACATATATATACATGTTATATATATGTACAAGATATATTTTAATAGATAAGTTGTAATATTTATGTCCCCAATTGGTTGCATTTTTTTCATGAAACATTTCGTGATTTTTAAAAGTTTTGCCATAATTTCAGAGTAAAAGGTTATATAGCAACCATTTAAGTTTTGAAAAACATTACAATCATGAAAAATAGGATTTTGTGAGGAATAAGATATTATGTTTCAAAAATATTAAGTTAAAACAGAACATATCTTCCAATATGTTATAAAGAAATATTACAAAAAAAACAGAACAATTGATCAAATGGCTGTTAAAACAATTTGCATTCGATACTACTTGCATAAATTCATTCAGAAACTGTGAGATACCAACTTCTACAACAAATAAAATAGAAAAGTATTATGTGCATAACTAAATAAACAAAGTCCACTTGCTTAAAACCATTTCGGGATTTGCATAATACATGTCAGAAGCGCCAAAATGCAACGAGTATATAACTACCTCGAACAGTAAGATGATTAACTAAAGATGATTAACTAAAAAACCTTTTATTTGCAACATAAAATTTACCTTTACAAAATTTACCTCCACGCCAAAGAATATCCAAATTCTGCAGCAATGAAACTAGCTCCAACCCAGCAAGCAAAGAAAGCAACGCAGACAAAGGCCCAGCTTTTTTATCCAATAGTACATAAAAGAATCATAGGAAAACAGAAAAACCAGATCCAGATTTCAGAACCAAAGCATAATTCAGAACATAACTGCTAATCAAAAACAAATTATTTCATCTCCGTTTCTATTTCATATATATATTGAAAATCTATGTAAGTGGTTTCATAATCTAATTTTCATGCGTACGACAAACCAAATACAAATGATCTACACTTACCCACTAATTGGATAATTTTGACTCTTCAGTAATATAACCTTTATTGGGTTTGTACATTTCAAATGAGTATAACTTTAAGAACCTCATTCAAATCAGTATTACATCAATCCGAAATATTCATGTATTTCAACATATTTGTAAGAACATAACATTATTTCATAACAGTTTCAAAATTTAGCACAGCACCTGACCAGATAACTTATCTTTGCATTGCTCAGTTCATTATTGAAGACAGTATGGTTGAATGGTCGGTCCCATCTCAAACATGATTGAAGGAACACCTCCACTAACCCAAGAAATATGGTTTCAGTTTTCAGAGTTCATTTCTTTGTATGTTTCATTTTTAAGTGTCTTTGAATGCAGTTTCATTGACAGCAGTTATTGGAAATTTTAAGATCATCTCGATGGCACAAAACAATGATTTCCAGAAACATGTTGAAGGGAATAAGACGACTGAAACAAATTCTTCTTATTTCTATTTGGTTTTGCGAAGATTAACTCATTCAACACGGCTCTTTTTCTTTTTACCCAATTAGTCGATCTAACTATATTAATTCAATACATTGCTCAAGAAAAGACTGCTGAGAAATAAACGGGTATAAAAACATTGCTTAATACAACCGAATGATTTTTTAGCAAAATAGAAGAATCTTACCTATTTTTCTGACGGCAGAGGAGTGCGACGGTAGACGAGTGCTGGCAAAAGAGATGGTCGACGACAATGCAACAAATTTGGGAAAGGTTCGGGTCGTCGACGGCAGCAGGCTAGGGTTCTTGATTTGGGGAATTTTGGGGAAAATAGGGAGGGGAATGGGATTTGAATCAAGGTTTTCGGGTATGAGGAAATTTGGAAGCAGAAATAAATTTGCAAGTTACAAAAACGACGGCGTCTTAATTACAAGAGATTGAAGATTTGCAGCGATTTAGAATAGCGCCAGTAATGGCCTGAAAAAACGGTGTCGTTTTGTATAAACCAGAGGCCAATAATTTGCAGCTGCGCCGTTTTGGCTACAACATTAACAATTTGTGCGGCGTTTGTAACAGAAACGTCGCTAATGTCTCGTTTTTTGCGGCGTTTTTAATGAAAACGCCACTATGAAATCAAATTTTCTTAAAAACGACGCCGTTTTGATATTCCTTAGTTTTGTTAAGTAATATTTATAATATATAGTACTAATAATTATAAATTTTAGTGTTTTCACTAATATTTTTAAATTTTAGTGTTTTTATTTCTTTTTTATTTTTTTATTTAAATTTAATTCCATTTGTTAATTTGGTACTCTCCTAAAAACTCAAATGTTATATATTAATTTTTTAACTTATTTATTAGTTTCATTTAAGTAATATTTATGATAAATTAGATAAAATTAACAGTTTTAGTGTTTTAATTTCATTTTTATTTTTCTATTTTAATCTTATTTATTAATTAATTAGATTAATTTTTTTATTATTTGTATTTAAGGTAAATAAAAATTAATTGCGAGGGATTGAAAAACGACGGCGTATTAATTACAATAGATGCAAACTTTGCGGCGTTTTCAGCCTAGCGCCACGAATGCCCTAATAAAACGGTACGTTTTGTTTAAACCAAAGGCCAAAATTTGCGGCGTTTTTATCAACGCGCCGCTAATGCGCACCCACCTTTAGTGGCGTTTTCATCTAGCGCCGCTAAAGCCATTAAAATCGCACAAAGCTACGTCGTTTTGTAACAAATTTAAGAATTTTTTCCGGCGTTTGGAACAAAAACTCCGCCAATGACTCGTTTATTGCGGTATTTTTAGTGAAAACGCCACTATTACATCAAATTTTCTACTGAAACGGCTCCGTTTTTCTATTCCATGGTTTTGTTAAGTAATACTTATAATATAGTACTAAAAATTATAATTTTTAGTGTTTTAACTAAAATTTATAAATTTTACATAAAATTATAAATTTTAGCATTTTTATTTTTTTATTTTAATTTAATTCCTTTTGTTAATTTGGTCCTCTCCTAAACCCTAAATTCCTAAATCTTAACCACTAACATCTAACCCCTAAACCCCTAACCCCTAAATCTTAAATCTCGGCCAACCCTTAATTAAGCATAATCCATAATATATAATCCCTAAATCCATATATATATAGTACTCCCTAAACATTAAAAAGCATTAATTAATTGTATAAAATTCAAAATCTCAGTTAAACTTTAATCTTATTAAACCCGCCTAAATTAACCATTGAAGGGATATAAATATTTAAGTATTCTATCTATTATATATCTCTCTCTCAAGGCATAATTTAAACCCTAATTTATACATCTTTTACAATTACATAAGAACATATTTAAAATATAAATAAAAAATTAATCTAAACCCAAAATTGTAACCAGGCCTCTAAAACCCTAAACCTTAAATCCCTAAGTCTTAACAACTAACATCTAACCCCTAAACCCCTCCCCTAAACCTTAAATCCCGGCCAACCCTTAGTTAAGCATAATCCATAATCTATAATCCCTAAATCCATATATATATAGTACTCCCTAAACATTAAAAAGCATTAATTAATTGTATAAAATTCAAAATCTCAGTTAAACCTTAATCTTATTAAACCCGCCTAAATTAACCATTGAAGGGATATAAATATTTAAGTACTCTATCTATTATATTTTATTTTTTGCGACGTTTTTTTTGAAAACGCCGCTAAAAACACATACCATTAGCGGCGCTAGACCAAAAACGCCACTAAGGCCACTGAAGGCCACAAAACGACGCCGTTGTATTTTGCTAAAAACACATACCATTAGCGGCGCTAGACCAAAAACGCCACTAAGGCCACCGAAGGCCACTAAACGATGCCGTTGTATTTTGCTAAAAACACAGACCATTAGCGGCGCTAGACAAAAAACGCCACTAAGGCCACCAAAGGCCAATAAACGACGCCGTTGTATTTTGCTAAAAACACAGACCATTAGCGGCGCTAGACCAAAAACGCCACTAAGGCCACCGAAGGCCACTAAACGACGCCGTTGTATTTTGCTAAAAACACAGAACATTAGCGGCTCTAGACAAAAAACGCCACTAAGGCCACCGAAGGCCACTAAACGACGCCGTTGTATTTTGCTAAAAACACAGACCATTAGCAGCACTAGACCAAAAACGCCACTAAGGCCACCGAAGGCCACTAAACGACGCCGTTGTATTTTATTTTTTGCGGCGTTTTTCTTGGAAACGCCACTAATGCTTATTTTTGCGGCGTTTTTTAAAAAACGCCACTAAAGCTCAATTTTTACAGGCGATTTCCTTTAAGCGCCGCTAATGCTCGACTTTTACCGGCGTTTTTTGTATAAACGCCGCTACAACCGCCGCTAAAAACCAGATTTGGTGTAGTGTCAAAGGGCATGAGTGTTTCTCTGGCTTCTTTGGCAGGATATACTTCAGACGAATGGGGAACAGACAATGTGAAATATGACTAATGATGGCCATTGTCCACGGTGCGGTAATGTAAATGAATCTAAAACCCATGCAATTCGTGATTGCTCATTCTCAAAATCGATCTGGCTCTATGTTGTGCCGAGACATGCTCAAATAACTTTCTTTTTTATGAATCTTAAGGATTAACTATTGTGGAATATGCAGAATGCAAGACACTGTGATGTTAGGGATATTAATTGGCATACACTCTTTTCTACATTATGTTAGTTATTATGGAAAAGTCGTGATTGCTATGTTTTTGTAATGGCCATAGTTGTATACAGAATATAGTTGATACATGATTTGTTTGGGCAAGGAGCTATGATTTGATGGTTTCTAATCTGGTACATGCTAATCCAGCGGTCATTACAATCTATTGGTCGCCACCAGAGAGGGGATGGATTAAGTTCAACACGGATGGAGCATTGTCTTCATATAGATCAGGAGCTTCTATTGGAGGTATATTTAGAGATGCTGATGCAAAATGGTTGTGTGGATTTTCATTATGGATAGGTAAGGACACAATTTTTAAGGTTGAAGCAAGAGTTGTGTTACAAGGTCTTCAAATAGCATGGGAGAACGGATATAAAAAGCTTGAGCTGGAATGCGACAACACGCTTCTAGTAGAATTGATTTTAGCTGGTGGAACGACTAATAGCAAATTGGGGGAGTTACGCCTTAATACATAGTTTGCCCTAGCGAGGCTGGAAAGTAAGATTTCGTCATGTTCTGAGATCTCAAAATAAGGTTGTCGATCGTATGGCGAAAATAACTTCAAGTTGATTGGGTAATGTACAATTGTTTGGGGAGCCTCCAGATTTAGTAAGGAATATATTGATAACTGAACGTAATATTGTTTCTCTGCGTCATTAATACTTTAAGGATGCAATTGCTTTGTGTTGTTTTTTCTACTGAGAACAAAATATATGTCACCATATAATCCATGTTAACATGAAGAAAACACCACATATATTATAATGATTTTAAAATTTTATTTAACATAAAAATCTAGTTCAAGTCTCTATATATATAAAAAAATTGAAATGAAAGCTAAAAAGAAAATTGAATATTGTAAGAAGAAAAGTTGTAAAAATATTTGTTTTGAGGTATTTAAAGCTTTTATAGAAGTTTTATCGTTCATTCTCTCTTTCACTTTTACTTTATTTTTGGTTTTACTTTTAAAAGTCATGAGGCAATGTTTAAGTTTTTTTTAATTTTCATTTTAAATCATGCCACATATGATAGACGTGTCATTTAATAGTTAAATTAACAATTTTAATAACAGAAAGACTTAATTGACATAATTTTGATACTTTGAGGATGTAAATAGAACATTTTAAAGTTTAGGGATCAATTTAAAATGTAAATCATAATCTAACTCATAAAATTTTCTAAATATTGGTGGCAAGGATCCAAATCTCACCCATGCAAGATTTTTAATGGTTTTATTAAAAATATAAAAAGGAAAAAAACGTTTTAATATCTTTTTAATAAAATTAACCTCATATTCATAAAATGGTAGTGGTTGAGAATTTTAATTAAAATTTTGTAAAGCATAAATATATAAAATAAAGTATGGTAAACATATTTCTTAGGAAAATCCAAAAATAAAAAGACATTGACAAGTAAAAAAGAGCTGTCGTGTCTTAAATTACAAAAAGGAAATATAGAAAGCCGTTGACTCAAACCAATTTCTAGAAGTGACGTGAGAATATTATAATCCAACTTCATATTTTATGTTATGGCATGGCGTGAAAGAAGTGGAATGAGAAACGCCCAGCGGAGATTGCGGCAATGGGAAGCTACCTTTCCACTCTCTGCCTTTCTTTTCCTTTAATATTTTATATTCAATTATTCAATTCTGTCACATTTTTTTAAATAAAAGTAAAAATTCAAAAAAACAAGTAAATGTGTTTTTACATCAAATTTAACATCTTATTTGACGATTAAAGGATAAACTTTATTGATATCGTAAATTTAAAAATAGAAATTAAAGATGGAAAAGTCAAAGTCAATAAATAATTAAGAATAAAGAAAGGAACGGCAACGTTAAAACGCGTCAATCTGTGTCTAAAAACGCAACCAGACAAAATCCTCTTTAATTACATCAAAGGGAGCGTGGACAAATCACCCTCGCTTTGCGTGCACGTCTCTCTTTTTGTTTTTTTTTTTACCCCAGAATTTCCCCCCCCTTTTTTTTTTGAATTCATAGGAAAAGCTATATATTAAAAGAGTGTTGCCATGGTGACACATGTTTAGGGAGGGAAATGGCAAAATGAACAATGCATAATTCAACACATCCTTCCCATTTTGTTATTCATGTGATTAGATCTTTATTTGACCCATTTACAATATTCAATTAAGTTTTAACTCGATTGACATGAATATTATTACCAATATAGAAGGATATGAGTTCGAGTACACTGAAGCACACTATCCTTATACTTCAATTTCAAAATTAATCTTTAGATTTTAGTTTCTAACATAATTTGGTCCCTATATTTTTATAATGTTACTGATCAATATAAATAGTTAATATCATTAACGTTTCGGTTAAAATATCATGTAGTTATATATAATTTAAAACTCTTAAAAGTAAAAATAGAGATTAAACTCCAAATATACAAAGTGTAGAGTATATTATAATCTTCAAATTTTTACTCTATAATTTGACACAAGCAGATAATCAACCCAACATGAAGTGTAAACGAACCATCGTAAAAAACAACATTTTGTCAAATCTTAAATTGGTTTTATTGTAACTTTTAGGGTGTAATGTTAGTTGAAATATGGAAGAGGTGTTTCCATCATCTTTCCACAAGTTGTAGAAAACAATATATAATCTAACCTATAAAGACAGCAAGTCAAACAAAGGTATATGGTAAATATAAAAAGAGATCACAAGGATTAAGAATGGGTTTGGTCATCTTATTCAAGCTTTCAATCTTCTTTTACATCCATTTTATGTCACAAACGTTGCAAACAATTCCCCTCTTCTGGATTTTCTTTTTTCACATCGATTCAATGCAGCAGTCTGCCAACAGAATTCATGGTTCAACATCATGTCAAGAAATGCAGGGTGAAAATATACCACAGGCTGCCATAAAAGGACAATAGAATGTCTTTTGAAACACATATAATTTCAATCTAGACCGACAAGTCATAGCTTTTAATATTTTGTTTCCGAAGGGACCGCAATTATTTGCCTTCAAATATTCATTCACTTCATCATCTACCTACATTTTTTCTTTTCATTTTAACCTCGGATTTGAGATTTTATTTAACGTTTGTTATTGTTTATAAATATTATACTTTTTTTATTATTCATGTCCATTTTATGGTCCATATTCATGGTTTATGATTGTCCTTTTCAATAACATCGTTTACAAAGCTCGGACCTGCACTTTCCCTTAAAAATATAATGTCATTACATCCAATACTTGTTAATTATATATATACATATATATTACATTTAAGAATTCATATTTAATACAATCACAATACATAACTTTATCGACATCAAATTTTATTAACAAATTTAACTTTTTTATTTTTATAACGATAATGCATCAAATATAACTTTTATTAGGTCTAACCAATACGAATCATAGTAATTAATAAGTGTGTTGGGTGTAATGGTAAGTCAAATTGCATTTTCAAAGAAAGAATGCGTACTTAAACCTTTAAAACACGGAATAATTATGAACCCTAACATGAACCCAAAAGATATATATATATATATATATATATATATATATATATAAAAGCATATTCTCAAAGAAAAAAATATGGACCAAAGTAGCAATATTAATATAACTTAAAAGAATCATAATTTATTTTTTAGTCTGGATAAGGCTTGAAGGCCCATAAATTTGGATAATTTTTGTCACCTTATATGGACATGTTTTGCCCATAATTTCTTTCAGTTAAATCAGGCTTCGGGCTTTAATACCCGCTTACCTAGCTTACTCCAAAAAGTAAACACAAAGTATTATTTATATAATTTCAAAACTGGTTCTAGCAACATAAGTATATGTTTTCACTTCATTGAACCAAATTTTGTTAAATTTAGGGGGCGAATTTATGGATTTTACACCCTAAATTTTGTAAAATTTCTGTTTAACTCTTTTAATCTTAAATTTTTTATTTTAATCTTATAATTAATGTTTAAAAATAAGATGATTATGTGTTTGGTCCCTCAAAGTTTTCTAAAATTTCTTTTAATTTGATTTATTTTATAGAATTTATAATTTTCTATAATAAATTTAATAACATTGGTAAGCTAATACAAAATAGTTTTAAATATTAATTTGGTAAAATAATTAATACTTAAATAATTACAAATTCAATAAAATTAAGCATCTAAATGTTAATTTTGATTATCAAAATGATCTCACATTTAATAGGCCAGGCCTACTTTTAACGTATCTATTTTTAAATATCCCGGCCTTCTTGTCAATATTTCTGGCTTCCCCCTATTCCGTGAGTTTCTGGGTCGTTTTTTCAGCCGTGGATTCGCACGCTGGTTGTGGTAGAATTTGGATAGCTTTGTCGTCTTACATTCGACTTAGGTCCATTGGTGCACATTTTTTCCAGTGACTTGCTGGTTGTTGTGGACGAGCCACAATGGTTTCATCTTTCGTAATTCCAATGGTAGCAGCAGGCATGTGGTGGTAGCGAGTATTGCGTGTGCGCAAGCAATTATCACTATGGATCTTCCCAACCGTCTCTCTAGCTGCTCTTATTCTCGTATGTGTTGGCAACCACCGAATGTGGATTGGTCAAGGTCAACGTGGATGGGTCGTTGTCTGAGAGACGGAACAGTGCTTGTGTTGGTGGTGCTGTGCGAGATTGTTGTGGGGAATGGCTAGGTGGCTTCACAATGTCAATTGATGTTTCGTCGGTTTTCCAACTAGAGGCACGTGCGTTGTACGTCGGACTTCAGTTTGCATGGGATAGGGGTTCCGTAGTGTGGCGGTGGAGAGTGATAATGCCCTTCTCAGGAGTGGTGTTACTGTGGACAGCAGCTTTGCTGAGCTGCGGTTAGCGCATGCGTTGTGTGAGCGTAATTGGAACGTATATGTCTAAGACATGTTGGCCGTACTTTGGACCAAGTTGCCGATCGGTTCTGCCCAGCTGAATGAGTTGCATGCTTTCCACACAGCTCCGGTGTCGGTTGAACCTTTGTTGGCTGCAGATGCACGCTGTTTCTTCCAAGACGTTAGCAGGGAGCAGGGATTTAAATAGCGGTCCATTATCGAAATAGCGGCCGTTATATAGCGGTAGCGGCACTGTCTGAAACTGCTATCGCGAAAACTGCTATTATATTTTATAATAAGTTGTGTGAATTTTTTTTAAAATTCACGACCGCGATAGCATCTGTTATGTCCGCAACTGCGATAAACGCAACGCGGCCACGACCGCAATTTAAATCCCTGGCAGGGAGCTAAACATTGTCTAGTAGTTAGCTCTGCTCTTTTCTAAAAGGGAAAGTTATTAAAAGATAAGAATGCCTCATGGCAGTTTTTAAAAAGATGAAAAATCAATAAAAAGGGAGTTGCACGATTAAAAGGAGGGGAAAAAGAGAGATAAGAAAGAAACTGTTGCAGATCGTCTTCTTCATATTTTCTATAGGAGCCCAACGCCCCACCTCTACTTCTTTCACCATTTTTCTTTATCCTAATCTCTGTCAACTCTCTAATCCCAGTGAGCCAGCACTAAACGACCTCAATTTAGCCACCATCTTCCCCCCCAACGAAACCACAGTCACCAATATTCTCACCCTTGTCTTGTGCTAGAACACCCTGACGCTGTCAGCCATCGTCACTGCCCACTTGCAAGGCCAGATCAAACCCAATACCTAAGGAGAGCATGAAGCTTGCACAGGAGAAATGGTGATCAATGACAGTGAGGAGGAGTCCATTGAACTAATCTATCCCCAAAGTTATTAGGCTACAATATAATTTCTCTTTTATTGTTAACATGTCATTGTGTTGTTGAATCTCTACAAATTTAAGGCTTGGGTGTAGTTCATTAGATGTGTTTTGTATTCTGTATTAATATATAATAATTATAACTCGGGTCAGATGAGATAACAATGATTTCTTTTATCTTAATTAATGATTTAAAGTTTAAGTTTCATTTTGATCAGTATAAAATAATTTTAAAATTTGTTATCAATGTCTACCCATTTAATCGTTAACTAACCAAAAACAAACTTATGTACATAATAATTATAATATATAAAGATATTTTCAAAAAATTATAATATATAAAGATTTAAATGATTCTCATGCAACGTAATCTTCACTACTATAAATAAAAGAGCCTTCATTTTTATTCTTACTAATTTTAATCTCTCTAATTTTTCTATTTTTTAAATTATAAGAATGGTTAATTTTAATTTGTTTGATATATTTCACTTAAATTTAAGATTAAATTTTAAAATAAAAAGAATTTTAATAATACTAAACTTTTAATTTTGAAAAGTAAAAGAAATAAATTTTTAAAAATAAAAGTGGAGATTAAATTTTAAATATATAAAAAATTTATGTAAATTGTAACTTTTACAAGCGCCGCAAAAAAGGCCGCTAACGAAAACGTCGCAAACGTTTGCAGCATTTACAAACAAAAACGCCGCTAAAGACCATGTTCTTTAGCGGCGCTTAGAAAAAACGCCACTAAAGAACATGGTCTTTAGCGGCGTTTCTTTCTAAGCGCCGCTAAAGAACATTATCTTTAGAGTTGTTTTTTTTCTAAGCCGCTAAAGAACATGTTCTTTAGCGGCGCTTTTATACAAAAACACCACTATTTTTGGGATTTTTTATATTAAATTTTTCTTTTTTTCAACCCCCCTGTAGCAACAAATCAAAAGCAACCAGATCTAAACCAGCCAAAAGTAATAAATTTATATAATATTTCAAATCAAACGAATAAAATAATATTAATATCAATAAATAAAAGTGAATTCATATTATTTTTGCAAAAATGTTAAATGTTAAAATGATAAAAATATTTATGCAATACACTATGACGGCGAAAGTTGCGACTCAAACATCTTCATCATAGTCTGAAGCTGTTGCTGGAGTTCGTCGTACTTTTTGCTCTGCTTTGCTTCTCTCGCTGCAGCCTCTGCTTCCCTCGGTGCCGCCTCTGCTTTAAGTTGTAGCTGGAGTTCTTCATATTTCCTTTGAACCTCAACAGTGGTCGTTTGCATCTGAGCCATCTGGTCTTTTAACCTCTGAACTTCAGCTTGAGCCTGACTCCCCGAAGCCATGTATTGGTGCGAGCTGGATCCAAAATATTGGGTTGGGCTAACAAAAGATCCTTGAAATCGAACCCGACCATACCTTTCAGGACCCAAAACTTCAATAATAATCCGGTTATCAATGTCTTCAAGATGAACAGAACTATCACTAGAAGCAATCGCTTCGTACTCCGCCTTTTTGTCCTTTAGTTTTTCCTAATAAATAAATCACATAGTTAGGAGCATAATATATATTAAAAACATATGCAACATAACAATAGTCGCATTACAAGCAATGAATTAAACCATTAGAAAATAAACACTATAAATAACTAAAATAAGTCAAATCGTATTAAGTAAATGTACAATTATTTCACCGGCTTCAGGAGTCATGGGAGATCCATCTTTCTTCCTATGTGTAATTTCAAAAAGTTGAAGGCGTCCAACTTTTTGACAGGACGACAGTTCCTACAATATAGTAGTAAAAATATTATTTAATGGAAAGTTATACATATTTGACAATATTAAAAAATTAAAAATACTTCCGCCTCAGCTACACATGCAAAACTTCTCGACCCGACTGTGTGAGTGAATTTTTGTTTCTGCCTGCTGCTTTTTCCAACTTGTTCACGATCCTACATTATGAAATTTTTATTACGTAAATAGTAAATACTATAAACCAAAATAATTACAGTAGTTTGGAAGCATGTCATACCTCGCCTTTCTTCGAATGCCAAAATCTAACCGCATCTTCCTATTGGTACCTCAACATACCCGGCGGGACATTTTGCAATTTCTCATCGAGGGTTGTTTTTTTCTTATAATAATTTTTCTTCAAAGTACTTTTATTGTCTCTCCATCTTTTTCCCAATGCCTTCTTTACATAAGCATCCAAGACCTCTAAAGCAAACCTCGCCTACAAAAAACACAAGTTAATAAAGTAAATATAAATGAAACTATTTCCCAAGCATTTCAGATGACATTAACATTTTGTTACCTTAATATTATTGAGGGCTTGGTTTTTGTTGCTATCGGGCATTTGATGCCATGACTCGTAGTTGATATGCAACATATTCGCATTTCGTGCTAAAATGCCTATGTATCCTGCTAAAAGTCGAGCTTCTGATCCAACAGGCTGACCAAAACTATTTCGTCCAACTTTGACACGCTCGACTGGATCTAACTCGTATAACTCTCTAAGTAGCGTACGTCCTCGACCTCTGCACGTCCCACTATTTTCAGCTACAAATGGTATATTATAATATAAGAATTTGAAAAAATGAATCAATTATAAGTCAACACGCATGTAAATTAAATGTAAAATTACTTTGAACTTCTGTAGGATCCTCAGGTGTAATCGGAACATTCGAAGATCCAATTGCTGTTTGTTGTTCAGTACTATTTGTTTCTGTCGAGTTTGGATCATTTTGAACAATGCTTTCCCTTAGAATTTTTCTTCTAGGCATTTTATCTGCAATACACATAAAATAGTTGAAAACTTAATAACTAATTACAACAATAACAGCACATATAAAATAGTTGAAATATATAATAAGACAACTTTCCATTTGCCGTAGTAATCCAACTCAATTATGTTGGTAAGATGTCCGAAATATTCCACATTTCCCTCGACAGGATTATTGTCCCTAGCACTAGCATAACTTGTAATTGCAGAATTAACAACTATTCCACAATTTTGCGTTCTCCTCAACCTCTCGCGATATTTTGTATGAAATCTGAATCCGTTGATGAGGAACGTACTATATCTTTTAACCACTCGATTTGGACCTTGGGAAAGCCATTTAACTTCGTCGTTTACGTTCTTCCCACTCCAAACCTATTGAATGGAAAGTAAACTGAGTAATTAAAAATGTTATGAGAAAACATTATTATTTGTAAGCGGAAGCTCCAACTGCATACCGTTTGGCTTAACCATTCATAAAAAGATTCTGTAAACAACTTATTGATATCTCGATGTTGTGTTCTTCGGGAGCGCGAACGAGATCTCAATATTTGTTTGTACTCGCTATGTTAAAACAAATTTCACCTTGTTAGAAGATAAACAATTTTTAATTTGATAAATATTTATCAAATTTGTAGAACTTACTTCCGTAAAGGTTCCATTGATTCGTGGTGAAACAAAACATATCGATGTGCTTGTACCCACAATAAATGATCTAATTCTGCAATTTCAACTTTGTCGATTGGTTCTCAAAAACTTTGGAACAAATAAGTATCGGCGAAGTTATGGTCCGTGAGTCCAGCATTCCTATTTGGTCTGTTTAACCTTGTTTCGATATCTTTCAAATATCTTGAGCAGAAGGTCATACATTCCTCCGCCAAGTAGCCTTCAGCAATCGATCCTTCTGGATACCGCTTGTTGCGGCAGTAAGACTTTACTTTGGATAGGAACCTAAACACGATATACAACATTATCAAAAGTCTATTACTAAAGCCATAGAGGTGAATGAAGGAAAATTTTAAAAATTTCAATTAACACCTTTCTATGGGATACATCCATCGATAGAAAACGGGTCCGCCAAGAATTACTTCATGCGGGAGATAGATTATCAAGTGAACCATAATGGTGAAGAAGGAAGGTAGGAAGATTTTCTCCATGTTGCATAAAGTCAAAACGGCTCTATCCTGTACCTTCTGAAGTTCTTGAACATCCAAAACTTTGCCACAAATGACTTTCATTATATAGGATAGTTCAATTATACAAGACGTCACCTTCTTGGACATACAACATCGTAGAGCAACTGGCAGTAAATCTTGCATCAAGATGTGATAGTCATGTATTTTAGCGAATATAATATTTGATCTTTAACACTAACACATCGAGATATATTTGATGCATACGCATCTGAAACCTTTATATCCTTCAGCACCATGCAAAACAGTTCTTTCTCCGTCTTGGACATTGAGAAAATAGAAGGCGGTAACCGATATTTCCCATTCGGTTGTGGATTGGGATGAAGATCAGGCCGAATTCCCATTTGGACTAAATCAAGTCGACTCTGAAGATTGTCTTTTGATTTTCCGTCGACATTCAAAATTGTACCCACAATGTTCTCGCAGACATTTTTCTCAATGTGCATAACATCAAGATTGTGTCGTAAAAGGTGATGCTCCTAATAAGGCAACTCAAAAAAAAATACTTCTTTTTTTCCATAAGTCTGCCTCATTAGGATCGTCCTCTTCATCAGAGTCATCATCAGCTTCATCATTTGATATTCTATTTCTTTGCGTGCTTGGTGGTTGGTTCATCTTCCCATAAATGAAATTCATATCTTCCAACATTAACAAGATTTCAGAGCCACTGGTCTCCGAAGGAGCTTCTCTGAACTCTTCAGTACCGTCAAATACAAAACTCTGAAATCTAAATCTATAATTTTTCGGTAACCACCGACGATGCCCCGTGTAAGAGAACTTCTTCCCATTGTACAACCATTGCGAACATGTTTGTGCAGCACAACAAGGACACGCATAACGACCCTTGGTACTCCAACCGGATAAATTGGCATAAGCGGGGAAGTCATTAATGGTCCACATCAAAGTTGCACGTAAATTAAAGTTCTCCTTTCTCAGCACATCGTATGTCTCGACACCAGCCCATAATTGTTTTAACTCTTCAATAAGTGGCTGTAAATAAATGTCGATATCATTCCCGGGCCCTTTCTCTCCAGGGATAATCATAGATAATATAAGGGAAGATTGCTTCATGCAAATCCACGGAGGCAGATTGTAAGGAACAAGCACTACTGGCCAAGTACTGTACGCAGTGCTCATAATCTTGAAAGGATTAAATCCATCAAATGCTAGCCCAAGCCTCACACTCATAGGATCGCTTGAAAAGCTTGGAAATTTATTGTCAAATGATTTCCAAGCTAAAGAATCTACTGGATGCCTTAGTAATGCATAATCAGTTCGTCCATCATGGTGCCACGTCATTAACTTCGTTGTCTTCGATGACATGAAAAGCCTTTGAAGCCTTGGTATCAGCGGAAAATACCGCAAAATCTTGACAGGCTTCTTTCTTGAGTGTGCATCATTTTCATCGTCGTTCCCATCTTCTGTGTTTCTACTTATCCAACGGGAGTGGCCGCATACATGACAGCACTATTGGTTTCTCCGATCGCCCCAATACAACATGCAGTCATTCGGGCAACTATGGATTTTGCTGTACCCAATGCCTAAATCTTTTATCATTTTCTTCATATTTTTGCAAGACTGAGGGATTTTTGCAAATGGAAACATTTCTCTCAAAAACTCTAACTGTAACACCCCTTACTCGAGACCGTCACCGGAATCGAGTACGAGATGTCATCCAATTTAACTTACCAATTCAGAGCATAAAAATTTGCTTTTAAAATTAAATTCACTGTTCACAACAAAACTGTCCACCTGCATGACTGTCACTAATTTAATTATAACTCGATTTACGAGACTCGAAATTTAAATCTGTAAATTTTCCCTGAAACTAGACTCATATTCCTACTTACCATAAAATTTTCAGAATTTTTGACTTAGCCAATTAGTACAGTTTATTCATTAAAATATCCCTGTTTCACAAATTTCGTGATCGACCTCTTGCCACTAAAAATCAATTATCTCTTTGTACAGAATTCATATAAGGTTACTGTTTATTTATTTTGAAAACATAGTGCCCTATAATTCTTTCTTTAAAATTTATAATGATTTTCCAAAGTTAGAACAGGGGACTTCAAAAACCATTCTGACCCTGTCTCACTAAAATTCAAATATCTCAAAATACAGAATTCCTTTGCCTACACCGTTTCTTTCATATAAAAATAGACTTGATAAGATTTAATTCTATATATAATTCACTCTCTAATTCCATTTCTACTATTTATGGTGATTTTTCACATTCACGTCACTGCTGCTGTCAAAGAAACTGCTTCTTTGTATTAGTTACCATTTACACATACATAATACCAAAACATAATCTTTACTAACCATTTCAATATCTAATCTTAGCCATATCATATGAACATACTTAAAATGATTAAGACTCTATACATGCCATAGTTTAAACATTTTGAAAAGCACATAATACCGAGATGATTATGATAGTGTGATACGAGCTCCGATGATCCCCAATTCGATCAAGTTCAAATCACTATAAAACAAAGGAAAAGAAGAAAGGTGTAAGCTACTAATAGCTTAGTAAGTTACATGTAAACAATAATTACTCATTTAATAATTAACACTTTTAACATATAACTAATCAAAACATTTCTTAGCAATTTCAATCACTTATACATGCACAATCTTACCAATTCACTTGCATATACATTTTCACACTTAACCTTTATCACTATGCTCATTCTTTTCAAATGTACCTACATACACACTTCATTTCATATTCACTTTAACTCATTATTAATCCCGTTGAACACTCGGAATATACACAGATACGTAGAGATTTAGCACATAAGTGCAACATCGATATGTAGCCGGTTACCACTTGTTATGTAGCCGGTTACCATCAAACGTAGCAAGCTACCACCGATCAATAACACCGAAATGTCCACGGGCTCCGCTCACACAAGCCGTCAGTGTCTGCAACACATGCTAGATCACCCAAAGACCCGGACTCACTGTAACAACAGTAACAACGATCTCTAGTAACATGTCACTTGTATCCACTTCTATTCCTAAGTTTAACCGGAATTTACACTTAACACTTTATTTTAAACACTTTATCACTTGAATAATTCATGAACAATTTTCCTTCCACATTCAATATTGATTCACATATCAAATAAAATTCACAATTTATAAAATATATTACTATTATTTACACATAACTTACCTCGGATGCAAAACGACTATTTTGTAATTTAGTCGATAACTTTCTCTTTCCCGATCACTTGCACTATTTCTTCTTTCTTGATCTATATTAACACAATTTAATACATTTTATCAACATTTCATTCAAATACAATTCATACACAACATTTTGGCAAATTTACATTTTTCCCCAAAACTTTTCAAAAATTCCACTTTTGTCCCTAAGCTCGTAAAAATAAAATTCACTAAATTCTTAAATTTCAAACTTCACTAAATCATATTTCATGCTCATAACAGCCCTCAATTTCACAAAATCACAACTTTATGCACACTTTACCATCTTTCACAATTTAGCCCTTTTTGAACATTTTCATTGAAATTTATCTAGTAAAACTTGTAATTAACACTTCAAACATTCACTATCTAACATCACTAATCAATTTACAATTATATCATGAATGGGTCAATTTTTAAACTTTAATTTCATTTAAATTAAATAGTAGAAACATGAAATTCAAGCATCAATAAGCATAGAAATACGAAAATAATTAAAAACGGGGCAAGAAATCACTTACAATTGAGTTTAGAAAAATCAAGAACCCTAGCTATGGTAACATGAAAATTTCGGCAGCAAGCTTCAACTTTTTAAGAAGATGAACACTTGTTTTCATCTTTATTTTGTCTTCTATTCAATTTGGACAAAAATGCCCTTGACCCATTACTTATATATTTTTCTAGAAATACCCTTTTGTGTCCATAACACTAATTTATGGTCTAATTGCCACATAAACACTTCCAATTTCATGCGATAATTCAATTAAGTCATTTAATCACTAATTAGACACACTTTGCATTTTTCTCAATTTAGTCCTAAAAATTCAATTAGGCAGTAAATCATTAAAATTTTCTATCCGTATTTTCACACAATATTTCAATCAATCAGTAACTAATAAAAATTTATAAAATAAAACTATTTCACTTCGGATTTGTGGTTACGAAACCACTATTCCGATTAGGCCTTATTTCGGGCTATCACACTAACAGCATTGTCAACGAGTTCCCGGTCCACCCTCCCAAACATTTTAATTGAAAAAGACGAACATAGAAGAACATTTTTGAAAATTTTGATCCCTCATAGAGTTATTCGTTCATGTCATTAAGTAGCGCGTAGAACTTCGCCGCTTCTCCATTCGGCTCTTCGTGAGGTACACCACTTCCCGGTTCAGTAAAAGCATTTCCACCAAGATTACAATCATCAGAAGCCACAAAGTCCGCTGGGAACGACTGGACACCATGATTGTGCATATTAAATGCATCCCGCAACATACCTTCCATGTCATCCCCTCTATCAGACTGATGGTAACCAGTACCAGAATAAGATACATCCATCCTTGAAGATAAAGTACTAGGCGGACATTCTCCATGAAAAAGCCATTGTTTATAACCCCGAACAAACCCATCAACTATTAGATGCTCGTATACGACCTCACGATAATGCCAGTTGATGTTGACACACTTCTTACAGGGGCAAAGAATCATGTTCTCCTGGCTTGCATATGAAATGCAAAATCTAAAAAAGTCTGAACTCCATTTCGATAACCGTTGCTTACCCTTGACAAATTCATCCAAGACCGGTCCATTTCTTAATTCTTTAAGAATTATGTAACTGCTGTATTATGAAAAATTATGCTAGTTATGTATTATGAAAATTATGTAAGCTGTGTACTGTATAAGTTATGTAAGTTTTATATTATGAAAATTAAATAAGTTATGTATTATGAAAATTATGTAAGTTCAATATTATGTAAGTTATGTATTACGAAAATTATGTAAGTTCAATATTATGTAAGCTATGTATTATGAAATTTAAGTAAGCTATGTATTGTATAAGTTATGTAGGTTATGAAAATTATGTAAGTTATGTACTATGAAAATTATTATGAAATTTAAGTAAGTTATGTATTATGAAATTTAAGTAAGTGTGTATTGTATAAGTTATGTAGGTTATGAAAATTATGTAAGTTATGTACTATGAAAATTATTATGAAATTTAAGTAAGTTATGTACTATGAAACTTATTATGAAATTTAAGTAAGTTATGTATTATGAAAATTATGTAAGTTCAATATTATGTAAGTTATGTACTATGAAAATTATGTAAGTTCAATATTATGTAAGTTATGTACTATGAAAATTATGTAAGTTCAATATTATGTAAGCTATGTATTATAAACAATTATGTAAGTTGTGTATTGAATAAGTTATGTAGGTTATGAAAATTATGTAAGTTATGTCTTGTGAAAATTATTATGAAAATTAAGTAAGTTCAATATTATGTAAGTTATGTACTATGAAAATCTAAAAAGTTATGTATGTTGTGTATTATATGTAAGTTCAATATTATGGCATTTTTCTTAACAAAAAACTGAACCTTATTTAAGTAATTTTACATTGTCATTTTATATGATAGAAAATTAAATTGAAAGTGTCAAAATTTAGTTTTATCCAAAATAATAAAATGTACATAGTAAAATTAAAAATATTAAATTAATAAATCAATGTTTTAGTTGAGTGGTAAATTAAAATTTTACTAATGTAATTAGTTCAAGTTCAAATCCTACAATATTTTTATTTTTATTAATTTTAAATTTAGAAAAACACGATATATATTAAAATGGTATATATACTGAGGCGAAGTCGAAATTTTTTTAGGGATCCCAAATTAAAGTTGTAATAGTAAAAGTGCAATTTCACAATTTTAATAGTCAATATATTCATAATTTTAAAAGGATTAAATCAATTTTTATCTTTTTAAGAGAAGTCAACGTGCAATTTTATATTTACTAATTTAAAATTTTAAATCTTAAAGAGCTTAAATAAAAAATTACATTTTAGAGAGTTGAAACTCATCAGTCTCTTTAATGATTATAATTGATTTTAATTATAGAAAACGGTAACCTTCTTCTTTGTTAAATAAAGAGAGAAATTGCTGCGGATTATAACAACTCGATGTTTATATAAATACGCTGAAAATATAAATAAATAGTATACAAAAAAAATAGAATTGTATACAAACAAACCAAATAAAAACCAAATATAAATAAATAGTATACGAACAAGGACTAGGACAAATCAGAATTGTATAAAAAAAACCAAATAAAAAAATGAAAATCAAATACAGCAGGTCAAACTGAATACATATTTGTGCCACAATCCTTCTGAATAAATTTGTCAATCAGTAACAAATAGGAAACATTTGCTGGATTTTTGTTCAGTTCTTAACTAAATTGTTTTTGTTCAGTTTATGTTTAACTGTGCATCATTTTTTTGTTCAGTTTTCAAAGATTATAATTTTAATCTAAACAACATAGCTAAACAGAATACCAAGTGCAGAAACTCATATGCTTAACATTCGAAATGTTTAACATTCAAAACATAGTTTAACGTAGCTAAACATTCAAAACTATGCTTAACATTCAAAATGTTTAACATAGCTTAACATAGTTTTCAAAGAACCAAATTTTGTTCAGTTCATGTTTATGCTTAACCCAAGTGAAGAAACTCATCCGGTTAACATTGAAAATGTGCAATACGAGAAGATTGGAGAAACTGTGCCAAAACAAAATACCAAAAAAAGAATACCAAGTAATGTGCCAAAACAATCCTACCAAAATAGAATACCAAGTAATCCACAAAGTCATTTGCTTAACTGTTGTGCCAAAACAGAATACCATCCTATGTGTCTCTAAAAATCAACAATCCTACCAACCCTAAACACAGAGAAGACCCTAAACTTCCCAAAACCCTAAAAATCATTGAACTCCGTCAAGAAAGGATTGTACGCATTCCCAATATAACAGAAATTAAAGCATTACAGTACCTTGCTTGCGATGAACAGAAATGAGAGCCCCGAACCGAACAAACCCTAAACACAGAGAACACTCGCATTTCAGTTCATTCAACGGGTCATCAACAAATTACAAACAAGAAATTTAACAAAAACAATAAAATGCAACCTTTAAATACAAAATATAAAGAAAAGGGTACCTTAAATAATGAATACCCAAAAACAAAAACCAACAGCAAAATCACCTTATTCTCTGTGTGGGTTATGTATCTTTGCAAGAAACCCAAAAAATGAACCTTCTCCTTGCTGCTAAAACAACCAATCGACGAATCGGAGGCAAAACTTCTCGACGATTTGATCTCTTGGAGTATTTCCCTTTGCCTGTTTAGGGATTTTGAGAAATGGGGGAAATCGGGCTAGGGGCGATGACTTAAGAGAAAGAAGCTGATTTTGGACAAAAACGGCGTCGTTATCACTTTAAATCTTGCGGCGTTTTGAAAACAAACGCCACTAAATTTTAACTCTGCAACGAAGCGGTGTCGTTTTCTTAAATTATAAACATGCACTTTCCGACGTTTTATGATCAAGCGCTGCTACTGTTTATATCTTCTGGCGTTTTACTTCAAAACGCCGCCACGCCTTAAATTTATATTAATATTATTTATGTTAAAAACGACAACGTATTATATTCTTAACATTTGCGGCGCAAACATAAAAACGCCACTAGATTCACAACTTTTGCGGCATTTTGAAAAAAACGCCACTAAAATTTAACTCGTAACAAAGCAATGCCGTTTCTTTTAATTTTTATTATGTTCTTTGTGGCATTTACTAAAAAACGCAGCTAATTTTAGATTTTTGTGGCGTTTTAAATCAAAACGCTGGTAACAATTACCTTTTTATTACTATTAAAACGACATCGTTCGATATTATAATATTTGCGGCGTTTATACAAAAACGCCACTACTTTCACAACCTCTGCGGCGTTTTGACTAAAAACGCCACTAACCTTTAACTCGTCAACGAAACGGTGCTGTATTGCTTCATTTTTTATATATTTTGTTGCGGCGTTTTGTGAACAAGCACCGCTAATATTTAGTTTTTTTATATATATTTTATACATTCTTCTAGACATTATTTTTAATTGATGCATTAAAATTATGACATTATTAATATTATTATTAATATTATTTAAAATTTTTTATACAGATTTATTATTTTCAATTGTTAAAATTTTATAAATTTTATAAATCTTAGAGAGTGTATAATTTAAATATTATCAATATTCAAAATTATTAATTATTTACGATATTCAAATAATGTATTATAATTTTAAACTTATATATACTCTATTTTTAAGTGAATATATAAATTATTAATATATATATGTAAATAACACAATTAAATAATTTGTTTTTTCATCATATATAACATATAAATATGCCATTCAATCAATTTGTAAACTAATCATTTCATCAATTAGAACCCTAGTATCATAATAATAATTAAAAAACAATACGTATTTGTCATTTTTTTAATTTGGTACCAAAAAAGTCATTAAACCCTAAAACTCATAACTATAAACCCTAAATCGCCCAAACCCTAAAACCATGCATTGTAAATATTAAATTATAAATTGCAAACCGTAAACCACAAGCCTTAAACCCTAAAACACTAACCTCTTATAAGCCTTGAACACTAACCTCGTAACATAACTAAAGCGACCCAAACCCCAAACCCAAACCCAAACCCCAAACCTTAAACCCAAAACTCCCAAACCCTAAACCCAAAGCACTAAACTTACATCATAAACCCTAAACTCAAAACTACAATCACAAAATAATAAACATTATATAATGATTAACCCTAAAACCCTAAACCATATACGACAAACTTTAACTTATAATAATCACTGAACCTTAATCACTAAACTCTTAAACCCTAAATCAAAAATACTAAATAGGCTTACATCGTAAACCCTAAACTCAAAAACTAATCCAAAAATATTAAACATTATACCCTAAAACCTAATACCCTAGACCAAACACTGCTATTCACTCTATACCTCAAAACCAAACCTACATGCGTTTTTACATGAGCGCCACTAGTTCTAATATACATCAAGACCAAACGCTGCGTTTTGGTTAAGATATTTTGCGGCGATTCTTAAAAAGCGCCTCTAATACTCTGCTTTAGCGGCCTTTTTCCGTAACTGCCACTAATTTTTATATTCATCAAGACCAAACGATGCGTTTTGGTTAAGATATCTTATGGCGTTTCATACCAAACGCCGCCAATACTATGCTATAGCGGCGTTTTTCCACAAGCGCCACTAATTCTAATATACATTAAGACCAAACGCTGCGTTTTGGTTAAGATATTTCGTGGCGTTTCTTACAAAGCGCCTCTAATACTCTCCTTTAGCGGCGTTTTTCCATAACCGCCACTAATTCTTATATACCTCAAGACCAAACAATGTGTTTTGGTTAAGATATTTTACGGCGTTTTCTATAAAACGCCGCTAATACTGTGCTATAGCGGCATTTTTCCACAAGCACCACTAATTCTAATATACATTAAGACCAAACGCTGCGTTTTGGTTAGGATATTTTGCGGCGTTTCTTACAAAGTGCCTCTAATACTCTCCTTTAGCGGCGTTTTTCTGTAACCGCCACTAATTCTTATATACCTCAAGACCAAACGATGCGTTTTGGTTAAGATATTTTGCGGCTATAGCGGCGTTTTTCCACAAGTGCCACTAATTCTAATATACATTAAGACCAAACGCTGCGTTTTGGTTAAGATATTTTGCGGCGTTTCTTACAAAGCGCCTCTAATACTCTCCTTTAGCGGCGTTTTTCCGTAACT
The DNA here is from genome assembly GCF_025698545.1 of Gossypium raimondii. NCBI lineage: Eukaryota > Viridiplantae > Streptophyta > Magnoliopsida > Malvales > Malvaceae > Gossypium > Gossypium raimondii. Next base: position 48,487,212 of record NC_068574.1, on the reverse strand, counting down.
GCCACTAATTCTTATATACCTCAAGACCAAACGATGTGTTTTGGTTAAGATATTTAGTGACGTTTTTGCACAAGCGCCACTAATTCTAATATACATTAAGACCAAACGCTGCGTTTTGGTTAAGATATTTTACGGCGTTTCTTACAAAGCACCTCTAATACTCACATTTAGCGGCGTTTTCCATAAACGCCACCAAGTTTAATATACCTCGGGAACAAACGATGCGTTTTGGCTAACATTTTTTGCGGCGCTTAAAAATAAACGCCGCTAATTGTGCTATATAATGGCGTTTTTATATTGCGCCGCTACTGCCACTATTCGTGAAGGTCAAACGATGCGTTTTGTCATTTTTTTACGGCGTTTTTGTTTGAAATCGCCACTAATGATGTTCTTTTGCGGCATATTACAAGTAGCGCCGCTAATGTTAGATCTTTAGCGGCGTTTTATGTTATGCGCCGCTAATGCTCGACTTTTAGCGGCGTTTGTCATCCAAACGCCACAAAACATGCCGCTAAAAGCCTGTTTTGGTGTAGTGTGTGCTTAATTCAAAGTCAATAACAAAGTGAAACTTATAATAGCATCAAAATTCAAGAACCATTTTAAATTTAAGGAATGAAAGGATCTGCAAACTTATTTATTTAAATGAGGCCCAATTAAAATGTTAGAGAACACACACATACAGAGTGCAAATTTTAAATGCTGCCTATTCTATTTAGCTAATGAAGAGAAATTTTAAATGTAGTCAATCGCTCATAACGTGCACAATTATCTAAAACCTACATAAGAAAACAAACTGTTAATAAAAACATTTATATATATACAAAATAAGTTAATATGAAAGACAATTTAACCGGTTAAATAAAATCAGACTTCAATTATCTGCATAACGTCATGGTTGGCAGCTAAATCTTCTGAGCCAATCACAACCTGAAAACAAATTTGTTACTTTCTCAAATATATAGGAAACTATGACAACACCATCAAGCATTCAGATAATTACCTTAACAGGATTAGGGTCCATGTACTCTTGAGCTAACCGATGAACCTCTGCAGGCCATGTAGCACTGAACATTACCATCTAATGAGCTGCAAAGGTTAAAAGCAACATGAGGATTTCCAACCTAATTGCTCATGCATTATTCTATCAAGATACAGAACAATATTTTTTAGCTTGATTGAACCTTAATGGTATAGTTTTTAAGTAAATAAAAATGTTGCAAAGAATAAAAATGTTGCAAAGAATACTATACTAGTAGAAGCCGTAGGTTATGACTTGATCCAGATTCCACACTATGCTGTGGGCTGGGGAAGGAGCTGCTCTGCGAAATTGGGTGTTCAGTGTTCTTATGAGGGAACCATACTAGAAAGAGAATAGAAAGAGCCATCAAAAAAGAGCGAGTGAGTGATGGGCAACCTTAGTCTATATGTTGCTTGTGAGCCACCAAGTACTAGCCTCACAACAGTGCTGGCGTTAAAGGATTGGTCCTTCACTTACTGATCGTTCGCGAGTCGAACTCGCTCTCTTGCCACGCCTTTCACTCACTCGCTTTAGTTGGACTCAATCACTCTTTTTGTTACAAAGAATAATATGAATACACCATACCGAATGTGTTGAACTATAATTTGTAAAAATGTATCAAACTTTCGACACTAGTATGATATGAGCATATAACTCTTCCATTATGCAAAAATAATATTTAAAGAATATGAAGATTGTAAAATATAATTTGCGATTCATAAACAGAATAAATATGCAGTAGGGCAAGTTAAAATATTTTACTGAAGATGCCTATCTATAGTGCAGCCAAGAACATAGAGCTAAAGAGGCAAAGTATTTTTTCCTCTTTTCTAAGTGATTTCCTATCTGCTAAAACTACTCTCTTTTTTTCTTTTTTCCCGATCCAACGGGAAATCTCTTTCTTAATGAATTGAAAGCAGATGCCATTGAAAGAGAGTGAGGGAACTGACGGGAATAAGCTTAAGCCTGACCTCAGGGTAGGAAAAGATTTCATCACAAATGAACTTAGATAAAGGACGAATCGAATAAGCGAGCGTTCATCCCCATCTCTTGTCCTTGAAGGAGGGGTAAAGAATGGATCTTTCTGCTCTTGCAGGAAGGGCCAGTAGTCTTGGTGCTAAGGGCATGGCTTAAAAAAGTGAGTGACTAATTGCCTAAGAAGTTCATCTTTCAACCATTCTTGTGACTACCAAGGTAGTAGTCAAATAGCAGAAATTAAATCCCCCCTGAAGATTCATTGTCTCAAAATCAAAATCAGAAAACCGATAACAGTAAAAATCAAAATCACAATCAAAATAAAAAAGCAAAAGCAAAAAACTAATTCGAATTGGGTTAACAGGAAATAGGGTTAACAACAAACTCACCTTTGAAATTCAAAGGTAGAAGACGTAGAAGGCTAAAAGCACCGTTAGAGTGGAGGTGGAGTCGTGGAGGACCGGAGGTGGAATGGTGGATCGGTGGAGGTGGATTTTCGATTTAGGGGAAAAAAAGGGAGGGAAGGGGTTAGGGATTTATCAGATGCACGGGGTCGGGTAAATGAAAAATAGGGAGGGGAAGGGAAATGGGAAATGTATTAATGTAATAATAAATTTTAAAAATAAAAAAATATATTAATTATATCCGGGCCGGGCCAAGCCGGGCCCGGGCCAAATTTTTTTGCCCAAACCCATATTTCGAGCCTATATTTTTACCCGAACCCTCCCATATTTCGGGTGGGCCGTCGGGCTGGGCCAGGACGCCCAACCCATGATCACCTCTAGTTTCAATGTAATATGGGGCTTGTTTCATGGGTAAATTCAATGCATTTGGTGAAAACCTATATGCAAGAATATATTTTTAAAAAGTTTTATTTTTTAAATAAAAATAATAAAGATAATATTTCGCGAACTAACATAATTTACAATTTTTTCCGCCTTATTAGGAGAGATTTCATCGATTATTATTACTCCTATATGTTGTAGACTTGAGAGATATAGGAAAGCACTTAATATCTATGTTATTTATTCCTATATTATATATATTTATTTAAAATCCGATTCACTCCAGAATAAAAACAAAAATAAACATATACATTTGGGATCAAAATTAAATATTGAATTTTTAACTTTTAATTTTTGAGACTCAAGACAACCCGTATTTATTGAGGTGTCAATTCTAGGTGTAGCAAGGGTGCTAAAACCTTCTTCATGCGTGACCAACTCTTGAATAACAATTTTACTCTGATTTTTTGGACATAGAGTAAAATTATCTTTTTAAAGAATATTAAAACTTTTCCTTTTAAAATATGATTTGATAGGTGACTCGATTACACTAAAGAAAATTCGATAATGACTCCTTATTTTCATAAAACCACGTGTTTTCATATTCTATAAAAATATATCAAATTGTTTTATGTAAAAAAATGGTTTCATGAAATAGTTTGATAGAGATTTCAAGGTGAAGCAGTTCTTTTGATCATTGAAATGAAATGCCTTCAATTGGTACACTAATCTTGAGCCTGAAAATGATTGACAACTAGGAAGAACTTGAGCAATAATTTCCCAATCAATTTTATAGCACTCGTCGCATTATCAACATAATCGAGCTCACAAGATCACAATACTGAAAAGACAAGACAATCATCGATTACATTCACCACTGGAGTAATCTAAGTCTAAACTATAAAGAGAAATTGTCAGAATCATCTACCATCAATATGTGGATACAATGCATGAATTGGGCCTTACGTTACATTCTTCAAAGCATCAAGCCCAAGTCCTTAGAAGAATTAGCTATCGAGCTCACAACATGGAGTTAAGTATGACAACTGTTGCAAATGAAGAACCTCTTGAGCAAGTAGTTCACAATGGGGGAGAAATTTTAGTTGATGTCGATCAAGCCATGGCTAGAAATGTCTGATGCACAACCAATCTCTCTCATAAGTGTTAGCCCTGCTGACAACTCAACAGGATTCATATCGATTTGTCGCACCTTTAGCATTTCCAAGGAGGTCTCCTTAGTGCTCTGTTCTACCAAGTCAATATTCCCTCCACATAAAACATCCTTGGCTAGCTAGATTACTGACAATACCTTGGTTTCACCCTTCATGTCTAAACTCAACGACACAATGCATTGTTGTTTTTGAGTATCCAAGATACATATACAACAAGGAACCAAAAGAGCATTAATCTTGTTAAGGAAATTCAAGCCAAGAACAAAATCGTAATCATCCAAGTGAATTAACTTAAAGTCTTCATTGCCTTTCTATTGACCGATTTGTAGCTCAACTATTTGTACTACTCCCATTATTGGAACCTCTTTGAAATTTACAGTATTGATCTTCTTATTCAATTTGCTAACTGAGAGACTAAATTTACCCCTGGCTTTCTTCGATATGAACAATTTTAATGCTCCCGTATCGACAAAAGCACTCATCATCTACCCTACGATGTTGATGTCCATATACATCAACCCTTTCTGCTTGCAATCCCTCTTCACTTTTGCAGGATTGAGTATAATTGACCCAAGCTTTAAAGTCTCTCTTTGTATCTGCTTCATCTTCTTTACTGATTGCAGATATCTTGAATCGCTTTAGGCAATCCTGCAACCTATGTGGACCACAACATAAAAAACACTTTACTATCTTCTTTTCATTCTCTTTGACCCTCTTAGTTTCGAAAAAACTCAAGATCAAACCAAGCTTCAATGGTGCTTTTTCTGCTCACCATCCTCTTCGTTAGTAGAAAACACGGATTGTTTCAGACAATCCCTTACAATATGAGGACCTTTGTAAAGGAAGCATATCACTTGCCCTTTTGGTTTGTTGTTGGGCATCTACTTCCCATTACGTAGTTTCCTATTACCATTATTGTCGTTGTTATTCTCAAATTGTCATTCTTCATCTCTCCCACCATTCCTCTTTTCTTTGGACTTGGAAGACTCGAACTTGTCTTTCCTCGGAACAAGCTCGATTAAGGATTCAACTACGATTTTGTCTTTGGTAAGTTCTTTAACCCCTCGGTGTTGCAACTTTAGCTTCGCCCAAGGCTTTAGCCCCCAGATAAAAAAAATGGAGCATAAGTTTACTAAAATACCGCACATACTCCCTAACTAGTCTTTGTTGCATAAGCCGACAAAACTTAGCCTGAGCCTCATCCTTGACATAACCTGGGTAAAACTACCCCTTGAATTCACTCTAGAACTCCTCCTAAGTCCCAATGACAATACCACCTCGTCTCTCATTTGTAGACCTACGAAGTCACCATAACAAAGCGACGTCAGTAAAATACATGACAATAGTATTTAACCTTAGTTGTATCATCAATGATGCTTTTTGCATTGAACTATTACTCCATTATCAATAAGAAGTTATCCACATCATTCCTTGAGCTCCTCAATTTGTTCCTTCAAAATCGACACCATGGCCTTGAAAACATCATTTTTCTTAATCAGCTTACCCACAGTGGTATTGAAAACCCCTGCGTCGAATCCGTATTAGCATTGAAGGCATCTACCACTTGTTCCTTAAGCTGGTTTTGCCTTGATTCTAGCTTTGTGGTACGCCCATCAACTTTCTCAAGGGTCTCCTACACATCACCCATGAATCCTTCAAGTTTGACAACTTTGTCTTGCAATGTTGACAGCATATCTCTCAAGTTGTTGGCTTTCTTGCCCTTCCCACGGGTCTCCATAAACTCAACCTGCTCGTCTATTCCTTTCGACATCTCGATCAACAACTTTGAACACTAGCTTTAATACCAACTATCATGAGGCTAGAACTTAAGTCTGGCAGACCGATCGATCTTAGGTAATTTCTTTGCTTCAAATCCTCCTAAGTCAGCCTAACTCTCGAAAGATGAGAATTCTTACGAAAATTCTCTAAGTCTTCGAAAGATAGCAGAAGCACCTCAAAGAGAATGAGCAACAGAAGAACTAAAAAGCTACAATAAAGCGTTGCACACAAGAAAGCATTACACGAAAGATAGCAGAAGCACCTCCATAGGACGTTCCGTGTGCATTTGTCACAGGTCTTGATCCGCGGCTCGTGACACTAGGTTATGGTTGATGCTTTATGATTACTGATTTATGCAAAATTACTAAAGGAATTGAAGGTTTCTCCATCTTGTTAATGCATAATTAAGGTCTTTTTGCTAGCACACTCTTTTTAATAATAAAAAAAAACAAATTTTTAGTTTGTTGGTGTTTGATTCAGTAAAAATATATTAGATCAATATAAAATAATAATCGAAAAAAATTAAGGCTCCATTTGATTTCATACAATAAAGATCATTTTAATTTTCTTGGAAAATAAAAAATATTGAAAGAAATGAGTTTAGTTGAAAATTTTAAAATAAAAATATGTGAAAATGAAAAATACAAAAAAATGTTTTCATTGTTTCTTACTAAAATGCTTTGCAAAACTGAAAAAATTGACAACACCAGTTTTCATTTATAAATAGAAAAATATTCTTTTTCAACAATTTTAAATATCAATAATTGTAATAATTTAATTTAATTTATTTTATTTATAGAAAACAGATACTAACTTTCATATTATGTTTTCATTTTTAAAACAAAAATTTTCTTTTATTTAATTTAAAAGGAAAAAAGGTTTTAGAAGCTTTTTCAGTAAAATGAATTTCACTATTGTGTAAATGGTAATAATAAAATGTATATATTATAAATAAATTAATTGGAATAATATATAGTTTAAAATTTTCAAATTTATTACTAAATAAACATCTAAAATCCATATATTAAAAAAATTATCATTAATGTTACATTTCTAAATAGCTTACACTATTTTCTAAATCCAAATTCTAAAATACAATTTCCCAAATCACATTTTACATATTTTGTCACCTTTCTCACCTCCTCTAGAGTATTTGGCTTCCTTCACCGACAACACCACAAGACTCTTTGTTACAATCTTTCCCACTTCCCTTCTTTTCTTTTCTCTTCTTCAAAGTATGGTTTCAGTCCTCATTGTCTTCAATTTGCTGCTACTACTAACTTACATAAACGAAAACACAAATTGGGTTTTGATTGTTTTGTAGTTTGGATATTTTTCTTGGAATTCCAATGATTTTTGTTTCTCCTTCTTTGGGTGGGAATTGGTACTCTTTGAGTTCAAGTTTTGATGTTGATGGCCCAATGTGCATATTGCCCAATACTATAAAGATATTGGCAGCTCGCCTTATCCCCCCATCTATTACATCATTATTCACCAAGGAGCCCCTCAAGTGGTGAGTTTGTTTTTATTTTACCAATGTACAAACCAGATCCAAACTTGTTGCTTGAAAATGAATATCAAGGTGAAACTCAAGATCTGATCCATCATCCATAATCACACAACTCACCTCTTTACCCCTATGCAACGCATGATTGTATACATTTTTATTTTTTTTATTTGTTTAGTTAGATCAAGTTTATGTAATTCATTTGTTTAGTTAAAATAACTTTTTATTTTTGTTTAATTTGTTACATAAAGCATTTGAAGCAATTACTAATAAATTCAACCAAGTTTATCAACATCACATTTTAAATCAAATCATATAATATTTTACAAACAATAAATTATATCTATTGAATTTAAATTCATAATAGCATTTATGATTGCTTTACGGCCTTTTGATTAAATAAAATTTTTTATTTTCATTCAGTAAAATTTATAAAATTTTAAATTAGTAATGATAAAATCGTTCTTTGACTCCTAAAATAATAAAAATACTATTAAAATGATAAATTTACATTTTTACTATCGTAAAAATATATTTTAAACTAACCCTAAGTAGGGTTTATTGGATTTCCACAAACCATATTTACAGTTAGTTTAGAATATATTTCCTTATTAGAAAAATGCGTATACACTAGCAGAAGATCATGCTCACAGAAAAACATCTAAACAAGGTTGGGTTTGGTTGAAATAGAGTTGGGTTGACATCCTTGATAAAGGATTGTGTTTGAATATGTTAGAGAAAAATAATTTGGTAAGTAGGGTTTAGGGAAAGGGTTAAGGTTTTGGGTATATTTCTAAAGAACTTGTTACCTGGATTTAGATACCCATAAATGTCAAAGTAGAGACTATTTTGTATGAGTTTTCATCACTATGAATCCAAACCCAACCCAACCCATTACCTAAACCCAAACCCATCATAATTTATACATGATATCCAAAAATTAATCCCTACCCATAAATTAAACCCTAAGCATATTATCTTCAAATCTTAAATTTATACCTTTTTGTTTTCATTTTATGAAATAGGCATTCTTATGTTAATTATTTAGTATGGGTTTAGATGAGTGATGCGGTGCGTTTAGCTTACTTTTTGTCTTACGTTATCGTTGCAATATCTAATCTCACAGTCACCATTATTTTTATACTAATCACAGATAAATCCATCCAAACCCACTCTTGATCTCCTTACCTTAAAAGCAAAAAAAACATCCCATCCATTTTACTATATATAAAATATTAAAATATTCTTATTTTAAAAGATAATTAAATATTGTTATAACACTATTTTTATATTTTCATACATTTATATAATCTTTAAATAAAATAATTAAAAATATCTTTAAAAATCGAAAACAAGACCAATAAATTTATATAAAAATGTCTTACTATTCTATCAATAATAATTTATTAAAATAATTTTATAAATGTTTTTTTAATATAAATCTATTATCTACCTCGTGAGTGTGATGATATCTAATTATTATTGTAAGCTTTGAAAGAATCTTTTAATAACCTTTTGGAGGGTGGGCCAATTGGGTCGTCGAAAAGGTTTACCTTATCTGTTATTTGTCTAGGGACCTTTCCCACAATACAATTAAACGTTGTCTTCTTAATTTTAATTAATTTAAAATGCTATAACTTTTCCATTCCAAGTCATTCCCCACTTGAAACTAGAGTTGTTCATGGGTTGAGTCAGTTGGTCCGACTCAAAAGTCTGTCTAAAAAATAGGTTTGGATAAAAAATAAGACCCGTTTAGAAAATGAGCCAAACCTTAGGTAAGGTTTTTTGGCTTAGGCTTGGCCTAAATTTGTAAAAAGAATTTATTGTTTTGTTGTTGTTTTCCCACTCTTTTGTTACCATTTTATTATTATATTGCTACTATTTTGTTGTTATTGTTTGGATATTGTATAACTCTTGTTTTATTGTTAATTTTGCTACCATTTTAGAGTCATTTGCTTGTTAAGTTGTACTTATCTTACTATTCTTTAAAAATAAATATTTTTTTAATTTATTTTTAATTTGTTGGGAAACATTTATTTTAATATTTTTAATGTATTTGATGTATTATATTTTTTAAAAATTTTATATAAAAAATAAAATAAAATAAATTTAATACGGCAGGGTTGGACCTGGGTTTTAGCATTTTTATCTAGACTTAACTTGAACAAAAATTTAAACTCATTTTTTGGATTGAGTCGGACCTGGACCTATCAATCGAGCCTACAATTTTATTAGGGCTCAACCTGAACCCGAAACGACCGTGAACAAGTCTACCCGAAACCATTCAATTCAAACTTAACAAAGAAACTCATTTTTCACTCTATATATTATGGAGAATTCAATATTTTACCTAAAAAAACAAAAAATATATAAAAAAAGTTAAAAAAAAAAAGAAGTAACAGGATTATTAAGAATTTTTAAAAAATATATATTTGCCTATCAACTTTCATGTAAGTTCTTTTATAATAATAATAATTTTTATTTTTACTTGAGTGAGTCATGAAATTTTTTCTTAATGCATATATATATTTTTCTTTTCCTTTTAATCGATTTGAACTCACATGGTGGAAGCCAGATGGGGGCATGGCCACGAGGGAGGGTTAATTAGTTTGCTTTTACATGGCAAATAAAGGTGTACAGCAATTTTTAAGCTGTTGGCCTAAACCTTGACATGTCACATGTGACTAATGATTTTTTCACATGCCTTCTTTGAATCTTTATTACCACTTTTTCAACAATCTTTCATCTACCTTTTTTTTAAATAAATAAATGGATATAAAATAAAATAAAATAAAATAAAGGGTATTCATAGGTTGATTTAATTAATTAAATATATTGATGTTTAAGTCTCATCCATAAATCCATTTAAGAAGTAAACTTTATTGACCAAATAATTATAAAGGACAAATGCTTATATTATAAGTTGTAGAGTAAATTAGTGTTTTCATAGGAAATAATTCAGTGATTGTTCATTTAATTTTGAAGTAAAAGAACAAATTTAAACTATCATGACCTTGAATGTTAAAAATCTCATTTACAGTTAAACTTAAAAGTAAATGCACAATAATTAAATTGCTCACTAGAGTTATAAATTTGTTCCTAAGCCTATAATATAAAAACCCAAGTTTAACCCATAATAAAAAATAACTAAACAAACAAGCAAAATAAAGAATTTTTGCCAACTTTTTCAATAAAATTTTATATATATATATATATATATATATATGCATACATTTGGGTTACACCCTCATCAAATTCCTTGCCAAAGCACTTGACTTCTATGCTTGAAGATAAAATTCGGTGAAGCTCGGCCTCACCTAATTCCACATTACATAAGATAGGTCTAGGAAATCCCTAAAAGATGTACAGGGAAGAGCTCATGCTAGCACCTGCCAATTCATCCCCTCACCAAGCCGAACAACACTCTACCTAGTCACCTCATATCAAGACTCTAATAGTGCTTCTAGTTGACAATCCACCACGCTACAATAGAATGCTTAATGGCCAAGACCCATTCCCAATCAACCGCCCTCTTTAAATACCTCTTCTTAAAACTAGAGCAATGGGACATAGAACTCGGATACTCAAAATACAAACATCTCGCTACTCTCCCCCCTCTCTCAAATGCTTTACACATCATAAACCTCCATCTTTAGCTGCTTTCTACTCCTTACACTGTATGAACCACCACCATAGTCTACCCGAACACCTTGTACAACTTCATTGTTATTTAGCGTCATTTGTTGGAACAAAACAAAAGGCTATGTTTTTACATTCAGGGAACTGTCATCATCAGGAATAAAGAGACCATGATGCAATCCATTATCAACACTAAGCTAGAGCTAAACACCAAGTTCTAGGTATGTTGTAAAAGCTTACCACATCTTTTTCGTAATTTCAGTAGTGGGGTAATAAGTAGACCTTACCATTTTCTTCCACCACATTGACAAATCATCAAGACGAGGGATGTTATAAAAATACTAGAGCATGTAGAGAGTTCAAGTTTACAATCCATCAATATAAGGAGTTACAAGCTTAGAACGAGTTTCTTTGGGCCTAAATCTAGGAATATGCTTGATAAGAGGCCTTGAAGGACAAGAGGCAACCAAGAAAGGAAGAAAAAAAAGACTCTTCTTAAGACCAAATATGATCCCTAAGATGCTAACATAGCCTTGACCAAGGGGTTAACAAAATAATGGTGCAGCCAAAAGGATGAATAATAAGGCTGTGATAAGGCATCAAAATTATCGATAACCAAAACACTTAAAAAGAGTATCGCCCATGCTGTCCACCATTACACTCCCTTAAATACTTTGCAAAGAGATATCTTAGTAAGAGTAAAGGAATATTAGGGACTCTACCACCCATACGATCCAATCCATGAAAAAGGAATATAGTTGAATGCTTATATCACAAAGAGAGTATCGCCCAAGCTATCCACCATTACAATCCCTTAAATAATAAAACTGTGATAAGGCGTCAAAATTGTTGACAACTGAAACACCTAAAGAGAATATCGCCAATGCTATCCACCATTACACTCCCTTAAATAGTTTGCAAAGAGATATCATGGCAAGAGTAAAGGAATATTAGGGACTATACCACCCATACGATCTAATCCATGAAAAAGAAATATAGTTGAATGCTTATATCACAAATATAAAGACCATGCCATAAACAATTTTTTCAACTTGCAAAATGACATTGAAGTAGTTGTAAGGAAAGAGACAATTGGAAATATTCATAGAAAAAAGACCCCCCCTCTTTAGACGAAGGAGGATGGAAGACATTACAATAAAAAGAGTCTTAGAGTATTGGTACAAAAGGAAAAAAATGTCAAAGGATGTTGGCACACAATGGTCTACCCTCTAAAAAATAAAGATAAAAAGGTGAAAAGCCAAGTAGGTTCCCTCCAGGGACAACTACTTGGCAAGGTAAATGATTTGGTCCCTTCACGTAAGCCAAAGTGTCATTCATCAACGTTGGGTGATAGAGATAACTCAAAATAAAAGTGGAATGCCTTTCAAGGCAAAAGGTGCACGAGGTTTGGAAGAAGAAAAAGAATATTTGCATAGCTTGATGCACTATCCTTTTTAAGTCAAAAGGAAAATACTTTGTTACATTAAGTGAGGTAGTTTTACATAAAATGCATGAAGAATCCAAGGTAAGCAAGGGAAGTCACATGAGAATGAAGCCAATGGTACGATGATCCCCCTTCTGAAATCTCTTTACTAGAAAAAGAAAGCCTAATAATAACTTAGTAAATAGTTTGATGGAAGAAAAAAGAAATCACAGGTAAGGCTTACTTCTTAAACACATAAAAATAATGGTCTTCCCTCAAGAGGAGGAAATGAAAGGATTCTTTAATAATTCACTTCATTTAAACATGGTGGCTTCTTAGACTTCTTTGCAAGATGTACATATGGCAATTGCAACATCCTATCATCGCTATCTAAAAGGGCACAAAGAAAACCATTTTGGTGGAAGCAAGAAAAGAGTCAAAGAAGAACTTGTCTTCTTAACTCTTTCATCCTTTATGAAGCTTGCTTGAGTAGCCATCGAATATGACATCTTATTCTTCCAGAAGTTGTAAAGGCAGGCAAAGAAGTTTCAAATGTTGGTGAAAGACGTAGGGAAGTATTAGAAAAGTGGCACACGCTAGATACCTTCCTTTTTAAGCCTTGAGTAAATGAAGAGGAAGAAAAAGATATTCACTAGGAGGTCAATGGTGTAAAGTAAGGAACCACCTCACTCTCTTACTCAAGTCAAAGGCAAGACTCCTCACCTCCTCGTAAAAGATAGCCAAATGGGTGACCAAAAGTAAAATGAGGTGTTAAATTTTTGCATAAGCTAAAGAGACAGACATAGAAAGCTTGTATCTTTATTTTCGATGTTGAGTGAATGGTGGATGCTTTTCCAAACTAAGAGAAGATGTTCCAAGCACCAAAACAGGAGGCCTTGATGATCAATTATTTGTTACATATTTTAGGCTCTTATTCACTCTCGTTTTCTTTATGTCTAAGTAATTTTTAGTTAGTTTTGAATATTTTAGTTGACTTTACAACTAGTTGTAAAATAGTCTTTTCATATTTTAGTATTTTAAGCTACTTTTAGTAATTTTTAGATACTTTTTATTTAATGAGCTTTTGAAAGGTATTTTTTAAGGAAATGAATAAGTTTGAAGAAGGAAGATTGTATTTAGAAGCAACAAAATGAAGAAAAGTTAGAAATTTAGAAGAAAACCAAACTACTTTTTGAAGCTGCAACTTGACCCCAATTTTTGCATTACATTTTCTAACCTTGTTTTAAGTAAGGGTGTTTTGGTCATTTTACCTTATTTTTTTATGATTCCCTAAAAACCTTGTAAAAAGTGTTGTTTTGGGGATAGAAAAGAGGAGGCCATTTGAGTTTTAGTTTTACATTTATTTTCTCTTCTTAGTTTGGGAGAAACAATTCAACTTTCATTCACATGTAGGTTGTAGTAAATTGATTGAGATATATTTAATATTAAATTTTATTAGTTTTATTTATTTCTCTTTCACTATGCTTCATTTCTATATCATTTATGTTACTTGCAAATCTATAATGAGCCAATCTATTTTTATGGTGAGGAGATTTATAAGTTAGTGGCTTAGTAATTGAAATAGGATTAAACATTGATTTACAACAGATGATTGTAGTTTAATTTTCTTAATTTGCACTCATACAATTTATTTTAAGTGATAGATAGGTTAATGGAAATTCTAGGGGGAAGTGGGTTGTGAGCTAGCCAGCCGATCTACACTAACCAACCTAATCGAGAGGTTACCTAAGGTTGATTTTGGTGGAAAAATCTTGTTAAGAAGAACAGTTTTCAGTTACAATAGAAGTTTAAAAATTTTGAAAACTGAGTTGGTTTGTGATATTTATAGCAATTCCCGAAAAGTACTTGTGCTTTGTGCGAGATGTATCTATATTGTTCTTGGCTTTCAACCGAACAATCTTCTTCACTATCCTCGTACCTCGAATTTCACTAAGTGTGGGTTCGAGCAACACAAACCAAACACAAAACAAGAAACGGTTTAATTACTTTCAATAGGAAAATAATTCTCTTAATAAAAACATGTAGACATTCTAATTCCCAGAAAACAAAATTTATTCTAAGAAAATAAATCCCTACTACTTTTTGGAAGAATAAGAATATATAAAACTTGTGTGTAAATAGTTTTACCAATGTCATCTATTTATAAGAAAGGTAGGAGAATCCTGATTGAATAAGGGTTACACAAATAATATTATTTAATATAATATACTCCCATAGTCTAACTAGGAGAGTGATGGGCGACACACTCTAGTAAATATTACTAAGGTTGCCACCCCTCACTTATCATATGATGGGGATTGGGCCTCTTATGTATTGGGTTCAATTATATGTGCTTTTTGGACTTTTGACACAATACTTTATAATTTAATTAAACTCAATATTTGTTTTCTATTTCCAAAAATAAATGAATAAGTTAATGAATTTAATTAATCAAGTTAACTAAATTAATTTTTCAATTAAATAATTTTCTCAACCCAATTCAAATTTCGTTGAAGTCATGACAACTTTACCGTAAAAGAATCTATGAGGAAATATATTTAATTTATATTTTCAATAGATTCATAATGACTAATTAATTTAATTCTATTTTCTAACTTAAATTATTTAATTATAATTATTTAAATAATAATTCTAAAACCTTAAATTAATTCTCAAGTCATTTCTATGTTTAGTGAGAAAACACATTCATTTGAGAATACGATCCATTTCTCTAACTTCATCATTTCCATTCATTTATATTCATTTATAATTCATTTATGGTATCAATCAGCTAACGAAAGGACCGATTGGACATATATAATTAGAGTTCAAATAATTTATAATTAAGTTCCAGCTTTTCACCTATTAATTATAAACTTACTTAGTCACGAAGTCATTCCACTATAGTATTGTCACGAAACCATTCCACTATAGTATTGTGATTGAGCCCTCCCTAATAATCTACCATTGTGAAAGTTACTCAGTAAGTGCTCGTCCAATGGCCTTGTCATAAATGTGTTACCCTCATTTATGGTATCAATCAGCTAACGGAAGGACCGATTGAACATATATAATTAGAGTTCAAATAATTTATAATTAAGTTCTAGCTTTTCACCTATTAATTATAAACTTACTTAGTCACAAAGTCATTCCACTATAGTATTGTCACGAAGTCATTCCATTATAGTATTGTGATTGAGCTCTCCCTAATAATCTACCATTGTGAAATTTACTCAGTAAGTGCTCGTCAATGGCCTTGTCATAAATGTGTTACCCTCATAGGATGTCCTTAATCTTTTCGGGATAAATCTGCTCTCCCAATATGATCCTATTTTATATCATGGTAATCGTTACATCTTCCTCCAATAAAAGTTAATTACTATCAAATAGTAATCAAGCTATTTATCACAAAAACAAGCGACCCATGGTCACATTTTCTTTTCATCTATCATGTAATGCTGATAAGAAGATATCATTTACCCATCAGTTGGTATATGATTTCCACTACTATGAATGATGCTACATACTACAGAAGTTGTATACCCAATGCACCATCTTTTGGTTCCTTAACTATTTGAACTAAAATTTTTACTTAAATCAAAGTATACAAGTCACGCATACATAGTCCATCGTCCATTCAAGATTAAGGTATGTCATACTATGAACATTACAAGTGAATAAATCCATAAACAGATCTAAGATCTAATCTACTTGGGTCTTATCCTATAAGTATACAAGCATTTGAAAAACATTGAGAACAGTATACTTAGGGCACTAGATCCAACAAATTTCAGGTAATAACCTTCAATTGAAGACCTAGAAAACCAATGGCAAAGCTGGTAACTAAAGTATTTCACTTGCAAGCATTGGGGAAGGTGCAGCAATGACACTTGTGCTTTCAAAGCACTTGGCCTAGATCTAGAGACACATCTGTGTCATTGATTCTAAACACAAGTTAATCTGACATAAGATTATTAATTGCCATTGTCTGAAAATGATCCTTAACCATTTCATCTTTATGAATCGAGGTAGAATTGGTAAAATAATTTCTTATTAATTTATTTGTTTGAATTACTTTTGCCATATTCCCCATTTTGATTGCTTTTCTGAGTTCTAACTTATATTGTTAATTTAGTTAGTGAGTCGAGTAACAAATTTATTTTATTTTAATTATTACTTGACAATGATACTATGCACTTGCAATTATCGAATGAATAGCAAACATCATTTTAAGGTCAAATCAAATATTTATTTTTGTGCTAATTTGTATATTCTATTCACTACAAATCAACCTCATTCATTTTGGATTGGGCGGCATTTGGAAGCTTAGATTGGTTTTTCTCGCATAAGATTATATTAAATAATCATTAAATTAAAATTTTCTAGACTTTTGGATTTTGGGATTGATCTTCGGACTTTTAAGTTTGGTTTTGATTTCATTAAACTTTAGTTAGTCTTTTTTAATTGAAAATGCTGCTTGATTTTTGATACTTTAAAACTGGACGTTTGATTTTTTTTTTCAAAGTTAAACAAGTTGTACATTTTTTTCGCTGCAAATTATTTTAACTGAGAAAACGAGTTTTACAAAAATAATAATAAATAAAGTCATTAGTGCGACTTTTTTATTTATTTATAAATTTTGTATGTTATCGTTTTGGAAAAACTCACACACATCTTACAACTATCAAGTTTTCTAATTAATAAAATGAGACAATTTATGTTTTAAATTTTACTTTGGACTTTTTGCATTGTTTAAGTATTCTGGACTTTATTTTCAGTTTTTGATGGGATTACTACCGGATTGTGTTTTTGTTAATTTGCAAAATCATTCGTTTCCACATTTTAAAATCGTGTTTTGCAAGTTAACGACTCTGAAACTTCCAATGTGAAACTAAGTAACAAAATAAATATTTTCTATCAAGTAAATAAGATTTACGCATATTTTCCTGAATAATTGCAAGAGATTCTTCAAAATTAACATTTCTCGAAAACATAATTTTCTAGTTCAAAGTCGAGAATTTTAAAATAAGTTTATGTAATATCATAAGATTCGGTCGTAACGTCTAGGCCGAGTTTGGAGCGCTACATTTGTTGTTATCAGAGCCTAGGTTCAAAACTTGGGCTGTGGTTTTTGGTTTAAAAATTGCATGCATAATGTGTTTTAAAAATTTATGATTTTAAATTTTTGGGAATTCTGATGTGGGTAAATTTACACAAAGTTTACTAAGATTTTGGAAATGTGAATTCGAGTTTTCGACACCGGTCCATGTAAGTACATGTACTTTAGTTAAATTATACTTTAGTCAACTGTTAAACTATAGAGACTGTAGAATACAACTTTTTTGCTTTAGAAAATAGACTGAGCTACTTCTCTAAGCTTTGGATTGAGGATCTAAAAATAACCTAAGCTAAACTTTAGACTTCTGAACTGTAGATAAGTAAAATGAGTACACGTGGTTATAGTACGTGAGAGTGTGGTGGACATAGTCGAGTGGCCCGAGCTGAGTCCTCTTTTTTGGTCAACATGCCCAATTTGGAAACTAACGAGACTGTGGAGACACCCAAGATATGCTTAGAGATTTGCAAAGGGATGTTGAGGCCCAATCTAGAACTGTGGGCCAAGAGTCGGTGATTGAGCGACTCCGGTCGAATGAAACTAAGATAGTGGAAGAGAGTAATCGCTTGGAAATCGAGGAAAAAGAAAGGAGTGTGGTATGGAATAGAAGTAATTTTGGTCCTACTGGCTTGACTTCGTAACCTTGGAAGTGGGCCAGAATAGCAGACCTTAGCGTGCCCAATCTAGAATTTTGGGTCCAATCCTTGACTTTGAATATTAAGCTTATCTATTACTTTTGCTCAACTATTGACAAAAAGGAGTTTGCTAGTTTAGTGGTAAGGTTTCAGCTTAGCCAGAGGTCCCGTGTTTGAATCCTGTTTCTGAGCAAAGTGGAAATATTTTTATTTCTTCTTATTGTGTCGCCTATGTGGAAGTAGCTAGGTTAAATTTGATTTTTGATTAGCCTAATAAGATAGCAACTAACCTTATTTGTTGGGATTTAGTTGTTTTTTTTTAATTTTTGAGAAATCCCTCTCAAAATATGTAACACCCCAAACCCGACCTAAATGTTATGGCCGAATCTGGAGGAGTTACATCGACTCGTTTGAAAAACTAAATAAAAATCCAGCTTAGAAATCTTGTGATCTGAAATATTAAATTAGCTAAGCTCATACGAGTTTTAGGAAATCTCAAATTTGAAAACACCTATTTTATTTCATGATCTCTTAAACATTTATTTATAAAAATAGCGAAAACTTTCAGAAATTGCAATCTAACTTTAGTAATCATGTGATTTGAAATTATTAATTTTTGACAAAACTCTTACATTATTATTTAGAAAAACTTATGCGCAGAGCTTATTCAGTTTACGGAAAAGCATTTAGTTTGATACTTAATTTTGTAGCAAATATTTTTAGGGTTTTTAAGTTTTGAAAACCGAATTTCAATTTGTCAAATTGATATGATTTTACAGTTTTACGTTTAAGAACCCTCAAAAATCAACGAACAGATCGAAAAACCAAAAAAAAAACAAAATCGAAAAATTAAAAGTCTAGAAACCTTAATTAAAAATAATTCAAACCATCTTATGCGAGAAACCAATCTGAGCTTCCGCATGCCATCCGGTCCTAAACTTGCTGGTTACCTGAGAGGAAAACAAGCAGAGAGTGAGATTTACAAGCTTAATGTGTAACACATCCTAAGCAACAAATCATATACACATAAATAAGAAAATATGTTTTCAGATACAGATTCAAACATTTTCCATATACACAATAAGATGAATTTACATAATCAGATACAAATGCAGGCATAGATTCAGATTAGATGCAGTCACAGATCCTACTCCCATTCGTTACACACCAACTCTATCCAACCAATCACACCAATTAGGACTATAACAGTCCATCCATCCCATCACACCAAGTCGTGGTGCTATGCCACTTATAAAGGTGCAGTTGACCTGTTAGACTGATATCGTGGTTTAACCGCCAAAATTGCAGTAATACTGCTAAAATACACTACTCCCGTCACATATCAAACCCACCCTGATGCATATGCATAAATAAACTAACACATATATTCCATAAAAAGATATCATGCATACTTTTCATACGTAATCATGCTTTCGGAGTTATCAAAACACAAATTGTACATAGATTTTCACATACCTTACTTGTATCACATACAGACACAAATCAATAGATGTCACATTTCAAGTTTTATTTAAGTCAAATGGACCTCACAAGAGGTCTAATTTTGAATTTCGGAGTCAGGACTAGGTGAAAATTTTTAGAAAATGGGCTCACACGCTAGTGTGGCCCACACGACCTAATTGGCCTAGCTCGTGTGGCCCACACAGCCTAATACACGTCCGTGTGACCCACGCTGCCTACCGCACGGCCTACCACACAACTGTGTGAAGTCAACAGAATGCTTTTTGGCTTTATCTCGTTTGTTGTTTTCACATAATCGAGTCACACACCTTACTGATTTCTGAAGCGAACACTACGGCAAGAATTCCAGCACCTAAACAATTAATTAAAACCAAACATTAAGCATCAATATACTAATTTCAAGCCACAAAATCGACCAAAACCACTATCCAAAAAACTTAACCAAAAGAATCAGCCCCAAGACGCAGGCAATAATCACTTACCCTTTATAGAAACAGCGGTCTAAAGCACCTAACTTGCTAGAGAAACGTCGAACGCCTCACAATCTTTTCCTAATAGTGCATCAAAAAAAATTAGGCTAACAAACCCACCACTTTGCAACTAAACATTGGCATGCTAACACAAAAATATTTAAAACCTTATCGAACCTTACAATACGCACCCCAAACCCAACAATATCACCACAGCGAAACAACGACACAAGATGGTAAAAGAAAACTTTGGGAGTAACCATAAAATTGACACAGTTGTTAATTCATAGTAGCAACAATGAAGAAAAGAAGGAATAAAAATCAAAGAGTATTTTTTCTAATAGCAGTTGATGTGAGATAGCAGTTGAGTGGGAGAGTATTTTAGGGACGGTTTTTCTCATGTTTGCACGTGTAGGGATTTGAACACAAGGCTAAAAGGTAAGTTGACACCTTATCACTGAACTGACAGGCTTGTTCTTGTCCATACTTGTGCAAGAATTAAATTTAAGCCAAATATGTAGAGACAGAGATAATGACAAAATTAGAAAAAATTTCAAAGAGAGAGATTTGAACACATGACCTAAAACACACATCCAGAGAACTTATCCACTGAAACAGATCAATTTACTTGACAACATTTTTCACAATCATAACTCAAAATTGGGATGTGGCAATTCATGGTTTAACTAACCTAATTTTTTAACCCAATTTTTGGGATGTGACAAAAACACTCTCCCACTCAACCATCCACTTCTCCACTCTTCCTCATTATTCTTATTTTGTTTTCATGTTAATTTTTTATAAAAAACTCTTTGATTTCTTTTTTTCCCCTAAATTGCTCTTTTTTGACCTCTAATTCTTTTGTTGACGTCCCATTACTATTGTTTCTTTATGTTGTTATCTCCTTGCCATTGTGGTGCTACTGAATTTTAGGTGTTATTCTTTGTATGGTGTTCTCGATCAAGTAGATTATATCTCAATTCCTGAGTAAGCGTTGTATACTTTTCTCTGTAATAAGGTTTCTACCTCTTTTTTGTGCAAGGTAGGTGGTTTTAGCTGTTCGGTAAACCTCATTTTATTCGTTCTTTGATTTTTTAGGTGACGATCGTAGAACGGTTGACTCACAGGAAAACTAAGTACTATCAAATTGTTGTTTTATCTTGGGTAAGTGACTAAATACCCAAGTTTGGGGGTTGGTCTTGTTAAGTGCGTAAATATCAAATTCAAGTTTCAGTTTTGGTTGTTTCATGCTAAGTGGGTTGGTTGTGGTTGACGTTTTTAAGTACTGGATTTGATGTTGTTGTGTTTGCATTGAAAAATGACTAGGTGTGTACCTTCAATTCAAAAAAAATGATTGGCGCGATGCCAAAAAAAACCTATTGTTGATGTCATACGACCATGTGCCAAACCGTGTAAGCCACACAGCTGTATACCAAGCCGTATGCCAAACCGTGTAAGCCACATAGTCGTGTTCTAGGCCGTGTGGGCCATTTGGTCGTGTGTCAAGCCTTGTGCCAAACCATGTAGCCCACTCAGTCGTGTGTCAGGCCTTGTGAGCCACACGGGCTGTGCCAAGTAGGGTGTGTGAGTGACGCGAGTGTGTGGGCCCATTTTGAATAAGTTTAGTTAGGTTGGATTGCATATTCGAGGTCAGTAATTTTGTAAACTTCGATGAATGATATGTTTG
The DNA here is from genome assembly GCF_025698545.1 of Gossypium raimondii. Lineage (NCBI taxonomy): Eukaryota > Viridiplantae > Streptophyta > Magnoliopsida > Malvales > Malvaceae > Gossypium > Gossypium raimondii. The sequence continues at coordinate 48,465,524 of NC_068574.1, read as the reverse complement.
TTTTTCCAATCTATGAGATATGTTGTTTCTGTTGTATGTGATTTATCTTGTGTGATAAGTATATAACATGTTTGATTTTCAATTAATTTAGTAATGTGAAAATTATTACTTGTATTATAAAGTGACTGAATGTGTTAAAAGATTTGTGTGTTGACAGGAGGTAAGTTTTCTGTTTAAATCTGTCAAATGATTGTTATACGATTATTGATAAGTTATGCTTTGTTTCGATTCTCATGTCATGTGACATTGTGGCTATTTTGATTAAATTGGTTTGTTACCATTAAACTCGAAAACATCTGTTCTGTATAGCATAAAATCTCATTCCTATTGATTTCTATTAAATATACATTTGTATGTTCAACATGCTTACTGTTTTGATTTTGTATTTGCATGCCATGTCACATTGCATAGGGCTGCGATAATAAGGTAAGGAAGTTCTGGTAGTTTAATGATTTGTACTATCTGGTGGTTTAACCACATATTTGTTATAGCAGCTTGACTGCAAGTATGGTAACTCGACCACATAAATCTTACTTGGCAATTTAACTGCAACTCTGGTAGCATTAGCCACAACTTTGAGAGATTGTTATTCTACGAAAAAATAGAGAGAATTTATTTTTAACTATTACATATATTTTTCTAGAATAACAATTGTACTGGTTTCTATTAAGAAAAGAGAATTTCTGTTTTCACCCCGAAAGGAGAGAAAACATTTTATAGTTCTGTGTTTCGGTTCAATTGGTTCAAACCTACACTCGAAGTAGTTCTTGGTACGAGAATAGCAGAGAAGATCTTCTGGTTGAAAGCCAGGAACAACGAATGTTCGCTAAGCCGAAAATACAAATATGAATTCGATTAAGGTTTATTGCCATAAATATCACAAACTGGTTCGATTTTCAAATTTTTAATTTTTCTCTTTATAAGAAAGTCATTTTCAAACCGAGATTTTCCCAACATCTAAGACCTTGAAGTTTCAACATATGGATCATTCCGGTATTTATGGTTGAACATAACCGTTGTTCACCTGACACTAAAGTATTATATGTTCAAAATTTTGAAAAAACGACATCTATCAGAGAGAGTAAAGTGACAAGAGCAAAAAGATAAGAGATGAAAAAGGAATATCCCGACTAAAGAAAAAGAGTAAAGTAGAAACAGAAAAAATAAAGATTCTGAATGAGTAAAGGAGTCGTATTTATAATTACCTAGATAAGAAACCGAAACGACCTTCTAAAAGAAATGATGGAAATAAAGAAACTTTTATAATAGACATTGATAATAGACATTGATAATGGAAAAAAAAAAACTCAAATTTTACGTGGAACCCTTTTAGGAAAAAACCATAAGCAGATGAGAAGAAATTCACTGATGTTAAAAAACGAATGATACCAGAGGAGTTTCAACTACATCTATTTAAATGTTAAAAAACCTCGGCCTTTCTCCCCCACAAATCCCCTTATCTTTCCACTGTATTTTATTTCTTTAACAAGTGATGGGATTCGGGTTACACAACTCTAACAGAAACAACGTAGTTTGAAAAGCCCCAATCAATGATGAATATGTGTCTAAGAACAATTAACATAGAGGCACAATGATTACAGTAATAATCATGGTGCTTTAGAGTCTCTTTAGGCCTTGATAGAACTTTTAAGAGTATACCCCAAATATCTAATCTTTGATTTGATGAAATTTGTTATAATTAAGTCTTTGTATTTATGGCTAAGTGCATTATTGGTGTGTTGAGGTCTTGTGTTCAAATTCTTAAGAGAGCATTTTTACAAATTTCTTTTTATGTTGTTCAGCTAGTAGAAGTTGAGTTAAATTTAACTATAGGAAATCTGTTGGATATGGATGAGATTTGAGGGTTAGTGGGTAGTTGGACTTGACTTTGGTTTAATACTAAATAATTTTATAATAGAAAAAAGGGATAGTATTTTTATTTTTATTATTTCTTTTATTATTATTATTTTTATTAAAAAAACTGCTCCCAAATCTTTGTTCTCTTCGACGTCTATTTCCCTTATTTCCCCAAATCCACGCCGCCATTCTCATTTCCTCTTAATTGATTTGTTTTTTTCTTTCTCTTTTTCCTTCTTTTTTCGTTCTTTTTCTTTTTGTTTGTTCCTTGTCCCTTATTGTTTTCCTTTAATCGTTTGGGCTGTAGTTAATTCTTGAGGCAATAGTTCACATTTCTTTGACTACAAATCTGAGGGTAAGATTGTAACACCTCTAACCCGTATCTATTGCCAGAATAGGGTTACGAAGCATTACCGAAGTTTACAATTCAAAACTATAAAAAATTTAAAACATTTAAATCACAACATTATTCATAGCAAAATTAATCAATGACATATATATTGTCTCTAATACGAGCCCTCAAGGCCCTAAAAACACATTAGAAATGAATCAGGACTAAATCAGAAACATATAGAATTTTTAAGGAAAAGTTGAAAATTCTCATACTACAGGGGTCACACGGCCGTGTGGCTAGGCCGTGTTCGTGCCCGTGTAACTCTCTGACTTGGCTCACATGGCCAAGCCACACGTTTGTGTGCTAGGTGGTGTACCCTTCGAAATGGCCTCACACACCCGTGTGTTGGGCCGTGTAATTGCCTGACTTGCAACCCTTTGTAAGCTACAAGGGACACACGATTTAGTTACGTGGTCATATGTCACACACGGCTGAGACACACACCCGTGTCTTTGGCCGTGTGGATGAAAAGTAGGCCATTTCCAAGGCATTTTTCTCACCCAAAGCATGCATACACCTACAACCATTTTCAAGCCATTTTTCTCACACAAAGCATTCAAAGTACACCAAACCAAGCATCAACAAGCTAAACCAATAAGGTATTTGATCATAAAACAAATATGCCCAAAAGACACATCAATCACAACAACCAACATGTATTATACAATTACATAATTTAGGCATAAGTGAACCAACTTATAACTAAGTTTATGCCAAAACTTACCAGTATGTTCACATATCAAAGTCACATTAAATATACCAAAATGACCGTATTCAAGCATATCAAAGAACAACTCATAGTATGCATTTTAATTACCATTCCAAACTCTCATCAATTAAGACCATAAACACCATAATATCAACCATTAGAAGGCCACATATACATTCCAACATAACAACTATCCCATCACCTAAATGACCATAATTACAAGCCAACGCAAATGGCTATATCATTAAACAAAAACACCTATACATGTCATTATAACCATGACTTATAAACATCAAAATCTACTAATTTAGCCGATGGATAGTGTGATATATCTCTGACAAGCTTCCAACCCGAACGAGCATCCGATTCACTATAAAACATGGAAAATAACACAAAGTAAGCATGAATCCTTAGTAAGTTCGTATAACATAGAACTTAACTTACCATTTCATTACATAATATTAAAACTTAGCATGTCATATTCCAACCAATAGCTTGGCCAAAACCTAAGCATCAACACAAACATTTTAGCATACTTGATACAAAACATATTCAATTTAGCCATGGATGGCTACTACACTTAATCATGTATCATATGATATATCATCCATCTCAACTTATATATTTCCATGTATCACTAATTCAATGAAATTCATTTATTTGTATGCCTTAGTTCATATCGATCTCTTACCATTTCCTTTCAAAATCATGCCCCTTGAACCATTTAGAATACCGTTGGATACCCGGGATAGCTCACACGAAGTGTGCTAACACATATGACCATAGCCTGTCTATTTCTTTACATATATGCTCACACGATCAGTGAATAAGTATGCTCATATGAGTTGTGAAAATGGGCCTACTCACACGAGTTGTAGGTCAGAACGTAGCTGCACAATACAACTCACACTAGCTATGGAGTATCCACAACACATGCTGGACCTCAGCCATCGGTAGGACATTCAAGACCAACACCTGAAACATGTAAACCTTAATGATATGTCATCTGTATCTTACGAATTCCTAAAGTTCAAACGAGGCTCGATAGTCGACATAACATCGTTGGATATGTGACAGATTTATACATGGTTGTCCACAATACATAGGTATTTAAAATAAAGGCATATAAATACAATATAATTGCACGAACTTACCTCAACGATTGCCGTACGAGGTTTATCTTGATCAAAGAAATAAATTCAATTAAATTTAATAATTATTATATTTAATCCAATCCAAATTCATATTTTAGAAAAATTACACTTTGCCCCTATAGTTTTGATTTCATTACAATTTAGTCCCTAAGCTCGTTAAATGAAAATTCATGCAATTTCACCATTAACCCATGCTAGCCGAATTTCATATAAGTCCCTAGCAACTCATACATTTCATTATTTTCACAATGTCACCATGAATATTTTCTATTTTTCAATTTAATCCCTAATTGACCTTTTCAACAAAAATTCACTTTACAAAAGTTGTTTATCTAACCACAAACATTCATTTTCTTCCAAAAAACATCAAAAATCACATGTATTCATTCATGGACAAACCCTAACCTTTTAACAATTTTGCAAATTAGTCCATGGGCTAGCTAGATTAAGCTACAACAACTCCAAAAACATAAAAATCATTAAAAACGAGATGAAAAATCACTTACATGCATACACTAAGGTTGGTCGAATGCTTCAAGGCCTAGATATGGCTTATTTCCTTCAATTTTTGGTGATAGGAAGCTTTGGAGAAGATGAGATAATTTTGCTTTGCTTTAATTAAATTAACCTTAATTTGCCTATTTACAATTTTATCCTGATTATTAACCTTTAAAATTTCATTTTAAAGGCCATAAAAATCCACTAGCAATTTATATGGTTCAATTGCAACATAAATCCCTCAAATAATAAATTTCATAATCATTTGATACCTTTAACAATAGAATTCAAGTTTTACACCTTTTGTAATTTAGTCATTTTATCAAATTAAGCATGTTAACGGTAAAATTTCATAACGAAATTTGTATATGATAATATTAACATACTGTAGAAATTAAAATAATAATAAAATAAATATTTTCATGTCAGATTTGTGGCCTCAAAACCACTGTTCTGATTTTACTGAAAACAGGCTATTACAAAGATGTTTAAGTTTAATATTTTTTTATGTGCTATTTGTAGTCGTGTTGGGTATTGGGTTGCGTTAAATCAATATAGTGGGTATTATTATTGATTTTGATGCATTTTTTAGGAGTAGTAGAAGAGATAGTGGGCGACCCTCCAGTGACTTATGATTTGTGTAGTAGTTGATCGTTCAAACAGTAAGTGTGTGGATGTATTTTGAATGGTGTTTTAGTTTGATTGTGGTCGATTAATGGTTAAAGTTTCGCGAATCATTACTAAAATCGATTATACTAATTGTCGATTTAGGTGTGAGATTGCTCATGTTTGGGTTTGTTTCCAAATAGTACTAAGTGTGTATCAAAAACATGAAAAAAAACAACAATCGGCAAAAGCCAAAAAATTTCACTGTCGATGCCACGTAGTCGTGTGTAGGGCCATGTGGTAGGTCATGTGTCACACACAACCGTGTGACAGACCATGTGTCACACACGACCGTGTGACAAACCATGTGTTACACATAGTCGTGTGACAGACCATGTGTGATACACGGTTTGGGCTATTTGGGCTGTGTGGACCACACGGGTGTGTGGTCCACACGAGCATATGTGAGCCATGTGCTAGGCCATGTGAGCCACACGGGCTGGACTATTTGGGCCTTGTGGGCCACACGAGTGTGTGGGCCCAAAATTTTGAAATTTTCCCTAAGGTTGTAAGCGAAGTCCTAATCAGCTGTGGGTTTTCTATAGGGTCGGTATGTGAGTAAATGTGTTGTAAAACATGAAATCTGGACATCTATTAGTATAGTTTCTGCTATTTGTAAGAGTAATTAAGATGCCAATTGATAAATAAACCCAAAAATTGATGTTAAGTTCATGATTTGTATCTGATATGTATAGCATGTATAATTCCTACTCTAAATATGTATGACATTTATTATTTTCTATATCTGCATCTGGGCTGGGTTGTAAATAACATGTGGAGGAAGTACTTTTGTAAAAAGGCAATAAATCGCCTATTAATCCAGCAGCTCAGCTGCAACTATTTTGTAAAGTGTCCTATGGACACTAAGTGGTGTGTAGGGATGGATGAGTGTTTTATACCCATATGGTGTGTTGGGATGGTCGAAGATGGTGTGCAGCGGTTGGAGGTAGGATCATATGTTGTATCTATTCTATTCTGTTATAAATCTATTTCTGATAAATCTGTCTAATATGCATTTAATTGCTTTAAGTTATTTGATATACACTGAGTTTCAAAACCTCACTCTTTGTTTAACTGATATTTTAGGTAATCCTCATACTTAGGCGGGTCGGTGTATACGGGAGCTCGGTTAATTTCATAACCCATTTAAATTGATTTATTTAAATATTGGGTATTTTTGTTTTTGTAAATTTCTGGACTCTTTTGATTTTTAAAATTATTCCTGTATTTTGCTTAATACTATGCAAATGTTTTAGTCGACAAAATTCGCATCTCTACCAAATTAAAGGTTTTCAAACAACGAATTGTGTTTCTCAAATATTCCCTTTTAAGGAGTCTTCTACTGTGAAAATTATAAGTTCTAGAGAATAAAAACAAAACAACATTTTTAATAAATAGAATGATAAGAAATGATTTTGAATAAAACCGGGGTTTTGAAAGTTTATGATGAATTTCCATTTACTCAAAAACCAAATTTTCAATCATTTTACGTAACAACTCTAGATTTGGTCATAACGTCTAGGCCGAATTTGTGGTGTTACAAAGAACCTTGCTAGAGATTCAACTCAACCCAGACCACTTTATAACATATCTTTTCGTTTAGGAGGCAACACCTTCGTCGAACCACCTTATGCATACGCTTGAAGATAAAATTCAGTAAAGCATGACCTCATGACCTCGCCAAATGCCATGTCATATAATGTGGGTCCATGTAATCCCCAAAAGATATATAGGGAAGATCTCCTGCCAACATCTATCAATCTTTTGCACATATGAAGTAGCGTGTTTGATGGTTGTGATCAATGCTAGTCAACCTTTCTCTATAAATACTTTTTTCAATACCAAAGCAAAGGGACATAAGAGGGTACAAGAACTTGGCTACTCATAATACAAACATCTTGCTACTGTCTCTCAACCACTTTACACATCCTAAACCTCAATCTTTAGTGGTTCTCTACACTACACACATGTGAACCACTACCATAATTTACCCCTAACATTTTGTATAACTTCATTGTTAAAAAAATTTGTATACACAAGTTTTCTTAAAACTCTATTGGCTCATTATTTTATCATTTTACATGAAATTTGTTACTATATATATCGTTAAACTAACAAAGTATCCTATCCATAACCTTATCTCTTAACGGTGAAGAAATGGTAAAATACCACTTTGATTAATTATGATTTCATAATTAAGATAAAAAAAAAGTTGCATGCCCTAAGACATTGTTCTTAAAGTATTCTTTTTATTCTTTCAGAAAAGGAAATAAAAAAGATGCGCTAATAAAGCAAGTTAGCAAATGGCGCCACTGAAGGCTACAGATGTTAGGATTGTGAATTTAGATGTTCAACTTTTACTACCCACATGCTTAACACCAAGCCATGATAGAGCCAGTATATACATCTCTTTTATTTTTCAATTATCATAGGTTTCATTTCATTGAGTAATTTTGACATTAGAGCCAACTAATTTTTGTTAGTGTTAATTATTCTTTGATTTTTTAAGTAAATAATAAAATTTTTAAAACTTTAAATTTTAAACTTTCAAACATAAAATTAAATTTAAACTCTAAACTCTAAATCTTAAAATATGAGTTTAAAGGTTCAACTCTTAAACAAAGAATAAAAATACAACTACCACTACCACTACTAAATTCGTTTTCAAGTTTTCTTCCTTGATAATACACTAAAATACTTGGAATATTATACCTAAAGGAGATTATATATGCATAAAATTTTTATTTCTTTGGGATATGATTGAAACATGTGTAAATATTGTGAGACAGTCAAGTTTCAATAATAATAATAAATATTTATATTTGATATGTTATTAATAATAATGAAATCATCCTATATTGTTGGGAGAGATAACAATGACCCTTAAAATAATTACGTGAACCGAAAAATGAACATATAAAATAGCTTAATTATATAAATAAAAATGATACAATGCTTGAAACTGTTATAGTAAAAAAATTAATTTTGACTATATTTAATCGAAATCCATGGTGGTGGATGTTGACAGATGAAAATAAAAAGCGCCCCTCTCGCTAATTTTGTAATTCCCACCACCCCTCATCATTCCTAGATCAAACTCATAAGGTTCGCAAAAAAATTCTTAATAATAAATTTTATTTCTCATCTAAAAAAGGTATAGAAATCATATGCTAACCATTAAGTTAAAATATTTCAATATAAATAATAACAATAACAACATATTATTAGTTAATACAATAATTAGATTTTACAAATTAAATATTTTCACTTTATCCTTATGTGTTTCTAATTATCATGATATGTTATTACTCATTATGATCATGGCAACAAAGGGAAAAGGGTTATACATAATGTAGAAGAGTATTGTCCTTTGTTAGTCATTTAATCATTTAGGGTTTAGTTTAAAGAATGTAAGATTATTTTTATAATAATATTTTGAAGTGAAATGTCGATTTATTACATTACTCTAGTTTATTTGGTTGGAATGTGAGATTTTGGTGTTTGGTTGTCGAATGTAAGATTATTTAAAACACATTTTACTAAATTGTCCTTGTTATAAAATTTATTTCTAACAAGTTTAATTCCTTGAATATTTTTAGTCCCATTTTCATAAAATTAAGATAATTATTGTTTTTGCCACGTTTATATATTAATAAGTAAATATATGATGTTGGAATAAATTTACAAATTATAATTATAATCATAATTACTATACTAATTAATAAATTTTTAGAATAAAAATAATAATTATAATTTTAAAGTATGGTATCTATTGTTTCGTTGTTAAGGAAAAACGGATTTGATTTTGGTTTTGTTTTTAATTAAAATTATATTTCACTTAAAAAAATGAAAATTATTAAAATAATAAAAACTAAGGGTAAATTGGTCCAAATTTTAAGAATATCCTCGTAATCTAAGATAACCTAAGGAATGGGTGGTATTGAGATTACACCTTATAGTCTTGCATCTTAGCACAATTTGAGAAGATAAAATTATGGAGCGGATGAAATGTTGAGAATCAAAACAACATAATCATTTTTCGAAATGTAAGATTACAGAGTATAATTACATTTGGCAAATAAAACACACCCTTAAAGTCTAGTATTTTCTTATAGGAGAACGAAAAAAATAATGCTAAATATATCAAAACTAAGGTGGGAGTTGTTTGTAATCCTAAGGAGGCGTTTGGTTCAAAGAATCTCACTTTCTGGAAGATAATGTAAGATTCTAGAATGATATTTTCTTGTTTGAATTTCAAAGATTACTTTGAGTCGATAATCTTATATTTCAAATAGTGTCAAGATAATTAAATATAATGAGTAATCTCAATACGGGAAAGCATTGTATGAAACAGTGACCCCACGTTATCTGTATCCCTTTCTAATCATTTAATGACATGTTAGCTAATTTTTACATGTCATTCACACCTCATATAATTAATTTTTTTAGCCATAAATCCCTAAAATCTAAATTATGTTGTTATTCTTTGTATCCCTATTTCATCGATTTCACATCACCATTCATAGAAATCTTGGTCGGGTTCATATCACCATTCACAAATCTCATCGTCAGATTCTCTGTTATTTACATAATTTTTTTGCTAATCACAGGTATAAGTTCATTCAATTTTTAATTCCCTTTCGTTTTTTAGCAAGCATGATATATGGTTTTTTTTAGAGTATGATATTTTTCCATTCTCCATGGCTGATGTTTTTGTTGGAAGAAAAAAACAGGTAAACAAAGAAAGAATCAACAACTATTGCAAACTAGAAAAAAATGAATTCTTTGGTTGCTCTGCTTGTTATAATTTAAAAGCCTTAAACCAAATTGATTTTAATCTAAAAGTATCTTATAAAAGAAAATAATTTCAATCAGATTTTGTTTAGTAGGTTCGATTGTTGTTTCTATGCCATTGATTCTGTCATTACAAAGGGTATGCATCGTAAAGGATTAGTGTAACCGTGTGGAGAAGAAAAAACCATTTCCTACGAAAGAGAATAGATCTTAAATTGAAGGATGAGTTGTGTCTATTTATTTAATTTTCCTTTTGGTTTTGAATTTGTAAATAGATATTAAAAAATGGTATCAAAATCTTATTGCAAAATTCGATATCAAGCTTATTTACAAATATATTTTTTGAATTATATGTGGATTTTTTCAATCACTCTTGAATATTGTGCTCCTATGTGGAGCATTTACATTCTCATTTGATGGAAACAATTTGAAAATTTGTTTTGGTTTTGATTGATTGATTTCTTTAAATGTTGGTGTTAAATATGTTTTATGGTTTTTTTAAAGAGAAGAATATTCAAAAGAACAGAGAAATGAAATGGAAACTCATTTGCATATGCATGGATGTGTTTTGACATGGAAAGTTATATTTTAGATTTAGATTCTATTCTATTATGAATTGTTATTTTGTTTTGCTCAGATATTTGTTATGACTTTTATGAGATGCTTTTACAGGTGTCAAACATGTTGCTGCTTTTGAAATGTGAAATAGTGTGCATCATTCTGGTTTGCTTCCAATTCTAAAGGAAGTGATAGAGATATTATTTCAGAAAGGATTGATTAAGGTTTGGAATACACACTCATGTTATATCTTAAAGTTAATGCATATTGATAAGTGGTAAAAGTAACATATTTTAATCCCGTTCATAATGCGTTTTTGGATGATTATTTATACAAATTAGTGAATTTTATACTTCTAATCCTTTAAATTCATGTTTCGATACTTAAGAGAGCATTTGGGACTGAAAAGAGCAAAAAACGAGCTAAAATCAAACAAATAGTGTAATTTCAAAAGTCACATGGGTTGTACACACGACCATGTGCCAGATCGTGTTGATTTCGCGACTCGCATCCCAAACACGCAGAAAAACGTAATTTTTAGGTTTTATAGGCATTCTAAAGTCTATAAATACTAAATAGAAAAAGAGAATAGAGAGTCATCAGAGAATATTGAAGAAAATAACTCGAAGAACACCATTGGAGCCAACTCTGAAGCAGATTTCCATCAAGATTGAAGACCTCGTTTTAATTTCTTTTGCTGTTTTTATAATTTTTTTTTGTTTCCTGTGGTTATTCTATCTTTAAGATATTTTTATTCACAATTATGAACTAATTACCTAGATACCTAGGGAAGATGAACCCTATGATGAATTATATTATTTGATTTCTGTTTTACGCGATAAATACTTGATTTTTGTTCTCAGTTATGTGTGCTTATCTCTTGTTTTAATATTTCTGGGATAATAATTCATGTTTAATGTGCTTAAATCAAAGAAGGAAAAGTCTCTATTTCAGAGAAGATCTAGCATAATTGAGTGGAGTTGCATGCAATCCTAGAAATAAGACGACATAAATCTATCGGATTAGAGTCAAATCTAATAGGAGAATTCATAGATCAAGTTAATACGACAATAAGGGTTTTAATTAGAAAGAAATTTCAGTTAATCAACCTAAAGTCAGTTGCTCTTCCTCTCGAAAGAGATATAAATATAATTTAGGGATTTCTACGGATCAACATACCAAGTGAATAATTCGTTTAATTTAGATTCATAATAATAGATAAAATCAAGGTGAATTCTTTCCTGGGTATTGTTTCTCATTGGTTATTATTAATTTATTTTTCTGATTTATTTTCTGTTGAGTTCTTTAATTAAATTAGTTTAGTAATTTTAGTTTAAACCAATCACTCCAATTTGTCTGCTAAATAATAGGAAAATGGTAATTACTAGTATTTTTAGTCCTCGTGGATACGATATCTCTACTCATCGTAGCTATACTATTTATCGATAGGTGCGCACTTGCCTTTGTCGTATTTTTAGTTAGTTTCATGACACATCACATATGTTTAAGGTTTAATGATTGACTATAGCGTTATCGTATTGATTGGCTTAGTTACTGAATTTATGTACAGTTGTGGAATTTTCAGTTATCAGATTAAATTGATAACTAGCAATGTGTTGCCTAGTTTTCATGGAGTCTTCTTTTGCTCAAAAAGTTTTACCCTTTGTTCACTGTACGATTTGTCTTTCTTGATTTTTTGTTGGAAGTTTATTGACTCTCTATATTTGTTTCATATTAAATTCTGTAAAATCGTGTCCTTTTGTTTTTATCTCTTAAGTTTTCCAAATGTTTTTGTTAAGGGGCTTTTGTATATCTAGAATCCGGTCATTGCATTAGTTGGCATACACACTTTACATCTGTAGAAAGTATGTAACTCCCTAACCTCCTTTTCTCATGTGTTATTCATGATTTTCATTATCTTCAGTTTATTGAGTGTATAATTATGAAAAATATCACAAGACCGATATTGCTATACAATTTTTGAGAAACATATGAATTTAGGTTGATTTGTATCTGTATTATGTATCCAAGATCTGTTGATTTAGTGTGTTGTGTGATGTAGACATTTACTCTAATTACATAAAAATATAATATAAATATGTTCACAACTTAGGGATTATTAACTATGATATTTATATCTATAGGGCTTTTGAAGGATCATATCTACCTCCACTTGAATCACTTACCACCAAAGGTGCTCAAAGAAAGGCTTCTAAGTATCTTTGACACTGTTGTCATTTTTGCTGGTGTGGATGTTACAAATGAGCCCATCCCTTTCTTGCCTACTATGCATTATAATATGGGTGGAATTCTTACAAAACACTATGGAGAGGTGTGGTATTCAGATGTATATATGTATTTATATGTGGCTATTTTGATATTTTATTTTTTATGTATATGGGCATGCAATCGAGGAAGTTTAGCAGAATAATCAGTATTATTTATTTTAGAGATACACAAAACAAATGCGTATAATATATCGTTGTTTTCTTTTGAGAATTTTTTTGCAAGGTATGAAAAATATTAAAATTTCTAGTTGTGTTATTTACAAAACTAACATCGAATTACCAAGTCAATATACTTACAAAAATATTGATTGAACTTTTATATTAAATAATAACTAAAACAAAATACAAGATAACACTATAAAAACCATATAATAGTATTATTCTCAAAACATTATATAATTACAAAAATAATAAAATTGAAGTCTTTCTCATGAATTATCATCCGTCTTTTGAGATTTTAAACCACTTAAGAAATGTTCTGCATTAAAATTATTATATTGTTAAATAAACCCTTGAATTATAAATATAATAATTTCATACAATATAAGTAAGAACTTATTACTTGAGTCTTGAATAGCGATGGATCATTCTCTTCTAGCATTTTAGTATAACTTATGTTAGATGAAGAATTGAACCTCCAATTTAAAGAAAAATCCTACATAAAAATATTTTCACAATACATGTACTTAAATATTTATGACTTTTGACATTTAAAATAATAATTCATTCAATCAAAACCTATAGAGGATGAAAAAAGTAGTTATTGTAGTGCTGAGTCATTAACATTAGAATTTGATGAAAAGAACGATAAACATGAGTTTGAGCTTCCATTGGGAGAGACATTAATGGAAAACCTTCATGCATAAGTGATTTATTTTGTTTCTCTTGATAAAAATATTAATTATTTGTTAAAATTAAATATGACAAGATGCAAATTAAAGTATAGCAAAGCAAAACTTAACTATTTCTTTATTTTTTTGTTAAAATCAAGACATAAATTAATTAAATAACATAACAAATAGATGCAAATATAATACTAAAGGAAAGCATAAAGGAAAGCATACTCATTCGATATTTTCTCCTAATCTTTTGAAACTTGAAAGTTCATTGCCTTCTTTGTTTTTTTCTTTTGATTTTTCTCGAATTGGTTTTTCATTTGAGAATTTCTTGAACCTGTTGTTTTGACACATACAGGATCAGACATTGATTTTTCTCTTGATCTCCCATTGGCATCATTGATAGCATCTTGAAAAGATGTATGCTTTGAAATTTTCGAATCTTTAGCTTCTTACATAGTTGCCATCTTTTTTTCAACTAATTGTAATGTCTCAAATAGTTTTATTTGAAAATTTGATTACACTTAGGAGTCAATGAACCTTTGTCAAAAAGGTTGTAACCAATATTATTCAACTCATTGAGGAGCAATAAACAGTTAGATTTTTCTTCATATGCTAATGAGGCTCTGAAATCACTTGCCAACGACTTTACTTTTTTTTGTCCATCTCCTAAGTATATATTTTTCAAGTATCTCTTTAATGTTATTCATAAGAAGAACCCGTAAAGCATGACGACAAAGTAATCCAAGACTTTCAAACATATTACAACTACATGAGACAATGCTATTTGAAATGTCAAACTCCACACAGTAAATTCTTTCACGTCCATCTTCAATCACATGATATAAAGAAAGAAAGATATTTGATGTTACTAACTTCAACACAATTCAAGTCTATGCAATCCATCAACTCCTCTTCAAACCTTTTAAACATAGCAAGAGTGTAAACATCGGATGCATGCTTCAAAAATCTCACATCCATTAACTTTGTTTGGTGCTCCATTTTTACATCGAAAATCTTGATTTAACTCTATTTAGCGAAATTCTTTTTCCTTTTTCTCATAATCTTGTATAACTTGAATAAGAGGCAAAGAGCAATTCATAATCTAATGTAATATGTTGTTCATGCTCTCGCTTCTTTGAGTGGATCTAATCTGAGCCGAAAAATATCTATGCTAAAGAAAGGGCACAATTTTATGCGAAGCTCATATAGTTTCTTAAGCTAAGAATGATCTTGAAGTTCAAAATTTTTAATCATGGGAGCCCAACTTGATTCAAACTTTGTTTCACTTTCACATCTAAGAAAGTATTTATTAAATTGTGCTTTGAACTTGGCATTGGCAAAACAACTAGCAAGATGTTTAGCATTATTTGAAATTTGCCGTATGCATAATCTATGAGAATATTTTGGGAGGACAATTTCTATTGCTTCCATGGCTTCTAAAAATGTTTCAAATAGCCAAGTAAATAACTAAATGGTTTCATCTGATAAAAAAGCACAATCGAACAAAATAGTATTCTAGTGATTGTTGATTCTGAAAAATGGAGCACAAACCTAATTATACTTATTAGTTTTATACATGGTATCAAACACAAGAACATATTCAAAACAATCGTAATCCAATTTTGATCTTCCATGTCTCCAAAAAAAATCAATTAGCTGATTATTTTGGTCCACTTACATTGAATAGAAAAACATAAGGTCTTCAACTTGCTTATATTTGAAAGTTTTGATAATGCTCTATGCATCCCCTGCTTCAATCATTTTATCTCTTTCAATTCGCAAGAAATTATGACAATCTCGTTTGGTAAATGTAATTTTTCAAACCCAATCTCCTTCTTAAGAAGTGAATATGAACTTGTTTGTTTGATTCCTACAGTAACCATTGAACGAATAACATCTGCATTTCCTTCCAAAATTTTTGTTCCTGATCTTAAATTAATTCTTTCTTTTGAAGTTGCTCAGTAGTGATTATGATAATCATTAAAGTAAGAAACAACCTAAACACCTTTTTCTATCGTAAAACAGATTTTAGCTTGACAACCTATCCTTGTCTCTAGACGATTAAATTTTTTCACTTTGTCAACATCTTCGTATTCATGATGCCCAGTTTTCGAGCATAAAAATTCACGTTGTCTTATAGGTTTAGTCATACTTCATCTCTTATTTCCTCTTTGAATACTAAACCCCTTACTCAAAGCAAACTGATTATAAAGATAATAAGTCTCTTCTTCGAAATGCACTTTTAGTCCCACTCTTATTTCTTCAATAGAATTATCTTTTTTTCTCGACAAGATGAACTATTTCGTCTTGATTTATTTCCATAATTGAAAATTATAAATTAACAAAACCTAGGAAGAAACTTTAATATATAATAAAAATCATGATAATACAAGAAATCGTTAAAAATTAAAAATCAATTAAAATCATATAAAAAAACAACTCAAAAACACAACTAAATCATTATTATTAAAAACACAATTCTTTCAAAGATTCTAAATACAACTATATTTCAAACAAATGAAAATCAAGTCGAAATACTTAACATCCCAAGCAAACACAGTTCCACACCAAACTAAAAAAAACATCTTTAGAACATGTACATGATCACTAACCAGAAAATCTCCATGATTTGCTATAGTGTAATGCATATTTAATTTAATCATATGTCTAATATAATAAAAAAAAACTTCAATCAATAACAGCAACCAGTAGCTTTGGATCATTGTATCTTCTTCTCAATTTTCATGATTCAATCATCATCATTGTCGTATTGTGAAAATAGAAACTGTTAAAACTAAAACATACCTTAAAACATTAACTGAATGGCAGCATCCAGCAATTGAATAGCAAAATAACAACAGTCAGCAGTTGCCAAAAACAACAAATGAATAGCAGCAGCTAGCAGTTGCAGAGAAGTGCCAAGAAAAATAGCAATTGTTTAGCAGTAACCAACAAATGAATAGCAAGATGTCAGCAGCCAACAATTGAGCGCAGGCGGCAGTTGCCGAAAAACAACAAATGAATAGCAACAGTCAGCAGTTGTAGAGAAGTGCCAAGAAAAGCAACAATTGTTTAGCAGCAACCAACAATTGAATAGCAAAATAGCAGTAGCCAGTAATTGTAGAGAAGTGTAGAGAAATTTTTAATTAGGGTTGAGTTGTGGCGGGATATTTTTAATTGGAATTTTAGGGATTTATGGTTAAAAAAATAATTAAATAAGATGTGAATTACATGTAAAAATTAGTTGACATGTCATTAAATGATTGAAAAATGATACGTTACGTCATTGTTTCATACATTTTTTCCCAGCTATTACTTAGATGATGTAATATTTCTAGGTGAATGTTACTTTTACACCAATTTTACCCTTCAATTTTATCATTATATCCTTAAGCTATAGGTTTATCCCTTAATTGGTATAAGCAATGTAATTATTTTCATGTTATGATTCACAAGTTGAGTTCAAATATATGTAACTTGTTTAGAATTAATTAATTTACTTATTTTCAATATTTTTATTTTTAAAATTTTTTACCAAATTAAAATTTATTAACTAACTAATTGTACAACTTACAACGACAACTTTAACATTATTACTATTATTATTGAAAAATTTTAACAATTTTCTATTATATTACATTTTTCGATTATATTGCTACAATTTTAATTAACTATTATTATAAGTGAGTTCTTTTATTATTAACTATTTACTAGTTGAGAAAATTTAACATTTTGTACATTATTATTGTTTCAATTTTTGAACATTTTCATAGTTTACTTTCACCATTACTATACTTTAATCACTTTTTTCATTTTATTTATAATTGAGGATAAATTAGTTAAATATGCTTTTAGGTGATCTTACATTAAACAACAAAATCTTACATTTCAATCAAATTAATCAAACAATCTAATATAATATGCTCAATTATATGCAAAATGATCTAACATATCGATAATCCTATTATCACAGATAATCTTATATTCCGTTAACCAAACGCCTAAAGGGTGATTAAGTTTAATTAAAAAACTTGAAGATATGGAGTGTTAAAATTGTAGCATAATGCCAACTTTACCAATCAGCTTCAATGTCTGCTGCAACTTGAAGAACAGTTGGCAGGGTGTTGAAACTTACCATATTTTAGTTGGCATATTTTTTTACCAAATTTGTTTGGACTCTAAAGCCAAACATGAAAGAATCAAGCCAACCAATGATAGAATTGAAGACATCCAATACAATCCAAGTTCTCTTAAATAAAAAAACTTGATCTTCAAGAAGATTGATACAAGAAGATCTTTTTCGTTATTTGGATTATTGAATACATTTTTTTTTAGCTACTTTAACAAAATTAAGTGATTCTAATTGATTGAGATTTGATAGTGCATATTAACTCTTATATATGCATGACTTATTTAGGTTAAAGGTATGAATTAGAGGGCATTAACTTATTTATATATGATCTATTTTATTAATTGCACATTGTAAGTAAATCGGAGTGAATCAATCAGTTTATACTAAACTTCTAGGGCGAAAATCTTAGGGGGTGAGTTATTTAAAGTGAGTGTAGGAGTGATGTTACTATTTGGTGGATGAGTGAGACTTATACCAGAGCTTATTCTTATTGAGCATAGTGAATTAACTCTATGAGAAAGATCCAACAAACATAGGAAGTTTTCAAACTACGTGAACAAATTTTTAGTATCCATATCTATATTTCCTACTAATTATCACTTAGTCCAGTTGAACTAAAATCTAACATGAATTAATCAACAAACTTACACAATTAGAGCATATTAGGCTTTTATTATGTAATGCTGGATTCATCCAGGTTGGATGGAATTCATACTATGAACCTTATTACTATATCAAAATGTAAATTGATGTCAAAATATAAAATATTTTAATTGGGTCTTCAAAATATTAATGTGATATTAATCAAAATTTTTCATCAACCAAGGCATTAGCTTGGGCATTAAGTGCCACATGAATATGGCATGAGAAATATTTAAGCATAAAAATATTTACAATTTAATTCACATGTTTTAAAATACATCCCACCTCAAATTCAAACTAGTATTTAATGCTTAATTTTATGGTAAACTAATGAAAATAATTAATTTATACAATATTAATACTTTGAAATTTTAATTAAAACAAAATTAAAATTTTGACGATAATTTTAAAGTATTTGGTGCAATTAACCTTAAATATACATGCAATAATATTTTTTTCATAATCACGA
Source organism: Gossypium raimondii (assembly GCF_025698545.1). Lineage (NCBI taxonomy): Eukaryota > Viridiplantae > Streptophyta > Magnoliopsida > Malvales > Malvaceae > Gossypium > Gossypium raimondii. Next base: position 48,446,524 of record NC_068574.1, on the reverse strand, counting down.
GTGTTCTAATTCATTTTACGTTCTGAAAATAATCTTGTTCGAGTCAGGGGTGATATTCATATAAACTCTTCCCTATAATGATGACTTCAGAATTTGAACTAAATCTAATTGTTTAAGACAAAAAGTTTATTATCACTTCTTCCAACCACTTAAGGGGTGTTTGGTTCAAGAAATGCAATATTACATTTTCTAATAGGTTTATGAGAATGTAAGATTACGGGTACTTTACATTATTTTGTTCGATTCATTTGGCTAGAATATAAGATTCGGTATTTGACTAATGAAATGTCGATTACTTAAAAGCATATTTTACTAATTTATAATTGGTATATAATTTATTTTTTGACAAGTTTAGTTACTTTTAACATATTTTAGTCTCAATTTCCATAAAATCATTTTAAAATATAATATTATGAATAATAATCTAAGATTTAACCAATGTTAAGTGCTAAAATTAACATATTTTGACATCATTCTTAATGCGTTGTATGATTATCCAATGTTAATTATGAATTTTATGCTCTTAAATCCTTTAAATTCATCTTTTAATGTTTAATAGAGCACTTGGGAGAAAAAGGAGCAAAAACGAGTGAAAATCGGAGTGCCAGAGTAAGTTGTAGGACCCACACAAGCTAAACCATTCCACACGGCTGTGTGACCCACACGAGTGTGTGGTAGGCGTCATGTGGAAGGTCGTGTCAATTTCACAGGATTTCACACTGAACTTCAAAAAATCATGATTTTTAGGGTTTTCGAGCATTCTAAGATGTATATATGATAAAAATAAGAAGATAAGAGCGGGCTGTCATAGAATATTCAAGAAAACAACTCGAAAAACACCATTAAAGTCGATTCTGAAGCAGATTTCCATCAATATTGAAGATTCCCGGTTGATTTCTTAGGAGATCATCATGAGTTTCTTTAATTCATTTGGTTATATTGTACCTTAAATGTTTTTATTTTCAAGCATAAACTAATCTTATAAATACTTAGGGGAGATGACCTTACGATGGATTTTGTCATTTGATTTTTATTTATTCTCAATTATGTGTGCTTAATTATTGGTTTGATATTTCAATATTATTAATCCATATTTGATGTACTTAAATCGGTGGTTAAATAGATCCTGTTTAAGAGTACATCTTGCATAGTTGAGTGGAGTTGCATGCAATCCTAGAAATAGGACAACATAAATCTACCAGATTAGAGTCAAATCTTGTAAAAAATAGAATATCGGTAATGATAATATATCACAAAGAAAAGAGAAATAAAAATAAAGAACACATAGATTTTTACGTGGAAACCCTTTTGGGAAAAAACCACGGACAGAGAAGAAGAAAATTCACTATGTCGAATTTGAATTGATTACAAGAGGAGTAGACTATGTCTATTTATAGGCTTGTAAAACCATATTCTAATAGGAGTGTAGTAAGATTTAAACACCTTATTCTAATCAATATCAAATAGATGGAATTTAATAAGGTTTAAAAAACCTTATTCTAAAATAAAATAAAAGAAGTATAATTCTATAGGGATTTTACTTTTATTTTATTTTACCACTGCATTTTTTTTTAAATAAGGATTTGGTTCACTTAATTCTAACAATCTCCACCTTGACACGAATTTTTAATGAACAAGTTCTTCATCGCGAACTCTCAATGAACAAGTTCTCCACATCTTCCATAAAACCCCTTAAGGGTTTAACTTCAACAATGAACACCAACCAAGTCTAAGCAATGCTCAAACTTAGTTATAGGAAATGACTTAGTCATCATATCTGTAGGATTTTCATTAGTACTAATTTTGCTCACAATAATATCACCACGAGCAATAATATCACGAAGAAAATGATACCGAACATCAATGTGTTTTGTTCTCTCATGAAACATTTGATCTTTTGTAAGGAAGATGGCACTCTGACTGTCACAAAATACTGTATTGATTTGAAGGTCTTCATTGAGTTCACTAAAGAGTCCCTTCAACCAAATAGATTTTACAAGCCTCAGTAATCGCCATGTACTCAGCTTCAGTGGTAGACAAAGCAACTGTGGTTTGCAAACTGGCTTTCCAACTGATTGTACAATCTCCGATTGTAAAGACATAACCTGTAAGAGATCTTCTTCTATCAAGGTCTCCAGCAAAATCAACATCAACATACCCAATGACTCCGTCTCTAGTTCTTCCAAACTATAAGCAAACATCAGTAGTACCTTGTAAGGATCTTAAAATCCACTGAACTATTTTCCAATGTTCTTTACCGAGATTCGTCATATATCTGCTAACTACACTGACTGCATATGATAAATCTAGACGTGAATAAACCATAGCATACATGAGAGATCCCACTGCACTAGAGTATGGAACATGTGACATGTACTCAATCTCATCATCTGATTGTGGAGACAAAGCCGATAAAAGTCTGAAATTGGCTGCTAAAGGAGTACTAACAGGCTTAACATTCTGCATATTGAATCTGCAAAGAACTTTCTGAATGTACCTCTTCTGAATTAGGAACAATTTACTTGTTTTTCCATCTCTAAGAATCTCCTTACCAAGTATCTTCTTTACTGGTCCCAAATCTTGACCTTTCTTATCTCTCTTTTATCTGTCGCTGCTATTAACATATCATCCACATAACGGAGTAGATACAAAAAAGAACCATCACTATTTTTCTTAAAATAAACACAATTGTCAAAGCTACTTCTTTTGAAATCATGAGAAGTCATAAAGGAATCAAACCTCTTGTACCACTTTCTTGGTGACTGTTTCAAACCGTAAAGAGACTTTTTCAGCAAGCAAACATAGTCTTCTTATTTTGAGACTATAAAACCCTTTGGCTGTTGCATGTAAATATCCTCCTCAAGTTCTCTATGCAAAAATGCAATTTTTACATCTAACTGCTCAAGCTCCAAATCATGCATGGCCACAATACCAAGCAAAACTCAAATCGAACTATGATTCACAACTGGGGAGAACACATCTGTGAAGTCCACTCTTGGAATTTGACTGTAACCCTTTGCAATAAGTCTTGCTTTATATTTGGGTTCTTCAATTTCTAGAGTCTCTTCTTTCTTTTTAAACACCCATTTAGAACGAACAACTTTTTTACCTTTAGGAAGTTTCACAAGATCCCATGTTTTGTTTTAGTAGAGTGATTCCATCTTCTCTTGCATAGCAAACATCCATAACTTTTTTATTTTTAGGACTCCATAACTTATACCCTTTTACACCAGCTTTATAACCAAGAAAAACACATTTAATGGATCTTGGTTCAAATTTTTTGTTATCAACATGAGCATACGTAAGACACCCAAAGATCTTTAAATTAGAATAGTCAGCAGGATTACCAAACCATACCTCTTGTGGAGTCTTTTTTTCAATGGCAATGGATGGAGATCGGTTGATCAAAAAACATGCAATAGAGGTTGTTTCGGTCCACAATGACTTTAGTAAGTTGGCATTTGAGAACATACATCGAACCTTCTCCATGATCGTTCTGTTCATCCGTTCTACAATGCCGTTTTGCTGTGGAGTATGACGAACAGTCAAGTGTCTCACGATCCTTTTTGACTTGCACAGTTTATTAAACTCATCAGAATAGAACTCTAAATCATTGTTTGTGCGGAGATATTTTATTTATTTTCCCGTCTGTTTTTCAGTCATAGTTTCCAAGTCTTAAATGTGGAAAACACATAACTTTTCTGCTTCAGGAAGAACACCCACACTTTTTTAGAAAAATCATCAATAAAAGTTAGCATATAATTAGCTCCACCTTTCGAAGGTACTTTGGATGGCCCCAGAGGTCAGAATGAATATAATTCAATGTTCCCTTCGTGTTATGGATTCCTCTAGTGAATTGAACTCTCTTTTGCTTCCCAAAAACGCAATGCTCACAAAACTTCAGTTTGCAAATTTCTTGTCCATCAAGAAGTCCTCTTTTACTCAATTCTGCCATGTCATTCTCACTCATATGCCCTAGGCGCATATGCCAAATTTTAGTAATATCATCATCTGACAACGAAGAGGATGAGACAACTGCATCACCAGTAACAATAGAACCCTGCAAAATATATAACTTGGCGATCTTTCTCTGCCCTTTCATCACAACGAGGGAACCTTTGGAAATCTTTAAAACTCCACTTTCAGCTGTGTATTTGTACCATTTTGAATTAAGAGTACTCAATGAAATTAAATTTCTCTTCAATTCTGGAACATGTCGTACATCACTAAGTGTTTTGACAACTCCATCAAACATTTCAACTTTAATTGTTCCAACACCTGCAATTCTACATGAAGCATTATTTCCCATCAAAACAACACCTTCAGACACTGTTTCGTAAGTTGTAAACTAATCCCGATTGGGATTCATGTGGAAGGTGCAACCCGAATCAATGATCCACTCCTCGCTCACTTTAGAATTGTTGACAAAAGCGACTAGAAGTTCACCATCGCTATAGTCTTCTACAACATCAGCTTTACCAGAATTTTCTAGTTGTTTTCCATTTTGATTCGTAGCCTCCCTTTTGATATTGTTTTGTAGCTTAGAACACTCAGATTTAATGTACCCTTTCATCTTGCAGAAGTTACAAGTTTTACCTCTGTTTGAAGACTTCGATCTACCCTGAAATTTACTGCGAGGATTTCATTCCTGTGTCCTTCCACGATCATCATCAGCATTTCGATCTTGTCTCTCACGAATAATGAGACCCTCCCCCTGAGAGTCGATTTTAACCACAAGATGCTTCATCTTATTATACGAGGTTAAAGAATCATAAACCTCATCAACTGTGAGAGACTCGCGGCTATATAAAATCGTATCTCTAAAGGTTGAATAAAACGGGGGCAACGAACAAAGTAGAATCAACCCTAGATCTTCCTTATCATACTGAACCTCCATGGCTTCCAAGTTTGAGAGAATTATTTTAAATACTATTAAGTGTTCGTGCACAGACGCACCTTCCTCCAAACGATGAGAATAAAGATGCTGCTTCATATGCAACTTACTAGTTAGAGTTTTCGATATACATATTTGTTCCAACCTCTTCAATAATCCAGTGACGGTCTTCTCATTCATCACATCCTGTAAAATTTCGTTAGACAGATGCAGATGTAACTGTGTTAACACTTTTCGATCCTTGCGCTTCTTCTCTTCCTCCATCAATGTTGAAGGCATCTTATCTACCCCTAGTAGGGCTTCCTCTAAGTCCATCTGTGTAAGAACTGCCTACATCTTTATCTGCCACAACACGAATCTAGTGTTGCGATCCAACAGCATAATTTCATACTTCAAAGACGTCATTACCATGATTGAGATGAACAACCCGAAAGCTCGGATACCAATTTGTAAAAAATAGAATGTCGGTAATGACAATATATCACAAAGAAAAGAAAAATAAAAATAAAGAACACACAGATTTTTATGTGGAAACCCTTTTGGGAAAAAACCACGGGCAGAGGAGAAGAAATTCACTATGTCGAATTCGAATTGATTATAAGAGGAGTAGACTATATCTATTTATAGGCTTGTAAAACCATATTCTAATAGGAGTGTAGTAAGATTGAAACGCCTTATTCTAATCTATATCAAATAGATAGAATTTAATAAGGTTTAAAAACCTTAGTCTAAAATAATAAAAGAAGTATAATTATATAGGGATTTTACTTTTATTTTATTTTATCAACGTATTTTATTTAAATAAGGATTCGGTCACTTAATTCTAACAAATCTAATAGGGAATCCATAACACGATATAATGCAATAATAAGGGTTTTAATTAGAAAGAAATTTCAATTAATCAACCTATAGTAGTCGCTTTTATGCTCGAAAGAGATATCTGCATAATTTAGGGATTTCTCTGATCAAAATACTAAGTAAAAAATTGTATAATTTTGATTGACATAACAAATGAATTATTTCACAGGTATTATTTTGTTTCTTGGTTGTTATTTGATTATTTACATTATTTATTCTTTATCGCGTTAGTTGGTTAATTTTAGTTAATCAATCACTTGAATTGTTTAGTTAAATAATAAAAAAGACGGTAATTACTAAAACTTTTAATCATCGTGAGAACAATATTTGTAATAGGGCCCAATCGACCCAGGCCCAAACATAAAAAAAAAAACAGCCCAAAATAGTCCCTAGCCCAGCAACTAAAGAAAACCTAAGTGAAAAATAAACCCTAGTCGCATATACCGCTTGACGCCCAAAAAGCATCCAACCGCCGCGCCTCGGGGCCACTCATCCTGACGCTCTGTGATACACAAACACGGACTCAAAGAGTCCGAGAGAGAATAAAATAGCAAAATAGCAAATTATATTCATTTTTTGCTTTTGTTTTCGGGCTATACAAGGCCTTTCTGTAATCTGTAAAAAGGGGGATGGTATTAACGGAGAAAATACACAAGAAATAGAAAAAAGCACTGAATACAGATTGTTTTTTTTATTCAAGGTGAAATTTTTTTCGTTTTTTTTCTCTTTATTTCATTTGTTCTGTTTTAAAAAATAATAATAATAAAAGAAAAGGGAAGAGGCTTACCTGCGTGGTCTTGCCGATGAAACCCGAAGCTCGCTTCGCCATGGACAGCCAGGATTTGAACTGGCCGATTGGTTGAGGACGACGGCGGCGCGGAAATGAAACCCTAGCAGAGGGTATATGAACTTTTTTTATTTCTTTTTCTTTCATTCGGGTTTTAATGATTTTTAGGGAGAAAATCTGTTTTAAATAACAGATCAAAACGACGCCGTTTTGGAGGCCATGACCCTCGCGTTGACCCGACCCGGGGAGGATCTGCGCGTTTTGAATTTTGGGGAGATTTGCGCTATGGGTCCCTCCTTTTTGTGGCGCACTTCAATTAAATCCATTTTTATTTCTTTTAATTTTAGCCGCATATTTCGTTTTTGTTTCAATCTGGCCCATATCTGCGCAGCGTTTTGGGAAGGCAGGGATAATTTCCCTTTCGATCCTCCATTGTTTCCTGCGCATTCAAGTTGGTTTTTTTTCATTTATTTCAAATTTGCCCCGTTTTTTCGCCTTTTGTTCAATTTAATCCATTTTTTTGAACTATTTTACTATTTAATTATTTATTTATTATTATATTATACTTGTTTATTATTGTTATGTATTATTTTTAATATTGTAATTATTATTTTCGTGTACATACAAATATTTTTTTTTCTTTTTAATTTCAAAACCTTTTTACTTTTATAAATATGTATATCTTGTATATTTATTTAAATGTTTTATATGCATATGTTATATACGTAATTATTATTATTTTATAACATTCATGCATTGTTTTTATAATACATGTGCATACGCATGGCTTTTATATAATATATACATATATGCACTTTTTTTAAAGTATATAATATACCTATATATTTTATACATTTTTATTTTATTTTCTTACTTTCACATAGATAAATAAAACTTTTATAGTTTTTTGTTTTTAAAAATATTTATGTACATATGTTTTTATTTTTATTTTGTTTTTCTCACGATATGCTTATACTTTTCTTTGTAAATATATATACATATCGTATTTTGATATTTGTTATCTTCACAATTTTCATATATACATACACGTGTTTTGCATGCATATTCTTAGAAACTATTGTGAGCTTGTTGTATATATTTCTTTACCTTCCTTTTAGATGTACACTTCTATGTATGCATTAAATATATGTGTACGTATATTTATAAATTTGTTTGTGTATTATATCTACTTGTATATGTATTTGTAAATACTTATTCATTTATATTTGAAATTAGAGTATCTGTTTCATGTTATACCTTAACCTTTTAGCATCCCTTTTCAAAAATATATATTTTGATTTTCTCAAAGTATTGAAATCATCCTATTTTATAAATTCTAAAATATTTGGCATTCACGATTCTCGGGAAAGATTGTGTCCTAACTTACTGGATCGCGATTATTTTTCGATGAATTTGGAAAGCCAAGTATTTGTTTTGCAATAAATTCGTAAATTTTAAATAAAAAGCTTATTCTCAGGAATTTAAAATGTTGGGTCCTAACTTCTTGGTCATGACATTTTCTTCTCGAAATAAGAATTTTCAAAAGCAAAAGGCAATATTCGGGTATTTTGAAGATTTAAAACATTGTGCCTAACTCACTTTGGGTGTGGTGTTTTATTTCTTTGAAATAAGAATGTCTTATTATTCGTTTCCTTTTAAAATCTTTTCAAATTTTCGACACCAAGGCGTTTAAAAAATTAATTTGGTACCAATTTTGGGCGTTACGAGGGTGCTAATCCTTCCTCGTACGTAACAGACTCCCGAACCTGTTTTCTCAAATTTCGCAGACTAAAATTATTTTTAAGGTGGGCTGATCACACCTTAATAAAGGATCGGTGGCGACTCCAATTTTTGTTTTTTTTAAGTCGACAACTAAAATTTTTGTTTTCAAAAAAACAATTTCGACAATATTTATATTCACTATAGTTATATCATTACTTATCTTAATCAAATTTTTAATTAATTTTGCAACGCATCAAACAACCAAACGCAACATTAATGATATATACATGAAATAATTGTGTTTTAAAGAAGGTGACAATTTTTTTCATGAAAAGGGAGAAGGGAAAAGGAATTGAAAGTGTGGAAGGTGGGAAAAAGAGGAAGAGGATTAAATAAAGCACATGGGTGCATGTGTGGCGTGGCGTGTTAATACATGCTATGCCCTCACCTTAATAAATGCTTTTGGCGTATGTTCCCGGAGCTCTCTTTTTCTCTCACAATTTGAAATTTTATCCATTTTTTTCTTTAATTTTTATTGTACGAGTAAAATTCTACTATTTTATTTGATAAATATATTATCATATATATCAATTTATTATATTATGTTAATTAATATATTTAACGAGTAAATTAAAATATAAAAATAAAATCCACAACTTACATGATTTAACAATATATATATATATATGCAAATAAGATTAAGAATAAAAAGAGAGTGGTTCATTGGATTCATTCGACCCTTCCAATCATCATAGTGTTGCTACTGTTCAGTTGCATCTGCAAATCTACCATCTCTCTCTGCCAAAGAAACTCCAAAACCCCCATCCCTATTGATAGTGATGAATGGAAGGCAGGCCAGCCAGGGCACTCGTGTGCGTGCCTTGTTGGATTTTCATTCATACAATTAGGCAAAAGGTGACAGCCAATTAATCACACTGCCTCTCTGAGTGTGACCCTCCCTATCCCACCACTCTCAGCCTCAGGGACCTGTCTCTGTGCATTCCCCTTCAAAGTTCAAGGCCAACTAGTCACCCCTCGCCTCTCATTACCTACATATTTATAAATTACTCATATTTGACTTGTCATTTGATAATGGTTAAAATTCTGTCACCCCATCTTCGCCCCTAATATTATATTAAAAACACAAATTATATATATTAATTCAATGATGAATTGAACCCAATCATTCCTATTATTAATGCATTAAATATTCTAACTCATAGAAAACATTCACACCTCCACCAGAAACAAGTCATAAATGTTGAAAGCATTCATGTTCATAAATATTGATTATATTCATAATTACATCTACCTTTTTCTTTTACTAAAGAATTTTTAATTTACTATTACCACATTATATATATAAGTTATCCATGTATATATGAATAATATAAAATGCAAGCAATAATTTTAGAAGTTAAAAGGAAAGAGAAACAGAAGTATTGACCACATCTATCTTGCTTCACCTCTTTTAAGAATTGGATAAAGTTGCAAGGAGTTATAATGTTTCCTTTTACATAAACTCTCGAGTTATTGTGAATCAAGACAAAAGAAGTTTTGTACCTATTTAAGAGTTCAAACCAAGTTAACTGGAATTTAATCAAAGATAGAATGGAATATAGAAAAATCAAATTCTAAAGAAAATATGTAAAGATAATAGAAATATGCCGGTCCTTAGTACAGTCTCAGCTTTCTAATTTTGGGGCACTACCTTTGAATACAAAATGTGGGGACATATACCCACATGATACCTGCCATGCCAGACACACTTCTCACTACTATTCGTTTGGCGCTATCCTATCGCCACCTTTTGGACTTACGCACATGCATTTCACTAACCCCATTTCCTACCAACTTATGTTATACTCCCTTTCCCCCTTTCTGTTCCTGTTTCCTAAACCTCCCAGAAAAAGGTCTTTAATTGATCTATGGATTATATATATATTTCTCATTCAAATGTCATTGAAATCTAGCAACTAAAAAGGACATCATATGATCTTTAAAGATAAAAGTAAAACCACCAAACTCAGGCAGTAGAGTAGTACTAGTAGCCAGTTAGATAATAGCTTTAGTTTAGCCCCATTAGGAAGGCAGCAGGAGGTGGCCATCAAGATCAAAGTGCATTTTGTCAAAATCAACCCCATCATAATAAATAAATAAATAAACAAATAAACCTTGAATTTCTTGATTTCAAGCCTGAAATCATTGGGTAACAACTCTACAAAAGTCAAGCATTTACAATTTTTTTTATTGCAGTATATTTCAGAGGAACAATGGCCTAATAATGAAGGAAAATCTTAAATGCGAACCTCTCTTCTTTTTTTTTTTTTTGAATAAAATGAAAATATGAGATAAACTTACCTGAGAAGGAAAAGGAAAAACAAAGAAAACATGTATTTAACATTACTTAGAGAGTGAGGAGGCAATAAAATAAAAAATAAAAAAGGAAGATGAGGATGAGGATGGCTTGGCAACTAAGCAAATTAAAAAAAGGCGTTACTGACTAGGCGGCGGCGACTGGGGCGGAAGAGCTGAGCCAGAGCTGGCGGCACCGGAGCCAGATAGCAGCTCGGCGAGAGTGGTCATGGCTCGAACCTGCATTTCAAGTGCAGCTATGTAATCAGTCGCTTCTTCAAGAATAATAGGCAACGGTTGCTTCCTGCAACCGGGAACCAACCGTCCAAGAACCTTGACTTTTCTTTGAACAGCCGGTAAGCTTTTCGATTTCAGTTTGGAAACGCTAAATCTCGGTTTCTTCCAGCGGCTACTCCCGGTGACGGCAGCCACGGCGACTCCCCTCTGCCTCTTCTGCTTTCTGAATTTCAGTTTAAGCCGGCTTGTCAAAATGGCCCGGCTCCACCTGGTCCTCCCTTTAGCAGCAACGGCCAAAGCTCTATCAGCAGCTTCACGGACGGCTCGGCCACCGCGCGGAGCCGAAGAGGAAGGAGTGTTGAGACTGACCTGGCTCAAAGCCTGAAGAAGCTTGGAGGAATAGATTTGCTGCTGCGCCTCCGATTTCCATCTGGCGTGACTCTGCTGATTGTCTTCCATGATCATTGATTTCTTCTTTTTCCTTTTGGTGCGATCAGAATTTGCGTTCGTCACTGGATTCGTTACCATGGACGCCATCTCACCGGATCAAAATCCTCTAATATTCTCTCTCTCTCTCTCTCTCTCTCTCTCTCTCTCTACACCGTATGATTCGGTGAATGATAACAGAAGCGTCTGCAACAAAAGAAGAAAGGAATCTAGATTCAGGTTTTGAGACAAAACAGAGATTCAAATTACAATTCCACAAAAAGGAACAAAAAATTATTACCGATTTGATGAACTCAGAGGGTGGAATCGAGGGAAAAGAAGAAAAAAAAAGAAAGAAAACGGAGAAAGGGTAAATGAACGGAACGGAGTTGAGGAGGTGTGTTGGATTGAGGAAGAGATGGAGAGAGGAGAGAGGAGAGGGAGAGAGTTATAATATAATGAAGGAATGGGAATGAAAAGAGAGCAGGCGTCATTTTACATCTTATACTCTCTACTCTTATTTATTGCCTTCATTTTTATTTTTATTTTCTTCTTCTTCGTTTTTGGATTTTTGGTATAGAGGATGGATGGAGTGGGACCAGTGGGTGCGACGTTTGGCGACGGTCCCTCCCTCCGATTCACTCACCCTCTCATCATGTTAGAAGTTGTCTTATTAAATTTGATTTTTGAGATACTCAATTAATTTATAATTATTTTCATTTTTTTAAATAAGAGTTATTAAATACTTTTATTTACTTAAAAGTACCTTTTTTTACTAGAAATATTTATAAACAAACCAAAAGAAAGCTAATTTTATCATAATAAATCCATATTTGTAAAACTTAAATTAGTATGAAAATTGAACTAAAATATCATCAAGTTAAAATATATATTGAAATGGAATATTGATAGATGTGAGGTAGTGAATCCAATCCCTAAATATTCCTCTATCTCTTCACCTTAAATATTCAGATTTAATTTAAATTGTAAGAAAATTTTCAGACCAAAAAAAAAAAACAAGGTTTTTTAAGACGAAAAAATTAAAAGGATGGGATATTGTGAATAAATAGAAGGGTGGAGAGGTGCATTTTGTAGGTCGAAACCACCTTTGTTTGTTACTATTATCTAAATAAATAAAGAGTGAAGGGAGGGGATTTATTCTTCTACCCTCTCCCACTTAGTGGAATGAAAAGGCTACTCCAATCAAATTGCACCATCCCATCAACCTTTGCATTTTCATCATCTATTTTGTATTTTTCAACTCAGCATTTTCTTTTTTCTTTTTACCCAAATCCCCCTTAAAATTTTCAAAACCTTTTTCTTCCCACCACAATCACAAATTCAAACTTTAAAAACGACTTTATTAAAAGGAACAACAAAAAATTGTAAAATATATGAGAGATAATAAACACGTATCTAATTGTTTTTATTTAACTATAATAATTATAATAAAATAACTTAAATATCATTAAAATATAATCTCTTTTGTATCCAAAATTATCAAAATGAAAAATTGTTTACCATATTGTTGAATATGTTAAATTAATTTTTGTTTGTTTATTTAGTTGGAATGTAAAATGTTTCTCTTTGAGCCATAAAATATAAAGGTTATTTAAAAAACTTTTACTAAATTATCTTTAATTATAAATAACAAACTATTAAAGTATAGTTCAAGTAAGAGTTAACTATGAAAAATATAAAACAAATTAGACTAACAATATACAAAATGTTAAAGCTTATCAATTAATAAATGAGTAATAATAAAATTCACTTATAATAATTAATTGAAAATTAAAATAATGTAATCCAAAATGTAATATAATAAATAAATATTAAATTCGATCAACTAATAATTGCAGACAAAATTCATTTATAAATAAATATAGTTGAAATGTTACACTAAAAAACCTTATCATTATTTTTAACTTTTAATTTAATAAGGATTAAAATAATGAAAAATAGGATAAAATTGTCACAAATTACACATTAAGATTATCTACAAAGTAAATGGTAATAGGATTACCCTTATATTATCAAATCTTAACATTACTAATAATTTAGAACCATAAAAATCTTATATAAAATTTAAAATTGTAAACCAAGATCTGTTATGTCGGATAATTAAAAACAAAACTAAATGCGAAGTATACCTACACACAAGTGTTTTAAAAATAATAACTCTCTTTTCTAGAGATGGAATGGCAAAAGGTTCCGTTTATATAATTTGGGAATTATAGCCTTAATATATAACTTTTGCACATTAACTTTAATTTTAACCCGTCCATTTTCAATTAATAATTAGTTCTGAGATATTTAAACATATTTAGCTCATATTTTATTTAATAATCAAAGTTTAATAAATTTTAACTAAATTAGATCGTTTTTAATTTGTTTATAGTAATAAATAATAACATATAACTTTTTTATTTTATATATACATATATATGATGTTCATACTATTGAGTAAGTCGATCACGAATCCTAAATATAAAACGGAAATGAAGTGATGTAGGAGGAGGAGGAGCATATGAACTATAATAGAATCTAGCATGTTTTAAACCATTCTTTACTACCATCTTTTAAGTTATCCAACCAAATTGTGTTGTCCTAACGCCAAGCAAATGCAGTGCACACTGCACAAAGCAACAAACAAAATGCCAGGCATCATTTCGAATATTTAAAACAAATGACACAAAATGTGCAATTTGCTCAAAATGTGAAGTTACTTTAAAACTTGACTCAGTCCTTCCTTTTGCAGGTAAAAGAAAGTTGGGGCTGAAATATGAATCTATTAAAACCCATAAATTTACCCAATAACAACACCAACCTGTATACAAGCTTGCTCCATCAATCTTGGTTAATTAGTTTCTCCCATTGAACAACTTGCAATTATCGCTCATGAAAATAAGACATATTTCATAATCACTTTAAAGAACACCAAGAAATTATATGGAAAAGAGAAGGGAAGAGAGATGATGATGTGTTGGGGTAGAATTGGATGGAGTTGGGGGTGTGGGCTTCCACTAAAAGACTGGGAAATCAGGTCCCACATGAAAAATTTTGTTTGCTTATGCAATGATTATATGGAAGTGATGATGGTCCACAAAATAAAAATAAAGAAGGGGAAAATGCATGTGCAATTGTGGGTTGTTTCACTGGCACTTTTTCTATCTTGGGCTTTGTTTTTATAATTTTATGGGGGGAGAGGAGGTTTGGAATTTTCCTCCTCCTTTCTGAGGTGTGGACAGTTATGCTCTCCACATTTCCTGCCATTGGGGGGGTCCCATTTTCTCTAATGCCAAACGTCTTTTATTTTTATTCACTGCCTAATCCCATTCTTAACAACCAAGTTTCCACTAAACACTATGGTTTTTCTCAACAATAATGAATGGGGATGCTTTCGTGTTTTGTCACACTCTTCTCCTTTACCACCTTAATCTCACCCCATTACATAAAATTCCAGCTGGGAAAATTACAAAGCTAGTCCCTATCACAAAAGTTCAACTACAATTATTGTGATGTAAAGATGTCAAAGCTATATGTGATGGTTTCGAGAATATGGCCCACCCTATTTATATTAAACACACCTATATACATTCAAAAAAGTATGTAATATCTAACTTAATTGAAACAATAATAGTACCAATGGATTAAAGTTTAATTGAGATATTCATATTATATATACTTATATCGGATAATTATAACTAAATTAAATAATTTTATTGATGTCATTATTTTGTCAAATAAATTTTAATTTAATCGGTATCGTTAGTGTTGCATGTAGATTTTAAAGCATTTAAGTGAAAATGAAAAATGAAAAGGGGATGATGAAAACAAGGTAGGTCTTTTGGGAGACCTTGGGAAAATAAAAAGAAGGTAATCCTAATTGTGACCAAAAAATCATTGTACCATGTGCATGCTAATTGCCAAAGTAGGCTAGGGACACACATTTGTATGGAGTAAATTTTAAATCAACAGTTGACATTATGATATGCGTCCCCTAGAGACTGCCTCCCTTATGTGAGGCATAATAAAGCAATGACCACCAAAACGGGGGAAAAGCATTAAAAAAAAAGTAGCACTAAGGTGCTTGCTGTATAATGCAAATGGAATGAAGAGTTATCCACATTATTTAACCTAGCTTTGGATTCAACCATATGAAGAGAGCATGAACCCAATTATTGATGCAACTGTGAAGAGTGATTCAATCTTTTTTAAAGCTAGCTTTGGGTTAAACCATGGAATGCGGGAATCAACCCTAACTATTGATAATGAAATTTCAAAAGTTATAACAAAATGTATTAGTATGCCGTTAAATTTAGGTTTAAATATACTGATTGACTCTTAAATTTGACAATTTTTCTCATATTTATTTTTAATTTTTTTTTGGATCAGATTGGCGCTTAAAATTACCGGCGTTACACAAATGAGTCTCTATAACAAAAGTTTAGAATTTCTTTTTAATGGATTTTTTTTATTTGTTTGAAATATTATTCAACTTTTTTTTAAAGTTGTTATAAATGATTGAGTTTTGGTTAATAATTTGAAATGTTTCTAGAAATAGATATCCTATGGGCTTCATTTTTGTTCTTGTTGATGATATTGTAGATTTCGTTTAGGGTTTTGTTGTTAAGGTTAAGTTTGATGGTTCTTGAAAATAAATTGGGGGTTATTGTAATCCATGTAATTTAATGATTAATAATGAAATTTGTATATAATTGATCGTAGTTGCTTCAGTAACGAATGTGATATTCCATAATTCAAACCCGACAATCGAGTCAAATATGGGGTGTTACAAAAACATTTTGATTACATCAATTCACTAGCATGAAAATGAACCAAGAACACAATCCAAGAAAACATTAAACCAATTTTACACGTAACAACAACTTTATTATTTTTTGAGATAATTTCTTTGTATGCTTTCATCTTTTCTTTTTGATATGTCACATTCTTCCACAACATTTGCAACTCATCCATTGTTAGAGTTGTGTGACCCAAATTCTAAGAGATTGCTTGCAAATCAAGTTAAACAAAATATATCTTCTTTCGAAAAGATTTAGTATTTATGAGTATAATATATTTAGCCTTTATTTGCATAATATATTTAGCATTTATTAGCATAATATATTTGACTTTGATTAGAATTAGGTTTTTTTCAACCTATAAATAGATGCAGTCGAAACTCCTCTTGTAACCATTCGAATTCGACATAGTGAATTTTCTTCTCCTCTACCCGTGGTTTTTTTTCCCGAAAGGGTTTCCACGTAAAATCTGTGTGTTCTTTATTTTTTTATTTTTTATTTCTTTTTTTTTGAAATATATTATCATTACCAACATTATATTTCTACAAATTAGTATCAGAGCTTCCGAGTTGTTCATCTCGATCACGGTAATGGCGTCTTTGAAGTATGAAATTTAGCTGTTGGATCGCGACACCAGATTTGAGTTGTGGTAGATTAAGATGCAAGCAGTTCTTCCGTAGATAGATCTGAAGGATGCTCTATTAGGGATAGATAAGATGCCTTCGATATTAACAGATGAAGAGAAGAAGCGTAAGGATCGAAAGGCGTTAACACAATTACATCTGCATTTGTCTAACGAAATTTTAAAGGATGTGATGAAAGAGAAGATCGTCGCTGCATTATGGAAGATGCTGGAACAAATATGTTTGTCGAAATCTCTAACCAGCAGGTTGCATATGAAGCAGCGTCTTTATGCTCATCGTTTGGAGGAAGGTGTGTCTGTGCACGAACACTTAACAATGTTTAAAGAAATTCTCTCAAACCTAGAGGCCATGGAGGTTTAGTATGATAAGAAAGATCTAGGGTTGATTCTACTTTGTTCGTTGCCCCCGTTTTATTCAACCTTTAAAGACACGATTTTATATAGCCGCGAATCTCTCACAATTGATGAGGTTTATGATTTTTTGACCTCGTGTGATAAGATGAAGCATCTTGTGGTTAAACCCGACTCTAAGGGAGAGAGTCTCATTTTTCGTGGGTGATAAGAACGTAATGTTGATGATGATCGAGGAAGGACACAGGAACGAAATCCTCACGAAAAATCTAAGGGTAGATCGAAGTCTTCAAACAGAGGTAAAACATGTAACTTCTGCAAGAAGAAAGGGCACATTAAATCTGAGTGTTATTAGTTACAGAACAAGATCAAAAGGGAGGCTAAGAATCAAAAGGGAAAACAACCAGAAAATTTCGGTAAAGCTGATGTTGTAGAAGACTACAGCGATGGTGAACTTCTAGTCGCTTCTGTCAACAATTCTAAAGTGAGCGAGGAGTGGATCCTTAATTCGGGCTACACCTTTCACACGAGTCCCAATCGGAATTGGTTTACTACTTACGAAACAGTGTCTGAATGTGTTGTTTTGATGGGAAATAATTCTTCGTGTAAAATTACAGATGTTGGAACGATTAAAGTTAAGATGTTTGACGGGGTTGTCAGAACACTTAGTGACGTGCAACATGTTCTAGAATTGAAGAGAAATTTAATTTCATTGAGTACTCTTGATTCAAAAGGGTACAGATACACAACTAAAAGTAGGGTTTTGAATATTTCCAAAGGTTCCCACGTTGCGATGAAAGGGTAGAGAAAGATTGTCAAGTTATATGTTTTTCAGGGTTCTACTATTACTGGTGATGCAGTTGTCGCTTCCTCTTCCTTGTCAGATGATGATATTACTAAACTTTGGCATATGCGCCTAGGGCATATAAGTGAGAATGACATGGTAGAATTGAGCAAAAGAGGACTTCTTGATGGGCAAGGAAATTGTAAACTAAAGTTCTGTGAGCACTGCGTTTTTAGGAAGCAAAAAAGAGTTCGATTCACTAGAGGAATCCATAACACGAAGGGAATGTTGGAGTATATTCATTCTGATATGTGGGGGCCATCCAGAGTGCTTTCGAGAGGTGGAGCTAATTATATGCTAACTTTTATTGATGATTTTTCCAGAAAAGTTTGGGCATTCTTCTTGAAGCAGAAAAGCGATGTGTTTTCTGCATTTAAGTATTAGAAAACTATGATTGAAAAACAGACAGGAAAACAAATAAAATACCTCCGCACAGACAGTGGCTTAGAGTTTTGTTCTGATGAGTTTAATAAACTGTACAAGTCAGAAGGGATCATGAGACACTTGACAGTTCGTCATACTCCACAGTAAAACGGCGTTGCAGAATGAATGAACAGAACGATTATGGAGAAGGTTCGATGTATGTTGTCAAATGCCAACTTACCAAAGTCGTTTTAGGCCGAAGCAGCCTCTATTGTATATTTTTTGATCAACCAATCTCCATCTGCTGCCATTGAGAAAAAGACTACACAAGAGGTATGGTCTGGTAATCCTACTGACTATTCTAATTTAAAGATCTTTGGGTGTCCTGCGTATGCTCATGTTGATAATGGAAATTGGAATCGAGATCCATTAAATGTGTTTTTATTGGTTATAAAGTTGGTGTTAAAGGGTATAAGTTATGGTGTCCTAAAAATAGAAAAGTTGTGATTAGCAGAGACGTTTTTTATGAAACTGCTATGCTACCTAACTTATCTCTTAAAGACTCTTCCAATAAAAAAATCAAAAGCAGGTGGAGCATCAGATTAATCCAAAATCTACAACAGAGTCGACTTCTCAAGCCAGTACAAAAATTCAGAATAGAGTTGCTTCTTTACCACAATACTCTATCACCAAAAATAGAACTAGAAGAGAAATTAAACCTCTAAAGAAGTATGCCGGGGCTGATCTAGTTGCTTATGCTTTAAATGTGGCTGAAGATATAAATACAAACCAAGAGCCATCTAATTATTCTGAGGCGGTTAGCTGTGAAGGCTCAGAAATGTTGATGTTTGCTATGCAAGAGGAGATAGAATCACTCTGCAAAAATAGAACACGGGATCTTATGAAACTTCCTAAAGGTAAAAAGGCTGAAGCATAGTTCGATTCGAGATTTTCTTGGTTTTATGGTCATGCATGAATTGGAGCTTTAGTAGTTAGATGTAAAAACTGCATTTTTGTATGAAGAACTTAAGGAGGATATTTACATGTAACAACCAGAGGGTTTTACAGTCTCAGAATAAGAAGACTATGTTTGCTTGCTAAAAAATCCTTTTACGGTTTGAAATAGTCACCAAAATAGTGGTACAAGAGGTTTGATTCCTTTATGACTTCTCATGATTTCAAAAGAAATAGTTTTGATAGTTGTGTTTACTTTAAGAAAAACAATGATTGTTCTTTTGTGTATCTACTCCTTTATGTTGATGATATGTTAATAGCAATAAAAGATAAATGAAAGATAAGAAAGGTAAAAACCCAACTAAGTGAAGAATTTGAGATGAAAGATTTGGGATCAGCAAAGAAGATACTTGGTATGGAGATTCTCAAAGATAGAAAAGCAAGTTAATTGTACCTAATTCAGAAGGGGTGCATTGAGAAAGTTCTTTGCAGGTTTAATATGCAGAGTGCTAAGCCTGTTAGTACTCCTTTAGCAGCCCATTTCAGACTTTCATCTGCTTTGCCTCCACAATCAGAGGATGAGATGGAGTATATGTCACATGTTCTATACTCTAGTGCAGTGGAATCTCTCATGTATTCTACGGTTTGTTCACGTCCAGATTTATCATATGCAGTCAGTGCAGTTAGCAGATACATGGCGAATCCCGGTAAAGAATATTGGAAAACAGTTTAGTAGATTTTAATATACTTAAGAGGAACTACTGATGTTTGCTTAAAGTTTGGAAGAACTAGACATAGAGTTATTGGGTATGTTGAGGTTGATTTTGCTGGAGACCTTGATAGAAGAAGATCTTTCATAGGTTATGTCTTTACAATCAGAGGTTGTGCAATCAGTTGGAAAGCCACTTTGCAAACTACAGTCACTTTGGCTACCACTGAAGCTGAGTACATGGCGATTACTGAGGCTTGTAAAGAAGCTATTTGGTTGAAGGGACTCTTTAGTGAATTCAATGGAGACCTTTAAATCAGTACAGTATTTTGTGACAGTCAGAGTGTCATCTTCCTTACAAAAGATCAAATGTTTCTTGAGAGAACAAAACATATTGATGTTCGGTATCATTTTGTTCATGATATTATTGCTCGTGGTGATATTGTTGTGAGCAAAATTAGTACTCATGAAAATCCTGCAGATATGATGACTAAGTCACTTCCTATAATCAAGTTTGAGTGTTACTTAGACTTGGTTGGTGTTCATTGTTGAAGTTAAACCCTTAAGGGGTTTTATGGAAGAGGTGAAAAACTTGTTCGTTGAGAATTCGTGTCAAGGTGAAGATTGTTAGAGTTGTGTGACTCAAATTCTAAGAGATTGCTTGCAAGCCAAGTTAAACAAAAATATATCTTCTTTCTAAAAGATTTAGTATTTATGAGTATAATATATTTAACATTTATTAGCATAATATATTTGACTTTGATTAGAATTAGGTTTTTTTCAACCTATAAATAGATGTAGTCGAAACTCCTCTTGTAATCATTCGAATTCGACATAGTGAATTTTCTTCTCCTCTGCCTGTGGTTTTTCCCCGAAAGGGTTTCCATGTAAAATCTGTGTTCTTTATTTATTTATTTTTTATTTCTCTTTTATTTGCAATATATTATCATTACCGACGTTCTATTTCTACATCCATATCCACCAAATGTTTAAGTTCAACATTCTCAATCCTCAACTTTCTGTTTCCACTTAATAGTATGTTGTTTTGCACTACTAATTCTTCCACTACATAGTTATTATCTTTCACAATTGTTTTTCTATCGCCACTTGCATAAAAAAATTGCATCTATTAAACTATAATACAAAAAAAATCAATTTAAACACAAAAATCATAACAAACTAGACCTGATCATAGGTCGGGCCACCCGGCCCTAAATGTGGGAGGGTTTGGGAAAAAATATAAGCTAAACAAAAAAAAATATAATTAATAAATGATTAGTGTACTATAAATTTTGTGAAATGGGATGCTAAACAAAAAAATATATAATTAATAAAGTTTAGAATAAATCACATTAAAACAGTGAGGGTGAGAAAATTAATGTGAGAAACATATTAGATACATGATTACAAAAGTTACCAAACTCAATTAAAATATTTACTAATAGGCTAAAATTGTGATAAACCAACTCAAGTCCAATACATATCAGATTAATTTAAGCATTTAATGATAATAACAAGATTAAAATAGCAACTTACGAATAATGTGCATCTTACATAGTTTTTTATTATAACATAAATTCCAAAATATATATCTACAATATACTAGGTAACCCTTACTAATATCTATCTCTTCACTCCAAAATAAACATTACCTCTTTGAATTTGGAACATCCGAAGAACTTTCTCCCTTTGCTCCAAGGCATATTTGAGCTACGTATTGGAGCCCTCAAACCACAATGATAGCAAGTTGCCCTTTGTTGATTGGTAGATTTTGAACTTAAGGAAGACATGAGTTTCAAACAATATACTTCTTGGGTTTTCGACTGTGTTCAACTATGGATTTTGACAAATAAATTTATGGATTTCACAATATGGATGAGATTCTATATTAAAAATGACAGAGGAGAGGTTGAGAAATTTTGCTTCAAGAATATAGAGCTTTGCTCTCTAAAATCAGTCGAGTGAGTTTTATAATTTTAAAACCTCTTTTCTAATTATTTTAATAAAAAACATTAAAATATTAGATGATTTTATAGATTAAAATATATTTGTATCTAAATAATAAATGCCATTAAAAAGTAAAAAGAAAAATTACACATGTTAGGATGTTATTCATCAATTCTATTAGCTAGTTTAAAATTCAAATGCCATTTGCTTTAGGGGCTTGTATGTACCCAATTTGATCCAAAAAATTTTAAGAATCAATATGCTGAACAATAAACAAGAGACAAAAATGAGGATAAGACCTCGTTTGAAATTTTTGGGCAGATCTCCTCGGTAAGATGCCCCCCATTGTATACCTACAAAAAATATGGACTGAAATTGGCAGCTACTGTATATAATGTGCTTTACAGATATAAACTTGCTGGCAAGATGACATAGTCCATTTATCCATCCATCATGAAATTATGTAAATTATCTATAATTCTCTTAATCCATATTCGTTTGGTGTTATGCAGAAGGTCAACACAACGATGTCGCATCAACAACATCAAGGATATTGACTTTGTCTAAACATTGAGCACAACCTTAAAATCTAAATATGTAAATCCATACAGAGGATTTAAGTTAACATCTAGAGCTTGTTTAATTATCAGCTTAAGTGGGACAGTTATACGATATGTTTAAAAAAATTATAATACTACTAGTGGGATTTGTTAACCGGGTCACCATCTAAGCATCTAATGAAGTATTTATAAATGTTGATATAGTGTAAAACAAAGAGGGGAATAAGAAAGATGATGTGGTAGTGCTAAAAAGTTCGATTCACTTAATAAGACGAAGAGTTGATAAGGGACAAGAGGATAGACTGAGAATTGAGGAGGGAGCTACGAAGAAAAAGTATGTTAAGGTTGCTGAAGAGGTCCAAGGTCCCCTTGTCTACTAGTGTGACATGGTGGGTTGTTACAAAGGAGTTGCCATCAGAGGGTACGTGCAGAATGTGCACCATGAGACCCATTCTATTATGAGAATACAGGGTTGTTATGCTCAGGTGGAGCCCAATGGTCTTCAGATGCCTGTTCACACTTAAAAACCGAGTGTCTGACGAGGATGTCTGCTGAGTGGATGGTCTATTTCTAGAAGTAGATGGTCTAGGTCCTCTTAGAGGGACGAGTGGTGTAGATCCTTATCGAGACTGTAGATATATATAAATTTGAGAAGACGAATCACCAAGACGACCAGACAGATCACAAACGTTTTTCAAATATACTATTGTGTTAACACGTGCCCAAATCTTTAAAAAGTATAACAATAAGTAAAACCAAAAAGAGTGAAAAATAGAAAGCAAACATCCAATGATAATGTTAGAATCTCTCCTTCATAACTCAAGTTATCTTTTTTATTATACCAAACGTTCTCTCTTCAAAAATAGAAGAAGTGTTAACTAATTAACAAGTAAGAGATGTTTGTAGATTAGATTAAAATTGGATGAATCTGAGCTTTAGGTACAACCATACAAAGTTTAAAATGTTGTGATTCATATTGTATTAGTGAAGGTCTTATTCATAAACAAACAAAAGTGTAATGGATTACACCAAATCATTAGCTTTAATCCAGCTAACCCTGCCTCCTTTGCCACAAATCACTAGGGAAGGAAAACATCCTAACTGGCATGCTCAGGTGAAGTCCTTATCAGTTGTATAACTCCAAACTGCTTACTAGTGAATATGAGGCTTCTTTTCATTGACCAATTAATGATTTATTCAACCCCTTTGCTTGTCGGCTCATGAAACATTTTCAAAGAAAGAGCCTATAAGATTGCATTTGGTGTCACCATCTTGAAATCTTCCCATCATTCTGTCCTTTTATCCAAATATACAACTATTTATTTGCTAAAAGGATAAAAATAGTTGTTTGTGTGCTTTCTAAGTCCTTGAAGTCTAATGTTGCCACCCACGGCCCATTCTGATATATAAAGTTATCATTTTACTCTTAAACATAATTATTAAAAGAGTAAATTTGTAAAATTATGGAATAAACCTTAAATTCTTTTCATTTATATAACTATTATAAGAGTAAAATTATAATTTTACCCTTACATATGTAATGTATTTGTTGCATAATAAAATATTCTATATAAAAGAAAAATTAAAGATAAACTACACCATTAGTCACTAAATTATGGGTAAGTTTTCATTTTGATCACTTAATTAAAAAAAAGTTATAATTTGTTCACTGAACTATTCAAAAGTTTTTATTTAAGTCGCTGGGTTGTTATGATTTTTTTTTAAAAATCTGCTAACGAGTTCTCAGTAACAATTCGATGATTAGCAAATGGATTAGTACCCATTAACAAGTATAAGAACAAACCTTAAATCCAAGTCGATCTGATGGTTAGTGCTGGAAATCCAAAGTTGTTTCATGAAAAAAATCATAGAAAAGAAGAGGAAAAAGAACTTTCAATTGGTGCTGGCAGTATGAATAGAGAAAGTTATATAATATCGATTTTAATAGTCCAATAACTAAATTATAATTTTTTTAGTTAACTAATAGAAAATTTATTTATAATTTAATAACTAATAATATAATTTACTCAAAAGTTAAATTGGAGGGAGACAAAAATGAATTTATCTCTTTTAAGATTAGAAAAAGAAAAAAGGAAGTGTGATTTGGTAACATCCATAACTCAGTTGTATTGGCATCGGTTGGGTGGGGTAAGGGTAAGCGGAGACGACAATCTTAAATCTGCTAAATGGACTTATTTCACCCATGTCAAACCAACAAAGATCTGAACATTTGACCCATTACATTACTCGATAATCAAATGCACAAGTTACATCAAGAGGTCAAATTCTAGGAAAATAAATGCAAGTAAAATAAGGTATTTTTCAGGATCTAAACCACCACTGTATGCCATTAATTTGCATTTGGTATTTTATGGATAGAATAATTTCTTTGTAACACACTTTTCATCCTTTAGTTGAGGGAATAAAGCTGTTAATGGTACAGGCAATTTGTTTATGTTTAAAGGTTTGTTCAAAATTTGGGAGGGTTTTGGCAAAATATCTGGCCTGAAAATGGGTTTGAACAAAAACATTAGACTCATTTAAAATATAGACTAAGTTCGGGTTTGAACATTCAAGGCTTGAGTTCAACCCGACTTATTTTTAATTTTTTTAATAATAATAGCCGATTGAATTCATTGAGGAAAAGAGAGGGATACAAAACAAATTTAAAGACCTCAGAAATAGAACCTTGAAAGACCGAAAAGTAAAATAGCATTCAAGAACAAAAAATAAAAAAAGAAATTGTAGAGCAATGAACCGACCATCCCCTCTCTTTAAAAAACTTGAACTCAATCAGCATCAATCTCCTTGCAGGCATCATAAAATGTTGAAGAAAAACAAAAAAGAAACGGGAAAAACAGATTAAAGATGATTCCACAAAAACTTCGCATGCATAGCTGCTCATAAAAGAATAATATTTTATATCATATTATTTTTATATATTGTGTAATTTAGGGCATATTAAAAAATAAACCTATACTAAATATATAATACTATTATAATGTAAGCACCAAAATAATGTTAAGATGACTATATAAATAATTTCAATAAAAAATAAAATTATTAAATATTAAAATAATATAATATAATTTTTTTTTAAAATTTTAAAAAATAATATGGACCGACCTAAATGGGCTTAAGTTAGTCTTTTTACAAATCTGAGTGAATTTAAACAAAATTTTAGGCCCAAATTTTAGATTAGATCAAATTTGGGCAAGCATAAAATATATAAATAACATACTTAAACTCGACCCGAATTCAACCTAACCCAACCTATAAGCAATTCTAGCATTACCATACTAAAGGCAAATTCAATTATTGACCAGAAGATACCATCAACTAAGGACAAATGAAGTGAGTCATCGTATAATCAATTAAGGACAAATGAAATGCATGTCATTGCAACCGGTTTTATTATTAAAATGGAATAATCTGAAGTTTGATTAGATTTTCGATTTTAACTTTCTTTTAGAAAAATATTTAAAATTTATAAATATTTTAAAAAGAGAAAATAATTAGAATTTAGATAAAGGCATATGTTTGAGACCAAAAATAAAAATAAAATAAAATAATGAAAAGGATCAACCAGTTGCGAATTGGATGCTAATTTTTGAAGTTAGGCTTTATTCCTTGTTTTAGTTAGGCTTTTAAATTAATTTTAAGACTTGTTTTAATTTTTGGGTCGAGTTAATTAGGTATTTAGTTATTTCTATTTTAAGTTGGATTGGATTTTATATGGATATTGAGTACCGTATTGGGTATTTAATTTTTGGACTTTAGCATAATAATGGGTTTAAATTTTATTAATTAAAAAATTATTTGGTTTGTACATTCAAATACGATTTAATCAATGATCAAATGTGTACCAACCCCCAACCCTTATCCATTCTCGGAACAGAGTTACGGAGGATTATCGGACTTTTCAGATCAAATATGAACATTATATAATCATCTAACATACACATCATAATTTAATCATATTGTCCCTTTTCTGAGCCCTCGAGGCCCAAAATATGTGTTAGAAACAAATCGGGACTAAACCGGGTACTCCAGGAATTTTTCGTAAAATTTCAAAAATTTTCCTAGGTGCAGGGGACACACGCCCATGTGTTAGCCGTGTGTCCCACACGGTCCAGTCACACGTCCGTGTGTCTGGCCGTGTGGACTCAAAATGAACCTTAAACATCAAGTTTACCCTTCCCTGCAACCTTGAACACCAAGCAACTCAAAAACCAATCGTTCAATCACTTTAAAACACAATTTAATACCTTTAAAACATGTCAAAATAATCATCCTAGTTTCCTAACCAATGTACCCTCATAGGTACTTCACATATATTATCAAAACAATCAAATAAAAGACCATTTAAGCCAATTCTAAATTCATACCAATTTCAACCCAAATTTGACTATATCACTCTAACTTATGCATCAACTTAAACATTTCATATTAAACCTTAACTTAACACGTATAATCATGTATATAAGTAACCAATATCATCTTATAACATCATTTACATTCACTTCCCAAAATGACAAGCATAAGACATCCTAGGTACATGCCGACACAAAAAAAATATATATCACCACGTTTTGAGTTCGGGATCGTTAATGGATGCTGAATCCGCAATTTGACTTTAACCTAACCTGCACACGGAAAACAAATTGTATGCTAAGTATAAACTTAGTGGTATTTCTATAATACCCGAAAATTATTACAGTAAGAAAGTAAGATAGTATCATTGATATAGCAAAATAAGGAAATAAAGTGACAAAAAGAGATATTTTGTGTTATGTCAACCTTGGGAAGTATATTATGACATATTAATGCAAGAAATGATTAAATCGCAAAAATGAGAAAAGTTTTGTTGCCCAAGAGCAAGTTCTTAAAATTTGAGGGGTTAAAGTGTAAATATGAAAAGTTGAAGGACCAATAGTGCAAATATTTTAAGGGTGGAATGATCTAAAAATTAAGGAAAATGGATGAATTAGGACCAAATTGAATAAGTGAAGAATTATGAGGGACTAAATCACAATTTTATCAAATTAAGTGATGACTTAAGGATGAAATTTTAAAAGATCATAAAGGGCAAAATGGTCAATTAAAAGAGAGAAATCTAGAAGATAATGATGATGTTAGAGATATTTTAGATTAATAAAATAAATATTAGTTTATTAATATTTTAATTTAATTTTAAATGATATTTTTATTATTGTTATAAATTAAAGAAAGACAAGTGTATGGTGATAATAGTATACAAATGTAATAATATATATGTATACATTTGTAATACAAATATTTATTTAAGCAATAGATATTTGTTAAAAATGAATTATAATGTATAATTATAAATAGGTAAATAAGATAAAGGAAATGAGAAAGGAAAGAAACAAAAAAAAAAGAAAAAAGAAAAAGAAACAGAGAGCAAACGAAAATAGGAAGGAAAGAAAAGGAAAGAAGGATAAAGGGAAAATTAGAGATTTCAAGCTTAAAGTTTAATTGGTAAGTTAAATTAAGTCATTTTCTTGTAATTTTGAGTGTTTGGAATCCTAGAGATAAATACTACTTGATTTATGTTGAAATTTTGAAAGTTAGTAGATTATTAGATGTAAGATTTCAATATGTTTTTTTTAAGTTTGATATTATTGAAAAACATGGAAATGATGTTATAGTAGAGTTTTCTTATATAAGGTTTTATGTTCTTGATATATTAGTGAAGAGAAATAAGAGAAAGTGATGGGAAATATTATAGAAAAAGGGAATAAGGGAGTTATAAACTTGGCAATCAACATCTTGCACTAAATTAGTTTTTGGACAGCAGCAGTAGCCTAACTTTGAAAATCACCATAAATTGTGAAAATCAAATTAGAGGATGAAAAAAATATGGAATTAAATATTATTGAGTCTAGTTTCTCATATAAGAAACGGTGTAAGTAATGAAATTTTAAATTATGAGATATAATAAATTTGGTGAGACAATGTTAGAATGATTTCATTTTTTCCTGTTCTGACTTTGGAAAATCATTAAAAATTGTATAAAAATAATTATGGGTTAGAATTTATATGTTTAAAATTATTAATGAGTATATTTTCAATATAAACAAATGGTAACATCATCCGAATCCCGTACGAGGAAATAATTAATTTTTAGTGAAGAAGGGTCGAAACTGTCAGACAGCAGAACAAAGATGACTTTAAAGAATAAACTGTACTTATTGGCTAAACCATAAATTCTGAAAATTTTATGGTAAGAAGATATGTGAGTATAGTTTTATATAAATTTAGCGGATCTTAATTCGGAGTTCCTTAGCTCAAGATATAAATAATTTATTGATTATGACTCATGTGGACAGCTTTGATACGAACATAAGTAAATAGTAGAATTATAGATAATATTACACATAAGCATGTTATATACATTAAGGATGTGGAATAGAGAGGAGGAGGAAAATATATGAATATTTTTCTAGCATGGGTTTGCATTAAAATGGTTAATTTCCATGATCCGGACTCGGGGACTACATTGAATAAAAGTAAAATTTTATGGGTAATTTTGTAAAAATATCAAAATGACCAAATTACATGAAATGAATTGTTTTATTATTTAAATTAATAAATTGGATGAAATATTAATTTAGATCAAGATCGGGTAGAAAATTGAGGAAATAAAAATTACCAAAATGCCCCTATATCTTGGTATTCCTATAATTTAGCCTCGGTAAGTTCGTGTAACTTGAATTATATTCTTAAATGTTTGAAATATATTTTTATTGATGTGAATATGATTTGGATGTTTATTGTATGATAATTGATGAAGTAATGATATTCTTGATGAAAAGGGGAAATAAATCCAGGTTGAATGAAAGAAAAACTTGATGGATTTCTAAAAAGGAATTGACAGTAAAAAGGATCTAGCCCAGATGGGTGATCCTATCCTGATATAGCCCTCCCGAAGAATATGTGGAAAATGGATTTAGCCCTGACGGGTAATCCGAATTAGGATCTGAATTTAGCCTAGTCTGGTAATTCAGATCCAAGCTCATTAGAGTAATTGTTATTGCAGGGGATTTAGCCTGGACTGGCAATCCCGACAATACTCTATGAGTTTATATTACAAGGGATTTAGCCTGGCCTAGTAATCCCACTGTAAGGATGAGGTTCACGGGAGTGTGCTCTTTGAAATAGAAATGTGCGCACATGAATATGAATTGACGGACTCGGAATTGTACGCTAAAAGTGTACCTCTGAAAATTCATCGAATTTCTAAGAAATTCAACTGGATAAATATGGGAAATAATAAGGATAATATAAAACATGGAATTGAATTATTATTGGAAATATATTATCGAATTTAATACTCAGTTTGGATTGAACGTGGAATTGAGTACAATCGTTCTATGCTAAAGGATGAATTGACAGATAAGACCATAACTGGGTTATGGCACTATGAGCATAAGACCATGGTTGGAGCATGACAGTGTTTATATGTAAGACCATAGCTGGACTATGGCATTCTGATGATAAGACCATAACTGGGTTATGGCACTACGAATGTAAATGATGAATTGACGGCAAATTACCCAAGTAAACCGAGGTTCAGTATTTATTGCGGACTTTCGTGTTTACTATCTATTTGGCTCTCATGAGCTTCTGTTTAGCCTTCGGGCGTCTGAAAACGATGCACTCGTATCCGTAAGTCGTTCTTCAAAAGGTAAAATATCGGAAGTTGTCTTGAATGATATATATATTTATATATATATATATATATATATATATATATATATATATGAATATGAAGAAATGGTAAGAGAATGATATGTATTTAAATCAATATCTTGATATGTTTATATATGGAAATTATGTAAGTGGAGACAAGTAAATAACTCAAGTGTAATATGTAATATGTGTAAGTATGCTAATTAGTGTAATATGTAATAAAATAAGTTTATCAAAGTTGAAATTATATGTAATATGTGTAAGTATGCTAATTAGTGTTGTTGTTTGATGCTTAGGCAAGTGCTAAGCTATTGGTTGAATTGGTAAGTTTTTAAGTGAAAATATGCTAGTGCTCATGAAAAAGTGGTAAGGTTTAAATTAAGTAATTTCTTATGAAATGACTTATCATGTGATCAGTTCGGGAAAGGCTTTGGTTAAATGCACTAGCTTGTAACCATGATTGAATGATATGTTTATGACTTGTGTGGCATGCATATGGAATAAGCGTGGAAAATAAAGAAATGCAAATGAAAATAAAAAAAAAATTATGAAGAGTTAAAGTTCTATAAAATCTTACTAAGCTTGGGATAATATGTTTAAGTGATACTGTGGATGATTTCACCTTTGTGAGTTGATGAATATAGCTTCATGAGTATTGTGGTATCAATATTGGGTTATCCTTGATATGTATAGATTTCATATTTTAAATGAACTAATATGATTAAAGACTATACAATCTTACTAAGCATTCATTGTTACGTATTTATTTTTTATTTACCCTACAGATTATCGGAAGCTCGATTGGGTTGGAAGCTTGTCAAAGATATATCACACTATCCATTGGTTCTATCGATAATTTTGGTTGATTTGATTCTGGTTATAATGGAATGTATAAGTTAATTTGGTCAACATTGGCTCATTAATGTTTTAATTCTGATTGGTTTCAAATATAAATGTTAGATGAAACGAAATGTCTGATAATTAATTTATAAACTCTGGTAATGCTTCGTAACCTTGTTCTGGCGACAAATTCGGGTTAGGGGCGTTACAATTCCTATAATCCGAATGCTTAAAAGTAAAATAATATAACATACAATAACTATAGTCATACAATTATTCAATTCATAATTAAGGTATTTATAACACATTCAATTTTTATCATTTGCTATCCTAGATAGCTTTTCACAATATGAACACAAATCATTTGAACAACAATATTTGTTCATTCATATTCAATTCATAAATACACAAATCATGTGTCTCTAACCATATTTCAAATCACCACTCAATATCAATCATAACACTATTTTATTCAATAACCCCTATTAACCTAACACAGACTCGAACAGGTACACGGATCCAACCAAAACACACCAATTTGGCACCCAGTGCCTCATCGGATAATTCAAAGCAATAAGTTGACACCTAGTGTCTCATCGGCCATGCCGAAGTAAATTGGTACCCAGTACCTCATCGAATTTATCCGAAGTAATAATTTGACACCTAGTGTCTCATCGACTCGAATTTGAAGTATCCCTAAACTCTTCCAATCTTATGGCATGCCATCTATATCCAACTCAGCCCGATACAGTTAATAGGGTTTCAGTTCACTTTTCTAATGCCACAATTATCCAATACTTAATTATCACATAAATCACAATTTCACATACATTCAATTCAATATAAAAAATGCTAACACTTACCTTATTTACTTATCATAAACATTTAAATCAAAATAAAACAATTAATAATTAAATTCGGATTATAGAAATACAAACCAGAATTTCTGAGCTACTCCTCGTCGACTTTATCTTTTCCTTTCTTAGTTGAAGTTTCCGGTACAGCGTTAGCTACGAAAATAAAACAATTAAAATTCATCAATACAATACACTTTCACATTGAATATTTCAATTTTTATTCAACTTTTGTCTAAATTTCAATTTAGTCCCTAAACCGAGACTAACTTTATTTCTTCAAAACTAATTCCATATTTTCATTCAATTTCCACTTTAGACTAAATTTAACTCTCTAATTTCACTCAAATCCCTAAATTTTTAAAATTTTACAATTTAGTCCCTAATACTCAAAACTTATAATTTATTTTACAATTCAATCCCTTTTTCATTTCTAACTTAAAATTCTATCAAATTAATCCAAAATACTTAAATTATTCAACAAGAACAACATCTAAAAATTTAATATTTTCTAAAACTTCAACATAGGTTAAGTAGTAT
Source organism: Gossypium raimondii (assembly GCF_025698545.1). Classification (NCBI taxonomy): domain Eukaryota; kingdom Viridiplantae; phylum Streptophyta; class Magnoliopsida; order Malvales; family Malvaceae; genus Gossypium; species Gossypium raimondii. The sequence continues at coordinate 48,414,119 of NC_068574.1, read as the reverse complement.
TTAATACTAGGATTCTAAAAACATAAAAATTACAAGAAAAAAAAGACTAAATTAACTTACCAATTAAACTTTGAACTCTTGAAAACCCTAATTTTTTTCTCCTTTTCTTTCTCTCTTTTCTTCTCTGTTTCGTTCTACTTTGTTCCTCTTTTCTATTCTTTTCTTTCATTTATTTTATGTTTTAAATTATTATAACTTATTATTATAAATGTATGTATTTAAATGTTACACATTTCATTACCAATACCTCACACTTGTTAATTTGAGGTTTAATTGCTTATTTAGTCCCTTCACTTTTCTCTAATCTATAATTTAACTTTCTCCCTATATGCAATCTAGTCCTTACACCTAAGTACTCTTAAATTAAGCAAATTCACCTAATCAAAATCTAATTAACCACACAACTAACTTCGTAAATATTTTTATTAAATGTTTAGGAATCCGTTTTCCAAAAACGAAGACCCGAAAATACACTTTTCGATACCCGTAACTATCGGATCATTACAAAACGAACACCAAATGCGCAAAGCACAATAACTATAATATTTTCGGACACTCAAGTTAGTTTGCACAATGAACAATAATCAATTATGGGGACCTTATACTTTACCTATGTTGACTACATCCAAAGAATTTCCCACTAGTTTTATCCGGCATTTTTATTGATAATAAAAATAGCAATTTAAATAAAGCATAATTTAACCATTTAAGAAAAATAGTATTAAATCAATTCCTTCACAAAATAAATTTAGAATGCAAAGAATTACAAAATAATTTTCAAACATCAAGTAATTAAATTAACCACAATATTAAGGCCATCGAAATTCAGAGGTCACAAACCGAATTTCTAAGTGTCCATTGCTTAGAAGCAAACAATCCTCAATGACCATCGCTTTCCACAATTTGCCTTCCTCTTTTTCTTCAATATAGTAAAACATATGAATTTATTAAAAACTAATTCTAAGGTAATAAATCTAATTTTAATCTTAAACAGATTTCAATTAATTTAAACATAATTTCAGTTTAATCATTACTTGAACACTAATTATCCTACACCAAGTAATACCAACATATATCATCTCAAATAAATTAGCTTTAATATATACAAATCAATCTAAACATAACTTAAATTAAAATAACCTAAACTTAATCTTCATAAATTAAAGCATTTAACCAATTACATCAAATACATGTATTAATCCATCACATCAATTTTGTAGTGAGGTGAATTAAATCAACTTTAATAAAAATAAATTAATTAAGTGTTGTTTGATAAACTAAAAAAATAAGTGTTAAAAATGAAGTATTAAAATTTAAGTATTGGATTGAAGTTATAAAATTTGTTTGATATATTACTTAAAATTAATTGTGAAATATAATTAGATTGTTTGATAAATATAGATTTTAAATCATAAAAATATATATATTCTACATTTTATCCTTAATTTTAAAGATTTCACCTTATTTTAAATAAAAATAATTTTTAATAGGATAATATAATATTAAAATAAATAAAATAAAATTGAATTAATTAAAAATATTCTCTATTAAATGATAAGTAACTCTTACCTACTTATTATTTTTTACACTTTGAACGTATCATCATGATTCTTAAGTTTTTATTTTTTGATATAATGTTTAGAACTACCTTAAATAAAGAGATAATGTGCTTCAGCATACTTAAACCTACATCATCTTGTACCGAAAACAATGCCGATACTACCTGAGCTAAGACACTCAATCAACAAAGTTGTATCATTCTTTATTACCCTAACTAAATAAAATTAATCTAACTCTAATCGAAATTAAAACTCGAGCCCATAATTAAACTAAACTAATGTCAATTTAAGTTATCGATTCAACTTAAACAAGATTCCAATACAGGACATGACCTTTCAATAACACAATTAACCTTTTGAATAAAATTATTCTTTTAAGTTAAAACTAAAATAATTCTAAATAAAAATCTGAATTCATCAATCGATGACTATAAACTACAACAATTATTTGAATCAAAGAAATTGCTAAAATCCAAGACAAAACTTGAGCACCTGGCAGCAGCTTAATGGGGAAATTCTTGTAGCAACAAGGGCAGCAAACGATGCAATAAAGCTTGAGGCAAGCAAGCAGCAGCCTCGTTGGAGATGAGAACAAGCGGTTGCCTTGGAAGCAAGATTATGGAACAATCGAAGGAGCAATTTGACAGCTGTTTGGACGGCTAAGAGAAGTAAATATAGTGAGAATTGAAGCTTAAGTATATATAGCAAGAAGCGACGATATGAAACAGTCGATGGAGCAGCAAATTTTGGTGCAAAACGCGGCGATTCAGGCGAGTGATCAGCAGATATTCGAACAAGGTAGCTGTTGGTCGGCAAAGCAACACACAACAACCGTTTTTTTGTAGCCAAGAGCTAATCAATTGGAGCAGCAAATCAAAGCAATTGAGTAACAATTTAGCAAGATAACAACAGCGGTTTTCGACAACAATTGAACATTGAAGATGGAGGGCTGATCCGCAAACACAACAAAAATTTTGGACGCAAGGGAGCAGTAGAATTTAGAGGCAACTGGCAGCAAGAAATCAAAGGTAAAATTGAAGCATTTGACAACATCTAAATTAGAGGAGCAATCGGCAACCAATCTGAAAGGAGATGGAGGCTTATCCGAATATTTTCACCCAACTTATCTCGATCCGACGCGAAATCCAATACCAAAATTTTCGGGGCGTTAGACATTGAATCTGATTGCAGCAATGCTATTCGCTGGTTCAAACAACCGCAGAGTGCTCCATCTTTTATCCAGAGCATTATTCTAGCCTGCCTAAGACACTGTTCTGGTATTAACTTTGACTTCAAGCTTATTCCCAGAGAAGCCAATTCGGTCGCCGATCAGTTGGCCAAATCCGGCATTGGTCAAGTTGAGGATCTGCTTCTGGTGACTGCTCTTTGAGCTGGGTTCCGAGATGTGGCTGTCAATTCTAGCTGCTTTATTTGTGCTCTTGTGCATGCTGATCGGTTGACCACTGTTGGCCCTGTGTTTTTCCAGTTCTTTCCTTTTCTTGCTCTCCCTTTTTGTTCCAGCTTGGTCGCTTGCATGGGGCTTTTCTTCTTTGTTGGCTGTTGTTTGCAGCATTTCTGTTTATGTTGCTTGTTGTAATACTTTGAATTATATTTTATTATTACCTTTAAAAAAATCGACTTTGACATTATAGGGATGGTATAGTTACAAGAATAGTAATCTAAAAAAACAAAATAAGACACAATAGAGGAAAATACGAAGGGGTAGGCAACCGTTTGCCCCAAAATCCTTTTATAAATAAAGAAATTTGTAGAGAGGGTCGACTCCTCAGGAGAAATCTTTAAAGTGTCATTTTCGGGGATGTTGACTCGGTCCCTCAACCTTAGGAACTATTATCCCTAGAGAAGGGTTTTACCCCCCTCCACGATGAGCTGTGTATGGTTCATAGAAGGACGTTTCGACCGTATGTGGATGTACGACTACTTACCAAGAGGTGACGTGGGCATCTCATCCTTGGTGAGATTCAAACCCCTAACCAATGGAATATATAGGCCACCTGTTGGCGTATATGGTACCACTTGAGCTAGCTAGCTCCCCAATAGCTAACCTACATTCCATAAGTCAAGGGTTTTGAATCCCACCAAGGGCGAGACACTCACGTCGACTCTTGGTGGATGGTCGTACGTCCACGTACGGTTAAGGCGCCCCACTTCGTAAACCATACACAACTCTCCACGAATGGGGGCAAAACTCCCCCCCAATGAACAATACCTTCCATTGTTGAGGGACCACATTGGAGTCCCCAAGGACGACACTTCGAAGACTTATCCAAGAAGAGCTGATCCCCCCTCAACAAAGTTATAAATTAATATATAGTAAAATTATGCTTTGCCCCTAAAAATGAAAAAAATTGTTAGTCCCTTACAAATGAAATTATAAATTAATACATGATATTTGTAATAAAAAAAATTAATACATGATAAATTTAGAGCCTGTTTGATAACCCATAATGAAATTTACTATATGAAATTCTTTCCACAAAAAAGTATGGAAAATTATAAGTAAATAGGGACCTACTTATCACTTAATAGAGAATTATATTCAATTGTTATTATCTTATTATGTTTCATTTAAGATTAAATTATCTTTTATCAAATAATTTAATTATAATCCGTATTTAATTTTAAGTAATATGCCAAACAAATTTTATAACTTAAATTTAACACTTAATTTTTAATATTTATTTTTTCAACACTTAAATATATACTTTGATATCTTGAAAATTAGTCCCTGCTAAATTTTTCTAAATTCCTCGTTAGACACAGAAAAAAAAAGAACAAGATACGAAAACAAAAATACGTAAAATTCTTTGTAAAACTTTGTACTTAAATGTTACCAACGATATCTAATCATGCTTGTGATTTAAGAGAAATGTAAACCAGTGGTAATGAACCAGCTATATATAATTCTCTCTTTGTTTTATTTTTTTTATAAATGATAAATAAATAAATAATTTTAATTTTAAAAATCTTAGTTTAAATCTGTATCTATAAACAGAATCCGTCATTCAAATACAAATTTCTTGGTTTGTGGCCAACCCAAAGCCAATGGCTTTGCAGCAATGTGATGATTAGCCCACCTCACCTTGTTGATGCTAAAAATCTAGCCCTAAATAGTAAGCCTGATAGGGCTATAAAAACCCTAGCCCCTCCTCTCTGGCTTCATCACCCAATATTCCTTCTAAGTTTGAATGTGATACTACTTAACCCTAGTTTTACTTTCCCTTTATCAGTATATATATACTACAACTGTAACTTATTTTTGTCCTTTCAGGTGTTAAAGTTTTTGTGGATGATGAAGAGCTTTGTAGCAATCTTTTTCGCCATCCTGCTGTTTTTGGCAACCATGGAAGCTGATGGAAAACGAATGACCCTGGAGAAGGAGCGCGAGCCAAGTAATCATCAGCTGGGTCGAAAGGCCGACATCGGAGCTAAAGACGATATAGATCTAACGGGAGAAGATGGTTCTGCTATAGAATTGATCGCTTCCAAGAATAGACTTATCGATTCACGTCACCATATCTACATGAACGATACGAGCCCTATCCCCCGCAAGCATCCGTGACACTGATAAGCTTGCTAGTTGTTTACAGCTTGGTTTGAGCTTTACGGAATATGGTGTGCCTAAGAATAAAACTGGAAATTAACATGTTAGTAAAACCCTAAGCATATATATACACATATATGCATATGAAGTTATGAACATGTTAAGTTTCCATCTCCATAACAAAATCAGTGTGTTCAGTTCAGTTATATAAACAATATCTGTATCAAAATCTGGGTCTGCAACTACCTAATTAAGATGTGTAATTAGTGTAATACAGTTTGCATGAAATAAAGATACCAAGCTTACCTAAATTAATGGAGTTTTGGTTATATGATCGTAGTCTTGGACAAACCTGTGTTGCTCGGACAAGAGAAACATCCATGTATGTATGTATGTATGTCGGGATGTCTACTTACAAGAAAATGAAAAGATTCGCTTTGGTGATCAAACCAAAAGTTAACTGGTCGTGTTTATGGTTAAAGAAAATTTTCATTATTTTCTCCCATTTCTCATTCAATTTTATCACCGCTAGTCAATGTAAACACACGGACCAATACAGTGAACCAAGTTTTATAAATAAACACGAAACATCAAGGATCTATCAATACCTTCCTTAGCTAGTGCACCCGCTAAACTATTAGTCTCCCTAAAAACATGTACAAAAACAACTACATTAAGAATAATTTACATTATCAACGGTAGGTCTTGAGTTCAAATGTAGAAAACACATTTCTTTTTCCTTTACTAAAAAAATATTTAAATTTAAAGAAATAAAGTGAAATTGTATTATTTTAATTGATGTGATAATTTTATTATGCCTATTGTAATTTTATTTTCACTTATAAATCAAATCAAGCAGCACCAGCCACCAAGTTGAGCACTTTTAACTTCACCATCTCAAGCACAATACATGTTGGAAAGAAAGAAAAGCTTTGAAAACATGTGATGAAGGCATATACTTTGTGGGCTTTTGAAATTGCGAGTTTCTCGCAAAATGTTTCCCCTTTTTATCTCCCAATATAATTCAACACCACTTTACCAGCTTACCTCTCTTTAATTTTTGGGTAAACTATCTAGTTATTCACCTAACTTTTAAAGTATTTTCATTTTGGTCATTCAAAATTGAACCCTTGCAATTTCGTCACTCAACTTTTAGGGTACTTTCATTTTAGTCATCCAATCGTTAAATCTCTAACAACAAGTAACTTGTATACGCCACATCATATTTACACCTTCACTTTGGTCACCTAACTTCTAGGTTGCTTTCATTTTGGTTACCCAAAAATTATCCTTTTTTATAATACTGGTCGGGGTAAAAAAAATTAAAGATTAAAGTGAAAAATTGATAGAAACTAAAATAATGCTTTAAAATTTGTCTCATTGTACTTGTTTACCCCCATTGCCAAAAGTTCTAAATATTTTTTTCAATATTGAAATTTTAAATTTTGAAACATTAAAATCAATTAAATAAGTTGTTGAAAATGTATTATCCCTTGATAGTGTCAACCGATTTGTTACTATAATATTGAAATTAATTGAATTAATTAATTTAGTCTCCTTTTAAATCGTAAATTTTATTTTATGCTTCAAAATTAAAATCAACTCAAATAAATCATCTTTAATAATTATACATGAAACCCAAATTTCTTTTGATTATATGATCTCGAGTCTTTCATACTAAGCTAAAAGTAAAGAAAATTCCTTACAATTAATTAATTTTATATTTCATGCCAAATGAACCACCGCTTTTTTTTCAACACTTCTTTACCCAAACGAAAAACAAGCAATTAATTTAATTAATTGTCATGAATTTTCTTTGCTTTTAGCTTAGCATGTAAGATTCAAGATTATAATCAAAAGAAATTTAAATTTCATGAACAATTATTAAATATGAGTTATCAAGTTGATTTCATTAGGAATAATATGGAAACATAAAATAAATTTTTAAAATTTTAGAAGGAAATTAATTTAATTAATTTCAATATTACAATAACAAATTGGTTAACATTATCAAGAGATAAAACAAATTTCATCAATTTATTTAATTTATTTTATGCTTTGAAATTTAAATTTTCAATATTGAAAAAAATAACTTTAGAATTTTTGACAATATGATAAACAAGTACAATTTGATAATTTTTAATACATTATTTCAGTTTCTATTGTTTTCACTTTAATCTTTAATTTTATTACCCCAATCAATACTTTTAACAACAGATATTTTTTTTACTCAATCGGCATCAACATTGTTATTAGTGCAGTAGGATATGGGTTCGAGTGCGCTGAAACGCATTATCCTCTTATTTAAGAGTTGGGAAGGAGCTTTGGATAGTTTAAATCATTCTATCAAAAAACAAAGATTAGGAATCATGATGCTACACTCATATGAAATGAGGTAAAAAAAAGAGGATATTTTTTTGGGCGACTAAAATGAAGGTGACCTAGAAGTTGAGTGACCAAAATGAAAGTGAGAACATGATATGGGTATGATGTTAACCGTTGTTAGAGATTTAACGATTGAGTGATTAAAATGAAAGCGGCTTAAAAGTTAAGTGACAAAATTGTAAAAATTTTATTTTGAGTAATTAAAATGAAAACGCCCTAAAAATTGTATCACCAACAAAATAGTTTGTCTTTATAATTTCAATACCCCTTTTGTTTTTTAGTTGCCAAACAGAGCTATATATATAGCTACAAATAATAAAAATGAAATGGGAATGAACTCTGATTTGAGGGCATCACATTATAATTCAACAAGTCCTACATGTAATTCTACGAAGCACCGAAATTCAAACCTCAAAACCGCCATTTCTGAATTATGTCTCGTTTACTACAATTTTCATATCTAGATTTTCTTTATTATTATTATTATTATTATTATTATTATTATTATTATTATTGGTTAGTACTGTATAAGTACATGATCATACTATACTCTTTTTATAGACAAAAAAAATTGTAATCAAGTCTTAGATTTAAAATAATATTACAATTACTTTTAAAAAAATATTACAATTATTGAAAAAATTATTGATACACTAGTAAAGAAGCATTGTTGCCAGTATAGAAGGATATGGGTTTGAACGTGCTAAAGTGTGTTTATCCTCCTATTTAAAGATTATGGAGGGTAGTGGCGGAGCCAGAAATTTTTTTTTAGACGGAATTAAATTGTATATTTTTACAATAGTAAAAATACAATTTCACCATTTTTTTATTACAATACAATTTCATCATTTTAATAGTTCATATCTTTATAATTTTTAAAGGATTAAAACAAATTATTATTATTTTTGGGGGGTCATGTAACACCCCAAACCTGACCTAGAAGTTTAAGTCGAATTTGAACGAGTTACACCAACGTAGGAAAACCGTACTTCTTTTCAAAGTTTTAACTTTGAAAACTAGAAATTTATTTTAGCCGATTTAGATGATTTTATAGTTTCGTTTTAGACTTGGCAGATACTAACGAGTTATAAAAAGAAAAATAAGACAAGTCCAAAACAAATTACAAAACTAAAGGATTAAATTGTAGTTATCTCAGTGAAAAACAATCCAAGCTCCCGCACACCGTCCGATCCTAAATCAGATGTTTTCCTAACTGATAAAAGTAAGACAAAGGGTGAGTCACCAAGCACCGCGTATAACCAACTCAAATACAAATAAACAGAGCGTAATTTATAACTCGTAGTAACGCGAGCATTTGATAACAGTTGTATAACCAGTACGGAACAGATCTAGAGTATCATAGAGATTTCAACAGAGGTAGTACAACAGAACAGAGCAAAACAAAACAAAGCAGAACAACACAATTCAAATAGAACAAAACCGAATAGAGCAGAACAGAACAGAATGGAATAGAACAGAGCAATGCTGAATAGAACAGAACGGGATAAAGCAAAACAGAGTATGTATGTCTATGCAAATGTGGTATTTTTCAAACAGATCAAAATGTAGATTTATCAAAAACATCCTACCCAACTCCACTACACACTGAAATAGAGTTCCCCAGAACTCGTCCAGCCAGATCACACCAACAGATAACTGTGGATAGTACCATTAATATTTTGCAGTTAAAATTGCAAGATCGAATACATGTGGTCAAGCCACTACAGTGTAGTTGAACTGCCGGAACAAAAGTGTAGATAAACCACCAGATAATGCAAATCATTAAACTGCAAGAAACTTCCTCCTTTACATCAACCCAAGTCCCATGCAATGTGTCATGACATGCTATTGCAGAATCAGAGTAATGAGCATGTAAGTCATGATGTCTCTCAATAACAGAATTAGTAAATATGGGATTCCATGTTTTGTAAAATAGACTTATCAAACCTCAACAGACCATATCAAATTTACCATGAAGTCACATGCATGGTTATAAATCAAAATCAATAACAATCAGTCTAACATGTTCAGATATCGTATATTCCTCATCAACAGAGTAGTGCAAAAGCGTACCAAAAAACTTAAAAGAATACAGATTGTACCTGGATAATTCGCACACATAGACAATAGCACGTTATGTTCGTACACATGGACAATTCATACCGAAATGGGTGCACGTTATGTGTCAACAGATATACGTAAAAATCATAAGTTGTTCATTATCAGATCATCAAATATCAAATTATATATCCTAATTCAGATTGTATGGACCTTACAGTAGGCCTGCACCTATTTCGGACGACGCTTGTGGCCCTAGGGATAAATTCCAAAAATAGCTTCACACGTCCGTATGGTTTCATACGGCTTGGAGAATTGGTTCGTGTGACTCCACACGGTCTGGCACATGCCCATGTGCTCGTCCATGTGTCCTACACGGCCTAACACACACCCGTGTCCTAATTTGCAAACAATGAGTTACACGTCCTGGACACACACCCATGCCTTTGCCCGTGTGGCTCACACGGCCTGGGCATACACCCATGTCGTTGCTCGTGTATCTTACACGGCCTGGACACACGCTCATGACTTTGCTCGTGTAGCTCATACAGCATAGGCACACTCCCATGTCCCTGGTCGTGTGGTCCTAAATCATAATCAGTAAGTTACACGGCCTAGACACATGCCCATGTCCTTTGCTAGTATGAAACCTGCACTAACATGGCCACACACGGGCTGCACAAACGTCCATGTCCCTTGCCCGTGTGGCTCAAATTTGATGAACAATGAGTTACACGGCCAATCAAACGGCCTAACACACGGTCGTGTGACTCACACGGCCTGGGCACATACCTATGTCCTTGGCCGTGTGGCGTCGACAACCACTTTTTTCGGCATTCAAAATTCAAAAAAATAGGGTTTTCGGCACGCACCTGATGTGGATTCGAAGCAGAAACAATAAAGATGAGTTTTCGTCCCTAAACGGCCAGTAATTGTCCAACAAACAGTTAACTTGCAGTCAAATGCTAAAAAAAACTAACATTCTAAAATCGAAGTTACATTAAAGAACCTTTGACTCCAAACCTTTAAATCGAACTTATCGGCCAACGAATCGAACTAGAAAGGAGAAGTGAGACCCCGTACAGAATTAGTGTAACATAACATAGCACAAAAAGAAAGGAACTTGAAATGGTGAAACTGAATCAATGAAGAAGGAAGCAAAAGGGTGACGTTAGAAAAAAATGAAACAATGTGAAAAGAAAAGAAAGTTTTTGTTTTGGGAAAGTTTAATCAACTAAAATAAACTACCCCACAAGGTAGTTTAGTAAAAAATTTCTTCGTAGCATTTGCCGATACTCAAACACAAGACCAAAGGGTATACAAACATTTAACCATTGAACCAGTAGGCTCATTCTTGATATCAATTGACCGAGTTTAACTTATAGACCAACATTCAAAGGTAAGGGTTTCAGCAAAATGACAAAATTTCCAGAAATAGAATTCGAACCCAAAACCTCACACACATACTCGGAACACTTGACCACTGAACCAAACCAATTTACTTGTCAAGAATTTCCAAAGTCTAAACTCAAATAGAGGGATGACCTCTTTTGGTTTCAAAACGCGATTTCTTCTAAGCCGATTTTTGGGATGTTACAGGCCAAATTACAATTTTACTATCACTAATTTAAAATTTTATAAATTATAAAGGGCCTAAATGAAAAAATTTCCATTTTAGGGGGTTAGGACCTCTGTCAGCCCCCTTGGCTCTGCCACTGAAGGAGGAGCTATAAATAATTTTAGGCATTTATATAAAAAATAATTCAATCGAATTCATTGGTGCAATCATTTAAGAACTATGAATTGAAAAAAAAATACAAATTTCTAATTAATTTTGAGATGAACGGTTGGAAATCTAATTCAATTGTGAAAGTATCTTAAAGTTTTTAAGTTGATACAATGCTTAGTACTACTTATAACCTGTAACACCCCTTACCCGTATTCGACACCAGAATAAGGTACGAGGCATTACCAGAACACAAACGCTTGTAAACGTATTTAACTGTATTATAAAATTTCATCTAAATTAAAACTTTCAAATTTTTTAACATGCTTTTATAATTCTTCACAATATATCCTCAAAATATTATATTCATAATAAATAGGGCCTATGAGACCCGATAGATACCCATGCAATTCAATGTTTCATTTCCATTTCATTCAGTTTACAATTTCTCATACTCACAATTCAAATCATATCACTAGCAATTTCCATTTAATTCACGTGCAATTCAATATTAGTAAGTTCAATGCTTAGGCTTTGACCAAGTTGTGGCTGGATTATGCCACGTTAAACTTATAAGTTACGCATTGAAATGGCAAGTGCCGACCTCCAATTTAAAATTTCATAACAATTGGACACCTCTAACATGTAGATCTCAAATTTTGCACTTTTTACAATTTAGTCCTTTTGACTAAATTGAGTGTCGAAACGTCAAAATTTTCACGAAATCATTTTATCAAATCGTAGACCATAAAAATATAATAAAAATAAATTTTATCCTCGTCAGATTTGTGGTCCCGAAACTACTATTCTGACTAGACCCAAAATCGGGTTGTTACATAACCCATCCCAATCCTTAAATAAGAGGATAAATGTGCTTCAGCACGCTCAAACCCATGTCATTCTGCATTGACAATAATATCAATACCAACCAAACTAAGATTCAATCAATATATACATCGTGAATTTTGAAATTAAAGCTCAATGAAATTTTTAAAAACACGTTAAATTTTTTTTTAGAATTTAATATTTTTATTAATCATGTCTTTTCGAATATGAAACTGGGTTTTTCAAACTTATATGAGTAAATCGGTTTGTGAATATAATTTGGATTTTTTATTATGAGTGGATATATTTAATTTATGAGTTGGTAAATTATTCAATTAAGTTTTAATTGAATTTTACATCATTATATTATTATTAGGGATGGCAATAAAGTAGGGTAGAGTGGATGTTGTTAAATTTATCATTGGTTCATTAGTACTTTCTGTTCCATCACTCGTCTCGCTCTATTATGGATGCATAATCTCGAAAATCGTTACCATCTTTATAGATGTTGGATGCATCTATCCCCGTTCTGCTTCAATTTAATTTTTGCTACTTCTCTTTAATATTTTCAATATTTTTAAAGACAAATAAATATTTAAACATAATGCTTTAAAAATTTTATTTAAACATAAAATATATGGATTTTTCTACAATATATTATTACATTTTTTTATTCTTTTAATATATATAATGATAAATTAGTATTTTTATATAGTGGGGTGGGGCAGGACAGAATAAACAATTGATGTAACTGCTCCATACCCACTATCCAAAAGACAAAATTCCTTCCGTCCCATTTCACATCCACTTTTCAAAAGAAAAATTCACTCCATTCAAAATCCATTAGATGAATAATAATTTATTATAAGTATTGTGTACTGGTAAATAATAAATGGAAGGATTATATAATTATTATATGCAATATTAGAACATTTGTAATTAGTATTTTTGATAAATGCTGTTTTTTTTTTGAACAATCCTGGCTATATATAGCTTAATTCATAAAGAATGAGCAACTTTCTTTTAATGAAAAGAAGAAACAGCTTAAAACAGCTAAAATTTTCTTCATATTTTCATTAAAAGAAAAAAGAGAAATTCTTTATATTTATCAATCACGGTTTAGTCATGTTGAAGAGAAATCCAAAATAAAGGCTTAAATTTTGTTTAAATTTATTAATATTTTATCAGTTAACGCCCGAAAGCATGAACAAAGCTGGGAAATTGTTCTGTCTATGCCTTCTGATTTACATTTCTAAACAAGTTTCTTATTTATTTACAATATATAAATAAAAGTAAACTAAATCTATTTAGAATTACATTGGAATACAATAGTGACTTGGTTTATTTAGAAAAATCGCAATGCTTTTATTTTTAAATATGTTAGTAGCAGCAGTCATGAACTCACTGCATCGGCTCTTGCTTGGACAAAGTCTTGTGGGTATAGTGCCAAGATGGTTCATTTGGCTTGCTCTTCTAAAACTGAACAAAGATGGCAGCGCCCCGATTCAAGTTGGGTCAAGATTAATGTTGATGGTTTTATTTCAAAAAATATCATCAAAGCAGCGATCAGAGGAGCTATGCGAAATTCAGATGAGGAATGGTTGACGGGTTTTAACATGGTAATAGGGATGGATGAGATATTCGGGATTGAAGCACAAACGATTGTTAAAGGGATGAAACTGGCTTGGTTGAAGGGGTATAAACAGGTTGAGATTAATTGTGACAATGTGATGCTTATAGATACTATCTGTAATGGGTTCGCATCAATTAGGAACATTGCAGAAGTTCGGTTAATCCATGAATGGTGTAATAATAATTGGAAAGTGAAGTTTAGGCATGTCTTGCGAGAAAGTAACAAGGTAGCTGATTGTTTGGCAAAGGTGGCAATAGGAAAGCTAAACCAAGTAGTTCTGTTCCCAATTCCACCACAGTATGTTATACGGCTGTTAGAAGAGGATACTCATGATTCCTTATGTGAAGGAAACATTATTTTTATTCATTCCTAGCTAATAGGAGTGTTATTTTTGTCTACCAAAAAAAAATAATTTAGGGTGGATACCACTAAATAATTGGACGGAACTGTAATTATTGCATTAATAATTACATTCTCTTGTAATTATAAAGAAATTCTAAACTCTAGAAGTGTTTGATTAATAGAGAGTAATTACATTGTAATTTCTCATGTCATGTTTGGTAATTACATAACATAATTTTAAATTCTAAAAGAAATATTAATTATTAAACAATTATGAACAATACTCAAGAAAAAAATCTCTAGACAAATAAGAAAATCTAAAATCATATCATCTTATATAATACGTTAGTTCAAGAGAGTAAACAACGATATGATTACTAATAAAGTTAACATTCTATGAAACTTTATCTAATTACTGTAGTATTCTATATTTGTTGAGTTATTCTCTTTCATCAAACATGTACTCTTTATTATCATGATTAGTCCTTGACTAATTATAAATAATTAATAATAAATATTATTTAATTTAGTTAATTATTTAGTAGGTAAAAATGTATAAAAAATTCTCTCATCAATAATAATTTTAAATTATTAATAGGATCTGTATAATTTATTTTAAAAAAATAAAAAATATATTCTAAAATTAAAATACTATTATTATTGTATAAAAATAATTTTGAAATTTTAAATAATGCACATGTATGTTTGGAAAGGTATAAAGTTGTAACACACCAAACCCGACCTAGACGTTATGGTCGAATCTTGAAGGTACATTAATAAATCAAAACCATTATCATTTATTTTCAAAACATACCTTAATTCGAAATCGAATATCAAAGATCTTTTAAAAACTTTCCCCAACCATTTAGTAAGAAAATTTTCAATCGTAAAATGTATATGTGTATTTTGGAACATTTACTACAAAACTCAATTTATAAAACCATCTCGAAATTAACTTTAACTGGTTACTTTGTAAAAGAAAAGATTCCCCATTATAAATTTTGCTTCAAAAATTTTAGAGTTGTTAGATTTTGAAAGTCGTGACTTAATTTGTAAAACACATTACTTTGCAGTTTTAAATAACAATCACAAAATCCGTCAAAAGCAAACCAAAAATGAGAAGCAAAGTCCCTAAACTGTAACACAATCCAAAAAGTCTGGAATAGTTTAAAACCTATATAATTTTATTTATTAACCCGAAAGCCAATCCGAGCTCCCGCATGCCGTCCGGTCTTACGTTTGTTGATCACCTGAGAATATAGAAATAATTGGGCCCACATACAAAAGCAAATAACAGATAGTCAAACAATAGTAAAACAAAAATCAATAATTGAACAGACATGAATGGCATGGCATATCATGCGATGCACCATAGCAAACATATTGGATATCACAGAAAATTTTATAACATTCAATTGGCCAAATTTGTGAATGCATGATTATGTTAATGCCATGTTTTTCAGAAAACAAAATGCAGATTTTTCAGAAAACGTTCCTACCTAACTCCGCTGCATACCAAATAGAGTTTCCTCAAGACTCATCCATCCAAAACACACCAACAGATAATTGGGAACAATGCCACCAGAGTCGCAAATAAACTGCCAGAATAGATATGGGTGGTCGAGCCACCATAATTGCAGTCAAGCTGCCAGAATAGATATGAGTGGTCGAGCCACCATAATTGCAGTCAAACTACTAGAACAGATATGTGGTTAAACCACTAGATAGTACAAATCATTAAACTGCCAGAAATTCCTCCTTACCATATCATCCCAACCCCATGCAATGTGACATGGCATGCAAATACAAAATTAGAACAATAAGTATGTTGAACATGCAATCGTATATTTAACAGAAATCAATAGGCATGAGATTTCATGTTTTGCAAAATAGATATGTCAGATTCCAATAATAACAAAACAATTTAATCAGAATAGCCACAATGTCACATGCCATGAGAACTGGAACAAAATATAACTTATCATTAATAAAATATTCTTAGATAAACAGAAAACATGCAAACAAAATTCTCAAATTTCAAGGTCAGATATGGATCACACATTACTGACATGCTTGCAGATGTTACATATACAATATCAGTCTTACAGATATCACATATAAAAGTCATACATATCACATTACAGACCCTGCGAAGATGCTAACCTCAAACATACATCAAACACGGCTCTAACTAAATTTTTCAGAAAATGGGCCCACATACCCTACATGGCATAACCTGTGTGGCCGACACGACCGTGTGACCCATACGGTCTGGCACATGGCCTGACACACGACTGTGAGGCATCGACATAATACTTTTCAGCTTCGCGCTGTTCGCTGTTTTTCGAGATTGAATGTACACACTTGAACGTTTCTAAATGGCGACACTACAACACAATTCCAAACCCTAAAACAACATTCAAAACAACAAAATTAACAAAGATATACTGAAGCATTCTAACACTTTTTCGGTCGTAAACACTAACTATTTGACCTTAAATAGGGCATTCGATTACTTACCCAACGGAACAACAATCCTACAAGTCTCATATTTTGTCGATGGTAAATTGTGCTTCTCCAAATCTTCCTTTAACAGAACCAAATCAATTAATCCATAAACACATTTCCTTACAACAAAACAATGGCATACTAACAATAACATATACAAGACCTTACTGAATCTCTATAATACACACAACCAACACCAAAGATAGAACAAGGGCAAGGCAAAAGGCACAATATGGCAAAAGGGAAGGAAGAACAAAAGGTTGAAGAAGTGAAGTTATGATATCAACAAGAGCACTCCTCATTTGTCTTGCGATGTTAATGTCCACAAACATCAACCCTTTCTACTTGTGACCCCTTTTCACTTTCACAGAAATTGAGAATGATTATACAAAGCTTTAAAGCCTCACTATCTGGCTTCGCTATCTCTTTATTGATCGCGGTTAACTTGGATCGTTGTGGGTAGTCCCACATCCTATGTGGACCATAACATAAAAAGCATTGTATTGGCTCATTATCATTCTTTTTCTCATTTATCTTGTTGTTGGACTTCTACCTCCTCGTTTGTGGTTTTCTATTGTCACCGTTTCCATCTTTGGCCTATCCTTCCCGATCTCCCCCACCATTTTCCATCTCAATGGGCTTGGAAGATTCACAGTTGTCGCCAATCTCAATCAATGACTTCACATTGGCCATGGCTTTGGTAAGCTCTTTGATCCCTAATCCACACTACTCTTGTTTTGCTTAGAGTTTTAGCTCATACATAAATGAGAAAGAGGCCTCATTCTTTCGCAAGTCTGAGATTTGGAGCATCAGTTCACTGACCTCACGACGCCAATGAAAGTTCTGTCAATCACGTATCGATTTTGTTCTTGTATTGATCCGGTGACATATGACTCGTTCGACATAAAAGGTGCTTGTAGTTTGGAGGCAAAGGTGCAGACTCATCTTGCTAGCGGAGCAACTTATATTGAGTTATATGTACAATTTACGTCGCCAACTGATGTACTTCCGTCCGGTGTTCGAGATGTATACATGACCCCTGGCTGACACTCAGTTAGCGGGTTACAAAATACGGAACAGCCCATGTTCGGTAGCGGTGTCGAATGCACATCCCCCGCAAGGCACTCTGTCGGTGGATGAGACATGTACGTCGGTGGCTCGACGTTTGACACTGGAAATACGTACTGGGGAACTGCATCAAGTTCTAGTGGATGGCAATCTACATCCAATTGGGGACGTTATCAAATGCCAAGAAGAAGGGATGATGTACTACCTACGACATCAACCGGTGAGGGGATGTCGTATGCTGTAGATGATTGTGGGTTAGAAGATGACTCTGATGTGGATCCACCTCGAGAGCCCGGGCCGGATGGTGCAGAGGTGGGATTATTTTCTGAACCGGAGCCTATTCCAACAGAAGGTGAAGATGGTGAAAGGAGTTCAGATGATGAAGAAAATCCACGATTCAGAGCATACTCACCTCCAGCCCACATGCATAATGTCGATCTAGCAGCAGATGATGCGTTAGAGTTTCTAGATCTACAACACCGGTTGCGCGATCGTACAAGTTCAGGGGTAGATTTCAGTGAACTTGAAGTTGGTAATCAGTTTACCAATAAAGATTGTTTTATTGGTGCTTTGAAACAGCATAGCATCAAAAACGGCGTTAATTACCACGTCGTTAAATCAAAATCTGATAAGTTTGAGGCGAAGTGTGCGGTGCAAGACAGCACATGTTCATGGAAAATTGTCGCCTGGTTAAGGAAAAGGACAGGGTTGTGGGAGATAACAAAGTACAAAGGTCCACATACATGTGCTGCAGGTACAGTATTGAATGTATCTGAATAATAATTATATTTTGCCATGTTGCATTATTTAATGTACTCCCTCTGTAGGTGTTTCACAAGATCATCCCAAAATAGATTCAGCTATGTTGGCTAGCTTGATACTGCCCACGATAAAAGCAGATCCTAGGACTTTAGTACCGGTGATAATTACCAATATCCGTAGCCAAATGGGGTACACGCCCTCTTACCGCAAGGCGTGGTTAGCTAAGCAAAAGGCGTTAGAGAAGATGCATAGTGGGTGGGACGCCTCATATAATGAAATATGGCAGTGGTGTCAGGTGCTAGAGAGATACGTCCCAAGTGCCATGACAGACCTTGAAACGGAACATGCGTACTACAACGGCCGATTGCTACGTGGATGCCAAGTGTTTAAACGCCTATTTTGGACCTTTAAGTAATGTCGAGACGCATTTCCATACTGTAAGCCGTTGGTACAAATTGACGGTACCTTTATGTTCGGTAGGTATACTCATCGACTATTGGTTGCAGTGGCACAAGACGGCGGTGGGAGAATTCTTCCAATTGCATTTGCAATAACACCGGGGGAGTCGTTTGATGACTGGGATTTCTTCTTCTCTAGGTTAAGGAGGCATGTGTGCCCCCAACCTGATATTTGCATTATTTCAGACCGGGGCGCCGATATACTAGCTGCATTTGATCGAGAGGGAAGCTTGTGGCAGCGCACACACCATAGATATTGCCTAAGACACGTTGCTTCGAACTACTACAGGCAATATCCATCTAAGAGCGAACGACGACAAGTGACCAACATGGGTATTTACTCTATAACTGTATTATTTCGTTTGTCAATTTACCTTAGTTTTATTAGTAGAAGTGGTATAAAATATTCGCTATGAACTTATATTGCCAGGGTATGAAATAAATAAAGATCATTTTCACGAGATGTTGGCAATTTTACAATCCCAAAACGAAGAAGGGGCAGACTACCTTTGTAACATACGTTTCGAACAGTGGGCACAAGCATACGACGGAGGCCTACGATATGGCCATATGACGTCGAACCTGGCAGAATGTATAAATTCTGTTCTTAAAGGAATGCGTCATCTACCGATAACATCAGTTGTGCGTGAGACATATTTCCGTTTGGTGGCTCTATTTCCAAAGCGAGCAGTAACTTATGCAGGCCAGATGCAGGGTGGCCATGTATGGTGCAGTAAGGTAGTTCAAGAAATTAGCAAGGCGAAGGCGAGGGCAAACATCATGCACACAGTGTTGCACGATCGAGACAATTTATGGTTTCGCGTGATGGAGTTTGACAGACCGCACCAAGGTGTTGTTGGTGGGTAATATCGTGTACACTTGCGAAACAGAACGTGTGACTGTGGGAAGTTTGATGCACTTCGTTATCCATGCGCTCATGTTATTGCATCTTGTCAGAAACTCCGTCTGGATCCCCTGAGTTATGTGGACGAAGTGTACAAATTAGAAAATATGTACAACGTATGGAGACATGTTTTCCCACCGGTTTCAGATAAACGTAAGTGGCCGCCCGTATCTCTTGCTCCTTTTAAGTTGTTACCGGATAGAGAATTGCGTCACAAGCCGAAGGGTCGACCTTGCTCCACTAGAATACGGAACAATATGGATATCCGTGAGCGAACCAGTCAACAGAAGTTGTGCGGATGGTGTAGGAACCCAGGCCATACAAGTCGATCAGGCCCTAATCGCAATAGTTGAATGTAATTGTAGAAAAAATTATATTTTTGTTCAATTATTAATTGATAATTGTGATAATTGTTAGTAAAATTATCAAATTACTTTAATTTATTAATTGTTAGTACCAGCCAAAACATTTTACCAAATCTAACATTATGTAAAAACTATGTAAAATTATTAAGCCCAATAACTTTTGTTAATGGTTAGTAAATTTATCAAATTATGTAAAATTATTAAGCCCAAAAATTGTGTTAATGGTTAGTAAGATTATCAAATTAGGTAAAATTATGTTATGGTTTTAAATAAATTAGGTTAGGGTTTTAATTAAATTAGGTTAATGTTAGGGTTTTAAATTAAATTAGGTTAATGTTAGGGTTTTAATTAAATTAGGGTAAGGTTAGGGTTTTTAATTAAATTAGGGTAGGGTTAAGGTTTTTAATTAAATTAGGTTAAGGTTAGAGTTTTTAATTAAATTAGGTTAATGTTAGGGTTTTAATTAAATTAGGTTAAGGTTAGGGTTTTTAATTAAATTAGGCTAAGGTTAGGGTTTTAATTAAATTAGGGTAGGGTTAGGGTTTTTAATTAAATTAGGGTAGGGTTAGGGTTTTTAATTAAATTAGGTTAATGTTAGGGTTTTTAATTAAATTAGGTTAATGTTAGGGTTTTTAATTAAATTAGGTTAAGGTTAGGGTTTTTAATTAAATTAGGCTAAGGTTAGGGTTTTAATTAAATTAGGGTAGGGTTAGGGTTTTTAATTAAATTAGGGTAGGGTTAGGGTTTTGATTAAATTAGGTTAAGGTTAGGGTTTTAATTAAATTAGGGTAGGGTTAGGGTTTTTAATTAAATTAGGTTAAGGTTAGGGTTTTTAATTAAATTAGGTTAAGGTTAGGGTTTTTAATTAAATTAGGTTAAAGTTAGGGTTTTTAATTAAATTAGGTTAAGATTAGGGTTTTAATTAAATTAGGGTAGGGTTAGGGTTTTTAATTACGATTTTTATTACATCAAATAGAACTTCTATTTTATTATATCAAATAATATCAAAATAACTCGGGAAAATTTTTATGCGTATTAGATCGTGTACACTTCTATTTCATTACATCAAATAATAAATTTTAATACGGTAATCAATGTCTATGACCAGGGGATTCGGTTCCACATGGCGGCGGTCGACGGTTACGCGCTAGATTCCTCCTTCCTCTAGCTTCTGGCGGCGATTGTTCTTCCTCTGGTGGTGATTGTTGTTCTTCCGGTTCGGCGTCTGGTTGTCGAACTTGGGACGATGATCCACCTTCAAAGAATAGTGTATGTGGAGGTGTTTACATCATGAACGGCGAGGGTGTTTGAAAGCCATGCGTTGCTGGTGATTGGTAAAAAGGAGAGCTCCCCGACGGCCCCTCTTGCGACCCCTCCTGCGCCGCTGCCCTAGTTATCGGTGGTCCGCTTGGCATAACAGGAAATGGAGCTGATCTGGGCATTTGGCTCCAACCTACCATAGGATTCAGAAAAGGATACATGTACGGGTTAGGGTACATATAAGGGCTAGGAAACACACCTGGCATCATAGGGAAAGGCGATTGCATCGATATCATCTGTTGAATTGCGGCGTCAGGTGACTGCGTCGGTGCTCTCATTGGGGCCAGTGATTGCATGCCCGCTGATGATGCGTCGGGTGACTGTCTGGGCCTCGTTGAGGGGCTGCCTTCGAAGTCTTCTCCTCTTGGATTTAGAGGCCCTCGCCTTCCTCTTCTGAGACGTAATTGCCGTTGCCTCTCCTCTGGCTTAAGTAAATACGGCTTCCCATGGATCCTAAACCATGGCATGTATTCTAGAACGCACGCTAACTCCGGAACGATGATTTCTTCCTGAGTAGGTGGATATTCATACCGATTTTCCCACATTTCTGTGTACTCTGACCAGTATCTAGGCCAATCTGTACCTAATAGCCGAAGGTCGATTTTGTGGTGATCGTCAAACACCTCAGGGTCCGCAGGAATCGGTTGTCTACATCCAAACTGTCGTAGGACTCTATCTGTCTGGTGGGGCTCCACGGTTGCATAGTTGATCAACACCACTTTCGCGTGCCAAGCGTTCGGATTTTGTAAAAACTCTTCCGGGATTACTGCCCGGATTGCCGGATCCTCGTATGGTGTCCATTGAAACTACATGAACATGATAGAAATATCAGTTACATACATAATACTAAATACTAAATACTATATACTATATACCGGTCCCACTAGCGAATGTATGGAAATATCTATTTGCAATAATACTTACTTCTGCTTCCGACCGTTGCTCCAATAAAGCCGTATATCTTCAAGTTCGAGACGGTAATCCACGATAACTTGCGGATGGTTCCACCTAATTAAATAAATTTTTAGCATACTTTTATTCTTACAAAATCTACATAACAATTCCAAATTGTAATATAAAATTTACCTCGTTACGAGTGGGAATGTATGTGGGTGGTTCACTCGAGGACATAGAAATGGAAAGCGAAACTGTGCCCATGATTGCGATGAGTGACAGACAACCTCCAATGTTTGCTCTCCTCGGTCGCGTCGCCCGCACATCTCCGATATAATGTTGCCAAGACGGCGGACCCCAACTAAATTCACGGCTCCTCTAAAATCAACAAGTTTTAGCACCACCTTAGATGTACACGGCTCGTGGCGTGTCGGCATCGATAACCTCCAATGATTTGAAGAATGTATGATCGAGCATATCGGATTCTTTCAATTTGGTTGAATTTGCATTCAGATCGGGAAGGTGGCACGTAACCAGCCCATCTCCACCTTACCTCCATCCATTTTATCCGGAACAGCGCCCAAAAGCTCGTAGCACACCGCCTCCCAATTGCTAGATTGGGCAGACCCGGTGACTGGGTGCCCGTCCACCGGCAATCCCAATTGCAGATGGACATCTTCTAGAGTGATAGTGCACTCACCACATGGAAGATGAAATGTGTGCGTCTCGGGTCTCCACCTCTCGATCAACGCACTGATCAGTTTCGGCTCCAACTTGCATCCCCGGCCTACCGTCGCCACGTGCCAAAAACCCGCTTCCCGCAGGTAGTTCTCTACTAACGGTGATGGAGGACCATGCATATTCCAGATAGTGCATTCCAATACTCGATCTTCAGACTTTTATAACAAATAATAAATTAATAATTTTCTAAAAATACATAAATAAAAATATCTTAAATAATATTTAAAATTTAAATTTAATACTTACCATTTTCATTTGCTCCACCGATATGTGATTCCTATCAAGACGAATCAATGATCCGGCCATTGATGAAAATATAAAAAAAATTTAAAATTATTTTAAAAAAATATAAAAAAATTTGAAATTATTAAAAAAAATGAAATTGAGGGGAAATTGAAATTTAATATGGATTTGAAAGATTTTTGGTATGAAATTGAGAGGATTTTGAAAGGAAATTGAGAGTTTAAGAGAATTTTGGAAGGAAATTGAGATAGGATTTGTTTGTGAAAAATAAAAGGGGTGGGGGGTTTTATAGTTTTTTATTTTTGACCGTTGGGGTACTGTTCACGTGCAGGGGACATCGCGTCCACGTCAGCAGGTCGCGCTGACGTGGACGCGATGTCCTGACACGTATCCTGACATCGTGCTGACGTGGACGCGATTCCTCGGAAAATGGACCATTCCGGTAAATAATAAAAAAATCGGCCCATTTTGGTAAATTTTGAAAAAAAACGACTTTTTTGGGTAAATTGTCTAATATTAACAACCTTCATTATTTTTACCAACAAACTTTTTAAATGCATCTTGTTTGAGTATGACTAACCATTAAATGCTTTTTATAGAACTAAACATAAATTTTAATTAATATAAAACTCTAGTTTTTTTTTTTATATTATGCTTAAAATTTCATTCAAATTAAAATTCAATTGAATTAGTAGTAATGTGATTATCTATACTTGAAATATTATAAATATATTATATTATTAATATAATTATGAAGTACGTATGTGAAAGAGTCCCTACAAGGATTATGTACATCATAGACCTGATCATGGGCCAGGTCATCCGCCTAGGCTCAAAGCTCGCCCGAAAAGTGAGAGGGTTTAAGTAAAAATATAAGCTCAAAAAATGAGCTTGGAAAAAATAAAGCTCATTTTGCTAAATTTTTTGGCCCGAGCCTGTCCCGAATTTGCTTAAATTTTTGTTTCACTATTGTTTTGCTACTGTTTACTGTTGTTTTGTTGCTATTTGCTATCATTTTGATGTTGTTTTGTTGCCAGTTTGTTATTATATGGCCACTATTTTGTTGTTATTATTTAGCTATTGTATAGCTCTTATTTTATTATTAATTTTACTACTATTTTAGATGCATTTGCTTGTTAAGTTGTAATTATTTTAGTGTTATTTAAGTATAAAGACGTTTTTAACGTATTTTCAATTTATTGGGAAACATTTATTTTAATATTTTTAGTGATGTATTATATTTTTTATTTAAGTCGAGCTTGAACAAAATTTTAGGCCCATTTTTCAAGCCGGGACAAGCCCGGACCTAGAAAATGAATCTAAAATTTTACATTAGTCCAACCCATGATCATATCTAGTACACTCTTATATATACTTAACATGATTATCTATAGTGAAGTAATATTATATATATTTATAAATATATATTATTATACTTAACACGATTATCTATACTTTTATCAATTATATTATTATATTTAAAATTATCTAAATCTTGATAAATTATTTTAAATTAAATTGTAATTATATTTAGATATCAATTTAATAATATGATAGAAAAAGTATTCTCATCCATATTATATATTTATATTTTTATCAATTATATTATTATATTTAAAAATTATTTAAATTAAATTATAATTATTAATTTAGTAATATGATTAAAAAATAATATTTTCTTCGATTCATTTTTTTAAAAACTCGTAATTTTATATAGATTATAGATTAATTAATAATTAATAATTAATAATTTATCAAGAGAGAGATTCCCCTTTGGCTATTCGTTTGAGTGGATAAGACGCCATCAAAGCCGTCTGTTTTTAACCAGGCAATCTATTGGTGTTAACAAAAGCGTCATGTGTTGCTCTTGGAAACACTCGATCCTTTACTTTTGCTTTTGGCGCCAACTCCGATCGCATTTTTTTCGTCTAAATTGAAAATTTCTCTGGTTAAGTAGTCATTTTAGAGTCGATTCAGAACCCTAGAAAAAGAGAGATAGAATGGCGTCGGGTGCCGGAAAGTGGTCGGCGGAACAGATCGATGATTACGAGGCGTTAATTTCGACGACCGATGTGGAGCTCTTGAAGAGAGCATGGCGTAATGAGAAAGCGTCTCCTGAGATCCTTCCTTTCGAGGAAGCTCTGCTTAAAAGAGCTAAAGAGCAGATCCAGTTGATGGTATTATTTCTCAATCTCATACATAACCCTCTCTTTCTGTTTGTTTTTCGGGAAATTCTACATTGACAAATAAAGATTAACCTATAATTATTTTCAATTATACGTTTCTATTTTTTTTTGTTTGCTTCTATTTACGTTATTTACTGGAATGTCGAAACGTTTTCGATCTGGATTTTTTTTAATATTTAAGAGAGAAGTTAATCTTAATTGAATACTTGTAGGAACTGATTTTGAGATTAAATTGAAAGTTAACCTATTGTAACATGTTAATTAAGGTTTACAATTTTCTCAATAGGTAGAATTTAACTCTATAGTTGCAATTTCAGCTTTAGTGCCCAAGACTTCTCCGGATTTTGAACCCGATGAAAAAAAAATCAAAGTCCTGTCGAAAAATTATTCCTTTTCTTTGAGACTGAATTGGTGCAAAATTTGCAGGAGGAAACAGTAGACGACTTTGCAGAAAGTGGTCATGATCCTCTCATTGCATCACTGTATCAGATGGACCTGGATAGGGCTCAATTTTTGCTGAGATCTTATCTTCGGGTTCGGCTGCAGAAGGTGGACTTCTAATTCTTCCTGTCTGTTTTCTTTTGGTTGTATCTTCAGCTTGTGTTGTTCCTGGGAATGCTGAAAAATGATACTATTCTTCGAATGGAGTTTGAGATCAATTGAACCATTCTGGTTCTGCCATTTACTGATTTCTGTATGAATTGCTGCCTGAAATCTCTTATATTTTCTCATTGAATTTCTGGGTCATGGTGTTGGTGCAGATTGAGAAATTCATGTTTCATATCTGGAAAATGGATACTTATAGGAACCGGCTTTCAATAGAAGAGGAAAAGTTTACCGAAAGGTAAAAGGCTCTGAGAGTTGAATTATATTTATTAAGTTTATTTGGCAAACTTGGTTTAAAACTCCATATTCTGGGTATAGATGAGCATCTTAATATATCCGAAACGTTATCTTTAAAACTTGATTTCATGGTTTCAGGTGTATTCGTGATATTGGGAAACATCTTGAAGAAACTGTTCTGTCAAAATTGCCTGATAATTATCAGTCTGTATTAAAGCAGTCGATTATAAGTGAAGAAGATGATATGGGTAATTGAAATAATCTTTTCTCCAACATTTACACTTCCTTGATAAGGCATCACTTTTCCTGTTCAGGTTTCATCTGTGCTTTGGAGTTAATAGTATGTGGTGCTTGGAATGACTGGCATGATTTTTCTTGAAGTATCATGTCCAGTACACATGGGGATATGATCTTAGAAATATATAGAAAAAATCAGAAGAAAAAAAAATATAGTCATGTCAAACAAATACTTGAGTTTGAGTAACATAACTAGAAAGTAATTCATATACATGTATTTTGTTTACTTTCATTACATTGCAATTTGTAACTAGTTCTTTCTTAGGTTTACACCTTAACAGGCTTTAGTTTGTTTTTCTTGAGTGATTTCTGTTCAAGTACTAGGAACTTGTGGTTGATTTGAAAACAAAGTCCACTCATTGACTGCAATTTTGTTTACAATTTGCCTATTGATTATTGATTTATGTCTATGATTTTCAGTTCCAGAGCCACAACTAGACACATTTGTTGTTGCCAAATGCGAGAGAGCAACAAAGCCTTTGTACCTTGATGGCAGCAGGCAATCTGCAAGCTTTGATAGCAGGCAATTCGCTATTCTCACTTGTTTATAGCTTCTGCTCTTAGAATTAGTAAATGCCATTCCTTTCCAGTTTACTAGCTAACAAAACTGTTACCGTTCATCTAGCAGGGATGACCACTTTCAAATGGTGCCTGGAGATCTATGCATTTTGCGTTACAGGCCCTTTCAAGAGGAACTGATGAGTGGAAATATCAGTTTAGTTTAAGAGCCTACCTAATTTGTAGCAATAGCAGCAATATAAAGACGGTATAAAAAACTGATTCTGACTTTTACAATTTGTAAATACGAATTTGTTCTGCATCTAAGATTTCTGGGTACTTGGTAGTTGGTAGTTAGGCACGCTGTTGAAATTTGGAACATACATGGTGATGAGGATTCTTTGAAATTTAAGCTTCCATGTCTATGCATTTAGATGTTGTTATGTTTATTTTTTTGGTCTGATAAAAGTTTAAGTGACGGGGGTTCTCTCAGTTGAGGGTCGTGACATGCCACTGGATTTATAGAGGGTGAAAGACGTACTTGCTGATCAGTCATCAAATAAGATAAGACTGTTTATTATTAAATTCATTACCAAACTGGATTTATAGAGGGTGAAAGATGTTGGTAGTTTATTTTTATTGTTATATCACTATTAAGTTTTTTTTTAAAATTTTAAAATGTCAAGATTTTAACAGTGATAATAACTGAATTTAAATTTTAAATCTAAAAATAGAGGACTATATTCTTAAAAAGTAAAAATAGAAAACTTAAATTTTAAATGTACAAAATGTATAAGACTTAAAAGCATATTTTAACTTTCAAATACAACCTTAAAATTTACATAACTAATCTTTACACCTTGCGCACCCATATATATATATATATATATATATTATTTTATTTTATTTTATTTTATTAAAATATTAAATTTCAGTTTTGTTGTTTTTAATAGGCTTAAATTTGAGATTTAATCTATATACTTTAATTTTAACATAATTTAGTTTTATATTTTTATAATGTTATTTCGGGGTGAGCAAAACTCGATTTGACTCGAAAAAATCGAAAAAGAATTCGAATTTTGAGTTAAACGAATCAAGTTTAGTTTTTGAATTTGAATAAGTCGAATAATTCAAATAAACTGAACACCAAATTATAATATTTTATATTTTTATTTTTCCCAAAACTTTTACTCCTCTCCCATCCTACTCCCGTCTACTCCAAACTCATTTCCCCCTAAATTTTTATTACCTATTTACTTTTCCTCTAAAATTTTACTCTTTCAACGTTCAAAACTTTTTATTTTCTTTCTCAATTTTACTTCTTATCTTTACTCCCAAATAAAAAGCATCTAAAAAAATTCTCTAAACCTAAATAATAATAATAATTTTATTTATATTTACTATATATATATTTTA
Organism: Gossypium raimondii; assembly: GCF_025698545.1. Taxonomy (NCBI): domain Eukaryota; kingdom Viridiplantae; phylum Streptophyta; class Magnoliopsida; order Malvales; family Malvaceae; genus Gossypium; species Gossypium raimondii. The sequence goes on along the minus strand of NC_068574.1, from coordinate 48,385,523 downwards.
AATTAGATTTCACATTTTGTACTATTTATATTACTGAATTGTTTAATCATATTAAATATTTATAAATTTATGTTACAATTGAATTGTTGATGATGTCATAAAATATTCGTGTTAAATTTTTTATTAAAAATCACATTTTTACATTTAATATATTTTTAATTTTAAAATACAAGTGACAAGAATCAGAAGATAATTGAAGCAACTAAGCAAGCAAAGAAGGTAGCCCATATATAAAAGATTAATAAATAAATTATGAGGGGATGAAAGTTAATAACAAATTTAATTATAGTGGGCAAATTTGATTACGGTGGGTGATAGTGGTTACAAGGACCAAAAGGCATTTTTAAAAAAAAATTAACTCCAACAAATATATTTGATTCAAATTCTATCTCACTCGACTTGATTCGAGAAACTTTTAAATCAAGTTAGGATGATACAATAGAATTCATCAACTTGATTAACTAGAAATTTTTTCATTCGATTCGATTCGATCGAGCGCTCACCCATTGTTATTAATAAATTCAAATAATAATTATTATTAATTTTTTGGTTAAATCATTATATTTAAAAGTGTTTGAAATTGACACGTGGCTTCCCATTTTTAAAGTTTATGTTGTTTTTTACATCATAAGATAATGGTCAAATTTTAATTTTGACCTCAAAATTATGTTGAAATTTGAAATTTAATCTATATATTTTAATTTTGACATAATTTAATAAATATATAATTGATTAGTCTAAATAGTTAATATTATTAATTATTTCAATAAAAATACAACATTAATTTTTCTTAAAATAATAATTCCAACAGCAAAAAAAATATTTTGTCTATTTAAATGAGTACTTTAAAAGTCTTTATACAGTGTTATTTTTATTTTTGGTTTTTTCACCATCTTGCTGTTTTTGGCAACCAGGGAAGCGGATGGTAAACGAATGACCTTGGAGAAGGAGCGTGAGCCAAGTATTCATCAGCTGGGTCGAAAAGCCGATGTCGGAGCTAAAAATGGTATAGATCTAACGGCAGAAGATGATTCTGATATAGACTGGGTCGCTTCCAAGAGTACGCTTACCCGTCACCACAGTTATATGAGCGAAACCCGCCCTTTCCCTCATCCGCTTCCGCACCCCCGAGTCACCCACAAGCAGCGAAAGTGATCAGCTTGCTAGTTTCTCTACAGCTTGGTTTGAGCTTTACCCAATACAGTTTGCCTGAGAATAAAACCGGAAATTAACATGTTAGAGTAACCTAAAAGCATAAACGCATACGTATATGCATACGAACATGTTAAGTTTCCTTAAAAAAATCAGTATGTATTAAGTTATATGAACTATATGCATATGAAAATCTGGGTCTGTAGCTACTTGGTTAAGATGTGTAATCTGCGTAATACAATCTGCATGAAATAAAGAGCAAGCTTACTTAAATTAATGGAGTTTTCTTATGTCATATTCTTGGACAAGCCTTTGTTCCTCGAACAAGAGAAGCAACATGATAAATCCTAACTGATTTTACTGTGGAAACATAAAACTATATACAGTGATATCTACCTGTAAGGACCTCACTTTTCTTGTTTTGGATTCGGGAATTAAATCTGATAAGTCATTCGTCTCACTGCTGGGAACACCTAATTGATTTTCTTTTCTTTTTTTGATGATTAATCAGCTACCAAAAATATGTTATTATTGGAACAAGATTTCGCATCCAAAAAGTAGAGACGAAAAAGATTACATCCCATAAAAAGCATTCTTTTTGCTTGTAATTGATTAGCACCATTCCATTTCAGACAAATTCATCTGGTTTTAGCTGCCAAAGCAGCGACCATCACTGCTTGTTCAGTTGTGAGAAAGACCAATATCTTGAACACACAATTCATGAATCTTAGTTTGATTTATACTAGCTGGTAAGAGTGCATTAGAAAATGAGAGAAGGATAAAATTCATTCATGTCTCAAATCAATACATCAGTTTTGTATTTATACACTAAGATAACAAAGCAAACGGAGGCTCAACACACTGTAACAAATTGCAACAGAATCATAACCAGTTAAGCTAACTAATTCAACTGCTCTCTAGTTGCTAATAGAGTGAATCTCCAGCTTTCCTGTTTCTTACAAAAAGACCCTTTCGTAACAGGCCACACCATAGAATCGATTGGACTTGTGTACTTGTTGAATTGAATTGAAAGTCCTAATTCATTTTCATTTATAAAATTACAATCGCTTTTACATAATTTCCAGTATTAGTGCCCTTGATCATGGGTTCGGTCGAAACAATGCAAATTTTTATAGTTTAAAATTTTGCCTAAGCCTAAACCAAATTAAAAATGTTAAACTTGAGTTTGGTCCAGCTCGATTGTATTAAATTTTTTTTATATAAAAACAAAATTAAAAAATATAATACATCAAATACACTACAAATATTAAAATAAATATTTTTCATCAAATTAAAAATATATTAAAAAAAATCTTTAATACTTAAATATCATTAAGATGCAACTTAATAAGCAAATGCCTCTAAAATAGTTGCAAAATTAACAATAAAACAAGAGTTATATAATATCTCTAAACAATAACAACAAAATAGTAGTAATATAATAGTAAAATGACAGCAAAATAACAACAGAAAAAAAGTTTAGGTTAATTCAGATCAGGTCAGACCCGAGCCAAAAAATCTTGCTCGAGGCTTTATTTTTTTGTCCAAATTCATTTTTTGGGTTTATATTTTTTCCCTAACTCTCTTACTTTTTGAGTGGACCTTCGAACTTGGATAAATGACCCGACTCATAATCAGGTTTAACACCAAATCTTATAAAAGCCGAACATAAATAAAACTCCCCATGTCAAAACAATCCCAAAAATAAAAACACAACACATTACAAACAACCCATCTTGAGGGACAATTAGTAATTCAATTAAAATCATTTTAACAAATTTTTTTAAAACATTGACCTACTAAAATTTTATAAATTTATTTTGAACCCTCAAAATTTATAGCTTCATCCTGCTTCACATAACAGCGAAAAAAAGGCCTCCTGACATCATTGAATGATTAAAGATGGGTTTGGATGGACGACTGGGTGCGGTGCGGTGCTGTGTGTTTACTTTTTGTCCCACGTTACAGTATCGCTACAATATCTAATCTCACCGCCACCGCTGTTTTTACACTAACCGCAAGTAAACGTACCGCCCTTCCAAACCCATCCTAAAACCAGTACAACTTAGCTTAGAGTCGCTAAAAGCATGTCAAAGAACTTTCATAAAAAACAAAAGTCATCAAACTAAAATACTAGAACTTAAAGTCTGAAATATCTCTTTCTTTTATGGAGACAATACCTCACGTGTAATTTGAATCAATTTTTAGTTTAGAAAATTAGAGACGAAAAAGTGGTTTTTATGTAGATTTCCCTATAAATCAAATCAAGCAGCACCATGTTGAGCACCATTAAATTCACCATCTCAAGCACGACACATGTTGGAAAGAAAGAAAAGCTTTGAAAACATGTGATGAAGGCACATACTTCGTGGGCTTTGAAATTGCAAGTTTCTCGCAAAATGTTCCCCCTTTTATCTCCCAGTATGATTCAAAACCACTTCTCTCTAATGTGTCAAACATAGCTATATTATATAGCTACAATGAAGTGGATATTAACACTGATTTGATGGCATCACATCCGAAATTCAACCGCCATTTCTGGGTTATGTCTCCTTTGCTACTTCATTTTCCATATATATCTAGATTTTCTTTATTATAAGTGTTATAGAATTAGAGTATAAATTTATACATTGGTTAATACATGTATAAGTACATGATAGCCAATGATGGAATTTATTAAACTCAAACAGGGAAACCTGAACATAAGGCCAAACATACCATAAACGAAAACATTGAACGACACTTAAGAATCACTTCTACGAACAAAGAAAACACACCACAAAGAAAACACACCTCTCAATAATAAAACCAACAGCAACACGAAGCCCCGACAATGAAACACACCAAAGAATCACGAAAATTCCATCAAAGTAAATTTCAAACAATCCCCTTCATGATCGTATTATATGCCATTTTTTTATTGAAAAGTTTTAGTATTCAGTCTTTATGTAAAAAAGAGATTTTTTTCATGTAAATTAGCATTTATGTCATGTACTTAAAAGTTACATCCGACCAATTAGTTCAATCAGTTAAACCAAAAAATTAACTGGCCTAATTGTTCAACCATATAAATTGAACCAAAAAGTTAGAGAAAAAACCTAAAACTCAAATCCCAAGAAAAGTTAAAATGGGTAAAATTAGACATTTTTATCAATTTTAAGCTATTTTCATTTTATTTTGGTTTGTTTTCATGTTCTTTTTTTAAATCAAGTTTCATCCTAAGTTTTCTAGATTAGCAAATGAAATTTTAAAATTACGTTAAATTTATTTACCAAACATAGCTAGTATCTCTCCAAGTCTATTCCCTTCAGTCCAGAAAGCTGTTGTCTCCTTCTAGGATTGCAACTGTGATGCCCATAGAAAATGGTGATTTCTACGGTGTTCGTAGTAACATCTTTATTAGGAAAAATCTTCCAAAACCAGGGTATGGTCATTGGTGAATTTATTTCAAGAAAAAGAAACAAAAGGAGGATTGAGGATGCAAAATTTTTTCTTGAACCGTAAAATTTTTTTACAAAACTTAATAAATCAGGATCTGTCATATAAAATAATCAAGAACAAAACTAAATACAGAAGCGTACTTGAATTCATTAATTTCTTGGAATCTTTGGTATTTGTGATTTTGATATTCCAAATTAGCACACTAGTAATTCAGAGAAAGTGACTTTCTCTTTTCTAAAGATAGATATTAGAAAAGTTACGTATGCGTAATTTGAGGACCATAACCATAATATATAACTTTTACACATTAACCCTAATTTCTAATCAATCTATCATCAATTAGAAATTAGTTATTAGTGTATCTACACATATTTGGCTCATACTTTATTTAATAATTAAAGCCCAATAAACCTTAACCAAATTAGATCACTTCTAATTTGGGCTAATCTTTTAAGATAGTAAATAATAACATGTAAATACTATTATTATATATATGTGATCTCCATATTTTATAACAGAAACAACAACAATAGTTGCTCGTCTTGAATTTTGGATTAGTGTTAATGTTCCAAGGTTTAACAACAATAGAAGATCCTTCTAGTGAGGGAAATAATAGAGAATCATCACTTTCTAATATGCGGGTTAGCATGCAAGAAGAAAACATTAGATGGTGTTTGTTGAAGGTAATTTTGTTGAGCACTTCAAAAGTTCAATGACTACTATTGGAAAGTTTGATCGTGCTGAGGAGATAAGAATTTGGTGGAGTTTGAGATTCACAATGAAGAAATTAAGATGAAAAGGCCTCTTTGCTATAGGCTATTGAGAAGGAAGAAGATGCTTCAATTGATGTGATTCATGCGTGGAGAAAAATGCATTGTAGAGAATGTAACATCCCAGTGCTTTGACCTGATATTCGGGTCAAGTATGGGGGTGTTACAGTGAACATAGCCTTATCAGTTTGGAAAATGTCTTACGGAAAAAAAATCAGGACATTTTACATGAATAAGGGGGTAATTTTACTTTGACTTGAAAACATTTTACATTGACTATCCTATTTTACATGAAGCAAGCATCGGAAAAGGCTAAAAATATTTTCCAAAAAAGCTTTTACATTGAAACAAACGGAGCCTAATTTTGAACTATTTTCATTTTGTTTTGGTTTGTTTTCATGTTTTTTAAAGCAAGTTCCATCCTACCAAGTTTTCTAGATAATCAAATGAAATTTCAAAATTACATTGAATTTGTTTATCAAACATAACTAGTATCTCTCTAAGTCTAGTCCCTTCAGTCTAGAATGCTGTCGCCTCCTTCTTTCAGGATTGCAGTCGTGATGCCTATAGAAAATGGTGATTTCTATGGTGTTCGGCTGTAACATCCCGGTTGGGGAAAATCTTCCAAAACTAGGATATGGTCATTGATGAATTTATTTCAAGAAAAAGAAACAAAAGGAGGATTGAGGATGCAAAAAAATTTTCTTGAACCGTAAAATTCTTGAACCGTAAAATTCTTTTACAAAACTTAATAAATCAGGATCTGTCATGTATAATTATCAAGAACAAAATTAAATGCGGAAGCGTACCTAAGTTCATTGATTTATTAGAATATTTGTTGTTGTAGATTTAATATTCCAAATTAGCACACAAGTAATTCAGAGAAAGTGACTCTCTCTTTTCTAAAGATGAGATATTAGAAAAGTTACATATGTGTAATTTGGAGACCATAACCCTAATATATAACTATTGCACATTAACCCTAATTTCTAATCACTTACTATAAATTAGAAATTAGTTACTAGAGTATCTACACATATAATATTTGACTCATACTTAATTTATTTAATAACTAAAGCCCAATAAACCTTAACCAAATTAGATCACTTTTAATTTGAGCTAATCTTTTATGATAATCAATGATAACATGTAATTACTATTATTATATATGTGATGTTCATATTTTCTAACAATCTCCAACTTGGACCACACACATATATATTAATTACTCTATAATTAAATGGCATTCTATAATTAAATGTCATTATATAACCTTATGAGCTCAAAATTTTACTATCATATCCAAAAGGTATTCCGAACAATCTCGTCCATTAATTATGTTAATATAGAACCAATCAACTTTAGTTACATATATCACAATTAAATTCATCCTTGATCACGTATATTAACATAGCCAAATGACAAGATCAATTATGAATGTGTAGCATGGGAACAACATACAATGTGAACCAAACATGCTTATTTCCAATTGATCCTCCTTAAACTTAAGTGAGGCCAGTATCAAACAGAGTGAATAAACTGAATATTTCATTTCTGATAAGAAAATAACCAAATACATAAATGTCTGAAAACAATCATAAAGCAAATAAAATACAAACTCCCACTAAACTATGATGTCCTCAAATAATATAGCACCCATATGAGTAGTGTGCTCACGTAAGACCTTGGGTGATAAAGCTTTTTGTGAGCGGATCTGCTATCCTGGAGTTTGTCCCAATGTACTCTATAGATATTTGTCCACTTTGTACTCCCTCTTTCATAACTAGAAACTTTATGTCAATATCTTTTGACTTAGATGAGCTCCTATTGTTGTTGGAATACAACACCGCTGACTTATTGTTACAAAATAATTTGAGTGGTCTTTCTACATTTCTCCAACATGCGTAGCCTAGCGACAAATTTTTACAACCATATTCCATGATTTGATGCCTCATAGCATGCTACAAACTCTGTTTCCATAGTGGGAGAAGCTATAAGTGTTTGTTTGACACTTTTCCAGGATATAACTCTTTCAGCTAACAGGTAAATATAGTCTGATGTAGATTTCCTGCTATCTTGGCACCTAGCAAAATTTGAATATGAATACCCTACGACCTCTAAATGATCTAATCTCTTATAAGTGAGCATGTAATATTTTGTTCTCTAAAGATACCTCATAAACCTCTTGGTTGCTATCTAATGGTCCATACCAGGGTTACTTAAATATATGCCTAACATCCCAACAATGTATGCAATATTCAGACTCGTATATACTTGAGCATATATTAAACTCTTAACAGTTGATGCATAGGGAATCTTTTGTATTTCCTAAATTTTAAAGTTAGTTTTAGGGCATTGAGTAAGACTAAATTTGTCTCTTTTAGCAACAAGAGTGTCATCTGGTCTACAACATTGCATGTCAAACCTTTTGAGTACTTTATCGGTATAGCTCTTTTGTGAAAATTCAAGAATACCCCGAGATCGGCCTCGATGTATATGAATTCCTAAAATAAAATAGGCATCCCCAAGATCTTTCATCTCAAAATGCTTAGATAAAAATCTTTTGGTTTTGTGCAATAAGCCTATATCATTAGTGGCAAGCAAAATGTCATCAACATATAGAACCAAGAATATGCACTTACTCTCACTGAATTTGTAATACACACAAACATCAACAATATTCATTTCAAAACCCATGAGACAATTACTTGATGAAATTTGCCCCACCATTGACGGGAAGCTTGTTTAAGTCTATAGATAGATTTTGTTAATTTGTAAACCATATTCTTTGGGTCTTCCGACTCAAATTTTTCTTGTTGCACCATATAAATTATTTCTTCAATGTTGCCATTGAGAAATGCAGTCTTAGCATCCATCTGATGTAACTCAAGATCAAGATGAGAAACAAGTACCATGATTATCCTAAAAAAGTCTTTCAATGAAACTGAAGAGAGTCTCTATAAAATCAATACGCTTTTTTGAGTATATCCTTTAGATGTAAGACACATTATACCTTTCCACATTACCATTTGTATCTCTCTTGGTTTTAAATATTCATTTACAACTAACTATTTTTGCACCTTCAGGTAATGAGATAAGTTCTCAAACTTTATTGTGTTGCATATATTTACACTCTTCTTGCATAATATCAATCCACTTTTGAGAATTAAGACTTTTCATGGCCTGATGAAAGTCGATTGGATTATCTTCCATTGTTCCATTTTCATATCCATGTTCTTGGAGAAATACAACATAACCATCTGAAATAGCATTTCTCCTCTCTCTCCTGAACCTCTCTTTAATGACACTTGTTCTTGAGGTTGTTGAGTTTTTTCTTCTGGAACAATTACCTCATATTGAATAGAGAGTTATTCAATGTTTTCTTGTTGAGGTTTTGGATTCACTTCTTGATTAATGATAAGTATGAGGGCCCGAACATCGTCAAAAGTGATAGCAGGAACTGAGTTAGAATCAAATTCTTCTTCAAAAATAATTTCTCTAACCTTATTTCTCCCTCCAAACTCAACATCCTAAAAAAAATGTTGCAGTTTCTGTCTAAAAATTATTTGTAATTATGAGATCATAAAACTTATAGCCCCTAGATCACTTAGAATAACCAGTAAAGTAGTTGCTCACTATTTTGGAGTCCAATTTCTTTTCATGTGGCTTATAAGGCCTTGCCTCAGCTAGACATCCTTACATATAAAAGTGCTTTAGATTAGGCTTCCGACTTGTCCAAAGTTGATAAAGGACGAGAAGGATGAATGTGAAAGTTATCAAAGTCGCGGATTTGACTTAGGGCAATAGATGTTTAGAAAGAAACTTAGATTTTGACACAACCTGAAATAAAATTGAATCCAAGTTAGATAAAACAATTAACATAAATAACTAAAATAAAATAATAAATCAAATATTAATGAAGCGAATAAAGAAGATAAATGAAAAGATAGAGCGTGATGTGTAGAAGTCCTAATAAGCCTTAGAAACACGAAAAATCCACAACCCCTTTCAAGTGGCTCTAATTTCCCCTCCAAGATAGAAACCTTGGCAAGAAAAAGTTTAGAGACAATCCCCACAATCTAAAAACATTGTTAAAACTCTTCTAAAAGAAACTCAAGAGAAATTTTTGAAAAGAAAAACCTAGAGAAATTTTATTAACTCAAAAGAAAAATAGAATAATAATGAATTGTCTAAATTATGTACAATGCAAAGGCCTCTATATAGGCTAACTAAATAAATCTAAATAAAACTCATAAGTATACTAGAATTCTAATTTAATCTAAACAAGAAGTACTTTTAAACTAAACATTCTTGTTAACATAAAACTCTTAAATAACTTAAAATACTTAATAATTATAAAAAATTCAAAATAAAATAATAAGAGCTAATAAATACAATATTGGGCTCATATATAATAAAAATTAAGCCTAAAACCCAAACCCAATATGATTTAAACTTAAATTAAAAGCCCGAAATTCGTAATTCCCGTCATAATCTCATTCAAAAATTCTACTCACGCAATCTTCACAAAAATGGTCATAACTTGAGCTCCCACGCTCAAAATCGAGTCATTCAAAATGCGTTTCAAAGCTAAGAGATAGATCTTCAAACGCCATTAAGACATCTCAACACAAAAATGCTAGGATCCCATCCAAAAAGTTTTTGCAAGTGTGTTTATTTCCAAGCTTGAAAATTAGCAGTTTTGGTGATTAGAATGTAATAATTTTCACCCCATCTGTGCATGTATAATTCTCCCTTTCCTCAAAAAGATTCGTCCTCAAATCTTGTCTTTGATCGAATCCTGATTTGATTTGCTTAGCCTTTGACATTGCTGTTAGGCCTTGAGGTAGTGCGAGTCCATCACATTCATGGGTCTAAAATTTTTCCTTGAGACTCGCATCATTCCTCCTTCTTTAAGAAGATTCGTCCCTGAATCTTTAGATGCATAGAAAGAAAATGTATTAGAATAAATAACAATAGATTGAATAAAATACTTACCTAAGCTTTCTTGTGCGCCAAAACTATCTCCAGGATCAAAGATATGATTTTGATATCCCAAATCAGTATGACTCAAATATCTCTCCTTCAAAAACAAACCATCAACACTAGATAAAGAAATATTAGGCACATGAGTGTTCAAGTAAAAAATAACTTGTAACTTTCTTTGAATATGCATGGTCATCCATAAGAATTTCCAACGATGAGTCAAGAATTTTGTATAATTATAAAAATCAAGTAGTTTAATATTATTATGTAAAAATTCATATTTAGAGTTTAAGGTAGAAAATTTGTTGCACGATCAAATTCATGAGATTCTTTAATAAACATGTCGAATGAAACAAAAGTAAACTTTAAATACCTAGATAAACACATAAAATCAATTGAACTTTCAGACCATTGTTTATTGAAACTTAACCCACGAGAAAGCATGTCGTAAGGAAAAATAAAATCATGGCATACTTATCAAAAACATTCAAGGTATGCCTTCATATTTCAATTTCTGATGTATCATTATTTTTCTTACCTTTTAGTACTTGTGGAGAATTATTAATGTTCAACTTACCTCTCTCCCACGAGTAAAATTGTCTATCGATGGTAGAGTAATATACTTGAGAGTTCATCAATGGATCCTTGAAATCCTGTAACAAAGAAACACCACTAAACAAATTTAAGTTAGATTTAGTTAAAACATAATCATTCCTCACTTTTGTATGGGTATTTTCTTGCTTTTCATTTTCTTTTTCCACTTGAGAGCTCTCCAATTTTACCTCATATAGATTTTCACTCACCAAATTTAGACCATTAAGTGGACTTTTGTCACTAAAGGTCTCTTTTTTCTTTGTCATCATGTTCTCCTACTGAGATATATTGTACTGAATTGAATATTCAAAATACTCGTGAGAGGGATATGGGAAGTGAGGAACGAATCGGGGTGAAATAAAGGTTTCGAAATTACCAAATTTCTATTCTGAGTAGACAGCAACGCCTCAGCAATGAGTAATCTGATCTACTATCGAACCAAGCCGCAATCTATCGTGACTCCGGCCTCTACGTAATCCACCCAGTTGACAATGAACGGAAGGAATCCCCAAAACTATTTTGAAAAGACTTTACTTTGACGGCTACTAGACCCCAAGCAAAGAAAAAATGGGATTTTTATATCTATTTTTAGGGTTTCTAGAAATTAAATAAATGTAACAATGTTTTAAACTGAAAATTATAATTACATTAATTATAATAATGATTTCAGTAAACTATATATTTATTTGAATTTATATACTAACCAAATTCATGTTCTTATTATGCGTACAACAACCTTGTACATAATGTGTTCGATATTTGATTACCCAATTAAATTAATTCTATAATTAATTTAATTCAAGCGACAACCAAACATAATACCAACTATGTTTTATTCCGTTCATTTCAACCATAGGGTGTGACCCTGTAGGTTCTTGTAAAGTTAGCAATAATACTAGAACGATTCCAATGTTACAAACAATGAGTGGCACCTAGCAATGCATCATTGCTACCTAAGTCACAAGAAATCATGATTCGACATAACCTTTTTATGATTAACTTTTCATGTAATAATCCTTAAGTTCTTTATCTCTGGATTGGACACAAGTCATGGAATAATCACACTTGCATAGTCCATTCCATGTTCCTTGATATCTTAAGTAGACTATGATATACAAATAAGTATGACATCTCATATCAGCTTATTCGAGTATGGCCATGCATTTCTAGTCTCACTCAATCAAGTGGCCTAAGATATTACTCCCATTATGTAGGAGGGACTTATCCTATATCGATCAGCCATATCCCTCTACATAGATCGTGGTACATCCAACATCAGCCTTTATAGAACAACCGGTTACGGTGTACGTTTGACTGTATCAAAATATACAACTCACAATGTTGGGATTATGATGATCTCAAGTTTGAGGATCATATACATATTAATCACTATGAGTAATGTCGTGACAATTACATAATATTCCAAGAAACATACTCATAACGGGTCAGTCCAATATGTTGTTTATCATCAATCAACTACATGTTAGTCTTAATGCATTATTGTTGTCCTATCCAACAATAATACTTGACTAAAGACCTTTTAAGAATAATCATATTATTCTCGGGACATTATTATAAAACAGTTTATTTATACACACGAAAAGAAATCAAATAATAATGGTAACGCATATATATTAATAAACATAATAAATCAAGTATGTTATTACAACCATCTCATGATTGATCTTTGGGCATACTCTAACAATTTTTATTTCATCTAACTATATAGATTCAAGGAAAGAATTCTTATTATCATTTTTTTTCGGTTCACAATGTAACACCCCCAACCCGTATCCCTCACCGGAACCGAGTTACAGAGCATTACCGAAGTTTACAAATCAAACAAACAGAAATTTCAAACATTTCATATCATCAAAACAAGTCATCAAAGTATCATTTTAATCCAAATTATAAACATATCAAATTCAAATCAATTTTGCCTAGCTCATTAGCACTTAAATATAAAATTAAATTCACATGCACCTATATAGATTTAGTTGAATTTACCATGCCATAATATAACTTAAAAAACAAACACATATTTATACGTATAAAACCAAACATGCCAACACAAAAAATAACCTCATTTACAATCAAACCAAAAAATAACTATTATTTAAAAACCTTAGGTACATGCCAACACAAAGGATAACCATCACCACATTTGAGTTCAGGATCATTGTTGGATGTTGAATCGGCGATCAAAAGTGAAGTATCTAACTTACGCACGGGAAACAAAATCATACACTGAGTATAAACTCAGTGGTATTTCTATAATCTGAATATTTAAAGATAAGTCTCGATACATTATTTTCTAAAACCACTTGAACTTAATAAATCACTTATATAACATAAATTATCAAATCAAAACCCCTTTTTAAAAATCATATTTGACTCGTAAATATTAAATAATAATATTTACGAACTTACTCGTCAGATTTGGTGGCCCCGACTATAGTGCCCACTAAAAAACGGGTTGTTACACACAAAGTTCTCCATCTTCTTTGATCAACAAAATTCTCGTGTTGGCACAATCACGACTATAGTGCCCATGCCCTTTACACGTAAAACATTCAATGCCACGAGCTCTTTGTTGTTTTATTGAAAAATTAGTAGATATGAGCTGCTTGAAAGATGTAGAAGAATGTTTTGTAGGAGCCACATTTTTCCACTCAAAAGGTTTAGTCTCAACATGTTTTGGCAGCAACTTATTAATAGTATAAGAAGGTTTCAAATTCTTGAAAGTAGAATTAGAACTTTTACCTCGATAATAGTGTGATGCGCGAAATGGACGAGATTGATGTTGCTGAAATTGTTGCTCAATCTCAATTTCCTTGTACCATCTCCTCAGGATCAATATAGGTTTGAAGATTAAGAGCATTGGCTATCGAAACGTTCAAGCCATCTACAAATCACACAATGGTAGTTTCTTCATCCTCTCGTATATTTGCTCTTTGCATAAGCATCTCTATCTTCTTAAAGTACTCAACAACAGATTGATTACTTTGAACAAGGCGTTGAAGTCTCATTGAGACCTCTCTATAGTAATAAGAAGGATCGTAACGCTATCGCATCACTTACTTCAACTCGTCCCATGTTTCAATTACCCTTTCTCAGTTTCTTTGACGATCAATTCCAAGTTGAATCCACCAACTCAATGCATAATCTAAAAATCCAAGGGTCGACAGTTGGACTTTTTCCTCTTCCGAACATTTATAGTAACGAAACATAAGTTCAGTTTTTGATTCCCACTCACAATATGCTTCGGGATCATACTTCCCTCGAAATGGTAGAATGTTGAACTTTGGTTTAGTTAAAAAAATGTTGCATACAATCATTATTAACCAAAGTCTCATTATTTGTATAAGACTTGTCGAGCGTTATTCACACGAAGACGAGGCTGATCAACCTTATCTTCCCAAATACGATTTCGACACTCAATTTTGGTACTTAGACGTTCTAAATTTTTGTTGATTGTGTCTAGAATAGTGTCACGTTACTGATCTCGAACATATCTAACCTCTTGATCCCTTCTCAACTTCCCAATCATAGTATTACGAATCATAATGAAAACCTTAAAAGAACACAACACTCAAGAAAAGAATAATTAAGCAAACCTCACTGTTATGCATTCAGAAATAAAAATCAAATTCTTAATGAGGTAAGAAATAATCTTGCGAGTCTTTTAAAAAGTCTCTATATCAATCAATCAAAATGTATTAGAATCAAACTATCAAAGCAAACCTAATATCATTATGAGTCCAAAATTGGCTTAGACATCAAAGAATTCTGTTACATGGATGAAGGAATATGCAACGTTTTTTAACCTACTAACACAGGAGACAAGAAAGTGTTAGAATGCATAAACGAAAAAATAAAAAGTAAAAACAAATGAAAACTTAAAGCTAAGAGTCAATGAAAATTGCTGAAACTCGAAAACCTGAAAAATTGCGAAGCAATTTGACAAACTTTGTTCGAGGTGTTCTTGATTTCCAAAAATCACGAAATTAAACTAGAGCCTCATCAAATAATTTAGATCTAATCTCGAAAGTTTCGGCAAAAACTTTAACCCACAGAAATTTTTTATTTTTTATTTTTTTCGTTTTTTTTACTTTTTTCGATCACTTTTTTTGTGAGAAATATTTTTTATACTCTAAAATAGTGCCAAGAAATAGTATGTAAAATTTTAGATCGTTTGAAAATAGTTTACCAACTAAAAAATATTTTTTTTCTGAAAACTATAGGGATAAAAAAATTTGTTTTGAGGCTGTTTTCTAGAAATCAATTTATAAAAATAAAAAGAACACCTAAAACACCCAAATCTGATACCAAATGATAAAGGATGAGAATGATGAATGCGAAAGTGGATCGTAAAGTTTTTCAAAGTCGTAGATTTGATTTACAAGGCTCTAGACGTTCGGAAAGAAACTTGGATTTTGACACAACCTGAAACGAAATTGAATCCAAGTCAGATAAAACAATTAAAATAAATAAATAAAATAAAATAATAAATCAAAGATTAATGAAGCGAATAAAGAAGATAAATGGAAAGATAGAACGTGATGTGTAGAAGTCCTAAGAAGCCTTGGAAACACGAAGAATCCACAACCCCCTTTAAGTGGCTCTAATTTCCCCTCTAAGATAGAAACCTTGGTAAGAAAAGGTTTAAAGACGATCCCCACAATTTAAAAAGATTGTTAAAACTCTTCTAAAAGAAACTTAAGAGAAATTTTTGAAAAGAAAAACCCAGAGAAAATTTATTAACTCAAAAGAAAAATAGAATAATAATGAATTGTCTGAATTGTGTACAGTGCAAAGGCCTATATATAGGCTAACTAAATAAATCTAAATAAAACTCTTAAGTATACTAGAATTCTAATTTAATCTAAACAAGAAGTAGTTTTAAACTAAACATTCTTGTTAACATAAAACTTCTAAATAATTTAAAATACTTAATAATTATAAAAAATTTGGAATAAAATAATAAGAACTAACAAATACAATATTGGGCTCATATATAATAAAAATTAAGCCTAAGACCCAAACGCAATATGATTTAAACTCAAATTAAAAGCCCGAAATTCGTAATTCCCGTCATAATCTCGTTCAGAAATTCTGCTCACGCAGTCTTCACTAAAGCGGTCATAACTTGAGGTCCCACACTCAAAATCGAGTGATTCAAAATGTGTTTCGAAGCTAAGAGATAGATATTCAAACACCATGGAGACATCTCAACCCAAAAATGTCAAGATCCCATCCAAAAAGTTGTCGCAAGTATGTTGATTTCCCAGGCTTGAAAAATGGTAGTTTTGGTGATTGGAATTTAATAATTTTCACCCCATCTGTGCATGTATCAAAAGCTCATAAGGTGTTTTTGCAGTTACTTTAGTAGGTGCTCTGTTCAAAATGTAAGTTGTTGTCTTTAATGTTTCTCCTTAGAGGGACTAAGGTAAGGTAGAATAAGCTATCATGCTCCTTACTATATCCTTAAGAATCCTATTTCGTCTTTCATCTACACCACCCATACTAGGTGACCCTAGCATGGTGTACTGTGGGACAATACCGCATTCATCTAGGAATTTTGTAATTGGTCCTGGATGCTGTTCACTTGAGTCATTATATCTACTGTAGTATTCACCACCACGATCAAATCTGACATTCTTAATCCTTTTGTTGAGTTGATTCCCAACTTCAGCTTTATAAGCTTTGAACACGTCTAGAGACTGAGATTTCTCATGAATGAGATATAGATACTCATAACGTGAGTATCTTCTATGGACGTTATGAAATATTGTTGACCATTCCAAGGTGTCGTAGGGAATCACCCACAAATATCAATATGAATTAACTCTAAGACATCTGAAGATCTGTTGGCACCCAATTTCTTGGTTTTGGTTTGTTTCCCTTGATGCAATCGACATAGACATCAAAGTCTGTGAAGTCAAGGGACTCTAAAATACCATTGGACACAAGATGATCAACTCTACCTTTTGAGATATGACCTAAGCGCCTATGTCATAATGATGCTAAATTTTTCTTATTTGATTTGCGTTTAATACCATGTGATTCCACATGCAAGGTTTCATTATAAGATGCAACTATTTCTAGCAAATAAATGTTGTCATAAATATTTAAATAACTAGTTCATTTGGCTAATGCCTCTAAAGACAAAGGCAAGAAAAGAAAATATCAGAATGAAACTACTAAAGGTCCAGTTCAAAAGAAACAACAACATGTTACAAATTACAAAGAGTTGTTTCTTTTGTAACAAGTCTGCACACGTGAAGAAAAAATGTGTCAAATATCACACCTGGTGTGTAAAGAAAGGTATAATTCTTACTTTCGTCTATTCTGAGGTTGATTTAGCTTTAGTACCTAGAAACACTTGGTGGATAGATTCTAGTGCTACTACTCACATAAGTGTTTCTATGCAGGGTTGCCTGAGGTACCGAAAGCCAAGTGATGGTGAAAGACACATCTTTGTGGGCAATGGAAAATCAGTAGACGTGGAAGTAATGGGGCATTTTAGGTTGTTATTAGGAAATAATTTTTATTTAGATTTAAAAGGCATTTTTTTTTGTACTGTCTTTTAGAATGAATTTAGTTTCTATTTCTTTGTTGGAAAATTTTGGATATTATTGTTCATTCGGAAACAATCAGTTTAGTTTGTCTTCAAATCAGTAGAAGTGGAAGTAATTGGGCATTTTAGGTTGTTATTAGGAACCTTTCTTCCTCTTGCACACAATGAAAAATGAGCTCATTTAGAGTCCACTTCTCTTTTTGACAGTTGTAACTAATTTTAAATTGGTTAAACTGTGCAGGATGCGGTACCAAAACCATAAGAACAAGCAATTCCTCAGAAAGCTCGATTTTAAGTGCCTTAAGTCTTGAAGCAGCATGAAACATCTCCATAATGTACTTCCTCACGTTTCCTTGACCCTTATGCTTCATAGACATCAAAGAAGTCAAAAGTGATGTAATATCAACATTATCATTTTTGGCAAAATGTTTCTCAATTTCGTTAAGGAAACACTTAACTTGAGTAAACTCTTCAAATTCTCTGCCCCTAAAGGCTTTTGGAATGTTGTGCTTCATGATTATTAGACTCATGCAGTTTGAACAACCCTACCTCTCAAAAACCCTTTTAGCATTAGGGGTGCTTACCGTAGTGAGAGGTGCAGGTTGTTTTTCCATTGGTGCGCAATTTCTATGTCCATACAATCAAACACTATATTAGCAGATATTATGGTAGTAAAAGATGAACTAGCTGAATATAGAACAAAATAGATAAAAACAAGCTCACACCAATATTCATAAGTAAACAATAAATTCAAAATTGTGGCTAATCTCCTTTCAAGATATCAAACACAATATTAATATCAAGTCTTTGGACAGTAATATTAACAGTAAGTGATACTCTTGTTGTAACAATCAAACATTGACAATAAATTATGCCAAACAATGAATCAATCTTTGGACTAACTTATTGCTCACATAAAGTACCTTATAATTGTCACACATTTATCGTTATAGATGTTGTTGGAATTCTTCCAAATATTAACTTACCTTTGGGTCAATTAATAAACACATGAATCACAAAATAAATAATCATCTTGATATTTTAAATAAAGTAATCTACATAAAGAGGATGCTTTAGTGGCATTTTGTTTCAACTAATATATTTAAAATGTTAGACATCCTTAATTAAAACCCAAAGCCAAAATATGAATTTATTTGTTTCAAAATATTTCTCTTAACTTTGTCTTTCAATCAAATTAAAAGATAATAGTATATATATGTATTTATATACTTTTCAAAGCAACATACATCAAAGTTAAATATTAAAATCAACATCATAATAGTTGACATATCTCACAGTTCAAACTATAAATCATATCATCATAACTTAACTAAATATTTGAAATCTCCAAAACCAAATATTATTCAACCAAACTTAAAACCAATATATATGTTTATATCTTGGTAACATAAATAATTAAAATTTATAGATTAATATTAATAAAATTTAAAACAAGCAATCATGCACCAATAAAAGGAATCGAAGTAGGCGATACAATTAGTAAAATTCAACAGCAACTATGATGCAAAACATTAAGCATTAAAGATTAATTGACGTTGCACCAAAGCATTCCATTCAAATTTACGAAGCAACTATACGATAACCAAACATTTAATCTCACAAATAATATAATCAAATATATATGGTAGATAGTTTCTAATGAAACCCAAACCTGCACAAACTGTTATATATTTATATATAGCACAAACTGTGTTATATATATATATATATATATATATATATTATATAAAGTTTGTTTCAACCACAATAGATAATCACACCTATTTTCATAAATAATTAAATTGAAAATTCAAGATTAAAAGCTGTTAGAGTTGTGTGACCCAAATTTTAAGAGATTTCTTGCAAGTCAAGTTAAACAAAATATATTTTCTTTCTAGAAGATTTAGTATTTATTAGTATAATATATTTAGCATTTACTAGCATAGTTTATTTAACTTACTAATTTAGCCTATAAATAGGTTCTTTTACAACCTTAGAAAATACACCCATTAGATTAGAACTCATAACACATTTAGAGAATTTTGTGTTTACGTTTTGAAGATTTTTTTTGAGTTTTTAGGGGTTTAGTTTTTATCTCCAGCTTTTGTACTTTTCGTTCTTTTGCCATTATAGTAAAATTATCTTTATCCGTGATTTTTTATCCTCTTTGGAGGAGTTTTTCCACGTTAAATTTGTGTGTTCAATTTCTAAATTTATTCCGCTATTTTTGTTACTTGTTGCTTAATCGGGTCGATCCTAACAAGTGGTATCAGAGCTAGTTCAATTTTCATAGATCAGCCCGTTCAGAGATGACAACAACAATGTTTGAAATTGAGAAGTTCGATGGTAAGACAAATTTCAATCTGTGGCAGGTTCGGATGATGGCAATTCTAGTTCAAACCGGCTTGAAAAAGGTTGTTACCGGGAAAAAGCCTCAGAATCTAAATCAAACAGAATGAGAAGAGCTTGATGAAAAGGCCTTGTCTACAATCTATTTGTGCCTCGCAAATACGGTATTGTAGGAGGTATTGATGGAGAACACCTCATATGCCTTGTGGAAAAGTTTAGAAACTCTTTATGCGACTAAGTCTCTGGCTAACTGTTTAGTGTTGAAACAACGTCTATTTACATTTTGCATGAACAAAGGTGAGCTTCTTAGAGATCACATCAGTCAATTCATTACTCTTTTAAATGATTTAAAGAACTTTGAGGTTCCTATTGATGATAAAGATCAAGCTATGATATTATTGTGCTCTTTACCTCTTTCATACAAGTCTTTTAGGGATATCCTGATTTATGGTAGAGACAAACTCTCGTTCGAAGATGTGAAGGGTTATTTGTTGAGTAGAGACAAACTCGATAATGAGTTTGGTTTGGATAGCAAGAAAAATAGGCAAGCTTCCGTTTTTGTAGCATCAAATAAACGAGGCAAAATGTGTCACTATTGTAAAAAGTTAGGTCACGTCAAAGTAGATTGTTATAAACTGAGAAATAAAAGAGCTGCTGAGAGTAAAGAAGAAGATGTAGCTGGTGCTAATTTGGCCGATGAAAGCAGTGATGATTTCTTGTTAGTGTCAACGAGCGATAACTCCAAGCTCATGTTCGAGTGAATCCTAAATTCGAGATGTTCTTTCCACATGTGTCCAATAGAGAATGGTTCTCCACATACAGTTCGGTTGAAGGTGGAGTTGTGCGCATGGGAAACGATTCATCTAGTAAGGTAATTGGTATTGGCACTGTTAAAATTAGGATACACAATGAGACGATTAGGATACTTTCAGATGTTAGGTATGTATTTGATTTACGAAAAAATCTCATCTCCTTAAGTATTTTAGACTTGAAAGGATGCATAATCAACATCGAGTCGAGCGACATTAAAGTATCTTGTGGAGCTCTCGTTTTGTTAAAAGGTAAAAGAACTGACAGTCTTTATATTCTAGAAAGTTCTACAGTGACCGGTGAAATCGGACGCCCCTTGTCCGTTACGGAGTCGAAGTCAACTCGTTTGGAGCAGAGGTAACTTGGTCATAGGAGGGAAAAATGTATGACCATTTCGTTGAAGAGAGGTTCTCTTTTGGATATAGGTTTTGAAAAGTTAGAGCACTGTGTTCGTAAAAATCAGACCCGAGTTAGTTTTGATTTGGCAGTGCACAAGTCGAAGGCTAGAAGTCTTCCAGCTTCTAAGCACATATTTGACTTAGTTAATTCCCTGCATAGTTCAAAATAGGCCCGTGGCGGGCTTTAGCAAAGATGGCGTTGTAAGAATTCGTGTGAAGGTGGAGATTGTTAGGGTTGTGTGACCCAAATTCTAAGAGATTGCTTGCAAGTCAAGTTAAACAAAATATATTTTCTTTCTAGAAGATTTAGTATTTATTAGTATAATATATTTAGCATTTATTAGCATAGTTTGTTTGTCTTACTAATTTAGCCTATAAATAGGTTCTTTTACAACCTTAGAAAATACACCCATTAGATTAGAACTCATAACACATTTAGAGAATTTTGTGTTTACATTTTGAGGGTTCTTTATTTTCGGGGTTTAGTTTTTATCTCCATCTTTTGTACTTTTCGTTCTTTTGCCATTATAGTAAAATTATCTTTTCCCGTGGTTTTTTTATCCTCTTTGGAGGGGTTTTTCCAGTTTAAATTTGTGTTCAATTTCTAAATTTATTTCGCTATTTTTTGTTACTTGTTGCTTAATCGGATCGATCCTAACAAAAACCCTAATCAACATAACTCCAAAATATTTGGCATGTATGATAAAAAAACACCAAATCCAAATATTAAATCTATAAAATTTGAAAAACGAATTAACCCAAAAATAATAAAGAATCAATTTGTTCTCAATGGTTCAACATGACGAGACTCGGATGCCATTTGTTCTTGAATCGTAAAATTCTTTTACAAAAATTAATAAATTAGGATTTGTCATGTAAAATTATCAAGAACAAAATTAAATGCGGAAGCATACCTAAATTCATTGATTCATTAGAATCTTCGATCTTATAGTTTTGATTTTCCAAATTAGCACACAAGTAATTCAGATAAAGTGACTCTCTCTTTTCTAAAGATGGGATATCAAAAAAGTTACGTATGTGTAATTTGGGAATCATAACCTAATATATATCTTTTGCACATTAACCCTAATTTCTAATCAACCCATCATCAATTAGAAATTAGTTACTAGTGTATCTACACATATTTGACCCATACCTTATTTAATAACTAAAATCCAATAGACTTCAACCAAATTAGATCACTTTTAATTTGGATTCTTTTATAATAATAAATAAAAACATGTAATTACTATCCTTATATATGTGATGTCTATATTTTGTAACAAAAATAATGGTTGGTTGTCTTGAATTTTGGATTGGTTTTAATGTCCCAAGGTTTAACAACAATAGAAGATCCTTCTAGTGAGGGAAATAATAGAGAATCATCACTCTCTAATATGCGGGTTAGCATGCAAGAAGCAAACACTGGAGGGTTTTCGCTGAAGGTGATATTGTTGAGCACTTCAAAAGTTCAATGACTACTGTTGGAAAGTTTAATCGTGCTGAGGAGACAAGAAATTGGTGGAGTTTGAGATTCGTGATGAAGAAATTAAGATGAAAAGGCCTGTTTGCTATAGGCTGTTGAGAAGGAAAAAGATGCTTCAATTGATGTAATTCATGCGTGGAGAAAAGCGCATTGTAGTCTTCTACTGCTGTGTCCCTGCGATATTGGTTTGATCTAGGCGCACTGGTGCGCGAAATCTGTCATTTACATATGAATTTCTTGGTTTGTGGCCAACCCAAAGTCAATGGCTTTGCCACAATGTGATTATACGCCGACCTTCCCTTTGGATGATTTGTTGATTGTAAAAAATCTAGCCCTAAGGCAAGCTTGCTAGAGCTATAAAAACCCTACCTCCTCCTTTCTCGCTTCATCACACGATATTATTTTCAAGTTGAATGTGGTACTACTTAGCCCTAGTTTTAGTCATCATTATTATTACTTTTGAAATCTTATTTCCGATTGAAAAATATATACTAACAGAAATAGAAACTGTAATTTTATATTTGTCAGGGGTTAGAGTTTCTTCAATGATGATTACGAAGAGCTTTGTACCTATCTTTTTAACCCTTCTGCTGATTTTGGCAATCATGGAAGCCGATGGAAAACGAATAGCCTTGGAGAAGGAGCGTGAGCCAAGTAATCATCAGCTGGGTCGAAAGGCCGGCGTCGGAGTCAAAGACGATATAGATCTAACTGCCAACGTCGGTGCTGGAGAAGATGACTCCGACGTAGCCCTCTTGGCTTCCCTGAATGCAGTTACGACCGCTCCTCAACGTCACCATTTCTACCCGAACGAACGACACTGATAAGCTTGGTAGTTGCTAATACAGCTTGGCTTGAGTTTTACCGAATAGGGTGTGCCTGAGAATGAAACTGGAAACTAACATGTTAGAATAACCTAAAAGCATATACGTATATGTATATGCATACGAAAATGTTAAGCTTCCTGAACAAAATCACTGTTTGGTTCAGATATATGAACTACGTGAAAATCTAGGTTTGCAGCTACTTAATTAAGATGTGTAATTAGTGTAATACAGTTTGCATGAAATAAAGAAACCAAGCATACCTAAATTAATGGAGTTTTGTTATATGGTCGTAGTCTTGGACAAACCTTTGTTGCTCGGACACGAGAAACAACACGATAAAACCCTAACTGGTTTTCTAAATACTGTGGAAATTTAAAACTGTATGTATGTATGTATGTATGCATGCATGCATGCATGGTGTTACTATTTTTTTTATATTTATTATGATCTCTTTTAGTTTGATAACAAATGAATGAGTTTTTGAGAGAATATTTTTCTGGAATGATGAACAAGACCGTTTAAATGATAAAATATAAGCAACTTAAGTTATTCCCAAAAGCTATCAATGTTTGGCTAGGATAATCATGCTACTTTGATTTATAAGTAGGACTAAATACTCTATATAACCTATAAATCAATCAAAACAATAATTAAGCTAAATTTCAACAAGCACTAATTACGAACATTACATTAATATATTTTATTCTTTATAGTTGAAGTTGGATAAAATAATATATTAATTTTTTAAATATCTATATAAGAGATGGTAAATTATACGTTTTTTCGAAGAAATTATTTATTTAGTTGCTCAAACTTTAGGATTTATGTATATATTATATATATATAATAACTTTGTTTAGAAGAAGGCTAGGATATTCACTAATTAAACAATCTTCTTTTCCTCTACTCATAGATTGATGGCATGCCAACGTGGGTTTGCCACATCATTTGTCAGTAGTCAAGTGACATTACAAGATAATCTAATATTGCACATAAATATTACCCACATAGTATTGTCAACTTTGAAAAAAAAATTGAAAAAAAAATAAACATAGCCACTAATTTATAATGTTAGTAGTTAATAATGTTTAATTATGTATATCAGTCTAATAAATTATAATTATTGATCAAGTAATTGTATTATAAAGACATAATTTTATTTTATAAATATGTAATTTTATATAAAGTTGTTTTGTAAAATAACATAATCTTATTAAAAGGTAGTTCCCTATGAAAGGACATCTTATGTAAAGATACACCTATTAAATAACATCACATATTTTAAATACCAAAGTATATATATATATATATATATATATTTGTAATTTTTCGGGTTGATGTTCGATTGTCTTGTGACACCAACACAATTGAACATCAATTCATTCAGAAATTTAAATGATAGTACAAAACATACTAAGTGTGTGATAGCTAAATTTTGCCTGGGCCCAAATTACAAACAAATAAATGGCCCAAATAGAAATCAGATAAACAAAACCAAAAAAATAAATAATAAAGTCCAATAAAGTAGAGTCCATTTATAACAAATATGGCCCAATATGATCCAAATGAAGAAACCCTAAAGCCCACGATACTAAAAACTAAACAGAAACCCTAATGCCCCTTGCGCCACTCCTCCCTTCACAGGCATGTTACCCGAGGATCCTCATCCCAAGGTCTGCCCTTTCTGCCGCCATTTCACCAAAATGGGAAAAGGTCTGCCTCTCCTCTCCGTTGACTTCGCCACCTGTAAGAAAAGAGGAAAAAGGACAGATACAAGCGCATAAACAGCAAAAGCAAACAGTAAAGAAAAAAAACAAAAATAATAAACAATGTTGTAAATCAGCTATAAAAGCCACAACAACCACAATGTAATTTTTTTACAGAAAAAGCAATAAAAAACCAACAGAATATAAAATTTCGAAGGTGATTTATTTTTTTTCCTTTTATTTTTTTTTCGAATCTTTTTATATATATAAAAAAACATATAAAAAAAAAGAAAAAGAATGAACTTACCTGACGCTTCGTGTTTTGCCACCGAGAGTGGCCGAGGTGCCACCTCCGATGAAAGGTGACCCCTTTTAAAAAACCCTAAAACCAAAAGGTTTTTTTTTCGACTTTTGGCGAGTTTTTCAAGAAAATCGACCCTATATTTGAGTTTTGTCGAAAGGCCAAAAGGGGACTCTTTTTGCATTTTTCGGTTACCAGGAATGGCAGAGCCCATTGCCGGCGACCGGTGGCCGTCGTGGAGGCTCGTCGGACTAGTGGCCGGTCCTAGGGTGTGTTTCAGAGAAAAAAGAAAGAGGTTTTCGATTTTTTAAAAAAACTAAGGCTGAAATAATTTTTTTTCGGAATTTTTTTAACTTAAATAGGAGTTCAGAACGGCGTCGTTTTGTCCTGGGTCTATAAACCCCAAAACAGTGTCGTTTTGAAAATTAACCCAAAAATCGACCCGAGACTCGACCCGACACACACAGGATCCTTGTGTTTTTGATGCGGGGGGTCTATTTGCTCCTTTGGTCCCGCCGCTTTTTAGGCGATTTACAATGTAGCCCTTTTTGCCTTTTAACTTTACCATTTAATTTTATTTTATTTTATTCTGATCCTTGGGCGATTTTTAGGAAATAGATACCCAAAACAGTGTCGTTTCGAGGCCGACCCGAGACCCGACCCGAGCCACGCAAGATTTGTGCATTTTCGATAAGGGAGGGTCTAATTTATTCTTTGGCCCTTCTGCATTTTCACTATTTCAAATTTTGTCCTACTGCTGTTTGTTATTTCTTTTAATTTCACCCTTTTATTCTATTTTTTGTGCAATTTGGTCCCTCGATTATTGTGGACCCATTAAGAGAAGGACACGTGTGAATTTTTGGGGGAAAATTGCCTTTCAAGTCCCTATATATTTCATCCTATTTTAATCTAGTCCTTTTATGTCTTTTTCTTAATGATTTATACTGTTAATTTTGTTATGTTTTGATTTAGCCTTTTATTTTTTTTCTTCATTTACCCATTTATTTATGTCCTTTTGAAATAATTGTCATTTAAATTTCAATTTAATCCCTAGTTTGATTAATAAATGTCATTTATTTTAACGTTTAGATTTATATTATTTACGTTTACTTTTCGTTTATACATTTTATTTTTGTTTTACCTTCATCATTATTATTATCATTATTTTAATAATTTATATAACTATGCTATGATTAGTACCATTATTATTATAAAATTGATAATCTCATTATTATTGTAGTGGCATTGCTATCATCGTTTAACAACACATTCTTTTATTTATTTTATTTATATTTTATCTTTTATTTATTACCTAATATCATCCTTCCATTTTTACCTACATGGCTATTTCGTTTTATTTTACTATCATCATTTCATGTATTATATCACAATATGTTTATTCATTTTAAAAAAGAAACATTTATTGTTTAAAAAGGGTTATCTTCGTTTTATATAACATATAAAATATTCAAAATCGAGGTAACGTTCATTATTTTTTGGATTTAGAAGAGTCGTGTTCCTAACTTACGGAATATGACTACTTTCTAAAACTGAAATAGCCGAATATCTATTTCAAAAACAATAATAAAAACGAGATTTAAGTAACGAACAAATGGCATTTGTTCTTGTCTTCTAGGATTTAAGGCATTGTGTCCTAACTTACGGGACATGATCCTTTCTTCTCGATTAACCTGAAATAAGCTCTTTTTGTGAAAATTAATTTAATTAAGTAATGTCTTAATAGAAAAAGGGATCGTGTTTTAAATTCTCTTCAAGTTTTTAATTTTCGATACCAAAACATCAAGTAATCAACTAGGTACCAATTTTGGGCATTATGAGGGTGCTAATCCTTTCTCATATGTAACCGACTCCCGAACCCTTTTTTCAGATTTGTATGACTGAATATTATCGTTTTAACAAATCAAACGTTTTATTAAAATGGCCGAGTTTTGAAGTGATCCAATCACACTTAAGTAAAAAGTGTTGGTGGCAACTCCCATTTTCGTTTTTTAAAAATAAAGTCGATCTCAAAAAAAGTTTCGACAAAATGTTTGTACTTTAATGTTACCAACAATATCAAATGTGTTAATTTCATGCATGCGAATATAATTGTCCATATTATGAGTAGAAAAATACACATTAAGAATGTACCTGTACCTATACCCGTGCACGTGAAATAAAAAAATCCTAAAATAGAAGAAAATTCTAAAATATAAAAATTAAAAACTTAAAAGTTTTTAAAAATATAGGAGTCTATTTAAAAATATATTGTTATTTTGAAATTATAAAAAATAAATAATTAAGAAATTTTAGAATGAACTTAGACAAATGGTTATCCATATTCAATTGACTTTAGACAATCATTTATCCAAGATCATTATGCATGCAAAATAAAAATAAATTTTCTAATTTTTTTCAAAAAAATATTTTATTATTTTTGTGGCATGTATCAATATTTTATTGACTAACAGACTAAAAATTAATGGGGCTAGTGAGGTACCAATAAAAATATCAATTTAGTTTACGTTTTCAAGTTGAAGTACTAATTAAGTCCAGAAAAAATTTAGATATCAAGTAAGTGCAAATTATTAAATTAAGATATCTCCGGATATATTAATCCATGTCCTATTTGTAAATTAAAATTTTATATTATGAATTCAGAAATCAGATAACACCAATAAATTTAATCAATTAAATCCATAATCGTTTAGTCTAATAAGTCAACTATATAAATTGAATCGGAAAATTGGAGAATCAACTGGAATCATTTAAAACCTGAAACTTAAAACCATAAAAACAGTTAAAATTGGTAAGATTGAAATTTTATTTTTATTATTTTGACTTCTTTTCATTCAGTTTTGGTTCATTTTACTTTTTATGATTTGTATTATTTATTAATATATATTTTTTGTTTTTAAAATTTTCAAAATAATTGAACATGGTCCAGTTCATCTCGTTGAATATAAAATAGAAGGTCCGATTCGTTTATATCACTTCAGGAGTGAAATTTTTGAAACGAGTTCCATTTTTTGATGATATTTTCATTAATAAAGTTTTCTCATACATCAAATAAATTATCCAACATAAATCATGAGCATTTTTTTTAATAAATGTTTTTGAAAATATTATAAAAATTGATTTTGATTTTAGAGGTGGGAGGATGGAATTGATTAAAACAATAGTAATAGTGAGATTCCAAGATTTATTTTGCTTTTGTATTGGGGTTGTATGCTCTATACATTTTTGTAAGGTTGTAGGTGCAATTGACAATGGTTTCTTTGTGTTCTTAGGGATTTTTACCTTATGTCTTGTAATTCCTTTTGAGTATCAATTATTATTATGTTTTTATCAACTTATCCAAAAAAAAAAATTACAGCAGAATGACGAGGTGAAAGTATAAAATAACCATTTAAAACATTTATTAAAATTATATTTTTGTTAAATAATATATTATCTATATTTTTTAAAATATTTTTTTGACACAATGCCTAGAACTACTCACAGCCCCTCTCCAACACATAAATAAAAGGATAATATGCTACCTACGTTCTCGTGCATTAACAACAATGTCTATACTATTTAAGGTAAGACTCAATCCGTATAATTATGAATTTATTAAAAATATACACACATTAACCACTGTATAAATATATATCCTAATTCTATAACATTTATAAAAATAATAAAGAAAATCCATATTTATATGGAAAATAATAAAAAAAAAATGGTGGTTTTGGGGGGTTTGAATTTCGAATGCTTCATATAATTACATATAGGACTTGCTCAATTATAATGTGATGCCCCTCAAACCAAAGTTCGTTCCCACTTGATTTTTATGAATTGTAAGCTATATGTTTGACAAATAAAGGAAGAGAAAGGCAAAGTGGTTTTGAATTATACTGGTAGATAGAAGGGGAAACATTTTGCGAGAAACTCGCAATTTCAAAGCCCACAAAAGCATATGCCTTCGTCACATGTGTTGTGCTTTGAGATGGTGAATTTAATAGTGCTCAACATGGTGCTGCTTGATTTGATTTATATCTACATAAAACCATTTTTCTTTTCTAATTTTTTAAAATTAATTACACTTGACGTTTTGTCTCCATAAATTAGAAACAGAGATTTTAGACTTTAAGTTCTACTCTTTTACTTTGTTTGGTGACTTTTTATTTCATTTTGGTTTTATGAATGTATTATTTTATGTATGAATATTGAAAATTGTGAATTGGCTACTGGATTCACCCATAGAATTTTTGAAATCTTCAATTAGTTAAGTTTAATTATTGAATAATCTTTACCCTCACTTGTTATAAAAATTTTTAATCTTTATCTCTACCCTTATAAAAAAATCCAATTCTACTTTTGATTTTATAAATGAAAATAAATAGGCATGAATAAAATTCTCAACCAATTAAAATAATACAATTTCGTTTTATTTTGTACAATTAATAATTAAATATTATTTTTTGGTGAATTATAATAACATGGTAAAAGCCCAAATAACAAATGCAACTAGTTCGATTCAAATTCAAGTCACACTTGGAGCGGTGACCACCACATCGGATTCAATTAAATATTATTTTTTAAGTAATAAAAAATGAAACAAGTTGCCTAGATTTGAACTAGAGACTAACCTTAATAAAAATTTAAATAATTATTGTTAAAATCAATTGAAAAATAATCTATATTCCTTAAATCAATTTAAATAATGATTTTAGAACGCAGGAGGATAGATGAATTTCTAATTCACCATTTAACCTTTAATTCTTAAAATCGAGCTTCTTTTTTTTTTTTTTTTTTTTCTTGTTTTGGCTCAGCCCTTGAAATCAAGCTGTTGGCAGCAGGAGAAAAGAGAGAAAATAAATTAAATTCTCTTTAACCATAAGCAGAACCAATTAATTTAGTTAAGTTTGGTCTCTTTCTTTCATACAAATTGTATTACACTGATTACACATCTTGATTAAGTAGGTGCAAAACCCAGATTTTCACATAGTTCATACGATTGAACTGAACACGCTTCTTTAAACACTGATTTTGTTATGGAAACTTAACATGTTCATATGCATATACATATACATATATGCTTTTAGGTTATTCTAACATGTTAATTTCCAGTTTTATTTGGTAAAGCTCAAACCAAATTGCTTAGCAATTTGCAAGGTGATCATCAGTTTCAAGGTCTATTGTGTCTATAAGGGTTGCTTTCGTTTGGGAAGAAATGGTGACGTGATTCTGTCGTAACTTTGTTCTGGGAAGCCAAAAGGGCCACATCGGAGTCATCTTCTCCGGCACCGTCGACGGCGGTTAGATCTATACCATCTTTAGCTCCGACGTCGACCTTTCGACCCAGCTGATGATTACTTGGCTCTGGCTCCTTCTCCAGGGTCATTCGTTTTCCATCAGCTTCCATGGTTGCCACAAGCAGCAAGATGGCGAAAAAGATAGCTTCAAATCTCTGCATCATCGACAAAACCTCTAAGACCTGAAATGACAAAAGTTATGGTCGTAATATATATAATATGATAAAAGGAAAGTAAAACTAGGGTTAAGTAGTACCACGTTCAACTTGGAGGGAATATTGTGTGATGAAGCGAGAAAGGAGGGGCTAGGGCTTTATAGCCCTAGCAGGCTTACTGTTTAGGGCTAGACTTTTTAGTATCAACAAATCATCCAAGGTGAGATGGGGTAATGATCACATTGTTGCAAAGCCATTGGCTTTGTGTTGGCCACAAACCAAGAAATTTGTATTTAAATGCTAGATTTTTTGATAAATACTAATTTAAGTGATGGATAATCATTCTTTTTAAAGTTAGGAATTCATTCAAACCAAGAAAAGGTACGAAAGGTCTGTAGAAATACAACAATAAAGTCGATCCAGCAACAAAAATAGTAAAACAGTTCTTCATGCACCCAACTACCAAAGTAGCGAAACAGTCCCTCATGCACCCAACTACCAAAGTAGCGAAACAGTCCCTCATGCACAAAACAATGAGTTTCGGACAACAAAAAAGGATTACAGAATCAAAATAATATCTTGACCAACAGAACTACCGGCCTTGGCTAGAGTGTCCGCATCGCCATTTACCTTCTTAGGCACCTGCAAAAAGAGCAATCTCTCTTCTGTTACGATTCTCACAATATCGGACAACAAAAAAGGATTACAGAATCAAAATAATATCTTGACCAACAGAACTACCGGCCTTGGCTAGAGTGTCCGCATCGCCATTTACCTTCTTAGGCACCTGCAAAAAGAGCAATCTCTCTTCTGTTACGATTCTCACAATAATCGAGGGATTAATGTCCTTTAGCAAATGTGGTGCTTTGCTCGGGTTTTGAATCCACTCAACAGCCACATTATTATCGATTTCAACCATAAGCTTGTGAGAGCAAAATACTCAACGCTTCTTTAATCGCAAGAATTTCAACCAAATTTGGATTCGCAACCCCGATATGCTTTGAGAAGAACAGCAACTTCACACCATCAGAACTATGAAGAATACCACCAATGCCCGCTTGTCCTAAAATGCCGCTCATAGCCCGTCCATATTGAATTTTACAAAACCAACAGGTGGGGGCATCCAATTGAGCCGATTGCATCTTTTCTTTGACCTATGAAGACTCGAAAAATTCTTAGGAGCAAGCATAAACTCCATAGTTATGCTAAGTAACCCTCTCCAC
This sequence comes from Gossypium raimondii, assembly GCF_025698545.1. Taxonomy (NCBI): domain Eukaryota; kingdom Viridiplantae; phylum Streptophyta; class Magnoliopsida; order Malvales; family Malvaceae; genus Gossypium; species Gossypium raimondii. The sequence continues at coordinate 48,353,445 of NC_068574.1, read as the reverse complement.
TGTTCTGCGACTAGGATAAAAAGGAATAAATTATTGTACTAGAAAACCACACTAGGTTCAATTCCTAGAAAAGATTAGAGGAGTCACAGACGATCCTGCTTAAAACCCAACCTCCTAGACAAACTTTCCTTCCAATGTAATTTAATAGTACAATATATCACTACAATTGTACCTACAAAATATTGAAAGAGAAACAATAAAGAACACCAGAATTTTAACAAGGATCGAAAAATTATACCTACGCCCTCGAACACTACCAAATATATTTCAATGCAAAATATACAAGTGAAAAATTACAAATAGAGGAGGAGAAATTTTGCCTTATGAAGGAAATGTCAAATTTTGGGATGATTTAAAGATGGAGAAACCACCTCTATTTGTTGTAGTACAAACACTCCACAACCTTTTATTTTTTAGATATGGGATTGTGTTATTTAAATAAATCTCCACCTTAGCAAATTTCAAAATCTTCAATCTCCTTGTAAAACAACAGTTCATAGTGCCTTCAATTCAAATTTCAAGTTTTAACATTGACCAAGTCCAAATATAGTTGGAACTTGATTGCAGTCACAACCTTAGTCATAATATCTGTAGGATTCTTAGTGGTTGAAATTTTTTGGATCTTTACTCTACCTTCTTCCAAAATCTCTTGTACAAAATGATATTGGACATCAATGTGCTTCGTCCTTGCATGATAAACTTGATTATTTGCTAAGTGAATAGCACTCTGACTATCACAATGCACTTTAACAGAATTTTATTTAATTTCTAGTTTAACAACAACCTTTGAAGCCAAATTGCCTTTTTTACAACCTCAGTGATTGCCATATACTCCGTTTTTGTAGTAAATAAGGAAACTGTTGACTGTAAAGTAGACTTCCAAATAACTGGTGCCTTTGCAAGAGTAAACACATAACCAATAGTTGATTGTCATTTGTCCAGATCACCAGCATAGTCTAAATCACAATATCCAACCACACCTTGATTATCTTCTTGCTCAATAATCAATCCAATATCCATTTTATTTGGATATATCGCAAAATCCATTTCATAGCTTGCCAATGCTTCTTTTCTAGATCATGCATATACTTTCTCACAACTTCAACTGCATACATTAAGCTACGAACATCATTCACATATGGTATCTTTGACATGTATTCTCATTCTGCATTATTCTTTGGCTACATAGAGGCATTAAGCTTGAAATGAGGAGCAAGAGGAATGCTAACAGGTTATGACTTTACATTCATGCCAAAATGATTTAGTAATTTTCTTAGATATTGTTTTTGAGTCGAACAAAGCCTCTTCAAGCTTTTATCTCAAGTTATCTCCATCCCTACAATTTTCTTTGCTTCTCCTAAATCCTTCATCTCAAACTCATTTTTCAATTGTGTCTTTAACTTCTCAATCTCTTCTTGACTTTTGAAAGTTTTCAACATATCATCAACATAAAGAATAATATATATGAGAGAACAGTCTTGAAGCTTGTGAAAATATACACACTGATAATATTTACTTCTTGTGTACCTTTGTTCTATCGTAAACTTGTCAAATCGCTTGTACCACTGCCTCGGAGATTGCTTTAAATTGTACAGTGATTTTTTTAAGTTTACACACTAAATTTTATTTTCCAACAACCTTGAATCATTCTGGCTGAGTTATATAAATTTCCTCTTCCAAGTTTTCATGTAAAAAAAGTTCTTACATCCAACTAAACTAGTTCCAAATCCAACTGTGCCACCAAAGCTAATAAAATTCGAATGGAGGAATACTTCACAATTGTATAAAATACTTCATTGTAACCAATTCCCTCTTTTTGGGCAGTAACACCCCGCCCAACGAAGCCTTAGTGTTTGGATACTGTTTATGGAAATAAGACAGATGATATAAATTTCAATTATGTATAATGTTAGAACTAGACTAAGTATAAGAACCCTTTGAGCACGCCTGTGACGCCTTGATCTTGGTTAACACTAGGTTGGCACATAGTGCTCAAGAAGTGTGTCTGCTAGGGAAAGATTCACCCAAAAGTTTTGATGGCACATAGAGTGGGCGGGCTCCGTTATAGATAAGAGAAATGATCTTTATGATATGAGTTTACGTCAGTAGTGTAAAATATCCGATAACTTTGAGCTAGTAAAGATGTAAAGCACATTAGTTAGGAACCAACCAAATGAGAACCGAGATAGTTAAGGACCAAAGGTAGGTACTCAATTAGTTTTCTTGAAAATTGTAGATTTGGATAAGATTACTGAATGACTGATGTGACATTTAACAAATTTCAATAAAAACTTGGGTGAAGTGTTTAAGAAGAACGGTGAGGTACTCATCTAAGCTAAGCTTGAGACCACGATGTTTGAACAAGATTTTCTTAAAAGTAAGGTAATGTTCGGTATTTGGGTGAGCTCTGAACTTAATAAGTAAACTAAGTGTTACTTCAAATGGTGAAATATTGTGTGCCCCATTGATACTCTTGACGTGATAAGTGGGCGTGTAACCAATAGTGGACTATGGCAGGAAACTACCTTAGAAAGGAATAAATAATTAGGAAAAAGAAGCTTAGTAAGGTATTAAGGAAATTTGGATTATAGGGTCATCGCCAATAAGGCATGAGGCGCCAAGTGTGATTAGTTAAGGTACCAGCTACGCTCTAACGTAATGACTATGGACAAATGATGGATTAAGGCCTAAGGGTATGTTATGTAAATATATGTACTCATTTCTTTACAACTGTTAAACATTTATCTAGTGGATTATAAGGACTGGGACGCATGTCAAATATCCATAGCGACAAAGGTCAAAATATCAAGGTAACCTGGGTAAGAAATAAGAAACTTTTCTCTCACTTCTTCAAGAAGTGATCTCTGTTTATAAAAAGGGGAGAAACAAACAGAATTCCTCTCATCCTTCAAGCTGAGTTGAAGATATGGATCTAGGCTCTGAAAGGTCTCTCAAAAATACAAGTCTAGAACTCTGGTTTTCTACTAGTGAGCCCCCTCCCAACAAGGTATGTTTCATGACTTTGTTTGCTAAGGAAATGCAAATCTATGAGTATACTTGAAGAAATAAGGCAAAGTGATATACTTGAGTTAAATTAAAGGTAAAAGGTTATACGAATGAGTTCTAATAAAGTGTCACTGCTTGATGAGGCGAGAAAGCCGTAGCATCTAGTTGAATGAAAGATCTGGAACTCAAGCTATTGTTGTCACAAGAAAGAATTAGGTTTGAATTTTGACAGCCTTCTAGGTTATGAGGTGAGTCTCTAAGCTGAATTTTGTAAATGTATTATGCATGTTAGAACCTTCTGTGGAAATAAACTAAATATGCATGATATGATGATTCTATAAGAAATGTATGTCTGATGAACCTGCATGAATGATTTGTATAGAAAACGGATATGATCTCTAAGGTTAATAGTTAATGTGTCTGAATGAGTAAATTGTGTATATGTGTGTATTGAAGACTGATAAGTGCTAAAAGTAACATATTTTAACTTCATTCTTAATGCTTTTTTGGGTGGTTATTCAATGTTAAGTGTGAATTTTATGCTCCTAATCCTTTAAATTCATGTTTTGATGCTTAATAGAGCATTTGAGAGCAAAAAGAGAGAAAAACGAACGAAAATTAAAAAATCAAAGCAAGCTACAGGAGCCACAAGGGCTGAACCTTTCCACACTGCTTATCCACACGGCCGTGTGAGCCACACGATAGTGTGCGACACACAGGCTGCCACTCGGCGATGTGGTAAGTCGTGTCAATTTCGTGAATTTGCACATTAAACTATAGGGAATCATGTTTTTTAGGTTTTTCAGACATTCTAAGATGTATATATGAAAAACATACGAAGAAAAGAGAGAGCCATCATAGAATATTTAAGAAAACAACTCGAAAAACATCTTTGAAGTCGATTCTGAAGCAGATCTCCATCAGGATTAAAGATTCCCAATTGATTTTTCTTAGAATATTATCATGAGTTTCTTTATTTCTTTTGGTTATTCTGTATCTTTGATGTTTCTATTTTCAAGCATGAACTAATTTTATGAATTCCTAGAGGAGATGAACACTGTGATGGATTCTATCGGTTGGTTTTTATTTTACACAATACATACTTAGATCTTCTCAATTTTGTGTGCTTCATTCTTGATTTAATATTTCTAGATTATTGATCCATGTTTGATGTGCTTAAATCTGAGGAGAAATAGACCCTGTTTAAGAGTAGATATTGCATAGTTGAGTGGAGTTGCATGTAATCCTAGAAATAGGACGACATAAATATACCAGATTAGAGTCAAATCTAATAGGAGAATCCATAGATCTAGTTAATGCGATACTAGGGGTTTTAATTAGAAAGAAATCTCAATTAATCAACCTAAAGTCAATTGCTCTTACTCTCGAAAGAGATATTAGCATAATTTAATGATTTCTACAGATCAAGATACTAAGTAAATAAATTGTGTAATTTAAATTAATAGTGACAGATGAAGTCTAGGTGAATTCTTTCCTAGGTATTGTTTTTCTTCTTGGTTGTTAATCAGTTATTTTCCTGTTTTGATATTTGTCATGCTCGTCAGTTAGTTTATTTAGTTAATTTTAGTTTTTAATCAATCACTTGAATTATTTGGCTAAATAATATAAAAACAGTAATTACTAGTACTTTTAGTCTTCATGGGAACGATATCTTCTCACCGTAGCTATACTATTAATTGATAGGTGCACTTTCTTCAGTCAAATTTTTAGTTGGTTCATGACATGTCAAGTTTTTGGCGCCGTTGTTGGGGACTAGAATATTAGGAAAATTAAATTCTATTAATTTAGTCATTTTTTTAAATTTTAATATTTTTGTTTTTAATTTAATTTTTAAATTAATTTTTTTCTTTTGTGTGATTTATACATGTTCTTTTAGTTTATGACTAGAGGCAACTCGTTGGAATCATTAGTGTTTGATAGTGAGATTAAAAGGACTGCTCGCAAAAATCAGAAAGAAGTTAAAGAAGTAAGACAATATCAACAAATTTTAATAGATGATCAAGAGCAAAATGATATTATTGTGGAGATGGAAGATAATCAAAATAATCAATAACCTCCTGCACATCCTGCTCTTCAGACTATGTATGGTTATGCTAAGCCTACTCTGATTGGAGTTGAATCGAGTATTCTTAGACCGACAATTGCTGCAAATAATTTTAAGATCAAGCTGAACTCAATTCAAATAGTGCAACAATATGCTCAGTTTGATGGGTTGCAAGATAAAGATCCGAATGCTCAATTGGCTAACTTTCTAGAGATTTGTGACACATTTAAGATTAATGGCGTTACTGATGATACCATACGCTTATGATTGTTTCCATTCTCTTTAAAGAGCAATGTAAAACAGTGGTTGAATTCACTTCCATGGGGTTCTGTCACGACTTGGGCTCAAATGACTAAGAAATTTTTATCGAAATATTTTTCACCAGCCAAAACAGCAAAGTTGAGGAATGACATCTCTTCTTTTGCCCAAATGGAGCTTGAGATACTATATGATGCATGTGAGAGATTTAAAGATCTTCTGAGAAGGTGCCCTCATCATGGGTTACCTTTGTGGGTTACAAGTTCAAACCTTTTACAATGGTTTGAATCCCTCGACTAGGCAGATAATTGATGCAACAACTGACAAAACATTGAATAATAAGACATTTGAGGAAGCCCAAGAACTTATTGAGGAGATGACATTGAATAACTATCAGTGGCAAGTCATGAGAACAAAGCCAATCAAGACAACCTGTAACACCCCTAAACCGTATCCATCACTGAAACAGGGTTTAGGAGCATTACCGGAGTTTATAGATCATATTCAGATATTTCATGTTATTTTACAATCGTATCGAAAATTAATTATAATTTAACCATATTGTCCCTTCTATGGGCCCTCGAGACTCAAATCATACATTAGAAACGAGTCGGGACTAAATTGGGAACTCAGAGAATTTTTCACAAAATTTAAATTTTTTTTCCTAGGTTCAAGGGTCACAAGCCCATGTGGTCAAGCCGTGTGGCTCACATGGACAAGTGACATGCCCAAGTCTCAGGCCGTGTGGCATATGAGGTAGGGCACAAGCTCGTGTCCCTAACCCGTGTAACTCTCTGACTTGCAACTTAATTAAATGCAGGGGTTACACGGCCAAGTCACACGCCTGTGTGCCAGGCCATGTGATCAATTTCAAGTACTCTGTTTTGAAATTTTAAGCTGCAGAGGACACACAGCTAGAATACACGCCCATGTGCTAGGCCGTGTGGTTGTGTGTCAAACACGATTGAGAAGCACACCCATGTCTCTGCCCGTGTGGACAAAATAAGGCTATATCCAAGCCTTATTCCTCACCCAATTTCACCTTTCACCTATATAAACACTTAAACATGTTCACCAACCAAATCAAGACTTTTAAATTAAGCCAAAACTAAGTCTTATGCATGACAATTCATCGCAAGCATGCATGTATTTAATCTTACCAACTTAACCAATTTCATATATCCAACACATTAAAGCCATATTTATATATATACATGCATTTCAAAATATACCAAGTTCAAGCCATTTCAATGGCTAGTTACAAGCAACATTTAGGTGCCAACAATGACCAAAATAGCCTATACATGCCATTATACCAAAGTCAAATTATTATTTATACCAAAATGAGAGCGGTTGATAGTGTGATGTAGCTCGACTAGATTCCAACCTTTACGAGCCTCCGAGTACTATAAAACAGGGAAAATGAAACAGAGTAAGAACTTAGTGCTTAGTAAGTTTGTATAACGGGAAATAAGCTTACCATTTATTTGTACTTTAAGTAAACATTCACATATATTCCAAATAACTTGGCCATACCTAAGCACACAATCTCAACAAATATATTAGTTATTCATTTCATGTAAATATTAATAGCAAAGATGAGCTCATCAAATACCAAATTCCATGCATTTCATATATTTTCAGATATTAATTTCATTTTGATTTTCACTTGTCTTCTTGTTAGATTCTCACTCATTGATTCATTTAAAATCTCAATGGATACGAGGGTAGTACACATAAGTGTACAAATTAGAAATCCGTCAATTCATGTTCGAGAGTACTCATTAGAGTACTTAATCAGAAAACACACTCTCAAGCCATATAACAGAATGCTCATGTGAGCATGTAACGGGAAGCTTATTTGGGCTTACTAATAGGAAGCTCACAGGAGACTATATCAGGTAGCTCCGGAGAGCAATTTACAGGAAGCACCAGGTAGCCATATAACGAGAAGTTCACGCAAACACTAACGGGAAGCTCCGAAGAGAACTTTAACAGGAGGTTCACAAAGAACCTATAAACAGAACGCCCATAAGAGTGTGGGTGTGTCTACAACATATGCAGAACACAACCAGTCGGGATGCTCTGACGAGCATTTAACGGGAAGCTCGCAAAAGAAACCAAACCTTGAGGAGATGTTAGCGAAATTTATTTCGGTGTTCGAAACTAGATTTCAAAACACTGAGACAGCTTTGAAATATTAGCAAGTATCGATTCAATGGCTTAAAAATCATATTGGATAGCTCGCTAAATCGATTTCGAAAAAACAGCAAGGTAGCCTACCTAGTAACACTGAAACTAACCTAAAGGAGCAAGTCCACACAATCACTGTTCGAAGCGTGGAAAGGTTCATCGAGCCCGAAAAAACATTGAATCTAGAAGCTATTGGGAAAAATGACAAGTTGAGGAAAGCAAGAAAGAGCATAAGCCGGTGGTCAGAGAATATAAACCATGAATTCCATATCTGACAATAGTGAAGAAAGACCACATGAATGAAAAATAGGGTAAATTTCTTGAACTTTTAAAAAAATTGCATATTAACTTACCTTTTATTGAAGCCATTTCGTAAATTCCAAAGTATATAAAATTTTTAAAGAAGTTGTTAAAAAATAAAAGGAAGTTAGACGACTTGTGAAATATGGAGCCCAATGAGGATTTCTCGGTCATTCTCCAAAACAAACTACCCACCAAGCTTAAAGATCCAGGAAATAGTACTATTCCTTATTTGATTGGTAGCTTAAATATAGAAAAAGCATTGGTTGATTTGGGTGCTAGTATAAATTTAATGCCTTAAAAATTATTCAAACAATTTGCTCTTTGGTAATCAAAACCAACTAGGATGAGTATTAAATTACCTGATAGATCAATTAAGTATCCTAAAGGTATCATTAAGGTTGTACTTGTTAAAGTAGATAAATTTATATTTCTTGTTGATTTTCGTTATATTGGACATGGATGATGATGTTGAGGTACCCATAATCTTAGGTCAACCATTTTTAGCCATTGTTAGAACTGCTATTGATGTGGGTAGTGGTGAACTTGTGCTAAGGGTAGGGGATGAAGAGGTTATTTTATTTTGTGCTCATTTTGTTTTTTATTGTGAGTATATCAACTCGATTTGTTATTCTAGAACTTGCTTCAGTTATGCATGTCGAGACCACATTATTGATTTGATATACTGAGATGATAGAGGCACTTAGGATTTAATCCGCCTAACCTTTAATTAGCTTACCTATTAAATTAATCCTTAGTAAACCCCGTTGATCCTAACAAATTTATTTCTTCACCCATTAATGTTAACCTGTAACCCATATCGATGTTCTAAAATTTTCTTCCTTATTTACTACCTTTTTTGTTGTGATTTGATTTGTTTAGTTGCCTAACTATGTTTTATTATTGGTATTGATGAATTTCTTACTCTAAAAAAATAAAAAAATAAAAAAATAGAAATTAAAATTTTGATTGAGCTTGAATCGTTAGTTTCATATTCAGTTGAAATGCTCATTTTAATTCTTTATTTTTTGTTGATGTAAATTCTTTTAATTAAACATCTGATTTTTTTTTCAAGTTTGGTAACTTGTCAACTCAACTCTCGATTATAATCAACTCTTCTGACATGTTCCATACCCTAAACCTAAGCCTCATTAAAACCTAATTAAGACCTCTTGATTGATGTGTCATCTCGTTTATATAGTGGTCGAGATTTGATTTTCAAGCAAGCCTATGGTAATGACATTTCTTGTTCAACTATTGAGTGCATATTACTTAAACCTTAAACACTTTGAGTGCTTTGAGTGAATCCTTAGTGAGGATGTTAATTCTTGTTGATTTTAAATTTCAGGTAATTACTGAGATAAGGGAGATGTCTAATGTTTTTAAAGCTTAAAATTATCTACTTGGATTGTTTATGTTGTTTAGTGTCATTTTAGTGTGAATTTCTAATGCATGATTATCTGTAATTATCGTAAGACATTATCAGTGAAAACAATAAATTGAGATAAGTTAACTTGAATGTGGGTTGAGAATTTTGTTTGAAGACAAACAAATGCTTAAGATTTGGGATATTTGATAAGTGCTAAAAGTAACATATTTTAACCTCATTCTTAATGCGCTTTTGGGTGATGATTCGATGTTAAGTGTGAATTTTATGCTCCTTATTCTTTAAATTCATTTTTTGATGTTTAATAGAGCATTTGGGAGAAAATTAGTGAAAATCAAAAAATCGGAGCAAGCTACATGAGCCACACGAGCTGACCCTTCCACACGGCTTGTCCACAAGGTCGTTTAAGCCACACGGGCTACCACATGGCCATGTGTAGGTCGTGTCGATTTCATGAATTTGCACCCTAAACTATGGGAAATCGTGTTTTTTAGATTTTTCGGGCATTCTAAGACGTAGATATGACAAACATGAAAAATATAAGAGAGGGTCGTCATAGAATAATTAAGAAAACAACTCAAAAAAACCATTGAAGCCAATTCTGTAGCAGATCTCTGTCAAGATTGAAGATTCCCAGTTCATTTCTTAGAAGATTATCATGGGTTTCTTTATTTCTTTCGGTTACTTTGTATCTTAGATGTTTTTATTTTCAAGCATGAACTAATTTTCTAAATACCTAGGAGAGATGAACCCTATGATGGATTCTGTCATTTGATTTTTATTTTAAACAATAAATACTTAGATCTTGTTCTCAATTATGTGTACTTAATTCTTGGTTTGATATTTCTAGATTATTTATCCATGTTTGATGTGCTTAAACCAGAGGAGGAATACACCTTGTTTAAGAGTAGATATTGCATAGTTGAGTGGAGTTACATGCAATCCTAGAAATAGAACGACATAAATCTATCGGATTAAAGTCAAAATCTAATAGGGAAATCCATAGATCAAGTTAATGCGATAATAGGATTTTTAATTAGAAATAACTTTTAATTAATCAATTTAAAGCAGTTGCTCTCACTCTCAAAAAAGATATTAGCATAATTTAGGGATTTCTACGTATCAAGATACTAAGTAAAGAAATTGTGTAATTTAGATTGATAGTGACATATGAAGTCTAATTGAATTCTTTCCTGGGTATTGTTTTCTTCTTGGTTGTTAACCGATTATTTTCCTATTTTGTTCTTTTTCGTGTTCGTTAGTTAATTTATTTTGTTAAGTTTAGTTTTTAATCAATCACTCGAATTATTCAGTTGAATAATAGAAAGACAGTAATTACTAGTACTTTTAGTCTTCGTGGGAACAATATCTTTGCTCACTGTAGCTATACGATTAATTGATAGGGCACTTACCTTAATCACATTTTTAGTTGGTTCACAAAGCATCAAAGGCATGAATAATTTTGTTGTGAAAGAGTCTGTCAAGAGTAAGTCAAATGTGAATAAGTTTGTTAAGTATGAGTCCGGATGAAATGTCTGTGTCTGTCTCCGGAGTTGTCTAAAAGGGTTCGTCCGGACTTAAAACACGAATCTCTTATAAGGACAAGTCCATGACCATGACACTTTGAAGACCATATAGTGTAAGACCATGGCTAGGCTATGGCATTATATGGAAAAGAATTAAAGGACAGTTGGGTGAGTACCAACGATGAGGGTTAAATATCACAACGGTGAGTTTAGGCAAATCTCTATTGTTGAAAACACTAATTTTCATAAAAGTGAGTCTTTGTGGTTGTTTCTGTTAAAGGAATGCATTTGTGGAAATACTCTGAAGGAAAAGTCTTTGTGGTGAGTACTGAATGTTAAAGGAATGCCTCTGTGGCAATCTCTTGTAAAAGGACACATTTGTGCCTATCTCTGTTTAAAGAAATGCCTTTGTGGCACATCTTTGATAAGAAATACCTTTATGGTAATTCGTAAAGAGACGTCTTTGTGGTGCAACCTAAAGAAATGTCTTTGTGGCAATTTCCCTAAATGTGAGCCTTTATGGCTATCCTTGTTAAAGGAAGCCTTTATGGCTGTTTCTGTTAAAAGAAAGCCTTTATAACGATTTCTGTTAAAGGAAGCATTTATGGCTAACTCTGTTAAATGGAGCCTTTGTGGCTATCTCTGTTAAAAGGATACCTTTATGGTTATCTTTATTAAAAGAATGCCTTTGTGGTGAGACTCTGAAAAGAAAGCTTATATGGCTATCTTTGGAAAGGAACATCTTCGTGGCGAAATCTAAAGAACAGATCTCGTGATGACCATTTGAAGACAACACCTTTGTACGAACACCTAATGAATGGTGAACCTCGTATAGTTACAAGGGATTAATAGAAAGGCTAATGTGCATCAGAGTACGCGGTGAGGAAAAGATATAAGTTAAAAGTAAGTATAGAAAGTGCACTAAAGTAAGAAAGTATTGGGCGTAGTCTACCCCACTCGAAGAAAATGACAAGATTAGTAAGTATGTAATAAGATATTAAGTTTGATAATAAGGTAAATCAAGAGGCTAAGGATTATGTAAAGATAAGATTTAAGAAAGAATATAGAAGGTAAGGAGATGTTAAGTATAGTACGCTTAAGAGAAGGGAAATGGTTCTGAAGAAAGAAAAATGGTAGCCTCAATATTGTACCCGTCAAAGAAGGAAGAAAAGTCAAGAAATATCCCATGGATGTGCAAAATAACATATTTGACATAAAGTAAATAAAAAAGGTATTTTGAGGTTTAGCTCATTAAGTTCTTATGAATTTACAAACATTATTTTCTATTTTAGGTTATAAAGGATTTTGTGTTGAGGGATGATGTCAGGGCTACACTAAGAAAGCGGTGGGTTGGGCTGTTATGCATACAGAGGAAAACAAGTGGCGCGTCAAAGTCTGCGCATAATTCACATAAGTAGAAATTCAATATGTACACAGTAGACAAAGAGATAAAGTAGGAAAGTCTAAAATTTTATTGAGTTGTAAATGTAACTATATAATGCAGGCCATAAGAGATTCTGTTATACTCATAGATAGGCGTTTACATCTGTATAAGGCGTAAGATCTTAGATTTGTATTCGGTAGATTGGGTTGGGTCAAGGGCATTACATGGGCATAATCTTTCGCCATCAATCTTGATTTGTAGCGCACCTCATCTTGGCCAAGAAATCCTTCTTTATTTGCAAACAGTAATTTTCACCCAATTGTCTTATTTCCCTTCGGTAAACTAGCTAGCTTCCAAATTTGATTCTTATGAAAGGATTGTATTTTTTCATTCATGACAATCCTCCACTTTTCTTCTTCAAAACTCTCAATTGCTTCATCAAAAGTAGCAGGAATGACATCAGCTACAATTGGGAATCGATAAGCTGTCATATTAGCAAAGCGAATAGGCTTTTCAATTATTCTCCTTGGCTTATTAGTTGCAATTGATTCAAGTTGTTGTGAAAGTCCTTAGGTCTGAACCTCCTTTCTCTATAATCTCCTTCTTCCATTGGATCCTCCTTACTAGATTCTCTTTCTACCATATGAGAATCATTAACTTTTTCATTTTTTGGAATCACCATTCTTTCAAACTCCACCTACTTATGAGTATCATCTGACTGCTTTCTTTGTACCATTAAGAACATGGTAGATTCATTAAAGGTGACATCTCTGTTGAAGATAATTTTCTTCATGTTTGGACACCATAGGAGAAAACATTTTTTGGTAGAAGTGATCTCTAAGAACACTGTTTTATTAGCTCTTGGATCAAACTCTGATTCCTTAGCATGATAGTACGTAGCGAAACCAAACACATGTAATGAATCATAATTTGTAGCAGGCCTTCTACTCAATTTCTCTATTCGTGTTTTTCCTTCAATTATAGTCGATGGTAGGTGATTAATGACATGCATATGTTATAGCTTCAGCCAAAAACTCTCTACCAAATCCAGCATGTGATAGCATATATCAAACTTTCTCCAATAACGTTCGATTCATGCATTCTGCCACCCCATTTTGTTGTGGTGTAAATTTGGAAGTGAAATTTATGATGATGCCCTCTTCTTCACAAATGTTTGCAAAATGGACCACTTCTATAATCTCCACCATTGTTTGTACGAAGGTGTTTGATCCTTTTACCCGTTTGAGTTTCCATCATCTTCTTCCACTTAAGGAAAATTCTTAACACTTCATCCTTTTTCTTCATTGTATACACCCACACTCTTCAGAAATAATTATCAACAAAAGTTACATAATAATATTTTCCTTCCAAAGAGTTTGTTTTAGAGTGATCCCAAACATTTGAGTGAACATAATCCAAGATGCCTTTAGTATCATGGATTGCAGTCCTAAACTTTCATCCTTGTCTGTCCCTTTGATGCAATGCTCACAAAAATCCAATTTACATGTTCTTAATCCTTTCAATAATCTTTGATTTATGAGCAAGTTCAAGGAGTTTTCACCAACATGCCCCAAGCACATATGCCATAACTTGAGTGCTTCTAACTCTCGATTATCAGTTGATGTCGCACCAACTGTCCCATTAACTATACTACCCAGATAGTGGTACAAGTTATTATTCTTGTGAACCTCCTTTATTACCACATGTGCACTAAAAATAATCTTCATCAAACCATCTTTAACTCTCACTTCGAAACCTTTTGATTTTAAAGTTCTCACATAAATGAGATTCTTCATCAAATCTAGTACATAACGAACATCATGTAATATTATGATTGATTCCTCATGATTTTTCAATTGAATAAAACCAATCCTATATGTGGTAAGAGGATATTATCTGTTGTATAGGAATATCCACCCTTTTAGTTCTTTAAAATCAAAGAACCACTTTAAATGAGGACACATATGATTGCTACAAGCTGAATCCAATATCCATACATCAGAATGGCCAGTTACTGATGTAACAAGTGAGAAATCTAAATCTTCATCCTCACACTTAGCTACATTTGATTCTACTACAAGTTTCCCTGTATCAAATTTACCCTTATTTTTCAACTTTGGGTAATCTTTCTTCCTGTGTCCTTTTTATCGACAAAAATCATACTTATCTTTACTTGGTTTTCCTTTTGACTTGGATCTCCCTTATAAAATTTACTCCGAGTTTATGGATGAACTTGGACTACCAAAGCTTTTACATCTCTAGTTGAATTTCTATGATTTTCCATCTTTCTTAGTTCATAACTGTATAAAGCAGCACATATCACACTAAGAGATACATCAGCTTTCCCGTGAAGTAAAGTTGTTTTGAGGAACACAAACTCTTCAATAAGTGACTCTAACAACATCAAAGCCAAATATTCATATTTGAAGATCTCATTCATATTCTCCATATCAGTGACTAATTAATTAAAACTGAAGATGTGATCATTCATAGTGGTACCTAGAACATAAGTTAAGCAAAACAACATTTTCTTCACCTGAAGCTTATTTTGACTGTTTTTCTTCAAAAAACTTTCTTCAACCACAATCAATTTGTAAAAGTCTCCTTTGAGAAAGCATACTTTTGCTCTTGAGAAAGACACGACCGAATTGTACCACATGCCAAACGATTGATAATTTTCCAATCTTTCTCCTTCATATCATCTGGTTTCTTCTCATCAAATGGCAATGTTTATACCTTGATAAAAGACAACATCTAGAACCTCATTTTGCCATATACCAAAATGGCCCATGCCATCGAAGATCTTCACTACCTGTATTTGTCACTTCCAATCTCACCCACATGCACAATGTTGGAGCTCTTGGACTGTCTAACATTTCAATCATAATCTTTCAATGTGCCCAAGGAAATCTTTCCTAATATGGAAGATCAATTTAAGCCACAACCATAGAGCATACTTCGAATAATCTTCGGCTCTGATACCATTTGTTGTGCGAATAAAGTAAAAAAGAGTAAATTATTGTACTAGAAAACAAAACTAGGTTCAATTCTTAGAAAAGATCGGATAAGTCGTAGACGGTCCCGCTTAAAACCCAACCTCCTAGATAGAATCTCCCTCTAATGTAATTTAATAGCACAATATATCACTACAATTGTACCCTAAAAATATTGAAAAAATAAAATAAAATAAAGAACACCAGAATTTTAATAAGGTTTAACAAATTACGCCTACATCCTTAGACACTACCAAATATATTTCACTGTAAAAGATACAAGTGAAAAAATCCAAATAGAGGAGGGAAATTTTTGCCTTATGAAGGAAATGACAAATTTTGGGATGATTTAAAGGTGGAGAAACTACCTCTATTTATAATAACACAAACACTCTACAACCTTGTATTTTTTAGATATGGAATTGTGCTATTTCAACCACCTCAAACTGCTCTACCATTCCAATCTGGATTTAATCAAGAATATCAATTGCTTCTTATCAACTATCAACCCTTTAAATATAACATATTTCTTAACAGCCATAATGATCAAGTTGTAGCAAAAAAAGCTAATCTCTCAATACCAACGTAATTATGATCCACACAAGCGAACATCCATGATAGGAAAAAATCTTTGGGGTCTCTTGGATGAACCATTTGGATATCCAAATGGAACATATTTCTTGCCGTATTTATCAATAGTTTCCTCATATTTATAACAGAGGGTACAGATATTGGAGTTGAAAGAAATGGTACCTCTCTTGGATAGCTCAGATTTATTAGCAACTCTACCATGCACCAATATCCAAACGAAGAATTCCACGTTCGGGGTGCAAGTTTTGTCCACACTAATTTCCAAAGTTTCGCCCTTTGGTTCTCCCCACTTGACACCAACCAACAAAGGGTCTTAGGGGTATATGGGCGATCCTTGACCTTAGTCCAAATTAACACATCGGCCTTCTCCTTGCAAAAATTAAATTGATTTATCACACCCATAAAAGCAAAACACTGCTTTTTCTCTCAATGAAAAGGGGGTCTTTTATGCTCCACATGCCAAACCAGCTTCTCATCAAGCCAAAAACCGAAATCAACAATATTCCCAACTTTCTTTACAGCAAGCGCGAAAACTCTCGAAAAAATAGACTTGAGCAAGAACTCCCTTACCCAGCATCCAGCCCAAAAATTAATCTTTTCGTCATTACCGGCCAATATTTTAGGGTTATCCACAAAGGATTTCCTAATAGAATCATTTGTAGTCAACGGATGCACAATACTTCTCCATACCCATGATTTGTTATAGTGTGACAAATTATGCGGCAGCAAATTACTTTCCCTACTCTCATAAATAGCAACAATAATTTTCTTCCATTGGCAGTTTTCTTCATTAGCATACCTTTAGATCCACTTAAACAACAAGCCCATGTTTCTTAATTTAATACGTGTCAGACCAAGTATTCCAAAGTCGGACGGCTTGCAAACCTCGCTCTATTTAATCCAATGAAAAGATTTTTTACTTGGGTCAAAATTGAATTGTACAAACCCAATAATGCCCGGGCCCAAACCAATAAACAAGCCCAATAAAATTAAAACCCAATACCCAATTGACCCCAGCCCAAGACCCAAACACTAAGCCCAAACTAAACCTAGCCCAAAAAAATAAAAAAATAACAGAAATCCTAAGCAGAAAAAAAACCAGTTGCTGCTCCCAACAGCAGCCACGCTCATCGCCGCCCCTTGCGCGCCTTCCCCGTGCATGCTCCCACGATCACCTACAAGTCAGATTTTAAAGAGTCCAAACAAAGTAAACAACGGAAAAGCAGGAAAATAGGTTGTTCTCAGGCTATAAAATGGCCAATCATTTGTATTTTGAGTGGGGGGGAGATACAGGAAAAAAGGGAGAAAAAAGGAGATTGTATTGAAAAATATTAAGAAATACGAAAACAAGATTCAAGGAATCCCGAAGGTTTTGTTTATTTTTTGAGACTTCTTCTTTCTTTTTCTATTTCTATTTTATGTTTTTGTTCTTTTTAAAAATAATAATAAAGGAAGAAGGAGGAGTTGCTTACCTTTCGATCGGCGGTGTCATTGTACTGTGGGAAAAGCATGAAGGCGGCAGCATTGAGCAGTTTAGGCTTTTTGCTGATCTGTTTTAGGATAGGTTAAATGCTAATTTTGGGGGTTTTGGTGGTGTATTTGCAGGCTTGTACCCAATAGCCCGTGTGACCCGGCTCAAAAACCCGATCAAATCCGCATGTTTTATCCCAGTGGGATATTTTCACTTTTGATCCTCTTGATTTGTTTTATTGCTTTAATTTGTTTCTAAAATTTTCTGAATTTGCCCCACTTTTTTCCGTTTTAGTTCAATTGAGTCCATTTTTTTCAGTTATTTTTATTATTATTTTTTATGCTATTATCATTGTACCATTATTTATTATTATCATATTATTTACTATCATTTTTATAATTATTTCTAAACTTATATACGCATTTTTATATAGTATATATACATATTTCTTTATATAAAATATATATGTTCATAAGCTTTAAAACATGCACGCATATATTTATTCGTGCGTTTTTTTTATGTTTTGTTTTTTTATTTTTTATTTTAACCTTCACATACATTATATTTTATACATACATACTTTTTATATTTTTTATTTTACTTTCTTAATTTTTATAGACTTTATACTTTATATATATATATATATACATATACGTCAGATAACATGTACACGCTTTTAATATATTTATGTACACGTTTAAAAATCATTTTAAATATTTTTATTTACATATTCCATTATTTTATATATATATATATTGTACATATATAAGTATTTAAATATATACATATACGTATTTACACGATTTTCCAATACATACATGTGCGCTTATACACTTTTTTATTTCGTAAATATAAACACATGCATATTTTATACTTTTATTTTTATTTTTACGATTTTTATATGCGATATACCTACATTCTTTTTAAGTTTGGTTTTAGGTACACTACACCAAAACAGGCTTTTAGCGGCGTTTTTAGCGGCGTTTGGATAAAAAACGCCACTAATGATCGATCATTAGCAGCACATTACGGAAAACGCCACTAAAAAAAATCATTAGCGGCGTTTTTGAGAAAGCGCCGCAAAAAACCTAAGCCCAACGACGCCGTTTTCTGAGCTTTCGGGGATTTAGTGGCGTTTTTGGTAAAGCGCCGCTAATGCCCAGGGCTTTAGCGGCGTTTTTGGAAAAGCGCCGCAAAAAAACCTAAGCCTAACGACGCCGTTTTCTGAACTTTCAGGGATTTAGCGGCGTTTTTGGTAAAGCGCCGCTAATGCCAGGGCTTTAGCGGCGTTTTTGGAAAAGCGCCGCAAAAAAACCTAAGCCCAACGACGTCGTTTTCTGAGCTTTCGGGGATTTAGCGATGTTTTTTGAAAAGCGCCGCTAAAAATATTTTATCTTAATTGGTTTATTCATATTAAATAAAATTCAATTTATTTCTAATTGAATATTTAAAATCTTCAGAAAAAAATTATGACACGTAGAAATAATTTGAAATAAAACACATGGAAAATTTAAAATATTATTATTTAAAATAATTGTAAAAGAGATAATAATAAAATTGTTTAGGGTTTTTGGTTTAGGGTATATGATTTATTTAAGATTTAAGGCCGGTTTAAGAGTTCATATTTTAAGGTTTAGGGAGTATGGGTTTAGGGATTATGGATTAGGGGTCGTGATTTAAGGTTTAGGGGTTAGAGGGTTAGGGGTTTAGGGATTAAAAGTTAGGGATTCAGGGGTCGAGTTAGAGTTTTGGGTTTAGATTAATTATTTTTTAATTTATATTTTAAATATGTTCTTATATAATTGTAAAAGAGATAATAATAAATTTGTTTAGGGTTTTTAGTTTAGGGTATATGATTAATTTAAAATTTAAAGCCGAATTAGGAGTTCATATTTTAAGGTTTAGGGAGTATGGATTTAGGGGTTATGAATTAGGGATTATGGTTTAAGGGTTGGGATTTAAGGTTTAGGGGTTAGGGGTTAGATGTTAGGGGTTAAGAGTTAGAGATTTAAGGTTTAGGGATTCAGGGGTCGAGTTAAGGTTTTGAGTTTAGATTAATTATTTTTTAATTTATATTTTAAATATGTTCTTATATAATTGTAAAATAGATAATAATAATAAATCAAATATATTGAAATTATGAGTATAGTTTAAATTATTTAAGAGATATATAATAGATAGATTTTATATGTATTGAATGGTTAATTTAGAGGGTTTAAGGTTAAGGTTTACTTGAGATTTGTTAAATGATAAAAATTTATACAATTAACTAATGCTTTTATATTTAAAAAATGTAGTCTAAACCATTTGATATATTTAAATTAGTTTAAATAGAATTAATAAATAAGTTAAAAAAGTAATAGATTGATATGGATATTTATGTATAATTATTTATTTTGGAGAGGACCAAATTATAAGAAAAAATACAAAATAAAAATGAAATAAAATGATATGGATATATAGGTAATTATTTAATTTAGATAATTCTAACTTAATAATTAATTACAACCATTTTATCATTTGTTTTCTTATTAAAATATACAATATTTATTTTGAGAGTACTTTTTATTTTATTTTATAAAAATCAATTTATAAAAATAAAATAAAAATTTTTAGCATAGCAAAACGATGTCATTTTGTTCAAAATGAAAGCAAAAAATAAATCAATTTATATAAAAAATTTAGAATAGCAAAAGCAGCTGTTTTGTTCAAAATGAAAAAATTTTATGCGCTTTATAAGAAGCGCCACTAAAGGTAGTAATAATAGCGCGCTTCCTATAAAACGCAAAAAAAAATAAATCAATTTATAAAAAAATAAAAAATTTTAGAATAGCAAAACGGCATCGTTTTGTTCAAAATGAAAAAATTTTATACGCTTTATAAGAAGCGCCGCTAAAAGTAGTAATAGCGCGTTCCTCTAAAAACGCAAAAAAATAAATCAACTTATAAAAAATAAAAAATTGTTAGAATAGCAAAACGGCGTCGTTTTGTTCAAAATGAAAAAATTTTGCGGCGCTTTATAAGAAGCGCCGCTAAAGAATAACAATAGCGGCGTTCCTATAAAAACGCCGCAAAAATAAATCAACTTATAAAAAAATAAAAATTGTTAGAATAGCAAAACGGCGTCGTTTTGTTCAAAATGAAAAAATTTTGCGGCGCTTTATAAGAAGCGCTAAAGTAGAATAGCGGCGTTTTCTATAAAAACGCCGCAAAAAATAAATCAACTTATAAAAAAATAAAAATTGTTAGAATAGCAAAACGGCGTCGTTTTGTTCAAAATGAAAAAATTTTGCGGCGCTTTATAAGAAGCGCCGCTAAAGGTAAACGCCGCAAAAAATAAATCAACTTATAAAAAAAATAAAAAATTGTTAGAATAGCAAAACGGCGTCGTTTTGTTCAAAATGAAAAAATTTTGCGGCTCTTTATAGGAAGCGCCGCTAAAGGTAAGCAATAGCGGCGTTTTCTATAAAAACGCCGCAAAAAATAAATCAATTTATAAAAAATTTCCCAAAATTTTTATGCGTTTTTATCCCAAAATTCCCCCTGAAACCCCTAAATTTTCCCCCCTAAAATTGGTATCCTCAAAACACCTGAGTGTTTCTCTCTTCCACCACCGTCTTCATCATGAATTAATTACTATTTAATCGTAAAAGAGATAGTATTAATTTTAAAATATTGAATTAATTACTATTTAATTTGTTTATTTATATTAATTAAAATTCAATTTAATTTTAAATGAATATTTGTTATAAATGGATTAATTTGAAATAATGACACGTAGAAATAAATTGAAATAAAAACATAGAAAATATTTGTTAAAAATAGAAAAATTAAAATACTATTATTAAGCCATAATTTTAAAATTTTTGGGTACATGACTGATTGATTTTAATTTATATACTAAATAATTTCAAATATAATTGTAAGAGATAAGATAGTATTAATTTTAAAATATTTAATTTAATTATCATTATAGTTTAGGGTTTAATAAATATGGTTTAGGGTATATATATGGTTAATTTAGGATTTAAGATTGGTTTAGGAGTTACAATTTTAAGTTTTATAGATTATGAAATTAGGGATTATGGATTAGGGATTCTGGTTTAAGGGTTAATGTGATTTAAGGTTTATGGGTTAAGGGTTAGGGGTTAAGGGTTAGGTTAGGGGTTAGATGTTAAGAGTTAGGGATTTAGGGTTTAGAAATTCGATGTTAAGTTAGAGTTTAGGGTTTAGATTAATTAGTATATTTTAATTATATATTAAATAAGGTTTAGGGGTTAGGGGTTAGGGGTTAGAGATTCAGGATCGGGTTATGGTTTAGGATTTAGATTAATTATTATTTTTTAATTTATATATTAAATAAAGTTTAGGGGTTAGGGGTTAGGGATTCGTGGTCGGGTTTCATGTTTAGGGTTTAGGGTTTAGATTAATTAGTACTTTTTAATTATATATTAAATAAAGTTTAGGGGTTAGGGATTTGGGGTCGGGTTAGGGTTTAAGATTTGGATTAATTAGTACTTTTTAATTTATATATTAAATAAGTTCTTTATATAATTGTAAAAGAGATAATAATAAATTGTAAAGATTATTAATTTAAAATTGATATGCAATATATAATAATTTGAATATAATAATTTAAAATTGTAAAATTGTAAAATTGTAAAAATTGTAAAAATTATAAAAAAATAAAAATAAAATTAAAAAATTAAAAGAAATAAAAACACTAAAATTTTATATATCTATATATAAGAGAGTAGAAAATTAGTAGCGGGAAAGTGAGTATCGAAAAGAAAGAATGGGAGGGAGAAATTAAAATGTTTTAAACTGTAATCATTTTCTGTTCTTTTTTTCTTCTCCATCTTTCTCTTTCTCTTTTTTTTTTACTGTTGATTTACAAAATCTTCTTCCATTGCTAATTTCTTTGTCTACGGTTTTTGTTCGTTAGTTTTTTTTATTCTTTTTAGACTCAAATTCTTTGAAATTATGAGGAGAAATGTGAAGAAAGAAAAACAAACAGATAAGGGTGATGCATCTGCTGAACCGGTTCGAACCAAGGTGGCGGGAGAGGCCCGAGATGAGTCGGCGGATGTTGAGTCGAATCAACCGAATCGAGAAGAGGATGCGACAGATAGGAGGGTTCTTCGCTCCAAATACCTTGCCGTGATGACCAAAATAAGCGGTTATTATTATTTTTCTTCTTCTTCTTTTCCTGAAAGGATATTAATCTCATTTCACTAGTTTTTTTTTGTTTTAATTTTCTTTCCAGATTTGAGCTAAATTATTGCTTTTTCTAACTTGAATTTTTAGAACCTGCAAAGGAATTTGCACTATGTTAGTTCTTTTATAGATACTGTTTTGAGTTTTCTTTTTCGTCTTTAATGGATTGGGTGTTAAGGATTGTTGGAGTCTTGCTGAATTGTTTTGCTTTGTGCTGAAGAACCTCAATAAAATCATTGTGCTTTGTTAATCTTGACTTTTGTTAATCTAAAATTTTTATTTTTATTTATGAAATAAAACTGGTATTTGTTCTTTGTGTAACTAGGTGAATTATATTATAGAACTCTTAACTATTTTTAAGTCTAACAACTGAATAATGAAACAGAACTGTATTTAATTTGTTGTGGCTTACAGAGAGTTTGGTTTGATTTGTTTTCTTCATTTAACTACAATAAATTGATTCAGTATAAACTTCCGTTAAAATCTTGCTGAATTTAACTGATTACACTAATTTTTAAGTGAACGCATGATCAGGAAGAAGGTGTTTAAGTTGGCACTGAGTTATTTGGTAATAGCCATATCTCATGGAGTTGGTGTGTTGTTGAGTTATTCGCACACTATCTTTTGGGAATATTCAAACTTCCCTTTCTTGTTTGGTTTCTATTAATTGCGGGTTAGAGATGTTGTGGAAGTAAATAAAACGTGTATCCTGATGTGCAGTGTTTAGTGTTGTGTGGTTGAATGTATACTGTTTGGTACCATAAGCTTAGCACTCATAATTTGCATTGTGTCTGTCTACTCTTTT
This sequence comes from Gossypium raimondii, assembly GCF_025698545.1. Lineage (NCBI taxonomy): Eukaryota > Viridiplantae > Streptophyta > Magnoliopsida > Malvales > Malvaceae > Gossypium > Gossypium raimondii. Next base: position 48,330,249 of record NC_068574.1, on the reverse strand, counting down.
AACAACCATTGTTGACAAAGAGTTCTTGTTGTGCACAGACAATATGTTTGCTTTTCTGGTTAATTTGATTTATAATCCATTGCTGCTCAAGCTTTATTCTTTAAGTTCTTTTGCCTCTTTTCAGAATCTCCCCTGTTAAAGTAGGAAGCATTGAAGTTTGGTTTATCTTTTTACATGCATGAAGTGGTTTATATTTATACACGCATGAAATCATAAAGTTGGTGAGGATGAGTGCATCCTTTTGTTTGTTACACTTTTTAGTTTTCTTCCAAACAAGAGTTTCATATTCACCATAATTTTATTGCGACTACATCTGTGAAACAATGCAATTCATAAAGTTTTCTGATTATTTTCTTTAATACAAAGATACTTAACAAATTTTATGCTTACCTTGATTGAAGCTTCTTGTACGGATATGAACAAGTCTTTAGCTGATGGGATGTTGGATGTACCTTGCTTAGAAGAAAAAAAAAGAAAAAAAAGGAGAAATCATAGGGAAAAGAATCAAAACATAAAATATGATGAGAATAGATAGGCATAGGCCCTTCCATATAAACCTTTATTGGGCTATTGCTGATAATTATAATTCGACAACTCAACGATGATGTTCCTTACTTTTGGAGATAACCGAGAAGTGGAACATGGTTTGTCTGTAAAATTGCAAGTTCAAAAGTTAATTCTCCAAGCTACATCACATGAAAATTTGTGCCAGGACTATGTTGGGTATGATGCTCTGCTATTTCACTGCTTTCCTTGTTTATATTTGTGGTGCATGTCTGTCTTTATATGTGTTCTAGAATTTTGTTGAAGGGTATATATTGGATTTTTATTTACATAGTAGGATATTAAAATGACAAACAGGAAGGCACCTCAACATATTTTGAGTGTGTTCCTATTCTTCTCTTTTTCTTTTTTAGGTTTGATATTCTGTTCAATCTTTGTCAAGTATCGGGCAAGTCCAGTTGGTGTCCATTAGACTTATTCACATATGATATATAAATTTTATGCTTGCTGTGGATGGGTAGTGCCCTTTGATAAAGTTAATGAACTCACTCACTCACTAACTATTCTTGACATTTCCATGCTCATTTGCTGCAGGTGGCGTCCTTTTTGGTGATCTCAAGAACAAAAAAGAAATGGTATATTTGTGCATAACATTTTGTATACATCTGTAATTTATGTGTATATAAAGTATATATTACAGATATCTCGTCTCTTTCTGGCCTTGTGTTGCATACGCATTATTTTAAATTAATAATTTTTTACAGTTTTCTCACGTTTATTCTCATTAACTACATACGACCCCGTGAGGTTAATCAAAATTTACTTATTTCGATAAAGGATTTTTTTTTCATACATTTTTAATTGGTTCATAGATAAAAGATTTTACATTTTACAAAGGTTGCATTTAGATTTTTAATTTTGTTTATAAAATTTTTACATTTTACATTTACATTTTACAAAGCTTCAGCATAGGGTGTAACTTAATTTTTCTGCAAATGAAAGTTTATGGTTGTATGTTTTTGCAAAAAATACTGGTATAATTTTACTCTGATTAGCTGTAGTTATTTTTGTGTTATATGTACAGTCTTTAAAATTATTAGAATATGTAGTAGGTACTGCATATTATGCATAAAATTTATAACCAACATTGATAACAAGATGGGAAATGTTCGAGTTACTGTCTCTCCAAATATTTCACTGTAAAATTGTTTTACTGCAGTTTGAAAGGTGCCAAAGTCGGCCTTTGCATTGTGGTGTGCATTAGACATCACGAAATAGAATTTAGTAAAAGCATTGAATCATATTTCACTTAGCATTTCAAGGAGTTTGAGTAATAGGAGTTGAATGGTGGCATTGCTTATAGAAAATTATGAGTGCCAGAAGATTGATATACTTTTTTAAGCCAAATTGAACGTGACATTGCCTAGACCCCTAAGTACACATGTAAACATTTTGTTTAATTAGAGTTTTGTCAACAGTAAAAAAGGCCCTTACATCTCTAAGCTCCCCCTCCCCATCCCTTAAGAGGAATATATTGTGTCCTCATTTTCCGAAGCTGCACAAGGTCAAAGGTGAAAGTATCATGATAACCAAGCATTAACGGTGTAGCTTTTCTTTGGTACTGTTGTCTGACTCACATTTCTCTTTGAAATCCTTGGGTTGAATTTTATCCTGCAGGTAGATTATGCATGCACACTTGAAGAAGTGCAGTAGCATTAATTCTCTGCAGGAAGATTCCTAGATTCAGGCTTATATGCAAAATGTGAGTTATGGATCTGGAGAAGGGAATGATAGGCTGCTTATATGCAAAATGTGAGTTATGGATCTGGAGAAGGGAATGATAGGCTGCTTATATGCAAAATGTGAGTTATGGAGTTGGTTTTCCTTTTAAACATTACTTTGAATACATTGCAGGTTGTTCCAACACAATATAAAGTAATGGAAAAAAACAAAGAAATAACATGATGCATAAGAAATATATAAAATATATTAGTGAGGATTAGGTAGATAGAAATGCCATCAAGAAGTATGCTGCTTGTGTTGACCATTTGTGATTTGAACTTGCCTAATGTCTTATAGGTTTAGCATTCTGTTTCTTCTACTGAAATTTTAATATTTTCTTCATATTTCCTTGTTGGTTAAATCTGTTTATAATGTTTTTTATTTTATTTTATGTATTTACATTTCTTTTTTGACTTGTTACAGATATGGTTTATGAATTGCTGCGCATATCAACCCAGTATGTCTAGAATCTATTTATTTTCTTCTTTTCTTATATTATACAGCTTTCTGTTCCAATTTAGAAATTTTCTGACTATTTCAAACCAGTGCAACAAATTAAATAAAATGATGGTTATCAAGTAAGACATTTTCCATAGCCTGTAATAGTTTGTTATAGTTATACATGGTAGGAATTAAGCTTTTCATTTAAAATGTGTCTATTTGGTTTTCCACTGAAGTGTCACCACAGCATATAGTAGGGTTTATGGCTTTATGAACTTATGCTTTTAGGTACTGCACGTTCATTTTGATTGGTTTGTTTGATTTTGAGGCAAATCAAAGAATTAAAAACTCCAATGAGATGAATGTTTAGATTTTTTTAAAAAAAAAGTTATATTGTGAATTAAACTCCAATGAATGTTTGGATTGGGGGCATAATTAAACTTTATGGTTGAGGCTGACATGATTTTCTCTTTGTAACAGGTCAATGAGTTCAAGTCTATAGAAAAGTTTAAAATTTTCAATACAAACAATTTGTAAGTCATATTGCCTTAACATGTTAGAATTGTCTATTTGGCTTAGTACTAACAGTCAATGTTACAAGAGGGTCAACCTGAATGCTATCAAGAGGCTTGTGGAAGCTGATGCACTCAAGATGGAGATCATTCCAAACCCGAAGGTTTGTATCACTTTCTTACCATGTCGTCTCGGTGGATTTCGATTTCTAAATTATAAAATTGGTGCAGTGGTCAATGGAATCAAGGTTCTTCAACTGAAACCGCAGTTGGTGCGGCAATTAGGGTAGAAAATTGTACCGCTTATGGTTATGATGTATTAAAATGTAAAAGTTCTGTCTAACCATGTGTTTTCCGTACGTGATTAAGTTTTTTGATCATGCTATTGGTATCAATGTACCTCAATTGTGATTCCTTATGTCTTATTCATGAATTTTCATTTTAATACGTTTTCAAATTAAATTATACATTTTTAAATTGGATTTGTGATGTTTCTATAATATTTTTTTTATTTTTTATGATCTTTAGCGGCGTTTGTGGGAAAAGCGTCGCTAAAGAACTTGACATTTAGTGGCGTTTTTGGGAAAAGCGCCGCTAAAGGTCATGTTCTTTAGCGGCGTTTGTGGAAAAAGCGTCGCTAAAGATCATGTTCTTTAGCGGTGTTTGTGGAAAAAGCGCCGCTAAAGATCATGTTCTTTAGCGGCGTTTGTGAAAAAAGCGCCGCTAAAGGTCATGTTCTTTAGCGGCGTTTGTGGGTAAAGCGCCGCTAAAGATTATGTTCTTTAGCGGCGTTTTTTCAAATAAACGCCACAAAAGTTAGCGACGTTGTCAATAGCGGCATTTTTTGCGGCGCTAGTGAAAGCGCCGCAAATACTTTTAGCGGCGCTAATAAACGCCGCTAAAAGCCTGTTTTGGTGTAGTGGTATTTCATTCTTTTTGTGTGTACTAATATGTCTTGTTTATATAGGCGTACACATGTGTAAATTTACTTGTATATTGTATTTGTATATATATATTTGTAAATATTTATTCGTATATGTTTTAAATTAAAGTATTTGTATCATATTGTACATTAATTTTTTTTAACATACCCTTTTTGAAAATATAATTTGGTTTTAACCATACATCAAAGTTATTTCTTGATTCAAAGGTTTTTTTTTTGAATAAAAGCAATATTCAAAGTTTGGGATTTTCGAGGGAAATTGAGCCCTAACGTATTGGGTTCTGATTTTCTTTGTCAATCTTAAATAGCCGAGAATATTCTTTATTCAAAATGCATGAGTATAAAAATCATTTTTGGGAACTTAACTTGTCGTGTCCTAACGTATTGGGTGTGGCATGTTACTTTCTCAAAATGAAGATGTTCGCATAAAATAAAGTGATATTCAAAGTTCGGGGATTATGAGGAATTGTACCCTAACATATTGGGACTCGATTTCTTTACATGACTTAAACGATTGACTATCTTTTTCAAATTTCATCATTTGAGTTGATTTTAAAATCTTTAAAACTTTCGACACTAAGACATCAAATAATCAATTTGGTACCGATTTTGGGCGATACGAGGGTGCTAACCCTTCCTCGTGCGTAACTGACTCCCGAACTCGTTTTCTCGAAAATTCGTAGACCAAAATAATTTTTAAGGTGAGCCGATCACACCTTAATAAAAGATCGGTGGCGACTCCAGTTTTTGTTTTTAAAGTCGACAACTAAATTTTTGTTTTCAAAAAACGGTTTCGACAGCTTGGCGACTCCACTGGGGACACGGAGAGTCGAGCCATAAACTGATTATGTTTGTCTTTGTGTCGGAAATCAAAAGGTTTTTAAAAAAATTCATGAGTTCCCTTCATACTCGTTGATTTTTTTTCCATCATGGTGTTAGTAACTTCGTATTTGCATTTACATTTTGCATTACATGGTCAGTTTTACCCTTTAAGTGGGAGCGAGAAACTAGTCCTTCGTGAGGTTTTCACCTCCGTGCAGGGTAGTGGACCACTTTCGGGATACATCTGTACCTATGTATTCGTGAGATTTTCATCTCCGTGCAGCCATAGGGAAATGTATCCCCCTGAACTGAACTCGATCCATATGAGCCTATAATGGGTGAGGATCGAGGAATCTGCTGGTTCGGGTACCCTTACTCTAGAAACTAAACCTCATATAGCGAGCTTACCCTAGGTAGAGCTATACCAAACCCTAGAGGGGTCCTGAATAGGTGCTTTTATAATTTCCTGTGTACATTGAATTATGATTTTATGCATGATACTAACTTGTGTGTTTTGTTTTGGCTGCATGACATTTTTGACTGCATGGCATTTCATCATATAAAAGAGATGTTGATTCACGTTTGGTTGTTAATAGAGAACTTGCCAGGGAAAACGGGTTTCTTGATAAGGTGGAGGATAATACGGTTGTTCGAGTATAGTCTACGAAAATGTGACACGAAAGGTAATAGCCTAACAAGAGGAGTATACGACTTTGCTGCATGACCTAAGGATCCAAATTGTCAAAGTTTATTCAAAAGTCATCAAAGGTTCCAATCTTTTAAAGAAGCTAATGAACGTGAGTGAGCAAGGAGTTGCGACTTAGATCGAACAAAAAGGAGCTGAAATTCGCGAGATGCATCTTAATATCCGAATGGTCGATATCTTCGCTTGGAGTACGAGGGGGAAGCCGTATACATATCCGCTTTATGTAAATAGATTTGTTTTCTAGTGAAGATTTCTAGTAAAGAATTGAATATGAATCAACGTCTCTTTCCGCATTCATTTCATGCATTTGCATTTCATTACATTATATGCATTAGACACCGTTAAATGATCCTAATAAGTTAAAATCATTGCTCAGTTAACCTGGAAACCAACCAACCAACCCGACATCGATACGGCACTCGAGCAAAGACAAAAGATATGGATCAGAGATTAGAAAAGCTCGAACAGTACCAGAAGGAGATGCAAGACCGGCTTCAGCTACAAATGCAGGAGTGGTTAGACAAGATGAAACAAGAGATGTCTGAGAAGATGCGAGAATCCCAAGAAGATATAGTGGCAAAGTTAACCCAACTGATCACTAAGGGAAGTGATAAAGGAAAGGGCCCCGTGGCAGATGTCGATGAGGGAAATGATGATGAACCTCTCTATCTACCAGGTTTCACCCCTCCATATATGCGAACTCAAGCTGAATACCCGTGCAAGTCCACCGTCACCATCATGCCTCAGCAGTTACGGGCTGGTATTTCGAACTTCCAAGCTGGATCGGGTTCTAATCCCGAAAACAACCCTGTGAACTCTGCCATTCCTGACTTGGATGAAGCGGCTGAGAAGGAAAGAATGAAGCAGGAGTTACCGAAACAGTTAGAGGAAAGGTGTAGGTGGCTCGAGGAGAAGTTCAAGGCGATGGAGGTCACTGAAAGTTATCGAAGCATTGACGCAAAAGAGCTGAGTCTAGTGCCAGATTTAGTACTCCCTCATAAGTTTAAGATGCCTAAATTTGAAAAATACAATGGGACAAGCTGCCCAGAAGCTCACATCACCATGTTCTGTAGGCGGATGGCGGGATATGTTAACAACGACCAACTCTTAATACATTGTTTCCAAGACAGCCTTGCAGGGGCAGCATCTAAGTGGTACAATCAGCTGAGCCGGACCACGATTGGTTCATAGAGGGTCTTAGCACAAACATTCATGAAACAGTATAGTCATGTGACGGACATGGCTCCTGATAGAATCACCCTTCAAAACATGGAGAAGAAGCCGAGTGAAAGCTTCAGACAATATGCACAAAGATGGAGGGAAGTCGCAGTCCAAGTCCAGCCACCGCTCTTGGAGAAAGAAATGACCATGCTATTTATTAACACACTGAAAGCCCTATTCATTACGCATATGTTAGGAAATGCTACAAAAAGCTTTTCTGACATAATTATGAATGGTGAAATGATCGAAAATGCGATAAGAAGTGGGAAAATTGATATAGAGGAGAGTAACAAGAGGTCAGTCTCAAAAAGAAGAGAAAATGAGGTGAACAACACGGGTTACTCTAAATCACTTACTGTTCAGCCAAGAAAGGTGGTTGGTAATCAACAAAATCCATCGAGGCAAGATTCCGGCATAAAGACTGAAAAGTTCCAGTTTACACCAATCCCAGTACCGTATAAGGAACTGTATCAAAATTTGTTTGATGCACATGTTGTTTCCCCTTTTCATGTGAAGCCTCTACAACCTCCGTATCCTGAATGGTATGATGCGAACACACAATGTGACTACCACGCGGGAATTACGGGACACTCGATTGAGAAATGCACTGCCTTCAAGAAGCAAGTTGAAAGACTTATCAACATGGGTATTGTCAAGTTTGGTGACTCGTCTAGCGCAGGAAATCCGCTACCCAATCATGATTGAGGATGGAGGGACTGCAATGTATGAAGAAGTGGTGAGAAATTTGCACATCGATGCCATATATGCAGATACAATTTAAAGGGTCCTTGTTAGATATTTGCCCTAGAGGTGTTCTAAATAATGAGACTGCGGAGGAAACCCCTGAAGTATTTAGAGTCTGTTAGAGTAATGTTCAGAACACACTTGTTGCTTTCAGCCTAGAAGCAATAAGGATTTCTTTGTGAAATAGGCTCACGTCTGAACATTATTATTTTAATGAAATACATTATTGTAATCATCTTTGAGCAAATGTTCTTTCATTCTTTACGTTTTTTTCATTTTTTTTTGGATTTTTTTTGCCAAACCATTCATTCATATTATTCATACATTCTTTTGTATATTCTCGGATACCTACTATGGGTCCCCAGATATCAATGTCATGAGTGACGCTGCTACAGACTCAAAATTTCCTTTTGAGTGAGACATGTGTTTAGAGGGATCTCATGACTTTGAAGATGACATAGATTGTAGCTTATCTCCAGACTTGAGGAGGGTGATAGAATAAGAGGATAGACAGATCCTACATCACAATGAATTATCACAAATTGTGAGCTTGGTGAAGATTGGAATTGACATGATCACAAAGACGAGGCGGGACCTTATAGAGCTACCCCAAGAATTCAATGATGTCTTCACATGGTCATACCCAGATATGCTCGGGTTAAGCACTAGCTTGTAACCTGAATAACAGCATGATGTCAGAAATGGACAGTAGGTTCAACATCGATGCTATGAATGATGCAGTAAACTTTCTTTGCTGGGGCAATATCCTCCTCTTTGGCTTATCATAGCTTTACTCATTGAAGTCGAATTGTCATTTCTCTACATTTTATCCTAAGAGGAAGACCCGAAGGTTCGTCCCAAAGAATTTCACAAGAGGGAACTAGTGTTGAAAAAGATCCTTCCTATACAAAAGGATTTTAGAGGAAGATAGAGGCCAAATTAGAAGGGTCTATATGTTATAAAGAAAGCCTTTTCTAGAGAAGCTTTGATCTTGAGTGAGATGGATGGTAAAAAATTACAAAGTCCTATAAACTCAGATTCAGTCAGGAAATACTCTGCTTAAAAAAGGTGGGACCAAGGTGAAAGCCTACAAAGGGCGCTTTGAGTCAAAAAAAAAAGAGACCAGGGTGAAACCCTACAAAGGGAGCCTTGAGTAAAAAAAAAAAGGAGAGGCTAAGGTGAAAACTCGCAAAGGGCGCCTTAGACCAAAGGGGATTTGAGTTGAAAACCCGAAAAAGGGCGGCTCAAATATTGATCGAATGGGGCATAAAGTAATCGAGCAACTCAAATCTCGATCGAATGGGATATCTGATGGTCTTGCTATACCGAATCAGTAGGAAAGGGTATGCGACATCTTGGGGCATCGATAGAGTATGGTAGATCTCCTAAACACATGTCAGACCCAGAAAGGTCTTCAGCAAGTTTGTACAGAGAAGTTCAAGCTATGATATCTGGGGCACCTAATCCTTATACCATTTTTGTTATTCTTGGAACACTTCATTCATTTCCAATATACACATTTCTTTGTCATTTATCTTTATTATCTTTGACAACTTATTCATTTCAAGCTATGCTCAGAACCAACTCTATTCTTATCCATAATCTTTTTTGCAAGCATGTTGCATTAGAATAATGATTAATGGACTAATAAAACTTTCACAAGGGAAGTTTTGCATATTACTCTAGAAGTTTCTGAATAATATAGGAACCTCAAACAGGACTATTGTTTAGAACGCACTAGGTTGGAAATCTGATAAAGAAGAGTCTAAATTAAGACTATCCCTTTGAATTTTCTTGTCTAACAAAATGGCAAGATATCGTGTTGGTGACAAAGCTTCAATGAACAAGAAAGCAATGATCACCGAATAATAAGAAGAAGTTGTTCTTGGAGAAGATTTCTTCATTTGTGCATAAGCATTTGGCACAACACCCTGGGAATGGTGTAAGAGACCAAAAAGTTTCACACCCTGTATCCTTGAATTGTGATAGTAGGGAATTGAGAAAAGGCCAAATCTTTTACTCTTGGGTTACAACGAGAGAAAGATGGTACAAATTTTTGCATCCCAGTAGATTAAACTTTGAAGGTTACAGTTGGGCAATCTGACTAAGTGTTTCTTTGGAGACGCCAGCTGAGCAAAAATGTGTTATAACACATTAGTGATGAAACCTTAATAAACTTGGAGTAATGATAACTCAAGCGTTAAAATATCATTTTCATGACATTCTACATTCATTCAAATGTCATTCATACATGTCTAGTTAGGAGCATTTGATTCATTTGATCATGACATCCTAGGCATAATTAGGTTCATAAAATAAATCATACAGGTCACCTTCCACAGAGAACAGGTCGGTGGAATCATAAAGCCTTATCTCCCTGAGTTGCAGTGGAGCAGGTTGAAAAGAAACAGATCTTGTCTTCATGTACTGGCGTGAAGTAGATCAAAGATACCAGATCTTGTCTTCCCATACTGGTGGTGAGGTAGATCGAAGAAAACAGATCTTGTCTTCATGTACTGGTGTGAAGTAGATCAAAGATACCAGATCTTGTCTTCCCATACTGGTGGCGAAGTAGATCGAAGAAAATAGATCTTGTCTTCATGTACTGGCGTGAAGTAGATCAAATATAGCAGATCTTGCCTTCCTACATAGACAGCGAAGCAGATCGAAGATGGCTAATTTTACCTCCTCGTGGTTACAGTGGAGTACATTGAAGCCAGTATTTCTATCTCCCTGGGCAGCTGTGGAATAGATTGTAGATTTTAGATCTTGTCTTCATGTATTGGCGTGAAGTAGATCGAAGAAAGCAGATCTTGTCTTCCCATACTGGTGGCGAAGTGGATCGAAGAAAACAGATCTTGTCTTCATGTACTGGCGTGAAGTAGATCAAAGATAGCAGATCTTGCCTTCCTGCATAGACAGCGAAGCAGATCGAAGATGGCTAATTTTACCTCCCTGAGGTTACAGTGGAGTACATTGAAGCCAGTAATTCTATCTCCCTGGGCAACAGTGGAATAGAGTGAAGATTACAGATCTTATCTCCCTAAGCAGTAGTAGAGCAGATCAAAGATGGCAGATTTTACCTCCCTGAGGTTGCAGTGGAGTATATTGAAGCCAATAATTCTATCCCCCCGGTCGGCAGTGGAATCGATCGAAGAAAGCAGATCTTGTCTTCATGTATTGGCGTGAAGTAGATCGAAGAAAGCAGATCTTGTCTTCCCATACTGGTGGTGAAGTAGATCAAAGATACAAGTTTTATCTCCCTAAAGTTGTAGTGGAGCAGACAAAAGTAACCAATCCTATCTTCTTGGAGTTGCAATGGAGTGGACTAAAACCACAGATCTCATCTCTCTGAAGTTGCAGTTGAGCAGATCGCGTCAGATTTATCCTTAAGTTGTAGCAGAACAAATTGAAGCTACAGGTCTTATCTCCCTGAAGTTGTAGTGGAGCAGATTAAAGATAGCAAATTTAGTTCTTTTGAGAAGCTACAATGTATGAATCCTATCTCTCTGACATTACAGTAGGAGTGGATTGAAGCACCAGTTCCTATACCCCTGGAGATGCAGTAGGAAGGAACGAGGCTACTAACGCTAAGGTCCATATGGCCGGGCAAAAATTGGTCTTTTTAAGTCTTTGCTCCATTCTCGTCACACGATAACGAGCAAAGAGGGGCAGCTGTAATACCAATTTTTTCTGCCCAACGGAAAAGCAGGAAAATAGGGTGTTCTTAGGCTATAAAATGGCCAACCAATAAACAAGCCCAATAAAATTAAAACCCAATACCCAATTGACCCCAGCCCAAGACCCAAACACTAAGCCCAAACTAAACCTAGCCCAAAAAATAAAAAATAATGAAATCCTAAGCGAGAAAAAACCGATTCTTTGCTCTCAACAAAGCAGCCCACGCCATCGCCGCCTTGCGCGCCTTCCCGTGCATGCTCCCACGATCACCTACAAGTCACTTTTAAAGAGTCCAAACAAAGTAAACAATGAAAAGGTGAAAATAGGTTGTTCTCGGGCTATAAAATGGCCAATCATTTGTATTTTGAGTGGGGGAGATACAGGAAAAAGGGAGAAAAAGGAGATTGTATTGAAAATATTAAGAAATACGAAAACAAGATTCAAGGAATCCAGAAGGTTTTGTTTATTTTTGAGACTTCTTCTTTCTTTTCTATTTCTATTTTATGTTTTGTTCTTTTAAAAATAATAATAAAGGAAGAAGGAGGAGTTGCTTACCTTTCGATCGGCGGTGTCATTGTACGGTGGGGAAAGCATGAAGGCGGCAAAGATTGAGCGCTTTAGGCTTTTTGTCGATCTGTTTTAGGATAGGTTAAATGCTAATTTGGGGGTTTTGGTGGTGTATTTGCGTGCTTGTAAACGTGCCATATTGGTGACCCAATAGCCCGTGTGACCCGGCTCAAAAACCCGATCAAACCCGCATGTTTTATCCCAATGGGATATTTTCGCTTTTGATCCTCTTGATTTGTTTTATTGCTTTAATTTGTTTCTAAATTTTCTGAATTTGCCCCACTTTTTTCCGTTTTAGTTCAATTGAGTCCATTTTTTTTAGTTATTTTTATTATTATTTTTATGCTATTATCATTGTACCATTATTTATTATTATCATATTATTTACTATCATTTTTATAATTATTTCTAAACTTATATACGCATTTTATATAGTATATATACATATTTCTTTATATAAAATATATATGTTCATAAGCTTTAAAACAAGCACGCATATATTTATTCGTATGCTTTTTTTTTATATGTTTTGTTTTTGTTTTATTTTTAACCTTCACATACATTATATTTTATACATACATACTTTTTTATATTTTTATTTTACTTTCTTAATTTTTATAGACTTTATACTTTATATATATATATATGCATATACGTCAGATAACATGTACACGCTTTTAATATATTTATGTACACGCTTAAAAATCATTTTAAATGTTTTTATTTACATATTCTATTATTTTATATATATATTGTACATATATAAGTATTTAAATATATACATATACGTATTTACACGATTTTCCAATACATACATGTATGCTTATACACTTTTTATTTCTGTAAATATAAACACATGCATATTTTATACTTTTATTTTTATTTTTACGATTTTTATATGCAGATATACCTACATTCTTTTTAAGTCATTCTTTTGTGTGTACTAATATGTCTTGTTTATATAGGCGTATACATATGTGCAAATTTACTTGTATATTGTATTTGTATATATATATTTGTAAATATTTATTCGTATATGTTTTAAATTAAAGTATTTGTATCATATTGTACATTAATTTTTTTTAACATACCCTTTTTGAAAATATAATTTGGTTTTAACCATACATCAAAGTTATTTTCTTGATTCAAATGTTTTTTTTGAATAAAAGCAATATTCGAAGTTTGAGATTTTCGAGGGAAATTGAGCCCTAACGTATTGGGTTCTGATTTTCTTTGTCAATCTTAAATAGCCGAGAATATTCTTTATTCAAAATGCATGAGTATAAAAATCATTTTTGGGAACTTAACTTGTCGTGTCCTAACGTATTGAGTGTGGCATGTTACTTTCTCAAAATGAAGATTTTCGCATAAAATAAAGTGATATTCAAAGTTCGGGGATTATGAGGAATTGTACCCTAACGTATTGGGACTCGATTTTTTTACATGACTTGAACGATTGACTATCTTTTTCAAATTTCATCATTTGAGTTGATTTTAAAATCTTTAAAACTTTCGACACTAAGACATCAAATAATCAATTTGGTACCGATTTTGGGCAATACGAGGGTGCTAACCCTTCCTCGTGCGTAACTGACTCCCGAACTCGTTTTCTCGAAAATTCGTAGACCAAAATAATTTTTAAGGTGAGCCGATCACACCTTAATAAAAGATCGGTGGCGACTCCAGTTTTTGTTTTTAAAGTCGACAACTAAATTTTTGTTTTCAAAAAACGGTTTCGACATGAATCAAGCTTGAATGAAGCATGGAAAGGTTCAAATTTCATGTTATCATTATATGGTTAATTATTATTATAAAACTATATTGTTATCTGTTATTACTATTAATTAATATTAAGTATTATTTAGTATGATGATTATTATTAAAAGAACAAATGTTTTAAAAAAACTTACTCCCATCGTCATGACACCATGCTTAGATGGTTTTGGGAATAATAAAGGCTGGATAAGAAATTGTTTAGAGGGAAGGAAATTGAGGGGAGTTTGGAATTACAATCTCCACTCAAATATTATCATACCTTCATCCAATTAGCAGCAATAATCTTCCCATGGATCCCTGATTCATCTTCATTTTTAACATCAACAAATCAACTCGAACCCATTTGAATAGAAAGGAGAAGAGAGGGAAGAAATCCAAAGACAAGGGTTGCATGCAATGCGATAAGGCAAGGCATGGTTGAAAGTATATCTTTATAGTTTTATTAATTTATTATTTTTAATTATTGAAATAAAATATTTAAAAATATGTTTTATTATGTTTTGTCTTCGACCGCCTATAAACGTATCGTTTATAGTAAAATATTGTTTAGTTTACCATTATAATTTTTTTTATATAAAGGATCTATCATATTTATAAATAGGAATTTTAATTTTAATAAAATATTTGGTTACATAAATTTACTTAATCAGATAATTTATCATACTTATAAATAAGAATTATAATTTTATTAAGAAAATTTTAAATATTTTATATAATGAATAAAAATTAAATTTTATATTGAATTACTTTATATTCAAATTAATATGTTTTCATTAACAAAAATATAAAAAAATCTTTAGTTTCAAATAGAAAATTTTAATTATTTATAAAATAATTAATTTAATATTTAATATATAAAAGTTTATAAATAATGCATTTATATAATCAAATATAATATATCATAACTGCAAGTTATTATAGTCAATTTATCAACTATTAAGAAAAGAAAAGAAAATTAATTAGTGAAAAGTTTAATTTACGATATATCAACTTTTATAATTTGACCAAATGCTTTAATAATGATTAAGAATTTTTATTAGTACTATATTTGAATTATCAAAATAATTGATGCATTTTTATGTTTATTAATTATTATTTTGAAGAGTACTATTTTGCATTAACTAACTTAAGTAAAGCTATTTTGTACATTAAATATGGTACAAAAGTTTTTTTTTTTTTGGTAGATCATAAACGTAGAACATGACTAAGCGACCTCCAATCCTAGTGTAATCCATCAATAGTCAACACTGACTGTTTAATATCTTCTTCCAACCAGCCTTTCACATAGTGCGATGGGTCTTCCAGAATAACTAGTTAATCAATTTCACCTTCATTTGCCTTAGTTTGGTAGTCAGCAACTTTATTGGCATTCCGCTGAATGTGTCGAAGTTTGACTTCCCACGTTTTTTAGCACCAACCATGTATTTTCCTGATTTCATCAACACACTTATTGGTGCCAGACCCCTCCGAATAGTCTCAATCAACATTGCGTTGTCACTTTCCAATTCAACTCACTTGAATCCTCTATTCCAAGCCAATTTTAGTCCTTCAAGGATCGCTTTGGCTTCAATCTAAAATATATCATTCATACTTATTACCATTTTGAAACCTACCAACCATCCTCCACTAGGCCCTCTCATTGTCCCTTCTACAGATGCCTTCGGGTTACTTCTTTACACTTATCCATCAACGTTGACTTTAACCTAATTTGTCTCTAGTAGCTACCATCTACCAACTATTATGGTCATACACGCCCATTGGTTAACAACCCCTTTAACCCCCAAGGACTTAGTCTACGCCAAGGTTGAGCTAATAAGTTCTGAACTACTTTACTAGAACCATTAAAAGATAAATGCATTCCTATGTTTCCAAATGAACCAACAGGTAATCGAAAAGAAAGTAGCCCGCTCACCTTTAGGAACTAGTAAACTACCTTCATTTTGTATATTCCATAAAACCTATTTATCTCTTGGTAAGTTGAAGAAAGAACCCCTACACCATCGTGGTAGAACTGATTTCCACACTGCTTGTGCAAAATCGTAATCCCTAATTGCATGAAGTGCTGATTCCATCGGATCAATATGGTACAAATATTTTAATTATGATTTCAAAAGATTTTTTATATTATTAAAAAGTTGTTGATCTACAAATGTTTAAATTATGCATTAATTATGTATAGAATTCAAACAACAAATACTATATTACATTAATTACAATAATTAAAAATAAATCAATTAAAATTTATTCAAAAATTTAAACGTGTGTTATACAAAAAAAAAACCACATCAATATTTTACAAATTAAAACAATGTCACTCAAAATGGCATATGTTGAGGCAAGATGAGTTGATTGATGCTGAGTGGCACTCGACAATGCCAACTGCAGATTGCCACTGAGGTAGTATAAATACTTCTCTTATTTGATTTGATAATTTAATGAAGAAAATCTACATGTTAATATGCTGCATTATTGAAGATACTATGATCCATTTATAGAAACCAATCATTGGTTTTTGAAGATTGGATTGTATTTGAGTGATTCAAATCAACAATTGAAATGTGGAGGATCGATCAAAACTATGTTGTTGTTTTGGAAATCAGATCTTCGATTGATTGTTGTTTGAATGTTGTAATTGTAATAATTATTTTCAAGGAGTTACTTCATATTCACTTAGTTTCTATGTTAGCAAAGCCGAAATTGATATATGCTATGAGGCTTGTCTAGGTTATGTATGAGAGCTTATTAAGTGCATTCTAATTTGTTCGTTAAGGAATTATTTTTGTGAGAGAGTGCAAACCGAATTGTAAACATTATTAAGTGTTTACTTCCCAAGTTCTTAGGAGGAGAATTTGGAGGTGAGTGTTCTAGTCATTAGGTATAATGGTGAGATCTCTATACTTGATGCACTATCGATGCTTATGTCTCATACACCATCAGTTAATAACAACATGACACATCATCATTAAATAGAATAAAAAATAATGGAGGACCTATAAATAAATATAATAACTTTATTTAAACATAATTAAATAATAAGTACTTATAAATAAATTCTAAAACCTTGAAACCTATACTTGATACCTTAGACCCTAAGTCCAAGACTCCGCCTAAACCTTTAAATTGAAGATCCTAAATCTAAAATTTATTAATATTTATTTATAATAATTGTGATTAATTTTTAATTATGTTTAAATAAAATTATTAATATTTATTTTCAAGTCTTCCATAATTTTTTAATTTAATGATGATGTATCATATTATTATTCACTGATGATGCAGACTTATCCGCCAACTGTGCATCAAATATTATTCCATATTTTAATTATTTTTGTGTGTTCCTTCTCACTTTGAAAATACATGTTTGTGTTAGATTTAGCCTATACTCATGTTTAAATGAAACATTAGTGCTCTCAAGCTATTCAAGTTCGATTCGGAACCAACTCAAATTCAATTTAGTATTTTTTTTTAACTAAGCTTGAGCAACTAGAGGTGTTCATTGAGCCAAATCTGAGTTCTGTAATACTTTATTTGAATAACTCACGAACCTAATCAAGATTTTCATTTTAACCTATTTTATATTATCAAATTACATTTACACCCTTATAGAAAGAGCTTAATCACTGATAAGATTAATCGAGCTTGAGTTCAAACTTGAACGTAAAAATTGATAAATAAACTTAATCAAACTTAAAAATTAATACTCCAAAAGGTTCGAATTTTGAATTAAGCTCACCTCTAACTTACCCATTATTCAAGTTCAGCTCGGCTACAACATTAGCCTATAATGATGGTCATAAAATTTTGTTATTTTAGATCAATTTTTTTATTTTTATGAATTATTATATTAAAGTAGACATAATCATTAAATTACTTAACTTAAGTTTAAAAAATAAATAAATTTAAAATTATATATTAAAACATATTGATATTGGTGGGTGCACTTTCAATGAGAGAAGAGGCAACCACAAATTGAAAAGTATCAAAACAAAATAATCAACAATATAGGTAATTGCTAAATGATGATGCTTTTTGTCAACAACAAAATATTTAGAAATAAATTCCCTTTTTTATCCCTATTTTAGAGAGACTTCTATTTTTTCAACTATTATTAATTTGATTCATCATGTCAACCAAAATTTAAAACATAGAAGGAAAAGAGTCCAAAAATGCTCAAAATCAAGCTTGATACATAATATTAGGTAGCAAAATTAAGGGCCAAAATCTTAAGCAAACCATTGAAAGAAACACCGTTTCCATCACCGCCGCCTAATCTGATCATTGCCTTAATATCTTCATCGGAAGCAGAAAAGCCAGCCCATTTCATGTAACTTCTCAAATCCTCATGGCTCAGTCTCCCATCGCCGTCTTTGTCCATTACCTTAAAAATATCTTCCATTACCCCAAAACCCGACGCCTTGTTTCCCGACAACCCTAAAACACGCTCGAACTCCTCGTATTCCACGAACCCATCGCTGTTCGAATCCGCCAACGAAATCATTGTCCCAATCATCTCGTCGTCATCGAACCCAGACTTCCCGCTACAAAAACCGGAGTAAAATATCCTCAAATCTTCTCTACTGATCTTCCCGTCGCGATCTACGTCCAGAACCTCGAACGCCGACCTGAACTCCGTCGATGAACTTTTTTCCATCGCCGGCCGACTTAAGTTTCTCTCCGATGGACACATTTTTTTCTTTTGCCTCTCCTTCAAATTTCGGGCAAACAGGTTGGCTTTCTTAGGGTCAAAACAATATTTTTTAAGGAAAATCAAGTTTGGCTTCTGGTTTGAGAGAAAGGGCTAGGGAACCTTTGGTTTATTAATTCATATAGAGAGAGAGAGAGAGAGAGAGAGCTGAGAGTGGGGGCCCGTGACATTGGAGGCTTTAAAAGGTAAAACACGGTGTAAGATACGCAGGCACGTGGGATGTTGGCATCCTGCCCTCGTATGGACTGACCTCATTTAACAACGAATACTAATTTGTTGAAAGGTCGAGTATTTTCTTTTTTATAGTTTAATTGAAAGATGAAAATACATTTGAATTTATATTAAAGTAAATTTGAGAAATACTTTAAATATTTTCTTAGATTAAAATTCCAATCTCCAAATATTTCAACTAAAAATTCGTAAATATAATACAATTATTAGATATTAAATGAAGGATAAATTTAAATCAAATGAAAATTGTTCTTCTTCTTCTTCCCGTCAATGTTCTTTAATAAGTGGATGCAGTCATGACAGTCAGGGTTTGACCGATTGTTGGTCAGAGTTCACGTGCGACTATTGGGTTGATAAAATTGGAGCACTGTTTTTTTTAAAGGTGTAAATTTAATGAATCGAGATGATTTTAGTCTTTTTTTAACGAATAAAAACAATTACAAAAATTGTGTTTTATGTTTTTTTTATGGATACATTATAAAATATATAAACAAAAATTTTATATAAAAATAAAATAAAATTTTAATTGAAATGCTAAAAA
Source organism: Gossypium raimondii (assembly GCF_025698545.1). NCBI lineage: Eukaryota > Viridiplantae > Streptophyta > Magnoliopsida > Malvales > Malvaceae > Gossypium > Gossypium raimondii. Next base: position 48,311,073 of record NC_068574.1, on the reverse strand, counting down.
TTAAAAATTATGATGAAAATATATTAAGTTAAAATTTCAGTGGATTTTTTTATTAATTTTATATAAAAATAAAAATTATTTCTGTTATAATACTTGTTATCATCGGCCCAAGACCCGAATGGGTTCAGGTTGGATTGGTTGATTTCCATTGAGCTCGCAAAACCTCACAGACTGAGCTCTCAGACCGAACTCGCAAGATGGGTACCTATGTTCTGCGAAGTAACACATGAGATCGCACATGAGAATGCATAAACATGTGTTAAATCTAGGGTAGGATGTGTTTATGTGCATGGAACCTAACTAATATGTCTATCAATGAACAGTACCCATATCATATAAATAAGCAAACACCACCATCTAAGAGCGATAGAGAAAAATACTCAACAATTTGGTGCGATAAGCATGGATAGATTTCCGACCAAAATATTTTCACTTTGTAAAGAAAAATCAAAATGGCACACCCAAATGAGAATTTCCCCATTAATTTTTTGTTGAGAGAGGTTGGGGCTTCTAGCTCCAGTAATCAACTTAGTGAGATTGGTTTATTTGTTGGTTGGTTTGTCGATCAATTGAAAATTTTGGGTAATTCGGCTAATGTAAGAGCCTCGAATTCTTTGGACTTGAATATCCCATCTGGTTAGGGATTATCACTCTCCTCTGATCAGGAGGCATCCCCACAACAGTTTTTTGCTCTTTAGGAGCAAATGAGGTTAATGAGGGAGCAAATGACTTTGCAAAATGTTTGGTTCAAGCAGCATCAAACATTTCAGCAAGAGTTATTGAAACAGAATGAAAAGCTGTGAAGAAAGGTACAGCCTGACAATTCTGATCTCTACAATAATACCATCATGCATGAAGAAGGCCCTGAAGTACATGCAAAACCATGGAAAAATGAAATGGATGCTCTACGTATATATGTACGAGCTTTGCATTCTGACTCACAAGATATGGATTGGTTTTTATTCTAACAATCCCTTAGCTCATAAAGTAGCAACTGTAAGTTACTCGGCTGACTTTAAAGTCCCAAAAGAATTGTTTGAAGGTAGGAGGGACCCTCAAGCACATCTCATGCAGTACAATGATCATATGAATGTGCTAAGAGCTCCTGATGCTACGAAGTGTAAGTCCTTTTCAACGACCCTTAATGGAAGCGCAAAAAAATGATATTTATCTCTACTGTAGAGTTTCATTCAATTTATTTTCACAGTTAGGTCAGACGTTCTTGAGGAGTTTTCGAGCGCATAGGAAAATAACGAGTACTCCTATATGTTTAATGTTTATCAAGCAGAGAGAATGAGAGTTTGTGTAACACCCATATCCCGTCTCCATTACCGGTTTCAAGATCGGAGTGTTACAGAACCAAATAGAATAATTTATCTTAATCCAAAACAAGTATTCAATTAATTTATAAACATGAATCATTTCATAGCATAAATATGCACATAGGCCTTAATTCAAGTTACGGGACCCTAAAATTAGTTTGAAAGCAATCGGGAATCAAAATGAATCAATACATAAATTTTAGGAAAAACTTAAAAATTTGGAAAGAGGGGTCACATGGTCGTGTGACACAGCCCAGACCGTGTGGGCATTCGAAGTAGGGACACACGATTGTGTCCCAACCCGTGTCTTAAACCATGTTTTAAACCGTGTAACTTACTAACTTGATTCACACGACCATGTCGCAAGCCGTGTAACTCTTTGACTTAAGACACACGGTCGTGTCTCAACCCATGTGAAACCTGCACAAAAACTAACAGATCACACACTACCGTGTGGGATGACCGTGTGTGCCACACGACCGTGTGACAGTCCGTGTCCGAGGCCGTGTGCTTCCAAATTAACTCCTCAAACAATCTAAAATCAAGCCAAAACTTTCCCAATAAGGTACACCAAAAACACAAACCATCCCATGACCAAAACAATCAAAACATACATTTAAAACATATCAAAATTAATAACCTAAACTTCTATCTAATGTACCATTCATAGGTACCTCAATTATAACTAAACATTACACCAAATCTTTATCCATTAACACACCTCAATTCAATTTTCATAATCAACCACATTATTATATTCTAAACATACTATTAAACTTTACCATTCAACATCACATAACATAATCACAAATACTAAATAACTTTCATATCTTACCAACTTTTAATCTTAACTTTCTTACAACAAAACCTATATACATGCCACAACCCAAAAAGAGATGAAAATGCTACCAAAAGTAAATGGATAGTGTGAGCTTTTATGTCGATCCTTCCAACCGTCCACAATTGTTAACTACAAAATAACATGAGATAAACTAATAAGCTTAATAGCTTAGTAAGATTATAGTGTAAATTTTACTTGACTTGCTTTAAGTAACATAATCACTTAAAAATTATAACATGACAATTAAAATTTTCAATTTCATTGTCTATAAGTATTCAAGAATTTCATCATCACTAGAATATATTAATTCCATGTAATTCTTTATATCTTTTAATCAAGTTCATCAATACTCGGTTCACATACTTTAACCTTATTCTACATTTTAGAGCATCTTAGATACAAAAATAAGGACACCAAAGTGCAAAGAAATCACAGGTCTATATCCAGGGGGATCGTAGTGCTTACAGAGGCACGAATGTGCAAACAGGGGTACCGAAGTACAAATAGGGGTACCGAAGTACAATTAGGGGTATCGAAGAACAAATAGGGGGTACCGAAGTACAAACAGTGTAACACCCCAACTCGTATCCGTCACCAAAATAGGGTTACAGAGCATTACCGGAGTTTACAATTCAAACGGACATAAATTTCAAACATTTCATATCATAGCAATAAACATATTAAAACCAGATCAAAACATACATATTATCCCTCATACAAGCCCTCAACGCCCTAAATATGCTTTAGAAATAAGTCGGGAATAAATCAGAAACTCAAAGAATTTTTCAGAAAACATTAAAAAATTTCAACATTGTAGGGGTCATACGGCTATGTGACTCACACGGCCAAGAGACACGCCCAGGTCTTAGGCCATGTGGACATTCAAAGTAGAGACACACGGTCATGTCCCAGCCCGTGTTCGTGCCTGTGTTACTCACTGACTTGGGTCACACGGCCAAGCCACACGCCCATGTGCCAGGATGTGTACACTTCGAAATAACCTCAAACACCCGTGTGCTAGGCCGTGTGCTAGGTCATGTAACAGCTTGACTTGAAACCCTTTGAAAGCTACAGGGGACACACAGCCGTGTCACCTGGCCATGTGTTACACACGGTTGAGACACACGCCCATATCTCTGCCCGTGAGGATGAAAATAGGCCATTTTTCAAACCATTTTTCTTGCCCAATTTGGCATGTACCTACACTCAACATTTCAAATACTTACAAACAATAACAAGGCATCGAAATCAAGCATAAACAAGTCATATACATATGATACAACATCATACAACCAATATGCCCTTAGGCACCTCAAATGACAACATGTAAATGTGTATAATCATGTACTCTATTTGACCAAAATACTCAACTAACTTATACGCACATTTACCTTAATATATGAAATATAGTTACCTTACCAAAACATACCAAATGGTACCAAATATACCACTCAATTATTAGCCTCAATCTACATGTATGTCTTCCATGGCAAAGTACCAATTCACAACAAGTTATAAGACATATACAATATGCACATTCAACTATCATTTCAATTTCCATCATTCAAATACATTAAGCAAATCATCAACCGTATTAAAGCTAATATTTACATACCAAAACTATACCATTTCACCAACAAAATGCCAAATCACAAGCCAAGTTAAATCGCAAAAACCACAACCAAAAATACATGCCATTATAACAAAAATTAAACAACCAAATATACCAAAAAAACCGATGGATAGTGTGATATAGCACCGATGAGCTTCCAACCCGAACAAGCTTTTGATTTACTAAAAACACGGAAAATAACACAGAGTAAGCATTTATACTTAGTAAGTTTGTATAACATAGAATTTAACTTGCCATTTATTCATATAATAGGTAAGTAAACAAGCATATCCCAATACAATTTGGCCAAATGACTAAGCACATATACACCAACCATGTTAGCCATGTAATTACTTATATAAGCCAATAAACATGGATGAATACATCAATTGATCAAGTTCCCAAATACATGTATCAAAAAATTCAAGTTTCCATATTCATGTATATACTTGTAATAGTTCGTATCGAGCTCCTATCATTATGTATCCAAACATTGCCCGTTGAACCGTTTAGAATACTAATACCCGGGATAGCTCACACATAGTAGGCTAGCTCATGTAATTGTAATCCATCAATTTATGTACATGTATGCTCATACGAGCTGTGAATCGGTATGCTCACTCGAGCTGAAGATCGATATGCTCTCATGAGCTATAAATCGGTATGCTCATACGAGCTATGGGTCGGGATGTAGCTACATGATGCTGCTCACACGAGCTGTGGAGTATCTGCAACACATGCAGGCCCTCAACCATCAGTAGGACGTTCATGACCAGTACTTAAATCATGTAACCTTAATGACATGTCATTTGTATCCTACGGATTCCTAAAGTTCAAACGGAAGATGGTATTTGTCGAACTTCGTTGGATATGCAACCATGTATATTTATAACAATTTATAAAATATATATATATATTTCAATTAAATACATATAAACATGATTTAATTTCACGAACTTACCTCGACAAGTATACGTAGATACGTAGGCGACTAATTCGAGATTTTCCCTTTGCCCCGATCTAACTCCGTACGAGGTCTGTCTTGACTTATACGGATAAATTTAACTCAATTCAATATATCTTTCATTCAATTTAACACAATTCATAGTTTGGCAAAATTATCATTTTACCCCTATACTTTTAACTTCTTTGCAATTTAGTCCTTAGGTCCGGAAAATGAAATTCATACAATTTTTCCCCTACCCAAGCCTAGTTGAATATCATATACACTTATAGCAACCCACACATTTAACTAATTCACAAATTATACCATGTAATATTTTCTATTTTTCAATTTAGCCCCTATTTGACAATTTCACCAAAAATCCCTTTACAAAAAGTTGTTTATCTAATAATAACCATCCGTTTTCTATCATCAAACTTTAAAACTCATGTACATGCATCAGTGGCAAAACCCTCATAATTTAACATTTGGCACAAATTAGTCCCCAGGCTAGCTAAATTAAGCTACAACGATCCCAAAAATATAGAAATCATTAAAAACAAAATGAAAAATCTTACCAATGCAAGGGAATTAGGTTTGCAGAAACCTCACGCTTCCATGGCTACTATTTTATTTTTATAATCGGTTGAAGATGGAAATAAAATATGATTCTTAATTTGGTTTTATTTAATTATCATTTATTTACCTATTTACTTAATTAACCTTTAAAAACTTTAAAAATTACACACTTGCCAAGTCATGCTCATCCACTAACATATAAATGGTCTAATTACCATATAAGGGCTCATAATTTAAGGTTCTATCGCGAGTTAATACTTTTAGCTACTAGAACTCAAATTTTTTACTTTACGCGATTTAGTCATTTTTCTCAAATTAAACATGTAAACGGTAAAATTTCTTAATGAAAATTTTTATAAAGTATTACTATCATGCTGTAGGAAATAAAATAATAATAAAATAAATTTTTTTACTTTGAATTTGTGGTCTGAAAACCACTGTTCCAATTTCACTAAAAACAGGCTGTTACAACTCTCCTCCTAAAGGGATTTTCGTCCTCGAAAATTTTACCAGAAAAGAGGTTCAGATATTGCTTTCTTGTAGCTTTCTCGGGTTCCCAAGTGGCTTCCTCAATACCATTTCATTGCCAAAGAACTTTTACTAAAGCTATGCTCTTGTTTCTCCATTCTTTCACTTCTTGTGCTAGAATTCTAATCGATTCCTCAGTGTATGACATATCGGGCTGAATCTCAATATCCGTTGGGGAAATAACATGTGAAGGGTTAGATCGGTACCATCGTAACATAGACACATGAAAGAAATTATGAATATTTTCTAGCTTTAACGGTAAAGCTAATCGATACTCAACAGGTCCAATTATTTCAGTAATCTCATACGACCTGATAAATCGCGGACTAAGCTTTCCTTTGCAACCGAACGAAGAACTTTCTTCCAGGGTGATACTTTCAAAAATACTCTATCACTGAATTGAACTTTTATATCTTTACGTTTAAGATCCGCATAAGATTTCTGACGATCTGAAGCTACTTTCAAACTAGCTCGGATCACTTTTACTTTCTCTTCAGTCACTCAAATCAAATCAACCCCGTATATCTTTTTCTCACTAAGCTCAGTCCAGTATAAGGGAGTTCGGCATTTACGGCTATACAAAGCTTCATACGGTGCCATCTTTATGCTCAATTCAAAACTATTGTTATACACAAATTCAACCAACGGTAAATATTTTTCCCAGTTGCCTTTAAACTCTAATACATAGCAACAAAGTATATCCTCGAGAATTTGTATTAGTCGCTCGGGCTAACCATCGGTCTGAGGGTGAAATGCAGTGCTAAAATGCAACCGCATACCTAGAGCTTCCTGTAACTTTCTCTAAAATCGTGATGTAAATCACGAATCCCTATCTGAAATAATAGAAATTGGCACCCCGTGTAATCTGACAATCTCAAAAACATATAACTCAACTAATCTGTCAAGGGAGAAATCTGTACATACCAGAATAAAATGTGCAAACTTCGTCAACTGATCAACAACAACCCAAACGACATCTTTCTTTCTAGGAGATAGGGGTAAACCCGATACGAAGTCCATAGTAACTCGATCCCATTTCCACTCTGGTATCATGACTGGCTGCAATAATCTAGAAGGTACCTGATGTTCAGCTTTAACTTGCTGACATACTAAACATCTTGATACAAAGTCAAAAATCTCGCGTTTCATTCTCAGCCACCAGTACATCTATTTCAAGTCACTATATATTTTATTACTTCTCGGATGAACAGACAAGCTACCACTAGGAGCTTCGTGCAAGATTCTCCAAGTAATCTCTAAATTCTTCGGTACACAAATTCTACCTCGAAATAATAAGCAATCATCAATTCCTATCTGAAATTCTAAATCAGAAGTCAACTCACACTGTGCCCGTTTAGCTAGCAACTTATCATCACATTTCTGAGCTTCGCAGATCTGCTGTAAAAACATCGATCGAGCTTTCAACTCGGCCAAAATCGAGCCATCATCAAATAATGCCAGTCGCATAATCATTGCTGGCATAGCAAATAAAGACTTTCTACTCAGAGCATCAGCAACTACATTTGCTTTTCCCGGATGATAATCAATGATCAACTCATAATCTTTTAATAGCTCGAACCATCTGCGCTGTCTCAAATTCAAATATTTCTACATCATCAAATACTTCAAACTTTTCTGATCACTAAATATATGGCATTTTTCATCAAAAAAATGATGTCGCCAAATTTTCAACGCAAACACAATAGCTGCCAACTCTAGGTCATGTGTCGGGTAATTCTTTTTGTGCAGCTTTAACTATCTAGAAGTACGAGCTATTGCTTTGCCTTCCTATATCAAAACACAACCTAAACCATTTAAAGATGCGTCGCTGAAAATTACAAATTATTTACCCGATTTAGGCTGAACCAAAACTGGTGCTTCAGTCAACAGTGCTTTTAACTTATTGAAACTTTGCTAACATTTCTCGAACCATTCAAATTTATTTATATAATAGTCGTGTCATCGGTGTAGCTTTCATCGAGAACCCTTTGACAGATCTTCGGTAATAACCAGCTAATCCTAGAAAACTTCTAACTTAGGATACATTTCTAGGTGGTTTCTAGTCAACAACTACAAAAATTTTACTTGGATCAACTCTAATGCCTTCAGTCGATACTATATGTCCCAGAAAACCGACTTCTTGGAGCCAAAACTCACATTTGCTAAATTTTGCAAACAATTGTTTATCTCGCAGAGTTTGCAACACAATCCTCAAATGTTCAGCATGCTCAGACTCGTCTCGTGAATATATCAAAATGTCGTCAATAAATACCACAACAAATCTATCTAAATATGGTCTGAAGATTTTATTCATCAAATCTATAAATATTGTAGGTGCATTAGTTAAACTAAACGGCATCACAAGAAATTCATAGTGTCCGTACCTGGTTTTGAATGTAGTTTTTGGCACATCCGTATCTTTCACTCGTAGCTAATAGTAGCCAGAACGAAGATCAATCTTCGAAAATACTATGGCACATTTCAATTGATCGAACAAATCGTCAATTCGAGACAATGAATATTTATTCTTGATTGTAACCTTGCTGAGCTAACGGCAGTTTATACAAAATCTCATCGACCGTCCTTTTTCTTAAAAAATAGAATCGGTGCACCCCAAGGTGAAAAACTAGGTCGATCAAAACCCCTATCTGTCAAGTCTTGCAGTTTCACTTTCAACTCTTTCAACTCAGTAGAAGTTATTCTTTAAGGTGCTATCGATATCGGTGATGTTCTCGGTATAAGTTTAATAGAAAATTCAACCTCTTTGATCGGCGGTAATCCAGGTAATTCCTCCGGAAACACATCAGGATACTCGCAAACCACTGGCACTGATTCAAGCTCAGATTCAGACACTTTAGTATCCAACACATAAGCAAAGTAAGCATTGCAACCTTTTCTCACATATTTCTACACTGACATAGCTGATATAACAACGGGCAACCCACTCAGACTACTTGATTCAATACGAAGAATCTCACTATTTTTACATTTCAATACAATAAGCTTTCGTCTACAGTTTACAACAGCATCATGTAGAGTTAGCCAATCCATGCCTAAAATCACGTCAAATTCATCAAACGATAATAACATTAAATCAGCCAGAAAACTATAACCTCGAGCCATCAAAGGACAATTCTTGCACACGTTATCAACTAACACATACTAACCTAGGAGGTTCGATACTTTAACCACGAATTCAGTGGACTTAACAGGTAAATTCTTACTAGGTACTAAATTCGTGCACATATATGAATGAGTGGATCCCGAATCAATCAAAGAAGTAATATCAATATCAAAAATAGAGAAAGTATTGGTCTTTTACAATGCTTACACTCGGGCCAAACATCTCTGGCACTACCCACACTTGTTACGAATGTAGCTAAAGGTTTTGGACTGGAACGTCGGGTACCTCTGTCTCTATTAGAATATCCCTCAGAGGCTGTAAAAGAGTTGTGATGTTTTTTAGATCTCTTTGATGCTGAATGATATGACTTCCCAGTCTATCTCTTTCTTGAGTCTCTAGCTTCAAATTCAGCATGTCTTTTCTCTTTACTCAGTTCATCGGCCTTATGTGCTCGGTCATCCAAGACAACGATTTCTTTCAGCTCAAGAATTCCAACTAGGAGCTTTATGTCTTCGTTCATCCCTTCTTAAAACCTTTTACACATAGCCGTCTCAGTCAAACTACATTTCCAAGCATATTTGCTCAATCTAACAAATTCCCGCTTGTACTCTAATACAGACATATGGTCCTGTTTGAGCTCCAGAAATTCTTTATGTTTCTGATCTAGAAACCTCTAACTAATATATTTCTTTCGAAACTCAGTTTGGAAAAATTCCCAGGTGATCTGCTCTCTCGGCATAACAGAAATCAACGCGTTCCAACTTAACACATTGGGTCGGTGAACAAGAGAGTTTGTTGAAAACTCGGATCCTATTATCTAACCAGAATTCTATTCTCTCAGGATCATCTTCAACAGTAGCTCAAAATTCTTCAGCCCCGTATTTATGAATCTTATCAACAAGTGCCTTACTAACTCGGATTGGTTCCATACTTTGAGGAATAATGGGAACCAGTTAGGGAACAGGAGGGGTGGAGATTGTTGAACAGCCAGGTTCTTCTGTACGAACTCGGTAAACCATTCGTTCATCATCTAGAAGAAGGCTTCCTTAGCCTCTCATACCCAGCCTTCAGATATGGGCCTTACGCCGCTCAATGCTACTCCGTGAACGGAGCCTTGAGCGTAACTCTCTACTTCATTAGACTCAGCTCGGTTGGATGACATTGCTATATGAAAACATGTTTTAAAACAGTCAGGAGAAATCACACTATCACATGTTATATAATGGCATGTATAGCTAGACTCGTACATGCTACGTTTAGTCTGAGAATCGACTAAACCGTATGTCTGATACAAATAAATGTAACACCCCTAACCCATATCCGTCGTTGGAATAGGGTTACAGAGCATTACCAGAGTTTACAATTCAAATGGATAGAAATTTCAAACATTCCATATCATAGCAATAAACATATTAAAACCAAATATACCAAAAGAGTCGATGGATAGTATGATATAGCTCCGACAAGCTTCCAACCGATAACTAACACAGAGTAAGCATTTCCTTTTAGTAAGTTCGTATAACATATAATTTAACTTATCATTTATTCATATAATAGGTAAGTAAGCAAGCATATCCCAATACAATTTGGCCAAATGCCTAAGCATGTTAGCCATGTAATTACTTATATAAGCCAATAAACATGGATGAATACATCACAAATACATGTATCAACCAATTCAAGTTTCCATATACCATGTAACAACATTTCCATATAATTCATGTATATACCTGTAATAGTTCGTATCGAACTCTTATCATTACATACCGGTACATTGCCCGTTAAACCGTTTACAATACCGTTGGATACCCAGGATAGCTCACACATAGTGTGCTAGCTCATATAACTATAATTTGTCAATTTATGTACATGTATGCTCATATGAGCTGTGAACCGGTATGCTCACTCGAGCTGAAGATCAATATGCTCTCACGAGCTATAAATCAGTATGCTCATACGAGCTGTGGGTCGGGACATAGCTACACGATGGTAATCACACGAGATGTGGAGTATCCACAACACAAGTAGGACCTCAACCATCAATAGGACATTCAAGACTAGTACTCAAACCATGTAACCCTAATGACATGTCATTTGTATCCTACGAATTCCTAAGGTTCAATCGAGACTCGGTATTTATTGAACTTCGTTGGATATGCAACCATGTATATTTATAATAATTCATAACATATATATATTTCAATTAAAAAATATAAAAATGATTTAATTAAACGAACTTGCCTCGACGAGTATACGTAGATACGGAGGCGACTAATACGAGATTTTCCTTTTGCCCCGATCTAACTCCGTACGAGGTCTGTCTTGATATATACAGATAAATTTAACTCAAGTCAGTATAATTTTCATTCAATTTAACCCAATTCATATTTTTGCAAAATTATCATTTTACCCTTATACTTTTAACTTCTTTACAAATTAGTCCTTAGGTTCGGAAAATGAAATTCATACAATTTTACCCCTACCTAAGCCTAACTGAATATCATATACACTTATAGCATCCCACACATTTAGCTAATTCACAAATTATACCATGTAATATTTTTATTTTTCAATTTGGTCCCTATTTGACAATTTCACCAAAAATCCCTTTACAACAGTTGTTTATCTAACAATAACCATTCATTTTCTATCATCAAACTTCAAAACTCATGTACATTCATCAATGGCAAAACCCTAATAGTTTAACAGTTTCACAAATTAGTCATCGGGCTAGCTAGATTAAACTACAGTAATCCTGAAAGCATAGAAATCATTAAAAACGAAATGAAAAATCTTACCAATGCAAAGGAATTAGGTTAGTCCAAACCTCAAGCTTCCGAGGCTACTATTTTTTTTTACAATCAGTTGAAGATGAAAGTAAAAGATGATTTCTTAATTTGGTTTCATTTAATTTATCATTTATTTACCTATTTACTTAATTAACCTTTAAAAACTTTAAAAATTACACATTTGCCAAGCCAGGCTCATCCACTAACATATAAATGGTCTAATTACCATATAAGGGCTCATACTTTTAGTTTCTATAGCTAGTTAATACTTTTAGCTACTAGAACTCAACTTTTGCACTTTACGCAATTTAGTCCTTTTTCTCAAATTAAACATGTAAACGGTAAAATTTCGACGAAATTTTTATACGATATTACTATCATGCTGTAGGACATAAAATAATAATAAAATAAATTTTTTGACTCTAGATTTGTGATCTCAATACCACTGTTCAAATTTTACTGAAAATGGGCTGTTACAAATAGGGGTACCGAAGTACAAGCTGGGGTACTGAAGTACAAACAGGGGCACTAATATGCAATTCGGGGTATTGAAGTAAATTCACATATATATAAATGAACTAACTATAGAATAAAAATATAAAACACAAGCAAATTTCATTTACGTATTGAAATACTATAAACTTACCTATAACACTTCTGATTTAAACACATTGATCTATTCTGTAATTTTCCCTTTTCCTCGGTTTAAGTCTTTTTGGCCCGATTCTTGATCTATATAATAAATAATTGCAATCAATTAATTTTATATACATTTCGCATTCAAAGTAATACATATGACATTTAGCTTTTCATTAATTACACATTTTCCCTAAACTTTTACATTCATTACAATTTAGTCCCTATACTCAAGATTTTCCAATTTAACAAAACCTTACCATTTCCCCAAGTTAACCGAAATTCATACTAAGCTAGGGAAGTCCACAACTATTCACTAATTGTAAAATTTTCCAGAAATTTTAAGCATTTAAACAATTTACTCCATTTACTAAAACTATCAAAATATCAACCAATAAACTAATCAAAATCAACATCTAACACTTCAATACCATCATTTAACATTTAAACAAACAAGAATTCATCCATGGCAACATTTAAAAACTTTAACATTTTCAAAAACAAAGGTACGGGTTAGCTATACCTAGTTGCGACGATCTCAAAAACATAAAAATTACAATAAACAGAATCAAAACAAACTCACATGCAAGGGAACTATGATGGTCGAACTTAAAGCTCAAAAATGGTGTCTTTCCTTTCAATTTTCAGTGGAAGAAAATATGAAAGAGATGATACCAAATTCTATTTTAATTAATATTTATCTTATTATTATTTAATTACAATTTTACCCCTTTTATTTAACATATATTTAGCCAATTCATCATGCAAAACCATCCACTTAATTTACTAGGGTCTCATTACCATATAAGTCCTCTTTCTTTTAATAGTTAAACCACTTGTTCCATACAATTCAATTATGACATGATTTTATACCTTTTTTTACAATTTAATCATTTTCCTTAAATTAACAAGGTAAACCTTAAAATTTCATCATCAAAATTTAATACGGCCTTAATGTAACTCGATAAATAATAATTACATAATAACCACAATCTCACATATCAAAATTATGGTCCCGAAACCACTATTTTCATCGCTGCTAAAAAACGGGATATTATAGTTTGCAGAATTATATTAAGCATTTTCATGCAGCGACATTCAATACAAAAATTTGGAGGACCAATGGGTCATTGATGCTTTTATTATGGGAGTCTTGAACGAGCACGTGTAGTACTTATTCACTAATAACAGGCCACAAAGTTTGGAAATTTTATATGAGAGGGCTCACAAATTTATTGAAGCAAAAAAAATTAAGAGAGCAGCTCGCGGTACATTCCAAAGGGATGATAGGTTTCAAGGAATAGAGAGGGGCTCGCGGTCCTTAGGGTCTGTCTTCTCAGGCTATACATATACAAGGTGGGGACAGTAGAAGAGACAGTCACGGAATGGGTCATCCAGGACATCTTAAAGGTTTCAACCTCAGCATGCAAGAATGTATCCTTTTTATGGTAAATTTGATACATACACTCCCTTAACTGCTACGCGTGCATATATCCTCAGTTAAGTAAAGAGCCTGGGAATTCTGTTAAGCCCTCCACCTATAAGACATAATGCAAAAAGGTTGAACTCAAGGGATAAGTGTGTTTTTCATGAAGATGGGGGTCATAAAATTGAATATTGTTCTTCTTTAAAGGATTCCATTGAAGTAGTCAGAAATGGAAAGCTGGAGGATTTTGTAGCTCAATATGATAGTCAACCAAGGTAGAGTTTGAAGACCAAAGCTAAAGGTAAGTAGAACATGAGAGGAACTATTCATATGATAATTAGGATAGATGAGGATCAGGCGACCTATAATACCGATAGGAAGGCTCATCTTAGAAGTGTTATGTCAGTTAGCTCGCCAAAGAGGTTGCGTCAATAAAAAAAGTGGAAAGTGGAACTTGGTAACGAAGATAAAGATCAAGTTTGCGATGAGGAGGGAAATGATCCGATGGTTGTGCCAGCAACTATTGCAGGTTTTGGAGTAAAAAAAATATTAATGGATAGTGGCAATGCTGTGGATAGTTAACCTGAGAGGTTTACCAGAAAATGGGATTGAAGGAACAAGCATTATAGAGGGTGAGTCCATTGTATGGTTTTGCGAACTATCTTGTTGAGGTGAAGGGCCTTATCACTTTACCTGTGACCTTGGGGGATGGCGAGCACACCATGATGGAGTATTTCAATTTTTTTTGGTTAATCATCTCATGGCGTATAGTGTCATTTTTGGGCGTCATATAATGATGATGGCTAAGATGATCATTGTAACTTTCTGCATGAAGATTATATTTCCTACAAAAATTAGGGTAGGGTTCATGCAACCTAATCAGCGAATAGTTAGGGAATGCCATATGCTACCGGTCAAGCAAACAAGCGAGCAAAGGCAATAAGGATAGATTTTGCAGCAAACAAGACTGGATAGTCAAGTGCTGGATTTGGATAGTCTTAATGCGCGAAGTGAGGAGAAAATTATGAATCTAGAGACAGCAGAAGCTATTGAAACTTTACAGAAATTTTATGATGATGTCGATAAGGTGGAGAGAATTTCATCAGCATTGGAAATGAAGGAAAAATATGATTTGGTTCAGCGTCTAAGGGCAAATTCTAATGTTTTTGCATGGTCGGCTACGAATACGCCTAGAGTGGATCCTCAGATAATTGTTCATAGGCTAAATGTACTACCTGAGGTTAAATCAATTAAACAGAAAAAAGATTTGCTCCACAGGTTGTTGAAGTAATAAGGCAGGAGGTGGGGAAACTACTATCAGTAAGATTTATCAGAGTGGTCACATATCCAAATTGGGTTTCGAATGTTGTAATGGTGAAGAAAGCTAATGGTAAGTGGAGAATGTGTATTGACTTCACTAACCATAATAAAGCTTACCGTAAAAATTATTTTCCCTTACCCTCGATTGATAGATTGGTTGATACGTCACCGGGGAATATATTTATGAGCTTTATGGATGCGTTCTCAGGTTATAATCAGATATCTATGGCCCTAGAAGATTAGGACAAGACAACTTTTGTTATTGAGGAAGACTTATTTGTTATCGAGTCATACCTTATGGTTTGAGGAACGCAGGTGAAACTTACCAGAGGTTGGTAAACAGAATTTTTAAAAAACAGGTTGGACGAAGTGTTGAAGTTTATGTTGATGATATGTTGGTGAAAAGTTCTACTCTAAGGGGACATGTTCAAGATTTTTCGGAGGCATTCGCTGTTTTATGAGCTCACAATATGCAACTTAATCCGAAAAAGTGTGCTTTTAATGTTAGAGTTGGGAAATTTATAGGGTTCATGGTTTCAAAAAGGGGGATAGAGGTTAATCCGGAGAAGATTTGTGCCATTTTGGATATGCCTCCCCCAAAGAAAATTAAATATATTCAACGTTTAATAGGAAGAGTGGTCGCACTTAATAGATTCTTTTTTAGAATGGCAGACAAATGTTTGCCTTTTTTTGAAGGCTTGAAAACTTCTTTCTCTTGGACTGAAGAGTGCAAGATAAATTTTGATAAACTTAAGTCATACCTTACATCCCTACCACTTTTGATGTCACATTGCATGGGAGAGACTTTGTATGTTTACTTGGTGACCTCATACGAGATAATTGTAGCTATTTTAATTAGGGCAGAAGGAGCTCACCAGTTTCTAATTTATTATGTTAGCAAAGTGTTGCAAAACGGGGAGTAAAGGTATTCAAAAATAGAAAATTTTATTTTTACTCTAATTGTTGCAGATTGGAAGTTACGTCCCTACTTTCAGGCTCATCCTATTACTGTTATGATGAATCAACTTGTTAAAGATATGCTGTCCAAACCTGACACTTCAAGAAGAATAAAAAGATGGGGAATTGAGTTCGCTGAGTTTGGTGTAGAGTATGCTCCAAGGAAAGCGATAAAAGGTTAGATTCTAGCTGACTTCATGGGGGAATTTTAACCTATAGTTTGAAATATTAATTCATGAACAACTATTGGAATCACATCTGAGAGATGTTTATTATCTCCTGTGATGACATATTATGAATGCATGTTTAGTTTATTGTCTCTTGTGATGACTTATGACAAATACATGTTTTGTTTTGAAAAGTCAATTGATCTCTCAGGTAAGCTATAGTTTGAAATATTAATTCATGAACAATTATTGGAATCACATTTGATAGATGTTTATTATCTCCTGTGATGACATATTATGAGTGCATGTTTTGTTTATTGTTTCCTGTGATGACTTATGACAAATACAAGTTCCGCTCTAAGATTTCCTTTTTTTTCTATTTATCAAGCAAAATTAGTAGTTAGTTTGCCACAGGGAGATAAAATTTCAATCGATAGGTCAAAGAGCTAGACAGTTTATGTTGATGGCTCTACAATAAAGATAGGGTCAGGGTTAAGAGTTCTCCTAATTGATCCTGATAAAAATGAATGGCGGTATGGACTCTCTTTTGGTTTTCAAGCATCTGTGAATGTTACGGAATACGAGGCATTAATATCAGGATTACAGTTAGCCCAACAATTTGGGGCAAATGAGCTAATCATACAAACAGATTCACAACTGGTAGCAAAGCAAATGAATGACAAGTATGAAGTGAAGGAACCAATCTTGAAACAATGCTATTCTATAGTAGCTCAGCCACTCATAGGTTTTGATAAAGTGCAAGTCAAGTAGCTATCTAGAAAAGATAATACTTGGGCAGATATTTTATCAAAGTTGGCATCATTTGTTGTTATTGAGCAAAGAGGAAAACTCTTGCTGGAATATAGAGACATCCCAAGCTATGACATGCTACAGATATTTAATTTGAGTCAACAAGAAACATGGATGACCCCCTATTATTCAAACATTGCAAGGCCAAGTAAATCACCTTGACAAGAAAGAGCTCACTAAGTTACAATGAAAGGCTACGAGGTATACCCTTTTAAAGGGCGTACTCTATAGAAAGGGGTATTTCCAACCATTGAAACAATGTTTAGCACCCTCAAAAGCTGAATATGTGATGCGAGAGATTCATGAAGAAATTTGTGGTGACCACTTGGGTGGCAGACTCCTTACACAAAAATTTTTCAGACAAGGATATTATTGGCCAATTGTGCAAAAGGATGCATACAACATGGTTCGCACTTGTGATTCTTGTCAGAGATCTGCTCAAGTGCAGCGATCACCAACAGAACCTTTGCAAATTATGCCAAGCCCTTGGCCATTTTTAACTTGGGGAATTGATATTGTGGGCTCATTTCTAATAGCTACAGCATAGAATAAGTTTATAATGTTTTTTGTAGATTATTTCACTAAATGGATAGAATTTGAAGCCTTAGCTACAATTATAGAAAAACAAATGGAATATTTTCTTTAGAAGTCTATTATGTGTAAATTTGGCATCCCACTCCTAATTATAACAGACAATGGTGTAATACCCATTTTTTGCCCGTCCCCTAAACTAAATATAAAAAAACAAAATTAATAGTCCAAATAAACAGTCCATTTTACAGATACAGCCCAGTTACAAAATAGACTAAATACTCAGAAAAAAAGTAAGCCCAACTCAGCCCAAAATTACCTAGACCCAAATACCAACCTAACACCTATCCCTAGCCCGAACCGTTAGCCCAATGCAACCCAAGTCTGAAACTCCAGCACTCAGCTCCAGCCGCCATAGCAATAACTTCCATACGCCGCGTCAAGCCGTTTCACGTCACCATACGGCCTCACACCTGCAACGACCTGCAAACAGAGCCAACGACACAGCAGAAAAGAGAAATTGTATTTTTCATTTTTTGTTTCACTTTTTCCCGGCCTATAAAACGAATGTCGAGGCCTCTGTGAAGTTTTTACGAAAAAAATACAAAAGAAATAGCAGAAAAGAAATCAAATAAAATTTGAAAGGTGACTTTTTTTTCCTTTTTTCTTCTCCGTCTTCTTTGATGCGTGATTGCTAGTGATAGTTTTGCAAAATAAAGGAAAGAGAGGGGAGATTTACCTATGGAACGGTGTCGATCGAAGACTCGTTCACTTCGTCGCAATCGAAGTACGGACAAGGGATAAGAGGTCGTAAACCGGCGGAGCTTTTGACAATGGGAAACTAGGGCGAGACCCTAGCACAGATGAGGAAAAGAGGGCACCTCCTTTTCTGTGTTTTTGTTATTAGGGTAGCTGAGTTACCAAAGTTTTTTAGTTTAAATAGGTAGTTGCACGGCGTCGTTTTGGGCTAAGGTTAATAGTTCTCGAAACGGCGCCATTTAATCTTAACCCGATGACCCGACCCAGAAGCGGCTGAGATCCGCGCATCATGGTCTTGGTAGGGTTATTTGCTTATTCGGTCCCCCTTCTTTCGGGGCGTTTTCAAATCATTTTCTCCTTGTTTTGTGAATTTAGCGCTACATTTTGCCTTTATTTCATCTGGGTCCAGATTATGTGCAGCGTTGTGGAGAGACAGATTATGCCCGCACATTGCATTTGGTCCCTTTGTTCTATTTTATTTTCATTCGGGTTCTTTCTATTCTATTTTTGAGTTGGTCTGATTCATTTCGTTTTTTTATAATAATTAATCTAATAATAATATTAATATTATTAACCCTAGTATTATTTGTATTATTATTTAAATGCTCATTTCGTGTGCATGGTAACCTATTTAGATTAGTATAGGTATGTTATTGGGTATGTCGTATGTATTATTTTTTTATCATTTTAAAATTCATTTTGTTTTATAATTTCAAATGGTATTTCTTTCATCTTCCTTTAAATTTAATTTAAACTCGCATGTACATATATTGTTTATGATGGAATTTTATGCATGTGATATTTTCCATTTTTATTCTTGCATGTTATATTTTTAGTCCATTTCAAAATTGTATATATTAATTTATCCGATATTCAATTTAATTCTTATTATTCCACCAAATATAATTGAGACTCTTACCTTTGATATATTGTATTGTTTATATATATACATTGATTGTTTGACATGCTTTACTATACGTTTAGGTTTATGAATCGTCATTTTGCATTGTATATCGTATTTTTAACCTTTTATTTGGTTTAAAAGAATTATGTTTAATATCATTTGAGTATCAAAACCAATTTATCCGAGAACTTTCAAAATAAAGACAATACCCGATATTTGGAATCCCCGAGAGAATCGAGCCCTAATGTATTGGGTTCTATTTCTCCTCGTTGAATCTAAATAATCGAAAGTTTTCTTTAATCAAGATACATAAAACTCAATCTCGGGAATTCGATAAGTCGTGTCCTAATGTATTGGATGTGATACGTCGTTTTCTTGAAATGAGGATTTTTAAAAAAATAATAAGGGCAATATTCAATGCTAAGAACTTTGAGAAATTGTGCCCTAATGTATTGGGTTTCATTTTTTTCATCGGACTCAAAGCAATCGAATATCCTTTTAAAATCTCACGACGCAAGTTTTGAAAATCAAAAGACAAACTTATTCTCGAGGACTAAAAATGCCGTGCCCTTAACGTATTGGGTGTGTCATTTTGTTTTCTTTGAAATAAGAGTGTTTTATTATTCAATTTATTCAAAATCAAAGGATTGTATTTTAAAATCTTTTCAAAATTTTCACATTAAGACATCAAACAATCAATTCGGTACCAATTTTTGGGCGTTACGAGGGTGCTAACCCTTCCTCGTGCATAACCGACTCCCGAACCTGTTTTCTCAAATTTCGCAGACCAAAATCATTTTTAAGGTGGGCTGATCACACCTCAATAAATGATCGGTGGCGACTCCCCATTTTCCTTTTTAAGTCGATCCTTATTTTTTTTTCAAATCTCAAAAATGATTTCGACAAATGGAACACAATTTTTAGGGAAATTCAAAAACTTTTGCAAAGATTTATAGATTGCACTGACTCAAAGCTCTGTCAAGACTTCCCAAACAAATAATCAAATGGAGGTCATGAATAAAAAAATTCTAACAGCTTTGAAAAAGGAGGTAGATGATGCCAAAGGTGCTTGGTTAAAGGAGTTGTAAAGAATTATTTGGGCTTCGCAAACCTTACCTTACACAGTAACTAGGGAGACCATGTTCTCACTTTTTTATGGAGTGAAAGTAGTGATTCCTACTGAAATAGGTATGTGCTCACATAAAACAATACATTTTGATGAAAATGCTAACCAAAAGGTGATCTACCATAATTCGGTGTAGCAAATTAAACTAGTTTTCACATTTAAGGAGCTTGAATACAAGCATTTTCGTTATGCTTTAAGTAAGTTTCTTTAGTTTTACTTACATCCAATAAAATGTGCACATTGAGTCTTTTATTGACTTTAAGGGCCTAAAGGAGAGCTAACATGATTTCTAAGTGTACAGGAGACCATTAAAAGGCATTTTGGACCAATATTGGATGCTATGTTGCAACACGGGAGATCTGATGTCGCAACACAGAGAATGTAACAGCCCGTTTTTAGGGTTAATCAGACCAGTGTTTTTGGGACCACAAATCTGATACCAAAAAATTATTTTTATATTATTTTATACGTTTACAATATGTGAATTTGTATGTGAGAAAATTTCGTAAAATAATTTGATCGTTTGAGTGCTCAATTTGTTAATAAGGACTAAATCGCGTAAAAAGCAAAAGTAGCATTCTATTAGTTAAAAGCACTAATTGGCTATAGAATTAAAAAGGGGGAGTCCTTTTGTTGTTATTAATCCATTGTTAATATTAGTGGACTTATATGGCTATTAATTAAGTGTTTTAAATGTTTTAATGTTAAGGTTAAAAAGGTAAATTAATGATTTTATCATTAAATTAAAAGAAACAACATTGTATCACTTTCTCCTTCAATTCTTTCCACCGAAAATGAATAAAAGAAAAGCCATGGGAGAAGTATAGGTTCGGCCAAGCTTCATGATCTATTTGTAGGTATTTTTTTGCTCGGTTTTTAATAATTTCTACGTTTATGAATGTTTTTATTAATGATTATATGTGTATTTTGATGATTGAGGATAGATTATTAATGTTTGATGTTGTTTAAACAAGTTTTATTAAGGAAATTTTGATAAAAATATCAAAATGGGATTAAATTGACAAGTGGAAATTATGTGGTTAAATGTGTGATTAAGTGAAAATATGGGCTGCTATTGATGTATGTGGAATTCGGTCAAGCTTGGATTTAATTGAAATTGTTGTAATTTGTGTTTTTATGCAATAAGGACTAAAGTGCATAAATGTGAAACTTTAGGGGCTAAAGTTAAAAGTACTTAAATGTGTGTTTGTGAGTTGAATTGAATGAATGGTTCAATAAATAAGTTAATTTTTAATACATCTAGATCAAGCAAAGCGGAATTCGGATCTAGATCGAGGAGAAATGTAACACCCCTAACCCGTAAACATCGCCGGATTTGGGTTACGAGGTATTAACGAACCAAAACTTAAATTCAAATACTCATAGTTATATGCATGTTCAACCTACTCAAACAACCTAATCTAAAATAAATATAATTAATAAAAAAATGTAATATCAATTTATTTCGAGTCATTTCATATCATGTATCAAACATATATGTAATCATATAATTAATAATTAAAAGTTTATCAAGAATATTTCAAACACCACTATCGGTCATATCACATTTCGCCTACTCGACTAATAAATCTATTATAAACAACAAAGACCAATTATGTACATAAAATTCCCATTTAAAATTTACTCATTTTACATGTAATCATTATGTTTTAATATATGTACCTATACCAACCTTATAATTACCAACATTTATAATCATTGGGCGAACATTCCATAAGCATTTATATGATTTCATAGTATATCCGCATATTAATATTCAATTACACAAAACTGTTAATCAAGTCAGTATATAACTTCTTGTTCATCAAACAAATAAAGTTACTATTCATATGGTCAATTTTTTTTCAACTTTAGCGAATATAATTTTATTTTATTTTACTAATGTCTCATTTAACAATATTCAACATTTTCACACCAAACATACCAACACCAAATCAACACTAAATCCTATATATATATACATATATATATATTAGTATTATTTATTCCCCATTTGATCAAAGATCATTTGTAAGGCCAATTCTATAAACAAGATTCATTATGCAAATAACCAATTTCAACTATCCTATAATCACAAGAACTCAATATACAACTTTCACATAGTAAATGTTAATCCAAATTTCAATCTCAATTACCAAATATAAAAACATTAAATTAGCATCTCAACCATTTACGAAACTTAGCCATATCATCAACCATAATATTTAATCAAAACATGAAACCATTCATAACAAAATAAACAAGCCATTTTCGTATGGCTTATTATATATATACACACTTTATTCAAAAAATATATATATATTCAAAAGATAGTATAGCCTATACATGCCATAGATTTTATATTTAACTTTTATAAATACCGATGAACGGACGATAGTGTGATTGACTTTGCTGACGATTCCCGAGCCCGTAACTAGCTTTCAAAATCTATAAACTGAAGAAAACACACATACACCATAAGCTATCATAGCTTAGTAAGTCATAATCAAATAGACAATTCAATAATGTTAATAATTCAATAACAAAACCGAAAAATGCAATCATATTCATATATATATATAAATGCATATAATTCACAATTATAATATCACCTAAATTTACCATTTGGTGAATATAGGCCTTCATGTACTAGTATACTTTCATTTACCTCATATACCATTTTTTTATTCACAATCGAAGAAACCAACCTACCTTGTTACCATGCATTATTCAACCATTTCCTACTTGATCTATCATGTACTAAATAATTGTTCTAGACCAAAATAAAGTTGCACAATTTGTGCTCTTACTCATCTAACCAAATTGCTCCCGGTATCGCACACTTAGTGCCCGTTATTCAATATCTCCATTTTAATTTCGCACACTTAGTGCCCTTTTATTCAACCTCATCATTTTAGTTCCGCACACTTAGTGCCGTTTATATAACTATAGTTATCCCATACTCGCACACTTAGTGCTAATTATTAATAAATCACATTCACATCTATTTCTACTTTCCGACAATAATACATTCAACTATAAATACATATTTTTGCATACTTTCATTTCAGCATAGATAATTAATATTTATTCAGGAATTATGTCAACTATTTGATTATAAACTTACCTCGGATAGCGATAAACCTAACGAATCGATTAATCGATTTACTTTATTTTTCCCCGATCCAAGTCGATTTTTTAATTCTTGATCTAAACACATTCAAATTTAACTCATTCAAACATAATTTCATTTAATTTCATTCAAAAACACATAAATGGCTGATTTACCATTTTGCCCTAAATATTGAACATTTTTACAATTCAGTCCAAATTGCACAAAACACAAAATATTTCAAATTAATCACAATGTAGTTTGGCCGAATATTCCCTAGCCCTATATAGATCCTTGCATGTCATTTATTTCACATTTTAGTCCCTCAATTTAATATTTCTTACAATTTGACTCAAAATAATCAAATTCATCAAAAATTCAAAAACAAACATTATAATCTATCACATATATTTTATTTTCTACTATCGACCAACAAAAATCACAAACTATCATCAATGGTATTTCACAAAATCATCATAAATTCCAAAAATTAAAGCATGGGTTTTGAAGAACACGAAGCAACGATCTCAAAAACATAAATATCATCAAAAACCAAACAAAGAACATACCCGAAATTGATCTTCAAGTTGCCGAACCCTCAAACTAAGAAAATAGCTTATTTTCTTTCATGCATTCGACCATCAAGACAAACATAATGACCATTTTATGTTTTTATTTTATTTTATTTCATATTAATTAACTTTTCCCATTTTACCCTTAATGAAACCATTAAAATTTATTTATTTAACATGCCCACTACCGTCCATCATTTCAATAATGGTTAAATTGCAACATAAAGCCTCCTTAATAAAAGAACAACCACTATTCAGCCCATTTAAAACTAACCACTAAATTTTTATTTTACGCGATTAAATCCTTTCATTTAATCGGACACTTAAACGATAAAATTAAAACATGAAAATTTCACACAAGCAAATTCACGCATAATAGACATAGAAAATAATATTAAATTATTTTTCTAATTCAGATTTGTGGTCCCGAAACCACTGTTCGACTAAGATTTAGACCGGGCTGTTACAACTCTTCCCCCCTTAGGGATTTTCGTCCCCGAAAATCTTACCGGTGAATAGGTTTGGATAACGCTCTTTCATTGTATCCTCTGACTCCCAAGTTGCTTCTTCAACTCCGTGTTTATGCCATAATACTTTGACTAACAGAATTTTCTTATTTTGTAACTCTTTAACCTCACGAGCTAGAATGTAAACCGGTTCTTCTTCATATGACATATCAGGTCTAATCTCAATCTCTGACGGACTAATCACATGTGTAGGATTGGATCGGTATCTACGAAGCATCGAAACATGAAATACATTGTGAATCTTTTCTAGCTCAAGTGGTAACATCAATCTATAAGCAACCAGTCCGACACACTCTATAATCTCATACGGTCCAATAAATCTCGGACTCAATTTACCTTTACGACCAAATCTGAGTATTTTCTTCCACAGTGAGACTTTCAAAAATACTTTGTCCCTGATCTAAAATTCTATATCCTTTCTTTTCAAATCGACATAAGATTTCTGACGGCCCAAGGCTGATTTCAGACTATCCCGAATCACTTTCACTTTCTGTTTAGTTTCTTTAATAAAATCAACCCCGTGTATCTTATTTTCACTGAGCTGGGTCCAATCCAATGGTGTACGACATTTACGACCTTACAAAGCCTCGTAAGGTGCCATTTTGATACTAGATTGAAAGCTATTATTATAAGCAAATTCAATCAAAGGTAAGTATCATTCCCACGTACCTTCAAACTCGAGAATGCAACATCTCAACATATCCTCAAGTATCTGAATGATTCGTTCAGATTGACCATCTGTTTGCGGGTGAAAAGCTGTGCTAAAATGTAGTTTCGTACCTAAAGCATCTTGTAGTTTCTTCCAAAATCGCGATGTGAATCTCGGGTCTCTGTCAGAAACAATAGAAATAGGTACTCCGTGCAACCTCACAATCTGAGAAATATATAATTCAGCAAGTTTATCAAGTGAATAATCAATACGAATCGGAACAAAGTGAGCCGATTTTGTCAACCTATCAACAACAACCCAAATTGCATCTTTCTTGCTTGGTGTCAACGGTAAACCGGATACAAAATCCATCGTAACTCTGTCCCATTTCCATTCAGGTATCATGATCGGTTGAAGCAATCCAGAAGGTACCTGATGCTCGGCTTTTACTTGCTGACATATTAAACATTTCGAAACAAAGTTAGAAATGTCACGTTTCATACCATGCCACCAATAGTGCTGTTTCAGATCGCTATACATTTTCGTACTACCCGGATGAACAGAAAATCGACTATTATGAGCTTCATTCAAAATCACCTGAATTAACTTTGAATTTCTCGGAACACATAATCGGTTTCTGAATCTCAAACAATCCTCAGCATCAACTAGAAACTCTGAATCAACATTTAAGTCACACTAAGCTCGTTTTGCAATTAAATCATCATCAGCTTTCTGAGCTTCACAAATCTATTGAACAAATAACGGTTTTGCTTTCAATTCAGCTACTATCGCACCATCATCAGACATAGCTATAAGTGCGTTCATTGCACGCAAAGCAAACAATGATTTTCAACTCAGGGCATCAGCAACAACATTAGCCTTTCCCAGATGATAGTCAATCACAAGCTCGTAATCTTTTAGCAATTCTAACCATCGACGCTGTCTCAAATTCAAATCTTTCTGAGTCATCAAATACTTCAGGCTTTTGTGATCGGAATAAACATGACATTTTTCGCCAAGCAGATAGTGGCGCCATATTTTCAACGCAAATACAATAGCGGCCAATTCCAGATCGTGAGTCGGATAGTTCTTTTCGTGCGGCTTTAACTGTCTCGAGGCATAGGCTATAACTTTGCCTTCCTGCATCAAAACACAGCCCAAACCATTTAAGGACACATCACTATAAATAACAAACTCTTTACCCGATTCTGGCTGAACTAAGACTAGAGCTTCGGTCAAAAGAACTTTCAACTGATCAAAACTTTTCTGACATTTTCTGACCACTCGAACTTAACATCTTTTTGTAGTAGCTTTGTTATCGGGGTCGCAATCATAGAGAACCCTTTCACGAATCGTCTATAATAACCAGCGAGCCCCAGAAAGCTTCGAACTTTAGAGACATTTCTCGGAGGTTTCCAATCAAGTATAGCTGAAATTTTACTTGGATCAAACCGAATACCCGATCCTGATACAACATGGCCTAGAAAACTAACTTTGCGTAACCAGAACTCACATTTACTGAACTTTGCATACAACTGTTTATCTCGCAAAGTTTGTAACACAAGTCTCAGTTGTTCGGCATGCTCAATTTCATCACGAGAGTATATCAAAATGTCATCTATAAATACTACCAAAATATAATCCAGATACTGTCTAAAGATCTGATTCATCAAGTCCATGAAAATAGCAGGTGCATTAGTAAGTCCGAAAGGCATAACCAGAAACTCATAATGTCCATACCTCGTTCGGAAGGCAGTCTTTAGCACATCAGAGTCTTTAACTCGCAACTGATAGTAGCCTGATCTCAGATCTATCTTTGAAAACACAGTAGCCCCTTTCAACTGATCGAACAAATCATCAATCCGTGGTAACGGATACTTATTCTTTATAGTCACTTTATTAAGCTGTCGGTAATCATTGCACATTCTCATCGTTCCGTCTTTCTTTCTCACAAATAGAACTGGTGCACCTCAAGGAGAGAAACTCGATCACGCGAAACCTTTATCAGTCAACTCTTGTAACTGTACTTTCAATTCCTTTAATTCGGTCGGTGCCATACGGTACGGAGCTATCGAAATTGGAGTCGTCCCTGGTACTAACTCAATACCAAACTCTACCTCTCGAATAGGTGGTAAACCCGGTAATTCTTCGAGAAACACATCTGAATACTCACACACAACTGGTACGGATTCAATCTTCTTTTCGTTCAATTTACTATCAAGAACAAATGCAAGGTAAGCTTCACAACCTTTTCTCACATACTTCCGAGCCGACATCGAGGATATTATTACTGATAAACCATTCAAATCATTAGATTCAATCCGAATAATCTCATCATTCTGACACCGTAGATCAATAGTTTTCCGTTTGCAGTTCACAATAGCATCATGTAAAGTTAACCAATCCATACCCAGAATTATATCAAACTCATCGAATGGTAACAACATCAAATTAGCCGGAAAGCAAGAATCTCGAATCATCAACGGACAATTATTACACACTTTGTCAACCAACACACACCGGCCTAGGGGGTTTGATACTCTAATCACAAATTCAGTAGACTCAATAGGCAAAGTCTTACTGAATACTAAAGTTTCACACACATATGAATGAGTTGAACCAGGATCAATCAGTGCAATAACATTAGTATCATAGAGAGTGAAAGTACCAGTAATAACGTCTGGAGATGAAGCCTCCTCACGTGCGCGAATGGCATAGGCTCTGGCAGGTGCGCGAGCCTCGGATCTAACAGTTGTATCTTTAGTACCTTTTTGACTGGCACTCATATTACCCGTGTTCCTGGGTGGTCTACCCCGAGCTGCTGTGTTGCCCGATCTCGTATTCTGAGTTGAATTTTGATCCACAAACTCTGGGCACTCCCGAATAAAATGATCTTTCGTTCCACATTTATAGCAAACTCGATTGTTGTACTTGCCCCAACACTCACCACCATGTCTCCTACCACACTGCTGACACTCAGGTTTATTCAGTCGGGTATTACCAACACTAGCAACTGAGGTGGCTCTTGAACTCATTGGTGGTCATTCTTGTATAGAAAGCCCGGCAGTAGCCTTAGATCGGCTACTAACATCTCTGAACTTCTTTGTTGCCGTCTGAAAAGTTTTACTCGCTGATCTCTTACAGAAATCACTAGCTTCAAACTCAGCTTTTCTTTTCTCTTTGCTGAGTTCTTTAGCCTTTTAAGCTCGCTCGACGAGTACTACGAACTCTTTTATTTCGAGTATGCCGACAAGTAATTTTATGTATTCATTCAGCCCTTCCTTGAATCTTTTACACATAGCAGTCTCGGTCGCAACACACTCTCGGGTATATCGACTGAGTCTCACAAACTCGCACTCATAATCAGATACGGTCATACGACCCTACTTTAGCTCGAGAAATTCTTTGCGTTTCTGATCAATAAATCACTGACTGATATACTTTTTGCAAAATTCTGTCTGAAAGAAATCCCAAGTGACACGCTCTTTCGGAACAATCGAAACTAGAGTGTTCCACCAATAGTAAGCTGAATCCCGTAACAAAGATATCGCACATTTCAGGCACTCATCAGGTGTACAGGATAATTCATCAAAAACACGAATGGTATTATCGAGCCAAAATTCAGCCCGTTCCGCATCATCACTAGCTGTGGCCCTAAATTCTTCAGCGCTGTATTTTCTTATCTTATCAACAGGAGGTTTATTCAATCTCATAGGATCAATAGTCGGAGGTACCACAGGCATCGAAAGTGGGTTAATCGGGGTCGAAGGTTGTTGAACAGCCGGATTTGTCCGGATATATTGAGTAAACCATTCATTCATCATAGTATAGAAGGCTTGTTTAGTCTTATCACCATGGTTACTCGTGTTCGGTCGAGAATCAACCGGCTCCGTCTCTTGCACGGGAGCAGGCGCTACACTCTCGACATCATCCGCTACAGTTCGATCGGGATCTATTACTATACGAAAACACATTTGTAGATGTCAGAAGTCATCACACTATCTCCATATAAAATATGGCATGTATAGCTAGACTCACACACGCTACGTTAGTCCTAGAATCGACTAAACCGTAGCTCTGATACCAATCAAATGTAACACCCCTAACCCGTAAACATCGCCGGATTTGGGTTACGAGGTATTAACGAACCAAAACTTAAATTCAAATACTCATAGTTATATGCATGTTCAACCTACTCAAACAACCTAATCTAAAATAAATATAATTAATAAAAAATGTAATATCAATTTATTTCGAGTCATTTCATATCATGTATCAAACATATATGTAATCATATAATTAATAATTAAAAGTTTATCAAGAATATTTCAAACACCACTATCGGTCATATCACATTTCAGCCTACTCGACTAATAAATCTATTATAAACAACAAAGACCAATTATGTACATAAAATTCCCATTTAAAATTTACTCATTTTACATGTAATCATTATGTTTTAATATATGTACCTATACCAACCTTATAATTACCAACATTTATAATCATTGGGCGAACATTCCATAAGCATTTATATGATTTCATAGTATATCCGCATATTAATATTCAATTACACAAAAGCATTAATCAAGTCAGATATAACTTCTTGTTCATCAAACAAATAAAGTTACTATTCATATGGTCAATTTTTTTCAACTTTAGCGAATATAATTTTATTTTATTTTACTAATGTCTCATTTAACAATATTCAACATTTTCACACCAAACATACCAACACCAAATCAACACCAAATCCTATATATATATATACATATATATATATTAGTATTATTTATTCCCCATTTGATCAAAGATCATTTGTAAGGCCAATTCTATAAACAAGATTCATTATGCAAATAACCAATTTCAACTATCCTATAATCACAAGAACTCAATATACAACTTTCACATAGTAAATGTTAATCCAAATTTCAATCTCAATTACCAAATATAAAAACATTAAATTAGCATCTCAACCATTTACTTAAACTTAGCCATATCATCAACCATAATATTTAATCAAAACATGAAACCATTCATATCAAAATAAACAAGCCATTTTCAGATGGCTTATTATATATATACACACTTTATTCAAAAATATATATATATTCAAAAGATAGTATAGCCTATACATGCCATAGATTTTATATTTAACTTTTATAAATACCGATGAACGGACGATAGTGTGATTGACTTTGCTGACGATTCCCGAGCCCGTAACTAGCTTTCAAAATCTATAAACTGAAGAAAACACACATACACCATAAGCTATCATAGCTTAGTAAGTCATAATCAAATAGACAATTCAATAATGTTAATAATTCAATAACAAAACCGAAAAATGCAATCATATTCATATATATATATAAATGCATATAATTCACAATTATAATATCACCTAAATTTACCATTTGGCTGAATATAGGCCTTCATGTACTAGTATACTTTCATTTACCTCATATACCATTTTTTTTATTCACAATCGAAGAAACCAACCTACCTTGTTACCATGCATTATTCAACCATTTCCTACTTGATCTATCATGTACTAAATAATTGTTCTAGACCAAAATAAAGTTGCACAATTTGTGCTCTTACTCATCTAACCAAATTGCTCCCGGTATCGCACACTTAGTGCCCGTTATTCAATATCTCCATTTTAGTTTCGCACACTTAGTGCCCTTTTATTCAACCTCATCATTTTAGTTCCGCACACTTAGTGTCGTTTATATAACTATAGTTATCCCATACTCGCACACTTAGTGCTAATTATTAATAAATCACATTCACATCTATTTCTACTTTCCGACAATAATACATTCAACTATAAATACATATTTTTGCATACTTTCATTTCAGCATAGATAATTAATATTTATTCAGGAATTATGACAACTATTTGATTATAAACTTACCTCGGATAGCGATAAACCGGAACGAATCGATTAATCGACGACTTTATTTTTCCCCCGATCCAAGTCTGATTTTTTTAATTCTTGATCTAAACACATTCAAATATAATTTCATTTAATTTCATTCAAAAACACATAAATGGCTGATTTACCATTTTGCCCTAAATATTGAACATTTTTACAATTCAATCCAAATTGCACAAAACACAAAATATTTCAAATTAATCACAATGTAGTTTGGCGAATATTCCTAGCCCTATATAGATCCTTGCATGTCATTTATTTCACATTTTAGTCCCTCAATTTAATATTTCTTACAATTTGACTCAAAATAATCAAATTCATCAAAATTCAAAACAAACATTATAATCTATCACATATATTTTATTTTCTACTATCGACCAACAAAATCACAAACTATCATCAATGGTATTTCACAAAATCATCATAAATTCCAAAAATTAAAGCATGGGTTTTGAAGAACACGAAGCAACGATCTCAAAAACATAAATATCATCAAAAACCAAACAAAGAACATACCCGAAATTGATCTTCAAGTTGCCGAACCCTCAAACTAAGAAAATAACTTATTTTCTTTCATGCATTCGGCCATCAAGACAAACATAATGACCATTTTATGTTTTTATTTTATTTTATTTCATATTAATTAACTTTTTCCCATTTTACCCTTAATGAAACCATTAAAATTTATTTATTTAACATGCCCACTACCGTCCATCATTTCAATAATGGTTAAATTGAAACATAAAGCCTCCTTAATAAAAGAACAACCACTATTCAGCCCATTTAAAACTAACCACTAAATTTTTATTTTACGCGATTAAATCCTTTCATTTAATCGGACACTTAAACGATAAAATTAAAACATGAAAATTTCACACAAGCAAATTCACGCATAATAGACACAGAAAAAAATATTAAATTATTTTTCTAATTCGGATTTGTGGTCCCGAAACCACTGACCGACTAAGATTTAGACCAGGCTGTTACAAGAAAATCTAAGTTCGGATTAATCGACATAATTCGTCGTTTCAGCGAACGAGGTAAGTTCGTAAGTTAATAAATGTTATGAAACTATATTATAAATGCTTATTATTTATGTGATTGAATTCAATGCTATATGGTTATGCAAATAAAAGTATTATGATTGATTTATATATGTTATTATGATATTGAATTGTTTGAGAAGCGGAATTTATGAATACCTGAAAGTATTGACAATGATGTGGCATCCGAAAGCCCCGTATGAACCATAGGAATAGTATAGGATATGAATGTCAGGACATTAGGATTTCGAGATGTGATATCGTGTAAGACCATGTCTGGGACATTGGCATCGAATAGAGATTACGTGTAAGACCCTGTCTGGGACAGTGGAATCGATATTTGATAACACGTAAGACCATATCTGGGATATGGTATTGTACAAGCTTTACAAGCTTTCCGAGTATCCTTATTGATTCCGAACAGTTCAACGGGCAATATCGAGAAGCAAATGACCATGTGAATGAGTTATCTGATTCAGGTTTGAAAAAAGTTATACGTATCTTGAGAATGAAAGGTGAGTATGAATATAAGTGATGATATTTGATTTATACGAGAAAGATATGTGTTTAAATATGTCATTTTCCAAAATTTCCTCATTTGGCTATATGAAGTTATGAACTGAATGTCATATGAAAATTGAATTGAATAAACTTGAGAAAGCTAAATTTAGTTATGTAAGTGATTATATTATTGAATGGTGGTAAGTTGAAATGAGAACATGTTATAAATTTGAGAAAAGTTTATGTTTGGCCTGTGAGATAGCATATCATGCTTATGACATTGAATTGAAATTATATGTTATGATAAGTTTATTAAGATATGAGCTTACTAAGATTTATAGCTTACTTTGTTTCCTTTTCAATGTTTATAGTGTCTCGGAGACTTGCTCGGGTTGGAAGTCATAGGAGATCTCATCACACTATCTGGTTATCACTTCGGTAAATAAAAGCTTTGAGTTTTTGGGTATGTGGCATGTATAGGCTAGTTTTGATATATTTGGTTTAAAATTTGTATATGTATAGCCATGCGAAAATGGCTTGATCATGATGCTAATGTTAGTTATATGATTCAGCAATGAAGAAGGGTAGTAAGATGTATATTCGGCTTATTAGTTAACTTATTTTGGAAGCATGAAAAAGTGGTATAAGGTGGCTTGTTAATGTGGTAAATTGATGATTATATTTTGGGTATGCTTGATGGTCATTTGAATAACTATAAGTGATATATTGTTTTGATGTTAAGTTATGAGATATCATTTTTAGCTTAAAAGATTGGGTGATGTTAATACTGTTAATGATCCGGTTAGATGATAATATTGGTATGTGTTTATAATTGCCATGTAATGACTATGCTATGCTATGTGAATTTGGCTATTTGGTGTGGCTTATTAATAACCTATGTTTTGAAGTATAAATTGCCTTGTAAATTGATTTGTGAATGATGGAAATTTCTTAGGTCATTTTTTGAGATAAATTATGATATATGATGTACATTTATATTTGGCTAATGATAGGTAAAATAAATTCATACGCCTATGACATGGTTGTTTTGTGGTTCGGTATTTAAAGGTCAAGTTGTTGGATTAAGACTTGATTTCAAAATATGTTATAAAAGTGGTTGTATATTCGGTTATGGAATTTGGTTCTTTTGATAAGGTTTTATGTTTGGATGAATATTAGGTCGTATAATATGGTTTGTTTTGTCTTAAAATGCGAATATGCTTAAGTTAATAAAATAGATGTATAAAATGGATATCTTGATATATGCTCGGTATTTGAAATGAAATATGATTGATTATACTTGAGATATTCGAATGTTATGTAATTAATTTGGTATGGTGAAATGCGCATAAGGTTATAAGGTTGAAACAAGGTTATACTTGATAATTTTGTGAAGTTGTTAATGTTGCATATGCTAATGGACAAAAAGCCATGTGATATGATCTATTTTGTTTAATATGCGCATGTATAGAATTATGAAGAAAAAAATGTTCGATTTTTATTAAGTATTCAAATACCATTAAGGTGATT
Source organism: Gossypium raimondii (assembly GCF_025698545.1). NCBI lineage: Eukaryota > Viridiplantae > Streptophyta > Magnoliopsida > Malvales > Malvaceae > Gossypium > Gossypium raimondii. The sequence goes on along the minus strand of NC_068574.1, from coordinate 48,276,826 downwards.
GCAAACGATTCGAGTTATGTATTTATAAAGCATATATTGAATGGCTTTGAGGCATGTTTATTGGTTGAAAATATGATTATGTGTATGATTTGGATAAGGTATGCATGAAATGGTACAAAATGATGTGGATTAGATATGCATGAGTAGGAAAAGAAATGTGGCTTAATCCAAGCCTAATTTTGTGCCACATGACCTGACCACACGGGAGTGTGACCTATGCAACTTCGAAAAATGCTAGATTTCGTTGAAAATTCATATGTGTTCGGTTTAATCCCGACCTCTTCTAATGCATGTTTAAGGTCTCGTTGACCTAAGAAAGGGACCTTATGATGATATTTGACTTTGAGATGATGATGTATGACTTATGATGTATGACCCTAGTCTGACGACAGATACGAGTTAGGGGTGTTACAGAGAACATAATGGAGAAAGTAAGAAACTGCCTTCAATGTCGTGACACAAGCTGAGGGTGTTGCGACATACCCTTGAAGATGGCTGCAGAGGAGCATACTAGTAGCTATGTCGCGACACGGGCCATGGTGTGTCGTGACATTGACTCTATGACGAGAGTAAAACATGAAGTAAGGGCGTTTTGGTCTGCACAATCAAAATTAAAGCTCGAGAACGCCAGCTAACCTAGGGTTAAGGACGACGGCTACCTGAAGGCTATAAATAGGCTCATTTGGCACACATTATGTACGTATTCCATTAGCTTAGATTCTATATTTAGGTGTAAGTTTTGTTTTCTTGCTTTCTTTATATTTTCGTAGTTTTAGCTTATTAGTTCTGAGTTATAAAAAAGATTAACTGTTGTGGATTCAGGCTTATTATCAATATCAATCAGGCTTTTCTTAAACAAGTAATTTCATGTAGGTGATCTTGTTCTGAGGAACACTGAAGCTAGTCTCCCCGTGTCATAGAAAGGAAAGATGGCTCCAAACTAGGAAGGACCATACAAGGTGATAGAAAAAATAGGTTATGGAGCCTATAAATTAGCGAAAATAGAGGGCCTTATTCTGTCACGAACATGGAATGCTCGCCCTTTGAAGAAATATCATGTATGAATAATTCCTTTTCTTCAATAAAAAAAAGTATTATTTACAAATTTTCATGTCTAAATTTCTTTGAGTTAGCTGATTTAAGATCATAACTTCTAAACAGCTCACTGACCTACATTCACAACTAGAATTATAAAGGTTACCTGATTTAATATCGTAACCTAAATTTCAGAGTTAGTTGATTTAAGATCACAACTCCTAAATAGCTTGCTGACCTATATTTACAGTTGGAATTATAAAGGTTAATTCATTTAATATCATAGCCTAAATTTCTTTGAGTTAGCTAATTTAATATCACAACTCCTAAACAGCTCGCAGACCTACGTTCACAACTGGAATTATAAAAGTTAGTTGATTTAATATCGCAACCCAATTTTCTTTGAGTTAGCTAGTTTAAGATCGCAACTTCTAAACAGCTCGCTAACCTGTTTTCACAACTGGAATTATAAAAGTTAGCTAATTTAAGATCACAACCTAAATTTCGTTAAGTTAGCTGATTTAATATCGCAACTCTTAAACAACTCGCTAACCTACATTCACTGCTGGAATTATAAAGGTTAGCTGATTTAAGATCATAACCTAAATTTCTTTGAGTTAGCTGATTTAATATTGCAACTCCTAAACAGCTCCCTGACCTACGTTCACAGTTGGAATTATAAAGGTTAGTTGATTTAAGATCGCAACCTAAATTTCTTTGAGTTAGCTGATTCAAGATCGCAATTCTTAAACAATTAACTGACATACATTTACATTGTTGAAGTTTAATGGTTTTAGATTATAACCCAAGTTTGTTGGGTTCAAAGTTATGGATGATTTTTTTTTAAGTATTTTGCTTCAAGTTATGTATCACCATATCACTAAAAATTAAAGCTGAGATTTTCATTTCCAATTCAAAGGCAACAAGTACACTAAAAAATAGACAAGTCATCAATTACTACTTGTGCCTATAGGATTAACTAACAACTCGTCTTATCCTTCACCATGTCCTTCAAGTCCATTGCCTTTGCCTTCCTCTATAGGAACAATGCTAGTGTCAAAAAGATCTTTAGGAGTAGAGCTGGTCTCAATAGGGTCATTAGGGAGGTAAAATGATCAGAGTTCTTTTGTTTTCTGCAAATTCCTCCCAGGATGCTCTAGAGAGGAAATGAACATCAAAATCTAGCTGAACACTAGTTAGCTCGCTAAGTGCATCAAAATTTACTCTGCGAGCATCAAAAAGGCCATCAGCTACTTGAGCATGCAAAAAGAAGTTAGCCTTTAAATCAAGAAAATACTCTTGGAGACTCTGCATAGTACCTGTCTTATATTTCTCCAAGGTTTCTTCATGTCTCTTCGCTGAATTAGCCATTGTAACCTTATATTCTTCATCCATTTCCTTTAAAATAGCTTCCAACATCATCTTATCAACTCGTTCACCTGTGATCTCCTCATGTAATCTTTCAACATCTCTCTAAGCGATGGTAAGATGTTCTCCTAACCTTCTATTTTGCTCCAGCAATCTCTTATTTTCTTCAGCTAAGTTGGCATAGTGTTCGCGTGCCTGTGCTAATGCTTCCATAATGGATTGATACATATTTTCATGTTGCTTCCTTCTAATTCCTACCTTGTTCACACCTTCAACGAGTCCCATGCTAGCCATACATGCTTCATTCAACATCATTTGTAATGAGACCGCTAACTTTTTTAGTGAAGGTTTCCTTATTTCACTAGATGACTTACCTAATTCACTTGGGCAAAAAAGCCCTTTTGTTTCTTTAAGCAAGATATTATTCCATTGTTTCATCACTTCATCAGGGCTAAAGGGAAACTTCTTCATGCTGAGTTATTCACGCCAAGGAAACAAGATCCATGTTTTATCACCAACAGTATAGAACTTCACAGAGCCACTAGGGGGACTATGAGCGACAATGACCCCAAAGGCATTATCATTAACTGGCCTTGGTGGTGGTGGGGAGTTAACAAGAGAAATCAAAGGAAAAGGAGTTATAAAAGAAGCTACAGTAATAAGAACAACATTAACAGATGTTTTAGGATGATATCCCATTTTTTCGGCGAAGCTTTTCCCCTGGGCTACCTTCATCTTCGCTGCTTAAAATTATATTGGTGGCTCTTACCGTAGTTTTTCGTTTCTTCCTACTGTTCACACTACTTCACCAACATTGGCACCAAAAGGACCACCTCGCATACCTTGCATAAAGTAACGTACGTCCATGTATTCGTCTTTCTCCCTTGATAAGTTGGTGGATTCTTTAGGACTATTTTTGATACTTTGAGTTGTGCCTGCACCACTAGTTAAAAAAAGGGGGTTCACATCACTCTCTACATTCATTGAAGGTTACGAAGACCAAGCGCGAGGCTTTAGTTTACAAAAATTATAAAAGTAATTCCCAGGCTCATCTTTATTTCCCAACAATATAAGAGCCAATTTATCAGTTGCCCCGTAAGGCTACGCAAACTATTCAGGAAGAAGTTTAATGGTGTTTGCTCCATTATTCGCGTCAACTTGTCTCCATCCATTAGGGCTTAAACTTAAAAGACAATACCAAAAAACATTTTTCACAATCAATATTTCTTTTAAGTCAGTACACAGCCCTGGCGAAGCCTGTAAAATTATCCCCAGCCTATTTCTGATACTATGTCGCGCCTTCTCGAGCATATGTCTTTGTATGGCGATTACCACTCAGTGGGGAAACCAAAGCCACTATTAAGATTGTATGTGACTTGGATATATTTACAGCAATTCAGATGAAGATTAGAACATCTGTTGTTGATAATAGACTTCACGTCTTCGTGGGGGGTAAAACAGAAGAAACCATTTGACCCCCTTAATTATAGGCCTTAAATTGATATAACCTTTGAAATACAAAGATCAATGACACTTCATCGCGTCAACCACATTTAATGAAATACGCTACAACCAACCACCAAGAAAAACCAGATAATTGGTTAGGAGCTATCCTATAGTCATCAAGGAGATGACAAAAGAAAGAATGAAGGGGCAAATGAAACCCCACTTCTACCACATATAGTAGAAGTAAAAAAACTACCATTACTGGTATCGCTCAAACGGTGCGATCCTTTAGGAATAGAAAAATCATCAGCGAAATTCAAAATTTTAATTCTTTGAATAGCCAGAACTTGGTGCATTTCTTCATCTTTTGTTGTACAAACATACGTTTTTTCTTCTACGACATTTCTTGCCTCCTGATGTCGCGAAGTCTTACCCAGAATAACACAACAACTACTCTGGTTCTAGCCATACTTTACCAATGAAAGTAGAAAGAAAAGTTGAGAATACAATGGAAATTTTAGAGAGATTACCTCTGAAATTATCCTTTTCGACTATGATTCTTCTTCGAAAATTTTGAATTTAAGTAATGTGATTTCTAGGGCCTGGTTAACTCCCTTTTAAAAGAAATTCCCATTCATTCATTAACACTTCAAATGCCCAACAGTGGGAGAGCGATCAGCTGTAAGCAGCTATACTTTTTCTATCCATGTGGTTAAATGTGAGTTATGTAATAAAATGTAAAACGTACTTGATAAGTTTTATTAATTTTACTTTTGTACCCACAAAAACAAGTTCCAAGAATAGTCACTTTATAACTCTTCTTCGAATCAAATGAGGGACAAATTATTATGATACTTGTTACCATCAGCCCAAGACCCGAATGGGTTCAGGTCGAATGGGCTAGTTTCTATCAAGCTCATAGGACCTCGCAGACTGAGCTCATAGGATGGGTACCTATGTTCTCATGCGAAGTAACACATGAGATCACACATGAGACTGCATAAAAACGTGTTAAGCCTAGTATAGGATACGTGTTTATGTGCATGGAACCTACCTAGTATGCCATACCAATGAGCAGTACCCATATCATATAAATAGGGAAACACCACTATCTAAGAGAGACAAAGAAAAATACTCAACAATTTTCATAAAAATAATTTTTATTTTTTTAATCATTATTTAATTAAATTTGTATCTAATTAATTCGTGATACTAACTGTTTATCTTATATAAGTAATTTCCCAAACCGATTTTGATGTTATAAATTTTGTATTCAATCGTTTTTCATTTATATTAGTCATCATATAATATATCAATATATCAATGACTGAATATTATGTTAAACATAATAATTGATATTTTTTCATTATCATTTTTAAATCATTGGGTGAAAAGATAATAAATATTTTATTTTTATTTTTACATTTACATTTACATTTACATTTACATTTACATTTACAACTAACCTACACACCCTAATAACAACCAATCAGAATTATTTTTGTAACTCCAACCCATGAAATAAATTTTAAAGTCAACAGTGAACACTTAGTACTTAGTACCACTAACCCTAGAGTTTATGGTTATTAAAAACATTCATTAGCTCTAATAGAAAGGTTTGGAAAGTAATTAAAAAATTTCTATGGTTAACTTGTTTGTTAGTTTTATCACAGATCAAATCTACCAGTTGAAAAGCCTAAACCAAAGATCAAATCTGCAAAAAGTTAAAATAATACTTAAAATTTATCAACATATAAAAACTAGAAAAGAAAAATAGATAAATATATCTGCAAAAAAATTAAAATCTGACTTTTAAGTTACAAAATTCAAAAAGATAAATAAAAAATGGTTTTATGGTTCTCGATTTACACATTCTGTGTAAATATTCACTTATTTTTAAAATTCTAGAATCAAGACCAAATTGATAGAATATGTAAATATTAAAATTAAATTTGTTGAAACTTTCAAAATCATGATTAAATTAATAAAATGGGTAAATATTAAGGGCTAAATTTGTTATTATACCAACATACATCAACATTTTGTATGATGACCAAACACATTTTAATGGTGGAGTGACTAAAATGTAAAATTAACAAAAAAAAATTAATAACCAAAATAAGAATGCAAAATATTTAGATGACTATTTAAGTAGTTTGTCCTTTAATTTATTAAGGACAAGTTGGAGTTTTGGGAAAAAAAATATTTGGTTTTGGGCTGATTTTATATATTAACCATTTATAACATATATTAACAATATATAATAAGATCAGGTTCGACTCAAGCTTTAAAAAATCTATCCAGGCCCGGCCCAAATAGGCTTAAGCCCATTTTAGTCTTTTTAATGAATAAAAATAATTGCAACGAGCATGTCTTTCTTTCTTATATGACTAAGGTTGTTTTCTAGTTTTATTTCAACCTAGTTCTCTTATCATATCACTTTTAAAATTTTACTATCTTAATTACCTCATATCCATTAAACCTATGAGATTATGCGACACCTAAAAACCTATAAAATATATTTTAAAAGTTATATAAAATCAAATAGAACTTTGAAATGGTTGTAAAGAAATCGTAATCTTTCAAGTCCAAATATAGATTTTTTTATTGATTTTATATAAATAAAAATAAAATATTTTATAATAATACAGTTTACTCTGTAAAAATAATTTTTAATCATTAACCAACTGGATTAATACTTAATTAATTTTTGACACAAGAGCTCAACCTACTTTGCCAAACCTATTCCAAACGCTAAGGTTATATTATATATGATGAAATAAATCATAGGACGAAACATAATAACTGGTAATTTTATTTCATTATCATTTTTACATCATTAGGTCAAAATATTATATATATATATATATATATATATATATATAAAATAAAGTTTTATTTGAACATTCATTAGCAGAAATCCTTTTCCTAATTGAAAGGTTTGGAGAGTGAAGGAATGATTTTCTCTCTATAGATGAAATCTCCCTGTTGAAAAGCCTAAAACCAAATATCAAATCTGTTTTAAATTCTCAGTTCAATCTTGAATTTTTTTTAAATGTAAATTTAATAATAACTAAAAATATATTATTTTTAAAAAATCAGGGAAGACATATTTACAAAAGATAAAAATGAGATCATAATATTTTTCTTAAATCTAACTTTTTAGTTTAAAATGTCCAAAAAGTAAAAATAATATATATATTAAAGGGTTTATGGTTCCCAGTTTTTACCGGTGTTCATCGTATATGATTGAACCACCAGGTCAACGCACGCAAGCCATTGATAATGAAAGGGGAAAAAAAAAAAAAAAAAGAGATTGAATCATTCATAACGGGTGAAAGCTTGCCAATCAAGTAAGTTAAGAAGTTGATTTTTATATAGAGAAGTGGGAAGAATATATGGAGATGTCTGTGCGCGCGCTGATGTATGGATGCATCAAGAAACGTCAAATATATATTTTTTCTTCCAAGAACTACATCGCCAGGGATGGAATAAGATATACGATCAAATTTTGACTGACTCATTCAAAAGTTTTTTTTTTTTTTTTTGGTTCATGGTTCTCAAAGAAAAACAAGTTTTTAGCAAAGATTCAGCTATTTGTTTATACCATGTTGTGGTAATGCAAGCAAAGAAACCCTAATTTTACAAAACTTTCTTCTTTCTGAAATGTGTATAGACTAAGATGGGTTCCCTAAAGATGAGAGACCAAGCTTACCTTCAAATGCCTGATAAACTTCGGAGTTGTGATCATTGACCGGGGGGTGATGAAAAGAAAATGACAATGAAATATACAAAGAACCCAGCAAGAAGAATTCCTCCATAGACGAAAGTTTGGGAAGAATGCATCAGGTATTTGAATTCGATATTACAGCATCTCATTCTCTCCCTCTCGCTTGTCAAAACATTCTCAACGTACCTGCATTATAAAGGTTTGGAACAGGATTGATAAATACCTACTAAAAATGTTGCATAATATGCCAAAAATGAAGAAAGAAAGAAAGAAAGAGAAAGAACGTCAAATAGTTTGCCAAGCCATAATGCAGGCTAACTTACTGCTGTGTAAACATGGTGCTTTGAAGGATGTCTGAACTATTCAAATGTGCATCTTGTAGTCGATGGTCATATAACAAAGAAGAAAGATCAACGAGTTGCTCCTCAAGGTTCTGTTTTAATCAAGCAATAGACCCGAAAAAATTTTTAAAAAAAAGATAGAAAAAGAACAAGTTCAAATAACTTAATCAGTTAGCTAGATTAGTTGCAGCTTACATCCAAGTATTTCTCTAATCGCTCAACTAATTCATGCGGGAACGGTTCAGGCAGGTTTGTTGTTTTCTTGTAAAACTTCTCCAGCCATAGTTCAGTAGTCGACTTGTTCTTCTTTCCCTTCACAGGTTCACCAAGTGGGGTTTTTAAATATTCAGCAGCAAAAGATTGGACAGCCTGAAGACAATGAGAAGCAGATAAAATTATCTCGATAAAATTATCACATTGGACAAGGAATGGCTATAAGAAGATAAAATTACCTCAGATGTATCACGAATGGTTCTGAGAGCAGAATCTACACGTGCATAAATCGTATTTCTCTGCCAACAAGATGGTAAATCTTTCAAATGCCTCAATAAGCTTGTCCATTAGAACCTACATGTGAATATATGTGTACCTACTAGGCAAGAAATCCTACAGAGTATGCAAAGTTGTTTCGACCAAATAGATATCGAGTTGCAAAGTGCACTCTTAATACCTTGGTAGGTATGTGTCTCGTGTGTGATACAAAGAACTTTAAGACGATGAAGTTAGCTTACCAGCGCAACATCCTGAAGCATTTGACTAATTCGAGATGTATTTGAGAATGGTCCAAACGGGTGACAACCCGCAGCCCAGAGCCAATTCACAACAGGTCTTTCATGTACATGAGAAGCTTTTTCATATGGTGCACTCAAACCACCCACAGCAGAAGCAAGCCCTGCTACAATATGGCGCTGTGCTTGTGATGGAATAGCATGCCTTCTCTCAGTCTCAGAAACATAACTAGTCAAAAAGCCATGGTAAGGCACGAGGAAAGAGTTAAAAAATGAATAGAGACGTTAGAGAACTCGTTGGTCCAGCAAAGTCAAATACATAAGATAGCTCAAATCAAAATTATACAGCAAGGGTATTTTTTAAAGGAATAAAGAATTTTCGGCTCACCTCAGCGGTATATTTGGACTTTGGTGCTCAAGTACTATGACAACATCATTTCCAGTCCAAACAAAGCCTTCATCTTCCATCATAAGTTGTGGATCAACATCAGCCAATGATAGCACAAAGCTGCAGAAAAATAACTGATCTATGTCTAATGAAAAGCTCTAATATCCATTAAACAGTCTAAAGATTGATTCATAATATTGCTTTTTGGGAACTTATTATCTGAAGTATTACAATACAAGAGATGATTCAAAAACATACCAAAATTTATTGTACAACTTTTTATCATAAACTTAAGGATAATAACATGGGGAGGGGGGAATCAGCAAAAATGGTATTGCTGATTGAAGCAACAGCTGTTCTAATTTAGTGAAGACTGTCAAATTTCCAAATACTACCTGTACAAACTGTAACATTCTCTAATGTTTTGTAGAAAAAGATCATAAGACCAATTTGCTGATTAATCTCCAGCATGTTAAAATGGTTTAGCAGTTTGATCAAATCATGAAAGAATTGTAATTAAATCCATCAACTATGACCACCAGGCCACAATTTTGTTGATGTTATAAATGATTATCCATGCCTTCTAAATATGTAGAATAAAACAAGTAACTGAGGCTCTTAAATTTGCCATTTAGTTCTTAAAGACATTATTAAGTGGTAGAACAGGATGCAAAACTTTTCAATCTCACATAGAAGCTGCAAACAACATTTTAAACCAATAAACAAAGCAGCATCTACAAAAAAGAAAATTATTAAGCAGGACAACGAAAACCTGTAATACATGTTTCTTGTATTGAAATATTTGATCAGACAACCTGGGCATGATTGCAATTTTAAATTGTCAGATAAGTTGGTCTACTCACACAGGAATAACTCTAGTTCCATAAGTTGGGTGCAGATCGCCTTTTTTCTTCTGTTTTTTCTTTTTCTTATCCTTGCCAACTTTCGAGTTGTAACTAGCCCATAGAGGTTTATGCTTCAGAACCGAATCAGTTGAATTCTCGGATTCATCCATCCAATGCTGCTGAACATAAAATTCATGTTATGGCAACATAGGGAAGCCAAAGAGAGATAAAGAAGCATGGGTAGAAAGACTGTTTAACCTCAGAACCAAGCAAGAGAAAAATTCAACTTGCAAGAGACTAGACATGCCACCAATTTATACTTCTTTTTCTTTATTTAAGCAAGTAAAAAGAATAAGTCAATATAAGCTGACCTGGCGAAGGAAAAACTTATTTGAAAGAGATGGGTCAGCCATTTCAAGTAAACCTGCAGCAAGCACATCTGCAGAACGTTCCATCTCCTGTGATAAGCCAACAAAAAGCACACGTATAACCGTCTATCAGTATCCCAAGGAGACTTCAAGACACAATGAGAAGAGCAAGTAAGCATTGCCAATGAAAAGCGCATTAACTAGATACAACAACTCATCATTATCCTCAGAAAACTTACTTCAGAACACAGAGATAACAACAAGATATTGACAATATGTAACCTAATGAAAGTAAGACTCTCAGAAAGAAAATGGAAAAAAGTGGTCAAAGAGTGGAAAACCCACTTCTTTAAGAATGGCACCATCAAGATATGTCTTCGTATGAACATGGAAGCGCCCATCCCTCTTTGTTTCTTGCAAGGAATGGCCACGCATAGCTTTTGACACAGCAATAGCCAACTTCTCATGATGGTGCAGTGCATGTGACCCCCCTATAATCACTACTTCTTGGTCATCATGAACCAACTTCTTCACCTGAAGAAAACAAAATATCCACATATGAAACATATTAATTTTGCTTCTTGAGCATCACGCAAAAATAAATATAGTACCTTCAGCAGAGCCAGAAAAACAACCCAAGCAATTTCATTTGCAGCCAATGCAAATAAAAGGAGTTCGATCCAACTAACAAATGACACAGTTGTATTTAGGATATATGTTCTTTGCTTTTAATCAGAAGGTTTTAAAAGTAGTTTTCGAGAACTAAAGTATGATGGTATACAGTAGTTTTCAGAGTATCAGTTATCACCACAGTATAATCTGAAAAAAATTATTTACATGTTGTTCCAGATAATGAGTCAAGGAAAAAAGGGCTAAACCCAAGCTTTACAAGCATAAGCAGATCTGAAGATGCCATTCAAGATTAGTTTCTTACCTCTGCTTCAATTGCTTCAATATCTATGCTGTAATTATGACCTTTTACCATAATATTATACCGGTTATGGTTTTGGAGGATAATAATAGGTATAAGCAGCCTTGTCGTCAGATCAACAGTTTCAAACCTGAGTTCACCAAGGACAAACAAATAAGAAGGCAACTGAAAAGGCCCTAAACCAAAGTAAATAATAATGCTAGAAAGGTATAGAGCTGAGCATGATTCATAAATCATAATCAACTATGTTTCCAATTATAATAATTTAAGAAACATAAAATGCAAGTATTATCAATGAATAAAGATAGTGTAAAATTACCGAACATCTGGAGCTATAACATGCTCAACTGTGGTTGCTACCAAGGCAGCAAGATGTCCCATGAAATTATCATGAGTAGCACGATTACTGACAGAAGCCAAACCCCCTGGAAATAAGATACTCCGTATTCGTGGCAATGTTCTAGGACTGACACTTCCTTCTTCAGTTTCAATCTTCCCGTAAGTACAAGGGCCAGCCGATAGGTCAATCACAACAAACCTGAACAGTAGAGGCAGAAATGAGCCCCAGAGAAAGAGATTAAAAAAAAAAAGTGAGGTTATAGAGCAGGTAATTGAGAAGTGGAATTTTATATTATCAAATATCTTGTTAATATTTCTAATCTAGCAGTTCTTTCCCATAAGTCCATAAATCAGGGACCCAAAAGTTAAACTTTCGACAAAGTAATGCAACTCAAAACAGACCTTCCAGAGCTAAGCCAAACTTGAGACGCTCCTCCTCCATTGTATCGATATCGATATATGTAGTCTCCCTCTTGTTGTTTCATTTCTTCATTAGTCAGTGGGGTAAGTTTGCTATACATCAAACTATCAAGATCAACCTCTTTATTCCTAGGATCCATTCTGACCTAAAAAGAGGCCGAATCATTCACCAGTGTATCAAGAAGGAAAATTTCAAATCAATGCAGCCATGTAAGGGGAAAGGAAAAACGAAAACACTAGGAATGGTCAAAGTTTCATACAGACAAAGCACAGAACTAATGTTTGAAATTATACTTAGCTTATACCTTGTCGAAGTTAACAATAAATATAGCAGTTGGCACAGGTCTATCCATCTCTTTAGCAGAATATCCCCCACTTTTGATGTCAAATATATATGAATATAGCTTTTGGAATACTGGCTCCACAGCTGTTGCTTCCACCTCAAATAGGGGCACCTCTCTCCCAAAATCAGGCTAATATGTAAAATGAAAAAAGAAAAAAGAAATTGATATACAAAAGAATTCATATAGTTAATATTCTTTCCACTATCAAGAGTAATAGTAAATATGAAGCAATATAGTAGACCTCTCTTGCAGAACCAGCAGGAACCATGACCCCCTTCAGTGCCTTCTCAAGCGCAATCAATTCTGGCTGTCCTGCCTATAGTAGAACAAATAAGTGAAGAACAACACTAACAACTCAATTTAGATATCTAGCTGAAGCTTAAACCAGTAGTAATTATTAAGATGCAATAAGGAATGAAAAAACTTACAGGAAATGTGTTATAAACAACATGATGTTCGATATCAAGGGGCTCCTCGGTCTCGAGACAGGAAGGCCTATGAGAGGGAAAGCTAACTCTCAGAAACTCCTCCAATTTCTGTGAATCGACATTGTACCGATAGCCACCATCTCCATTGAGACCAATTAGCACCACATTCACCTCGAGCGGAACCTGAAATGGAACCTGCACAACAGAACCTGTTCTAATCATACCCATAGATGAGTAAAACTAAGCTAACAGCCACAACCTCTTCATGTTTCTAGGGATTTCAGGAACGCAATTTAAATTTTGAATCACATTTTGGGAGAGATCAACTGCGTAGCTCATTCACTCAAGTCGAAACCTATAATATTGGTAAGTTCCTTTAAAGTAATCATTAAAACAACAAAAAGTCAATGAAAATTGGCGAGAAAAATGTCCATATAAGTTTCTTTAGAGATTTAACAAGATTTTTAGAAAGGGAACCTTTTCTAATCATAACCAGAGATGAGAAAAACTAAGCTAGCAGCCACTAACTCTTCAAGGTTCTAGAGATTTTCAGAACGCAATTCGAATTTTGAATTACATTTTTAGGAGAGATCAACTGTGTAGCTCAAATTCAGTCAATTCGAGTCCTATAATTTTCGTAAATTCGACGCTCTAAAGTAATAATTAAAATGAAAAAACCTCGATGAAAACCCGACATTATTAATAATATGAATTTCTTTCAAAAAAGAAAACTCGATGAAAATTGGCGAGGAAAAAGTCGTCATTAATTTCTTCACAGATTTAACAAGATTTTCAGAGCGAGAATCGATTACCTCAGCACGCGTGTGGAGCGTGCGGCGAACATCGGATCGGACGCTGTCGCGAACTTCGAGGAATGCGCTATGGTGCCAGTGAGGGAGGCCGGGGTCTCTTTTGAACGCTTGTTGAGTAGAATCGGAGAGAGTTGCGAGTCCACTGAGTGTAACGAGAAATATCGCATATGATAACATAGACGATAACCTCGATCTCGATTCCATTTCAGTGATAAAAACAGAGGAGAAATGCGTGAAAATGCTACTCAATTAATTTTGTATGAGCTTTTTAGCCATTACCGGCGATGACTTGCGCCTAGACTGAACTGTGAATTAATAATTTACAAAGTTTCCAAAATGATCCCTGCTTTTGTGGTTAAATTACGAGATGTAGAATGAAAACATTTTATAATGGGCCTTTTGATTTTGGGCAATCAATTTTCAACTTGAAGCAGCCCACCCCATCTTCTCCTTTCATCAAATTACGAAGGGTTAGACTTGGTGTATATTTTAGCCCTTTGTGGTTTTTGTTTAATTAGTACTTAATTTTAAAAATAGTTAAATAATTTGACATTTTTATTTAAAATGTGTTTTCCGTTATTTTGAAAAATAAATAGAGTGAAAAGAAAATTAAAATGATGAAAAATTGAAGGATGGAAAAATAAAAGATAAAAATATATGTAATTTTTCTTTTATATATGCTACTGGTAGAAAAGATGGAAAAGATTTTTTTTCTTTCATTACCAGGTAAAATTGAAAGATTAAATGAAATAAAATAAAACATTTGAAAAATACACAATTTAAACTAAGAGACACTTCTCTCTCACTTTCTCTCCAATCGTCATTCCAATTTGGAAGAATTTTTTTTATGCATTAGAATGAAAAATTATCATTTCTCCTATTTTCTTTCCCACCCAGTACACTTAAAATTTATTTTCTTTCCACTTTTCCACTCCCTTTCGACATCGCTCCACTTTTTCACCTAACTGAGCACACCCTTAAGATTTGCTTGGTACAAAGGAAAGAAATTTAGAAAAATGGAGAGGAAAACTAGAAGGATGGAAAATATAAAATTTCTTTCCATAGATGTGCTTGGTAGAAAAGATGAAAAAAAAAAGTAATTTTCTTTCTCTCAATTGCTTGGTAGAGTTGAAAAGTGAAAGCAAAGCAAATAAAACAACCGAAAAATGTAAAATTTGAACAAACATACACTTCTCTCCCAGTTTCTTTTCTCTGATCATTCCAATTTAAAAAGATTAGTTTTTTATGCATTAGAATAGAAAATGACCATCCCTTCTATTTTATTTTCTCTCACTTTTCTTTCCAACTAAATACACTCTAAATTTATTTTCTTTCCATTTTTTCATTCTCTCCTTCCATCCCTTTATTTTTTTCATCCAACCAAAAAGACATAGGTACTGTTTTGTTTGAAGAAGCACTTTTGGAATCAAAATAATATTCTTAACCCTCATTTATTATTAAATTTATTTTTTGTGATATTTATATTAGGTATACAGTTATTTCACTTCTTGAAATTTATTTCAACATTATATATATTTGAACTAATTTGTATTCTTATGTGATGCACAATTATATATATTAACTTTTAATTCTTTTATAACATAGTTTATGTTAATTTCTTCAAAAAGTCATTATTAAATTAAAAATTAATGTAATTAAAAATATTTAACTAATTTAGAATCAGTTATATTAGTGTTATTTAATCTTAAAGGTATTTACTATTAAAACAATACAAAATTCATCATGGTATAAATATTAATATTAATACATTATAGTTTAAAACTATTATTAATAATATTAATATATTATAATTTAAAAATATTATTAATAATTTCTTACAGATTCTTTATTTTACATATATTGTTAAATTAATTTGCTTTAATCTTAAAATTGTTAATATTCAATTTTGTAATTTTATGTTTATTTTGTTCTACTTTAATCAATGAATATAATTAATTCTTATTATATTTGAAAAATATAAATTTAATTTGATAAATGTTATTAATAAGTGTCTGTCTTTAAAAATATATTTTAAGCTTAACAATTTAATATCCATTAATTTAATATTATAACATTAAAATTTAATTTAAGTAAAATCTTCTACTTTGATAAATGTTGTTATTATCATGTGTCTTTCTTCTTCTTTTTGGTGAAAAGTAAAGAACAAATGATTACATGGATTTATTCATAGATACAGTGCCTCTAATACTATCTTCTTGCAGTATTTCTTTGATTGCCATGGGAGGATCTTCGAACATATGTAAGTCTTCATCGTCCAATGAAGCAATTTTTGTTATTGCCCTTATTAAATTCTCTAAGGATATATTCTAAGAATCACTTCTCTTCATTTAATAAAATCTGTTGATTTCGCCTAATCAAAGCGAAATTTGATCTTTCAAGTTTATTGTTGCCGATGATTTTAACGACATCAAGATTATTAGATTCGATGACGACCTCATCATAACCTTGTTTTTGAATCAGTAATAAACCATCTAAAATGCCCATCTAAAACCGAGCACTTCCCCAAAAAACAATTGTAGCCCAATCATATGAAACCTTATGATTTCATCCGAACTCATTGATTTACCTTGGAAAATGATCAAATTTTGATTTTACTAGATTCGCCAAAGTAATAACCCGAAGAAACATGCCCATTCCAATTCTCTCATGATAGGATTTGACTAAACTTGTAGATTTGAAAGTATCCAATCCGATAAATGACAATAGAAAAAATGCCTCTTCAGATTTGGCGGGAGAACATCTCTAAGAACATGTAATGCATCCTTGAATTGATGGCCACAAAGGTGACACGACTCGTCTTGTCCAATCCCCCTACGGAGCCTTTCAGAATTAGTTAGAAGTCTCTATTTTAAGGCTAGCCAAATAAACTGTCGCACTCTTTGGAGACCCGAAAATTTCCATACAATGTTCCAAATACCATCTCTTGGATTCCAAGACCCCTCTTTTAGCATCCAGCATGCGCTTTTGACTGAAAAAATGCCAGACAAGGTACGAGTCCATGATATAAAATACAATCCAGTAAAAGCCATAGGTGGTGGAACACTAATGATGTGTTGGATGACATTTTCTGGCAACCAAACTCAACTAATAAAATTAAGAAAAATAAACATCCTAACCAATTTTATTTAATTACTTTAGCGTTCTATGTTTTATGAGTTATTCTTTCTGTAACATTAAACATATACTTATTCTTATCATCGATTAATCATTAACAATGTATAAATAACCAATAATATATACTATATGATTTAGTTAATTATATTGTAGGTCAAAAAGTATCGGAAATGATCTCTCAATTACAAAATATTCAAATTATTTAAGCGAGATTAGTAAAATAATATATAGTTATATTTTAAAAGATAAATAGGGTAAACTACTAAAATAGTCACTTTTGTTTATCTCAGGTTATATTTTAGTCACTTATGTTATCATGTCGTAGCATTTTAGTCACTGAGCTGTTAATTGCTGTTAACGGTGTAACGGTAAGCTAACATGGCACGTTAAATCATCATTTCAAACGAAAATTTTGGGTTAAATTATATAATTAGTCCCTATTTTTTTTCGTTTTGAGCAATTTAATTTTTTCTTTTATATTCTCTTTTTTTTCTTTATTTTTTATTCTCTTATGCTTTCCCATTTCTTTCAATGTAGTTTTTCTATGTTTTCCGTTTGTTAAAACTAGTCCCTATACTTTTATTTTTTTTGAACAATTTAATTTTTTTTCTTTTTATTTCTTTATTTTCCTTTTCTTCCTCCCCTTTATTTTTCTCTCTTCTCATATTCTTCATTGCAGAAACATAATACTTGCCCACCAAATAAACCAAGTCATTGTTTCTTTCACACGATTCCTAAATTGAATTTCACTCGAAACTGAACACCAAACATTCTTAATCAAATCTCGATTAGAATATAGCCTAATTTTGAAACTAAAATTGGATCTAACTAATCAATATGAAAAATCATATGCTTAATCAAATCTAAACATAAATCTTAATCAAATCTAAACATAAATTGAATTCTTTATATTCAAAATAATTTTTTTTCGTTTCCAATTTTTTACAGAATCGTGTAGATTATTCATATCCTTTTCTTTTCTCTTTCTGATGAATAAAATTAAGCAAACGATAAAATTGATCTAAACCTTCTTGGATATTCCCAAGCAAGTTTGATTGGAAGTCGAGTATGGATGAACCAAAGAGAGAAAGGGAGCATGGAACCAAACTAGTTTGGGTAAAGTTGAGGGTAAGTTTCGTATGGTGGTCATTTTAGTCATCGAGAGTGTAGAGCTCGTTTGAAGGATTTGTGAAACAACGTAGTTTCGAGAGGACGAGAATGCTGTAGGGAAGATAGATAAGGTGGTCGTGGGGGTTGGTTAGGAGGTTGAGCGAATGGGATCGGGAAACTTTGTTGAGAGTGGATTGCCATAAGTCACGGCTTGCAAAGTCTTCGAGTGAGGCAAGCTTGTAGACTAAGTCATTAAGAGATCCAAATTGGTTCATTAAAGTGGTGATAGACAATGAGGGTTTGTTATTGTGGGGTGAGAATATGCGAAGCAAGTTTTATTTTGATTTCATCTTTCGTCTTTTCTTTTTTCATAAACATAAAAAAGCTTTAACAAATGGAAAACATAAAAAAAAACTACGTTAAAAGAAACGGAGAAGGGAGGAAAATAGAGGGAAAAGCCGAAGAGAATGAAAAAAAATAAAAAAAAGGAAAGTTAAAAAAGAACATAAAAGAAAAAATTAAATTGTTTATATTAGCAGTTTTAGAAAGTTGTTAAGTTTGTTGAGTGCAGTTATATTGTTGAGAGCAAATACTAAGGCATACGTATGCCTATATATATACTGTACCTGAAGAGGGTTAAAACTAAGCATTTTTGAATAAGCATTTTTGAATAATAAAAAGAAGATTATTCACTCCGTTTAGTTAGCTATTTCTTTCCCTTTATCATATTCTTTCATGGTATCATTCACCATTTGATTCTGGATCTGATTCTGGTATCATGGCTTCCGCTGACTTTGCGTTTGGTGAGCCGAGCTCTGGTCCATTCTCCGACGATCGTGTCACGAATCTGTTTCCTTGGCATGAGGTGGTTAAACTTGATGATGGCACCTATCTTCAATGGCATAAACAGTAAAACTAATTGTTGATGGATATGGCCTTACAGGATTTCTAGATGGTACTGTTGCTCCGCCGTCAAGGTTTATTTCTTTGCCCGATGGTTCTCGTGCACCAAATCCGGCCGCGCAGGTGTTTATGCAGCAAGATCGGTTACTGACCTCATGGCTCTTGTCCACCATCAGTACTTCTCATCAGTCTTCGTTTGATTATACATGCACGGCGTGTGACATATGGACCACAGCGAGTAATCTGTTTGCCACTGATACTGGTGCCAAGCAGTCACGGATCTGACATGAACTTCATTCCTTGAAGAAAGGTACTCTCTCTGTTAAAGCTTATGTTGCTAGAATTAAAGAGTTGTGTGCCATGTTAGCTGCTTCTGGCTCTCGTTTATCTGATGAAGAGAAAATCGAGGTGACTCTTGCGGGCTTACCGCCGAAGTTTGAGGCGGTTATCTCTTCCGCTAGGTTGTCGACTGGTATACTGTCTTTACAGCGTTTGGTTGATGCATTGGTTGACTGTGAAAGCCGTCAAGCTCAAGTGTTGCAGGAAGTCCATTTGAATGCAAATCTCATTGAAGATGCGCCGTCTGTTGAAGGACCTAGTCGTGGGGGTTGCCCGCCGGTGTGTGGTCGTGGCAGGACATTCAGATCTCGCGTTCAATGTCAGATCTGTAGTCGCTTCGGTCATATGGCTCAGAAATGTTACTACCGATATCATCGTGACTCGAATACCTCGTCCGTAGAGCGTCCAGGTGCGTCGTCTGGTGTTGAGCGATCTAGCTCTGGTGTTTTTGTGCAAAATGATGATGAACAATTTGGGGTTCCTCATCCGAAAAGTCAAAGGATTTTTATGGAGAAGGAAATTTTGCCAGTCAAAATAGGCATGTTGATGGTCAAAATTGGTGTGCTGGCTTAAACAATGAAATTGTTGATGGCCAAGGAAATTTTTCCAGTCAAAATAGGCATGTTCATGGTCAAAATTGGTGTGCTGGCTTAAACAATGATCAATTGGCGCGTGCGTCGCATGGTTTTTCTGAGCAACGTGAATCTGGCCGCTTTTATGGTGATGTTCACAAGCCTAATGTGCGTAATGGGCTGAATGTTGATAGGACTGGTCGACCTATGTTGCATGGGCTGAATGTTGCGCATGTGTCATCTGGGCAGAATATTGAATCCAATGTTGGGCCACATCCGTCCTCGAATTTTGTTCAAGTTGACCAAGCTGATCCCGGTTCGCCTGAACCAATTGAGAATGATCGGGTTTTACGATTTACCAAACCGCGTGCTCGGGTTTATACTGGGTCCGATGTGTGTATTGGGCTTCCTCGGCTAGGGGATCTAAATGCATCTGATTTCTCTGATTCTTCAGTCTCGGAGTCTCATGTTAATACTGCTCAACTCGGATCTCGTACTGGTAATGATGGTTGGTATCTTCCAGTGCACGGTGACACCACAACCTGGTATCCTGACTCGGGAGCAAGTCATCATGTTTGTCGTGATGTGTCAGCTTTACGTGATGTCACGTCATATTCAGGTAAGTCGTCTCTTTTAATGGGTGATGGTACTCCTGTGGTAATTTCGTCAATTGGTTCTGCTAGTTTGCCTACTCAATCTAAGTCGTTGCATTTATCAAATGTTTTGTGTGAGCCGAGCATACGGAAAAATCTATTATCTGTCTCACAGTTTACTCGTGATAATGGTGTGTTTTTTGAGTTTCACTCTACACATTGTGTTCTTAAGGATGCCGTGACTCGGGAGACTTTACTGACGGGCCGCATTCATGATGGCTTATATCAATTTTCTGTGCCAGTGGTTTCGAATCCGTCACAAGTAGATCCGTTTGTTGCTCATTCGCAAGTTCCACGTTGTTCTGTGTTTGCTTTATGGCATAATCGTTTAGGCCACCCATCAGCTTCTGTGGTCAAAACTATTCTAAATAAATGTAATGTTGTTTCAAGTAAAAATAGTTTGGATGGTATATGTACTGCATGTCAAAAAGGGAGGTCACATAAGTTGCCTTTTTCTCCTTCGACTACTAGTTATAGTCCTTTTGAACTGGTTGTTTCTGATCTTTGGGGTCCTGCGCCTGTTGCTTGTAATGATAAGAGATATTACGTTTCGTTTATTGACATAAGTACTAGGTTTACTTGGGTATATTTGGTACGTCAAAAAAGTCAAGCTATGGAGTGTTTCACTCAGTTTCAACAATTAGTTAAGACACAGTTTGACAAGTCTATTAAATAATTTCAGAGTGATTGGGGCGGTGAATACCGTGGTTTTTCGTCTGTTTTAGAATCTCAAGGAATTGTACATCGCTTGACTTGTCCGTACACTTCTGAACAAAATGGAGTGGCTGAGCATAAGCATCGTCACATTGTTGAAACGGGTGTTACTTTATTGGCTCACACAAATTTACCTATGGAATACTGGGGATATGCATTTTGTTGTGCGGTTCATCTTATAAATCGACTTCCTACTGTTGTCCTTCAGGGCAGTTCTCCATTCAAGGCACTCTATGGATCTGATCCGACCTATGATCATCTTCGAGTGTTCGGTTGCTATTGTTATCTTTACTTACGTCCCTTTGTAGGTTATAAATTAGATTTTTGGTCTCATCCCTCGACATTTTTGGGTTATAGTCCTCGTCACAAAGGGTATCAGTGTCTTTTACTAGATGGTAAGATTATTATTTCGAGGCATGTGGTTTTTGATGAGCAGCGATTCTTGTTTGCTGAGCCTACTTCTGACAAGTCTGTATCAACAACTAGTCAGCCTAGCTCAAATGTTGTTCCTCTTGTGTGGCCTTACTCTTCCTCGTCGTCTTTTCCACCTTGCATGATGACACCGTCTTTACAAGTGGTGCAGTCTCCGATTAATACCCCTGGGTCTGGTGATGAGTTGGTCCAGTCTATGGTTGATGTTGGGTCTGGGTCGAGTAATATTCCAACCATGAATGATTTGGATTCTTCAGGTGATACCAATGTTCATTCTAGCTCTAACTTGCGAGTGTCTGCATCAAGTGATATCAATGCTCGTTCGGGTTCGTCCAGTGATAACTCTGCTTATTCTAACTCTACTTTGAGAGTGTCTGCAGGTGATTCATCAGCATCTGACGGCTCGTCAGCATCTGATGGTCAAGTTAGCGGGACACTTGAGGGTAATACTCATCCTATGGTCACTCGGGCCAAGGCAGGTGTTTTCAAGCCTAAGGTGTTAACGGTTGAAGCTATTGAGCCTTCTACAATTGAAGAAGCTATGACTTCTGCTGAGT
Source organism: Gossypium raimondii (assembly GCF_025698545.1). NCBI lineage: Eukaryota > Viridiplantae > Streptophyta > Magnoliopsida > Malvales > Malvaceae > Gossypium > Gossypium raimondii. The sequence continues at coordinate 48,254,888 of NC_068574.1, read as the reverse complement.
GGCGTGCTGCTGCACAAGATGAGTATGAGGCGCTTGTTTGTAACTCCACATGGGACTTACTTTCTGCTCCAGCTAATCGTAAGGTCATTGGGTGCAAATGGTTGTTCAAAATCAAAAGGAATTCTGATGGTACTATTGCTCGATATAAGGCTCGCTCAGTTGCGAAAGGTTGCTCACAGGTTCCGGGGTGTGATTTTAAGGAAACTTTTAGTCCAGTGGTAAAACCGGCTACTATCAGAGTTATCTTGTCTATTGCCGTGTCTCGAGGGTGGTCCCTTCGGCAAGTGGATGTGAATAATACATTTCTAAATGGCTATCTTGATACTGAGGTTTTCATGCATCAGCCTCCTGGTTATGTTCAGCGTGATTCTCATGGTAAACCTCTGGTGTGTCGTCTGAAGAAAGTGCTCTATGGTCTCCGTCAAGCTCCACGTGCCTGGTTTGAGAAGCTTAAAGGTTTTTTACTATCAGTGGGCTTTGTGGTATCAAAGTCTGATGCGTCTTTGTTTGTCAGGGTCCAATCTGATTCAACGCTATACGTTCTTGTGTATGTTGATGATATTATTATTACAGGGGATGTGTCTACTGTTATAGACTAGTTTGTCCAATTGTTGAATACCGAGTTTTTGCTTAAGGATATGGGTGAACTTCATTACTTTCTTGGGATGGAGGTTACTCGTTCTTCCTTAGGATGTCTTCATCTCTGTCAGAAGAAGTATATCCGAGATATTCTTATTCGGTGCTCGATGGAGAATGCGAAGAGTGTGAATACACCGATGATAAGTTCTAATATTATGACTAGAGATGATGGTCAACGTTTGGCGGACCCAACTGAATACAGGAGCCTTGCTGGAGCACTACAGTACGTGACACTTACAAGGCCTGATGTGGCATATGCGGTTAATCGCATATGTCAGTTTATGCATTGTTCCACTTCTGTTCATATGACTGCTTTGAAGCGCATCTTGCGGTATCTAGGTGGTATGCTTGAACTTGGGATTGTATTTTGTCCAGATGATAGTTTATCCTTAGTTGGTTATGCTGATGCAAACTGGGGGTTAGATTTTGATGACCGGCGATCCACCACTGGGTACTGTGTGTATTTTGGACGTACTCCTGTGTCTTGGTGTTCTAAGAAACAGCAAGCCGTTGCTCGGTCTACGGCTGAGGCGGAATACCGGAGCCTTGCTGCAGTCACTAGTGAGGTTACGTGGTTATTATCATTACTTCAGGAATTACACGTTAAATGTTTCGATATACCAAATGTTTGGTGTGATAGTTCTGGTGCAGTTGCAGTTGCTGCTAACCCTGTCCTACATTCCAAGTTTAAGCACGTTGAGTTAGATTTGTTTTTTGTTCGTGAAAAGGTTGCTAGTGGTTCAATAGTAGTGGGAGCGTGTGATCAAGTCGCTGATGTTCTCACTAAACCACTTTCGCTATCGAATTTTGCTCGTTTTCGGAGTTGTCTACGGGTTTTGCCTAGGGAGAAGATGGATGAATATTAGCAGCTTTAGAAAGTTTTTAAGTTTGTTGAGTGCAGTTATATTGTTGAGAGCAAATACTAAGGCATACGTATGCCTATATATATACTGTACCTGAAGAGGGTTAAAACTAAGCATTTTTGAATAAGCATTTTTGAATAATAAAAAGAAGATTATTCACTCTGTTTGGTTAGCTATTTCTTTCTCTTTATCATATTCTTTCAGTTTAAAACGAAAAAATGTAGGAACCAATTGTATAATTTAACCTAAGATTTTTGTTTGAAATGATGATTTAACGTGCCACATCATCTTACCGTTACGCCGTTAACGACAATTAACGACTCAGTGACTAAAATATTACAACACGATAATATAAGTGACTAAAACATAACATTTCAAATATAAGTGACTAAAATCTAACCTGAGATAAATAAAATTGATTATTTTGATAGTTTACCGAAGATATAAACAAAAGTGACTACTTTGATTGTTTATCCAGTATATATACTACAATTAAAATACTATTATTATTCTATAAAACTAACTTATTAAACTTAAATAATGCATGTGTACATTTGAAAATCATAGAATAATTAGATATGAGTATGGTTATTTATAATTACCCACAGAATTATTTTAATTCTTAACCCTCTCTTATGAATCGAAGTGTAGAATTAGATGTACTCAACTACTCCAATTCAATAAAACCCAGATTATCCAACCATAACTCATTTTTGGTATTATAAGCAATGTAGGTGCATTTTCATACTCATAGTTCAGGACATTTATTTTGGGCAAGTTTATAACTTTTCTATCGACAGTTATCTTGTTACATTTATGGAAATTGATCTTATATTATTATTATTATTATTATTATTATCCCATCCATGCATTTGATGCTGAAATAGTTGATTATTATTAGATAAAAAAAAAAACTGTTCAGCATTTGGAATGAAAAACATGATTCATCAATCATGACGTTAATATGCTGATCCTTGAGCTGTACTATATAACCAGGTAAAATCAGACTCACAACAGATTGGGAGTAATGTTAATAACTTACGCTAAATATTCGACATGTTTGATTGCAAATCAAAACGCCTCGCAACCAAATAAAGTAGCACGCTATGTGTTCGAGTTATTGTCCCACACAGCTTGACCTCTTTGATCACTAAATGGCGAATGCCATCGAAAAACAACTACAACATGCATTTTACTTAAAAATATTATTACGAGGAATTCCATACTCCTTTTTTTTTTTTCTTTGACATTTTACAAATTTGAATCCTCTTAAAACAACTGCTCTCTACATCACTATTCCGTGCTTGCACCATGAAATGTCTACGTGTTCTTGGTGCAGTTTTTTCTGAGTGTTAGGCGAAAACCGGGTTCAGGGAAGTAGAAATCTATCCGGTTTATGAATAATTTATCCGTGTTCTAGTGCACTTCTAATGGATACCGGAGGATCTTGGACAACACCTCTGGATATAAGATCATGATTAAAGAATAACACAATAACAGTTATATCGTCGTGAAAATGGCGTCGGACTTTCTTGTCGATCTTCCGGAGATCAGAATATCTCATTTCTCGTTTTCTTGCTGCTTCTTGTAGGGCAGCTTTGACCAGCCTTTTGGCACTCCCCTGCATTTGTAGAGGCTCATGAGAAACACCTTAAGATTACATATCATATCCTAATAAACTCAACTACAAGCAGTCACATTTGTGAAAGTAGTTTAACCGACTGAATAAAGGCTGTAGAATTCGGAAAAAGTGGAACTCATAATTGGAAATAAACGGAATTTGGTATTAATATGCTCACATGAAAATATTGAGGACCGAGAAAAAAGTAGTTTAGTATCAATAACAAAAGAATCAGAAATGAGGTTTGTCACAATATTATCAGAAAACGAAAATTGGTATCAACACTAACCATGGAATGCGATGACATCAATAAGGTGTGAAAACAGAAAAGCTCTAATGCAACAAAACTATGCCTTTAAAAAAAACATAGAAGTAAGGACAATCTTACTGCACGCGGATGACTGTGTACAATATCCACAGCTTTTTCATTACTCAAGTGTTCCCACAGACCATCGGATGCAAATATAAGGAAAGAATCATTTGGTTGGAGATCATGAGAAATAATAGTCGGATTAGCACTCAATATAGGCATGTTCATTGGTTCAGGAAGTCTGAATTTTCCGTTAATTGGTTCCCTGTTGTACCTTGCGTGTTTCATATAAACATCGCCTATAGATCTAGAAACCTGCATTGAATACAATCATGAAATTGAGGACATGACATGATGATTTATGATGGAATAGGATTATGCAATTGAGAAAGCAGGGTATAATGCCAATGCATCTAATGAACTCTGAAAGTCTTGCATGAAAAAGGAAAGCAATCAGAATCCAACATGTCTGTCTTACACTGAGAATCCTACTAAGTAATCTGTGTGTAAGCATCTGAGGCAATAGTACTTACATAATAATCGTTCTCCTAAATTCAAAACGGACATAATACACTTTAGTCCATGAGACCTAGATCAGCATCTTTTTGTTGGTTTTTTGAGGATAAGCCTATAAGCTAAGTATTATATTATGAAGATTTCAGCAGTGGAAATGGTTAGACAATTTTATGCGTGCCTGAATATGCTGAATCATACAATGTGGATGTTTATATCACCTGAATAATGCCCTTTACTCGCCAAACTCCATGCTTGAGGACAACGATTTGCGGATCATTTGGGTGTAATTCCTTAAGTTCCTGTCTGATAGCCGCGATATTTGCATTGTGTTCAGTTGACAACTGCAAAGCAGCAATTCCTCCAGTGTTGCCAACCTTCTTGCCCAGTACAACGCGCGAATCACCAAGATTCGCAATGAAAAGCGTTTGCTGATGTATTACTCCAACCAGGCAGCATGTCCCAACTGTTGCCATATTGGGCCGAGTACTCCATGACTCCGACACAAGGGTAGTGAACCCTTCTTCCGTTTGACGAAAAGCTCTTTGAATGGTCTCGGCAGTCACAACCCCCTGTGATTCGGCTGCTATTGCTGCATAAACACAAAGTCTAAGAACGCCAACATAAGAACAGCTCCTTCTCTAGAAGTTAACCAAAAACTAATGCAATAGAGGGAATTCTTGGGTATTAAAGGCAACTTGCAGAACATAATGCACCATTTAAATACATCCAAACAATACCACATCCGGCTGCTTTTGAACCCGAATTCACTCTAATTTTAGCCACAAAATGAATAAGAAAAGAACTAGATAGTTAACTAAAAACCAGCCAAAGTAGCAAAATAGTTTCCAATTACGAGCATTTTGTTGCCTGCTTTCAACTGTTAACTGTACTCAAATACTCGATAAAAGTACCCAATCAAAAGCTGAACTTTTCTGAAGCCAAGAAAAAAGCAACAACTGACTGAAAATTATATTCATTTAGTAATCCAAATATGAACACATCTAAAAGAAAACCCTGAATAGTAACTAATCGAAGTTTACATTTTAGGGTCAACAGAGTTGAAAGCAAGCATAAGAAATTATTGACAACACCCAAAGTGACGAACCTCGAAAGTGCTTGAACAAGTGATCGCAAACGTAACGAGCCGTCTCGGGTCCGCCGTGTCCATCGTAGATCCCAACAAAAGTACCGTATTGGCCGGACTCGATCTGGCTCTGATCCTCAAGGACCTGGTTGGCTTGGATCACGGCCATGGAAAAATCCCCGGAACCATATTTCCCTATATCTCGATACCAAAGCAACCCATCTTTACCTTCTTTTGAGCCGCCACTACTTCCTCCGCCGCCAAGAACGCCGTTCGCCCCGTGATTTCCCTTCTCATGCCCGAATGGCTTCCAGCAGAGGGAGAGAAGATTCATGAATCCCTGGAGCATCAGACATCTCTCATCATCAAAACAAACAAACAAAAACCCAAAATCCCAAACCACCGTACAATTCCAAATTTCACAATAGGATGATGTGATCTGAGGTTTAAACCCAAAAAAGAAAAAACCTCCCACCAAGTGGTAAAACAAGGAATCAAAAGAATGATATATGATGATTGAAGAAAAGGGTATGCGTAGGATAAGATGTTGAAGGTGGATGATAAAGAGGAAAGGGGGCGGTGGTGGGTGTTCGGTGGTAGAGGAACAGAGGAGGGTCGGTTGTTTTGGGGTGGTTCCTCTTTGAAGCAGATGGGTGTTATTTTCAATGTTTTTTTGTTTGTTTTGTATTGGATACAACATTCAAAAAAGAAAAAAAGAAAAAAAAAGCAGCAAAAATCACTTCAATTCTTCTTTTTTCTTGTGTGTTGTTGGACTTGTATCGTGCCAATGCCTCGATGCCGCACTTTTATCCGGAGACATCTTGTTTTCTTTTCGATTTTGTTTTTGTTTTGTTGCTTTGTTTCCTCATCTCCTCTGCTTTCTTTTTCTTGTGAAGTAATTTCTCAGTTGATGATTGAAACCTTAAATTCTTTATAAATGATTGCTAATTAAGTGCTTTTCAAGTCTGATTTTACTCAGAAGTAAAATATTGTAATTCTCTTCTTATCATCCACATGCTCTTTAAATTGGAAGAAACAGGTATTTCAGATATTCAAACTTATATATTAACGACTATGTGAATTAAGTTAAAATTTAATCAATAAAATAGATATATTTATATTTTTTCACTTAAATCACGTCCCTTTATATTGATAATAATATCTATATCAATCGAATTAAAACTCAATTGGTTGAAACTTATGTTGTTACTTAGATTAAACTAAGTGATGTATTAGATTTCGTTGAATGTTGTGAACTTTTGGCTTTTCAAAACATAATTGAAGTAATCATTATTTAAAGAAACGGATAGTTATGAAGCAGGAAATGTTAAAATTCATTGAATAAACCGCCGATTGACTTAAAATTCAAGATAAGAGACAGACAGCTCCATAACTAAAAAGGACAGTTCCAAAATGAGTGCTGGTTTTTCATTTATTTTTAAACTTGCGTTGACATTTAAACAAATAGGAGTGGGGGTGATCCCTTCGAGAATTCCAATTTTGAACAAATGGGGAAAGCTAGCAAAGCATTAAATAAAGCTACCCCTAATTCCCAATAATAATAATGAAAAAGCCCTAAATATTTTGGCTTGTTCAGAATTTGGACCAGCATTTGTGCGGTCACATTTTCTGAAAATGGGAGTGAAGGATAGAGACATCAACATCTTTGCTAGCTGTTGGCTTTGGGTTTGCCAATGAAATAAGGACAACCCACCATTGAAAGAGCCCTTCATCCCATCCCATGCTCCTATCATTGCTCTCATTTACTCTACTATTTGACGCACTTTTTTTCCTTTTGCCATCTGATGACACCATGAAAATGAACCCCAACACTCCTTTTTAGGCTATTTTGTTTGTCACCCCCTGGAAATTTGGCTCATGTTTTATATTATTCACCTCTCAATCTGGTTTTACGATAGCAATAGGACGCACCTTTTTCTGTTTATATCCATTTATTAAATTTGTTTTTATCCCAGACTCTATTTATTATTAGTACAACACGTTTCACATTCGATTAATTATTTATTTGAGTCAATTTATGTAGTAAAAGTTTGAAAGTTAAAATATAAATTAAAATGTGCCTTTAATCTCTATATTCTCTGAAAATTAAGAGTTTAGTCTCCGTACTTGTATTCTTACAAATTTAGTCCTTCTATTTTCAAATTTCAAAATTTAGGTCAAACTGTTAACACGGTTACCTTTTTTATTGTTAAATCAATTGTCGTGACATTTTGAAATTTTAACAATATTAATAGTTGAACTTAAATTTTAAAATCTGAAAAAGTAGAGGAACTACATTTCTAAAATACAAGTACAAGACTAAATTCTAATTTTGATATGCATATTTTAACTTAAAAATATTCTAAGTCATTATACACTTTGTACATTTGCAATTTAATCTCTCCACTTCTATTTTCTTAACTTTAGCCTCTTTACTTTTTGGGACTTAAAATTCAGTTTCAATTGTTACCATGTTAAAATTATTCTATTAAATTCATAAGTGACATTTTAAAATTAAAAAAATTCACTTGATAGTCATGTAATAATAAAAATATAATTGAAGATGTTGATATATAGGATCAAAACTAAAATTTAATCATTGTCTTATAATGTAAAAAGAAAAAAAAAAAAAAGCAAGGTAAACCTAAAAGAAACTCAAGCTATATGTCAATCTCTATGATCTTAGGAATTCAAATTATATATAATCATGTAGCATTTTAATTCAAAAGTTAATGATACTAACAATCTGGATTAATTAATAACACTATAAAAATATACTGACCAAAATATATTAGAAATTAGTATAGATATTAAATATAAAATCTAGACATAATGGAGGGATCAAAACTGAAATTTAACAATTTTTATGATGAGAAAAGAGAGAGCTCCAACGTCAGTATAGCAACGTGTCAAACAAATGAAGGTTTTGGATCTTTGGTTTATATATAGTTATTATTTATTTGTATTAAATTATAAGATAAATATTTAAAGATTAAAATATACTCTAAGTCCCTATATACTCCATACATACATTTGAAACTTAATTTCTATTTTTATTTTTAGAATTTTAGTTTTTCCACTTTTTGAATTTAAAATTTTGGTCCAATTATTATTATTATTAATTTTTTCTATTAAATTCATCGGCATGACATTTTAAATTTTTAAAAAATCACTTGATAGTCATATAATAATAAAATTAATTTTAAAAATAATTATGTGGATTTTTTCTTAAAAGTATTCATTCGAACTCATTATTATAAAATAATTTTTTCGAATAGTGTTTCTAAGAAAAATGATATTAGCATTTTGACGGAAATAGTTAACCATATTAAGTATTTAAACTATCTAATGACACTATAAAAATAGAAAGACCAAATTGCATAAAAAATTAAAGTATGTAGATTAAATATCAAGTTTAGGCATAATAAAGAGATCAAAACTAAAGTTTAACCATTTTTAAATGTAGAAAGAAAAACAAAAGCAACATGTTAGTGTAGATGTAATTATTTGTTTGTGTTAAATTATAGAGTAAAAAAGTGAAGGCTAAATGTACTTAAATTCATATATACTTTATATATTTAGAATTTAATTCACTACTTTTATCTGTAGGAATTTAGTCTCTCTACTCTTTGAATTAAATAAAATTCTATTCTATTTGTTACCACGTTAAAATTATCTATAATAGAAAAATATATATATATATATATATATATATATAGCCACAGAGTTTGAAAAAAACTTTTAAACTACGAGAATATTCATTTATTTCCCATCACATCACTATATTCACATTTAAAAATAATTATAATGTTTAATTTAAAATTATTAGTTAAAAAGTTAAAGTGAAATAAAAGTTGTGAAAATCACATATTTAAAAAAATTATAATTTAATATACAATTATGAGAACAAAAAAATTGTACTTGAACAAAACTTTAAGCATAAAATATAGGAAAATTTTATGATAATTAGAATTATTATTTAAATTGTTATTTAAAAACTTTTGACTTAAAAAATTGTGCTAAATTTATTTTAAAACATGTTTCATTAATTTTATTGATATAAAATAGAGTTATTACTTAAATAAATTTTAAACATCTTAATTATCACTTAATTAATATTAGAGTTCGTACCAATTAAAATTTATGTTTAGCTTTATAAATAGCATCCAAGTGGTTATATTTAATCAAGTAATATCTAAGAAAAATTGAATATTACTTTAATTTATGATGAGATAATATAATATGATAATTTTTTATAATTATGTTGTATGTTGTTTATATCATGTGAAATAAGCACACTCTTAAAACTGTTTTTTTTTAAATCTATTACTTGTTTTGCATGTGTGGAAAACGATTTATAAATTTGTTTTCAAAAGAAAGTGAAATTTTAATAATTATTTTTAATCATCATTATTAATATAATTGTAATCACATGCAACTATGTAACATTAAAAATTAGTTCTATTAAATTCGTGACACTTTGAAATTAAAAAAAAAACTCACTTGCTACTCTGGTAACAAAATAACATTGAAGATACCAATGTATAAGGACAAAACTAAAATTTGATCTTTGTCTTATAATGTAAAGAAAAAAAAGGACAAACTCAAAAGAAACACGCTTCAATCTCTATGACCTTTAGGGCATTTAAATTATATATAATCACGTAGCATTTTAATCGAAAAGTTAACGATATTAATTATTTGGACTAATTAATAATATTATAAAATGTAAATATTAAATATAAAATCTAGATATAATGGAGAGACCAAAGCTGAAATTTAACCATTTCTTTATAATCAGAAATAAGAGAGCTCCAACATTAGTATAGCCACGTGTTAAACAAAGGAAGGCCCTTGAATATATATATATATATATACATGTAAATTATTCGGTACCTATCAATGGAGTTTTTAGACTCTACAAGCAAGGTCAGGGGTTGACAAGTGTCCTATGGTATAATAAAATATTTAAAAATATATATTTAAAAGACAAGACATTTATCCATTTTTTAAAGTTGCTTGTGGAATTCGACTTTCATTTTTAATCTCAAAATGTTTTTCGATCACTCTTCGACGTCTCAAAATTTTATATTATATTAAATTTTACAAAATTAATGTAACACCCCTCACCCGGTCCGGTCATTGGACCCGAGCTACAGAATGTTACTACTATTATCGGAGCAAAACATACACAATTTACAACAAATAATTCACTTGAACACCAATTCACATCATAAATATGTATATAATATGATCTTCAAACAAAACTTATACTCAATCAAGCTTACGAAAGCTTTAAAGTTGACCCGAGCATGAAGAATGACCATATCGAAAACTTTTCAAAATCTAGGTATAGGTATCGATACCAAGGTTAGGTACCGACACCATTACTAACTCCGATGTTTCAAAAATCAAGATGGAATTCACAAGTATCGATACTTGGAATAAGGTACTGATACTCTTGTTAAAAAGTATCAATACCAAATTCAGTATTGATACTATTTTGGCATTCTGCCAATTTTCAAAATCTAAAACAAATTATTTTGTTTTGACATCATTATTTAAATATCGATACCTATCTTCAAGGATCGATACTTTGTACTGGCATCGATACCAATTTAGCATTCTGTCATTTTAAAATACTTTTCATTTGATTAAGTACTGATACTCTTATTCAAGGTATTGATACTTAATGTTAAAAGGGTCAAAATCATCACATTTTAATACTTATTCATGCACAATCCAATTGTTATATAAAGTGGTGCCTTAGGCACAATCAAGACCTGCACAAAAACCATTTACAACACAATATAAACAATCATCAAAAGATCCTAAAACTTCACTAACCAATATGCCATCACTTGGCACCATTTCACAACAAGATTACAAGCAAATCATTCAATCAATTTATATGGTTCATACCGTTTCATTCATTCCATATGACATGATAATCTACATGCATATTCACAGAGCATAACACCAATTATAAATACGATTAAATTGGCATTACTAAAAGTATACATAATCAACTATGATTCCAAGCAAGTTTGACAATACAATTCACTTGACACTTCTAAGTACATGCCACATATAACCGAGTTCAAACAATTAAAAATCTACCGAATCAAGAGATGGATAGTGTGAGCTCTTTGAAGATTAAATTGACACGTTCCAAAAGACAAAATCTATAGGAAAAGAAAAGAATGGGTAAGCATTATGAAATGCTTAGTAGGCTCATATGTAAATAACAATTAACTTACCTCAAATAACAAGTACATATGTAAAACTAACATGAATAATCAAGTTTACCTAATTCATCAAAGCATAATACAACAAGGTGAGTTATATTTATTTCAATCTAACCACATCTCTTTCATAGATATACATATACTTAAACTTGACATTCGATCCTTCACTATGATATCTATAAACATTTTGGACAACACATTTCATTTTCACCTTTAATATTGAATGTATTACCCAATGAAACTTAGTAAACAACTCTATTACACAAGTATTAATTATATCAAAGGTTCATCCGTGCTGAGCATATAATCGTGTCAGTTTACCCATTCGGGCTAAACCTTTATATTGACACATCAGATAGCTTGGCTAGAGCTATAAACACATGTAAGGTTACCAGTCTAGGCTAAACCTTTAAAATGACAACAGATTATCAATCCAGACTAAACTTGTGTCACATGTATCTTTGAGTTCGCAACAAATGATGGAGCTCGGTATAATTGGAAATTAACCTATAATCGTGTGTAAGATAGGTTTATGAAGTTTCATAGAGTAATTTTCGTCGTACAAGTTCATAGTTATCCGTTTTCAAATTAAATTTAAACTCACCCATTTTGTACTAAATTGCAAATAAATAAAAGTTCATTAAAATTATAGATATTCACATTATAACATACATATGGTTCAAAACATAAATATACCATATGAACTTACCTGGAAATAATATCAACCGATGAGGTGTCAAGGATTATTCCGTAATTTTTCCTTTTTCGTAAATATCCTCCGTTTGGCTTAAATCTTGATCTAAATCATAATTTAATTTAAACATCAATTCCAAACATCATTTGTTCAAATAGAGGCTGATAATGACAATAGAATGATTGCAAAATAAGAAAAAAAATAAGAACACGCAAATTTTACATGGAAACCTTTTCAGGAAAAAATCACAGGTAGAGGAGAAGAAATTCACTAATGTTGAAAAACAAATGATACAAGAGGAGTTTCAACTACATCTATTTAAAGGTTGAAAAACCTGATTCTAATCAATGTCAAATAGAAGAAGTGTAGTTCTATACGGATTCTACTTGTGCAGCATGGTCCGTACCGTGGGGGCCTTAACCTTACATAGATCCCCTTGTTTTGCCATTGTATTTTATTTCATTAACAAAGATTCGGGTCACACAACTCTAACATAATTTAAAAACATACTTAATATATATATATATATATATATATATCAGGTCAATTTCATTTATCGAATATTCCCTCAAATTTTATATTTTATTCAATTTGGTCTCTAAAATTGAAATCTTCATAACTTTCAAATTTGAGCTTCGATTTTAAAATCAATCTCAATTTCATTCTTTTACAACACTCTAATACCTATAATTACAAAATTTCATGCTAAATTTCAAAATTATTGCCCTTTAGTCCCTATGTTCCAAACTAATAATTTTCACTTTACAAACTAGTCTTTTTCATATCTAAGCTCAAAACCTATCAATTTAATACCAAAAACTTCAAGATTCATCAATGGAAACTTTTATAAAATTTAATAGTTTCAAAAATTAATCCTTAAACTAACTAAATCAAGCTCTTGAAATTCTAAAAATATAAAAATTACAACAAACAAACAAAAATCTACTTACCAATTGAGGAACCGAGCTTGGACGTGAGCTGGGTGTTATTATTCTCTTTGAATCGGTTTAGGGAGAAAATGAAAAGATGGATGAATGTTTCTCCTTTAATTTTAAACTATAATAATGTTTTATCTTTATTTAATAATCAATAATATAATTTAAACAGAATTTTCTCAATAAAAAGGCCATTAACCGTCCACTATTAACCACAATGGTCTAATTCTCATTTTAATCCTTAATATAATACTTTTCAAGCCTTTTAACTAATAAATAACAATAGCGATTAACTTGTTCCACTTTTACGATTTAATCCTTATACTTTAATTAATTACCGATTCAATAAAATTACTATACTAAAATTTAATATAATACTAAAATAGACTCATAAATATTAAATAATAATATACTGACTCGATCATCGAAATACGTGGTTCCAAAATCACCGTCTCCGACACCACTGAAAAACGGGCTATTACAATTAAACAATAAGATAAGTTACATAATTTTATGAAATTAAAAAATTATAAACAAAATATTTATAAACTTTAAATATGTGTTATAATTTTTTTTATAAAATTTAAAAAATAATTAAACCAACACTAGTAGTGATTAAGATTCTTGTTAAGGGCTAGGTGAGATGGTAAGGATCTCTCCTACCTTAACTAGTGGTTGAGGGTTCGATTTTTGCCTTGGGTATAGAGTAAATTTAAAACTCGTGATCAACGTTTACCCTCTTAATGGGCTTACAAAACGTGAATGATTAAACATTGGGTTCGTTGCTTATCTCTTGTCTCAAAATTTGTTTTTTTTTAAATGTATAAGATTAAAATATTATTTTTAGAATCGAACTGAACCGGTTTGTTAGATTGAGAACTGATCAATACAATAATTCGAAATAAGATAAAAATTGATAATTTATAAACTAATCAAACTAAAAATCAATAATTTGATCAATTCAACCATTTGGAAAATATTTGCCACTACTACTTTGGGTATTCTAAATTCGTTCGAGGTGGGTGGCTGTAATTCAAGAACTTGAAATAACCTTAAAATAAAAACTTACATATGTTAGAAAATTGTAAATATTATGGACTAATAAAAACATATCCACAATTCAATGTTGTTGGCATTGAGTTGAAAGGAATTTGATTGAAGGGTGAAACACTGGCCTGCGTGCCATATAAATAAGATATTGACATAAAATTGTGTCTGTCGTCAATAAATTTGAACAAATGTGTCCAACCCATAGTTTGGATTAGTGGGGTCAATTAACACATGGGATTTTGTCATTAGATTTGATTGTGCATGGAGTTAGGGGAACACTTGCGACCAATTTGAATCTCCGCCAAATATGTTACGCCAACCCACCATCCATCTCCCCCCTTGGTTCCCGACCTCATCACAGCGGTAACATCCCATCCCCAAAAGTAGGCCCAATGGCTGCCAACATATGCTCGTTTGATGCTGCTGGATATCTAATTTTTTTTCTATTTCAACAAATCTAGTTCTTTAGTTAATTCTATAAGACTTCCTTAAATATAAATTGATTTTCAAATGTTTTAATTTCAATGTCTTTAAAATATCATTATTATATTAATCAAATTATTCCGTTAATTTAGTTGTAAATTTGAGTATAATCAATCGAGTCAATTTTAACTTATGAAGATTTGAAATTTCAAAGATTCTTTACTTGATTTTTATATTTTAATTACTTTGAATATATATTAACTTTCAAGCTAGATCTGAATTGGTGTTTTAGGATTTATAAAAGTATTTGATTGATAAAATCTTATATTTTGATAATTCAATTAAAACAATTTAAAATTTAATCCACAATTAAATAAGTTTCATCTTCTTTTTTAAAATTAATTTATTCACATTTCAACATAAAATTTTCAAAATATCTAAAATAATTAATAAATAATATGTACTGTTGGCATCGAAACTAGCATACAATTGTTATTTATATAAAATAACTAGCATACAAATTCTAAATTGTAAGATGGGAACTTTGATCATATAATGCCAACAAACATAAGTTATTATGAATATAGCAATAGATCGTTGGTAAAAAAACAATAAATATATCCGTATGTGATATTGATTGAAATGATATAAAATGAGATTAAAGTTGAGGTGGTGAGCGGGTAGTGTGTAGGGGGTGATGGTCCCAACTATAAAAGGGAGATTGGATGGGCGTAGGATTCAAGTTTCCTCCTATCTTATGCAATTCACAGCCCACAGACTATGGTTTATGGGTTGCTTGGGATTAGTGGTGGAATTTGCTGAACCAGAGTAGGGTTCAACTTTTTTTTCTTAAGAGGTACTTCCATTCCATCCCATGTCGCCTAAGGGGCCTAGTTTGGATGAATGGTGTTTAAATAAAGAAGGGTAAAACTATGGGCAGCCTCACCTATATATTAATTAATTACATTTGAGCTAAAAGCAGCGACAACAACTGTCCCAGAGAACCTTTAAAACACCTTTTTTGGCCCACTCGGATGTGTACCCATTAAACTCCAAAACTCGAAATTAGTGAAACTCTACAAAATTATGGGATTCTAAATCTTCAATCTACAAAATTACGTGTATCTGGATTTTCGGTATTAAGATTTAAGTTATGCTCAACGTGGCTCAATTATTGATAATTTTTTATTTAAAAAAATTATAATTCAATTCTTAATTAATAGTAAGTTTACACTTTGATTATTTAATTTTTGAATAATTACTCTCGATTATGATTATTAATAACAATTCATGTTTCAAATCTTATAACAAAGCCTTTACCAACCCATGCCTCACTTCTAAGTTCTAACCTAATTAATTCAGCAACCCTTTATATTTAATTTATTCACCATTTCCATTTCGATTAAATTCATAACCAAAAAAATTTAAAATTTGGCTATTCAACATCCTTACTTTAAAACAACAATCAAATATCACCTCAAGTCTTCAACTACAATAAAAGCAAACAAAAATAAAAAAAGAAAGAAAGAGAATCTCCTATTTCAAATAGACCCAAATAGGACCTACAAAGAAAGGGAACATCATAATATAAAAAAAAAAGAATCAAGATATAAAAAAAAGAGTCAAACGTACTAGATTTCAAGAGTTAGCTGAAGAGCTCAAGACAACGGAGACTCAAGCTAAACTGTCAAAGAGATTGTTTTGCTCAAAAGAGGAATATATCGAATTTAGTCAGCCATTCGACAACGGTGGGCAAAGATCAAAGAATTTCTTTGTTAGAGCTTTGGGTTTAAATCAACAAAGTTTGGGTCCATTTCAAGGAAAACTAAAAAGTTGAAAGAAGAAGCAAAAAGCTTTGGTTCAATGTGTTTCTTCACCGTATCGAATGGTGGCAAGATTACTAGAATATAGTGTTGAAGGACCTCCCAAATCTTATTGCATAAATTTCGAATAGTTCAATGATCAACTAGTAACTTTTTAACATTCAGTGGCCAAAATGTAAACTTACTAATAGTTGAGTGATCTTCAGTGTAATTTACCCTATGATGAATAGTGACTTAATGGCCATATCATACGCCCATTACCAAGTTAATGAACTAGTGAACTAAACGAAATGTTTGAATATTTGAGTGACTTAAATGATAACATTTGAGTAATTCAGTGATCTTGGGTGTAGTTTACTTTAAGACTTTTTTATTTTATTTTTATCTTAGATGCATGTTAGTGGTGTTAGAACCATAAAAAGTATGATTTAAAACTTAATAAACCAAGATCTGTCATGTCAGGTCATCTAGGAAAAAACCAGATGCGAAAGCATACTTGAATCCATTAATATATTGAAATATTCAAACTTTGTGGTCTTGATCTTTCAAATTAACACATAAGTATTTCAGAGAAAGCAATTCTCTTTTTTGAAGATAAGATGTTAGAAAAGTTGCATATGTGTAATTTAGGAACCATAACCCTAATATATAAATTTTGCATATGAACCTTAATTTCTAATTAGCCCATCATCAATTAGAAATTAGTTACTAGAGTATCTACACATATTTGACCCATACTTTAATTAAAAACTAAAGCCTAATAAGCCTTAACCATATTATATCACTTTTAACTTGAGCTAACATTTTATGATAGTAAAATAGCATGTAATTTTCTTATTATATATATGTTGTCCATATTATCCAACAATCTTCCACTTGGATCATGTATATATACTAGTTATCATCATATAACCTTATGAACTTAAAACTTTACTATCATATCCAAAATGATATTTGAATAATCTCGCTCGTTAATTATGTTAACATAGAACCAATGTGACTTTCGTTACATATATCATAACTAAATCCATCATTGATCATACATATTAACACAACCAAATGACATAGATCAAGTATAAATGTGTAGGATGTAAATTATATGTAATGTGATCTAAACAAATCTATTTCCAACTGGTCATCGTTCAACCTTTGTGAGATCAAACCTAACCAAAATAAGACAGTGGAGAAACCAAATAAACCTTATTCTACAAAAAAATAACTTTATGATATCTTTAAAATGAAATAATCGAAAATGTGTCTACAACAAAAATAATTTAAAATTACAAACTCTTTCTAAAACCAAATATCCTTAAATGAAATTACACCCACATGAGTGATATGCTAATTAAAAACCTCGAGTGGTAGTTTTTTAGTAAGCGGATCCGCAACCATGGAGTTTGTCCCAATATGCTTTATAAATACTTGACTACTCTGAACTCTTATTTTAACAACCAATAATTTAATGTCTATTTGCTTTGAATTTGATGTGTTCCTATTGTTATTGGAATAAATGATTTCCATTTATTGTCACAATTTGTAGCCTAGTAATAAAATTTTTGCATCCATGTTCCATCAAAATCAGAGTTTATATACTTGAAGATCTCTAACTTATCAGATCTTTGGTATGTGGTCATGTAATGTTTTATTTTTCTAAAAATAACGTAAGAATCATTTGACCACTTTCTAATGATCCATGCCCGAATTGCTCAAATATCTGCACAACATCCAACAATGTATGTAATATTCAGACGCGTACAAACTTAAGCATACATTAGACTCCTTATAGCTAAAGCATAGGGAACCTTTTGCTTTTATTTAATCTCAAAATTATTCTTGGGGCATTGATTGAAGCTAAACTTATTACTTATAAACAATATGTTATCGACATATAAAACTAGAGATAGAACCTTACTCCCATCAAACTTGTGGTATATACAATCATCAACCAAATTCATCTCTAAACCGAATGAGATAATCACTTAGTGGAATTTGTAATATCATTAACGAGAGGCATGCTTAAGCCTATAGATGTATTTCTTTAATTTGTAAACCATTAACTTTGCATCATCGAACACAAAGTTTTCTAGTTGCATCATATAAATCGTCTAATCAATGTCTCACCATTGAAAAACGCAATATTGACATCCATATGATGTAGCTTAAGGTCAAATATACCACTAAAGCCATTATAATCCTGAAAGAGTCTTTCGCAATCGTATAGAAAGTCTTTTTATAATAGATACATTTTTCTAGGTAAATTTTTTAGCAACATGACGTGCCTTATACCTCTCCATATTGCTTTTTGAATCCCTTTTGGTTTTAAATATCCATTTGTAACTAATGGGTTTTACACCTTAATGGAACAATGTCCTACACATCATTCTCTCATAAAATTTATCTCTTCATTACTTTTCATGGCTTGACGGAAGTTGATTGGATCATCTTCCATCACTCCAAAGTCAACTTTATGTTCTTTGGAGAAATACAATATCTGAAATTATTTTTTTTCTCTAGTAGATCTTCTTAATGGTATTGGTTTTTGAGATTGTAGAGTTTATTCTTCTAAAACAATTTCTTATACTTGACTATGAGATTCAACGACATTGACTTTTTCAAGAGTTGCTATGTGAACAATATCAGGTATAATAGACTGTTTCTGATCATTGTCAATAGCAATTAAAGGAATGCGTTGAGGAATATCAACATATTCATCTTCAAAGAACAATCATTATATGCCTTAAAAATAACCTTAGTAGTGAGATTGTAAAATTTGTATCCTATAGATCTTTTAGTGTATCTAAAAAGTTAAAGGGTTCATGAATATCGTTGGACACAAGTTCTCAATTTCGTTTTTAAAGACAAGTCCTAATCCCTTATGCCACAACAAAACCAAATTCTTAGTGGTTAATTTTCATTTCTTACCTATTAAGGTAGTATGCAATGATTCATTAAATAAAAAAATAATATCAAGTAAATATGGATTATCATAACCTAATAAAGACCCAAAACCAACCAAATTTGAATTATGAAAAAGACTAAAATTTTCCTTTCCAAATGAACAAGAATAATCAAATTTGTTCAATGTTGAAATGGAAATAAAATCTCGCCTAAAAACATACAACAAAAGTCTCATTCAAACCCAAATAAAATCTTGTTCTTATTCATCATCATTTAAAAGTTCTTATTGCTTCAATGTCTACCAAATTACCGTTGCCCACATAGATGTATCTTTCACCATGATTTAGTTTTTAGTAGTTTTGATAACCTTACATAGACACACTATGTGAGTTGTTGCATCAAAATCTATTCATCAAGTGTGTCTAGGTACCGAAGTTAAATTAACCTTAGAACAAACAAATTAAGAAGTGCATCTGTCGTACCATAAGAGAAACAACTATCATTATGCGTAATTTTTATTAAAATTTATTAGTGGTTTTTGAGTAAGTACCATGGAGATTCTTGTACTTGGAGTCAGATTGCATTTTGCCTCGTCTATTAAAAAATGAGCAAACTAGTCACTGTACATTAAATCAAAGAGCAAATTGGTCATTTTGTTAAAAATTTCATCCATTTCTATTATTAAGTGATGATATGACTGGCGGAGCAACTAGACAACGACAAATGACATGCGAAAAATTTAAAAAACTTAAAAATAAATAAATTATCTAAAGAATCACATCCAAGATGAACATGGACAAATGATTGTCTAATTCAGATGAACCTAGACAAATGGTTGTTGATGTTCATCTTCAACATGATTTTTTAAAATAATTATAGAAAATTATTTAAAATTATTAAAATTATAAAAATCATTAAAATTATTAAATGCAACGTCCATGATGAACTTAAACAAATGATTTTCCAAGTTTATTTTGGAACAATTTCTTAAATAATTATACAAAATTATTTAAAAATTTTAAATAATTATAAGAAATTTTAAATAATAAAATTAATTAAAAAATATTATGAAAGGTTACTTTTGTGTGCATATATGTGCGTGTATATATATTACAATTATAAGAAATATTAAAAAATGAATTATAAGATCTTAATCAAATTGGGATCATCAATTTGATTAATTGAAAATATTAACATGATTAAGAAGACACATATGTATATATATATTTGAATTATTAAACATGCTACATGTGTATATATAGTTTTTACAATTTTAATAAATTTAAAATTTAAAATTATTTATAATTCTTAATATTTTAAATAATTTTGTATAATTATTTAATTAAGAAACCACTTTAGAATGAATTTGGATAAATGATTGTTCATGTTCATTTGAGCCTTGACAACCATTTGTATAGGTTCATTTTGGATGTTGTTTTCAATAATTTTAAAAAATATTCATTAATTCTTAATAAATTTAATAATTTTAATAATTCTTTATAATTTTAAATAAATTTCTATATTTTAATAATTAAAAAAACTATGTCTAGGATAAACCTCAACATATGATTGTAAGGTTCATCTTAGATGTGATTTTTAAATAATTATAAAAAGTATTTATTTTTGAATTTTTAATTTTTAAATATTATCACGTGACTTTTCATATTTTTAATTGTTTAAATTTTGAATGGATTTTTTAACAAAAGAACTAGTTTGTTCTTTGATCTAACATATAATGACTAATTTGTCTGCTTTTTTGAATAGAGGAAACAAAATATAATCTAATTCCTAATCTGAAGGTTCCAATTACTTCTATCACTATTTTTCATATTTTTTATTTTTTAAATAGAAAAAGGAAAAGAAATAAGGAATTTAAGATAATGCCACGTGAGTATGTCTGGTTTGCTTGATGTGTATCAAAACGAGGCTATTCATTCATGGAGAAATCAGGAAGGAAAACAAATTCTGAACCCCTAAAAATGCATAAACTATGAATAACATGGCATGTCGAAACCGCTTTTTGAAAACAAAAAAATTAGTTTCGACTTAAAAATAAAAATTGGAGTCGCCACCAATCTTTTATTGAGGTGTGATTGGATCACCTGAAAACAATTTTGGTCTACGAGTTTTAGAAGAAACGAGTTCGGAAGTCAGTTACGTACGAGGAAGGGTTAGCACCCTCGTTATGCCCAAAATTGGTACCAAATTAATTATTTAATGTCTTAAGGTCGAATGAATAATTTGCTTTTGTTAAAAAACTCGTCTCGAGATAACAAAATGTCACATCCAGTAAGTTAGGACACAACCCTTTTAACTCTCGAGAGTCAATTTAAGTCTTGAAAAGTTTACAATTTTATAAAAAAATGATACTCGGCTATTTAAATCCAACGGAAAAAATTGAAGCCCAGTAAGTTAGGGCACAATCTCCTCGAGAATTTCGAGCGCCAAATATTTTGAAAACTCTCATATAAAAAAAATTCAATAATTCAAACAAATCATAATATATCTAAAGAATAAATGTATTTTAATATAAATTGTACATGTATATATAGAACAATATTATATAAAACTTTCATATAAATCCTTAAGACATAAAAATATATATAACATGAATTTCAAAAACATACACGTAAAATAAACACATCAAAATATATGCGTTATCTTTGGGTTTAAAGGAAAAATAAAATAATATAATGTAATATAAAATAATAATATATGATAGTGATATAAATAGAGCAAAATTATGCATGCAAAAGGGTTAGATAAATCGTCATAAAATATAATAATAATAATAATTAATAATAATAATAATGATAATATTATTATTATTATTATTAATAATAATAATAACAATAGCAGTAATGAAGATTAGAATGATAATAAAATAAAACAAAATAAAAACATAAAAAAATGATGGAAAAAAACTAAAGGAGTAAATAAAACAAATAGAACATAAAACAAAATTAGAAATAAGACAGAGAAAAAAAACTAAATTCCTCGAAATATAAAAAACTTAAAATAAAATAGCGCTGAAATTATATAAAAAAAGGAAAAAGGACTAAATTATAATTTAATAAAAATGGGATAAAAATCGGGAATAAAAAAAAGAAAAGGGCCCAATTGAAAGGCACAAATAACTTAGAGGGACCCATCGGGACAATATCCCCCATCCTCTGAAACGTGCCATTTATTAGGGTCAAATTGAAACTGAAGTAAAATTATGAGTATAAATTAAAAAAATAAAAAAATAAAAAAGACTGAATTGAAACGACTGAAAAATACGGAAAGGCCTAATGCGCAAATAGACCATCAAAGTGAAACACGCGGATCCTCCCCCTGGGTCGGGTCACCGCGCGGGTCAAAGGGCTGAAACGACACCGTTTTGGGTGTCAGAAGCCAAACCCAAAACGACGTCGTTTTGAGGTGCTTATATAAGTTAAAAAAACTAAAAAAATCATTTGTAACTTCATTTTTTTAAAAAAACTTTCTCTTCTCTCTCAACTCCCTCTCAGCCCCTCAAATATTTTCCAGAATCCGGCCATGACTCGTGGCCGGACCACCGTGTGGCCATGCCACCAAATGACAGCGCCACCATCCACTAGAGCGAAAAATGAAAAGTCATCATTTTTTTGATTTTTTCGTTCCCGAGCCCATGGAACGCTGATTTTCATCGGAATCGGCACCTCTCTTGCAGAAAAGGTAAGATTTTTACCCTTTTACATTCGGTTTTTCTTAAAAAAAATAAAAAATAAAAAATAAGTAAATAAGCTGGAAAAATATATAAAAAAAACTACCTTTGAAAAAGACCGATATTTGAACTGATTTTTCTTATTTTCTTTTTGATTCATTCGTAAGTATCAAAATACATAAATTTGGGTGTTTATATAGCCCAAAAATTCTCTATTTTTTCTATTTTTTTACATTGTTTGTGTTGGTTTTGGACTCTCCCAGTCCCTTTTGCAGGTACACACGTGGTGGCTTGTGCGGAGAAGCGGCGCGCGTGATGGCCGGCTCCGAGGCGTGCGGCGGCTGGAGACCTTACTAGTTGCGGCGGCTAAGGACTTTGCTACCTAGGGTTTTTTAGTTTTTAGTTTGGTGTTGGGCTAGGGTTAGTTTTTTTAGGTTATTGGACTGGGTAATTTGGGTGTTTTTATTTATTATTTGGACTTTATTTGGTTTATATTGGATTGGGCCAAAATTGGCCTATTACAGCTGCCCCTCTTTGCTCGTTGTCGTGTAACGGGAATGGAGCAAAGACTTTAAAAATGGCCAATTTTTCCCGGTCGTGCTTGGACCTTGGTGCTCCTCTTCTTTAAGTAGCCTCATCCCATCCTACCGCATCTTCAGAGGTATAGGAATTGGTGCTTCAATCCATTCCACTTGGGAAGATAAGATCCATGATTTGCTCCACTACTGCTTAGGGAGACAATATCTACATTCTTCAACCTACTCCACTGCTATTCAGGGAGATAGGACCGGTGGCTTAAATCTGCTTCACTACTATCTTAGGAAGATAAGATTTGCCGTCCTCGACCTGCTCCGCTACTGCTTAGGGAGACAGGATCTACAATCTTCAACCTACTCCACTGCTGCTCAGGGAGATAGGACTAATGGCTTTAATCTGCTTCTCCACTATCTTGGGAAGATAAGATTCGCCGTCTTCGATCTACTCCGCTACTGCTTAGGGAGACAGGATCTGCAATCTTCAACCTATTCCACTGCTGCTCGGGGAGATAGGACTAATGTCTTAAATCTGCTTCTCCACTATCTTGGGAAGATAAGATTCGCCGTCTTCGATCTACTCCGCTACTGCTTAGGGAGACATGATCTGCAATCTTCAACCTACTCCACTGCTGCTCAGGGAGATAAGACTAATGGCTTAATTCTGCTTCTCCACTATCTTGGGAAGATAAGATTCGCCGTCTCTGCTCCGCTACTGCTTAGGGAGACAGGATCTGCAATCTTCAATGGTCTATTCTTTGGGGAACAAGACCTGCATGAACCTAATTATGCCTAATGATTGGGATGCCATGATCAAAGTGAATCAAATGCTCCTAACTAGGCATGCATGAATATGTTTGCATGAATGCAGAATGTCATTTTTCTTTTCTCTTTTTTTGTCATTTTTTTAGAATGATCCTTTTTTTATCTCCTATGTTGTCATTACTCGAAGTTTATTAAGGTCTTATCACTGACGTGCTATAACACCTTCCTGCTCGATCAGTATCCAAAACAAAACTTAATCAGATTGTCTCACTATAAACTTCAAAGTTTAATCCACTGGGACACAAAATTTGTACCATTTTTCTCCCACTGTAACCCAAGGGTAGAAAAACCTGGTCTTCCTCAATCTTCTCCTATTGCAATTCAAGGATGTGAGACTTTTTGACCCTTTACACCATTCCCAAGGTGTCAAACCAAATGCCTATACACAAATGAATGATTCGCTTCTCCAAGGAAACCTCTTTTTATTGCTTAGTGATTGAAGCTTTATCACCAACATGACATCTTGTCACTTTGTTCAATCAATACTTCTGACAACAAAATCTGAAGGGATATCTGAAGGGATAGTCTCAACTTAGACTTTTCCTTCTTAGAAATTTCATCATTTAAGCTTGGTATATTCTAAACAATAGTCCTGTTTCAGATTACTTTATTATTTAGAAACTTCCAGAGTAATATGCAAAACTTCCCTTGTGAAAATTTGTCAGTCCATTAATCATCATTCTAATGCAACATGCTTGCAAAAGATTGACACTGGATATGAATAAGATAGCTCGAAGTGAATAAATTATCGAGAAGTATGTATATATATAAAAAACTGATTGAGAACAAATTTCTTGAAAAGAATAAAGTATTCCAATAATAGCAAAGAATAAAGTATTCCAGGGACAATAAGTTCAATATAAATAGTAAGAAGACTATGTGCCCCAGATATCGCAGCCTGAGCTTTTCTGTACAAACTTTCTGAAGACATGTGTTTAGAAGATCTACAGCACTCTATCGATGCCCTAAACGTCGCATACCCCTTTCCTGTTAATTCAGGCATAACAAGATCACCACATGCCCCGATCGAAATTTTGAGCTACTCTGATCACCTCATGTCCTATCTTGATCAAAATATGAGCCGCCCTTTTCGGGTTTTCAACTCAAATCCCTTTTGGTCTCAAGACGCTCTTTGCGGGTTTTCACATTGGCCTCTCTTTTTCTCTCTATTTTTTTTAAGGACTCAAAGCGCCCTTTGCGGGTTTTCACCTTGATCCTTCCTCTTTTAGGTAAAGTACCTCTTGACTGCATCTGAGTTTACAGGGTTTGGCAAGTTTTTACCATCCATCCCACTCAAGATTAAAGCTCCTCTGGAAAAGGCCTTCTTTACAAGATATGGACCTTCCCAATTTGGCATCCATTTCCCTCTAAAATCCTTTTGTATAGGAATGATCTTTTTCAATACTAGGTCCCCCTCGTGGAATTCTCTTGGACGAACCTTTTTTTTGTAGGCCTGCATCATTCGCCTCTGATACATCTGACCGTGTTGGATAGCTTTTAGCATTTTTCCCTCTATTAAGTTTAGCTGATCGTACCGAGACTGGACCCATTCTGCTTCATCTAACTTTAGTTCAGGCAACACTCGGAGAGAAGGGATTTCAACTTCAATAGGTAACACTTCCTCCATACCATAAACCAAGGAGAAAGGCGTTGCCCCAGTGGAAGTCCTAATTGAGGTTCGATAAGCAAGGAGGGCAAAAGGTAATTTCTCATGCCAGTCCTTATAAGTCTCAGTCATTTTCCCCACAATTTTCTTAATATTCTTATTGGCAGCTTCCACTGCACCATTCATTTTTGGGCGATACGGTGACGAGTTATGGTGCTTAATCTTAAATTGACTACAGACCTCCGCTATTAAGCTGTTGTTCAAATTCAACGCATTGTCAGATATGATTCTTTCAGGCATTCCATATTGGATTATAATCTTTTTTTTCAAGAACTTGCTGACCGCTGACTTTGTGACATTAGCATATGAAGCAGCTTCCACCCACTTAGTAAAGTAATCAATAACCACAAAGATGAAACGATGCCCATTAGAAGCCTTCGGTGATATTGGGCCAATGACATCCATACCTCACATGGAAAAAGGCCATGGAGAAGTCATAACATAAAGAGGTGAAGGAGGCGCATGCATTTTATCACCATAAATTTGGCATTTATGGCACCTTCTGGCATAATTGATGCAATCTCCTTCTATAGTGGACCAATAGTACCCGAATCTCATAATCTGTCTAGCCATTGTGAAACCACTGGCATGCGTTCCACAAATACCCTCATGGACCTTCTCCAAGATTCTTTTAGCCTCCACAGCGTCCACACATCTTAATAGTACCTGATTCTTCCCTCTTTTATATAAGATCTCCCCATCTAAGACATAATCAATGGCTAGTCTTCTCAGAGTCCTTTTATCATTCTCAGCTGTCTGATCAGGATATTCATGATTCTTCACATATCGTAATATATCTTGATACCACGGGCTGTCATCCTTTTCTCCTTCTTCAATATTGCAACAATGAGCTGTAGTTTCATAGATGCTCATTCGGATAGGCTTCATGTCCTCCTGTCTATTCACTTTAATCATGGAGGCTAAAGTAGCTAACGCGTCAGCCATTTGATTTTCATCTCGTGGAAGATAGCAGAAAGTAATGTCATCAAACTTTTCAATCAATTTGAGAACCAACTTTTGGTAACTAATTAATTTGGGATCTCTCGTTTCCCATTCACCCTTGAGTTGGTATATTACCAATGCAGAATCTCCATATACCTCTAGCACTTTGATTTCACGCTCTATAGCCGCGCGAATGTCCATGATGCATGCTTCATATTCTGCCATGTTGTTTGTGCAATCAAAATCTAATTTGCAAGTAAAAGGATAATGATCTCCATTTGGGGATACTAAGACTGCCCCAATTCCATTGCCCACAGCGTTCGAGGCTCCATCAAAGTTTAACTTCCAAATGTGACCCACTTGAGAATCTTCTTTAGTGGTTGCCACATACATCAAGTCATCATTTGGGAAATCAAAATTCAATGGCTCATAATCTTCCAAGGCTCTACTAGCTAGAAAGTCAGCTATTGCACTCCCTTTCACGGCCTTCTGACTCACATAGACTATGTCAAATTCGGAAAGCAAAATCTGCCACCTGGCCATCCTTCTATTCAAATCGGTCGCCTCCATCATATACTTCAAAGGGTCTAATTTTGAAATCAACCAAGTTGTGTGGCACAACATGTTCTCCCTGAGTCTCCGAGTCGTCCAGACCAAAGCACAACACAATTTCTCAATAGGCGAGTATCTCATTTCACAATCAGTAATTTTTTTAGTGAGATAGTATATCGCTTTTTCTTTCTTTCTTGTCTCATCATGTTGGCCTAGCACACATCCCATGGAATTGTCAAACACCGTCAAATACAGTATCAATGGCCTATCGGGGCTAGGTGGCGATAGTACCGGGGTATTGGACAAGTACTGTTTTACCCTGTCAAAAGCATCCTAGCATTCTTCGTCCCATTCACCTGGATTACGTTTCTTCAAAAGACGGAATATGGGATCACATTTCTCAGTTAGTTGTGAAATGAACTGAGCAATGTAATTCAATCTCCCTAAGAAACTTCGAACTTCCTTCTGAGTCTGTGGCGGAGGTAAATCTCGTATCGCCTTGACCTTATCTGGGTCGATCTCGATTCCTTTTTTACTGACTATAAAACCCAACAATTTTCCTGACTTAGCTCCGAAGGTGCATTTCGTTGGATTAAGCTTGAGCTGGAACTTTCTCAGTCTTAGGAATAACTTTCTCAGGACCTGCACATGTTCCTCCTCCGTTCTGGATTTTGCAATCATATCGTCAATGTAAACCTTGATTTCTTTGTGCATCATGTCATGAACAAGGCTACCATGGCTCTTTGATATGTTGCCCCAGCATTCTTTAAACCAAACGACATCACCTTATAATAAAACGTGCCCCACAAGGTGATGAATATGGTCTTTCCCATATCTTCAGGATGCATCTTAATCTGATTGTATCCAGAGAACCCGTCCATAAAGGAGAACAGAGAGTAGCCTGCTGTATTATCCACCAGAGTGTCAACAGGAGGTAATGGGAAATTATCTTTTGGGTTGGCCTTGTTCAAGTCCCTGTAATCCACGCACATTCGTACTTTCCCATCTTTTTTAGGGACTGGGACAATATTGGCTACCCATTCAGGGTACTTGATCGGCTGTAAGAACCCAGCATCAAATTACATTTTGACTTCCTCTTTTATTTTTAGCACCATATCAAGCCTTATCCTTTGAAGTTTCTGCTGTATTGGCTTGCAATCCTCTCTTATAGGAAGGTGATACACTACGATGTCAGTGCTTAATCTTGGCATATCTCGGTATGACCATGCGAAGAGATCTTTAAATTCCTGGAGTAACTCAATGAGGTATCGCCTCGTCTTTGTGGTGATATCAGTTCCAATATTCACCTTTTTTCCCTCCTCCAAGCTCACAATTTCTATTGACTCCTTGTGAGGTAGGATTTGTTCCTCTTCCTGTTCTACCATCCTCAACAAGTCCGGAGATAAACCACAGTCTAGGTCATCTTCAAAGTCATGCGATCCCTCTAAACACATGTCTTGTTCGAAAGAAAATTCTGAGTTTGTAGCAGCGGCACTCATGTCATGGATATTTGGGGACCTACGGTGGGTACCAAAAAATATACAACGAATGTATGAATTTATGAATGATTATTTGTACAATATGATTACAATTGTAATGAAAGAATGATTTGGAAGACAATCTCAAACAAATGAAAGAATAAAAGAATCTTGCTTGAAGTGAGTGCAAAAATGTATTTTATTAGAATGATAACGTTCAGACATCAGCCTATTTCACAAAGGAATTCCTATTATTTTTAGGCTAAAAACGACAAGAATGTTCTGAACATTACTCTAAAAAAGCTCTAAAGACTACAGGGATTTCTTCCGCAGTCCAATTATTTAGCTCGCTCCCAGGTTCGTAAGGGCGGGTTCCTAACAAGATCCTTCTTTCAGCCAGGCCTATGGCATTGATTTGAACACTTCCCAACACTTCTTCATACATCGTATTCACCCCATTATCAGTGTGATTGGGTAGCGGATTTTCTGTATTGGATGAATCATCAAATTTGACAATACCCATGTTGATATACCTTTTAACTAGTTTCTTAAAAGTGGTGCAATTTTCTGTGGAATGCCCCGTAATTCCTGCATGGTAATCGCACTGTGCGTTTGCATCATAACATTTAGGGTATGGAGGCTACAAGGGCTTTAAATAGTAAGGGGAGACGACGTGTGCATCGAACAACCTTTGATATAGCTCCTTATACGACATTGGAATCGATATGAACTGGGGCCTCTCATTGTTTTGTCTTGTAACTGATTCCTGCCTTGATGAGCCTTGCTGATTGGTAACCCCCTTTCCTGGCTGATTTACCGTGATCGACTTTGAGTAACCTTTGTTGTATGTACTCATGTTGTTCACCTCATTTTCTTTCTTTCTCGGGACTGACCTTTTGTTACGTTCTCCAGCATCTATCTTTCCACATCTTATGGCGTTCTCAATCATCTCACCATTCATAACTATATCTGAAAAACTCTTTGTGGTGCTCCCTAGCATGTGTGTGATGAATGAGGCCTTTAACGTATTAATAAAGAGCATCGTGGTTTCCTTCTCTAGGAGCGGTGGCTGAACTTGGATTGCAACCTCCCTCCATCTCTGCGCATATTGCCTAAAACTCTCAGTAGGCTTCTTTTCCATATTTTGTAAAGTAATTCTATCAGGAGTCATATCAGTGACATGACTATACTGCTTCATGAACGCTTGTGCTAGGTCCCTCCACGAACTAATCCTGGTACAGCTCAATTGGTTATACCACTTGGACGCTGCCCCCACCAAGTTCTCCTGGAAGCAATGTATTAGTAGCTGGTCATTGCTAACATATCCAGCCATTCGTCTGCAAAACACGGTGATGTGAGCTTCAGGACAACTTGTCCCGTTGTATTTTTCAAATTCTGGCATTTTAAACTTGTACGGAAGAACTAAATCTGGAACCAAGCTCAGATCTTTAGTATCAACTCCCTGATGACTATTAGCACTTTCCATTGTTTTGAATTTTTCCTCCAGCCATCTACACCTCTCCTCTAGCTGTTTTGGTAATTCTGCCTTAGTCTTTTCCTTTTTCGCCACTTCATTAAAATCGGAAATCACTAGATTAGCTGGATTATTTCCTGGATTTGAACCTGACCCAGTTTGAAAGTTCACCGGTATCAAAACATTAGCCTGAGGCCTAATTGTTACGGATGGTCTCTGCGGGAACATCCCAGCTTGGACCTGTACCTTAGGTGGAGTAAAACCTGGAGGATACATCGGCTCATCCTTATCCTCACTGGGGTTGGTCATAGGGCCTTTCCCTTTATCTTTTCCCCTAGTCAATAATTGGGCTAACTCGGTCATCATGCATTTTTGAGATTCTATTATCTTGTCCGTCATTTCTTGTTGGATCTTATCCAACCGCTCTTGCATTTGCGTTTGTAGCTGGTCCTGTATCTCCCTTTGTAATTGTTCGAGTTTTTCTAACCTTTGGTCCATATCTTTCGTCTTAGCTCGGGTACAGTAACGATGTTTAGCTGACAGGTTTTTTGCTGGTTGCCAAGTAAATTGAAATAATTTTAACTAATTAGGACCTTTTGGTGAATTTTAATACATATGATGTGATGTAATGTAATGCAAATGCATGAAGTGAATGCAAAAAGGCGTCAATTAAATTCAATTCCATTTAGAAAACTTTACTAGAAAATAAAAACTTTACATAAAACAAATTACATATATGGCCTAGCCCTAACACTCAAAGCTTTAATTTTCCTAAGCAGCAAAGCTAACTCCTGCCCCCGGTCTGATTCTAGCTCGTACTTTAAACTTAGTATATCAGCTTGTACTGCCAAAGTCTGTAGATAATCTGCTACTTCTCGAATCTGAGTCACAGCCTCCCCCATAATATGATCTCTGTTTCTGACTTGGTTCTGACAATAAATGAGCTATTCTTTTTGACGCTCTTTACTGGCTTCAAGGGATTCAATCCGCATTTCACAGTTTTGTAACGCCATTTTTAGTTCTTCCACCTTTCTTTTCATTTGCTCAATCTTGTCCAAACTTGCTTTTAGCTCCATTATAGAATTGCGATTTCGATACTGATACATAATTTTCTCAAGTTCAGCCACTCTAGCTTTTAGCTCACCCTTTTCATTTCGACTTTCTGACAAGCTCTTCTCTAGGGTCTCATTTCGTATCTGGGCCTCTTGGAACTTCCTTTCCCATCTATCGGCCTTGATCTTTTCCTCTTGAATTTCCTGACACCACTGCTCTGAAGTTTTCCCCAGCCCAGTAGCTTTCATCAAACAACACAACCTCTTATAGTCCGTTTTCAAACTATCCAAATCTCCCTCAGCCTTATTCTTCCCTTTTCTTAATTTCTCAGTTCCTAGTTTCTGAACATCCATGTCAAGTCTCAAATTCATCTTCTCTTCTTCCATTTGTTCTATCTTCTTTTCTAACTCTGCATTCTTTCTTTTAAAATCCTGTTTTATAATCTCTAACTCGGAGGGAACAACTTGTGGATGTTTTTGTGTCGGCTGACTGTCTCCCTGACTTGGCCCTGAAATGTTATCACTAATCCTTCTACCCCACCACTCGATATATTCAGGGGTCACTATCGGACCTACTGCCAATCTCTTCATCCGTCGAGTCTGATTCCAAGCACTGGACATCTCTCGAATCTTCTTCTTGTAACCATCATCTTTATATGAAAATTCACACTGAGCTAGCCCCTGAGTTGCAGGTATGAACTGCTTTGACCTATACTGTCTTAGCACCAGCAATAGTGCATAGCCAATAGCTCCCCAAATCCCAAGTAGTGGAACCCAATCAAAATTACCACATCTATATAAGATCTCATCTGGAAGCATCCAAGGAGCTCTCCATTCGATATCCTCTTCTCGAATATTCTGAAAAATTTCCATCCATTTTCCTTCCGAGATATCATCTCGCCTCGGTATAGCCACTATCTCCTTCAAAGGTGAATACTTTTCGGAGAAGACCCGATAAGAAACTTTATCAAATTTCTAAAAGTGACTATGGAACCATGCTAAAAGGAGCTGCGCACATCCGATGAATCTACCCTCACCTGCTCTTCGGTATTCGTTCAACGATCTAAAGGTTTCTGCCAAAATTACCGGGACTGGTGTAACCCCCTTATTAAGTCGGTCAAAGAGTGACTGCTTCATCAACGTGCCCTAGGGCTTTAGGAAACACAACTAGGCCAT
Organism: Gossypium raimondii; assembly: GCF_025698545.1. Classification (NCBI taxonomy): domain Eukaryota; kingdom Viridiplantae; phylum Streptophyta; class Magnoliopsida; order Malvales; family Malvaceae; genus Gossypium; species Gossypium raimondii. The sequence goes on along the minus strand of NC_068574.1, from coordinate 48,222,398 downwards.
AAACACTCAAGGCAAAGACATCTACTTTCCTCTTCACATCTAGGTGTGCTAGAATCAAATCCCTCAAATTTTTCCAAGGAATACATTTGCTATCCCCCTTCTGCTTGATCCGCGATGCAACCCATTGCTCGCTCATCCCAGTGATATTCACCAATTTCTTCAAAAAGGTTGGGACATTGGTAGCTCTCGAGTAAACTTTATATGCTTGAATCTTCAAGCAACGAAGTAAAGCCATGTACTCCTCCACTGTAGGTACCAGATCACCTTCCCCAAAAGTGAAACAACTGTAAGCAGGATTCCAAAACTGGGCAAGGGCACGAAACAAGTGTTGGTCCACCTTTATGTCAAGCAGATAAGGCAGATCTCCATAGCTAGAATAAAAAAGCTGCTTGACCTCATCATTCCACTGATCCCAGATTTCTTTTAATTCTTGCAGACTATTCTGGGTTACACTAATACGAGTGAAGTCCCACAACTCTGATACATATCCTTCGGCCAAACTATCACCTCTTTCTCGCTGTATCATCTCAGACCAAGTTTGGGCAGCCGCATTATCCTCTACTTTATCAATAAATTCATTTTTCATGATAAGCTCTCTATCTAGTAACTGAATAGGAATTGACGCCTTTTAGGAAGAAATGCTATGCAGTCCAAATGCTATGCAATCAAAACAAAACATACAACAGTTAGTATCATGTATAAAAATAGCATTCAACATAAATAGGAAATAATAAAGTACCTATTCGAGAATCTACTAGGGTCTGGTATAGTTCTACCTAAGGCAAGTTCCTAAGGTTCACTATATGAGGTTTCGACTTCTAGAGCAAAGGTACCCAAACCAGCAGATTTCTCGATCCTCACCCATTATAGGCTCATATAGACCGAGTTCGGTTCAGGGGAATACATTTCCCTATGGCTGCACGGAGATGAAAATCTCACGAAGACATAGGTACATATGTATTCCGAAAGTGGTCCACTATCCTACACGGAGGTGAAAACCTCACGAAGGACTTGCTTCTCACGAAGGACTAGCTTCGCACTCCTACTTAAAGGGGTAAAATCACCAAACTTATGTAATGTGAGATGCAAATATTTAAACCAGTCGAGCAAGTATATCATGAAGAAAACAAATGAATGCAAAAGGGAAATCATAATTTAAAACAAAGTTTGATTTTTCGACCATAAGACAAAAATTAATCAATTTATGGCTCGACTCTCTAACGTCCCCAGTGGAGTCGCCAAGCTGTCGAAACCGCTTTTTGAAAACAAAAAATTTAGTTTCGACTTAAAAATAAAAATTGGAGTCGCCACCAATCTTTTATTGAGGTGTGATTGGATCACCTGAAAACAATTTTGGTCTACGAGTTTTAGAAGATACGAGTTCGGAAGTCAGTTACGTACGAGAAAGGGTTAGCACCCTCGTTACGCCCAAAATTGGTACCAAATTAATTATTTAATGTCTTAAGGTCGAATGAATAATTTGCTTTTGTTAAAAAACTCGTCTCGAGATAACAAAATGTCACATCCAGTAAGTTAAGACACAACCCTTTTAACTCTCGAGAGTCAATTTAAGACTTGAAAAGTTTACAATTTTATAAAAAAAATGATACTCGGCTATTTAAATCCAACGGAGAAAATTGAAGCCCAGTAAGTTAGAGCACAATCTCCTCGAGAATTTCGAGCGCCAAATATTTTGAAAAATCTCGTATAAAAAAAATTCAATAATTCAAACAAATCAGTAATATATCTAAAGAATAAATGTATTTTAATATAAATTGTACATGTATATATAGAACAATATTATATAAAAACTTTCATATAAATCCTTAAGACATAAAAATATATATAACATGAATTTTAAAAAACATACACTGCAAAATAAACACATCAAAATATATGCATTATAATGGGTTTAAAGGAAAAATAAAATAATATAATGTAATATAAAATAATAATATATGATAATGATATAAATAGAGCAAAATTATGCATGCAAAAAGGGTTAGATAAATCGTCATAATAATAATAATAATAATAATAATAATAATAATAAATATTATTATTATTATTATTATTAATAATAATAACGGCAATAGCAGTAATGAAGATTAGAATGATAATAAAATAAAACAAAATAAAAACATAAAAAAAACGATGGAAAAAACTAAAGGAGTAAATAAAACAAATAGAACATAAAACAAAATTAGAAACAAGACAGAGAAAAAAAAACTAAATTCCCTCAAAATATAAAAAAACTTAAAATAAAATAGGGCTGAAATTATATAAAAAAGGAAAAATGACTAAATTAAAATTTAATAAAAATGGGATAAAAATCGGGAATAAAAAAAAGAAAACGGCCCAATTGAAAGACACAAATAACTTAGTGGGACCCATCGAGACAATATCCCGCATCCTCTGAAACATGCCATTTATTAGGGTCAAATTGAAACTGAAGTAAAATTATGAGTATAAATTAAAACAATAAAAAAATAAAAAAGACTGAATTGAAACGACTGAAAAATATGGAAGGGCCTAATGCGAAAATAGACCATCAAAGTGAAACACGCGGATCCTCCCCCTGGGTCGGGTCACCGCGCGGTTCAAAGGGCTGAAACGACGCCGTTTTGGGTGTCAGACGCCAAACTCAAAACGACGTCGTTTTGAGGTGCTTATATAAGTTAAAAAAACTAAAAAAATCATTTGTAACTTAATTTTTTTTAAAAACTCTCTTGTCTCTCAACTCCATCTCAGCCCCTCAAATATTTTCCAGAATCCGGCCATGACTCCGGCGCCGGACCACCGTGGCGGCCGCGGTTACCGGCGATGGCGCCACCGTCCACGGTTGCCGGAAAACGAAAAGTCATCATTTTTTTGATTTTTCCGTTCTCGAGCCCATGGAACTCTAATTTTCATCGGAATCGGCACCTCTCTTGCAGAAAAGGTAAGATTTTTACCCTTTTACATTCGGTTTTTCTTAAAAAAATAAAAAATAAAAAAGTAAATAAGTAAATAAGCTGGAAAAATATATAAAAAAAAACTCCCTTTGAAAAAAACCGATATTTGAACTGATTTTTCTTATTTTCTTTTTGATTCATTTGTAAGTATCAAAATACATAAATTTGGGTGTTTATATAGCCCAAAAATTCCCTATTTTTTCTATTTTTTTACATTGTTTGTGTTGGTTTTGGACTCTCCTAGTCCCTTTTGCAGGTACACACGTGGTGGCTTGTGCGGAGAAGCGGCGCGCGCGGTGGCTGGCTCCGAGGCGTGCGGCGGCTGGAGACCTTGCTAGTGGCGGCGACTAAGGACTTTACTACCTAGGGTTTTTTAGTTTTTAGTTTGGTGTTGGGCGAGGGTTAGTTTTTTTTAGGTTATTAGGCTGGGTAATTTGGGTGTTTTTATTTATTATTTAGACTTTATTTGGTTTATTTTGGATTGGGCCAAAATTGACCTATTACATGGCAGATTCATATGAAACGGGATACTTTAATTCTATTAAAAACATGTAGAAACTCTTAAGCTACATTTTTTTAAGTATTCATATAAGAAACAAACGTACTGGATATTATCCAGCAAGGCATTTTCCAATATATAATTTGTTTAGGGTACTACTTTAATGTCAATGACAAAATATCATTCAACTTTCAATTCAGTCTGAAATTGTCATGGTTATAATAAACCAACTTTATAAATGAATTTGGCTATATAAGCCAACACTGCTCATTTTCTTCCTCACGTTTTAATTTTTTTAGTATAATTTTCTCTCTTTTCACACTTTCTTCATTTCAAAAGCTATTGCATCTCGTAGTTAACTTTCTTTCAAAATTTTATTGCACATTGCATTTTTTGAGCAACCAAACACCATTTTCTTATTTAAATTCTCAAGTAAAACACCATTTTTTCTCTTAAGTTTGGTTCGATTATTGAGCGGACCACTCGGGAGTCACGGAGGATAGCAAGATCGAAGGTAAACAATCTACTTTCATATAAAATCCGCATGAAATGCTTTTGGCTAAAGTATCTATGGTATATATAATAATTATAAATAAACATTGTTTTTTTATATGTTCGGCTTCATGAAAATGGTGGATTGAAGCTGGCAAAGCTATGAAATGTTTTCTAAAATTATTTTCAAAGAGCTTTAATAAAAAAAAAAAGGTTTACGATTTGGTTTAGCAAAGTTTTTAAGAAAACTTATAAACCGAAGGGTTTTGCTCTTGAGGAAGATGATGAACAATGGTTATTGTGAAAGAATAGGGTTTAGTGAGGTTACTTTTAATTAATAGTCTAGATGTGAAAATATATGTAAGTTGGGAGCGTCAGAAATTAGAAAAATAAAGTCAAGTAATAGCATAGTGAGAATCTGTCATAGTTAACGTAAATAGGGGACTGATGTTGAGCGAAGAATGAATTAAATTATTTTAAACAATTATGTGATGTGTATTTGTTCATACGAAGCTAAAAATTTTGGAGGAGCATCAATTAGCAGAGATAAAGGCAAAGAGAATGTCACATAGTCGACGTTGTGGTGAACTAAGGTGAGTATTCTGTATACTACACTTCAAAACGAGATCGCGCTCTACTGGAAGCCAAGTAAGACGTGCGAACCTTATCTTCATGTTGTGAATTAAACATGTGCATGTGCGAACCTCTTCTACGCGTTGTGCGAATCCTTAGCATGAATATGTAAGTGTGTGTTTTTACATGTTATGCGAACCTTGAAATAAATGTATATACGCATCCAGGGTTAGGTTAAATATATACTATATGTATAGGCGTCTAAAGTTTGTTATATAATATAAATATGTGTACTGTTATGTATATTATATAGGTGTTTATGGGACTTAATTTATATAATATATAATCATGATGTAAAACGGTACTACTATATATAATGAATGCATACGTAGGTTTTATTATAAATAATATATATATCTTTACATTAAAAAGGTTTTGTATTATCTAATGTATATAAATGCATATCTGCTGTGTGTGAACTTTTAAAAGTGAACTATAAACCCATGTGATATGTGAGGTTTACCATGCCGTTTGTGAACCCATAATATTATGAAAACCCACGTTGCATGCGAACATATGTCATATGCGAACCCTGTTATTTTATGCTTAATGTTTTGTGTATGCGAGCTTAATGCTTTGTGAACTATGTTAAGACGTGTTGTGGTACTGCGAACTCTGTTAAAATTGTGAGCCTAAAATGACGTGATTTGTAATGTGATATGTTGACATTGTGAATTTTTGGAACCATTGAATATAGTTGGCATGCCATATGATTGTGACTATTCACCTATATAGTGTGATAGAGCATTGTGGCCCGATGATTCTATGAAGAAATAAGGAAATGTCGAGCAATGCTCTATTCACCGGAGATTGTAAGGGTGTGTTTTTTGGAGAGTGTGAGCATTCGTGCTACACTTATATGGCGAATCGAGTTATTCTATGAGTCTTAGGGCGTGTTTTGGAAGATCCGTTTATCCAATGAATATAACATTTGATTATGTTTCCTTTTCACGAATTGTCATTATATCATTGAATTGATTTGGGTTAGTTATATGCGAACTGATTGAATGCAAACCCATTTATATGCGAATTGTTATATGCGAACTGTTTGTATGAGGCTGTTTGGTATTTGGATTATTGATATGTTTTCTAGAGTGGTTTACATGTGTATTCACTGAGCTTTCTCAAGCTCATTTGTTTCCTTTCTTTCCCCTTTCAGATAAGTAGTGCGCGAGATATCGAGGAGGGTGGTAGTTCAGTGATCCATCACACAAACTTTCTTTCTACAATATGTGCGCCAAGCTTATAAAACCACAGGAAGCAATGTGAGACATTCCCAAGCTAGAGACTTAGAATGGGGCTCAGATAATTTTAGACAATTCAAAAATAAATTTTTAAAGGAGTGTAATTTAACTTTTTGGTCTGTTTGGGACTTTCTGATCTCCGTGTTTACTTGTTTGGCTGAAATTGTTGTTTGAATTATATGATATTGCCTATAAGAATAAACGAGACATTTCGCAACTAGTAGAGCCTACTGAAATTCAAGTAGCATTACTCCACTTATTATATGACTTATTGTTTGATTTAGAAAAGCATGCTCTTAGGTCTAAATGCTTGTATGAAATACTCTGTATATGTATGGTAAGTATGGATGGTTGGTGTGATTTGTGGTAGTTTTTCAGAGAGTTACCTTGGTGGCTAATGTGTCGCTCAAACTTCGGGTCAGACCATTCGGATCGGGTTTAGAGTGTCACATTTAGTGGTATCAAAGCCATATTTACAAAATAATAAATAAATGGGTGTTTAATAAATAAATAAATAATTTTTAACCTTTTTGGACAAAAATAATCTTGTATGAAAATTAGTTGTAAATGGGGTAGGAAAGGGAATACATTGCCCTCTTTGAAATTTTTTTCTTACAAAAAATTGCATTGGATCACTTGACACTTCTAACTTTCCCATTTTCTTTAAATTAAAGGAAATAATATATATAGATGCCTCCTAGACGCGGGCGTCCGACTGTGAATGCATCGGTTGAACCATCTTCGGATAAGCTGCACTTGGAACTAGTTTCGAGCCTTTAATTCAAGCATTGATTAGGGCATTCTAGAGTATAGCCGAGGGGAACCCTACCCGAGTTGCCAGAGGTTTTCCACTTGAACGACTATGAGCTTTGGGTGGTAAATAATTTTGGGGAGCAAAAGGAGCTAATCCGACGGTTGCTGAATATTGGTTGGAGCGTGTTGAAAGGATATTTGAGTAGATGGGATGCTCGAATGAAGAGAAGTTAGGTTTCAATGTATTCTTACTGAACAGGGAAGCTCATAGCTAGTGGAATACGGTAAAGAGGGATACCATTGTGATCACCTGACTTGAGAGTTCTTTTTGGAGTCCTTCCGAAAGAAGTACTTGGGGGAGCAGTACTTGGATGCGAGAAAGAGAGCAGTACTTGGATGCATCCCGACAGCTTAAGTTACATGAGGGAAATTATCTAATGCACGATTTTGAGTTAGCTGCCGTGGTATTTACCTTAAAAATTTGGAGGCACTATCTGTATGGTAAGAGGTGTATCATCTGCACCGATCACAAGAGTCTTAAGTTCCTCCTTACTCAAAAGGAGTTGAACCTTAGGCAACGTAGATGGGTTGAGTTGCTTAAGAATTACGATTGTGCAATTGAGTATCATCCTAGTAAGTCTAATGTAGTGGCTGATGCTCTTAGTCATAGGGCTATGTCCGATTTAAGGGCGATGTTTGCTCGCCAAAGTCTGTTTGATGATGGGAGTCTGTTAGTCGTTGTAAGTTAAGCTGACTTGGATAGATCAGATTCAGGATGCATATTTGGGGGATGATTTTTTGTTTCTTCGTTTTCGTTAGGTGGAGGATGGTAATACTTCACATTTTGGGTTGAATAGTGATAGGGTTCTGTATTTTTGAAGACGAGTTTGTGTACTAAATGATTCTGATTTGAGACAGTCCATTCTGAGGGAAGCGCATAGTAACCCTTATGCCATGCACTCCGGTGGAAATAAGATGTGTTGGGATTTTTGTGAACTGTGCTAGTGGTTTGGTTTGAAACGGGAGGTGACAAACTTTGTTTTTCATTGTCTAATGTGCCAACAAGTTAAGGCTAAACACCAGTTTCCTTCGGGTTTGCTTCAACTCGATAAGATTCCCATGTGAAAATGGGAACATGTGACTATGGACATCGTTAGTGGGTTGCCCTTAACACCTACTAAGAGGGATTCTGTATAGGTCATCATGGATCGGATGACCAAGTCTGCCCACTTCATACCTGTTCGGACAGATTATTCTCTTCAGAAGTTGGCCAAGCTATACATTTATGAGATTGTGAGACTTCATGGGTTCCAGTTTTGATAATTTTGGATAGAGATCCTCGCTTTACTTCTCGGTTTTGAAGAAAACTTAATGAGGCTTTGGGTTCGAGATTGGATTTCAGTACTGTGTTTCATCCTCAAATAGCTGGTCAATCTGAGAGGGTGATTCAGATACTAGAGAATATGTTTCGAAGTTGTGTGATTAATTTTCGAGATAGTTGGGAGGATTTTCTGTCATTAGCTGAGTTTGCCTACAACAACAGCTTCCAATCTAGTATCCAGATGGCACCTTACGAGACTCTGTATGGTCGTAAGTGTCATACTCTATTGTGTTGGACCGAGTTGGATGAGTAACGGGTTTTGGGCCCAGAGTTGGTTTATGAAACTGAAGATAAAGTTAGACTGATTCGAGATCATCTTAAGGCAGCTTTTGACAAATAGAAGTCTTACATAGATCTGAAAAGGAGGGACATCGAGTATTCTGTGGAGGATAAGTGTTCCTCAAGGTATCGCCATGGAAGAAGGTTCTGCAGTTCGGACGTAAGGGCAAGTTGAGTCCTAGGTTCATTGGGCCGTATCAAATTTTGAAGCCTGTGGGACCGATTTCTTATTAGTTAGAGCTACCTCTAAAGTTAGATTGTATCCATGATGTGTTTCACGTCTCCATGTTGAGGCGGTATCAGTCTGACCCATCTCATGTTGTTTTTGTTGAGGTGATTGAGGTTAGACCAGATTTGACTTTTGAGTAGAAGCCGGTTTAGATTCTGGATCGAGACATTAAAGTTTTGAGGAGAAAATCTATTTTGTTAGTGAAGGTTTTGCATTTGTTTGAATCAGGTAAATTTCAAGGTTAAAATTTTTATTAAGGGGTAGAGTTGTAATGCTCTGATTTATTAAATACTGTTTTTACGAATTCTATCATAAATGGGTATCTGCTTCAGTGGTTAAATGATATGGGTGTGTGTTTGAGGTCTTGGGTTTAAGTCCCACTTTTGGAAATTCTGTTATTTTTGTTCCTAGCCTTATCCTTAATTGCTTGACTTATACTATATTTTCGGTTAATTCATATCAGGATGAGCCTGCTGGTTCAAGTGGTAAGGTGTTGGCTTGCTTTAAGGTTTTGTGTTCAAATACCTGAGTGAGCATTTGGCAATAATTTTTGCTTTTGTGGGCGTGTGCCATTTATTTAGTAGAAGTTGGGTGGAATTGATATTCTGTGGTAGTTGGATAAGGTTTAGTGGGTCGAATTCTGTGGGATTTGGTGGTTAGTAGGGATAGTGGGGAGGTTAGATTCTTTTCTTTTTGAATTTTAATTTAATTTAATTTTTGTCTTTTGCCAAAAAAATCCTCCCTACTTTTCACGTTATTGTCTTTCTTCCTGCGTTTTTTGTTGACATTTTTCCTTCTAATTTCCTCCTCTATTTGTTTGTCTTATTTGATCCTTAATGATTGTGTTGTGGTGGTGGGTGCTATCTATTTGGCTTATTGGATTCATTTGGAATAGGTAAGTTGTTGGGTAATTCCTTATTCGTGTGTTTGGGGATTCTAGTTACTCTTGTAGCGAAAACTTATTATTGGTGTGTTCATCTTAATGCTCGAATAAAGGAAAGTCAAGAGACGATTGGTGCTCCTCTAGCGATTTAAGTGTCGTTGCTATTCGTCGGCGGTAAGTGCATGTATGTGTGGTTCAGAATTGAGAGGTTGAGTTCATTGTTAATTCTTACTGAAATTCATAAATTGATCACAAAATTAATTGTTAGGATACTGTTTTTAGGTTTTGGGAATCAAGTGGTTGTTTTCTTATCCAAATTGAGTCAGGTGTGTAATAAGAAACTCAAAAAACGGCGTGTAAGCTGTACACGACTGTGTAACAGCCCGTGTACGATGTCGTGTGTGAGACACGGGCTAGGCCATTTTGGGCTGTGTGGGCCACACATGCGTGTGAGCCCAAATTTCAGAATTTTTCCCTACGGTCGTACATGTCGGTTTGATCAATTATGGGCCCTCCGTAGGGTTGGTATGTGTGGCATAAGCCTTAAAGCATGAAATCTGCCACTCTGTTAGATTGGAATTGACGTAAATAACATCTATATGAGTATTATGTAATACAGTATGTATGATCTGTTTTACTATGTATAAGCATGTGTAATATCTGTTATACGAGCATGCATGATATATTAATTCTCATATCTGTTATTAATGTCTATATTTGGTTATGGGGCAGGATATGTATTATGTGGAGGAAATATTCTGTGTGAGGCGATATCTCACCAATATACTGGCAGCACTGCTGCAATTATTCTAAAAAGTGTCATAAGGATACTATGCAGTGTGTAGGGCTGAGTGAGTATTTTATACCCCACGTGGTCTGTTGGGATGGTCGGAGTTGGTGTATAGAGGATGGGGGTAGGGCTATGCATATCTGTATCTATACAATTCTGTTACAAATCTAATTCTGTAAAAGATTTATGTCTGTATCTGTTCTGCCATGTGATTGAACCTGAATTTATGTTTCTGTTTGAGTTACACATTGAGTTTTAAAACTCACCTTCTGTTTGTCCTTTACTCTAAGCTAATCCTCAGAATTAGGTGGGTTGGTGCAGCGGGAGCTCAGATATGCCACGATTATGTAAAATAATATTTACATAAATTGCTTAATTAAAATTTTGGTTATGAGAGTTTTGTAATTTTGGGACTCTCTAGACATTTAGGTTTTATTTTGGATTTGGATTTTAATTTGAGATATCTTGCAATGACGTTTGATAAAATGATTTCCAAAAACAACCATTTTTTTGCAATCAACCGTTTTCGAGGAAATAAACTTGGTTTTTCAAAATACAACGATTTAAGAACTTCTGCTGCAAATTATTTGATTTACTTGAAAATGTAAACAATTGGCAGTTTTTAAACTAATAAGTATAACAACACGTTTCTAAATAAGTGGACTCTTTTGGTAACAAAGATACACAATGTTTTCAAAATGATATGGTTGGAATTAGAACTTTTCTTCGTAACATTCCCAGATTCGACCATAATGTCTAGGCCGAGTTTGGGGTGTTACAGTTAGTTATATGTGAACTGATTGAATGCGAACCACCTATATTCAAACCCATTTATATATGCAAACTGTTATATCTGATCTGTTTGGTACCTAAATTATTGATATGTTTTCTAATGTGGTTTATATGTGTATTCATTGAGCTTTCTCAAGCTCATCTCTTTAGTTTCTTTCCCTTTTCAGATAAGTAGTGCGCAAGATAGCGATGAGGGTGGCAGTTCAGTGATCCATCACACAAACTTTTTTCTACAGTATGTGCGTCGAGCTTATAAAACCCCAGGAAGGCAATGTGGGACATTCCTAGGCTAGAGACTTAGAACGAGACTCAGATAATTTTAGACAATTTAAAAATAAATTTTTAAAGGGATGTAATTTGACTTGTTGGTCTGCTTAATTTTTGGGTCTTTTTTATCTTCAAGTTTGCTTGTTTGGCTAAAATTTCTGTTTGAATTATATGATGTTGCCTATAAGAACTAACGAGACATTTTACAGCTAGTTAAGTTGCCAAAATTCAGGTACGCCTTACTCCGCTTATTATATGACTTATTGTTTGATTTAGAAAAACATTCTCTTAGGACTAAATGCTTGTACGAAATATTTTGTATACGTAGGGTGAGTATGAATGGTTGGTGTGATTTGTGGTAGTTTTTCAGACAGTTACCTCGGTGGCTAATATGTCGCTCGAAATTCGGGTTAGACAGTCCCGATCGGGTTTGAGGTGTCACACTTTGGTAATTTTTAAATATTTTGGCTTTGTTTATAAATGGCATGTATAAGGCTTAATGTATAGGGTTTAAAGTCATTTATACTTTTATTATGTTTTGGTTATTTTTGTAAGTGGTTGTATGCATAAACGGTATAGTAGGCTTGTACATGTTTAAAGCTATGTGAAAATAGTCATTTTGGTATGCTCATTTTGAATGGTAAAATGGGTTGATGATAGTTGATATTAGGTAGCTATTTTACTTAAGTTGGGATTGAGATATGACATTATAGTTTTGTTTTAGACTGATTTTTATTTGGTATGAATTGAGGTGCCTTTAAATGACATATTGTTTAGATTCCATAAAATAGTTGATTGAGTATGTTTTGGGTGATTTTGAATGTGTTATGTAAGGTTGTTTATATATAAAACTTGTTATTTCTTATTATAGGTGAATAAGTTAGGAATTGAACTTTAAAAGTTGAGATTTTACCACCTGGAACTTAGGTATCGCTACTTTGGCATCTAGTATCGATACCTAGCTTTATGCAAAATTTTTGAGAAAAATAAAATGCCAAAATTGTATTGATTTTTAACTAAGTATCGATATTTTCTAATAAGGTATCGATACCATATATTAATTATCGATACCTCTGTTTTGTTTTGGAAACAGTATAGTAATTTTGTATCGATTTTCATAGGGGTATTGATTCGGTATCGATACCAAATTTGAAAATTTCGGTATCGATACCAAATTTGAAAATTTTTATAATTATTTATACTTTCAAATTTTATTTTATTAAATACATGGAATTCATATTTAGGTGCTTTAAACTCTAATTAAGGTTTATAAGTGTATGTTTGACATGTTTTTCGTATAGCTTGATTATTATTTTTAAGTAATGTTTATGAGGTTAGATTTGCTAATTGTTTAGTTATTTTTCTGTGACACTTTGTAACCCATAATCGACGACGGTGATGGGTTAGAGGTGTTACAAAAACCCTCATAAAATAAGCTCTATCGCCTATTTTCCCAGGTTTGCCAATATCTAATTAGGAGTGAGCCTTGTCAAGTCATCTACCTCGCTATTACTATCACGACCTACTTACCTGCGAAGTAGGAGAGGAGTGGGTGAGTTCATTGCGAACTCAGTCTATAATCAAGAATCAACAAGGTATGCTTTAAAACAGAGCTTAAATAGAAAGTAGACTTAATCTTAAAAATCATTTCGCATGCTAGTTTTCTCGGGTGAGGTTACAGAACCTAGTTCGCGAATCCTGTCAGAAAACATAAGTTTGTAAAATAGTTTCGCATGTGTTACAATAAAGCATTCTTAAAAAAAAAAATAGCTTGTGCTTGTTCAAAAAATAGATCTTATATAGCATGAAACACACTCACAAACTTGTCTTACCAGAAAGGCTGAGGAACATAAGATATGTTCTCACCCACACTTATCAGAACAGTTGAGGAACACAAGATATGTTCAAGACCACACTTATCAGAATAGTTGAGGAACACAAGATATGTTCAATCCTACACTTATCAAAATGGCTGAGGAACACAAGATATGTTCAAGCCCACACTTGTCAGAAATTTGTCTCGTTGGATATGTAGATCTTCTTACAATGCCTCAGAATGACTCAAAGAGTCCTTATAACATGTCCCATAAGTGCAGTGCGAAGTAATACACTTTCATGTACACCAACATGTCTCAGTGATGAAGCATAGCTCGAAATTCCCTTATCTCTCCACATGTCCCAAGGTCTCAACGCCTAAAATAATAGAAATAGAGAGGTGAGTACTCACAATTCTTTGGTATACCAATATATCCAACATGGCTCACAAAGGATCACATACATAAACATATCACAAAGAGCTCACATAAGGAGCTTACTGGAAAAAAACTTGTAAAGAGCTCACATAAAAGCTCGTGAAAACACAACTTATAAAACAGTATGTTAAAACATTTCTTAAAAACACAGGCTTACTTAAGAGCTCGAATAAAACATATATTTAAAACACAGTCTAAAAAAATGTTTTGAAAAAAAAGTCTTAGAACTTGAAAATAGTGTTTTGTCAAAAACTTACTTTTAAAACTTAGTTTAAAAACAAAGTTCTTGAAAACCATCACAGTTCACACACAAGATACGGACATTAAACTTTCATACTGAAAAACATAATAGTTAACATACTTATGACAATCCAGATCACTCACTGAAAATTGAGAATTAAACAAGCTTGGCTTTACCTTTATTCTTTCTGGTAGATTGTCCGGCTGGTTTGCAATATAAACAAACACACAGATTACTAAACAGACAAAACTTACATTACTCACACATGCAAGCGAACCTGGACAATCAACCTTAACAAGATAGAGGCTTACCTTAGGTGCTACAAACTTAACTCAGAACAGAGGCTTGATGATAGGATATTTGATACGAGAGTTCTCATGGAATAAGGGTCGTATTTGTAGACCTAAGTGTCCTGGAAATCTTAGGATACCCTACTTGACTTAGGAAAGACATTACTTGCATGTAAAGTATTCCTAGATACACTATATCTTTATTTTCTAATTTGAGTCTGACTTTATCTTTGACTGGCGAACTCTCAATTTGCAACTCAACTGGCCAACACCAGTTTGCCAAACAGACTGGCGTACTCCCAGTTGGCAACTTACCTGGTGAACCCTAGCTCGCCAAACAAATTGGCAAACCCTTTTACAATGAATCTGGTGAACCCCTTACCACGTCTTTTGACATATACTTCTTCACCGAAACAATTGGAAAACTCCTTGCTAATACTCTTTTGGCGAACTCCCACTTTGGCGAACTCCACAGTTTGCCGAAGTACTGGCGAACCCTCACTTGTAAGGCCCAAACCTCTAGGTTTATATTGTGATGTTGCACTCCATTCTCGTCTCCTTCCCCTACCACTGTCTCTCCCATCCCTTTCATTCTTCCCCACCATCTCTCCCTCCTACTTTGATTTTCTCCCTCTCCCCTATCATCCCTCCTCCTACTCTGACCCTCTCCCTCTCCCCATCACCCCTTTCCCTTTACTAACCCACCCACCCACCCTTCAAGCCTTTTGATTTTGTCTCCCAAAACCATGGACCCTGTTCTTCCCAACCAAAAATCTCAATCTGAACCTCCAAGAAAAATCCCATCAAAGACCCATTTTTAAAGAATGAGTAGTGGAGTAGTTTCAGTAAGCAAAGCCTGGATTGTGGTAGCCACAATTACCTTTGCTCCCTTCCTTTTCTCCCACCACTATCAGTACGCTTTCCTCTGTTCCTCATCATCATCATCTTCTTTTGCTTATCAAAATGGCAGCTTTAACAAATTTGGCAGAAACAACAATGGCAGAAGAGACCTCCACAGCCACACAAGTAAACAAAAACCCATTCTAAATACTGAAAAAAAAGGTCTGTCTTTCACATGAAAATTTAAAAAACCGTATCTTTCTCTAGATTTTGAGAAATAAGGTAACGTTAACCTTTTTATATTTTGAGACAAAATGGAGTGCTTGATCTTAGCATAGTTAAAGGATTTTGTCGGGTTCCTAAGACATTCTTTTATTCTCCAATTCAATTCAAATATATTGTAAAGAAAGTAAAGCAAGTGGGGCTTAGTCTCAAGAGATTTACTTTTATTTTATATGTTACTATTTTGGATTCAATGAGCAAATACACTTGGGAGACATAGTTTGATGTTTATAAGAAATGTGGTTGGTCTGAGGAAGAGATTTTAGATGCTTTAAGGAATCATCCCTTGGTAATGGCAACTTCTGAGGGTAGAATTAAAGCATTGATGGATTTCTTTGTGAATGCAATGGGATTCAAAGCTTCATTTGTTGCTAAGCAACCTTATTTTCCAGGATTGAGCATGGAGAAGAGACTGTAAACGATTACAAAGTAGAGGGAAAGGGATTGCAAATGATTGTTGATTTAGGAGAGGGTTAGCAAAGGGAAAGGGGCGGTGGGAGAGAGGGAAAGGGTCAAAGTAGGGGAGAGAGAGAGAATTGGAGTAGGGGGATAGTAGGAAAGAGGGAGAGGGTAGGAGTAGGAGGATGGGCGGTGGGGGAGAAGGAGAGAATCGGAGTAGGGGGAGGAGGAGGGGGAGGGGGAGGGATGGTGGGCAAGATGGAGAGGGATGGGAGAGCGGTGGTAGGGGGAGGGAGACGAGAGGGGATAGGAAGGGAAGGATGGAAAATGGCAGCTTCGTTACGTATGTAACAGAAAATGGTTAGTGGTGATAGATTTGTTATTTTTCGAAAGTTTAGTAACTGTTTTGTCATTGAGATCAAAGTTGACTGACTGTTGGTATACTTTACATTTTTTTTAACAAAGTTGAATATGACTTTGTTATACATTTCCTAAATCTGATTTTTTAGCATACATAGATTAATCAGTACGATACCTACCAAGAATGTTGATTGTTGACATATTTATAGAGTGATCTATAGCATAAATGATCCATAATCCTATAAAATTTTATGCTAGTTTAATCAATTAAGATTTGGCAATGAAATAAAACTAGCTAGTTTCACCAACCATTCGTTGGCTTTTCATGCATGTTCTTCCAAGGAGCTCATTGTAGTAAAATTTCTCATTAAGCACAAGCGCTTGAAGCCTCTAATGATACACTATCAAGACTTGGCAAGATGGAAGAATTTTATATACGTCTTCCAATCCTCATCATATATAGTTCATAACTGATCATTAATTCCAAGGGAATCACTTGACAATTATCATGTAATATGTGATATCAGTTCAATTTTTCTCATACATTAGCAAGTTGCCGAATGTTGATAGGAAAAACATCATTAGAGTCGCCATCCAGGAGACGTTTCGCTATTATGACATTGGCTGCATCAGAAGGATGGAATGGATCCCAGAAAACGTACTTGGATCTATCTAGACAAACTTTGGATGACGGACCACATGGGATCAAGCCACCGAAGCTACCCGCGATATAACAGCACGCAAAGCTTCCGCTGTCGAAACCTGTAGAACACGAAATATAGCTAAACCATTTCAGAACATATGGTTAATGTAATTGCTTGAAAAGTGGGTAAAAAGAATTTTACTGCATTGGTACCATAGGCTCTATAATTTTGTATCATATCGTCTACAATTCGGTAAACATCAGCATACATAAAAATTGAACCCTTCAAGCTTGTGGTGAGCTCTTTAATAAGATTCCTCAATTCAGTATTAAATAGCTGAGCCAGCTGATTCGGACGACTAGCACAGCTAGTTCCAGCTGTTGGATTTAGGTCTCTCTCATATGGTATACATCCAACAGGGCCTACATTTACCACAATAATCTTTCTAGCACCCAAAGTGTAAAGTCTCTGCAAAAAAAAAAAAAAAAAACAAAAGCAAAGTTGAATTTCAGTGGAAACTATGATTGATATAAGAAAGAGAGTTGAGTAGAAAATTTATTACAGTCAGCTGTAGCTTGAATCTTGCAATCATGGAGGCCACAAACACTTGTGGAGGGACTAATTTTTGCTCCTCAGCTGAGACAATGGGTGTAAAGTAGTTATTGATGAAATCATTGGATCCCATCGTAACCGAGAAAAGAGAGCTTTGAAGCAGCTCTAGAGTTGCAGAAACACCAATGGTGGAGATTATATCTTGCCTCGTATTTTCAAAATTGTCCAACTGTGCATCAAAGTTGATTCGACCACCCTATCATTGCATGCAAACATATATTATTGCTTATTACTAAGTGAAAATAATGGATCTTTGGACATTAAAAAGAGCCATAAGATAATTTAATCTCAAACAAGTTGAAACCAGTTCCTGCACTTGGAAGTTCAGAACTAGACCTTTTTTAGGTCAAATTTTTATTTTGGCCTCTCTATTATGCTAAAATTTGAGATTTACTTTTCTATTTTAATTTTGTTTGATTCTCCTTCTTTCAAAATATTATAAATAACCGGAAAAGAAGCCTACTTTTATTAACATTTGAACACCATGGAAAAGAAGCCTTACAAAGATGTTTCCAGTGTGGTTGAGAATCCCACCTCCCCCAGAAGCATAATTGATGCCTTGAAGAACCACTGGTCCACTAGCTGTGGGGGCTAAGTAAGGCGGAGTGAAACCTGGAAGACCCAATTCCTGACCTGCAATCATTTCCATTAAACTTATAATCAATTGCCTCTTTAACCAGATTTCTAATCATGCATGCAGAAGGTTTATCAACTTGCCTATGATGTCCACGATTGTTCTACCATTGGTGAACCGACCGGTCGGACCTCCAAAATCGATCCCATTAGGGACGAAGTTAGCCTTTGATAATGATGCAATGTAATTGTTGTTTCCTGCATCAACCAAGGAATCTCCAAACACAAAGTTGGCTGGAATAACATCCTTAGCAAAACAAATTTTTAGTAACACTTTGACTGTCACTATTTGGAACACGGTCCTAACTATCATTTGTCTATTTGAAAGCTCACTCATAATGAAACCAAGTACAAGAATGCACCCAAAAGAAAACAGTGCTAGGACGGTCCTGTAGGATAACCTTAGATCATCGATTAAACCTTAAATTTTGAAGGGGACATAGCACTAAATTTATAGATGAGCATGTGGTCTGCAACGAGTAACAGGTGAGTAAATGCTAACATTAAATGAACTGCCACTTCTCAATACAAAATCCCGTGAGAAGCCAGAAAAAAGACACAGTGAACACTATTGTAGTGTCGTAAAACGTTCCAGTATTTGTTAAAAATAGAAGTTTGAGCTGTGAAAGAAACTGAGCTAAATGTACTGGGCTTTTTTTTCATGGAATTTAAAACCAAAAATTTATGTGAGCCATTGTTATGAATTTGAGATGAGTTTTTATGGAGGGATAAATTTTAAAATTACTCAATTTTTTTATTGATTGTTAATTTGATATATGAATTTTAAATAATAACACGATGGACTTGTAAATAAATATTAATAATTTTATTTAAATATAAGTAAACATTAATTGTAACTATTATAAATAAATATGGGTAACTCTCGATTTAGGATATTAGGTTTAAGGGTTTACGGTTTTAGGATTTATTTATCTATACAATTAATAAAATCCTTAACGGTGTTGGTGTCACGAGTTAATCGAATACCAATTTTACTAGGAAAATTACAAAATATTCTTTTTTTCGTAATTAAAATAATTTATATTATTTAATGATACTTTAGTCTTTTATTATAACAATAACCAATAAAATAATGCATTCAATGAGACTTAAACTCATACCAATTAAATTAATAATACCTTAAATTTACCACCAAAGCAAAGCTTTGCTTTGTTTTATTTTATATATTTTTGTTTCAAAATGCCATTTTGTAATTAAAATAATTTATATTATTCGAAATTACTTTAGTCTTTTTATTATAACAAAACCAAGAAAACTAAAAAGACACATTTGGTGAGATTTGAACTCATGATAATTGAATTGGAAAAACCTTAAATTTACTACTCAACCAAAATTTTATTTTGTTTATTTTATACATTTTATTTTAATATACACAATTTATTATCTTCATCGGTAGTATATATTAACAATTTTGTTAATTGAATTGGTGTCACAAGTCAACTCTATAACTCATAATTGATGACCACACCATAATAGACAATTGTAGTACATTTAGTATTGTTAATCTAAAGTATTTATCTGTTTAAATTTTGTTTTACTCACAATTTAATGTATTTTTTATTTTAATATCATAATTAATTAGTTTCAAATCATATATTTTATTATTTATTATTTATTATTTTTTTTGGTGAAATAAAAACATCAGTTACATAAAGTAACCATTCGTTTTGTCTACTTGTAATAAATCTAAAAGATCCTTAGGAGCCTCATCAATAACTTGTAAGCTTGATTTCCAACTCAAACTGAGTTTAGCAAGACGATCTGCTACCAAATTTTGATTTCTTGGAATGTGCTTTATCCTCCACTCCCCTTCTGAATGCAAAATACGAAGAGTTCTTCGGAGCACAGTAATCCCTGAATCTTCCAAATCCATATCAGTCAAGATCTGAGCAACTTCAAGATTATCTGTCATAATAGTGATACGTTTATAGCCCTTATTAAGTAAATTGAGGATCCCATCAAGAATAGCCCAAACTTCAGCTTCGAACGGGAGCACATGCCAAGGAATCGGTTAAAACCCACTATCCAATTTCCATCTCGGTCCCGAGCCACTCCTCCTGTTGCAGCATAGCCAGAATCTCTTGCTATAGCTCCGTCAGTGAATAAAAACACCCAATTGTTAGCTGAATTGATCATCAAGGAAGAGCCCTGCTTGCTCTTAAAGTGATCTCCAGTATGGTAGGTGTAGTGTCGGCCCCAACAACAAGAGACTTTCACCACTTCCGTTGCAGTCCAAGATATATGTTGGAAGATGAATAGATTTCTATTCTTCCATATATGCCAAGCGACTAATCCAAACAGGCATGACCACATGAGACCATAATCCTGCAATCTTTCATGAAAACAAAGGTTAAGAATAAGCCAATCCTGAAAAGAAACGGAAAAAAACCTTTATTTTAGCTGATCAGGAATCACAAGCCGCCACACATCTTGCGCGGAGGGACAATCTCTGAGAACATGTACCAAATCTTCAATATCATGACCACAAATAGAACAAGGGCTACAATGATAGATTCCCCTTCTAGCTCGTTCCGAATTTGTAAGAAGTTTTTGATTGAAAGCAAGCCAAAGAAAGACCCGTACTCTCTGAGGACCTCGATATTTCCAAACAATCTTCCAGTAATCCTCCTGAGGATTCCAAGAATTCTCTTTCAAATACCAATACGCACTACGAACTGAGAAAACACCAGACGCAGACTGAGTCCAAATAATCCTATCCGAACCAGAGTTAGGGTGAGGAGGAGGAATGCTAACAATTCTATTTATTATAACTTCAGGCACCCAGGCACGAAATAAATCCAAATTCCAGCTACCATCAGAATTGACCATCTCCCTAACACAACAATCCAAATCAAGGTTAGTAGAAGGATGAATTTTTGAAATTAAATGGCCCATACCTGGAATCCAAGGATCTTTCCAACATCGAGCACTAGCACCGTCTCCAATAGACCAAGCAATATTTTCTCTAAGAAGTGGCCATATCTTAGAAAGTGCCCTCCATAAAAGAGAACATTGGTTTCTTTTGATAGAATCTGGGAATTGATCTTTCCAACCATATTTGGCCCGAAGAACCCGGACCCAAAGTGCATTACTTTTAGAAACAAGATTAAATCCAATCTTCATAAGAAAAGATGAATTTTGATCTTCCAAATGTCTGAAACCAAGGCCTCCTCAAGACCTTGGTTGGCAAATAGAATTCCAACCCACCAAAGACATTTTAGGATTCCCATCGGTACTACCCCAAATAAACTGCCTAACCAATCTTTCAATATCTGCACAAACACCTTTCGGGATCATCAAGGACTGCATGAAATAATTAGGAATAGAAAGAAGAACTGATTGGGCCAAAGTGATTCTACCAACAATGGATAAATTCCTAGCATCCCAACTCTGTAATTTCTTCCTCACTTTATCCACAATGAAGCTGAAGGTACTTTTGGAAATCCTTTCGTGTAAAAGAGGAACACCTAAATAAATCCAAGATTTCGGACTTCTTGAAATCCAAAAAGTTGGTTAATTTGATTACGAACATTAACATCTGTGTCTTTGGAAAAAAAATGCTACTTTTCCTAGCACTAATTTTGTGACCTGAGATCACACAAAATTGAGTTAGAATATTGTCCAGGAGACTAGCTTGGTCGAGTTGAGCTTTACAAAAGATCACTAAGTCATCTGCAAAGAACAAATGAGAAACTGAAGGACCTGTGCGAGAAAGATGAATTGGAGCCCATTTTCCAGAGTCAATTTCAGCCCGAATAAAATGTCCTAACCATTCCATGCAAAGCACAAAAAGATAAGGCGATAAAAGACAACCCTGACGAATACCTCTCTTAGGTATGAACTTTTGAGTAGGTGTCCCATTCCATAAAATTTGCATAGAAGAGGAAGAAATAGCGGACATGATTACTTTCCTTAAGAAGACAGGAATTCCAGCATCAACCAAAGAAGCTCTTATAAAGTCCCAACTAATTCTGTCGTAAGCTTTCTCCAAATCTAACTTAATAGCCACCCACTTCCTTCCTTTCCTATTACAGCGCATAGAATGAATGATCTCTTGAGCTAAGATAATATTATCAGAAATGTTACGCCCAACTATGAACCCAGCTTGTTCTTGGGATATAAGCTTAGGAAATATAACTTTGAACCGATTCGCAATTATTTTCATTACCAACTTGTAGAGAACAGAACAAAGACTAATAGGCCTAAAGTGGCTAAAGTCCTTAGGGTTCTCTTTTTTAGGAATTAACACAATCAGCGTATTGTTCAATTCAGCTTCAATCGGACATCTATCAAAAATATCTTTGACCTACTGACAAACATCATTCCCAAGAACATCCCATTGGCTTTGGAAAAAGTGAGCATGGAAACCATCACTTCCAGGAGCTTTCAAAGGAGCCATGTCAAACAAAGCCCTTTTAATCTCCTCATTAGAAATATGAGCCTCCAGGAAAGTAATCTCAGAAGAGTTAAAGCGAGGAAAACCAACATTTGGAATATCCCTCAATGTAGAAGAATCCTCTCTAAAAAGTCCTTCAAAGAATTCCACCGCCTTAGCCTGCAGGATGTATTGATCAGTACACCAATCCCCATTATCAACGCGTAAGGTTGTGATACGATTGAATTTCCTTCTTCTCATCGTACGACTATGAAAAAACTTTGTATTTCGGTCCCCCAATTGAAGCCAATCACAACGAGCCTTTTGTCTCCAAAGTAAATCTTCATGATCAAGCACATTTTCCAGCTCATCCCGAATTTCCAATTCTTTTCCAGCTAAATACGTAGAGGAAGGATGCTTCATGGTTTTTTGGATATTGTTAAGAGATCGCATAAGATTTCTCGTACGAGTACCCAAAAAACCATAAATATTCCTGTTCCAATCTTTAGCAAAAAAAGTGAAATTATTCAAAGATTCAAACATATTACCTGCGAAATTCCACTTTTCTTTAACAAGGTTGGAGAAATCACTATGCTTCGCCCTTCCCGCTAAGAACCTGAACGGTCTGCTTTGAGAAATGTTAAGGTCGGACGCAGTAGATAACAAGAGGGGCCTATGATCTGACTTGATACGAATAAGATGAAGAACAGAGTATTGAGGAAAAGCAGACACCCAAGCATCATTAGCTAAGGCCCGATCAAGTCTAACAAAGGTACCACCTCTTTGCCAAGTCAAAGTAGGTCCATTAAACCCCAAATCCTGCAACTCACAAGATTCAACAAAATTACCAAATAAATCACAGCGCTTACCAATAGAGACAGGACTCTTTTTATCAGAAGAAGATAATATAGCATTAAAATCTCCCATAATTAGCCAAGGAGAAGAAAGATTAGAAATAGCTGATTTTAAGTCATCCCAAAGAAGCTTTCTTTTAGACTTATCCGGACTGCCATAAACAAAAGAAATAAAAAAAAGAATTATTAGGAATAATATTATTAACACGTAAGAAAATAAATTGCGGATGATTTCGAACAATATGAATTTGGATAAAATCCTTCCAACCAATCCATATGCCACCTGAAAAACCAATAGCTTCAACCCGATGAGAATAGTTAAACCCCAATTTTTCAATAATAACATTAGCCTTAATACCACTCACTCTCGGTTCCACCAAACAAACAATATTAGGCCTGTACTCTGCATTGTATTCCTGAAAGACTCGCAAAAACTTTCTGCTAACACACCCTTGACAATTCCATGTAAAAATTTTTAAATTTAAAGACATAATAAAATATAAAAAATAACTAAAATAAAGTAAAATGAACCAAAACCCCAATATCAAATTATCAAAACAAAACAAAACCTATAAGGACTAAAGAACATCCTTACTGTCCAGGAGCATTAACTCCCTCTATCTGCGCAACAGAATCCCCTCTATTTACAACCCAAGGTTAGGAGATGCAAAAGTCGAGATGCTTTCGGTGAGATATTCCATCGACTCCTTCAAAGATGTTCGCTGGGATCCTGAAATTTTGAACCGAGTATTGCTGCCATGAAGGATCTTAGACTATTTTTTAGCTTGACCTCTTCCTCTGTTTTTAAGAACTTTACCCGAACCGGAGGATAGCACCAGAGAAGAATCAAAATTTTTAGGGGAATGGACATTGTTATTTTCCTTGCTTTGAAAGCTTTTATGAAATACCACCGCCGAGTGTCGACCAGAATCTAGATTTCCAACATCCAGAGAAACAACAATACTATCACGTGCTGAATCCTTCAAAACTATCCGGTTTTTAGAACTTTCTCCTTCAGGCCTGAACCCCACACCGTCGCCTGGGATTGTTTGCATTTCAGCTGCAGCAAAAGACCGACTGCCCCTTCCATCAGTAGTAGAGAGTTGCTGGGCTTCCAGTTCCAGAGCAGATGAGCCCAAAGCACCTTGGATCTGACCCGCAGTTAAGTCCCCATTGCCCAAACTGCTAACAGACTTATCTATATTGCGAGAATTTTCCTTCAGAATAGAATTGGACTTGTTGGGCTCCAAAATTGGCCTATCATTAACTTTAGAGTTGGGGCCACCAATCTCCTTCAAATCCACCTCCTTTGAATTATTTTTACCATTTTTTCTCCACTCTATTCAGCCATTAAAGAAAGTAGTAGAATCTTTACCCATAGAAATATCTTGTGATATTTCTTTACCTTTGTCACGCCTGGGATCCAGCAAAAAACCCTCATCATCCTCTTTGTGCGAATCTTTATCATTAAGGACTCTAAAACGAGATCCTTCTTTTCCACTCTGTAGGCTATTGAAGGAATTATTCACGTTTTCTCTAATTTTCCGCCTTGATTTCTTTTCAACAATCAGCCAAGGACCGAAATTCCCGTTTTCCTT
This sequence comes from Gossypium raimondii, assembly GCF_025698545.1. Taxonomy (NCBI): domain Eukaryota; kingdom Viridiplantae; phylum Streptophyta; class Magnoliopsida; order Malvales; family Malvaceae; genus Gossypium; species Gossypium raimondii. The sequence goes on along the minus strand of NC_068574.1, from coordinate 48,197,801 downwards.
CTCCGCACCAACCTTGTTCGTGTTCTGAAACTCCGATGACAATTCCGACGGGCATTCTCCTTTTCACTAAGGCTTTCAGAAATTTTAAAAGGGCAAGAATTCTCCACATGCCCAAATCTCCCACAGTGAAAACAAATTGTAGATAAAGATTCATACTCAACATTCTGCTTTCGGCCGTTGATTAAAATATGGGATACCAATGGCTTTTCCAGGTCAACATAAACAGCCAATCTAGCAAATCGTCCCCGAGTCCTATTATCCGTGTTCATATCCAATTTAACCACTTTTCCAACCATTTCCCCTATCTCAGTGATGATCTTATGATTGTATAAATACCCAGGTAAACCAGGGAATCTAATCCATGCCATCACAACATTAGGGTAAGCTTGTGTGGGATCAAAGGCTAATGACCAAGGTTGAACTGTCAAGTATTGGCCAAAGATGATCCAAGGACCTTCAGAAAGCGTCTTTTCACAGTCCAACTTATTCTGAAATTTAACCAAGAAATATCCATTTTCTATGTCCATCATATGTAACGCCGTTGAAGGTTTCCACAGATTATACAGTTTATTCTGCAAAACCGAAAAACCAATATTACGACCAAGAAGCTTTAAAATCACTGTGTTATCCATACCTTGAATAAGGATTTTGTGAATCCTATCCGAGAAGGAAATAGAGGGTACGCCATTCACAAAGGATTTTTGAATATCCCCTTCCAAAATATCTAGATCATCTTTTCCTTCTAAATCATTGAAAGTCTCCTTTGATGATTGGCCAACAAGCATGTCCTTCCACGAGATAGGTTTTTCCGGGGACGAGTCGATCATCATAATATTATTTGTATCAACATCTCCGCCTCTGAAACGAACTTTCTTAGGAGTCAACTCCTCAGAAATGGATTTTTCAAAGTTAGAATTTTCACAGAGAGAACTCATTCTATTCTCAAAACCAATTTCCTCAATATTATTTATTATTTTTAAACACATATAAGCGTTCTAAATCCGTAATTTCTACCTGCATACACCTTTGATAAGATTTCGAGTAATTAATTATTATTTAATTATGTTAAATAAAATTATTATATTTTATTTATAAATCCTCCATTATTATTTATTTTATTTAATGATGAAGTCATAATGAAATTTATCCACATCATATTTTTACCCAAATATTTGCAACATTACCCGACATTTTTTTAATGTTTCCTATTATTATGGCTGGGCTAAAATTTGAAGATACAACCGATTCGGGGAGCATATTAATTTCTCACCACCTACCTAACTCTTCCAATTTCTAACAAGTTCACATATTTTTCTTTTATCAGTTTTTATCACAAGTTTGTGTAGGTCGGTGTTTCTACAACAAGTAATGAGTCATTTATCATTTATTATGATTTCAGGAGTTATTCTATAGAATAATAGTTCTTGCAGCTCAGTCAAACAATTTATGATTCTCACCATCATACATTGTTAACTCTAAGCAGCTGACTTTTATGACTAAAAATTGATAAAAAAAATTTAAATCTCCCAACCATTAAGTGCTTAGTTTTGGGAAATGCTTATGTTACTCAGCATTTTCAGTTATGGATTTAGAGATACTTTTTATGGAAGATAAAATGAGTTTGAAGGAGAATTAAGGGACTTAAAATGTTATTTAATTCTGAACTTTTATATATTTATATATATATATAAATATTTTTATTTGATATTTATGTTGAATACGTATTTGAAAAGTGGTGGAGTCAAAAAAAAAAAATAGAATTAAATTGTATATTTTACGATAGTAAAAGTAAAATTTCACTATTTTAATAGTCCATATCTTTATAAATTTCAAAAGATTAAACTAAATTTTATCATTTTAGAAGGGTTAAAATGCAATTTTATCATTACTAATTTAAATTTTATAAATTATAATAAAAAAATTTTCATTTTAGTATTAGGACACCTGCCAACCCCTGCTTCGCCACTGCATTCAAACGTAAATATAAAAGATCATAATTTGAATATTTAAAAATTACTAAAAGAAAAAAAAGAAAGTCGCATCTGCAAACAGCTTGCTTAGAGATGCTGGTTTTAGTAGTGCATGTTGCTTAACCTTTTTCAGTAACATGGAGTTGATTGAAATTTTCCAATCGACAAACAACTTGCTTAGAGACAGTGCATGTAGCTTAACTTTTTTGTCCAATTCGTAATTAATTAAAGTGGTATTGTCTATATCCCCAACCAAGGAATCACCCAAGTTGGTCAACAAGTTATCACTGACCTAGACTCACACACAATACTCCACCGGCTGCTCTATCTGTAATCTATCTCCACCACCTCTAGACCCAAATAATTATTTATTATTTAATTTATTATAAAAATTTGATTATAAAATATTTTCAAATTATTAACATTAAATAAATAATAAATTGACTTTTGGATTGTAATTATTGAGCATCGACTCATATTAACATTGAGATAGTAAAAATGGAGAATAATGATCGCAAATATTTTACATAGAAAACCCTCAAAGAGAGAAAAACCACGGGCAAAAGAGGTTTCAACTTTTCACTAAATGAATAAACAAATGACAGTACAATATGGAGAAAATAAACCTAAAAGACTAAATGTACGATCTTAATCCTCGAAAACAAAGTTTAAAATCCCAAAGAGCAAACCAATAAACAAAACCCTAAATCTCATAAGGCACTCACAAAATGGAGTATAAAACACACACCATAATTACTATGAAACTCTTACTAAAACTCATATGCAGCTACATCTTGTCACTTTCAAAGAAAAAAACCCTTGTTGATTTATGTCTAATTTTGGCCTCTAAAATCAAGGATACAATGGCCCTTTTAAATATGTTAAAAATAGAGCCCTAATATGACTATAATAATCCTAGAATAATTAGAGTTTATTTAAAGAATAAATAGTACAAGAAAATTCGGTTGAATTTGAAAACACGTCACAAAGTCGTTTTTTTTCGTGAGGACTATGAAACACACCCTACAGTAATTGACCGAATCAGGAGTAGTTCTAATATATATATTTGCTTGGTTAGAAAACTAGAGTCCAATAATGGGTCTAACTTGGTTTGATCGGGGAACATTTGTGAAATTTAATATCCACCCAAGTTGCCATTGTCAGCTTGATATAAAGATTCGGTTTATGGGTTATCACTTATCAGCATCCCTTACCATTTTTTTTAAAGATGGGCTTGACTTCTCTAACACCTTTAAAACACACAACACTACCCACCGTTTCTATATTAAAGAAATATTGAAGTAAATAATATTAAGGGATCAATTTTAAAACTATACATAAATTTTTATTCAAGGTGTAATGTCATATTTGAATTTTGATTTTGTACATTTTTATACATGAAATTTTGATTTAATTCATTTTTCACAAATCACTAATAACATTATCAAATTAACACTATTTTATGTTGATATATTACATACACAAACAATTATATTAGGGATAATATAATTTAGCCCTTGGATTTGTCCATTTGTACCTAGTTGGTCCTTAAATTTGTATTCTGTCAACCCCGCTGGTACCTTTGCACTAACATCGTTAATTTGTACTGATATGACACTACTAGCCAATCTAATGGTGCCATGTGGCAACCTCTCAGATGCCACATGGCACCACTAGATTGGCTAGTAGTGCCACGTTAGCACAAACTAACAATGTTAGTGCGGAGGTACCAACCTAGTTGATGGAATACAAAATTCAGGGACAACTAGGTCCAAAAATAATTTAGGGACCAACTAGGTATAAATGGACAAATTCAAGGGCCAAATTATATATTATCCCATTATATTAATCCAATATGAAAATAAATGTATGTATTTATTTCTTTAAGCGTAAACTACACTCATGGTCACTAAATTATTAGTAAGTTTACAAATTGGTCACTCAACTTCAAAAAGTTACAAAATGATTATTGAACTATTCGAAAGTTTTCATTTAAGTCATTAAATTATTTAAAAGTTTTTATTTAAGTCATTGGGTTGCTAAGTTTTTCTTTTAACAATCTGGGTAGCGAGCTCCAAGCAATGATTCAACAATCAGTACAGTGGATCAATACCCATTGACAAGTAGAAGAACATACTTTAGATCCAAGTGGATCTAATGATAAATATCAAATATTAGAGAAGAAAACAATTTGGATTTTGGTTATTAGATTCTTGGCATTCAAAGTTGTTTCATGAAAAAATGAACTGTGAAAAATAAGGGGAATGAGAGCTTTTGATTGGTGCAAGCGGTGTGAACAGATAAGGTCATACAACAATGATTTTAACAACCTGACAACTTAAATGAAAACTTTTGAAATTTTTAGTGACCATTTTGTAACTTTTTGAAGTTGAGTGACCAAAACGTAAACTTATTAATAGTTTAGTGACCTTGGGTGTAGTTCACCCTTTCTATAAATGTATACAATTGAATCAAAAACAAAATTTTATGTATACATATGGACCACAATTCAAGTTTCATTATATAATTGCACCAACTTAAAATTCATATATCAAATTGTACATTATACCAAAGTTCATGTATAAATTTAAAATTTATCCCTTAATTAATCATCTAAGTTCACTTGGTTTTATTGCTTTTCTCTTTTTTTTAAAATATTTCATACATTGTCCAAGAGAATTTTAACTTTAGTTCAAAAAGTGGCTCATGCCTTTTTAGTGTAATAGAATAATTTTATGTTTTAAAAAGCAAAAATATGTGACTGCATTTAAATTCTATTTGTGATGTTAAACTTTTTTACAAACAATTTATTAAAAGATTAATCCTGTAGAGGGTTCTTTTGTTAAAGTAAGTAGACATTACAATCTAACAAAACGAGATGTCGTGGAAAGATGGTAGAGAAGAAGATTAGAAGTCTTTAGAAAATATGCTTGGTGGCAAGCGGTGGTGATGACATCAAGAAGGGTTGAGAAAGATGAGCTATGATGGATATTATGATTGTAGAAAGAAAATTGTAAAGAGTTTTAGAGTGCTCAAGTTTGCCTCTAGATCAAAAAGTTCCAAATGAGACGTTCAAACTTATATTTTTAAGCATTGAAAAGAAAGTATTAAACAATGGTTATAAGGAAAAAGCAGGCATGAACGTATTAAAATGGTGGGTAGTGGGAATGAGAGGAGTTACTTTAAATGTGGATAATGGAAGGTAAATTATATCGTTAATAAGTGTAATGATGGTTGCATGAACATTACACCCAAATAAAGTACTTTAACAAGAAAAGTCTTAAGTGAAAATGCATTGTTTGCTCATTGAAGAAATACCGATGAAACATTTATAAAGAAAGGTTAAAAAGTAAACTTCTCAACAATATTCGTATATGAACTTCCAAGCCATGCTCTATAAGACATCCCAAAAGTGGATCAACCTAGGAATCCTACCATCTTTCCAAGGTTGTTTTCAGTAATATTCGTATCTGAACTTCCAAGCCATGATCCTAAAAGTGGAACAACCTAAGAATCCTGCCATCTTTCCAAAGTTGTTCCCAACATAAAGATAAGTTGAGTTTGATGGTAACTCTTCTCTTTTCCCATCTCTTTCGTTCTCTCTAAAAATTATATGTGAAATTTTAGAGAGAATTCTTCAACTATCAAATGTTGTGGCTGGAGGTTAGATTGTTATTTATTTTCAACATTTCTGAATGTGCTTTAGATCTTAGACATATTGTTGAAATATTCATGTTTAGTTTTTCAAATATTATATATGTTTATTATGTATTCAGATCCATTTAATTAATTATAGAATCTTACATACTTAACAAGGTTAATTGACTTAATTTCAATAAAGGTCACTCTCCATTTTCCTTAACCTGCACACACACAAGTTTATCTAGCTTGAACATGTTAAGCTCATCAATTAACACATTTACTCATGCATATCACCATTTCACTATATAAACCAAACTCACATAACTATTAAGCTTCACAATCAATTTTATAAGTGGTTACTCAACCATCAGAATGAAAACTAAATCATAAAGAACTATATTAATCATGATTCAAAAAAAAAAGAACTAAAAGCTAAGGAAAAAATTTCTCAACCAAATGGAGGAAATCTTCACAAATGCTTGGAATTTAATAATGCCCAAGTTCAATATTGTTGGATCTGGTGTCCTCAGTGTAGTATATTCGTTTGTAAACTTGTAAATTTTTGAATAGATTAGTTAATAAAACAAATTAATGGATTAAATTAATATAATTTGTATAATTTTCCTCATATGACTTTTGCATGCAAAGCAAAATAGAAGCAAATATTAGCTCACTGATTGTCTAATTTTAAACTAATACTAAGAAATATTACATGGTCGGATCATAATACGGAAAGACAACTTATATTAGTAGACAACCCTAAACATGTCCTTAGTCTAATCAGAAATGAGCAAACCAATTGAAAGACGAATATGTTGTCTATCAAGTCTAATTGGGGAGATGTTTTGTCTTGGGCATCAGACTTAGAAGATAGAAACATAGATGTGACTAACTGAACTGACAGTACATCAAATTGGACCCAAGAAGAATAGATTCTGAATCTATTTATGGATTTATTCACTTGTGACATTTATAGTGTGGTATAACCAAATCCTAAGTGGATGATGGACTATGCATACGTGACTCGTATACTTTAATGTAAGTAAAAGCATGCGTTTAAATAGATAAGAAACTGAAAACTGGTGCGTTGGGTATACGACTTCTTCAATATGTAGTGTCATTCAAAACAATGGAATTCATAGCCCGAGACATGGGTAAATGATATCTTTTCACTTGCATTACATGGTTGATTAAAAGTAAATGTGATCGCGAGTCGTTCATCTTTTTGAATAACTTAATTACTACTTGATAGTAATTAACTTTTTATGAAAGAAGATGTAATAGTTACTGTTGGGGATCGACCTGATTAAGCAATGAACAAGTAAAAATAACAGAAGAAATTAAGAAATTGAACATACAAATTTAACGTGGAAAAATCCCTCCAATGAGGATAAAAAACCATGAACAAAGATAATTTTACTATAATGACCAAAGAACGAAGAGTACAAAAGATGGAGATAAAAACTAATCCCCGAAAATTCGATAACAAAGAACCCTCAAAACGTAAACACAAAATTCTCTAAATGTGTTATGAGTTCTAATATCTAATGGGTGTATTTTTTAAGGTTGTAAAAGAACCTATTTATAGGTTAAATTCATAGGTCAAATAATAATAAAATAATCTAGACTAATCAGAGTTTGATTGAAACAAATAAACAGAGTTTAACTGAAATATTATTTCTCAAATTTAACTGAAATAGGAGTCATACTCAATAAATTTCCACATTGACTCATATTTCCACAACACCATCTTTACCAAAGCTAGTCACGGGCCTATCTTTAACAATGCAGGGAATTAACTGAGTCAAACCTGTGCTTAGAAACTGGAAGACTTCTAGCATTCGACTTGTATACTGCCAAATCAAAATTAACCTAGGTCTGATTTTCATGAACACAGTGCCCTAACTTTTCAAAACTTGCATCCAAAAGAGAACCTTTTTCCCTCCTACGATGAAGTTGCCTCCACTCCAAACGAGTTGACTTCGACTTCGTAATAGATGAGGGACATCCAATTTCACCAGTCACTGTATAACTTTCCAAAATATAAAGAGTGTCGGCTCTTTTACCTTTTAACAAAACGAGCATCCTTTCAAGTCTAAAATACTCAAGGAGATAAGATTCTATCGTAAATCAGGTACATACCTGACATCTGAGAGTATCCTAATCGTCCCATCATGTATCCAAATTTTAACAGTACCAATACCAATTACCTTACGAGATGAATCGTTTCCCATGCGCACAACTCCACCTTCAACTGAACTGTATGTGGAGAACCCTTCTCTATTGGGACACATGTAGAAAGAACATCCCGAATCTAGGATCCACTCGGACGTGAGGTTGGAGTTATCGCTCATTGACACTAACAAGAAATCATCACCTCTTTCATCGGCCAAATTAACACCATCTACATCTTCCTCGTTACTCTCAACAGCTCTTTTATTTCGCAGTTTATAACAATCTACTTTGACGCGACCTAACTTTTTACAATAACGACACCTTTTGTCTCGTTTCTTTGATGCTACCAAAACGGAAGCTTGTCTATCTGCCTTGCTATCCAAACCAAACTCATTTTCGAGTTTGTCTCTACTCAACAAATTACCTTTACATCTTCGAACGAGAGTTTGTGTCTGTCATAAATCAGGGTCTTCCTGAAAGACTTGTATGAAGGGGTAAATAGAACAATAATAGCATAGCCTGATCTTCATCGTCAATATGAACCTCAACGTTCTTTAAATCATTTAAAAGAGTAATGAATTGACTTATGTGATCCCTAAGAAGTTCAACTTCATTCATGCGAAACGTAAATAAACGTTGTTTCAACACTAAACGTTAGCTAGAGACTTAGTCGCATAAAGAGTTTCTAACCTTTTCCACAAGGCAGATGAAGTATTCACCATCAATACCTCCTATAATACCGTATTTGCAAGGCACAACTAGATTGCAGACAAGGCCTTTTCATTAAGCTCTTCCCATTCTGTTTGATTTAGATTCTCAGGCTTTTTCTCGGTAACAACCTTTTTCAAGCCGGTTTGAACTAGATTTGCCATCATCCGAATTTGCCACAGATTAAAATTTGTCTCACCATCGAACTTCTTAATTTCAAACCTTGTTGCTGCCATCTCTGAACGGGTTGGTCTATGAAAATTGAACTAGCTCTGGTACCATTTGTTGGGGATCGACCCGATTAAGCAACGAACAAGTAAAAATAGCAGAAGAAATTGAAAAATTGAACACACAAATTTAATGTGAAAAAAACCCTTTAAAGAGGATAAAAAATCACAGGTAAAGATAATTTTACTATAATGGCCAAAGAACGAAGAGTACAAAAGATGAAGATAAAAACTAAACCCCGAAAACCCGATAACAAAGAACCCTCAAAACGTAAACACAAAATTCTCTAAATGTGTTATGAGTTCTAATCTCTAATGGGTGTATTTTCTAAGGTTGTAAAAGAGCCTATTTATAGGCTAAATTCATAGGTCAAATAATAAAAAGATAATCTAGACTAATCAGAGTTTGATTGAAACAAATAAACAAAGTTTAACTGAAAGATTATTTTTCAAATTTGACTGAAATATGAGTCATACTCAACAGTTACCATGAAAGAAAATAGGATCATATTAAATGACTTAATTACCATTAGAAGGTATAATGATTCCAAAGCTTCAACAAGGTAAATCACACAACAACACAATCAACAATCAGCCAAAAACTCATCTAAACCAACTAAAAACACAAGCCTAAGCTATATTCTTCATGAAACTGAAATTTCAACTGGCAAACTTGAAACTCAAATATCTTAATCTTTACTCATTCCCATTGCCTATAATCTATTCCAATCATCTAATTATACATCTAAGAACAATTCCCAACCTTCAAACTACTCAAAACTACCCAATTCATGGTATCAAAATTTTCGACATGTTTATGACAATTTTCACGAAAATTCATTAAAATGTTGAAAATCTTCAATGAAACTTTAAACTAAGTTTAGAAACCTTCTATAATGTCAAAACTAATTGAAAAAAAACTTTGAAACCACGTTTTTACTCAAAATTCCGAAATCCACCATTAACGATCTTATTTTCGGCTTTTATTTAAAACATGCGATTTAACGACTAAAACTCAAGATCAAATAACATCAAAAACTAATAAGGAATTGAATCGTTACCTTAGTTGACAAAAAATCGAACGTTTGATCGAAAACCCGAAAAGCTAAAAAATTCAACAATAAAGAAATCTATGGTGTTTTTGGATATTTTTCTTGAAATACTATGGAAATTTATGGCTTGGGGAATGATAGAAATCTAAGAATTAAATTTGGGAAACAAAATTGAATGAGAGGAGCTTTGGAATGCAATGGACGACAAAACAAAAATATGGTGGAGAGACTAACTTGGGTTTTATAAAGATGAATGGAAAAATAGGGTGAAAATTAAATTTTGGTATAATTTCCTTTTAAAACTCATAATTTAGACCATTTTACAAATAAATTCTTATTTCAAAATTGAAAGTCTTTTCAGCATTGTTTTCAAAAATATATTTAATTTTCAAAAAGCCGTAGACAAAAATAATTTCAAGTTACCACAATTCAAAATTTCCGAACCATAAAATTCTTAATTTACCCTCAAAATTTCTAAACTCAATTTTGAGGAATCAATTTAAATGTCTGGATTAATATGCAATATTTATTTTGATAATATTAAATTTCAAATAAGTTTTAGGCTGAAAAATTAATTTAATATCTATAATTGTCATTTTGTATTCTTACTACAATTTAGGTTACCATTATTATTATGTTTGTATCAAAATATATATCGTACATTGATTCTAATTTTACAATTATTGTTACCGTTTTTGTTATTTTTTATCCTGCTTTAAATTTTCTTTTGGGTATATTAGCCATAATTTACTGAGTAAAAAGTGGAAAAACATAATTCAAAGATGATCAAATATTTATCAACAATCAAAGTTAGATTAGAAAGAATAAAAGGTTCACTACTGTAGATGTGAATAAGGAACCCAACAATTTCTAATCAGCTTAGTTGGTTGCAATTCTTTCTAATAACACCTTGTTTCCCGGTCAGAACTCCATAGCGAGATAGCTTCACAAAGGCAGAATAGAATGCTCGGAAGAAATCAGCCTCATTCATGGAGAAATGTTTCATAACATGTGCTGTTTTGGGGTTTGATACCATTTCAGCATCTATTTTTAGTACTCCTCGGCCTCTCATTGCATTTACATAGTATTCATTGTCAAACGAAAACGGCGTCGGGTCATTCAGAACGAAGCTTAAATTTGAGGTTAAAGGTCCTTTCTGACAAGTTAACCTCAAAAATGCAGCAAAACCAGGTTCCATTCCTCTAAGCTCATCATTGTTACGACTGTATAAACGGTTCTGAAGGTTTGAACAATGCGTTATCCCGAGCGTGTGAGCACCTGCAAAACTAAAGATAGCAGTGTCATATTTCCATATTGGAGAAATAAGTCAAATTCTATATTCCTCTTAAATTTTATAAATATTTAATTGAATTGTAAAAATATTATCATTTTATTTAAGTTTAAACCGTACTTAAATTATATATATTTTTCTAAGTTGGTATTTAATCCACGTAGTATTTTTAAATTAACATTAAGTTAAAAGAGTAGAATTAAATTTAATTAAATTAAAACTCCTCCCAACTCTTTTAATACACTTTTGCAATACTCTTCCCTTTTTATTTACTCCTCTTCTTCATAATATATGAGTTCCATGCTTTATTTAGGTTGTTTTCATTGTAAATTGTTCAGCATCGTTAATTATTTAATGCAAAATATATAAAAAAGGAGAAATTTTTTTTTTTAAGAAAAATAATACATATATGGTTTTTGAATTGAGGGTAAGAAAGGAATTGAAGTCAAAGTTTAAAAATAGGGGGAAAAAAATCTCGTCAGAATCAAGTTTTGTTGCTGGAAACTAGGTTTGGAAGAGTTTTCCGACAACTTCTTAAATTTTTCGTCATCAGAATCCTTGGGTAAAAAACAAAAGAGATGAATATGTTTATAAAAGATCTTAAAAGGTAATAACATTTAACTTTTTTGGGAGATTTTTTTAATTTTAAAAGTGTCATGTGGCACTAAGCGATTGGTTAAGAGTTTTTTTTAATGGTTAAGATAATTTGGATAACAAAGTATAATTTAGATATCACTTGAGATAACGGAATATAGTTTAGTACCATATGTGACAATACGCTTATATGTATTGGGTAAAATAGTATAATTTAAATACTATTTTGTGATTTAAGCCTATCATTTAAGTTGTTTCATTAACTTAACCATCAATTTGAATATTAAATATCAACTATGTCGATTATATTTTGAACACAAATACATCATTAACTCATTAATAGTTTGGATTTAACCTAATGTATACATATAATGAACTTAAAAAAGTACAGATTTAAACGTTATTTTTTTACCTGTTAGACCCAAGCTTAAAATACAAGTAACCAAGATATATCCTTTAAATTAAATGCTTATGTTGAAGACATACCCAAAACGGCGACAGATTCTTCAAGGTTCATTCCTTTGTTGGTGAAAATATTAAGCATTTCAGAGACTCCAGCTGTTGCAGGAGGGAGCAATGCGTCTGGCAGTCGATGGCTAGGGGCGTGAGACGAATCCCGCCGTCCCAATGGGACTTTTATCCGAGGCCCTCCTGTCACCGCCACGGCCTCTCGAGCTGCCAATATCAGAATATCGGCACATGAGACTTGTTGGGGACATTGAGCTTCCACCATTGATTTAACCATGCTTACTATCTCTCTCTTTCTTATCCCCAAATTCTTACTAGAAGCCATCTCTGTTGCCTCATTTCCATTTCCTGGATCAACTAGAATGGAAGCATCGCATCCCTGAGGCAAACAAATTAATTAAATATGTCAAATGTGAGTGCACCATCAAATTATAAAAAAATAAAGAATGTGACATAAAGACTGTTTTTGATGCATGCAAGAAACACAAGTTTTATTATGCCTCTATATATTATAATCGTAAAATTAACACTGTAAACCATTAACAAACAATGGTTGTAAATCAGTGTGCTACAAACGTTGGTACCTGAACTTGACAATCATGAAACATAAGCCTTAACAACGCAGGTGCAGAAGTGGGATCGGTGAGAAATATAGGCTGAAGGCCATTTCTGACAATGTCCTCAACTTGTGGGCACGATTTCTCATAGAAATTATATGAAAGGCCGAAACCTTTAACATTAAAACTAAAACATTGAAACATGAAGAATACCACAACTATAGTTCTTCTCATAATAAAAGAACTTATAATTGCAGGCAGATACAGCTAATAAAGACCAAGAAAGATATTAGTTGTGAAAAACAAAAATGAGGTAGTGTTGCATGGGAGAACATATATTTATACTACTTTTCCATTAATGATTATTAAAAGATGTAAACTTTAAAGGCTGTCAAAAACTATACCATCCGAACGTGACAACAATAAGGTGAGAATTGAATTCCCCCACCGCAATGAATTAAGCTCACCTATATTTCATCAAACAGGCTCTATATTTAGAAATTTATAGTGTGTGTATATTAAAAGAAACTGTGGGATTCTGCTGAGCTAGCATTTGCTTTCTGAATCCTCACCCGTTCCATTCATCATTTAATTGTGATTTTCTCCATTTGGACTGAAGAATTATTGTTACCTGCCATCAGAACTGGAAATGGCTGAAAAGGGCAACCGAATGGTTGGTATTGAGTCTAAATGCTTATGAACAACCCCTGTCCACATATTTTTCCTTCAAAAAGTTTTAAAGTTTCCTATCACCCAAGCAAGCCCTGCAGATTTAAGACCTACAGGTTTCCAAGTAAAGAACGGCTCAGAATCTGCAATTATATTGGTAACCCAATTTAAAAGATATAACCACACTCTTCCTTTTTACAAAAATAAATAAGATTTTACAGATACAGAATTATAATAATTGTACATACACTTATGGAAAACATTATTAATATATTACCAAATTTTACTACTTTCTTCATCAAATACGTTTCTCAATATTTAAACTTGCCTTGTTTCATTCTTATAAAATCAAGACAGCTAAATTTTATCCCACAAATTGCAACTCCTCCTTCTCGTGCTTGATTACATTTTTAAACGTTACGTGAGACACCAACATTAAGCTAACCATCATGAATTATTAAACCGGCAAGTATATCGGTAGGGTTTTTTCTTTATTTTATAAATAGTAACATTCTTTTATATTTTTATAAAATATTTATCAATCCCTTAATTTTATTTGTAGAGTCTACAACTTTTACTAACACTTTACTAAATATTTTTGCTTATTAAATATGTTACAAATGTAATTCAAGATATAATATATGCATTAAATTCGTTGCATTATGTAATGAGAGATTACTACAGTTGTTATTTTGCCAGTGACAAAAATATTATATTGTAAGAAATACGGGTGTTATGTTATTTTGGTGTTAAATCTTAGTAATACCAAAGGCATACGAATTTCATTTTTGGGATTTGGAGACAGAACAGAAGTTTATGGTAGGAGCATTGTTTTCATTTGGCTCTCTAATATTTATATATGGCAGTATGACAAATCATTGCCAAACAGACCATTGTTAACAGGTACGGTTACAAGTTGACTACATTTTGCCACTAAAATCCCCCTCCTCCTTTTCCACCACCACCTCCTCTTCCACTTCCACCCCCATGTCCTCCACCCTTAGAACCACCACCAGCACCTCCTCCACCTCCGCCTCCATGTCCTCGACCTCCACTTTTTCCACCGCCAGCTCCGCCTCCAACTCCTATGCCTCCACCTATTCCACCGCCAGCTCCGCCTCCAACTCCTATACCTCCACCTCCAATTCCAATTCCTATACCACCACCAACACCACCTCCAACACCACCTCCAATTCCAATTCCTATACCACCACCAACACCACCTCCAACACCTCCACCAATACCAACTCCCAGGGTCTCCCTCTCAAGTTTTCGGCATTCTGCTATCCATATAGTAAACACAAGTATCATCAAAAACACTCCAACCCATTTGGAAATTAATTTCCCCATCCTCTTCTCTTTCTTTTTTTTTCTTAAATGAAGAACCAAACACCCGAAATCTTTTTTTGTTGTCAGTGTTGAGCTTCAACTTAATGAGTTAATTCAGCAAATAACCACTTATATATACAATATCCTTTGTACGTAAACATAGATGGGCGCCATATAATACTTGAAGTTGATTGGTTTAAGATTATTTTTTTGGACTTCCATACATACAAACTTTCAACTTGTTTGATGAAATTGACCTAACTTTCAACTCTTTTTGAAAAAGACATGGGCGAAACCGAAGGCCGCATGACAAGTGACGAATCCAGGGGAGGCATGGGCCCTTTGATTAAATGGAAATTTTTTTCTCTTTTCCCCCTCTATAAAATTAATACATTAATTTCAGCCCTTTTAACCTCTTGGTCTGATGAAAAAATTGTGATTTATTACCCCTTCTAAATCTTAATATTCAATTTAAGTTTCTTTAGCTCCAAAAAAGAATCACATTTAACCCTTTTAAAAAATTAATAATTTAATGTAAGCTTTTCTTAATATAAAATTTGTAATTTTAATTTCTAAAAATTTTATAATTTTATCTTAATCCTCTAATAACATGAAATTTTTGGCTACGCTTCTATACGAGGCTAATGCTTACCAGTGGAACACCACCACCACCATCGTTAGAAAATCTCAATGGTCAATCCTAAGTTGTAATCAAGGAAAGTCTAGCCAAGCTTAAATAATGAGAAGCTCAAGGTTTAGCTTAAAATAAAATTGCACTATTTAAACTCAGCTCAATTAATCTTATTTAGACGCTTAATTTATATTCAAACTCAGGTTGAAGCTCGTTCTATATATATAATTTTCTTGGATAAAGTAATAATTTATTAAAAAATACATTTTCAAACCAAAAAAAAAAAAACATGATTAGGCTTATGAGCTGCTTAAATTGAAAATTAATATACTCAAACTTAGCTTCCTCGAGCAGGAAAGTGAAGAATTCATTTAAGCCTTTTTGAGTCGGCTTGTATGCTAAATGTCCCATTTGTACCCTCTGCAGTTAGCAGGTTCATAATCACAGAAAACATAAAATATAAAGTCTTCAGGAGAGTTAAATTCAAGTTTCTAATTGAAGATTAATGGTAAAGAAGCTTTCATTCCTGCGGCCTTTCTTTCTGTATTGAAGTTTAACGGGTTAATCTAACTTTTGCGCTCTAAATTTAACGGTCAGGTCTACTTTAATATTTGTATTTTTTTTTTATCTATTTTAATATTTAAATTAGTAATCTTAACCTGAAATTTTTAATAATTTAATGACGTAACACTTTAATATTATATTATATCAACACCTAAAGTAATTTAATCTAATAACATGATATTTTGTCGTGATCGTTAAAAATTTTACATTTTCGATTAAAATAAATATGATTATTAAATTTAAGTAGTAAAATATAACTATTTGCAAAGGGTAAAAATTTTCATAAACCCAAGTTTAAACATGTCACAATGATTTAACACCTCGCTTTTATGGTGCAGCCTATCTTTTTGGCCTAGGAAACAAGCAGCAGCTCGCCCATGTGATAATGACTGTAGAACGAAAAACTGGGTTCTCTTTTTTATATTATTGAAAATCAATCTTGAAAACGATAGGATCTTTGTCTTTTTACCCCTTGATGACTTCAGGTTCAAAATATGTCTTTGAAGTTAGTCTTTCTTATATTTTCAGAACATACATAGGTTGATTCCACCTAATGTTTCTAAATTATAATTTAATTTTAAATTAGTTCATAACCTTTAAATTATTTTAATTGAGTCATCAAAATATAGTAGCGTATTAATTAGATTTTTTTCTAGTGTAACTTTTAATTTTATACATTAAATGCTAGTTTAGATTCTTCATTAAGCATGTTTCAAATAATCATGTACCTATCACATAGACAGATTAGATATAACATATTGAAAAATATTCTTCTTAAATTTAATGGTATTGTCCCTTCCTTTAATATATCAAATCCGAAATTTAATAAGGACATTATTTATATAATAATGATATTTTAAAATATTAACTGTGATATAATGTTTAAATTTGTTAGGATCGTCCCGATTAAGCAACGAACAAGTAAAAATAGTAGAAGAAATTGAGAAGATGAACACACAAATTTAACGTGAAAAAACCCCTCAAAAGAGGATAAAAAACCACGGGCAAAGATAATTTTACTATAATGGGAAAAGAATGAAGAGTACAAAAGATGGAGATAAAAACTAAACCCGAAAACCCGAAAACCCGAAAAACAAAGAATCCTCAAAACGTAAACACAAAATTCTCTGAATGTGTTATGAGTTCTAATCTAATGGGTGTCTCTTAATTCTAAGATTGTAAAGAGCCTATTTATAGGCTAAATTAGTAAGTCAAATAAACTATACTAATAAATGCTAAATATATTATACTAATAAATACTAAATCTTCTAGAAAGAAAATATATTTTTGTTTAACTTGACTTGCAAGCAATCTCTTAGAATTTGGGTCACACAATTCTAACAATCTCCACCTTGACACGAATTCTTTCAATGCCATCTTTGCCAAAACCCACCACGGGCCTATCTTGAACTATGCAGGGAATTAACTGAG
Organism: Gossypium raimondii; assembly: GCF_025698545.1. NCBI lineage: Eukaryota > Viridiplantae > Streptophyta > Magnoliopsida > Malvales > Malvaceae > Gossypium > Gossypium raimondii. Next base: position 48,180,493 of record NC_068574.1, on the reverse strand, counting down.
TTGAATCTATGCTTAGAAGCTGGAAGACTTCTAGCCTTCGACTTGTGCACTGCCAAATCAAAACTAACCCGGGTCTGATTTTCACAAATACAGTGCCCTAACTTTTTAAAACCTACATCCAAAAGAGAACCTCTCTTCAACAAAACGGTAATACCTTTTTCCCTCTTATGACCAAGTTGCCTCCGCTTCAAATGAGTTGACTTTGACTCCGTAACGGACGAGGGATGTCCGATTTCACCGGTCACTGTAGAACCTTCCAGAATATAAAGACTGCCAGTTCTTTTACCTTTTAACAAAACGAGAGCTCCACGAGATACTTTAATGTCGCTCGACTCGATGTTGATTCTGCATCCTTTCAAGTCTAAAATACTCAAGGAGATGAGATTCTTTCGTAAATCAGGTACATATCTGACATCTGAGAGTGTCCTAATCGTCCCATCGTGTATCCTAATTTTAACAGTACCAATACCGATTATTTTACTAGATGAATCGTTTCCCATGTGCACAACTCCACCTTCAACTGAACTGTATGTGGAGAACCATTCTCTATTGGGACACATGTGGAAAGAACATCCTGAATCTTGGATCCACTCAGACGTAAGCTTAGAGTTATCGCTCGTTGACACTATCAAGAAATCATCACCGCCTTCATCGACCAAATTAGCACTAGCTACATCTTCCTCGTTACTCTCAGCAGCTCTTTTATTTCGTAGTTTATAACAATCTGCTTTGACGTGACCTAACTTTTTGCAATAGCGACACCTTTTGTCTCGTTTCTTTAATGCTACCAAAACGGAAGCTTGCCTATCTGCTTTGCAATTCAAACCCAACTCATTGTCGAGTTTGTCTCTACTCAACAAATGACCCTTCACATCTTCGAACGAGAGTTTGTCTCTGCCATAAATCAGGGTTTCCCTGAAAGACTTGTATAAAGAGGGTAAAGAGCACAATAACAGCATAGCTTGATCTTCATCGTCAATATGAACCTCAACGTTCTTTAAATCATTTAAAAGAGTAACAAATTGACTGATGTGATCTCTAAGAAGCTCACCTTCGTTCATGCGAAACGTAAATAGACGTTGTTTCAACACTAAACGGTTAGCCAGAGACTTAGTCGCATAAAGAGTTTCTAACCTTTTCCACAAGGTGAATGAGGTCTTCTCCATCAATACCTCCTGCAATACTGTATTCGCGAGGCACAACTGGATTGCAGACAAGGCATTTTCATCAAGTTCTTCCCATTCTATTTGACTTAGATTCTCAGGCTTTTTCCCTGTAACAACCTTTTTCAAGCCGTTTTGAACTAGAATTGCCATCATCCGAACTTGCCACAGATTGAAATTTATCTCACCATTGAACTTCTCAATTTCAAACATTGTTGCTGCCATCTCTGAACGGGCTGATCTATGAAAATTAAACTAGCTCTGATACCACTTGTTAGGATCGTCCCGATTAAGCAACGAACAAGTAAAAATAGTAGAAGAAATTGATAAGATGAACACACAAATTTAACGTGAAAAAACCCCTCAAAAGAGGATAAAAAACCACGGGCAAAGATAATTTTACTATAATGGGAAAAGAATGAAGAGTACAAAAGATGGAGATAAAAACTAAACCCGAAAACCCGAAAACCCGAAAAACAAAGAATCCTCAAAACGTAAACACAAAATTCTCTGAATGTGTTATGAGTTCTAATCTAATGGGTGTCTCTTAATTCTAAGATTGTAAAGAGCCTATTTATAGGCTAAATTAGTAAGTCAAATAAACTATACTAATAAATGCTAAATATATTATACTAATAAATACTAAATCTTCTAGAAAGAAAATATATTTTTGTTTAACTTGACTTGCAAGCAATCTCTTAGAATTTGGGTCACACAATTCTAACAAAATTGAAGGATAAATTGATATAATAACCTTATTAATACAATATTGATATTTTAGAGTTTGAAATCAATTTAGAATCTAAACCATTATAGGAAGAGGTTGAGTTTAACTAATCCCAATTATAAAACCATTGGCCCTAAGAAACCCATTAGAGTAATAAATATATTTTATTAATACAATATTAAGAAAAAATGGGGATGAACACGTATATTTAAGTGTTAGACGACTACTCCAAATAAATCTTTTAGCAGTATTAAAATTTTTTTAATTGTATTTATTTTATTATTCTTATCTCAAATTAAGATAATTTGATCCTTCTAAACCAAATTAGAAGTAAAATTGAAGAGGACATTTGGGGTAGAATGTAACACCCCGAAACTTGGCTTAGAAGTTTAGACCAAATTTCAGAAGTCACACTAATCATCGAAATGATCGTGAGAAATTTTAATTTAACAACTCGAAAAACATTACATTATTCGAAACAGAACTTACTGTCCAAAATTGTTTACATAAAATTCAGATTTACAGATAACACTTAGTTAACCAGTTTTAAAAAAAACGTGGCGCTTTCGAGACCTCTGCATACCGAGTCCAGCAACAGAACACGAATATGTACCTGAAAGGTAAAACACTAAAGGGGATGAGCTTCACGAGCTCAGTGTGAGTTCAAAAGGTGTAAAACAGCGGACTTGTAGAACAAAAATCCAAATAAACGTAACAGTTAAGTACACCAAATCACACATAGAATGCCCAACCGATAAAGCCGTCAACGGTCAAACAGAAACGCTTATCATCACAACCCGAATTGTTATGATGCAACACCAAAATGCACACAAGATTAGTCAAAACATTTACAACGAACAAACAGATTACAGACAAGGCACTCACATCCAGATGCGTACGAATGCAGTCAAATATCAAAACCACCCATCCAGCAAAAACACCACTCCGTCCCCCGATCATACTCCATAAGAGCTGTTTAAGCTCATCCATCCAAACACACCACGTAGGAACTTGAAATGCCCATCCAACCCTACACATCATGTATGTGGACTAAGCCATTCAGATAATAATACGCAGCAAAGTTGTCGTATATGTCGTACAATGCATTGCAGTAAACCGCTATACAGACATGTTACAGTTTAAACTAGCATATTAGATAATAATACGCAGGAAAGCTGACTATATATGGTACAGTACGGTAAATCGCTGTACAAATAGGTCACAGTTTAACTGCTAGATCAGAACAGTTTTCCTTCTCTTCACAACCAAAACCCTAAAAACTTTATGCAAATAGATGTATGTAGATAGACATACAGAATCAAAATACAAAATTTCCAGACAGTCATTCAGACACAGAGACTCACATCTAGTCAACCAATTACAGAATTCCCATGCAGTCACAGAATGCGTACCACACACAACTACTCACACACCAATCACTCAGAACCAGAATTGCATACATTCAGCTACCCAGATTCAGAATCAATTGCATAGTAACCTCAAGTAAAAATCAAACAATTTGCTTAAATAAAGGTATATCTATATAACCCACACCAATCTAGGTCGAATCAAAGTCCCAATCACCCTTGCTAAGACTTAGTTAGAAGTTAGATCACACAGAATCACAATCAAGCTTTAATTTGACACAGAACAAAATTTGGCGAGGTCGGGCCACATGGCCGTGTGCTTCGGCCGTGTGAAAATACCTAGGCTTTGTGAGGTTCAACACGCCCATGTGGAGGGGCACATGCCGGTGCGACCTAGGGACATGGCCGTATGATCCGGCCGTGTAACTCTTTGTCCATTTGTGCTAAAATAGAGTACAGGGTAGACACGGCCGTGTGAGAGTCTCACACGGCCATGTGCCCTCTAGACACGGTTGTGTGTCCAAAACACACGCCCGTGTGGGATCCCTAAATCCCCAAATTAGCCACACAGCTGTGTGGCACCAAATCACTAAATCCCTAAATCCCAAACACACAAACCCATGTGCCTAGGGGACACGACCATGTGAAAATCGACTAACTTCCCCCAAATTAGCCACACGACCGTATGGCCAGGCCGTGCTGCACCCAATTTAGCCCAAAAACCCTAAATCCAAATTACACATGGCTGTGTGAACCGCCAGTATGAGGGTACATGCCAGTGTGGCCACCCGTGTGGTCACGAAACCACACCTAAATAGGTTTTAGATCGTGTAATTACTGTTGAAACCATTCCCAAACCCTTGGTAACTCTGTAAGATACCAAAATATACCGAAACATACGATTTAATGCTAAATTTGAACAATTTTAGAACACACAGAATTTGCTGAATTCCATTAGAAAAACCAGCTCTTCAACATCGAAACTTAACAATTCAGAAATCACCTATAACCACTAAATTACACATATCCAATTCATAATTTCATTAATGAAAAGAGAAAGGTTCGAATCCCACACCTTAATTTGTAATAAAACGCCTCAACAATCAATGAACCACAAAGCCTTCACTCGCTGCAATCATATCTCCCTCAAGAACCTGAAACCAAATCAAAACGATGAAATCGCACTGACGAAAGGGAAAGAATTTCGTGAGAAGAGAGGGAGAGAGGAGAAAAGAAGAACCGTACTGAGAAACAATAGGAAACCCCCCAAACAAAACATGAAAAGAAGAACTCCTCTTTTTTCATCTCACAAAAATAATAAAAATAATAAAAATATAAACAAAACAAATAATAAAAAATAAAATCTAATATAATCTTTTAAAAAATAGAATAAAGCTTAATTAAAACAATTCCTTCAAAGCACACTTGAGGACTCGAACCAAGGACCCAAAGACAAACTAACACATAACCAACCACCAAACCAACAAGCCCATTCTAACACTAGAACGCGGAACCAAATACAATTGCTCGATCTAGCCACTGACCCTACCTACAAAACACAAAACTTCTAACCCCAAAATTCGGGGTGTTACATAAAACATTACTCTTGTTTTCTATGTTTTCTTTCTAACAAAACAAGATGCTTGTAGTATATTTAATACACATGGTTGAAGTAACAAGCATTAAAAATTTACAACAAAATAAAATAAAATTTAGATTCAAAGCTCAAGTTGCTAGCTTTTGTTTTGTGTGTGTGTATAATAGTATTTAAAATTGACTAGGTAGTCCAAGTTCTTAGCAGCATTTCACCTACTATAATCTAACTTTCCACAATTGACTCTCATAGTGATGTACAAGTTGATGTCTGTGAAGTGGTAAGTCGAATGTTAGTTGACTAAATTCGTAAATAGAGACTGATAAGGGACAAATAAGGGAATTGGTTTAAAAATGATATTTTTTTTTCTTTTGAAATTGTAAAATTTTAAGTTCTTCAAAAATTGTAACTTAATAGTTTAGCCTTTCTAGAAATTGTAAAATTGTTAATTCATACAATAATAAAATTATATTTTAATCACCCCAAATATTTAATTTCAATCTCCAAAAGCAATTTTGGCTTCACTTCTGTTTGTGGAAAGTAAATGAGGTTCGAAGATATCAGAGTTAGACATCTGGGCATCTACTTCTAGTGATGCGCCCTATATAGAGGTAAAAGGAGATGCTTTAGAATGCTCTTTTCGATCTCTAAAATTTGTCAATACCATTTTTGTTGCTGAAGGGATATGATTCCTGTGCCTAAGTTGTTAGAGTATTATAAGGAAGTTAGTTAGTTGTCAAGTCAGTAGTTAGTAAGCAGTTAGTTAGTTAAGGAAGTTGTAGTTATCACTGCTGTATAAATACATGTATTGAGAACCCTTCTGGGCAATACAATACTGATAATATTCATCAGTCAATACTTGTTAAGTATAATTCAACATGGTATCAGAGGTTAAATTTTTCCTGGGTTAAGGTTGTAGTGCGTCTGTTGTTCGCATGGATCCTTCGTTGAGTCCTTCTGCTGCTCACTCTGTTGCTCCCACGATGGCCTTTCAACCATCTGCTGGTGTTGTTGATAGTAAGTTTTTTTCAACCAAGAAAGTTAGTGTGCTTCTTGATGATTCTAACTATCTTTTGTGGCGTCAGCAAATTCTTTTGGCAGTAAAAGCTTATAAACTGCAAAGGTTTCTTGATTTACATACTGTTCCGCCTCCCTCGACGGTTCTTGATGATAAGGGGGTGTCTCAAGAAAATGTTGATTTTGAAAGGTTTGAACAACAAGATAGTGCGATTGCTTCTTGGCTCTTGTCTTCAGTTAGTACAGCAGTTTTACCTCATCTCATTAGACTCGATACAAGTGCGCAGATCTGGAACGCTATTATGTCCTTATATGGAAGTAAGTCTACTTCACGGCTAATGTTCTATCGCCGTGCTTTGCATTCACAACGCAAAGGTGATCTCTCTATGCGAGAGTTTATAATGAAGATTAAATGTTTTTGTGATAACTTGGCTAGTTGTGGGGAAATCATCAGCGAACACGAACATATCACAACAATCTTAAATGGGCTTCCAGCTGAGTATGAGCCAATTGTTTCTATCATTGTAGCCAGCCCAACGCTGTACAGTCTTCAGAGTGTCATGACTATACTGATTGATGCTGAGTCTCGACAGCAAGTGTTAATGGCTGAGGTCCCTAGCTCTGCGAACCTTGTTTCTCAGCAGTCTGCTGGTTTTGCTACAGATAGTTCAACATAGACTTATCGACCATCTAAATCTCGTGGTCACAGACGTGGTCGTTCTTCCAGCACGCAGTTTCAGTGCCAATTGTGTGGTAAAATCAGGCATCTTGTGGACCGTTGCTACTACCGGTTTGATTCATCCTACAAGAGCACCAACTACAGGCCCCTTCCACAAGCTAATATTTGTATGATTGCTCCTTCTATGGTTCCATCCTCTAACTGGTCATATCAGGTACCTTCTCCCTCTAGCTGGCCAAACTTTTTTGTTAGTAACTCAGTGCAACAGGGTCCATCTGTGACTATACCTGCTCCTCCACCACATGCAATGGTTGCTACTACGGATACGGTTGGAGATTCTACCTGGTACCCTGATTCTGGGGCAACACATCATCTCACTCACTTGGTGGAGTCTCTTGGTGATACCACCTCTCGTCATGGACCAGGAAGGGTGTATGTGGGCAATGGTAACTCTCTGCCTGTGTTATGTTCTGGTCAGTCAACTCTTATTACTAAGACACGACCGCTTTACATGAAGTCCTTGCTATATACTCCTGGTATAACTAAGAATTTGCTTTCTGTGTCTAAGTTCACCAAAGACAATCAAGTGATGTTTGAATTTTTTCCTTCACAATGTCAAGTTCGAGACTTAAAGACCTAGGAGGTGCTTCTTCAAGGTTCAGTTCATCATGGTCTGTATAAGCTTTGTCTCAACAAAAGCCGTACGAATAATCCACCTAGTCAGCCAACTAGTTGTTTCAAACTCATGCTTCAATTCCTCTAAGTCTACGGCATGCTAAGCTAGGTCATCCCTGTAGAAATGTACTGATTAAAGCATTACAAAGTTGTAATATGGTTTTTGATGACAATAAAGATTCTTTTGCATGTGTGGCGTGTCGTTTAGGTAAAGAGCATAAACATCCTTTGCACTCCTCCGGGACTCAATATACTGCACCTTTGCAGCTTGTTACAGCAGATGTCTGGGGTCCAACACCAGTAACGTCCAATGGGTTTTGATACTATGTAGCGTTTACAGATGCCTTTACAAGATTTACATAGTTATACTTCTTGCATAAGAATTTGGACGTTGTTACTGTTTTTCCTCTCTTTCACAAGCAGGTTGAGAGAACACTTGGTATGAAGCTTAGATCACTACAAACAGATGGTGGGGGTGAGTTCCAAGCTCTTCGACCCATCTTGCTCAGCATGGAATCCTGTAAAGGCTCACCTGTCTCTACACGTCAGCCCAAAATGGCTTGGTTGAACGCAAGATCGCCAGATAGTTGAAACTGGGCTTTCCATGCTCGCTCATGCAGCAATGCCAGTGTCATATTGGAACGATGCGTTTAGCAATGCTGCCTACCTCATCAACAGGTTACCGTCTACACCTTTAGGATATGTCTCACCTTATGAGAAGCTTTTTCAAACCAAGCCCAACTATTCCTTCCTTAAAACATTTGAATGTTTGTGTTTTCCAAACCTTAGACCATATAACAAAAACAAGCTCCAGTTTTGGTCTATTCCTTGCATTTTTCTTGGTTATTCTAATAGCCATAAAGGATATAGGTGTCAAGATAACAATGGTCGGATTTACATAGCTAGACATGTCACATTTCATGAAAACCAGTCTGGGTTCTAAGCCGCTTGTTTCAAACCAACTTCAGTCACTACACCCCCTCACACTAGTTCCAGGCTAATGGTCCTAGGTCCTAGCTCCTAGCTTACATTCTCATGTACAGTCATCTCAGTGTCCTAGTCAACCTTGTTTGGCCTTACCTTCATGTCTACCTAATTCACCAGACTGTTCACAGCATGGTCCCTCTATCTCTACCATATCAACTACTCTCTCAATTGTGTCAGTCTCTCAGTCACAGTCAGTTTCAGTCTCTGTCCCATCTCCCATTCCTGCTCCACAAAACACCTATACTATGCTCACCCGCAGTAAAGCTGGCATTTTTAAACCAAAGGTTTACATGAGTGGTGTTGACTTGTCATCTGAGGTTCCTACGGACATTCATGCTGCTATGGCTCATCCTCTCTGGAAAGAAGTAGTTCTTGATGAGTTGAATGCGCTTGTTCGAAATAACACCTGGACGCTGTGTAATCTTCCTTCTCAATGTCAAACTGTTGGCTGTAAGTGGCTGTTCAAGGTGAAAAAGAAAGCAGATGGTACTATAGAAAGGTACAAAGCTTGGTTAGTAGCTAAAGGCTTCTCTTAACATGCTCGGACTGATTTTCGAGACATATTCAGCCCAGTAGTTCGAGCTGTTACCATACGAACTGTTCTTGCTGTTACAGTCATGAACGGATGGTCACTACGATAGGTGGATGTGAATAATGCATTCCTCAATAGACAGTTTGATGAAGAAGTCTTTATGGATCAGCCACCAGGCTTTGAGGTACGTTGCTCGGATGGTCAAAAATTGGTGTGTAAGTTAAATAAGGCCTTGTATGGATTGCGTCAGACACCTCGTGCTTGGTTTCACACACTTCAATAGTTTGTCGTAAATAAGCTGGGGTTTTGCACATCTAAGGCAGACCCTTCATTGTTCATTCGGAGGTCTGGCACCAGTCAGTTATTTCTCATGGCATATGTTGATGACATTATTCTTATTGGTAACTCCACCCAAGCTGTTGATGATGTGGTATGTCAGTTGCACAAATAATTTGCTCTTAAAGATTTGGGTGCTCTTAATTTTTTTTCTTGGCATTGAGGTTCAGCACATGCCTCACGGTCTGCTTCTCACTCAGCGAAAGTATGTTCAGGACATTCTCCAGAAGACAGGGATAGAGGGTACTGCTAACACACCTACTTCTATGATCAGTTATCCTAAGCTGGTAGCCTCTGATGGTAGTCAGACAGTTGATGAACATGATGCTGCAATACCTGTGTTGTTACAAGACCTGATCTCTCCTTTTGTGTTAATAAGCTAAGTCAATACATGAACTCACCTAGTGAAGCTCACTGGAAAGCTGTTAAGCTAGTCCTTTGATACTTAGCTGGTACAATGGATCATGGGTTGTTCTTTTCCAGTGGACAGTTCAAGTTGGTTTGCTACTCAGATGCAAACTGGGCCTCTTCTGTTGAAGATAGGCACTCTACCATAGGTTATGTTATCTTTCTCGAACCAAATCCAATAACATGGTGCTCGAAAAAATAACCTGTTGTGTCCAGGTCTTCTACAGAGGCTGAATATCGCAGCTTGGCCAGTTGTGTTTCTGAGCTATTGTGGATTCGACAGTTGCTAAATGAGATAGGAATTTGCATGGCTCATGCACTAACAGTCTGGTGTGACAATACGTCTATAGTGTCCATGTCAGCCAATCCAACGCATCATGTAAGAGTAAAACATATTGAGATTGACTATCACTTTGTTCGAGAAAAGGTTGCTGATGGGTCACTTCAGGTTAATTTCGTTCCGTCTGCTAATCAGATTGCTGATGTGCTTACTAAGCCTCTAGCTCCCAAGCAGTTTGCAGGTCTTTGCAGTGCTCTTCAAGTAACAACAAAAGATGAGACGATTGATTTAAGAAAAAGAGAAGATCAGGAGAATGTTAGAGTATTATAAGGAAGTTGGTCAGTTGTCAAGTCAGTAGTTAGTAAGCAGTTAGTTAGTTAAGAAAGTTGCAGTTATCACTGCTGTATAAATACATGTACTGAGAACCCTTCTAGGCAATACAATACTGATAATATTCATCAGTTAATACTTGTTAAGTATAATTCAACATAAGTTAACCAAGAGAAACGAGACGAGGATCAAGCTGAGTTTTGGAAATGGAGCTCGAACTAGAAAAGGTTTGGCAAGTACTTACAATGATGACCAGAGCTTTGAAACCAATAGGCAAGATGGATCTGTATGGTTTGGGGTTCGAGCCAGATATAGGCCAAAGAAAGAAGCAGTAGTAGAAGAATCAAGAAAGAAGAATGGCAAGAACTTTAGATCAGGAAGTAGGAATGGGAACCTATGACTTATCGTTCTTTGTCAGAAATTTTCACATTCGCAGGACTGATGTACTATAGACAAGATAATCTGGATGTAAGAGCCCATTTTTGCCCGACCCACTAAAAATAAATAAAACCAAAAAAAAAAAATAACAGTCCAAATACATAGGCTCAAGTGGCCTAACCAAATTTAACCCAAATTAGCCCAAAACCCCTAGCCCAAGCCTAACCTAAATCCAATTAGCCTAGCCCGGCTAAGGTGCAAACAAAGAAACCCTAGTCTGCTTCAGCGACCGTTGCTACCCCAGCCACGCACACCTCCGTACGGCCACCTCCGTACACGCTACGTCCGCGCCCCTATGTGTCGTACTTGCAAGAAGGATACGCAAATGAAATACAGCAGAGAGCGAGCCAATGAAGATTTTTTTTATATATTTTCGTTGTTGATTTTATTTGATTTTTTTCGGATCTTAATCGAATGAGGATATAAGAACCAGAAAAAACCTTTTGTATTCGGACAGATATTGAATTCAAAAAAAAATCAAGAGAAATCAAAAACTGGAAAGGTGTTCTCATTTTCTTTCTCTTTTCGGGCATATTGTATCAAATAGGCAAAAAATCAATACAAAAAGAAAAGGTTTTCTTTTCCTTCCGTTCTCTTTTCTTCTCCGATGGTTTTTTCTTTTTCGTTTGTTATTAGCCTCATATAAGCATATATATATAGAGCAAATAACAATAAAAAGGGAGAAGAGTGAGCTACCTGGTGGCGCGGTCCTGATCCTCTCCGTCGTCATCGGAAGAGGGGCTGGGATCGGAGGCTGTTCGAATGCTCTCAGAACGCAGAGCGGTGCAGAGAGAAGATCATTAGGGCTCTCTATTTTTCTTTTTATTTTTCTTTTATTTTTTTCTTTTTTTCTTTTCGTTTTGAAAAAAATGAAATGGAGGCTATCAGATTAGGGTTTTATTTTTGGCCCTTATGAGATGAGAAACGACGCCGTATTGCCTGATTCAGTGGCTCTTAAACGGCACCGTTTTAGGCCTGCAACCCGCGTATGTGACCCGACCCGGGGAAGGATCCGCGCGTTTTGCGACCATTGGGCATATTGCGCAAAAGGTCCTTCTGCTCTTGTAGGATCTTTAAATCGGTTCTCTTTTACTTTTTAATTTTTGCCCCGTATTTTTAATTTGTTGCATTTTAGTCTGCGTCGAGGTGTTACGTTTTGGGGAATGGAATAATTTTCAATCTGGCCCCTTGTAATTCACGAATTGCAGCTTAGACCCTCCGTGTTTTTTAAAATTATATTCGTGGCCCTTTAATTCTGTACTGACTGTTGTTTAGTCCTTCTTGCATTTTTTTAAACCATTTAATTATTATTATTATTATTATTATTATTATTACTATTATTATTATTATTTATGTACTATATTTTAAGTTTACTACATATTATTATTTTAAACCTATTATGCATTACTTTTTATTTTCATCATGTATTATGTATTCATATTTTCGAAATCATTGTATATTATTATTCTAAAATTATTATGTATTATTACTTAAAAGTTATACTATATTATTATTTTTCACTTGTCATATTTTTAATGTATTTCATTTTATTTATAAAATTCTCCTTCATATATTGTTGAGTTTTTAATATAAACTCTCATATAGTATTAGTTTTATATCTTCTCATTAACTTACAAAATTATTGTTATTTCTATATATATGGTATTGTTTTTATCATTATATTAACTTTCAATTCAATTTTTGGATATTGTCATTAATACTTGTATAATATGTGATACGAAATCATAGTATTCATGTGTTTGGTATTGCTCATTTGTACTTATTGATCGTTTGGCGTTCATTAGTATGCGTTTTAGCTTACGAATTATCACCTCGTGGTTTAATTTATCGTTCATACACATTTTATTTCGTTTAAAGGGTTGTATTTGGTTTAAATATCAAAACCGATTTATTCAAAGATCTTCAAAATACTCGAAGTTTGGAATCCTCGAGAGAATTGAGCCCTAACGTATTGGGTTCCAATTTTCTCGTCGAATCTAAATAATCGAATTTTTTTCAAACATACAAATTCCAAATAAAAACTCATTTTCGGGAATTCGACATGTTGTGTCCTAACGCATTGGATATGATGTGTTATTTTCTCGAGACGAGGATTTTAAAAATAAAGGCAATGTTCGATATTTAGGAATCTTGTGAAATCGAACCCTAACTTACTGAGTTTTGATTTTTTTTTCATTTAACCCAAATAATCGGATATCCTTCTCAAAATGCATAGGTTTTTTTAAAGCCAAGTGATAAATCTAATTTTGAGGATTTAAAATGTTGCACTCTAACTTACTGAGTGCGACGATTTATTTCTTTGAAATAAATGAATCTCATCGTCCAATTCATTTTACTCAAATTTTCTTTTCAAAGGATCGTATTTTAAAATATTTTCAAAGTTTCGACACTAAGACATAAAATGATCAATTCGGTACCAATTTTGGGCGTTACGAGGGTGCTAACCCTTCCTCGTGCATAATTGACTCCCGAACCTGTTTTCTCAAAATTCGCAGACCTAAAATTATTTTCTAGGTGATCCGATCACACCTCAATAAAAAGGATCGGTGGCGACTCCCATTCCTTTTTTTAAAAGTCGATCCCCGTTTTTCAATTTCTAAAAAAATGGTTTCGACACTGGAAATACGATGTTATCGGCTGAAAAAACTCTTCAGAAATTGAGCATAAATGTCATGAATAAGGGAAACAGTCAGTGATAAGCTTATGTCCTTCAAGGTATGTACTGAACACTTAAAGACTTTTTGTGGACCTTCATGTAGTTTTTAAGCCCTTTTCAAAGTAATGCTCAAAACTAAACCTTTGCTTTAGCTCGAAAGCAATTGAGATCTTTTTATAAAGGCTTATGTGTACTCTTTACTAATAATGCTTTTTTTTTTTTTTGTAACGATTTGATTTTCAGTAACATAAAAAAAAATTGATTTTTAAGGTTAAATTTCTTAAATCCAGTTAACCGAAAATTTAAATAATAATAATAATAATGTATCAATGATGAAAATAAGAGCAAAATTATTAAGTGGAATTAATTAGATTGATTGTAAAATTTTAGTATAGGGACTAAATCATAAATGTCATCATTAAAGAGTTTTAATTAAAGAAAGGCTAGAGGACTCAGTTAACAATTGAACCTTGGACTTTTGTGTAATAATACCATAATTAAATAATTGCTTAATGTATTATGGTGACCTACACCATCAAATTCACTAATGCATGTATAGTAAGATGTGAGGCATTGATTAGGTTTGTATTTAAGTTAATTAAGCTTAAATAGAAAAGTATGTATACCACAGTGGGAGAGAGGATGAAAAATGAAATAAAATAAGTTTTCATCTTCACCATGTTTTTCTAACCGAGCCATTAAGGAAGAAGAAAGAAATTTTCTTAATTTTCGCCTCCATTGCCGTACACCATTGCTTAAGGTAAGAGTGATTTCCCACTTGGATTTTAATGATTTTTTATTTATTTTAAGGTTAGATTTTCAAGCCGATCCTCAGATTATTGAATTGTTGATGTTTTGGTTGAATTTCCATAGTTGAAAAGTTTTAGAAAATTTGATACTAATATCTCAAACTCATGCATGAATGATATTAGTTAGTTTAAGGAAAGAAAGGCGATGGAAAATATTGTATTAGGCTTGAAATAAGTTTAGATTATTTGATTTAATCATGTGTCGTTAGGGACCTATTTGTAAAGGATCAAAACCTTGAGGATTGTTAGTGAATAATGGTAATATGAGGTCCCTATACTATATTTGTGAATTCAAATTTAGATTTGATAAGATATATTATGAAATACGAGCATTTTAGACATTAAAACTAAAAAAAGACTAAATTGTAAAATGAACATAATGTTAGATATATATTTATTAAATGAGGAACCAATGTCGTTTTCGTAATCAAATCATCGAACGTAACTGAGACGAGGTCGAGTTGACGAGGGGCGAAGGCGAAATCAGACAACGAGCTACAAATATGGTTTGTTTCCTTGTAATTTGACTTAAGTTTGTATTTTATTAGTTAGCCAATTATAAACAAATAATATTGAAACCAAACATGAATCGAAGCAAGTACAAGTTCGACTACTCGATTTGATCAGATTAAGCCAAGTTATGTATATAAATGTTTGCATTAGGATAATACGATGCTATCTATATTGAAAATGGTTGGATATATATGTGATGGTTATATTATGGTATCATTACTTGTACTATTTATGAGTTAATACAGAAGTGATATATCGAAATGTAAACACATATTTGCGATTTGTGGTAATTCTATGCTAATTTGTTAGAAGTAAGTATGATCGAAAGTGCGTATAAATTTGAATATGTGATTTGATCGGATTATGTTAGAATACGAAATTATGTGTTTCATCGAGTTAATATGTTATTACCTATATTGCATTTGGTTGATATATGTTGAAAATGAATACATATGGATTATGAAGTTGTGAAATTATTTGAAATTTAATATGATTAAATGATTATTAGAAGAGAAAATTAATAGTATCAGATAAAGTTGGGTATAGGAGGCATGCTATAGGGTTTGTTTCATAGGTGGGATTTTAGCACATATTTGATTGTTTCAATAATCACGTTGGTTATCTTTAGTTCACATATATTAATATACTTAAGGAGTTTATTGGGTTGGTATTACTCTTCAATCCAACTCAATTGAATAATAGATATGAAAAAAAAAAATAAATCAATTAAAGCTTCAAAGGAAATTAATTAAGAGTAATTATCTGATGCAACACATGTTGGAATTTTTCAGACTCCACAAGTGAGTTGATGATGTGATAAATGCCACATTTATTTATATATTTATTTATATTTATTACACCCTATAAAACACTTATTATACCCTAAACCCTTGTGGAATATGAAAAAAACTCCACAAACAACATATGAGATAGTTTTTCATTAATTAATTAATAAAATTTAGTTTTTAAATATTTTAAATAAAATTTAATTATTAAAATATTTAAAATAAGGGTAAACTACATAGATAGTCACACATTTATCAATTTTTTATTTAAGCACCAAAAAAAGTTTGCAATTTAAGTACCAACATTACATAGTTCAATCATTTTAGTCACTTGCGTTAAAATCACAAATGGGAAGTTGATGTGGCAACTAAAGAATTGGTATAATAACAAATTTAGCTCTCAATTTTTACACATTATATCGATTTAGTCATAATTTTAAAAATTAACCCTCAAAATTTACAAATATTCTCAATTTAATCCTAATTCTAAAAAAAATAAAGATATATATAAAAATACGTAAATATTTAAAATATACATAATAAATTGAAATTATGTATTAATATTTATATTAACATTAAATAAATATAATTATATTAATATTAAATAAAATACAAATCTCCCCGCTTCCACCCCGTCCCTCTCCTTCTCCCTCTCTCTCAGTGGGACCTCCCCCACCACTGTTCCCGTCCCCCACTTAGCTAATATAAATCGTTCAGGCTTTGATCCATTATCATGACAGAAGATTGAAGAATGGATGGAGATTCAAAAAAGAATGAAGATTTACGATTTATATTAGCTAAGGGAGGAAAGGTGGTGGCGGTGGGGGAGGAGGAAAGGAAGAGGGACGGGGTGGGGGTGGGGATTTTTTATTTTATTTAATATTAATATAATTATATTTATTTAAAAATATTTATGTATTTTTATATATTTCTTTGATTCTCTCATTATTAGGACTAAATTGAGAATATTTTAAATTTTGAGGGTTAATTTTTAAAATTATGACTAAGCTGATATAATGTGTAAAAATTTAGAGTTAAATTTGTTATTATATCGACGGGGAGACAAAATAGTCTAACTATGTAATATGGATATTTAAATTGTAAATTTTTATTTTAAATGCTTAAAATGAAAATTCTTAATAATTAGATCAGCAATTTACCATGAAAATAATTAATGTCAAATTTTAATTATTGAGACAATAAGAGTAATTAATTACGTGACACAACCGAATTTTGAAACATCCGCGTGTTAAAGTATTAAACTCCCCGAGTAAGATTATTTCCTTTTTTTAAGGTAGCGTTTCGTAACTAAAATTTGGATTTACATTTTAAAATTTTAATTTAAAATTTAAAATTTAAAATTTATGAATTTATTATTTTAAATTTTTGAGAATTAAAATATTTAAAGTTAAGATTTTAAATTAATCTAAATTTATTGTTTGGATAATTCAAATTTTGATTTTGATTTTAACTAATTTTAAGCCTTAAAAATAATTTTTAAAAATTTAATTATTTAGAAGGATTTTGAACATTGTTGTTTGAACCAGACTGTATCGATTGATTGGATCGAGAACCAGCTAAGGTATCGGTCAAGAGAAAGGCATTAGATCGGTTGACTCGGAAATTGATACAAATCGATTAATTGGGCGGTTGAACCAAATTTTTTATTTTTATGATTTTTTTAAATGATTTATTTAATGGAACCAGAAGGATTGGTCGAACCGGTTGGACTAGCAAATTGATGGCCTAATCAATTTGACCACCAATTTAATTTTGAAAATCGGACCGAAATAGCTGGTCAAATTGATTGCACTTGGCATAAGTGGACTTACTTAGGTATAAACTAAATATCTTTAAAATTAAAATTGTGGAAACTATGGTATCAATTGAATTTTTGAATATTCATATTGTATTAAATTAAATGCATGAAGCTTCGTCACTGTTTTCAGAATCAGATCGGACCGATTGGATCGGGAATCAACTAAGGTACCAGCCTGAAATAAGGGGTCAGATTGGTTGTCTCGTGAACCGGCCGAATTGGCAGTTGTACCAGTTTGATCTATTTTTAAATATTTTTATTTTTAATAATTTATTCAATCGAACCATTGAATCGAGAACCGGTGATTTGATCGATTTGTCTACTGATCCAATTCACAAACCTTGAGCTTCATGGTGTAATAAAATTAATTATTTATTGTTTGAGTTTTGAAGAATATGTGAGAGAAGAAAGAACAAAAAAGTTCTCATATTTTCTTAATCAATCTTGGATTTTGAAATTTTGAAATTTTAATTTTGAAATCCAAAATTGAACTCTTAATAAATTTGACTTGGATTTGGCTAAATTCAAATCCAATTTTTTATTTAATATCCAAGAAAAGAATTTGGATTTTCAAATCCAAATCTAATTTTTTTACCAAATCCATAGTTTCTATAACAGGCCCAATTAGCCCGGGACCAAAAGCAAACAAAAAAAATTAAACTAAAGAATAAGTTAAAAATAAAGTTCATTTTTAAACAAAAGTCCACTTACAAATTCTAGCAAGCCCGTATTACCCTAGTCCAGATTACAAACAAATAACTGCCTAAAGTTCCCTAACCCAAAACCCCAGCCCAATTACATTGAAGCCCAAAGCAGTTTTCAGAAACCCCTAAGGTTTCTAGAGCAAACTTCAGCCACCGCAGCTAAGCCCTTCCACGCATGTGCGCTACCAGCCGCTGCCCTCATCCAGGCGCCTCCACACGTGTGCACCTCCAGCTGGCTGTACCTGCAAACGCAACAAACTAGCAGCCAAGGC
Source organism: Gossypium raimondii (assembly GCF_025698545.1). Classification (NCBI taxonomy): domain Eukaryota; kingdom Viridiplantae; phylum Streptophyta; class Magnoliopsida; order Malvales; family Malvaceae; genus Gossypium; species Gossypium raimondii. The sequence continues at coordinate 48,162,381 of NC_068574.1, read as the reverse complement.
AATAACAGAAAAAATACATTAGAATGGCAGAAAAAAATAGCTAAATAATTTTTGTAATTTTATATTCGGCTATACAAAAGCCAATTGGAGATTTGTGGAGGGGAACGGATACGAAATCAAAAAATATACCAAAGAAATCTAAGCAAAAAAGAGAATATTCGAAAGGCGATTTCAGATTTTTCTTTTTTTCACTGGATTTTCTTTTCTGTTCTATTTTTTATTCATTAGTCGTGTGCGAAAAAAAGGAAAGAAAAAAGAAATAATCAAGAGACGAGGAAATTACCTGGTGTTATTGAGTCTGCCTGCTCCATCGCGATCGGGGTTTTTGGTGAGATTTGAAAGGCCTTAAAATGGCCTGATTTTTTAGCAGCGTTTTGGGAGGCAGAGGCGTTTGTTTTTTAAGTTTGTTTTAAAACTGATAAATGGCTACTGATTTAGAGTTTTAAAATGGATTATATACGGTGTAAGAAACGATGTCGTTTAGAGCCTGCTTCAGTGGCCTCAAAACAACACCGTTTGATGGCCATGGACCCAATGACCCGACCTGGAAGCGGCTAGATCCGCGTGATCTGCTCTTGGTAGGGGTATTTCCATATTTGGTCCCTCCTTTTTCGTGACGTATAGAATCAGTTTTTTTTTTTAAAATTTGCCTTGCATATTGTTTTCGTTTCATTTCGGTCCATATCACAGCACTGCGTTTTGGGAGGATGGGAATATTTCCCAATTAGTCCCCTATGTTATTCACGTGCTGCATTTTGAACCTCAACTTTATTTATTTTCATTTTTTTCTTCCAATTCTGTTTTAAGTGCAATTTAACCCTCGTTAACTTATTTTAATGTATTAGATTTTATATTTTCATTAAAAAAATTTATTTAAATATTTATTACTCCATTTTTTTATTTAATTTTAAATCTTATATTATTTTATGTTTAAGTTAAATATTATTTTTAGATTTATCATCAATATTATTTCAATTTATAATATATTATTATTTTGTATGTTACATATTGTTTTTTATATACAATATTTACTTTAAAATTCATTTTGATATTATCATTTCACATAATATTTGTTTTATCTTCATTTTGATCTATTTCAAACTCGCATATATGGTTTATTTTGAAATTATATACATATAATTTATTGTTTATATATTGACATTTTTTTCCATGTTATTCATTTTTTTATTTTAAAATTTTGTTATACTTTATTTATGCTAATTTGTTTGGTGTTTTAATTAGGTTTTTTTACTAGTCTTCAAATATTAATGTTGCTTTTTACATAATATATTGTGCGAGATTATTGCTCTTATGTATATTGTATTGCATATTTGTATTTATTAATTATTTGTAGTTCATTAGAATACATTTTGGTTTACAAATTATCGCTTCGTATTGTACATTATTATTCTATCGCGCTTTATTCGCTCAAAAGGTTGCGTTTAATATGGTTTAAGTTTTGAAATCATATTTTCAAGATAATGCAATACTCGGTATTTGAGATCTTCGAGAGGATTGAGCCCTAACGTATTGGGTTCCAATTTTCCTCGTTGAATCTAAATAATCGAGAATATTCTTTAATCAAAACACATAAATAAAAAGCTCATTCTCGGGAATTTGATACGTTGTGTCCTAACGCATTGGATACGATATGTTGTTTTCTTGAGATAAGGATTTTTTAAAAAAATAATAAATGCAATATTCAATGTTTGGGATTTTGAGAAATTGTGCCCTAACGTATTGGGCTTCGATTTCTTCATCTGACTTAAACAATTGAATATCCTTTTTAAACTTCACTGCATGGGTTTTAAAAATTAAAGGCAAGCTCATCCTTAAAGGTTCAATGTGTTGTGTCCTAACGTACGGGATGTGACATTTTGCTATCTCGAGACGAGAGAGTATTTAATATTTGTTTCGATTTATTCAAGTGTTTTTTTAAATAGCATTAATAAAAAGGGATCGTATTTTAATTTTCCTTTCAAATTTTTGACTATCGACACTTAAGACATTAAGTAATCAACTAGGTACCAATTTTGGGCGCATCGTGGGTGCTAATCCTTCCTCGTGCGTAACCGACTCCCAAACCCGTTTTTTGGATTTTGTAGACCAAAAAATTATCGTTTAAGTAAATTTAAATTTTTATTAAAAGGATTAAATTATGAGGTGATCCAATCACACCTAAATAAAAAGGATTGGTGGCGACTCCAATTTTAGTTTTTTTAAAAAATAAGTCGACACAATTTTTGTTTTCAAAAAATGGTTTGGCCAGCTTGGCAACTTTGCTGGAGACTGGTTTTGAGAGTCGAGCCACAAATTGATTATTTTTTGTCTTTTTGTCGAAAGTTGAAACTTCGATTTAAATTTATGATCCTCTCATCGCATTTTTATGGTATACATCATTTTGATATGTTTGCTTCATTGGTTGAAGTCTTTTAATTTCTGCATATTGCATTGCATAACTGCTCGATTATACCTTTTTGAGTGGGAGTGGGAAACTAGTCCTTCGTGAGGTTTTCACCTCCGTTCAGGATAGTGGATTGCTTTCGGGATACATCCGTACCTATGTTTTCGTGAGATTTTCATCTCTGTACAGCCATAGAGAAATGTATTCCCCTGAACCGAACTCGGTCCATATGAACCTATAATGGGCGAGGATCGAGGAATCTGTTGGTTCGGGTACCTTTTCCCTAGAACTCAAACCTCATATAGTAAACCTTAGGAACTTGCCCTAGGTAGAACTACGCCAAACCCTAGTAGATACCCAAATAGGTGCTTTAATATTTCTTGTTTGTATTGAATTCTATACATGATACTGACTTGTGTTTTGTTTTGATTGTATGACATTATGATTGCATTGCATTTTCATCATAAAAAAGATGTGTTGATTCACGTTCAGTTGCTAAATAGAGAGCTTGTCATGGAAAACAAATTTCTTGATAAAGTGGAAGACAATGCGATTGTCCGAATATGGCCTAAGAAAACGTAACAAGGGAAGGATAATAGTCTAACAGAGGACTACACGACTTTGCTGCGTTACTCGAGGATTTAAGTTGACAAAGATTATTCAAGAGTGGTCAACGCCCCGACCTTTTCAAAGAAGCTAATGAGCGTCACGAGGATGAACGAGTAATGAGAGGCGGCTCGGATCAAGTAAAAAGGAGCTAGTAGAGGCATCCATTGGAAAATTCGTGAGATTCATCTTAACATTCGAATGAAGAAAGGAATCAATGTCTTCCTTTAAAGTATGAGGGCAAGGCCATATATATATCCGCTTTATGTTAAGATATTTGTTTTCTAGTAAAGTTGCTCTAATAGAATTGAACCAGAATCAACGTTTCTTTTTGCATTCATTTCATGCATTCGCATTACATGACATCATATGCATTAAAGTCTACTAAAAGAGCCTAATTGATTAAAATCATTCCTCAGTTAATCTGGAAACCAATTTACCAACCAAACACCGTTATGGTACTCAAGCAAAGTCAAGAAGCATGGACCAAAGATTGGAAAGACTTGAACAATTTCAAAAGGAGATGCAAGATCAACTAAAAACGCAAATGCAAGAGCAGCTAGCTAAAATTCAGCAAGATATGATGGAAAAGATGTTGGAATATCAAAGAAATATGATCGCTCAGTTGACCAAATTACTAACTAGAGGAGTAGATAAGGGAAAGGGCCCTATGGCCAATCCTGGGGAAGATAGTGAGGAGCTGCTGTATCCTACGGGTTTTACTCCACCAAATGTACAGACCCAAGTTGAGATGCACCCGCGGAGGCCATCCGTCACAGTTGGGCCTCAACAATTTCAAGCTGGTGCTTCAATGCCAATGAACTTTCAAGCTGGATCAGGTTCAAACCCAGGAGATAACCCAACTAATCCTGTTATACCCGACTTTGATGAAGTGGCTGAGAAGGAAAAAGTGAAGGAGGAATTGCTAAAGCAGTTAGAGGATAGATGTAAATGGTTGGAGGAAAAATTCAAAGCCATGGAAACTATTGATAGTCAGCACGGAATCGACGCTAAAGATCTGAGCTTGGTTTCAGACTTAGTACTTCCTTACAAGTTTAAAATGCCAGACTTTGAAAAATACAATGGAACCAGTTGCCCCGAGGCTCACATCACCATGTGGGGACAGTATCCAAATGGCACAACCAATTGAGCCGTGCCAGGATTAGTTCATGGAGGGATTTAGCACAAGCATTCATGAAGTAATATAGTCATGTAATAGATATGGTTCCTGATAGAATCACTCTACAAAATATGGAAAAGAAATCGAATGAGAGTTTTAGGCAATATGCACAAAGATAGAGTGAAGTTGTTGTCCAAGTTCAGCCACCGTTCCTAGAGAAAGAAACAACGATGATCTTTATCAATACGTTAAAAGCCCCGTTCATCACACACATGTTGGGAAACGCCACAAAAAATTTCTCAAATATAATTATGAGTGGCGAAATGATTGAGAATGCTATCAGAAGTGGAAGAATAGATGAAGGAGAGAGTAACAAAAAGTCAGCCTCAAGGAGAAAAAAAAAAGGTGAACAACATAGGTTACTCAAAATCAGTTACTGTGAGTCAGCCAAGAAAAATGGTTGTTAATCAACAAAATTCATCAAGGCAAGATTTCAGCACGAAGACCGAGAAGTTCCAGTTTACGCCAATCCCAATATCGTATAGGGAACTGTATCAGAGTTTGTTTGATGCACACATTGTTTCCCCTTTTCACGTGAAACCTTTACAGCCTCCGTATCCCAAATGGTATGATACGAACGCAAAATGTGACTACCATGCGGGAATTACGGGGTATTCTATAAAAAATTGCATTGCCTTCAAAAATTTAGTTGAAAGATTCATCAATATGGGCATTGTCAAGTTCGATGACTCATCTAATTCAGAAAATCCACTAGCCAATCATATTGATAATGGGGTGAATGCGACGTATGAAGAAGTGTTAGGAAACGTTCACATCAATGCCATATATGAAGACAATTGAAAAGGGACATTGTTAGATATTCACCCTTATAAACTTGGGAGTGTTCTAAATAATTGGACTACAGAACGAATCCTTGTAGTATTTAGAGCTTAATTAGAGTAATATTCAGAACACACTTGTTGCTTTTAGCCCAAAGGCAATAAGAACTCCTTTGTGAAATAGGCTCATGTCTAAACGCCATTATTTTAATGAAATACATCTTTGTGATCATTTTTTATTAAAGATTCTTTCATTTCATATCAATAATTATTTTTTATTCTTTCATTCTTTTGGATTTTCTTCCAAATCGTTCTTTCATTCATTCTTAATCATACTGTGCAAATAACTATTCATAAATTCATACATTCTTTGTATATTCTTTTGTACCTACAATAGGTCCCTAGATATCAATGACATGAGTGACGCTGCTACAGACTCAGAATCTCCTTTTGAGCAAGACATGTGTTTAGAGGGATCTTATGACTTTGAAGATGACATAGATTGTAGACTATCTCCGGACTTGTTGAGGATGGTAGAATAGGAAGAGAAATAAATTTTACCTCATGAGGAGACAATGGAGTTTGTGACTTTAGAGAAGGGAAAAGTAGTAAAAATCAGAACATGCATAACTGAAGAAACGAAGCAAGACCTTGTTAAGTTACTTCAAGAGTTCAAAGATGTCTTCGCATGGTCATGTCCGGATTAAGCACTAACATTGTAATCTGAACAACAACAAGATATCAGAAATTTGTAGTATGTTCAAGATTAACATCATTAACGATGCAGTGAAAATTATTGGCTAGGACAACACCTTTCTCTTTGGGTTATCATAGTTTTCCCATTGAAGTCGAGTTTTCATCTCTCTGAGTTTTTGTTGGATTTTTTCCTAATTGAAGAGGAAGATCCAAAGATTTCCGTCATAGTTAAATTTCACCCCAGAAGGCTCTATGAGAGAAACCTGATACCAAAGAAGATCTTTTGCATACAAAATGAAAGTGGAACATCTTGTGTGGAAGACTTTATCTAGAAAAGCATTGATTTTGATCAAAAGGGATAACAAGGACTTGCCTAATCCTATGAGTTCAAATCCAATCAAAAAATATTTCAAAATAAAAATTAAAATAAAAAATATTTCAAAAAAATGAAAATGATGAAAAAAAAAGAAAAAAAAAAGGAAAAGAAAAAGGAGAGGCCAAGGCGAAAACCCTCAAAGGGCGCTTTGTGACCAGAGGGGATTTGAGTTGAAAACCCGAAAAGGGCGACTCGAATTTTGAGCAAAGTGGGGCATGGATGTCATCGGGCCAATATCATCAAGGGTTTCTAATGGGCATTGCTTCATTTTTGAGGTCATTAATTATTTCACCAAACGGGTAGTGGCTGCTTGATACGCCAATGTCATCAAGTCGGCAGTTAGTAAATTCTCAAAAAACAAAGAGATCATATGCCGGTATGGAATACCAGGGAGGATTATATTGGATAACGCGTTGAACCTGAACAAAAATGCGATAGCTAAGGTCTGTAATCAATTCAAAATCAGACACCACAATTCGTCACTGTATTGCCTAGAAATAAATGGTGCGGCAGAGACAACTAATGAGAATATTAAGAAGATTGTGGGGAAAATGACTGAGACTTACAAAGACTGGTATGAAAAATTACCATTTGCCCTCTTTGCTTATCGAACGTCTATCAGGACTTCCACCGGGGCAATGCCTTTTTCTCTGGTCTATGGAATGGAAGCAGTTTTACCCATCGAGGTTGAAATTCATTCTCTACGGGTATTGGCTGAGCTAAAGTTGGAAAAAGTAGAATAGATCCAATCTCGATATGATCAGTTGAACCTAATTGAAGAAAAAAGGCTAAAAGCTATTCACTACGGTCAAATGTATCAAAAGCAGATGATGCGAGCCTACAACAAAAATGTTCGTCCCAGAAAATTCCACGAGAGGGACCTGGTGTTGAAAAAGATCCTTCCCCTACAAAAGGATTTTAGAGGGAAATGGATGCCAAATTGGGAAGGACCTTACGTTGTAAAGAAGGCCTTTTCTGGAGAAGCATTGATTCTAACCGAGATGGATGGGAAAAACTTCCCTAATCCTGTAAACTTAGATTCAGTCAAGAAATACTTCACTTGATAAAAGAGAAAGGGCCAAGGTGAAAACCCGCGAAGGGCGCCTTGAGTCCTTAAAAAAAAAGACCAAAGTGAAAACCCACAAATGGTGCTTTAAGTCATAAAAAATAATAAAAAAAAGGAGAGGCCAAGGTTAAAACCAGCAAAGGGCGCCTTGAGACCAAAGGGGATTTGAGTTGAAAACCCAAAAAGGGCGGCTCAAATTTTGGATCAGAATGGGACATGAGGTGATTAGAGCAGCTCAAATTTTGATCTGATTGGGGCATGTGGTGATCTCGCTATACCCGAATCAACAGGAAAGGGTAGGCGACATCTTGGGGCATCGATAAAGCACTGTAGATCTCCTAAACACATGTCAAACTCAGAATGGTCTTCAGAAAGTTTGTACAAAGAAGCTCAAGCTGCAATATCTGGAGCACCTAGTCTTCATACTATTTATATTGAATTTGCTGTTCTTGGAATACTTCATTCTTTTTCAAAGATACGTGTTCCTAAGCAATTCTTTTGTTTTTATTACTCTTCTTGATAATTTACTCATTTCGAGTCATGCTCCCAAATCAATTCTATTTTATCCATCGTTATGATCTTTTGCAAGCATGTTGCATTGGAATAATGATTAATGGACTAATAATACTTTCACAAAGGAGGTTCTGCATATTACTCTGGAAGTTTCTATGTAACACCCCTAACCTGTATCCGTCGCTAGATTAGGGTCACGAGGCATTACCGAACAGAACATAACTCAAAAGAGGCATTCATTATATTTCATGCTTCGTAATTCAATCACAACAATACACATGTATTTAATATTTAATAAACAATATCACACAACTTATAAATCAAAACACATTCAAATAAATTATTAAACATATAATTCACTTAATCAATTAAAATCCAATCATGCTTTAACATTTAAAATACTTATACTTAATAAGTATGGAATTCAAAATTTTCAATTATTACGTGCTTGCTAGTCAAATACTAAAGTATAAACAAACTTATTACATTTTTAATCCATAAGCACATTTTATATCACTTATTTATGAAACATTATATTATTCACTTGATAACTTAATAACCAATATCTCACATAACTAAAAAAAATAAAAGTACATTCGGCAATAATAGCTTTACTTAATGGTCTAGCATATAACTTTAGATATTAGCGTCATGTGTACATTATATTTAACCATTTACCGAATCATATCATACTCAACTTGTATAGTCATGAACCAAACCAACCTACATACATTTACTCATTCATCTCATGATCTATTCCACTAATACATTTTCACTTTAAATTATTCATGCAAATGTCTGAAACATATAAATAGGTAAATATTATGCATAAACAAATATCATTTCAAGAACAAAATATATCTTTCTCATATCACAAATATATACACATATAACCATATCAATTAACCACATATACATATTCGGTCACCAAATTAACCTCCATTCAAACCACCTCAACTATATTCATTATTTATCTTACTAATATGAATTTAAATAATTTAGCATCATGACCGAATATACAATATGCTTATCATTACCCCTTTACCGAATCATATAATGAACATCACAAACACATATATATATATATATATATTTGATTTTAAGCTTACTAACTTAAACTATTTAATAATGCTAATTATACCAATATGTCAAGCTTACCATAGTGAACAATCTTAAACCATACATATTATTACTTTAAACTATATACATATACCAAGCACACCACATATATATATATATATATATATATATATCATGTGATTACTTCCCATATAAGATTAAACCATGACCGAATTTACACAACCATTAGCATTATAATTAAACCATTATATCAAAAGCATAGAAACTAAGCTTAACCAAAAGAAATAAGCCATTTTCACATGGCTTATATTTACATATCCCAAATCAAACATTATAACTAGATTATACATGCCATAAGTTCAAATTCAAATTTAACAAAATAACAAAAAGAGTCGATAGTGTGATAAACTTCTCTGACGATCCCTGAGCTCGTAACCAACTCCCGAAATCTATAAAACAAAGAAACGTAAACATACCAAGTAAGCTTTTATAGCTTAATAAGTCTTTAAGAAATTAAATGATTTAATAATAATAAATTTATTAATAATAATAAATTTATATAATTTAGCTAATCACATTAACCTTACCAAACTTCAACTCAAACTATTAAAACTCATAGTTAAAAGATTTCCTTACCCAAACACCACTAGGTCGAATACTCACCTAGTTATTTTAGCATTTTATTATTCAAAGTCTAATCTAATTAATCGTAAAATCCATAAATAGATTTAATTGTATACTTAAGTCCAAGATTCATAGTATAATGTCTCACATATACATATAGTCTACATGGCGAATACATTAAATCATGTATGCACATATTTATGAAACATCTCAATGATATACCAATTGTTCATTGACAGCTGAATATATATATAAATGTATATATATATCTTTCATTATCAAAGTACCTATTTTGTAATAGATATCGAATCACATACGTACTCACAAGTTAATTCATACCTGGCCTTCTGGCTCGTTTTACATATTCAATATCACATCGGCATAAAGCCTTCTAGGCATAAAGCCTATAATAATGCACCGACATAAAACCTGCTAGGCTCAAGCCTGATAAAAACTCACTGACACTAGGCCTGCTAGGCTTATAGCCTGATATATCACACCGGTACAAGGCCTGCTAGGCACGAAGCCCGATAATCACTGATATATAGTTTATTCTATCACATATTTCATATATCAAAGTTCATAATTTTTCCATGATATTCATATTTATTTATTTTATATATGTCAAAACACAATTTAAAACATTAGCTAAAACATAGTTATCAAATCATTTCATATTCAATAATAGCTCAAATATTTTCGTATGTTTCATTTTAGCACATATATTTCGCATTTAATTAATTTAAGTACATCTATTAACTTATAGACTTACCTCGGCGATGTAAAACGGAACGGAGCGGCTAGTTGATGACTTTAGTTTTCCCCCGATCCAAATCTGAATTTCTCTTTTCTTGATCTAAACATATTCAAATTAAACTCATTCAAACATATTTTCACTCAATTTAGTCCAAAAACACATAAACGGAAAAATTACCATTTTGCCCCTAACATTTACACTTTTCACAATTTAGTCCAAAATTACACAAAACACAAAACATTCAAATTTTGACTATACTATGCTTAGGCCGAATCTTTATTATACTCATACAAGTCCATGCATTTAATTTATTTTTCATTTTAGTCCTCCAAAATTTTATTTTCACAATTTAACCCTAATTACTCAAATTCATAAAAAATCCCAAGATAAAAATGTTAATCTCTCACCTATATTTCATTATTCATCATCAAACATCACAAAACACAAATATTCATCAATGACATAACTCGAAATATTCATTAAAATAAAAAATTTAAGCATGGGTCGGATAGTGTTCAAAGCAACGATCTCAAAAACGTAGAAATTATCAAAAACCAAACAAAAACTAACCTTGATTCAAGCTCCAACAATGGCCGAATGTTTTAAGATTTCAAACCCTTTTTTTCTTTTCAATATTCAGTGAAGAAGATGAACATAATAGCCATTTTTTTATGTTTTGTTTTATTATAACATATATTATTATTCAATTACTAAATTAACCTTTACTAATTAAAATATAAAACATATACACTAAGGTCATTTTAGTCCATTGCCACCCTCTATCTTATAAATGGCTAAATTACAACATAAAGACTCCATATTAAAAGAACAACCACTATTCGACCCTTTTGGATTTAACCCCCTAAATTTTCATTTTACGCGATTAAGCCCTTTTTATTAAATCGGCACTTAAACAACAAAATTAAAACACGAAAATTTCATGGATATAAATTCACACATAATAAACACATAAAATAATATTAAAATATTTTTCTGACTCGGATTTGTGGTCCCTAAACCACTATGTCCGATTAGGGTCGAAATCGGGCTATTACATTCTAAATAATACAAGAACCTGAAACAGGACTATTGTTTAGAATGCACCAGGTTTAAAGGTTGGAAATATCTGAGAAGGAGGAGCCTAATTAAGACTATCCCTTCGAATTTTTCTATCAAAGTATTGATTGAACAAAATGACAAGATATCGTGTTGGTGATAAAGCTTCGATGAACAAACAAGCAATGATCACCAAGTAATAAGAGGAGGTTATCCTTGGAGAAGAAAATTCTACATTTGTGCATAAGCATCTGGTCACAACACCCTGGGAATGGTGTAAAAGACCAAAAAGATTCACATCCTGTATTCTTGAATTACAGTAGGAGAGGATTGAGGAAAAGTCAGATCTTGTACCCCTGGGTTACAGTGGGAAGAAGATGGTACAAATCTTATGTCCCAGAAGTACAGTGGAGTAAACCTTAAAGTTACAATGGGGGCAATCCGATTAAGTAAGTGTTTTTTTGGAGATACCAGCCGAATAAGATGGCATTATAACGTGTCGGCGATAAAACCTTAATGAACAATGAGCAATAACAACTCAAACATTAAGGGATCATTCTCATACCATTCTGCATTCATTCATACACACCTAGTTAGGAGATTTTGATTCATTTTGATCATAACATCCTAATCACTAGGCATAATTAGGTTCATAAAAATGGATTCTATAGGTCATATTCCCCAGAGAACAGATCGGTGAAACCATAAATCCTATACCGCTAAAGTTGCAGTGGGATGGATTGAAGACAGATCATGGCAAATCTTATCTCATTGAAGTTGCAATGGAGCAGATTAAAGTCAATGATCCTATCTCCCTGAAGCTGCAGTGGAGTAGACTGAAGTTAGCGTACCTTATCTCCCTGAAGTTGCAGTGGAGCAAGTTGAAGATATCAATATTATCCCCTTGAAGTTGTAGTGGGGTAGATTGAGGCCACAAGTCTTATCCCCTGAAGTTGCAGTGGGGCAGACTAAAGATGGCGAATCGTATCTCCCTAAAGTTGCAGTGGAGCAGGTTAAAGCCACTAATCCTATCTCCCTAAAGTTGTAGTGGAGCGGATTGAAGTTACAAGTCTTATCTCCCTGAAGTTGGAGTGGAGCAGACTGAAGATAACAAATCTTATTTCCCTAAAGTTGCAATAAAACAGATTAAAGCTATAAATCACAGATCTTATCTATCTAAAGTTGCAATAGAGCAGATCATATCAAACCTTATCTCCCTGAAGTTGCAGCAGAGCAGACTAAAGACAGGGAATTTTATTTACAGTGGAATAGATTAAAGCTAAAGGCAGCGAATCTTAGTTCCCTGGCGTTACAGTGGAACAGATTGAAGTTACAAATCCTATCTCCTTGACATTGCAATGGAGTGGATCGAAGTGACAATTCCTATACCCCTGAACATGGGGTGGGATGGAATAGGACTCCTTCAAGAGAAGAAGCATCAAAGAGTCAAAATTCGGTAAAATCGGGCAAAATTGGACCTTTTTAGTTTTTGCTCCATTCTCAATACACGATAACGGGCAAAGAGAGGCAGCTGTAACAAGCCCAATTAGCCTGGGCCCAAAAGCAAACAAAAAAATAAAACTAAACAATAAGTTAAAAATCAAGTCCATTTTTTAAAAAAAGTCCACTTACAAATTCTAGCAAACCTGTATTACCCTAGTCCAGATTACAAAAAAAATAACGGGCCTAAAGTTCCTTAACCTAAAACCCTAGCCCAATTACATTGAAGCCCAAAGCAGTTTTCAGAAACCTCTAGGGTTTCTAGAACAAACTTCAGCCGCCACAGCTAAGCCCCTCCACGCATCTGCGCTACCAACTGCTGCCTTCACCCATACGCCTCCACACGTGTGCACCTCTAGCTGGCTGTACCTGCAAACGCAACAAACTAGCAGCCAAGGCAATAACAAAAAAAATACACTAGAATGGCAGAAAAAATAGCTAAATAATTTTTGTAAATTTATATTCGGCTATATAAAAGCCAATTGGAGATTTGTAAAGGGGAACGGATACGAAATCAAAAAAACCAAAGAAATCTAAGCAAAAAAGAGAATATTCGAAAGGTGATTTCAGATTTTTCTTTTTTTTCTCTAGATTTTCTTTTCTGTTCTATTTTTTATTCATTAGTCGTGTGCGAAAAAAGTAAAGAAAAAAGATACAATCAAGAGACGAGGAAATTACTTGGTGTTATTGAGTCTGCCTGCTCCGTCGCGATCGGGGTTTCTGGTGAGATTCAAAAGGCCTTAGAATGGCCTGATTTTTTAGCAGCATTTTGGGAGGCGGAGGCGTTTGTTTTTTAAGTTTGTTTTAAAACTGATAGATGGCTGTTGATTTAGGGTTTTAAAATGGGTTATATACGGTGAAAGAAACGACGTCGTTTAAGGCCTGCTTCAGTGGCCTCAAAACAATGCCATTTGATGGCCATGGACCCAATCACTCAACCCGGAAGCGGCTAGATCCGCGTGATTTGGTCTTGGTAGGGGTATTTGCATATTTGGTCCCTCCTTTTTCGTGACGTATACGAATCAATTTTTTTATTTTTAAATTTCACCTTGCATATTGTTTTCATTTCATTTCAACAACACTGCATTTTGGGAGGATGGGAATATTTCCCAATTAGTCCCCTATGTTATTCGCGTGCTGCATTTTGGCCCTCAACTTTATTTATTTTCATTTTTTTCTTCCAATTCTGTTTTAAGTGAAATTTAACCCTCGTTAACTTATTTTAATGTATTCGATTTTTTATTTTCATTAAAATTTATTTAAATATTTATTACTCTATTTTTATTTAATTTTAAATCTAATATTATTTTTATGTTTAAGTTTAATATTATTTTAGATTTATCATCAATATTATTTCAACTTATAATATATTATTATTTTGTATGTTACATATTGTTTTTTTATATACAATATTAACTTTAAAATTCATTTTGATATTATCATTTCACATAATATTTGTTTTATCTTCATTTTGATCTATTTCAAACTCGTATATATTGTTTATTTTGAAATTATATACATATAATTTATTGTTTATATATTGACATTTTTTCCATGTTATTCATTTTTTATTTTATTTTAAAATTTGTTATACTTTATTTATGCTAATTTGCTTGGTGTTTTAATTAGGTTTTTTACTAGTCTTCAAATATTAATGTTGCTTTTTACATAATATATTATGGGAGATTATTGCTCTTATGTGTATTGTATTGCATATTTGTATTTATTAATTATTTGTAGTTCATTAGAATACATTTTGGTTTACAAATTATCGCTTCGTATTGTACATCATTACTCTATCGCGCTTTATTCGCTCAAAAGGTTGCGTTTAATATGGTTTAAGTTTTGAAATCATTTTTCAAGATAACGCAATACTCAGTATTTGAGATCTTCGAGAGGATTGAGCCCTAACGTATTGGGTTCCAATTTTCTTCGTTAAATCTAAATAATCGAGAATATTCTTTAATCAAAACACATAAATAAAAAGCTCGCTCTCGGAAATTCGATACGTTGTGTCCTAACGCATTGGATATGACATGTTGTTTTCTCGAGATAATGATTTTTCTAAAAAATAATAAATGCAATATTCAATGTTTGGGATTTTGAGAAATTGTGCCCTAACGTATTGGGCTTCGATTTCTTCATCTAACTTAAACAATTGAATATCCTTTTTAAACTTCACTGCATGGGTTTTAAAAATTAAAGGCAAGCTCATCCTCAAAGGTTCAATGTGTCGTGTCCTAACGTACGGGATGTGACATTTTGCTATCTCGAGACGAGAGAGTCTTTAATATTTGTTTTGATTTATTCAAGTGTTTTTTTAAATAGCATTAATAAAAAGGAATCGTGTTTTAAATTTCCTTTCAAATTTTTGACTATCGACACTTAAGACATTAAGTAATCAACTAGGTACCAATTTTGGTCGCATCGTGGGTGTTAATCCTTCCTCGTGCGTAACCGACTCCCGAACCCGTTTTCTGGATTTTGTAGACCAAAAAATTATCGTTTTAGTAAATTTAAATTTTTATTAAAAGGATTAAATTTTGAGGTGATCCAATCACACCTAAATAAAAAGGATTGGTGGCGACTCCAATTTTCGTTTTTTTTTTAAATAACTCGACACAATTTTTGTTTTCAAAAAATGGTTATGACAACTTCCATAGGCAATAAAGGAATTGGATTTAATAATATATATATATATATATATAAATAATTCCATCATACATCCTTAAACTATAATATTCATTATAAATATATCCTAAAGTTTAAAGCGTTCTATTTACATCCTCAAACTATCAAGTTTAGGGATTTAATAAGGTCCTTCCATTACTAATTCATTAATTTAATGGTTAAATGAGATGTTAGATTTTATGTTGCATAGTTGAAAATGTAAAATTTAAGGGTTGGGATGGACAATGGGTAGTTCTAGGCATTATTTTAAAAATACCGGATATGATAAGACCTATAATGAGATTAATGTTAAAAAAATGTAAAATTTAAAGAAACATGAATATTATAAAATAAATGTTGTAAAAATCTTAGTTTTAAAATTTTGAAAATTTTAACCAAAGCTTTATCATTCACTCTCTTTATTTTACTTTATCTCAATTACTCTTGTTTTAAATTTTCATTTTAAATTACACAACATAAGATGGACATGTCATTAAGAATTAAAGTAGTAGTTTTAATAATAAAATGGCATAATTGATATAACATTAATTGTTGAAGGATATAATTAAAACGTTTTGAAGTTTGGGGACTAACTTAGAATGAGAATCATAATTTGAGATGTTTACTGCAATTAACTCGGTATATATATATTTACTACTCTTCTTTCTCTCATGCGTTGCATGTAGTATACACGTTTATTTTTAAATAAAAGATAAAGAATATAACATACTTAATGCAAATAATATTTTATGAAAAAATTATTAAAATATAATAAATAATTTTTTACTTACCTCCTATTCTACACATCCACTTTTGATATATTCAAATTAATTTGTACAGCAATAATTGAAATACTCTTGGAGTTTTAAATTACCTAAACAATTATAAAAACATAATTATAATAAATAATTATAATTATATGTAACATCCTAAATAATTAATCTTGTTTCTGTGAATCTTAATATAAATGAGTATTTACTTCAGTATGTGTTTTGGGAGTATGTGTGAGGTCTTTGGTTCAAGTCCTATTCTTTAGAAAATTCTGTTATTTTTTTATCTAAGCCTTATCCCAGTTGGGTGGGCTTATGTAATAATGTTTGTAAACTCATATCAGAATGAGTTTGCTGGTTTGAGTGGCAATGAGTTAGTTTGTTGGAGGTTTTGTGTTTGAATTCATGCGCAAGCATGAGTGTTAATTTTTGTTCCAGTTCTTTGTTAGAGGTTCGGTGGAGTTAGGAGTCTGAAGTAGTTGGATGTAATCAAATTGGTTATTTTTTATTTTATTTTGTTTTTTAAATTTTTCTCTCTCTTCCCAAAAATTTGACGTTAGTTTCTGCCTCTCCTCCATTTTTTTCGTCGTTTCCATCTTTTTGTCTCTCCTATACTTCTTTCTTCTCTCTTTCTTTCCTTTTCCTTCAAGTCTATTCACATTTCTTCTGTTCTTCGCGTTGCGCTTTGGATTTTGGTGTTCTTCGGAGGATTTGGGTAAGAGTGGTTACTTTTGTCTTTAGGTAATGGTTTCGGTAAGCTGTTTGGATTCACTTTCGTTGTAGTAACGTAATGGTTTTGTAGGGAATTTGATTCTCTATAAACATATTGTGTAGGAGAAGACTGTGAAACGGTGGTTTTTGTTCGATCTAATCTATGCGTGTGATCGGGTTTGATAGAGGTAAGTGTGTGCTCGTTGCTCGGTTGAGTATTGTTGGATTTGCAATTTGTTTCCTAAAAAGGTGTTCAGTTTCCTGTTTTTAGGTTCTGGTGGTCTCCGGAGTGGTTTCGCATCAAAATTGTACCAGGTGTTTACCTAAAACACGAGAAAATAACGTTCGGCAGAAGCCAAAAAAGGGGACTGTCGACGCCACATGGGCATGTGCCCGGCCGTGAGGCTGGCCGTGTGCGAGACACGACCATGTGACGGCAACAGTGTGGCCATGTAGGCTACACGGGCTAGGCCGAATTAGGTGTGTGGGCTACACAGACTAGGCCAAATTGGGCGTGTAGCCCCATACGAGCATGCCACACGAGCGTGTGGGTCTTGGGTCAGGTCGTGTGGGCCACACGGGTAGGGCCAATTTGGGCGTGTGGGCCCACACGGGCATGTGGACCGAAAATCCTGAGATTTTTTCTAGGGTCGCATGAGTCGTTCCGATCAATTGTAGGCCTTCCGTAGGGTCGGTAAGGGCTAACCAAACCCTAAAGCTTGTGATAAGATAATCCGATATATCGACTTGAGTTAGGTAATCTGATATGTATGTTTGATTAACTAGTAAAAGCATGTATAAGTATCTGTATCTATATTTCTGTATCTGTATATGGGGTGAGATGTATTTATTGGAGGAAGTGTTCTGTGAGGCGACGTTTCGCCCTTATTCTGGTAGCACAGTTGCATACTATTTTGTTATGTGTTGTTTAAACACTATATGGTGTACAGGGATGGGTGGGTGTTTTAAACCCCACATGGTGTGATGAGATGGTTGGAGATGGTGTGTAAAGGATGAGGGTAAGATTCTGTATATCTGATCTGATTATCTGATTCTGACGTCTGTTTCTGTTAAGGACTTAGGTCTATATCTGTATCTGTTCTGCATATGAGAATTCTATGTATATTTGCATGACTATCTCTGTTGGGTTACACACTAAGTTTACGAAAACTCATATCTGTTTGTCTGTTCTGTTCAGGTAATCCTCAGGCATAGGCGGGTCGATGCGACGGAGGCTCAGCAGTGACCACTCGTCAAAAAACTATTTTTATTGGTAATAACAGTCTCATTTTAAATTCTAGATTTTTTTGAGAGTTCGTAAATTTTAGGTTTCTCTGGACTGTATGGTTTTTAACTTTTGGATTTGTTTTGCTTTCTATCCTGCAACGTTTGACAAAAGCACTTTACGCAAACAAATGGTTTTTGAAAACACGAGCTTGGTTTTTTGAGTAAAACAATTTTCAAACTTCCGCTGCAAATTTGACAAATACTTTAAAGGATATCTTATAACCATTTTAAATAAGTACATAAAAACAAGTTTTTTTGGAAATGTGGACTCGTTTTGGTGACAAATAATACGAAATGATTTAGCATAAAAGACGTGTCGTAAAATCCATTGTCGTAACACTCCCGGGTTCGGCCATAACGTCTTGCTAACCTTAATAAAATATACAACTAGTTGCTAACCTTAATACAAAATTATCTTTGAATTTTGTCACAATATCGATAAATATCATTGCTTGCATTCTAGTTCCCTAAGATAATTTAAATAAAAAATATAAAAAAACCTACAATATTAAATTGAAATAATAAAAATAGGTATTACCTGATCATCAATTAAAATAATCTTCTCTCTCTCCAATTCCATCTCTGTCCATAACATTGTTATTTGAATATGATTTGATATTGTTATCTAACTATTAAATTCTATTTATAAAACTAAACTTATTTTTCTATTTTCTATTTATAATTCTATTCAAATTAAAATTAATTAAAATATAAATACAATTTGTAAGTAAATGTCAATAAAAATTTTAAATTATTTTACAATTATTTTAAAATATCTTACTAGTTTACGTTAATCTTATAATAAAATTCAAATGTGAATACAATTTGTAATTATGATTTAATTGAAGGAGCATTCTACTTTATGAGTAATAAATCTAAACTAAAACTTATCACTAATAATTAGATATGTTTAAATTAAAACATACGAAAACTTATCACACCTTCTAAACTACGATATAAACTAACATATAAATTGTTCAATTCCAATATGTTAAATTTTTAAATAAGAATATATTGAGTCATTAGGTAGTGCAAGATACGACATGCCATTACCTTAGTAATACAAAGGCGTAAGAAATTAAGTTTTGGGATTGAGGATGGAATAGAAGTTTAGGATGAAACTAGAAAGCATTGCTTTTTATTTTACTCAATAATATTAATTAGTATGGCAGTATGATACGTCATAGTCAACCACATCATGCATTAGCATGCACGCTTACAAGTTATAATATTTTTAAGCATGCACATTTTGCAACTAAAATCCTCCTCCAATTCCTCCACCAGCACCACCTCCAAAGCCACCGCCACCACCAGCACCTCCTCCACCACCAACTCCACCTCCTATACCTCCGCCTTGTCCACCTCCAAAACCACCGCCAGCACCACCTCCTATCCCTCCACCTTTTCCACCTCCAAAGCCACCACCAGCACCCCCTCCAGCGCCACCACCACCACCAACCCCACCTCCACCTCCAACACCACCTCCTATCCCTCCACCTTTTCCACCTCCAAAACCACCACCAGCACCGCCTCCAACGCCACCACCGGCACCACCACCTGCTCCTATGCCTCCACCTTTTCCACCACCAGCTCCACCTCCTATCCCTCCACCTTTTCCACCTCCAAAACCACCACCAGCACCGCCTCCAGCGCCACCACCTGCACCACCACCTGCTCCTATGCCTCCACCTTTTCCACCACCAGCTCCACCTCCTATCCCTCCACCTTTTCCACCTCCAAAACCACCACCAGCACCGCCTCCAGCACCACCACCTACTCCTATGCCTCCACCTTTTCCACCACCAGCTCCACCTCCTATCCCTCCACCTTTTCCACCTCCAAAACCACCACCAGCACCGCCTCCAGTGCCACCACCGACACCACCACCTGCTCCTATGCCTCCACCTTTTCCACCACCAGCTCCACCTCCTATCCCTCCACCTTTTCCACCTCCAAAACCACCATTAGCACCGCCTCCAGCACCACCACCAGCTCCACCTCCTATACCTCCACCAGCACCACCACCAGCTCCACCTCCTATGCCTCCACCTTTTCCACCTCCAAGGCCGCCACCACCACCTGCACCGGCTCCACCTCCAACTCCTACCCCACCACCTTTTCCACCTCCAAAGCCTCCACCTAAACCACCATCATGGCCACCACCAACCCCTCCTCCGACGCCTCCACCTAAACCACCTCCAAGGGTTTCCTTCTCAAGTTTTCTACATTCTGCTATACCTATAGCAAACACAAATATCATCACAAACACTCCAAGCCTTTTGGAAATTAATTTCCCCATCTTTCTTAAATTAAAATCAAACACTCAACTATTTTTGTCAGTGTTGTGCATGAACTTGATTCACCAATGAACCTCTTATATACAATATCCATTGTACGTTAATTTTTCTGGACACCATAAATGCACGCAGTTGATTAGTTGAAGATTTTTATTTGACTTCCACATATACAAACCTTCAATGATATGTGAAAATTAATTTGTTTAGTTAAATTATGTATATGAAGTTTTGATTGTGATTTAAAAGTATACGTAATATTTTATTTTAATTAAGTTAATATAAATTTAAAAATAAATATATTAATTTATTTTCTATTAGATAAATATAATTATTTATATATGTAATATATAAATGTAAAATTATGTTATATCAATAATGATGTTAATAATTTGTAAAATTTGAATCAAATTAAAATTATATATAAATTATACAAAATCAAATTTATATTATAGGTCAGACAAAAGTTGTTATTTAATTCGAGATCCATTCCTAATAAAAATAGCCAGAACTTTCAACTCCTTTTGAAAAAGAACCTAATCTAGGCGGTGGCATGTAATTAATGTAATCTCAGCTTCTCAACTGCTAAACTAATGCTTGCCAGTGCTGCAGCTTCACCACCGTCAGAAGTCTCTCTCCGCTGCTTCATAGTCACTGAAAACATCAAACCCAAAAGTCTTCAAGTGATTTAAATTGTAGTTTCCGATTGATGTTTACTGGTAAGCAATATTCACTGTTCAGTTACAATATGTTAATAATATGAATGATAGCTGCCATATAAACTATTTGGCATAATAGTAAAATATATTATATTTTTAAAGAGAGGACACATATTAAAATTTTGACAACGATATTATTGAAAAATAATCATAAACCTCAAATACTTACAGTAAATTAAACATAAAAACTATACATAAAAAAAGGGAAAGATTTAACACTCTACTTTTCCACTGCAGCCTTTATTTATGGCCAAGAAAACAAGTCGCCCTCCCATGTGATGTGTTTAATTTGTTGTTGAATAACGATTGTTTCAATTTCCCTCTGATAATGACTAATAGAACGAAAGTCTGGTGCCCTTTTATTGTAAATTTATTTTTATTTTATTAAATAATATATATTATTTCATATAAAATAGGATTATTTAAATTGTTGACCATAATGAGGGATTTACCAAAAAAAGCCAATTTTTTTATAAAATTACCGAAATAGGCCGGTTTTTTAATTATTTACCGGACTGGGCCATTTCCCTTAAAATCGCGCCACGTCGGAGCGATGTCGGGGGCAGAGAGAAAGGTCGCGTCCGTCGGTAGCGACCTGCCGGCGTGGAAGGAAATCGCTCCCTTGAGGGCGCGATTTCCTTCCACGTCGGCAGGTCGCGCTTAACGTGACGCGACCTCTATCACTTAGCGCAGATATCGGAACGCAATTTTGACCCTAATTTTTACGTCTGGGTTTTATGGCTTTTAGGGTTTAGGGTGCAGGCTTTTTAGGAGTTAGGGGTCCAGGAAATTTTTTTTTCCAGTTGACGTTTCTGGTTAAATAGTGGGAAATCGCTTCTACTAGGATGCTATTTAAGAAGAAATTGTGAAATAGTGGCCTCGTGGACGTGATTTCGCTACAGTGGTCATGTGAGAAATAATTTTTTTGACGTTTTCTGAGGAAATAGTATAAAATCGCCGATACCGAGGATGCTATATGAGAAGAAATTGTGAAATCGCTACTCGTGGATGCGATTTCGCTTCTGATTGGTCATGTAGGAAATAATTTTTTTGACGTTTCGAGCAAATAGTGTCAAATCGCGCCCTCGTGGGCGCGATTTCGCTCTGATAGTAAGTTTGAATGAGGCTATAAATTAGGCGAGAATTTTCTTAGAATGCATAACTCGAGCGAAACATTTTAGGTTAGGGTTAGGGAATTTAGAGTTTCAAAATGAGTGAACGATTAGTCTTTGTTATTTACTACGATGGTGAGGTTTGCCACACCGAGAATGGTGTTGTTTTTTGTCGAGAATACGGTGCGATTGTCATTTAGCCAAAACATAGATTTGACAGAACTCCGTAAAAGAATTAGGCGTAAAATCTTCAGAACCACGCCAATGAAAGTTCAGTCAATGATGTATCGATTTTGTTCTTCTGTTGATCCGGTGACATATGACTCGTTCGACATAAAAGGTGCTCGTAGCTTGGAGGCAATGGTGCAGACTCATCTTGCTAGCGGAGCAACTTATATTGAGTTATATGTACAATTTACGTCACCAAATGATGTACTTCCGTCCGGTGTTCGAGATGTATACACGACCCCTGGCTGACACTCGGTTAGCGTGTTACAAAATATGGAACAGCCCATGTTCGGTAGCAGTGTCGAATGCACATCCCCCCCAAGACACTCTGTCGGTGGATGGGACATGTATGTCGGTGGCTCGACGGTTGACGCTGGAAATACGAGCTAGAGAACCGCATCAAGTTCTACTGGATGGCAATCTACATCCAATTGGGGGCGTTATCAAATGCCCAGAAGAAGGGCTGACGTACTACCTACGACATCAACCGATGAGGGGACGTCGTACGCTGCAGATGATTGTGGGTTAGAAGGTGAGTCCGATGTGGATCCACCTCGAGAGCCCGGGCCAGATGGTGCAGAGGTGGGATTATTTTCTGAACCGGAGCCTATTCCAATAGAAGGTGAAGATGGTGATATGAGTGCAGATGATGAAGAAAATCCACGATTCAGAGCATATTCACCTCCAGTCCACATGCATAATGTCGATCTATCAGCAGATGATGTGTTAGAGTTTCCAGATCTACCACACCGGGTGCGCGATCGTACAAGTTCGGGAGTAGATGTTGGTGAACTTGAAGTTTGTAATCAGTTTACCAATAAGGATAGTTTTATTGGTGCTTTGAAACAACATAGCATCAAAAACGGCGTTAATTACCACGTCGTTAAATCAAAATCTGATAAGTTTGAGGCGAAGTGTGCGGTGCAAGACGGCACATGTTCATGGAAAATCGTCGCCTCGTTAAGGAAGAGGACAGGGTTGTGGGAGATCAAAAAGTACAAAGGTCCACATACATGTGCTGCAGTCTGATGATTGAATGTGTATGAATAATTTTTTATTTTCCAATGTTGCATTACTTAATGTACTCCTCCCTATGCGGTGTTTGAAGATCATCCAAAATAGATTCACTATGTTGGCTAGCTTGATATCGCCCACGATAAAAGCGAGATCCTCGGACTTGATCTGCGGTGATAATTGCCAATATCCGTAGCCAAATGGGGTACACGCCCTATTACCGCAAGGCTTGGATAGCTAAGAAAAAGGCATTGGAGAAGATGCATAGTGGGTGGGACGCCTATTATAATGAAATATGGCAATGGTGTCAGGTGCTAGAGAGATACGTCCCAGGTGCCATCACAGACCTTCAAACGGAACATGCGTACTACAACGGCCGATTGCTACGTGGATGCCAAGTGTTCAAACGCCTATTTTGGACCTTTAAGCAATGTCGAGACGCATTTCTGTACTGCAAGCCGTTGGTACAAATTGACGGTACCTTCATGTTCGGTAGGTACACTCATCGATTCTTCGATTACAATGTACGGGATGGCGGTGGGAGAATTCTTCCAATTGCATATGCAATAACACCGGGGGAGTCGTCTGATGACTGGGATTTCTTTCTCTCTAGGTTAAGGAGGCATGTGTGCCTCCAACCTGATATCTGTGTTATTTCAGATCGGGGCGCCGGTATACTAGCTGCATTTGATCGAGAGGGAAGCTTGTGGCAGCGTACACACCATAGATATTGCCTGAGACACATTGCTTCGAACTACTACAGGCAATATCCATCTAAGACGGAACGTCGACAAGTGACCAACATGGGTATTTACTGTATAAATGTATTATTTCGTTTGTCAAATTGAATTAGTTTTATTCGTAGAAGGGGTATAAAATATTCGCTATGTTCTTATATTGGTAGGGTATGAAATGAATAAAGATCGTTTCCACGAGATGTTGGCAATCTTGCAATCCCAAAACAGAGAAGGGGCGGACTACCTTTGCAACATACGTTTCGAACAGTGGGCACAAGCATACGACGGAGGCCTACGATATGGCCATATAATGTCGAACCTGGCAGAATGCATAAATTCTGTTCTTAAAGGAACGCGCCATCTACCGATAACAGCGGTTGTGCGAGAGACATATTTCCGTTTGGCGGCGCTATTTCCAAAGCGAGCAGCTTCTTATGCAGGCCAGATGCAGGGTGGGCATGTATGGTGCATTTAGGTAGTTCAAGAAATTAACAAGGCGAAGGCGAGGGCAAATATCATGCACGTTGTGTGTCACAATCGAGACAATTTATGGTTTCGCGTGACGGAGTTCGACAGACCGCACCAAGGCGTTGTTGGTGGCCAATATCGTGTACACTTGCGAAACAAGACCTGTGACTGTGGGAAGTTCGATGCACTTCGTTATTCATGCGCTCATGTTATTGCAGCCTGTCAGAATCTCCGTCTGGATCCGCTGAGTTATGTGGACGAAGTGTACAAATTAGAAAACATGTACAACGTATGGAGACACGTTGTCCCACCGGTCCCAGATGAACGTAAGTGGCGCCGTATCTCTTGCTCCTTTTAAGTCATTACGGATAGAGAATTGCGTCATGGTCAAGGGTCGACCTTTCTCCACTAGAATACGGAACAATATGGATATCCGAGAAACAGCTAGTCAACAAAAATTGTGCGAATGGTGTAGGAACCCAGGCCATACAAGTCGATCATGCCCTAATCGCAATAGTTGAATGTAATTATAGAAGAAATTACCTTTTATTCAATTATGTATTGATAATTGTATTAAATTTTGGTTAAATTATCAAATTACTACAATTTCTTAAATGTTAGTACCAGTCAAAACATTTTACGAAATCCAACATTATGTAAAACTTCTAATTCATTACATCAAATGATTAATTTTAATACGGTAATCAATGTCTATGACCGGGGGATTCAGTTCCACATGGCGGCCGTCGACGGTTACGCGCTGGATTCCTCCTTTCTCTAGCTTCTAGCGGCGGTTGTTGTTCTTCCGGTGGGGATTCTAGTTCTTCCGGTTCGGCATCTGGTTGTCGGACTTGGGACGATGATCCACCTTCAAAGAATAGTGTATGTGGAGGTGTTTGCATCATGAACAAGGATTTGAGTTTGAAAGCCATGCGTTCTTGGCGATTGGTAAAAGGAGAGCTCCCGACGGCCCCCTTGTGACCCTCCTACGCCGATGACCTAGTTATCGGTGGTCCGCTTCAACATTCAGAAATGGAGCTGATCCGCATTTGGCTCCAACTCGCCATAGGATTCGAAAAGGATACATGTACGGGTTAGGGTACATATAAGGGCTAGGAAACATACCGCATCATAGGGAAAGGTGAATGCGTGGGTATCATCTGTTGAATTGTCGCGCCAGTGACCGCATTGGTGCTCTCGTTGGGGACGGTGATTGCATGGTCGCGATGATGAACCGGGTGAATGTCTGGGCCTCGTTGAGGGCCCTCGTAGTTTTGTCCCCTTGGATTTTGAGGCTCGCGCTTTCCTTCCGACACGTATTTGCCGCCGCCTCTCCTTCGGCGTAAGTAAATACGGCTTCCCATGGGCCCTAAACCATGGCATGTATTCTGGAACGCACGCTAACTCAGGAACGATGATTGGTTCTCGAGTAGGTAGATATTCATTCCGATTTTCCCACATTTCTGTGTACACTGACCAGTACAATGGCCAATCCGTACCTAATAGCCGAAGGTCGATTTTGTGGTGCTCGTCAAACTCCTCAGGGTCCGCAGGGATCGGTTGTCTACATCCAAACTGTCGTAGGACTCTGTCTGTCTGGTGGGGCTCCACGGTTGCATAGTTGATCAACACCACTTTCACGTGCCAAGCGTTCGGATTTTGTAAAAACTCTTCCGGGATTATTGCCCGGACTGCCGGATCCTCGTATGGTGTCCATTGAAACTACATGAACATGATAGAAATATTACATATATACATAATACTAAATACTAAATATCTATCTACTAGCGAATGTATGGAAATATCTATTTGCAATAATACTTACTTCTGCTTCCGAGCGTTGCTCCAATAGAAGCCGTATATCTTCAAGTTCAGTCGGTATTCCACGATAACTTGCCGGATGGTTCCACCTAATTAAATAAATTTTTAGCATTCTTTTATTCTTACAAAATCTACATATCAATTTCAAAATGTAATATAAAATTTACCTCGTTACGAGTGGGAATGTATATGGGTGGTTCACTCGAGGACGTAGAAATGGAAAGCGAAACCGTTCCCATGATTGCAGTAGTGACAGGCAACCTCCAATTTTTGCTCTCCTCGGTTTGGTCGCCCCGCACATCTCCCGATATAATGTTGCCAAGACGGCAGACCCCCAACTAAATTCACCGGCTGCTCTAAAATCAACGAGTTTTAGCAGCCACCTTAGATGTACACGGCTCCGTGATGTGTCGGCCATGAGATAGCCTCCAATTATTTGAAGAATGTATGATCGAGCATATCGGATTCTTTCAATCTCGGTTGAATTTTCATTCAGACCGGGGAAGGTGGCATGTAACCAGCCCATCTCCACCTTACCTCCATCCATTTTATCCGGAACGGCGCCCAAAAGCTCGTAGCACACCGCCTCCCAATTGCTAGAGTGGGCGGATCTTGGCCACCGGGTGCCCATCCACCGCAATCCCAAATGCAGATGGACATCTTCTAGAGTGATAGTGCACTCTCCACATGGAAGATGAAATGTGTGCGTCTCAGGTCTCCACCTCTCGATCAACGCACTGATCAGTTTCGGCTCCAACTTGCATCCCCGGCCTACCGTCGCCACGTGCCAAAATCCCGCTTCCATGAGTAGTTCTCTACTAACGGTGATGGAGCATGCATATTCAAATATTGCATTCCAATACCCGATCTTCACCTTTTATAACAAAAATATATTAATAAATATCTAAAAATACATAAATAAAAATATCTTAAAAAAATTTAAAATTTAAATTTAATACTTACCATGTTCATTTGCTCCACCGATATGTGATTCCTATCAAGACGAATCAATGATCCGGCCATTGTTGAAAATATTAAAATTTTAAAATTATTTAAAAAATAAAAAATTTAAAATTTTCTTAAAAAATGAAATTTAATGGAAAAGAAATTTAATATGGATTTGGAGATTTTTGAAGGAAATTGAGAGGATTTTGGAAGGAATTTGAGAGTTTGAGAGAATTTTGGAAGGAAATTGATAGAAATTTTGAAGGAATTGAGAGAAATTTTGAAAGGAATTGAGAGAATTTTGAAAGAAATTGATATTGAATTTGTTTGTGAAAATAAAAGGGTGGGGGTTTATATAGTAAAAAAATTTGACCGTTGGGGGCAGCGGTCAATTTTTTGACCGTTGAACCTTTTTCACGCAGCGTCCACATCGCATCACGTCGGTAGCGACCTGGCGGCGTGGAAGGAAATAGCGCCTCAAGGGAGCGATTTCCTTCCACGTCGCCAGTCGCACGACGTGACGCTGACCTTTCTCTCGCCTGATCCCGACATGGCTCCGACGTGGCGCGATTTTAGGGAAATGGCCCAGTCCGGTAAATAATTAAAAAACCGGCCTATTTCGTAATTTTATAAAAAAATTGGCTTTTTTTGGTAAATCCCTCGAGCATAATTAAAATTTATTAACTATTTTGAAATTTAAGCAATGAAAACTTCAAATTCTAATCAAACTCAGAAGGAAAATGGTAATAAATTTCAAATATTTATTTTAATGATTTTTAGTTACTAATAAAATGAAATTACCTAAATGTTGATGCATCTATATGTGATAGTGATAAATTTAGATTTATATTATTGAAGTATTATTACTTATAATTGAATAATTTAAATCAAAGTGAAAAAATAAATATTTTTTTTGCCAAAATAGTGAAATGTAATCTAATATAGACTATAAGCATAATTTCAGCTTTAATAAAATATTTTCTAATATTTAAAATTTAATAATAAAATTAAAATATATGTTTAATTTTAATGTAGTGGTACAATAAATAATAAATGATATTTCTATCAATTCAAAAGTTTTTTCAAATTAACATATTACTAATTTTTAGTAGTTAAGTATTGCACATTATTTTACAAATTCAATTATTTTATTAACTTATTAAATGATATATTTTAAAAATAAAAGAACCCGATATCGTATTTAAATTAATTGTACAATACTAAATATATTATTTGCACAAGGTTTAAAAGATAGACTTATTATAGATACATACTTTTTACTATTTAATCTTAGAAAATTTAATGTAAATAAATTAGTTAGATCCAAATATAATGTTTTTAAGAGACTCACTAAATTAAGTATAATTGCATTAAATTTTCAAAAAAAAAGTGTTTAGTTAAAAATTGGATTTTCAGTTATCACATATTAGTAATATAATATTTATTAAAAATAAATTTTTCTTGGGATTTGCAGCAGTAGGAGGCTTAGTGCGAGATCAAAATGGTAGATGAATCATTGAGTTTAGCCTATACTTGAGAAACTGTATTGTGATGGAGGCTGAATCTTGGATGGGTTAAAGCTTATCTTAGATAAAAGATTTGAGAGTATCTTAATTCAAACAAATAGTCTCGAGGCTGCTACTGCCATTCAGGAATGTGCCTTTAGAATCTCGAACTCAACTCTCCTTAGAAGAATTCATCAGATCCTGACAAAGGTAAAGTAGTGGAAGATCCAACATATCCCCCAAGTGGATAAAACAGTTGCAGATAGTATTGTCAAGATGATTCGTGATAGAAAAATAAGTTTAAGATTATTTGAGGATCCTCCTTTGAGGGTCTAGTTTTATGAGATTGTATCTTTTTTTTTCATCAATTTTTTTCTTTAGAATTAAATATTTAATAAGTTACAAAATTCGAAGCTTAATTTGTTTGACTCGTACATTTATTTTTAGAGATAACTTAACATTTGAAACTCTTCCTTGTAAAATAATATATATATATATATATATATATGAGTTAGTATTTAATACACTAACAAGATAATTTTTTATTCTACAAATAATTTTAAAAATTATCATTTATTTATTTTAATATTTTACTATACTCCTATATGACTAATGTCAACCTTCTAGCCTTATTTGTAGAATATAAAACTCCACTTGATTGTATATTAAATATTTTCTCTATAGGGTTAGTATTTGACTAATAATATACTTTTTTATTCCACAAGTAACCTTAAAAAATTTGTCACATCCTTTTCTTTTAGTATTTATTTTTAAATATTTTACTATACCTTTATAGGATACTTGTCAATCCCTTGACTTATTTGTTAGTAGTGTACCAAATATTAGTATGAGAACTATGACTCATCATTATTATATTTATAATTAGGGTTAGATTTGGTACCCTAATAGTGTACTTTTTTTAATTCTACAAGGTGGCTTAATATTTATTTTAAAATATTTTATTATTAATTATAGAACACTTGCCATCACCCGACATTACTAGTGAAATCTAAAAACTCACTAACAATATACCAAATATTTTCCTTTACAATTAGTTGTTTTATTTATTTCTAAATTATATAATTTATTATTATGTGATTTTTACACATTATTATTTATAATTAATTATCTTAATTGGTTAATAAATTTTAGATGAATCTTATATATCATAAAAATCGATTAAGTTAGTATATTTGCATCTATCATTATTAAATGCTGGATTTTATTTAAAATTTGATAAGTTAATTATTTTAATATATATAATATCTTTCCATTAATAGCATTTTTACTTTTTATAATTAAAGATAAAATTGTTTTAATATAAAGTGATTCAAAAGCACATAAAAATATTTTATTTTATTGAATATTGTTAATCTTAATTATATATTTTAAATATTTTTATTATTACATTGGGTTTTAAAATATATACTATGATAATAAACTAGTCATCGAAAAAATATGCAAGATGATAAATTTAGCTTTTAGCATTTATATATATATATATATATATATATATATTAATTTGGTTTTATTCTTTTTTTAAACTAAATTTGGTCC
This sequence comes from Gossypium raimondii, assembly GCF_025698545.1. NCBI lineage: Eukaryota > Viridiplantae > Streptophyta > Magnoliopsida > Malvales > Malvaceae > Gossypium > Gossypium raimondii. The sequence continues at coordinate 48,131,906 of NC_068574.1, read as the reverse complement.
TTAAACTTTTAAAAATAGTCAAATTGTTTTTCTTTAATGAAAATATTGACTAAAATGATAAGTTTTAGTGGCCTACATGGCAATTCAAGTGTACTTCATGTTAATATTCTTTTGAATTTTTATATATATTTTATAATTTTTAAATTATTTGTTGATGTGACATATAAGACAAATAGTGTCTTATTAGTATGAAGACACGTGATCGCCACACTAATTACCATGCCAACATCATTAAAAAATTAATATCTTAGTCAATATTTTCATTAAAAAAAGAGATTTGACTCTTTTAAAAATTAATGGTCAAATTTAGCTCAAAAAAGTAAGAAATAAATTAACAAAAAAATGTAAACGAAGAGGGTTAAATTTGTCCTTATATCAAAAAAAAATATTAAATGCATTTAATTTGTGGCAACTTACTAATGAGTGTGAAATTTTGATCAATATAATCTGGGTAAACTACTTCGAAGATCACATTAAAATAGTATCGTTCCTATTTTGGTTATTTTAAAATTTCTTTTGTCAATTTTGTCATAGCCGTTAGAAAAATTGACCAAAATGGCTAGTCAACTGTTAAACCCTTAAAGGATTCCTGACTAGACTTGCAAGGAAAAGGAAAAATTATTCTTTTAGTCTCTTTAAAATTACAAAAAAATTAAGTTAATTCCTTAAATCCCAACAAAAACTCATATTAAATAATATAAAAAATGTTAGATTCGGCCTTCGATATGCTTCCGCTGTCGTCTTCCTCCACTATCTCCTCTGGTTCCTCTTCTGATCTCAACACTGAGGTAAATGTCTTAATTACCCATGTTTTCTCATTTTTTTTTTATTTTTCAACTAAATAGTTTAGTTGCACCATTTTTTCAAATGCACCGTGATTTATGAAAAGATGATAACTCTTCACACAGAAACTATATTTTTTGAGGTTTTTTTTAAAAAATGCAAAACCTTCTGTTAACCTAAACACTGAAAAACACAAAAATTGTATTCCAGTTAGATAAAATCAAATAATAATAATTTGCACAACTTTCTGTTAACCCAAGCATTGAAACCATGACAAATTTTTCTTGTTCTGGTGAAAGATGAAGAAGCGAGGATGGTGGCGACATCAAAAAGGGCGGAGTTACGGTAGATCAATGTCTTTTCTTTTGCCTAAGCATAAAAAATTAAAAGTTCGTTGGTATAGTAATGGTGTTAACTAAAATTTTTTAATTCTTAAAGGGACTAAAATAACATTTTTTTTTTCTGTTTTTTGCAAGTCCAGTCAACAATCCGTTAATTTTAAAGGTTTAATGGTTTAATAAACAATTTGGTCAATTTTTATAACAACAATGATTAAATTGACAATTTTTTTTGAAGTAACCAAAAATAAAAATGATGTTATTTTAGAGTAATGTATGATGTGGTTACCTTATAATCTAAGGGAAGCCCCAACTTTTATTCCATGGGCTCAAGAAACCCATTAGAGTATTACAATTCTTTTAGAGGATTTTACCGGTGGAAATAAAAATTGAATGAGCACATTGAGAGATACAAACACCTTCACTCTTGCTTTATATTATTATTAGCTTTAACAGAAAAATCGTTTCTAAACAATTTGACGGGGTTTTGTTTTTTCAATAATACGAAAAAAAATTATTTACTTAAGTAATATGAATTTTTTTTTATTTACATGAATAATATGGGACGGTATCTTGACACCCTAAATCTCTAATTGCCATGGTGATTTGGGGGGTAAAAACGATGTTATTATGGCAATTTCGAGCGTTGTGAAATTTTTTATTCAGTTAAATTACTTTTTTTTTAAATTAGCAAATCCCATTTTCACTTTTCATATTTTTAAAAATAATTTAATTGAATAAAAAAATTTACAACTCTTCACGTAAATAAAAAAAAGTTTTGACTTTTAAAATACAACAAACATGAAATTTGAAACATGTGACAAAAAAATTTAAATAAATTAATTTTTTTGTCTTCATCTTATCCTCTCCCCAATCATTTGTGATTATTGCCTTGATGGATGGCCAGTAGTGCTTAGCTTTGATTTAATATATAACCAAAATCTGTAGATTGTATAACCTATGCAGAGGGATGCTTGTCTAACTTGTTGGCCTACAATTTGTGATTAAATGATAAACGATTTTCATGATTCATTTATTATTATATTTCTATTAATTGTTATCAGGTTGGTAAATTTCTAAGTGGGTCTCTTTGTGTCAATGAATGTGGGTCATGTGTCATAAGTCGCAGATCAAAAGCATGTGTCGAATGCGCACAGAGCATCCCATCGAGGTAAATTGATTAAATAAAGCTCATTTGACCCACTTGAACTGACCCAATTCTTGGAACATGTGGAGAAACCCATCTACTTGAAGCCTTAGTGGCCAAGTGGAGTACTTAAGGAAATTTAGGGCTACCATGGTAAATAGGAAAACTAATCTTAAAAGATATGTAATCTGGTAAGATTAGATTTTGTAATCTTAAAGGATTGAGTCAATCCCTTAAGAATCTCAATTGTAAATAGGCTCTAATCTTGACCATCGATGTAACTCAATCTATACTGTTGGTTTTAGGGGAGCTCAACTATAAATAGGGGGCATTCCCCCTTATTTGTAATCACTCAGTTGTAATCCTTCATAGTAATTGAATACTATTGAAAGCATTTACTCAAACACTTGATGTGCTTTTTCTTTCTAATAGAATATATTATTCTTTCGTTGCTATTTCATTTTGAGTTGTTTTCGCTTTATTTTTGGTGCATTGGAGAATTTCTATTGAGAATACTTACTTTGTGAGATTTAGGTTGACTTAGGCGGACTTGAACCCAAAAAAATCACCTAAAGTCGCACGGATTGTAAGACTAAAGTTATAGCCCCGTGACAGTTGGTATTAGAGCTAAGGTTCAAATGTGCCGATCAAGATGAAAAGAGGAGTAAACGATCAGATTGAGCCAATGGAGACCCGTGTGAGGGCTAGGAAAGCTAGCCAATCGAGGAAATATTGTCAGCTTTGGAAGAACAAGTGGTCAATATCGATGAGTCCATGGGGGATATGAAGGAGACACTTGAGGTAGTCGAGGGACGCACTACATAGTTGGAATCGACAGAAGAGCAACTTAGGGAAATCGTGTTGGAGCCTCTTGGCTCCAATGAGGAAGAGGTATGATGGCTGCTCAATTCCACTGTGGATAAGCTGACAATAAAGGACAATGCTCTCGAGGCCATGATGATGGCTTTGAAGGAGGAAACTAAGACCACAACGAGGGCTTTGAACACAAGAATTGAGGAGCCCGAGGGAGAATCTAACACCCCAAACTCGACCTAGACGTTACAGTCGAATTATGAAAGTTACATTGTTCGTGAAAAAAAATACTAATGCTTAATCTTGATGAAAACTAGCATTCGGTGAAGAGATAACCGATTTGAATAACTCTTCGAGAAATGTAATAATTTCTGAAAACATATGAATACTTTGCAGAAAACCATGTTTAATAGTTTTACTAAAAACAAACCCAATTTACTTAAATCATTTGCGAGATAAAACACTTTAGTGATTTTCAACAAAATTTGGTAGCGAACTCATTTTAGTAATTTAGTCTTCATTACCTTTAGTTTATAGTTAGTCGTCTTGTTTAAAAATATCGGTTAACACCAAAACTTTAGCAAAACAATTACCAACAGAAATTCTAATGTTCCAAAAAACATTAAAATGTCCAAAATCCATAAAAGTCCATGAAAAGGAAGTTCGTAACATACAAAACCAAAGATGTGTGGAACCTGAGCTCCAGCGTCACTGTCCAATCTTAAGTCTAAGAATAACCTATAATGTAGAAAACAGAGATGTGAGCTTTAAGCCCAATGTGTGGTCTGGCCTAGAAATTTTAGTATAAACATATATATCAGAACATGTCATAGCATAACAGAATTCATATCAGAGGATATCTTTTAATAATTCATATCGTATCAGATTTCATATCAGATCATATCTTACATATCGAGTCATATCATTTTAAATCATAGCATATCATATCAAATCCTACCCCCATTCGCTCCACACCATTTCTGATCAGCCAATCAAACCAAATAGGACTACAAGAGTCCATCCATCCAATCACACCAATATGTGGCGGTGTGCCACTCATAAACATGTAGAAGAGTTGCCAAACAGAAATTTACGGTTTAACCACCATAATTGCAGTAAAAATTGCCTTATAACACTTCCTCCATCATATCGTAACCCATCCCAAAACATAAGCATACTCATAAATATAATTATAATATCAACGTATACACATCATAAATCATATGGCATGCAAACACATATATTTTCCTATGAATCATAATGTAACATGTTTATTTAGCATACCTCCTAAGCTTACCCATGTATGTTTACGCAATAAAACTTATGTTTTTTTCGACCTTATATGATGCCTATAAACCCAATTTTTCAGTCCCTTAAACAACCCTTAATAGGGCCTTAAAATTGGCCGAAGAGGCCCACACAATCGTATGGCCCACATGGTCCAAAAAGCTAGCCCGTGTAGTCCACACGGCCTACCCAAATGGGCTGTAAGATTTTACACGGTCGTGTGCTCCACACGGGATGGAAAACTAAACATGGTCATGTGCTCCACATGGTCTGGCACATGACCGTCTGACGCACACGATCTACCACATGGCTTGACACACGATAGTGTGGCACTGGGCAGTTTCAAAAATAGCCCTTGTTTTACATTTTTTTTCAAGTTTCAAGCGATAAATCGGGTTAGCTTCACACACTTGGTTGTTGATTTGATTAATCGTTCAGTTGAAACTCACCAGGGCCTACAATTGTTCATCAAATCGTACTAATTAACCGAAAAAAATTCATCAAAAATCGTATCCCCAAACCAATATTTCAGATTCCAAAAAAAATTTTGAGTACCTACCCCTCCGAAACCACATCCAAAATCGAACCTACTCTATTGGAAGATCTTGATTTGTGCACCCTTCGCCTAACAAAAGCACAAGAGCATTTATCTCAATTAAGAAGAAAAACCAACACTGAAATAATCTCTACCTTAAATGAAGAACAATTAAGAATCTTAATATTAGAAAATTGATTCGACAACACTTACAATTTGCTTAGATTATGCCCCAACAATCGAACTCCACCCAACCACTAAAATGTACATTGATAACAAAACAAGAATCAAGGCAACAGAGAGAAAGATGAACAAAAAAGAAAAACAAAAAGAAAGGAAAAAAAATAAGTAGCCAAAAAGGGAGGAAGAAACGTGACAATGGGAAAGAGAGAATGGGAGTAAGAAAGGCACGTGAAACTTGTAACACCTTATATCCGACTGGTCGCCAAGCCCAGATACGTGATGCCACACCACCATCTCATCTCATGTACATCGAATAGGTAGCTAGATTCAAGCAAATCGATCATATTTTGTTAACACGTATAAGTTTTAAGTCGTCCAAATAGTTAATTAACAGTGTTACATGCAAATCATTCGTTAATCGGTCATACATACAGTCAGAATCATACATAAGCGCTAATTGGAAAAATTTCAGAAAAATGTCTATAGGTATTGATACTGACATTAAGGTATCGATATTTTCTTTAAGTGGTATCGATACCACTTAGAAAAATGATACCAAAAGAGCATACTGTTTCTCGGCCAAAAATCCCAATTGTCGAAAATTATCGGTACCTATCGTGGAATATCAATACTTTGACCTTGAGTATTGATACTTGAGAAAAGATATCGATAACAAATCTCTATTCTGATTCCCTGCATGTTTTAAAACACAGAGGTACCGATTTTAAAACCCAAATATTGATACATTTGCTCCTGGACATCAAAATGCAGCATACATATGCAATGAACTCATTCCAAATCAGATTCTAAGTATCAAGCATCACTTACTCTGATAATTAATCATCCAACGACTAAATTTAACAATTCAAATCGTCTAAACAAGTCCAAGCAAGATACATCAAGCCATCATTAAAGTTCATAAACATAAGCAAACCTATAAACTCACAAACTACCAAAAATGAATTAACAAAGTCAGTAAATAGTCCAAACATATCATGGCACTAAACAAGTTTACCACATTGCCTTATTTCCCAACATGAAATAGCTGAAAAAACACCTGTGATAATATACAAATTGTAACGCCCCTAAATTCAAGTCTTTAATTTTTGCACGATTTGTCACAAATTGCTTGTTTGCTTCAGTGATTAAGTAATTTGGGTGTGTTTGGGAGTGTTTAAGGAGCCTGGGTTCAAGTCTTGGCCTTGGCAGAAGTTTTAGTTTTTCCCTTAAATGAATTTGGACACTGGCACATAGGCTTTATAAATTTTAGTGCTTGTTATATGACAAAAAGAGCCTAATAGTCTAGTGGTAGGTGGCGTGTGAAATACTCTTAAGGTTCGAGGTTCGAGTCCTGTGTTGCACTGTGGAGTGTTTATTTTTATCACCTGTGCAGTGAGGTGGTAGAGTTTGACTGAAATGCCGTGGATTTTGAATGGAAGAGTGAGTATGGAGAGAATAGTGGGATTGTGATTGGGTGGAGGAAATCAAGGAGGGATAAGGGGAGGATTTTTAGGAGAAAATCAAGGAATTTAAGAAGGTGGGAGTATGTGCCGTTTGGGGTAGTTCAACCCTTGAGATTTCGGCTAGGGGGTAAAAGTTTGTCTTTTTTGGCATTTGGAAGAACTTCTTGGGGTAGCATTTGTCGAATTTAGTCTTTAGGTACTAAAGATTTTTGATTTTGAGGTCAGTTTCGTGTTCTCCTAATAGCTTTTGGTGTCGGTTTTTGCTAAGTCTTGGGAAGTACCTTTCGGGTTGCTTACTTTTTTTTTGCTACTCTATTCTTCTCTCTTCCCCTCTCCTCTTGTGCCAAATCCTCTCATCTCTCTTTTTCTTTTCCCTTCTCTACTCATCTCTTCTCTTTTTCTCCTCTTCATTCTAGTGCTACAAGTGTTGTCGACTACCGGTAAGTGTTATACTTTTTACTCTGTTCATTTCTTTCTCTTTTCCTAAAATAAAATACCTTACTTCGTAATCTTTGATTACCGACTGCTGATGTTTTTCTCTCGATGTGCTACTTGTTGCGGTTTTAGAGTTTTCCTCGAGGAGTGGTGCAGTGTAAACGTTGTTAGTCGTCGAAACCACTCTCTCATCCCTCGATCAAGATAAGTAGGCTAGTCTTCTTTTAAGTGAAGGCTGAATGACCCTATGGTTCTATATGATCATGTGTGGATTTCAATTACATGATTAAACAATACTGTTTAATGAAGTTGTTGTATTGCAGATATCCGTCAAAAAGTTTGAAGTCAATCTTCACCGGTTGTAAAAGTGGGCTAAGCCATTTTTGTTAGTCGAGGCAACTATTAGTTTAATGTTGGTTAAGGATGTAAAAGAATGAGATTAGCCCTATTGTTTAGTGACTAATGGGAAATGTGTTTGAATGTAGATTTTGGGTGTTCGTCGATCTAGGTGCGTCTTCACAATTAGGTGTGTAATCACCCACTACAACCGTAGATCGGCGAAAAGCTGAAAAGCCGTAAACAAGGTGTTTGAGACCACACGGGTGTGCGATCGCTCGAGTGGCAAGCCCAACTTGCGATTGATGGGCAAATAACCGAAATACCCTCGAAGGGTAAAATGACCGAAATACGCCCAAAGGGTAAAATGACCGAAATACCCCGAAGGGTAAAATGACTAAAATACCCTTGAAGGGTAAAATGACCAAAATGCCCTCGAAAGGTAAAATGACCAAAATACCCTCAAAGGATAAAATGACCCCCCGAAGGGTAAAATGATCGAAATACCCTCGAAGGGTAAAATAACCAAAATACCCTCGAAGGGTAAAATGACAGAAATACCCTAGAAGGATAAAATGACAGAAATACCCTCGAAGGATAAAATGACCGAAATACTCTCGAAGGGTAAAATGATCGAAATACCCCCGAACGGTAAAATAACCGAAATACCTTCGAAAGGTAAAATGATCGAAATACCCCCAAAATGTAAAATGACTAAAATACCCTTGAAGGGTAAAATGATCGAAATACCCTCCTAGGGTAAAATGACTGTTATAACCCTAGGAGTTGAAATGTGTGTATAACCGACTTGCTCTGTTATATATATATGACTACTACTGAGTATGACATACTATATACACGTATGATTTATGACATGACATACTGCATGGGGTTGTGATTCTAATATAGGGGAAGCATACTGTACTGGTGGCTTTGCCACATATATTGTTACTGGCAGCTTTGCTGCAATTCTATTATTGACAGTTCTACTGCGATATTAGTGTGTTGGCTGGGTGGGTCGATTTTATCCCCACATAGTGTGTTGGTGGTACGGAGTGGTGTGTTGGTTGGATTGGGTTGGGTTGCATTAATGCACTGTACTGTTTCTGTATTGGGCTAAGGCCCACACTGTTATTGAAATGGGCTAAGGCCCACATTACATTATTCTCGCTAAGGATCGTGCCCAGATCACACTTGCATGTCGTATATTGATTGACTGATAAGAGATTACACACTGAGTTTCGTAAACTCACCCTCTCCTTTAACTGTGCAGGTAATCCTCAGCCATAGGCGATTCAGTGCTGCGAGGGACTCGGAGAAAGTCACACAATCACTGCTTTTCATATTTGCTTTTATTTTAATTTAAATATAAGTTGGGTTTTATTTTTGTAGTAAGGCCTTTAAGTTGGTTTCAATTTTTAATTGGGCTTTTACTTCTATATTTTATATTGTTGTTTAGGAGAAAATGAATTTTAAAATAATTATCGTTTTCAAATACATGAGTTTTAAACTATAGAATTGAAAAAACTTTTACAATTTTAAACTAATTGATTAAATAAATATCAAATAATAAGATAGATGTTTCGACTAATTGATTTGCTAACTAATAATAAAAGGGGATTTATTTTCAACTTACAAAAAGAAAAGAAAATTTTTCTACCAACGAGTTTAAATTTTCGAGTGACACATTGATGTGACACATTAGATCCAACCATAACATTTAGGCCGAGTTTAGGGTGTTACATTTAGTGGTATCAGAGCCTAGTTGCAAAAACTCGATTTTGGAATGGGTTTGAAAATATCTAAAATTTTTTGAAAAACTGTTTTAAATTATTTTTGAAGGTTACAAGTGTGGCACACCGAGTCTCTAACGCCGAAACTGTAAGTTTCTATATATTGTAGATTGTTAAATTGAAATATATTGAAATATTACTAGAGATAGTAGGACTATACTGAAACTCTTAAATTAGGGAAAACTGAGACTGTAGGAAAACAGAAACTGTAGGTAGACTCTGGAATTACGAAAACAAACTCTGATTATTACTTCTCATAAAACATCTGTTAATAATTACTAGAACTACTAACTAGTGCATAAAACTTAGTAAACAGATTATACATTATTCAATATGAGCACTAGAGGACCTCGCGGAAGGGGTAGTCGAGGCCATGGTAGAGGCCGAGGGAGTGCTAGGGCTGGGTCTTCGACATCGGGCCACATGCCTAATGTTGGGGCTAGGGAAGCACCAGCTTCACCGCGACTAAGACAGGATCATTTGATTGAGTGGCTGGAGATGATGCACTATCCCAAGCTATGCTCCGTATTTTAGAAATGGTCGCAGGGACCAGTTTAGGTGCTGTGGGCCGTAGGTTAGTTTCAAAATGACTACGGTCGAATGGATTGGAAATTTTTAGGGGTGTTTCTGGAGTGGCCCCTAATGTGGTTGAATACTAGTTGGAAGCGACGGAAAGAGTAATGGATGATCTCGACTACACTTCTGAGCAAAAGCTAAAAGGTGCAGTGTCTTTACTGCGAGATGAGGCCTATCAGTGGTGGTTTATCGTGAGAGAGAGTACTCAGGCCGATTGGTTAACATGGGGTTTCTTTAAGTCATCTTTTCAAGGAAAGTATATGGGCTCAAGTTATGTGGACGCCCGAAGAAAAGAATTTTTGAGCTTGACCCAGGGGAATAAGACGGTGGTAAAATATGAGGTAGAGTTCTTGCGACTGAGTCGCTATGCACGTGGGATAGTGGCAACTGAGTATGAACGTTGTGTGCGATTTGAGGACGACCTCCGGGATGGGTTGCGCGTCCTGATACCTCCGCAAAAGGAACGAGATTTTGCTGCCCTAATTGAAAAGGTGAAAATCACCGAGAATGTGAAGTGCTCTGAGCTTTAGAACCGTGAGAAAGATAGGGGAAGATATAAGAGGGATTCAGAGCCCTCAAGTTCTTCTGGAAGGCCTAAAAAGAAGGCCAACTTTGATGGGCCAGTCTAAGCTGGGGTTACTATTGCTAAATTACAGGTTTGTGCTGACTGAGGGAGACATCATCTGGGTGAGTGTTGGAAGAAGATTGGGGCATGTTTCAGATGTGGGTCTAAGAAGCATCAAGTTAAGAATTGTCCTCAGAGGACTACTCAGATACAAGCTGGAGGTCAGGATTTTGTTCAGGCAGTAAGAGGTGGTCAGTAGCCACCGAGAGGCCGTGGCCAGGTTAGAGGTGGAAATGGTGTAAGACGAGGTCGTAGAACGTTAGACAGAGGTGTTGGTAACAATGAAGCGAGGCAACCAGCACTAGTCTATGCTGTTCGTCGCTGTGAGGATAGTGACGCTCCAGATGTTATAATTGGTACGTTTCTAATTCATAATGTTCCTTACACTGTTTTAATTAATATAGGGTCTACGCATTCATACAATGCATGCACAGTGTCTTGCACATTGGGTATCATATGTGAGAGTACTGTTAATAATATAACAGTGTTGAGTCCACTGAGACAATCGCTAAGAGTAGACAAGTTGTTCAGAGATGTGCCCCTAGAGGTCCAAGGAGTTATATTTCTAGCTGATTTGATGGAACTACTATTTGGTGAATTCGACCTAATCTTGGGGATGGATTGGTTGGTTAAACATCTTGTAAGTTTGGATTGTGCTGCTAAGCGTATGGTATGAAAAATAATTGAGGATGAGGAGGTGGCTGTGATTGGGGAGCAAAGGGATTTTCTGTCTAATGTGATTTCAGCATTAAGGGCCGAAAAACTGGTTCGTAAGGGTTGTGAAGCGTTTCTAGCTTATATAGGTGCATCTGATTCTAAGGGTCCTTCTATTGGGGATGAAAGAACTGTTAAGGATTTTTTCGATGTTTTTCCTCCGAGCCGCGAAGTTGTATTTGGAATTGAGCTTCTGCCTAGAACAGCTCTAGTGTCTATCGCCCCTTATAAGATGGCACCAAAGGAACTGGTAGAGTTAAAAGCTCAAATCCAAGAACTGTTGGATCGAGGGTTTATTCGACCTAGTGTGTCTCTGTGGGGAGCATTAGTGTTATTCTTAAAGAAAAAGAATAGGACCATGCGCATGTCTATCGATTATCGGCAATTGAATAAACTGACAATCAAGAATAAGTATCATTTACCGAGGATAGATGATTTATTTGATCAGTTGTACAGTGCTTCAGTTTTCTCCAAAATAGACCTTCGTTTTGGGTACCATCAGTTGAGAGTTAAGGAGGCTGTTGTGTATAAGACTGCGTTTAGGACACGTTATAGTCATTACAAGTTAGTACTAATGCCGTTTAGGCTGAGGAATGCACCAGCTGCCTTCATGGACCTAATGAACCGAATATTTTAGCCCTACTTAGATCGGTTTGTGGTGGTATTCATAGACGATATCTTGGTATATTCGAGAACCGAGGATGAGCATGATGCACATCTCTGAATTGTTGTGCAGATTTGAAGGGAGAAATAACTGTATGCTAAATTTAGCAAGTGTGAGTTCTGGCTGCGAGAAGTGACATTTCTAGGCCACATGGTATCTGCCGAGGGGATTAGGGTTGATCCTCGGAAAATTGAAGCTGTACTAGAATGGAAACCACCTAAGACTGTATCTAAGATTTGAAGTTTTTTGGGTTTGACAGGGTATTACAGACATTTTATTGAGGGTTTTCCTTGATTGTTGCATCTCTAACTAAGTTACTGTGAAAAGAGGTACCATTTAATTGGAGTGATAAGCATCAAGAAAGTTTTGAGAAATTGAAGAAAGTTCTGATTGAGGCTCCTGTCTTAATACAGCCCGAGTCTGGGAAGGAATTCACTATCTACAGTGATGCATCACACGTTGGTTTGGGTTGTGTGCTGATGCAGGAGGGTAAGGTAAGGTGGTTGCTTATGCGTCTCGTCAGCTTAAGCCTCACGAGGTGAATTACCCTACTCATGACTTAGAGTTAGCTGCGGTGGTATTCACACTGAAAATTTAGAGGCATTATCTCTACGGTGAGAAGTGTTCTATTTACAGAGATCACAAGAGTCTTAAGTATCTCCTCACTCAGAAGGAGTTGAATCTTAGGCAGTGAAGATGGATAGAGCTGCTTAAGGACTATGATTTCTCAATTGAATACCATTATGGTAAGGCTAACGTGGTAGCGGACACACTGAACCGTAGGGCTGTATTTGATTTGAGAGCAATGTTTGCTCGTCTTGGCTTGTTTAATGATGTAGCTTGTTGGTTGAGCTATAAGTTAGACCAACATAGACTAAATAGATTAAGGGTAAACAGTTGTTGGATGAGTCATTGGTTCCTCGTTTCCGTTACGTTGAGAATAGGGAAACTTCGTATTTTGTGTTAAATAGTGAAGGAGTATTGTGTTTCCGTAGGAGAGTCTGTGTATCGAGGGATAATGAATTAAGGCAGTCTATTCTACGAGAGCCACATAGTAGTCCTTTTGCTATGCATCATGGTGGGAATAAAATGAACCGTGACCTTCGTGAGTTATATTGGTGGCCTGGTCTTAAACGTGAAGTTACTAATTTTGTGGGTAAGTGTTTAACTTGTCAGCAAGTGAAGGCTGAACATCAGTTACCTTCAGGATTATTACAGCTAGTTAAGATTCTACTTTGGAAGTGGGAGAGAATAACCATGGATTTTGTGAGTGGGCTGCCCTTAACGCCTACCAATAAGGATTTGGTATGGGTTATTGTAGATCGATTGACTAAATCTGCTCATTTCATACCAGTCCGTACTGATTACTCTTTGTAAAAGTTGGCTAAATTGTATGTGGTTGAGATTGTAAGACTGCATGGAGTACCAATTTCTATTATATCAGATATAGATCCTCGCTTTATGTCTTAATTTTGGAAGAAATTACACGAGGCTTTGGTTTTGATATTGAACTTTAGTACTGTGTTTCATCCTCAGACTGATAGTCAGTTAGAGAGGGTGATTCAGATACTGGAGGATATGTTAAGGTGTTGTGTAATGGATTTTTGAGACAACTAGGAAGATTATTTTCTGCTAGTGGAGTTACGTATAATAATAGCTACTAATCCAGTATTCAAATGGCACCGTACGAAGTATTATATGGTTGTAGGTGTCGTACTCCTACCTGTTGGACTAACCTAGGCGAGCGGCGAGTTCTGGGGCCAGAGTTAGTTTCTGATACCGAAGAGAAGGTAAAACTGATTCGAGACCAGTTAAAGGAAGTATCTGATAGGCAGAAGTTTTATGCAGATCTTAAACGCCAAGAGATTGAGTATTCTGTGGGGGATTACATTTTTCTCAAGGTTTCCCCATGGAAAAAGATAAAGAGGTTTAGTCGGAAAGGTAAGCTTAGCCCTAGGTTCATTGGGCCTTACCGTATACTAAAGCGTGTGGGACCGGTCGCATATAAACTTGAGTTGCCTCTAGAGTTAGACCAAATTCACGATGTGTTCTACGTCTCCATGTTAAGGCGTTATCGTTCTGATCCCACACACATAGTACCAGTTGAGGAGATCAAGGTTAGGCCAGATCTGACCTTCAAAGAGGAGCCAGTGCAGATATTGGACCGTGAGGTTAAAGTACTGAGGAAGAAATCTATTCCTCTATTCAGGGTGCTTTGGCGTAACCACAGTTTAGAAGAAGCCACGTGGGAACCCGAAGAGGCGATGCGACATCAATACCCTTACCTTTTCTAACCAGGTAAATTTCGAGGCCAAAATTTTGTTAAGGGAGGTCAAGTTGTAACGCCCCAAAATTCAAGTCTTTAATTTTTGCATGATTTGTCACAAATTGCTTGTTTGCTTCAGTTGTTAAGTAATTTGGATGTGTTTGTGAGTGTTTGAGGAGCCTGAGTTCAAGTCTTGGCCTTGGCAAAATTTTTAGTTTTTCCCTTAAATGAATCTGGACACTGGCACATAGGCTTTATAAATTTTAGTGCTTGTTTTATGACAAAAAGAGCCTAATGGTCTAGTGGTAGGTGGTGTGTGAAGGACTCTTAAGGTCTGAGGTTTGAGTCCTGTGTTGCACTATGGCGTGTTTATTTTTATCACCTGTGCAGTGAGGTGGTAGAGTTTGACTAAAATGCTATGAATTTTGAATGGAGGAGTGAGTATGGAGAGAATAGTGGGATTGTGATTGGGTGAAGGAAATCAATGAGGGATAAGGGAAGGTTTTTAGGAGAGAATCAAGGAATTTGAGAAGGGGGAGTGTGTGCCGTTTGGGGTAGTTCAACCCTTGAGATTTCGACTAGGGGTAAAAGTTTGTCATTTTCAGCATTTGGAAGAACTTGGGGTAACGTCTACCGAGTTTAGTCTTTAGGTACTAAAGATTTTCTATTTTGGGGTCAGTTTCGTGTTCTCTTGTTAGCTTTTGGTGCCGATTTTTGCTAAGTCTTGGGAAGTACCTTTCGGGTTGCTCACTTTTCTTTTCTGGTCCATTCTTCTCTCTTTCCCTCTCCTCTTGTGCCGAATCCTCTCATTTCTCTTTCTCCCTTTTTCTTTTCCCTTCTCTACCCATCTCTTCTTTTTTTCTCCTCTTCATTCTAGTGCTACAAGTGTTGTCGACTGCCGATAAGTGTTATACTTTTCACTCTATTCATTTCTTTCTGTTTTCCTAAAATTGAATACCTTCTTTCGTAATCTTTGATCACTGACTGCTGATGCTTTTCTCTCGATATGTTGCTTGTTGCGGTTTTAGAGTTTTCCTCAAAGAGTGGTGCAATGTAAGCGTTGTTAGTCGTCGAAACCACTATCTCATCCCTCGATCAAGGTAAGCACGCTAGTCTTCTTTTAAGTGAAGGCCGAATGTTCCTATGGTTCTATATGGTCATGTATGGATTTCAATCACATGATTAAACAATATTGTTTAGTGAAGTTGTTGTATTGCAGATATCCGTCAAAAAGTTTGAAGTCAATCTTCATCGGTTGTAAAAGTGGGCTAAAACATTTTTGTTAGTCGAGGCAACTATTAGTTTAATGTTGGTTAAGGATGTAAAAGAAGGGGATTAGCCCTATTGTTTAGCGACTAATGGGAAACGTTTTTGAATGCAGATTTTAGGTGCTCGTGGATCTAGGTGCGTCTTCACAATTAGGTGTGTAATTAACCACTACAACCGTAGATTGGAGAAAAGCCAAAAAGCCGTAAATATGGTGTTTGAGACCACACGGGGTTGCGATCACTCGGGTGGCAAGCCCAACTTGCGATTCATGGGCAAATGACCAAAATACCCTCGAAGGTTAAAATGACTGAAATACCCCTGAAGGGTAAAATGATCAAAATACCCCCGAAGGGTAAAATGACCAAAATACCCTCAAAGGGTAAAATAACCAAAATACCCCCGAAGGGTAAAATGACCAAAATACCCCCGAAGGGTAAAATGACCAAAATACCCTCGAAAGATAAAATGACTGAAATACCCTCGAAAGATAAAATGACTGAAATACCCTCGGAAGGTAAAATGACTGAAATACCCTGAAATGGTAAAATGACCAAAATACCCTTGAAGGGTAAAATGATCGAAATACCCTCAAAGGTTAAATTAACTTTTATACCCCTAGGAGTTGAAATGTGTGTATGACCGAGTTGCTCTGTGATATATATATATGACCATTACTGAGTATGACATACTGTATACACGTATGATTTATGACATGACATACTGCATGGGGTTGGGATTCTAATATAGGAGAAGTATACTGTACTGGTGGCTTTACCACATATACTGTTACTGGCAGCTTCACTGCAATTCTATTACTGTCAGCTCTGCTATGATATTGGTGTGTTGACTGGGTGGGTTGATTTTATCCCCACATGGTGTGTTGGTGGTATGGAGTGATGTGTTGGATGGATTGGGTTGGGTTGCATTACTGCACTGTACTGTTTCTGTATTGGGCTAAGGTCCACACTATTACTAAAATAGGCTAAGACCCACATTACATTTATCGCTAGGCTAAGGCCAATACTGCTATTCTTGCTAGGGCTCGGGCGAATGTCATTGCATGTCGATCTTGATTGGTGATAGAAGATTACACACTGAGTTTCGTAAACTCACCCTCTCCTTTAACTGTGCAGGTAATTCTCAGCCATAGGCGATTTGGTGCTGCGAGGGACTCGAAAATGGCCACACAATCACTGCTTTTCATATTTGCTTTTATTTTTATTTAAATGATAAGTTGGGTTTTGTTTTTGTAATAAGGCCTTTAAGTTGGTTTAAAATTTTAATTGGGCTTTTACTTCCATATTTTAAATTGTTAGTTTAGGAGAAAATGAATTTTAAAATAATTATCGTTTTCAAATACACGAGTTTTAAACTATAGAATTCAAAAAGCTTTCGCGATTTTAGACTAATTGATGAGATTAATATCAGATAATAAGACAGACGTTTCGACTAATTGATTTGCTAATTGATAATAAAAGAGGTTTTATCTTCAACTTAGAAAAAGAAAAGAAAATATTTCTACCAACGAGTTCAAATTTTCGAGTAACACATTAATGTGACACATCAGATCCGACCATAACGTCTAGGCCGGAAACCACACCGCCCACACCGTGACATCACTAATCTGCATAGGTTGAAATGAGTGGGTGAGCTTTAACAAGCTCAGTGAATGCAAGAATTTCCACAACGCAGACATGTCATCATGCAACACAACCAATCATTTACTCACAAGTACCTCATTCTTAAGTCTAGCATCATATAGTATTAAATAATGCATATTCTAATTGCTCGTTCTCATAATGCATAAATTCTCATTCAAGCATAGAACATATTCCACACAATTACATAAAATATGATAATTTGGCACTTGAATTATGAAACATATAGTGAGCTCTATCATCACACATCGAATACACGGATCTTCGTTACACCACATAGACTCATAGAGTAAAACATGTCCCAAAAGTGAAACATATAACTAACACTCTCCTTATTTCCCCTCACATGTCCCGTTGAATAGAGCTTAGCTCTTATTCCCTTATCCCTCCAAACATTTCTTAAGGCCTCAACGTCCAAAACCACTATGCATATAAGTGAGTACTCACAATCCTATGGCATACCAACTATATTCAATGATTCCAAGATCACAAGGCTAAAATATCCGAAAACAACCAAATTACTTATCGATTATCTGTGCACTATCACTAGTATAGTCATATAGCATATATATTCCACATTCATCTCATGTATATGATTGCACTTTACACAATAGTCATTATATTCACATCCCACTTTTCATGCACAATTAGACCTGTTCAAGGCTCGGGCCACCCAGCCCGCCTTGAAGGCCTGCCCAAAATGTGGGAGGGTTTGAGCTTGGACAAACAAATGTTCGTTTAAAAAATAGGTCAAGCCTCGAGTAAGGCATTTTTGTCCCAGGCCCGACCAAGCCCGAATTCACTAAAGGACAAAAAAATTTGTTTTTTTAAATATTATTTTCTTATTGTTTTCTCCCTATTTTGCTATCATTTTACTATTATGTTGCTACTATTTTGTTGTTATTGTTTGGATATTGTATAAAACTTATTTTATTATTAATTTTGTTTTTATTTTAAAGACATTTGTTAATTTTGTTATTATTTTAGAGGCATTTGCTTGTTAAGTTGCATCTATCTTAGTGTTATTTAAGTATACATATTTTTTAAATTTTATTTTCAATTTGTTAGGAAATATTTATTTTGATGTTTTTAGTATTTTTGATGTATTATATATTTTAAAATTATATAAAATTAATATATGGTAGTAGAATTAGGCCTTGAGTTTTAGCATTTTTATCTAGGTCGGGCTTGGACAAAATTTTAGGCCCATTTTTTAGGTCGGGCCGGGCCCTAGCCTAGCAAAAGGGCCTAAATTTTTAGTTGAGCCCGGCCTGAACTCGGCTCAGCCCAGCCTATGCACACCTCTATGCACAATACATAACCACAAAATCACAAGATAATTATGGATTCAAGGAAACTTACACTTGGAACTTAGAGTAGGGGTTTAGGCTACATCTAAATTCTCAAATAACACATGACTTGTGTTTACGAGTAGCAATTTCATACACTCACCACTTTATGCTTTTGTTGAAAAGTCGAAAGCTCAACTAACTCTTCCCTAGCTCATAGCAAGCTCTAAAGAATCTGAAGCTTTAACCACAAAAATCATACAATAACTATAGTCAAATAATAACCAAGAATTTACTCAAACCAACTAAAGTACAAGCTTAAGCTAAGTTCCCATGTAACTTAAACTATTAAGTTACCAAGCTTTAGATTCTAATATCTCGATCTATACTCAATATTTTTGCCTAAAATTAGTTTCGTTCATCTAATTAATCGTCTACGCCTAATTAGTAACCTTCAAACTAGACAAATCTACTCAATTTATGGTATCAACATTTTCCAACATCTTTTAGGCAAATTTTACAAAATTCATTAAAACATGAGAAATCATTAACGAAACTTCAAGGTAAGCTTAAAAACCTTCTAATCATGCTAAAACAAGTTGAAAAACACTTTGAAACAAAGTTTTGACTCAAAATCCCAAAATCCACCATTAATGGCTCGATTTTCGGCTTTTACTTAAAACATACGATTTGCTGGTTAATAATTCAGTTTTAGAGTCTAAATAAAATTAAAAACCAATGGATACGTGAATGATTACCTTTTTTGAAAGGGTGAACGAGTTTTGAGAAAAATTCAGAAAACCAAAGTTTGAAAAAGATGATGAAATCTATGGAGTTTTGGGTTTTTTCTTGAAGATTTATGATGCTAAATGAATTAGGAATGATAGGAAATCAAAGTATTATGGTTTGGGAATAAAAAATTGATTAAGATGGCAAGGAAAAAGCAAGGGGCGGCACAAGAAAGAGGAGAGGAAGGTTTAACATGAAAACTGTAGGTGGAAGGTGGCTTTTAGGTTTAATTTTAAAAACTGGTTAAATTGCCACATACATGCACACTGTTTTGACTTTGTTACATATAAGTCCTTTATCTAAAATTAATGGTTTCTAGTGCACTTTTTCAAAAATTGATTTAACAAATAAGATGCCAAAGTTGAAAACATTATCGAGTACCAGCCTTACGAAATCCCAAGCTCGTCTAGGCCAAAATTCCTAAAATAGTCCTAAAAATCCTAGGCCTATTTTGGGGTGTTACAATTCTCCCCCTCTAAAAAGAATTTCGTCTTCGAAATTACCTAGGCTAAATAAATAAGGATATTGTTATTTCATTGCCTCTTCAACTTCCCAAGTAGCCTATTCAATCTTGTGGTTGTGCCATAAAACTTCAACCAAGAGAACTCTCTTATTATGTAAAACCTTCTCTTCACGAGCTAAAATCTCAACTGGTTCTTCTTCATAAGAAAGATCATCACAGATTTCAATTTCTTCAATTGGCATAATATGCGACGGATCTGAACGATACTTCCTTAACATAGACACATAGAAAACATTGTGGATTTGCTCAAGCTCTGGCGGAAACTTGAGAGGATAAGCTATCGAACCTATCTTCTCAACAAATTCATAAGGTCCAATATATCTTGGACCAAACTTACCTTTCCTACCAAATATCAAAACTTTCTTCAATGGTGAAACATTCAAAAATACCTTATCGCTAACTTGAAACTCGATATCTCGACGTTTTAAATCCGTATAAGATTTCTACCTGTCAGACCCTACTTTCAAACAATCACAAATTAGTTTTACCTTTTTTTTAGTCTCACCAACTAAATCAGGTCCAACAACTCGCCTCTTATTCAACTTCGTCCAACACAAAGGATTTCTACACATCCTACCATACAAAGCCTCAAATGGTGCCATATGAGTACTCGCTTGAAAACTGTTATTGTAAGCAAACTCTGCTAAGGGTAGGTATCGCTCCCAACTACCACTAAACTCAATCACACAACTTCGCAACATGTCTTCTAGAACTAGAATTACCCTCCTAGACTGACCATCAGTTTGGGGGTGATAAATTGTACTGAAAGTAAGCTTCGATCCCAAAGCTTCTTGCAAACTCTTCCAAAACCTCAAACTAAACCTCGAATCCCTATCAGAAATAATTGAAACTAGAACCCCATGAAGGCGAACAATTTGAGCAATATACAACTTTGCCAACTTTTGCAACGAGTAATTGGTACGCACCACTAAAAAATGTGCACTCTTCGAAAATCAATCAACTATAACCCATACCGAATCTTTCCTTGAAGGAGTTAATGGAAAACCTGAAACCAAATCAATAGTAATCCTTTCCCACTTTCATTTACGAATCGCAATAGGTTGCAACAACCCGAAAGGAAATTGATGTTCACCTTTCACCTTTTGACAAACCATACATTGAGCCAAAAAATCCGTAACGTCACGCTTCAACCCAGACCATCAATAAATCTTACGAAGATCATGATACATTTTACCGCTACCGGGATGCATAGTGTAAAAGCTACTATGTGCCTCAGTAATGATCGCTTGCCTTAAATCCACATCTTGCGGCACACATATCCTACCTTGAAAATTTAAAATACCTTCCGCATCTATATCAAAATCTCCCTTAATACCTTGCTCAACTTGTCGAATCCTCTTCAAAAATTCCCCATCTAAAGGCTTTTTTTCCCTTAATCTGCTGTGACAAAGTCGGCCTCGCTTGAAGTTCAGCACACAATCCACGATCTCTAGCTAAACTCAAGTGCGCAAACATAGCTCTCAGCTCCGTCATCAACATCCTACTTAAAGTATCAGTAACTACATTTGCCTTGCCTGGATGATACTTAATCACACAATCATAATCCTTTAACAATTCAATCTAATGTCTTTGCCTTAAATTCAACTCATTTTAGGTGATGAGGTATTTAAGGCTCTTATGATCAGTATGGATAACACACTTCTCCCCATAAAGATAATGGCACCAAATCTTAAGCGTAAACACCACAGCAACTAACTCCAAATCATGAGTAGGATAATTTCGTTCGTGTGTCTTCAACTGCTTTGAAGCATAAGCTAAAAATTTACCCTCTTGCATCAAAATGCAACCAAGTCTTGAATATGAAGCATCACTATAAACTACAAAATCTTTTCCAAGCTTCGGTTGAAGCAACACAGGTGTTTTCGTCAATACTGCCTTAAGTTGATCAAAACTCTTCTGCCTTTCATCAATCCATTCGAACACCACACTTTTCTAAAATAGTTTTGTTAGGGGTGCAGTAATGAGGGAAAACCCTTCAAAGAGTCTACAATAGTAATCAACTAAGCCTAAGAAACTCTGAACTTTAGTAACAGTCCTAAGCGACTCCCATTCCAAAATTGCCTCTATCTTCTTAGGATCTACACGAATCCCTTTTGCAGTGTGACATAAAATCTACAGTTACCCATTCACATTTCTATAATGAAATCTTAATGGGTTGAAGCAAACTAGAACAGAGTTGGTGCTTAGCCTTAACTTGCTGGCACGTCAAGCAATGTGACACAAAATCGGTTATCTCCCTTTTTAACCCAAGCCACCAATATAACTTGTGAAAGTCATGATACATCTTATTGCCACTGGGATGCATAACATAAGAGCTACTATGCGCCGCCCTCAAGATAGCTTGCCTTAAACCCACATCCTTAGGCACACAAATACGACCTCGAAAGCATAGAATACCGTCATTATTACATTCAAAGTCCGTAGTCTTACCTTCATCCATCTGCTGAACTCGACTAATAAAAAATTCATCCAAAAGTTACTTACTCTTAATCTCATCCAACCATTATGGCTGAACTTGCAACTTGACTAAAATCCACAATCTTCAGACAAAATGAGGCAAAAAGCATCGCCCTTAAACAGTAATAAATCTTCAACTAAGAGCATCAACCACAACATTGGCCTTACCAGGATGATACTCATTCGAACAATCATAATCCTTAAGCAACTCAATCTAGCGACATTTTTTAAGATTCAACTCCTTCTAAGTTAGGAGATACTTAAGGCTCTGTTGATCAGTGTAGATGACACACCTCTTACCATAGAAATAGTGTCTCAAAATATTGAATGCAAAAACAACTACAGCAAGCTTGAGGTCATGAGTCGGATAATTACCCTCGTGTTGCTTCAGTTGTCTAGACGCATACGCCATTACCTTTCCCTCTTGTATCAACACACAAACAAGACCAGTATGCAACGCATCACTATAAATAACAAACTTTTATCCTGGTTTAGGCTGAATCAAAATAGATGCCTGAGTCAAAACTAATTTGAGCTTAAATGTAACACACTTAACCCGTATCCGTAGCCGAAACAGGGTTACAGAATGTTATTAGAGTTTACAGATCAATAAATAGATATTTCATATAATATAACATTCATGTCAAAAACCAATTGAAATTAAACATATTGTCCCTTATACGAGGCCTCGGGACCCAAAATACATATGAGAAAAAATTCGGGACTAAATCAAAAACTTAGAGAATTTTTCAGAAGTATTCAAAAATTTCAACACTGCAAAGGTCACAAGACTGTGTGGCCAGGCTGTATGACTCACACGGTTAGGAGACATGTCCGTGTCTCAGGCCGTGTGGGCATTAGAAATAGGGACACACGGCCGTGTTCGAGCCAGTGTAATTCTCTGACTTGGGTCACAATGGCAAGTCACATGCCCGTGTGCTAGGCCATGTGAGCATACTGACTTGCATTTTTTAAAAGATACAAAGGACACATGGCCGTGTCACCACACACGGCTGAGACACACGCCCGTGTCTCTACCCGTGTGGACGAAAATAGACCATTTTCTAAGCAACATTTTTCACCCAAATTGACACCAGCCTAGCCTAAACAAATTACACATCAACAAGCCATAAAAAGGCCTTCAACACAAGTTAAAATTATGTCTTAAACATGTATTATCACCACCTACAACCAATATGCCTTTAGGCACCTCATATGACAACTTAAAACATGTCAACCAAGTATCCAAACTTACCTAATTAACCTATCTAACCAAGTTACCAAAGTTCACTTTAACTCAATTATATACATATATATATCACTTATACTAACATCACACTCATACCTTAGTTTCATTTCAATATGCATGTTGGTTATATAAACAAAATATTATGAATAATATTTACATAAGCTAAATTTCGATCAAAATCGAACAAAAGCCTATACATGTCATATAAATTGTATTTAATGTTTCAAAAACTACCGAGATAAGTTGGATAGTGTGACTTGAGTGCTGATCCGATCGTCAAACCTTCTAAAAATCTACAAAGACATTAAACAAAACATATAAGCTTAATAAAGCTTAGTAAGTTCGATGGGTTAAACATAAATCTTGCCGAACCTACTATAACAAGTCAAATAAATAAAATCATTCATGTTAATTCCCTGCCATTCACTGATAATTTCCTATCATTCTTAACTTCTATTAATAAATACATCCGTTTTCAAATCAATATAAAAATGAATAACATGTCTTTCAAATTCATTAGATAAATCACCTTACTAAAATTTTTCCATTCAAAGAATGACTTACGGATAAGAGTACATCATTAACAGAAGCTCATTTGAGCTAGTCTTCCTGCATACACCAACAGAAGCTCGTGAGAGCTGAACAGAAGCTCATAAGAGCTGAACAGAAGCTTGAAAGCTGAACAAAAGCTTGAAAGCTGAAAAAAAGCTCTTAAGAGCTAAACAGAAACTCATAAGAGCTGAACAGAAGCCCGTAAGAGCTGATTCACCCAAATATGCCAAACAAAAAGTAAAACACGAGAGTTCACAACAAATGCTGAACCCCGGTTTACTTGAGAAAAATGTTGTTGTCTCCTTCCAATACCATCATACACCAAATTACGAATGTACTCAAATCCCGTGTTCCATTCAAACCGAAATCCAATTCAATATTATAATTCCAACAATAATTCATTTTCAACAATAGAATAAATAAATAATACCATTCATCAATTTATACAAATAATATATTTTAATCGTACAAACTTACCTGGATTGAATTGTACTAATTACAGAAGTTCAGTGACTATTCTGCTTTTTTTTTCACGAGTATCTATGGGATCTTGATATGAAGCCAAAATATGAAGAACTAGCTTAAACTCTTTCTCCTATGGTTGTTTTAGCCAAATTTGAAGAGGAATTGTCTACAAAACTATCCAAATTCAATTTGTTTTATTTTTAATTTAACTAAAATTACAATTTTGCCGTTGAATGGCTTTATTTTATTATTTTTTTCTTTTATGCTGCCTCATCCATTTAATTTAGGTTTATTTATTTCTTAAGTCCTTCCCTATTTATTAATTAAATCATTTAATCACTTAATTCTTATAATTAGCATGTTTTGCACTTTTTTCAATTTAGTCTTTTTAATTAATTAATTAATTATCGAAACGTTAAAATTTTTCAACGAAACTTTAATACTACCTTAATGACACTCCATAAATATTTATAAAAATATTTACGGCTTAGTTTATAGAAACGAGGTCTCGATACCTCACTTTCTAAAACCACTTGACCTAATAAATCATTATAAAACACAAAATACCAATCCAAAGACCCTTTTTTTTAAACCATATTTAATTTGTAAATATTAGTAAATATTAGATAATAATATTTACAAACTTACTTGTCAGATTTGGTGGCCTTGAAACCTCTGTTTCCGACACCACTAAAAAATTAGGCTGTTACATTAAAGGTCACTCTCTTAGATTCACAATCTAATCCAACCTAATGCTCCATCAACCAATCCATACCCAAAATTAGGCCAAATTCCCCAAATGACAACTCCGTCAAATTAGTCGGGAACACAAACCCTTAAACCTCAAGCAGACACCTCCTATACACTTTACTAACCCAAACGGATTGACCCAAAGAACTAATAACAGAAAGTTCACAACTAGTGCCCTCAAAGCCAAAATCACCAGATTTCCTGCTATACTATTAGATACGTAAGAGTGCACAGAACCACAATAAATTAGTGCAAAATAAGATAAAGAATGTATAACGAACATATCGACAATCACATAGGTAGTATCTTTGTTCTCACGGTGCATCGTGGCGTAAACCAAGGCTGGCTGCCTGCCTTCAGCTTAACCCACACCTCTGCCTGGTGCTTTCTGACCACGTCCACCACCATTACCGCCTCTCATCTGACCACGGCCTCTAGCTAACTCCTGACCAAAGCTTTGAGGTGGAATTTGACCCTGAACTGAATCCTGTACTAGCTCAACCATACGGGGACACTCACCAATCTTATGTTTAGTGGACCTACATCTAAAGCAATCCCCAGTCTTCCTTCAACATTCGCCCGGATGACGTTTATTACAATACCCATAATTTGGTGTCTGCTCAACTCTGACAATAGGCTCAACTCTAGCAATTGGCTCTGTCCTCGGAGGTCTCTCATACCTGGCCTATTTCATAGGCCACTGAGAAGAATTAGAAAGACCCACATCCCTCTTCTCACGCTTAGTGCGCTTAACTTCTTCCACAATTTTTGCATTCTCAACCAAGACTGCAAAGACCCGCTCTTTCTAGAAAGCTACCAAAACCCTAAGGTCATACCTCAGACCCTCCTCAAAATGAATACTCTTGTCATAGTCAATAGCCACCAACCCACAAGCATACCTACTCAATCTCAAGAAATCAGCCTCATACTCGACCACCGATCTATCCCCCTGAGTTAGCCCCATAAACTCGCATCTACGGGCCTTAACATAGCTTGCCCCTACATACTTATTGTGGAAGGCACCTCGAAAGTAATCCCTTGTAAGCTGCTCAGGTTGAGTGCCCTCCATTACTGTTAACCACCACTGATATGCCTAGTCGCGATGCAAGGATACTGTACCCTTAAGTTTCTGCTCAAGGGTGCAGTCTAAATCATTCATTATTCTCTCTGTGGCCTCTAGCCAATCTTTAGCCGTAGTCAGGGTGACTCTAGTGACACCCCTAAATAATTTAGCTCCATTGGACCAGAGTCATTCAGTTACTGACCCTCGGCTCCCAATTCCAGTATGGGTCTCAATGACCCTCTCCAAAACCCTTAACATTGCCTGGGATACTGCGTCATTCCTGGCAGTCTGAGCCCCATACTCAATCTCAATAGTCGGAGCACCTACAACCAACTCGTATCTAATTTGGGCATACTTCCAATCGAAGAAGGCTTAACTCGAGCCCCTCACCAACGTGCATCATGCCCACGAGAACCACGAGTACTCATTGTCTTATCTATAATTTTAAAAATTTTATGAATTAGTTTAAATTTCAAAGTGTTCCAAACAACATTAAAATGTCCAAAATCCATAAAAGTCTATGAAAAGGAAGTCTGTAACATACAAAACCCAAGATGTGTGAAACCCGAGCTCCAATATCG
The DNA here is from genome assembly GCF_025698545.1 of Gossypium raimondii. NCBI lineage: Eukaryota > Viridiplantae > Streptophyta > Magnoliopsida > Malvales > Malvaceae > Gossypium > Gossypium raimondii. The sequence goes on along the minus strand of NC_068574.1, from coordinate 48,105,282 downwards.
TTTGAGTGCTTAATTGAGAATTAATTTTATTGTTTGAGTGCTTAATTGAGAATAGGGATTAATCGCGAAAATAAAAATTTAGTGGTTATTTTTAGAAGGGCCAAATAGTGGTTGTTCTTTTCATATGAAGGTTTCATGTTGCAATTTTTCCATTGAATTAATGAATGGACGGCACTATGTATATATTATATAGTTTTTATAATAATTATAAAGGTTCTAATAATAAATAATATATTATAAAGTTATTATAATAAAAACAAACATAAGTTAAAAAGCCATTATCATTTTTTTTGTTTCTACCAACCGAATGTAAAATAAAAGAAAAAGAAAAGAACAAGCTAAGGGTTCGGCCATTTTTGAGTTTGATTAAGGTATGTAACTAGCTCGGTTTTTGATAATTTTTGCGTTTTTGAGATCGTTGCTTTGTGTTTTAGCTAGCCCATGCTTGAATTTTTGAATTGATTGTGTATTTTGTGATATGCCATTGAAGGGAGCTTGTTGTTTTTATTGTTAGATGATGGAAAATAAATATATGTTGTTAGATTTTTCATGTTTTAATTAGTAATTTTGATAAAAATGTGTATTAAGGACTAAATTAAGAAAAGTGTAAGTTGAGGGACTAAAATGTGAAATAAATAACATGCAAGGACTTATATGAGCTTAGTGTATATTCGGCTAAGCTATTGTGCAATGAAAATTTGTTTTTTTTGTATTTTTGTTAAATAGGGACTAATTTGTGAAAAATGTGAAATGTTAGGGGCAAAAGTGTAATTTACTCATTTATGTGCTTTTGGATTTAATTGAATGAATATGTCGTTAAATTATTTAAATTTGAACTTATTTAGATCAAGAACAGAAGAAAACGGAATTAGATTGGGGGAAGTTGAAAGTAGTCGAGTAGTCGACTGTGTCCGTCGATATCCGAGGTAATTCGATAAGCATTTAAATGTTGTTAAATTCAAGAATATATATAATAAGTGATAAATTAAAATATTTTATTTGTTATATGCTTTGGAATAGGGATTTTGTTTCGAGTTTGATTCGATCGATAATCAATGTCTGAAAGCCCTTTACGAACCCTAGGAATAGATAGGATACTTATGTCATGACATAGGAATCTGATATGTATTTTCGTGTAAGACCACGTCTGGGACGTCGGCATCGATATCTGATTACGTGTAAGACCCTGTCTGGGATAGTGGCATCGATATGTGATTACATATAAGACCACGTTTGGGACGATGGCATTGTACGAGCTTTCTGGTTATCCGTGTATCCTTTTTAATTCCGAACAATTCAACGGGCAATGTTAAGTGAAGACCGAATGTGAAATCGAAATAATAGGGTTCAGGTATGTATTTATATCATGCTATGAAATTAAGGTAAGTTGTATATTGAATTGATGATTCAAAGTTAATTAATATATGAATAATGTCTGAGCATATTCGTGATTATAAGTAATTTGGCTTATAGTGGCATTTGTGATATAAGAAGATTTGGCCTATTATTATAGTCTTAAATTATAAATTGTTAAGTGTACAAGTATCTGAGCATTTGTTTATTAAGCTTCATAAAGTTAAATGTTTACTTATATTTGATTTGGTTAACTTGGTAAATTGGTTTGATATTAATGTTAGAATGAATAATGTCTGCTTATGACTTACTAAGCTGCAAAAGCTTACTGTGTGTATGTTTATTTTTCGTTTTATAGATTTTGGAATTCGTTACAAGCTTAGGGATCGTCAGAAAGCCTTATCACACTATCGACAGTTACTTTCGGTACTTTATTAAGTTGTTTTTGAATATATGGCAAGTATAGCATAGTCGAAATGTTGATTTTGGGTCAATTTGTATATGAAATTAATAGCCATCCGAAAGTGGCTTATCTACTTTTGTTTGAGTTCGGTATTGATGCATATAATGTTGGATTGATTCGGCTATGAGATAAACTAAATACCGAATGTATTTATAAAGAACAATATTAAGTTGAATGTGTGTGTGGATTGGTATTAGTAAGTATTTCATATATGTATGGTATGTTTGGTTTTGGTATTATATAGGTTCGGTTAAGGTATGTAGGCAAAGAGTTAAGTATTTCATATATTGTTAATTATGTATATTCGGCTATGGTGGTATGATTTCTTGATTATGTGCTTATTGAATTTGCTTTTAATAACTTGGCCTTAGCTTATTCTATATGAAACATAGTTGATATGTTTATGTTTATGTTTATGCGTATGATTTCAGTCATGGCAAGTTCATGTGTAAATTGATTTAATATATTTTGATATGTAGATATTTAAGTTTGACAATGTTATAAAATTTTAGTTATTCTTTGGTGCATAAAGAGTGTTTAATGATTGTGCTACGTCCTATAATGCCTCGTAACCTTAATTCAGCGACGGATACGGGTTAGGGATGTTACAGGTGTGCCACACATAAATATGTAGGATAGCTGCCAAATAGAAATTTACGGTTTAACCGTCATAATTGCAGTAAAAAATGCCTTATAACACTTCCTCTATCATATCATAACCCACCCCAAAACATAAGCATACTCATAAACATAATTATAATATCAACGTATACACATCATAAATCATATGGCATACAAACACATATATTTTCCTATGAATCATAATGTAAGATATTTATTTAGCATACCTCCTAAGCTTACCCATGTATGTTTACGTAATAAAACTTATGCTCCGACCCCATATAATTCCTAAGGACCCAATTTTTGAGTCCCTCAAAAAACCCTTAATCAGGCCCTAAAATTGGCGAAAAATGCCCACACAACCCAAAAAGATAGCCCATGTGGTCCACACGACCTACCCAAATGGGCTACAAGATTTCACACGGTCGTGTGCTCCACATAGCCAAGCCAAACAGGCTGGAAAAATACACATGCTCGTGTGCTCTACACGGCTTGGAACACGACCGTATGACACTGGGCAATTTCTAAAATAGCTCATGTTTTTACATTTTTCTCGAGTTTCAAGTGATAAACCGAGTTAGTTTCACACTTGTTGATTTGATCAACCGTTCAATTGGAACTCATGAAGACCTAAAATTTTTCATCAAATTTGTAACATCCTAAACCCGGCCAAGACATTATGGTCGTATCTGGTGTGTCACATTGAAGTGTCTCTCAAAAATTTGGCTTGTTGACAAACTTGTTTCTTATTTTTGGAAACCTCTTATTAATATCTAACAGAGCACTTAATCATATGTTTGCCTTGTTAACTGCTTCTTGTTATATTAAGTTGCTTTAAAACGTGAAAGCATTTTGAAAACTCTAAGGTTTAAAGCTCGTGTCTTTGAAAACAGTAATTATTTTGAAAATCCATTTTCAAATAATTAGCAGTATAAAATATGAAAGTAAAAACCCAATTAAAATTTTAAACCAAATTAAAGGCCTTATTACAAAAACAAAACCCAACTTATTAATTAAAATAAAAACAAAAGCTAAAGTGAACAGCAGTGATCGTGTGGCCACCTCAAGTCCCTCATGACCGAACCGCCTATGGTGAGGATTACCTGCATTTAGAAGAGAGGTGAGTTTACAAAACTCAGTGTGTAATCCTCTACCAAACAACGAGATACAACATGCGAGAATCGATCAGGCTGAGCCTTATACAATAGCGATGTGTGGGCCATAGCCCAATCTGATGTGAGTGTGGGCCTTAGCCCAATCTGATAAATGTGAGCCTTAAGCCTAAAATAGTAATCAGTACAAATGCAATAATGCAACCCATCCCAATCCAGCCAACACACCACTCTGTACCACCAACACACCATGTGAGGATAAAATCGACCCACCCAGCCAACACACTAATATCGCAAAAAAGCGCCAAGAATAGTAATGCGACAAAGCGCCACTAACATAACCCAAAGAGAGCCGATGTCGATGTGAACGCACAAAAGTCGCCAATAACGATATTGTGGCAAAGCCACCAATCGATATACTTCCCTATATCAGAATCTCAACCCCATGAAGTATGTCATGTCATAAATCATACGTGTATGCGGTATGTCATACTCAATAATAGTCATATATATATATATCATAGAACAAGTCGATCATGCACACAATTCAATTCCTAGGGGTATAACAGTCATTTTACCCTTCAAAGGTATTTCGATCATTTTACCCTTCGGGGGTATTTCGGTTATTTTACCCTTCGGGGGTATTTCGATCATTTTACCCTTCGAGGGTATTTTGGTCATTTTACAATTTGAGGGTATTTCGATCATTTTACCCTTCGAAGGTATTTCAGTCAGCAGAGAGAAGAGAAAAAGAAAACGGAGTAGGAAAGTGTACAAACTCGAGAAGAAACTTGCCAAAAACCAAAAGCTGCAATACGAAATTGACCAAAATCGAGACAAGCAGAGAAAACAACGCAAGACACTAATTACTGAAAATGCCAAAGACCAAATTCGACACTAGCAATCCCCCTTAGCTGAATTTCCTAGAGTGCCAGAGTCCAATTTCGACACAACTCTTCCTCTCAACAACTCCTAGATTTTCTCCTCAAATCTCTCCCCTTATCACTCCACCGATTTCTCCTCAACTCCCTCTATGACCAGTTCAAACTTCCTTCTGCAGTATTTCACTCCAACTCTGCCACTTACACGGCTCAAGCAGCAAAATAAATACCCTCTTGCGCAACCCAGGACTTGAACCTCAAACCTCACAGTACACAACACACCATATTGTCACTAAACCACAGGCTCTTTTTGTGACATAAAACCAACACTAATATTTATAAAGCCTATAACCAGCATCCAGATTCATTTAAGGGAAAAACTAAAAAAATCTGCAAAAGCCAAGACTTGAACCCAGACTCCTCAAACACCCCCATACACACCCAAATCACTTAACCATTGAAGCAAACAACCAATTGTGTCAAAACATGCAAAAATTAAAGACTTAAATTTTGGGGCGTTACAAAATTGTACTAATTAACCAAAAGAAAATCCATAGAAAATCATATACTCAAATTAAAATTTCAAATTCCAAAACAAAAATTTGAGTTTCTACCCCTCCGAAACCACGTCCAAAATCGAACCTTCTCTGCTAGAAGATCTTGATTTGTGCACCCTTTTTCCTAACCAAAGCATAAGAACATTTATCATAATTAAGAACAAAACCAACACTAAAATAATCTCTACCTTGAACAAAGAACGATTAAGAATCTTAATATCAGAAAATTGATTCGACAACACTTACACTTTGCTCAGATTATGCCCCAACAATCGAACTCCACCCAACCACTAAAACATACGTTGATAACAAAACAAGAATCAAGGAAAATAAGAGAAAGATAAACAAGAAAGAAAAACAAAAAGAAATGAAAGAAAACAAGCAGCCAAAAAGAGAGGGAGAAACGTGACAATGGGAAAGAGAGAATGGGAGTAAGAAAGGCACGTGAAACTACTTGGGAAAAATGGGGGATTTTCAAGGGATTTACTTTAAAATAATTCAAACAAAATAACTACTAATCCCCACATCCAACAACTTATCAAATTAAAATTCTAACCTAACCACAACACTTGGGTGGCATAAGTACCAGTTTGTAAAAATATATCCCTAATTACTCTCCCCAAAGCATTGAACACAAGACTAAGGCGAACAACACAAAACACTAAGCCAACACACCACAAAAAATTACTTGACATGCTTGCACAAATTAAAACCAAAAATTTTGGGGCATTATAGAGAGCTTGTTGTGAGTCGAACTGCCGTGGGTAAAGAAGTGTTAGCTGCAACACTAAACTATGATATAGATGTCCCTAAATCAACGAAGTTTAAGGGGCAAGGTATTCAAGGGAAGTGGACAACTTCTTGTGGGAGATGAAGCAATACTTCTGTTTTGTGGGCATCAAGGATGATGATGTTAAGGTATTACTGCTAGATGTTTTATTGATTTTGCTCTTTTATGATGGTGGCATAGGTCCACAAATAAAAAGGATCGTCAGGATACAATTGGGACTTAGGAGAAGTTTCAAAAAGAGTTCAAGGAGTAATTTTACCTCCAATATACTGAGAATGAGGCTCGATTTAAGTTACATCAATTCTTGCAACAAGGCACAATTTGAGAGTATATGAAGGAGTTTAGCAAACTGATGCTCTAAATCACTTATCTGAGTGAGAAAGAAGCATTATTCTAATTCATGGATGGGTTGAATTTATAGGTCAAATAGGAATCGAATTGTCAAGGGGTCCAAGGATTGTTGAAAGCTATGATAGTAGAAGAGTCATTGACCAAGCTTGTTCCAAGGAAAGAAAAGTTAGAGTCTTCCAAACCCAAAGAGAAGCGAAATGGTACAAAAGATGAAGAAGGAAAAGTTTAGTATAACAACGGTAATAATGGCAATAGAAACCACGGAATGGAAGGGAAACCTAAAAATTCGAAGGAAAAGAAAAACGATATATAATGCTTCTTATGTGTCGGTTCGCTTATGGTAAGGGACTATCTGAAACGATCCATTTTTTCTATCATTAAAGGGGATTATGAGCAAAAAAAAGTGCCCATTAAGCTTGGTCCAATCGTGAGTGTTGTCAAAGCCAAGAGGGTCAAAGAGAATGAGAAGAAGCCAGTAAAGTGCTTCTTATGTTATGGTCCACATAGGATGCGAGGTTGTCCAGAGCAATCTAATATGTCCATGGCCATTAAAGAAGATGAATCAGAGCCAGAGAGAGAGGTTTTAAAGCTTGGATCAATGACACTCAATTTTGCTCAAGCTTTGTCAATACGGGGGCACTTAATATGTTCATATAAGAGAAATTCATTGGTAAATTTGGTTTCCCGGTTAGCAAAGTAACCAAGAGGATCAAGATGGTAAATGCCAAAGAGGTCTCAATTGTGGGAGTAGCACAAAGAGTGGAGCTACAAATCAGCGAGTGGAAAGGAAATGAAGATTTCAAGGTAATTCATTTAGATGATTATGACTTTGAGGTTGACTTAAATTTCCTTGACAAGATTAATGCTATTGGTTTCTTTTTTCGATCGCATATGTATCTTGAATACCCGTCAACAACAATGCATGGTGTCGGCGAGTCGTGATGAGACAGGTGGAACCAAGGTACTGTCAGCAATTCAGCTAGCTAAGGGTGTTCATGATGGAAATAACATTGACCTGGTAGATCGGAGTGCTATGGGGACCCTTTTAGAAATGCTAAAGGGGCAACAAATCGATATGAAGCCTATTGAGTCATCAGTGGGGCTACCACTGACCTACCGCCAAATATAGTAGTAATTTCGGGTTATTTTCACACTTAATGAGCTTGTTTTCTTGGAAATTTAGTATTTATTATTATCTTTCCAGTATTTAGTATTTATGATTAAAATTTAGTAAGAATAAATGTTTTTAACAAATTTTGTGAGTGTTTTGACCTATTAAGCCGACACAAGTATTAAGTAGTGTTAATATGTTAAATGGAGTGTGTAGGATGATGAATTATAAACCCATTTGACATGGTAGTAGGGGTCGAGTGATGCACAACTTTCCCAAGTCATTAAAGCATGAAACGAACCAAAGAAGGCATGAAACACCTTTCGTGTCGCCCCATGCAAGGTCTATGGCGCAACATAGGTCGACATGTTGCACAAGTCTGTCAGAGCTATTTTTGTTTACACAATTGACTTTATACAAAGACCTAGGCTGTGCCGAAGACCTAATTCGGTCTGCCAACACTCCTATAAATAAGACTTTAGGGGTTTGATGTAACTAAGTCATCTTAGACGCCTTCATAACCCTCGTAGATAAGGAGTAGGGTTAAACTTAATTTTCATAAACTCTTTGTTCTTTCCTTTTGGAATCGGTTTCGATCCAAGAGTTCTTTTATAATATGGAAGTATTTCAGTTATTTTCCTTTGCGAATGACAACATTCGCTATTCCGATCGAGAGATTTACTATTCTCTTTTTCAATTGACATCAGATCTAGGATTATTCTAATCTCTTTTCTCTTTCAATTCAATTGTGTTAATTACATGTTTTATTCAATTGAGTTTGAGATTATAAATAATATGAGTGGATAAATCCCTTAGGGAAGATTAACGAGTGGAGGGGGATGTGATTAACGAAGGATTTAGGGTTTCTCGAGAGGATTAGTTGGTATAGATTATGCTTTTCGGAACCCTAGGCTTGACATCCTTATGAAGTAATCATAGGTTAAATGAGATCGAGAGATAAGTCTAACTGAGTAAATCATAGTTTATCCTGGTTGAGAAAGTGAGGTTGGGAGATAAATGAGTATCAACCAATCAAATTATCAGTTAGAGGTCGGGAGGTAATAATTTGTTAATTGATAGCTAATCCACCCTAAAACCCTAATTCGAAGTTAATTACAAACCCTAAAATGAGTTAATCTTCCTCATTGGTTTAATCAATTTAGTTGTTTTTTTTTCTCGTTTATTTATTTTAGTTATTTAAATTCTCTTATTAATATCTTTTATGATTTTTCGTAATATAGGATTTAATTGTTACTATTTAGATTTATTATTGTAAAGAGATTTTCTATAGATTTATTCCATCCTCCCTTGGGTACGATCCTCGAAATACTTCTTGTGTTCCATTGTATACATACACTATATTAAAATTTGACTCGTATACTTGTGGACACTGCCGATTTAATTTCTTATATTTTTGGTGTAAGATTTTTATTATAAACGATAACATGTTTATAGGTGGTCAACCACCTATCAGAGAGGTGGGTTATGCATCAAACTTTGGGGGCAAAGAAGTGATGCAAACTAGGCAGTCAAATCAAGTAAATATGACAAGTGAGGTATATCTCAAACACTTTTCTAGTGTTTTTCATTTTGACTTACTATTGGTTTGGCAAGGACTTAGGGGCTCTTTCAGTGTATTGAAATGGATAAGTTGAGAGGCTTACAAACTGGAGTTGGTGAGAAAACTCGAGTTTAACCTAGTATTCAATGTGGGCAAACTGAAGCCTATTTGTGCATATCGAGGGGATCTCGATCGAGACAAGTCACAATGATACGGGTTGAAGCGGAGGAAGTGGAAGAAGGATCAAATTCAAGTTGTTTGACTTAAGTAGGAAAGATTTGGATCTGATCTGAAAAGAAGAAATAAAGTAATTTAGTAATAAAGAAGTTGGAAACAATAAAAGAAGAAATTTAAGAATAAAAAAACAAATAATAATATAAAAATAAATATACAAAATTTAAAAGTGGAAGATGGGTTGAATAAGCCGATGATTATGATGGATAGAAGGATAAAGTCCAATTGAACCCATTAGATATAAATCTCAACAAACTCAATTAATGGCTCGAATCAACCTTCCAAGAAATAATTCCTAGCAAATTAGAGGGTGAAGAATGAATTCCCACAACTCCTTGAAGAAAATCGAGAAGAAAACTACTTTTGAAAATCATAAGAAAGAAATCTTGCACAATAAAAAAACTCCCAGAGTTTGAAACTTTATTAATGAAAAACAATTGTCTTCTTAATAAAAAATGAAGAAGCCCTTATATAGGCTAGCTAAATAAATCTATATAAAACTCTTAAGTATACTAGAACTCTAATTAACCTAAATAAGAAGTAGTTTTAAACTAAACTTTCTTATTTATATAAAACTCCTAAATAACTTAAAATACTTAATAATAATAAAAAATTCAGAATAATAAAATAATAAGAGCTTATAAATACAATATTTGGCTTATATATAATAAAAATTAAACCTAAAACCTAAACCCAATATTATTTAAACTCTAATTAAAAGCCCAAAACTCGTAATTCTTGTCATAATCTCGTCCAGAAATTCTGCCCGCGCAATCTTTACTAAAATGATCATAACTTGAGCTCCCAAACTCAAAATTGAGTGATTCAAAGTGTGTTTCGAAGCTAAGAGATAGATATTCGAATTCCATGAAGACATATCAACCCAAATATTCCTATATCCTATACAAAAAGTTGTCACAAATATTCTAATTTCTCAAACTTGAAAATTGACAGCTTCGGTGAATGGAATTTAATAAATTTCCCTCATCCGTGCATGTATCACACAATGTGGGAAAGTAAGAGTGGCGGAATATTTGGAATGAGATGTACCAAAGAGTACAGGAATGGTTCAAGTTAGGATACGATAGAAACCAAGGCTAATGTTCCAAAGGGCTGGACTACCTACAGAGAGGCTAGTCAAGAATTGATCAAGGCATCAAGAAAGTTTTGAGGCGAGTCAAGCCAATGTCATTCCAAGGACACAATGAGGACGTTGCGAGAATGGATGGAGGAGAATGTCACAGGCTGCAGATTTGAGCTCACGACGAATGTGCATAGAGTGTCCCATAGAGGTCAATTGATAAAATAGGGCGCATTTGACCCACTTGAACTGACCTGATTCATGTAACATGTGGAGAAATCCATTTACTTGAAGCCTTGGTGGCCAAGTGACGCACTTAAGGAAATTTAGGGCTACCATGGTAAATAGGGGAACTAATTTTAGAAGAAATGTAATCTGATAAGATTTGATTTTGTAATCTTAAAGGATTGAGCCAATCCCTTAAGCATCTCAATTGTAGATAGGCTCTAATCTTGACCGTCGATGTAACTCAATCTGTACCGTTAGTTTTGGAGGAGCTCAACTATAAATAGAGCTTTTCCCTCTCATTTGTAATCACTCAGCTATAATCCTTCATAGTAATTGAATATTATTGAGAGCATTTACTCAAACACTTGGCGTCCTTTTGCTTTCTTGTGGCATATTTCTGTTCTTTTGTCGCTCTTTCATTTTGAGTTGCTTCCACTTTATTTTTGGTGTTTTAGAGAATTTCTATTTTGAATTCTCATTTTATGAAAGTTAGGCTGACTTAGGTAGATTGAGCCCAAGAAATCACTTAATGCTGCACGGATTGCGAGACTAAAATTCTAATTCTGTGACTATTAAATGATAAACAGTTTTTGTGATAGACTATATTCATTTCTTATTATATTTCCATTAATTGTTATCAGGCAAATAAATTTTTGAGTAGGTCTCTTTGGGTCAATGAATGTGGGTCATGCATTTACAAATTTCATGGATAATTTCCAACAATATTTTCTTTTATTTTTATAATATCTTGATGTTGTTAGTGCTTCAAAAGACTTTGATTCTTGGTGGTATGAATTTTACCTCAAAATTTATTCTCATCCTTGGTTTTTTTAATATCTAGTTTCAGTGAAAATTAATTTTTTGAATAGCCTTTTTCTTGGGTTGCAAGCACTTGGATGGAGAATTTGCATTTCATTGTAGGTTTTTCACATGTCAAGCAAAAATAGTGAAGTAGATCAAAGACTCAGGCATGATCTTGAAAAGTTAACAATTGATTTATCAAAAGTTCCAAACAGGAGCGCAGCTAGGGGGCTGGCAGGTGCCCCACCCCTCTTAAAATGAAAAATATTCTATTTAAGCCCTTTAAATTTTTTAAAATTTTAAATTAGTAAAGGTAAAATTTTACTTTGACCTACCTAAAAAAGATAAAATTTTGATTTAATCCTTTAAGAATTATAAAGATATAGACTAGTAAAATGGTGAAATTTCATTTTTACTATCGTAAAAATTACAATTTAATTTTGACCCCTAAAAATATTTTCTGACTTCGCCCCTGGTTCCAAACATAGAACACTTGGGTAGCAAATTAGGAAAGATAATTACACACATATATGGCTCATTGACAAAATGCATAGTAGTGAAGTATAAGCTCAACCATATTAGTCATATGTTGGAACCCGTGACCCAACTATCTTGGATAATAATAAATATAGGTAGAAACTGCTCACATGGTGTTTGGTCCATCTCTGTGCGCTATTAAACTCCTACCATTGCAAGTAGGGTACTAGGATATATGATTTTTCTTGTAAAATCCACCTTCTTGGTCTACATTGCATGTAACACATGGAATCTACATATTTTTCTTATACATAACAAAGCTGAGCAGTACTAACCATTAATGCAACGGTTGGGAGAGGGAGAGGGAGAGAGTTGGAAGTAGAAAAAAAAGAAGGAAAGAAACACGAGGAGAGGAACAAGCTCGTTCTTGACATTTTTAGGGTCCTAGGCAAAACAATAATATGAGGTTTTAGGTTCCTTAAAAGTTGGAGAAAAAATTTTAGGTCTCTTAAAAGTTGGTAAAAAAAATTTTGGGCCTTTAAAAGCTAATGTTTTTTTTGGGCCACTTAAAAGTTGGTAAAAACTTTTTTTTGACCTTTAAAAGTTAAAATTTTTTTAAAGCCCCTTAAAAACTAAAAAATAATGTTTTAGACCCTTTTTAGCATTGGACCCTGGGCAGCTATACCTTCGAACGACCCCTAAAGCTAGGCTTGGAGAGGAAAGAGGAGAAAAAAGAAAAAAAATAGCTTAAATTTATTTTGTCACATCGCATGATTTGTAGAGCTGGTAAAAAAGACTCGAGCCCAAAACCTCACCCTTGTCAATCTGAGTCCGTAATGATCCAAGTTCGAGAAAGCTCAAGCCCATAATAAAACCAACCCGAGAAAGCCCAGGCCCTCAATAGATTTGAGCTCGAGGCCAAGATAAATCCTGCCAAAAGCCCGAAAAAGTCAAAATTTATAACTGAACAATCATAATAGACATTAATAATTAATATAATTTTATGATAGTACTTAAAATAAAATATAAATAAATAATTATTTTTATTAAAATTTTATTAATAGGAAATGTAATTAATAATAATTTTATCTTAAATTGTAAAGTAAAATAAATTTTAAAAACATTAATTTAATATAAAATATTTTAAATGCTATAATTATATATGAATAATAAACATTAAAATTATTTATTATTAATTATTAAAATCTATAAAATTAAATTTTAATGATAATATAATAATATATTATATAACTATTACTAAAACCAAAACTGATTACCTAACTCGACCTTATGTACTAAATTAATATATTACTAATACATAAAATAAAATAATAAAAATATTACTAATACATTTGTATGCGTGTGGAACAAAATATTTAGAACACAAATGTCATTTAAAAATAACATATAATAAATAATGAAACATATGATTTTAAACTAATTAATAATAACACATGAAATTTGTAGGTTATTAAAATGAAAAAATATTAAATTGTTTATCATGGAGTTGTCATCAATTTAGAGTCGATGTCAAGTTAATTTGTGACACCAACTCAATAAAATACATTATTAATACAAATATATTATTAATAAAGTGTGCATAATAAAATTAAAATGTATAAAAATAAAACTTTAGCTGGGTGATAAATTAAATGTTTTGCTAATGCAATTAAGGTGAGTTTAAATCCCACTATATGCATATTTTTACTTGTCTTTTTTAAAGTGAAAATATTTAAATACCATCAAATAATATTACTTATTTTAATTACGGAAGGACATTCTTGTAACTTCCCAACCGAGTTGGTGAGCCGGTTGAGGGTGACACCAACTCGCTTTAGAATTTTATTAATAGTATAGATTAGACCTGTCCATGGGCCGGGCGGCCCGGCCCGGCCCGACGGTCCGCTCGAAATATGGGAGGGTTCGGGTAAAAATATAGGCCCGAAATATGGGCTTGGGCAAAAAAACGAGGCCCGTTTAAAAAATGGGCCGAGCTCGGGCTCAACTTTTTGGCTCAGGCCGGCCAACCACCAAATAATATAATAAATATATATTTTTTATTTTTATTTTTTAATTTTAAAATACTTTAAAATTTTTTTTTATTTTTTTATTTTTAAAATATTTTTTTGTGTTTATTAAATACCGGGCCGGGCCAGGCCGGGCTCGGGCTTATTAATTTTTTCCCGGGTCGGGCCTGGGCAAAATTTCAGACCCATATTTCGGGCCGGGTCGGGCCCGAGTCTAAGAGTCGGGCCGAAATTTTTTTCAGGGCCCGGCCCGGCCCATGGACAGGTCTAGTATAGATATAGATTATAATAAAAGGTATAGTGCTACATGATATTATAATGTTTAATTATTAATGCATATATATAAACTATATATTATATGATATGATATAGCATTATATAATATTGTAGGATGACTAACTTCCAAATGTACGAAAAGTATATGGACTTAGAGCATATTTAAATTAGTATAATAATAAGCATTAATATATAATAATGTAACACCCTAAACCCGACTTAGAAGTTAAGACCAAGTCTGGAGGAGTTACATCGACACATCAAAAACTAATTTCAATAAGTATCCAGAAACGTTCAAATATTACTTGACTATTAGTGGAAAATCTTTTCAGAGTCTTATTTTGAAAACCAAAATCCATTTTGTCGACTTGAGTGATTTTGTAGTTTCACATTAAAAATTATCAACTACTGACGAATTTAGCAAAAACCAAAATGAGCTTAGAAACAGATTAGAACCCACAAGATCAAACATTTCTGCATTATTGCAAAACAATCCGAGCTCCCACACGCCATCCGGTCCTAAGTTAGAGACTTACCTAAACACTCAAAGATAAAACCAAAAGGTGAACTATAAAACCTAGTGTATAACCAACACTAATTATAGTTAACAAAACATAATATATAAATCAGAATAAACACAGCGAACTTAATAGCAAGTGTAATATAATAGAACAACACAACCCAACCAGAACAGGATAGAGCAGAACATAAGAGAATAGAACATAGCAGAGCAGAACATAACATAGTAGAGCAGAGTAGAACTAAACATAACAGAGCAGAGTAGAATTGAACATAACAGAGCAGAGCATGTACGTTTATGTAGATGCAGTATTTTTCAAACAGATCAGAATGCAGATTCATCAGAAAACATCCTACCCAACTCCGCTACACACCAAAATAGAGTTCCCCTAGAACTCGTCCAGCCAAATCACACCAACAAATAATTGTGGACAGTTCCTCCAGAATATTCGTAGTTAAAACTGCCATATTAGATATATGTGGTCAAACCACTATATTACAACCATGCTGCCAGAACAGTGTGGATAAACCACAAGAAAATGCAGATCATTAAACTGCCAGAAACTCCCTCCTTTCACATGAACCCAAATCCCATGCAATGTGTCATGGCATGCATAAACAGAACCAGAGTGATGAGTATGTAAGTCATGCTATCATTCAATAATAGAATCAGTAGTCATAGGAGTCCATGTTTTGTAAAACAGACTTATCAAACCTCAACAGATCATATCAGATTTTCCATGAAGTCACATGCACGGTTATAAATCAGAATCAGTAACAATCAATCTAACATATTCAGATATCGTATATTCTTCATCAACAGAGTAACGTAGAGTGTTATAAATTAGAATCAGTAACCATCAATCCAATATATTCAGATATTGCACATTCTTCATCAACAGAGTAACGTAGAGACGTACTAGTAAACTTAACAGAATACAGATCGTACCTAGATAATTTGTATACATTATACAATAGCACATTACGTTCTGACAGATCTTACGTACTTAGGCTCAACATAATAGACATGCGTACCGTTCCCAAGTTGTCCATCGTCAGATTAGCAGTTATCAAGTTATATAGTCTAATTCAGATTGTACATACCTTACAGTAGGCCTGCATTCGTTTCAAATGACGCTTGTGGCCCGAGCAAAAATTCCAAATATTTTTTCATATGCTTGTATGGTTTCACACGGCCTGGGAAGCTGGCTTATGTGACTTCACACAGTCTGACACACCCCTATATGCTTGCCCATGTGTCCGACACGACCTGACACACACCTGTGTCACCTGCCTGTGTGGTCCTAATTCGCAAATAGTGAGTTACACAACTTGGACACACTCGTGTCACTGGCTTGTGTGAATCCTACACATCTCATAACCACACACAGTCTGGACACACGCCCATGTGCCTATCCCGTGTGCCTCCCATTTTTGTGAAAAGTGAGTTACACGGCCTGCCACACGACCTGACGCATGGTTGTATGGTCATACGGCCTACCACACGGCTTGGCACACGACCATGTGGCTTCGACAGTCCCTTTTTTTAACGACTGAAATTCAAAGAATAAGGGTTTTTGGTACCCACCTGATACGGATTTGAAGCAAAAGCAACAAGGATAAGTTCCCATCCTTAAACGATAAGCAATTGTCCAACAAATGATTAACTCGCAGTCAAATCGCTAAAAACTAACATTTCAAAATCGAAATTACGTCAAAGAACTTTCGACACCAAAACTTTAAATTGAACTTACCAACCAACGAATTAAACTAAAAGGAGAAGTCAAACCCTGTACAGAATCAGTGCAACATAACAGGTTTGACTTTAGTGATTTTATCTGAGTCTCGGGTTTGATTCCTGTCCTACTCATATTTGTATTTTTTTTCATGTTGTTTCAAGCTTTACTTTTATTTTTAATTACTAATTTCAATACATAAGTTTCTTGAGTCCCAAGTTCAATTCCTCTTCTAAAGACATTTGTATTTTTTATTTCATGTTGTTTCAAGCTTTTTTTATTTTTAATTAATAATAAAAATATTGTTTTTAAGTTTTTTTATTTTTAATTCATCTTTTAATTAATAAATCTTTTATTTATAAAATCAAATAATTATTGTCAAATATCATTATTTTTAGTAAATATAACTTTTATATGTGTAATATGTGTAATATTTATTTTTATTAAATAATGATATTTGAAATGGTTATTTGATTTTATAATATTAGGAATCACCATACCTACACAATATAGGAGGAGAAAAAATATATCAAAAATTTAGTTGATGTTTTAAAAAATAAAATATATTTAACATAAAGATAATTATCAATTTTATCAAAATATATTTTTATTATATAATTGAAAATAATTATTTGATTTAATAAATAAAAGAGTTATTAATTAAAAGATGAATTAAAATAAAAAACTTGAAAACAATATATTTATTAATTAAAATAAAAAGCTTGAAAAAATTAAATGAAAAATACAAATGTGCTTGGAAGAGGAATCGAACTTAGGAATCAAAGATAAAATCACTATTATTTAATCAGAAAACAGTAATTAAAAATAAAAGTAAAGTTTGAAACAAGCTGAAATAAAAATACAAGTGTAAGTAGGGGAGGAATCAACCCAAGAACTTAAAGACAAAACCAGTAAAATTTAACTTCAAGAAATCCGTTGGACAAACGAACTCACATCTCTTACAACCAACACAATCTTCTGTTCTTGGAGCGGAAGCAATTTGCTTAGCTTTACATCCATCCCAAGGTATCATTTCTAACACACCAGTGGGGCAGGCTCAGACACATTGAGTACACCCAATACATGTATCATAAATTTTCACTGAATGTGACATGGGATCTATAAATTTTTTAACATCATAAAATTTCAATCTATTAACCACTTAACTAAATGAGCTAATGTATTAAAGAAATCAGAAAGCACGTCTTGTAGAACACGTTTTCACACGTTAGTGAAAATGCGTCTTACGGGGCGTGTTTTTAGCATAAAACTCTTTCTGTAGGACATGTTTTTTGTTTCTCTCCAAAATTGACCTACTTCCCTAAATATCGAAAGAAACAATATATTTCCCTAAGTATTTTTTAAATAAACATTTTTTTCAAATTTAGCTATTAATAATTTATAATATATGATAACATTAAATAATATAGTAGGAGGGCTAACTTTCAAATGTACAAAAAGTATTAAGATTTAGAGCATATTTCAACTAGTATAATAATAAACAATAATATATGATAATAATTAATATATAATGTACTACTATTATATTAAATATTATAATAAAAGATATAGTATTACATGATATTGTAATGTTTAATCATTGATGCATATATATAAACTATTAATATATTGTATGGGGAGGGACCCACTTACGAAGTGTAAAATTAAAGTTGTTTTACACATTTTCTTAGCTTTTTATATGATTAATATTTTAATGATCTAACCGTTAAATTTAATATTTCATTCATATAGATCATGTATGTCAAATTTGATGTAACTTTAAAATTTCTAACTATTTGTTTTATGTAAAACAAATTCAATCGTTGAATATATATTAATATATTGAGAATTGTAGATCCATATAATAGAGATATCGGATTAGTTTTAAAATTTACATGTATGACAAGTACAATTATATTGATAAATTCAACGATTAGATCATTAAAATATTAATCGTATAAAAGATACGTAAAGTGTAAAACAATTTTTGTTTTACACTGTAAATGGATCCTCCCATATTATATACAATATAATATGATATAACGTTATATAATAAAGTAGTAGGACTAACTTTCAAATGTATGAAAAATATAGAGACTTGGAGCATATTTCAACCAAGATAATAAAAACAATAATCTATAATAATAATTAATATATTATGTACTACTCTACTATTATAGTATGTGATATAATCTTATATAAGGAAATAATATATTTTATAAGTATTAATATATATGACTATTATTATAATAGAAGATATAACATCAATAGTTATGTGTAATTTAGTATATTAATATAAATGTTTATAAGTATAACTAGCAATACATAAAATATTATTAAAATTTAATATCTTAATAAAATATTATATTTATTAAATTAGATTTTGAATTGGACTTTAACTTTTACAAATTGTATTGGGATATTAGGTTTAATTTCTTTTTATTTTGGACTTGAGATACGAGTTATAATTAGTTTATTTAAAGTTTGTGTAATAATAAATATATTATTTGAGCTTGGGTTTGGACTTAGTATAATATATTTGAGCTTTGTAATAAATATTTTAGAATATGAGTATTAGATTTGTAAATTTAATAAGAAAGATAAAAAAAAGTTATTCAATTTTCAATATAATATATTATTAAACAATAAAAATCATTAAATCATATAATATCATAGAATAATAAATTTTACATACAAATTATTTTATATAAAAAACTCTATTTAAAATATATAATATTTTTTCATATAACAAATTTGAATTGTGTTGTCATTATATAAAAATAAAATGACTTATTATATTTAAAATGAAAATATTTATAATTTAAAATGTTCAAATTTATTTGAATCCATCAAAGCACACTTAGCTTGATCCGAGTCTGGGAAAATTTGAATTCATAAGAGCTCAAGTCTAAAATACTCCAAACCCAAGAAATCGAATCCAAATGAACCTGAAAAATTCCAAAAAGTAAACCCAATCCAAACCTACCCATTTGTCATCTCTAATGTTTTGATTCACTCGTAAGTGTTGAAGATGTATGTTATTCTTAATGGAATTACGGCCAAGGACCGTGACGAAATAAAATATTAAAAACTACTTGTAACCAAAATGAAACATTTGGGACCGATCGCGATATAGTTCACTAAATTTAGTACAATGAGGTACAATAAGCTGGAGTAACAAGCATTAAAAAAATATTGACATCAGACAAATTTAGTTATAAATTTCAAGCTGCAAGCTTTTTGTATATAATAATAATGGACTCCGAGAACAACAGAGTAACTAATAGCAGACAAGGGACCCCATTATAGAGTGGTTTAACAAATAGCAAACAAAGCATGATATTTATCTCAGCCTATGTACTCAAACGTAGATTGTGCATTACGTACGAATTTCCTTAGTCGTCCTGACATGTTTCAAAATCACAGGAGACATCATCCCCATCTCCAAATCCACTGCCGAAACCAACCCATTACCTCAAACTTGGGCTGCTTTCTCTCACATACTGCCAACTAAATACCTACATTTTATCTTTCTCGTGTGGCTCACTGCCCATGCTTCTCTACATCTTTTGTTTGAATGAAAGAATATGGAACCAATGCCACAAGCATCTGATTCATATTTCCTTTTCTTCGGCCGAGTTACGAGCTTGCTGAAGTTGGAGAGTATATTGTCTTTGAAGATCTCTAAGCTTGTTAAGTAGTTCCTGGAACGTTGGCCGGCTCTTTGGATCACTGGTTTTTGCAAAATTGTAATTCCCATATATCAGACACCAAAATGGTAAGTTATAACATAATTGGAAAACATAATGACTAGACGAGACGTAGAAAGAAAACTGGCTTTACTTCTGAAGATAATTCCTTATTAATTAATGACTAGAAGTGCTACAGATGCCACTAACCTAAATGGTACTTAAATACTCAAGGCCATCATGATGATTGCAAATCGAATTTGAAGTCCTAGTCCATACTACTTGTGGATGTAACTTTAATCATGCACTTAGTGCACATGTTTCGAATTTGACTAACACAATGCCGGGCCTGAGACTCCTAACTGACACTCCCAAATGCTATGTCTGAGTTAACTAGCATATTGGTAAACTACAGCTAAACTTTTAGCAGTGAATTTATAAGAAAAATAAAAGAAAACATACAAACAGTATAAGGAGATGAGCACCTGTTCCAGCAAATCTTGATTATAGAAGCCCACCGTGGGTCTAGTTCCTTTGGAATCTCTAGCCGTTGGTTCATGAACCCCACCGCTGCAACCAACTGCAAATATTCTAAACAAATTGTTGTTCATATATGCAGAGATACAATGGTGAATAAGGAATATTCCATTTAAACCTAACATAGCTTGTCTTTAGAAGAGAGCAGTTGGTTTGGTGATTTTGACCTCTTCAGATAAAAATGACTTTAAAATCTTTTTAATGAAAACCATACCTGCATTGCGTTGTGTTTCTCCCAAGGTATCTTCTCGGTAGCTAGCTCCCATAATATGACGCCAAAACTATAAACGTCGGACCTAAGTCCCACAAAGAACGAGAAATACAAGGTCAGCAGTGAAAGAAAGGCAAACGTGATAGGGCTGAGGGCTAGGGCACTTGCTTGTGCAATTCAAAGGGTGCGGAATGGGATCAACATACTTCTCATCTGAGGGTTCACTGCGAAGAACTTCAGGCGCCATCCATTGAGGCTAAAAAAGACACGGTACTTGTAAGTCAACTGAGAAACTAGAAAGTTATGCATCCTTACAAATGATTTAGACTCTGTTAGATTAATATTATTGATGAAGCTAATGAAGGGTTAAGTAAATACCGTTCCTTTCCCAGACTTTGTTGTGAGATATGTTTTGTGCTTGAGACGTGACAAACCAAAATCGCCAACCTGATCACATAGAACTACATTACCTTTTACCTCAAGTAAACAAAAAATATTCTCAACACCCTGACATAAGCTAAAACTAGATTTGCAGATAAAGAGGATGAACTATGGAAAACCTTCACGGTCCAATTCTTATCCACTAGAAGATTTGAAGACTTCAAATCACGATGAATGATAGGTGGATTGCAATTGTGAAGATAATTCATGCCTCGTGCCTGAGAAAGTTCAATCAGTAAGATGAACTGACAGAGGGAATGACTACCGCAGTGATACAAGCAAGAATAAAATAATAATGAATGCAGACCAACATATGATGGCATTAAATCCATTGTAACTGGAAAACCATCATAAAATTTAAAAGGTTAAAATAAAATCTACTTGATACTTGCAATATCCAAAGCCATACTGACACGCCGTCTCCAACCTAATTTGGTAGTATTCCTTTGTAGTAACTGAAACAAACTCCCACTGCAGCAATAAAATATAAAATTTAATCATTCATCAACCCAAAAATATATATAATATATAAAACTAATGTCCCATAGAGAAACAAATATGGAAGTGAAGTTTTTTTAAAAAGAAAAAAGTCTCAGCACAGAAAGAACTTCTAAAAGAAAGTTGAGATTGAACCGTGGAAGGAACTCTGTGACAATGCAGAGACGTTGAGATGAAACCACAACTCCCATGAACAGCAGAACATTTGGATGCCGAAGTCTTTTCATAAGAGATACCTTCAAAGCAAAAGCAAAATAGTTACAGCAGCATTTGGAAGAGGAAGAGAGAAACTCAAAACAATAATAAATGCAGTGACTTCAATCAGTTGGCGAATGGAAAGTGCTGATGGTGAATGAATCATATGATTCTACAATTACCACCAAAGAGAAAAAAAGATATGACTAAGTATGTGAACACAGTGAAAACTAATTTAACAGTAAAGCACACCTCCTCTCTGAAGGCATTTATTACATCATCTGAATATTCCTGCTTCGAGAATACCTTGACTGCAACCTCCTGAAATAATGTGAACATGGTAATTTACACGAATAAGATTATTACAATTTTTTTCATGCACTCTACCATTTGCCATTTAATACCAACAAATAACTACAGAGTACAAGGACTCATTTATTGCAATGACAGAGCAGTTTCATGAACTGGAATTTACCACAAGAATGGCATAAGATCCTCAAAAAGGATTCAGCATTTTTCATATTGCACGGTCTATATTAGACTTGGGCATCATATGTAGGTTCAATGAGCCTACATCATACAATAACATATGGAAAACTGGCTGAGGAACTCCTTGTCACCATCTTTCCATTTTATGCACACTCTTATTTACATGAGTGTATCAAATATGATTTGATGGAAAAAAGCAAAAGCAAATCATGATATATCTTATCCCAAAATTTTTAATGTATATTCATCTATAATGTTTTGTACGTCTTCCCGAAAGTGAAGGCACCGGAGTAGAACATACGGATTCAAACCACAGACCATGATACACTGTTCCACAAGAACCTGTGAGGAAAGCAGGAACACAAAGTAAATATTATTATATCTAAGGAAAACATCACCCAGAAATAAATACAACAGAATATAGAAACAAAGCAAAGCATGGACCAAGCTTAAGTCAAAGACCAAGTTCTCATCCATTGAAATGATTATCCAGTGGGCATTTGGGGTATCCAGTGGGCATTTGGGGTTCCATTCATGTGCTTTGACATTACCCAAATCAAAAACGGATGAACAGTGGTGAATCAGTGTAAAGTTCAATACTTCTACGCTTAAAAGTAGTGGCTCCAGTTAGGAACAAGTTCATAATTCCTTTATGACTCCTAGGTGCTCACTCGAAAAAAATTACCTTGCCCAATTTGATCTCCAATTGTCAAGTCCTCCCACAAGATTTCGTAATCTAAACAATCGACATCCATCTCAGCTCTATTAACTGCACTACTGCTAGTACTTCCAAAGCTGCTGACACTGCTGGTGCTGTAAACATTAACAGAGGATGACCACGAGCCTGATGGCTCATTATTGACAGGGGTATTATTTTCATTAACGTGGCCTTCAGATTTTGCAGCAGAATATGAGCTTTTCTGTACAAATAAATCATTCTCTTGATCATTTGCCAATCCAGGCCATACAAAACGAGTAGTTCTTGCCTCTGATCCTGCTCGATCATTCTCTTTCCAAGGCCACGATATCCCCTTTTTACCCACTAAGGTCATAATCTTTTGGATTGCAGGTTTTCCTTCACTCTCATCACCAGAATTGTGAGAGGTGTTCATGGGGGACTTTTCATCCAACGGATAAAATACACTAAAGGCAGATGGGTAAATACTTCCCCTAGGTGTACAAGCTCCACTGGAAACTGCATCTTCTTTAAGATCAGAATGAGCTGCAATGGAGCAACCATGCTCCAAATAATGACCATCTCCACTTTCTCCTTCACGATCGACACAATACTCTCCCATCTTAAATTTGGACTTCATTTTGTTGCTCACCTTAAGCGCCTGCATAACTCTTAACAATCAATCCAAGCCAAACTACAAATATATATAGTAACACTAAAATCCAACTTCCAACACATTAAAATTAAGGAACTAATACCAAATTTGTTAGTTCTGATGCAATTGCTGTTTGCATAGGTTGTTGAGGATCCAGACCAAGTTTAGCTGAGACAGCATTTTTAGACCGGCTAAAGGTTGAATCTCCTTCAGGTTGCTTTCCAGCCAACACTGCAGCTCTCCTTTCTTGCAAAGGCTGAGTATCACTGGATACACAAATGATTCCAACTAATGAACTATCATCGTCATCATCCTCATCATAAAAAGGAGTATACGTTGCAACAGCCAAAAACCTCTCCCCCATTTTATTCTTGAAAGGAAATTGTCCAGTCCAGCTATCCCCCGTCATAACACAATGAACAATATTAAGTGCAACAGCGAAATCCCTATGATCAACAAGAAGTTGAATGGCATCTTGCTCTAAAGCCTCTGCTGCTGAATAACCATAAAGTTTTTCGGCAGCTTTATTCCTGCAAAAAAGAAAAGCATAATTTTTTTTTTAAATGAAAAACTATGCTCAAATGATAATGCTTACTTAATACTTTTTTTCTATTTAAGTTACAATTTACTTCAAATTACAACCATAATTAATAGTTAAAAGCAAAAAGTAACTAAATCAACTCAAACTAACTCATCAGAATAAATATAAGATCAAACCCAGTGAAATTTGAACTTTGGAGCTCAAAGTTCCCTAACCTCCTTGCCATTAAGCCAAAGGCCCCATTCTCTATAATGCTACTAAGTAGTTAATAAACAATGTTAAACCACATCACTAATTACTAATTTAGAACATAAAAACTTGGTCTTTGCAACTGAATGATCTTAAAAGCGAAACCCTTTTCGCTTACCAATAAATTATACGGCCACTAAGATCAAATATATGAACAGATTGCCCCATAGACTGAAATATATTCAAATACTGGCTGTTAGTGAAATTGACGGCTGCTGGCCCGACGTTCCCGGTTCTTTCGATAGCTCCTCCTCTTCCTCCTACTCCTAAATCTCCTCCGGTGCCGCTGTCGCCATTGACAGTGTCATTGTTTCTGCTCTCTCTTCGCAACGGCGAGGAGTGCCGAAACGAAGCTGAATCTTTCTTCCAAGCAGCAAGCTTCGCCGCGTTCCCCGGGAAGCGCGGACGTCGAGGGGAAGTAGAGTGAGATCTTTGATGAGTTGAATTGGCCTTGGAATCGCCACCGGATTGTTTTAAAATAGAAATTTCTTGCTTGAGATCGGCATGTCCCGCTTCAAGTATTTGGATCTTCTTCAAAAGCTCCTCTGCTGAAGGGGTTTCCATATTCCCTTCAAACAATCGAATTCAAAGCATGGATCTTCAAATCGTTCATAACATATAAAGATTTCTCAACCTCTCTCTGTGCGTGTTACAAACTTTCCTCTTCAACAGGTCAAACTCTAAGACTTAAAAGACCGAATATTTTCTTTCCGGGCGGTTTCTCTGTTTCGGTTGGTAAGCGGCTAACTTTTTTATGTTAGATATTTTCATTATTCAGAAGATATTTTTAATGCTATGGTTTTCTTTAATAAAAAGGGGTTAATTCACGTGACCATCCTTAAACTATGATCTAATTTTAAATTGGTCTCCAACTTTAAAACATCCTCACAATATCAATATCAATATCAATATCAATATCAATATCAATATCAATATCAACTAGATCGTTCTTCAAGCCTAGTATTAACTTTGATGTTAAGGCTCATGAAACATTTAACACGTAGATTAAATTGAGAACATGTATACACTTCTTGTATGTATAGTTTGAATTTGATATTTTAAAAACTTGCTCTCTTAAATTTTATTTTATCAACACATTAAATCCAAACCGTTTATTTGATAGTTGCGAGACAAGTTTATAATTTGATCCCCATAAGTTAAATATGTTCCACGTCAAGTCTAAACTACCATTTAATGCCTAAATAGAGGATTAAGTTGTTGGAAGGCTTTGATAGATATGATACTACTATCTAAAACCCAAATAAATGATTAAGTTGGTAGAAGGATATGATTGATATAATATTAATAGTTTAAATATTTAATCAAACTATTTTGAACTTGAAGGATGAATTTATAATTTTGAGGATAATATATGGATGTTTGTGGAATTAATCTAAAAAGGATGGGAATGGGTTATTCCATGAATGTCAAAAAGGGTAAAGTCCAAAGCTTTGGGAAACCATTGTCATTGTCGACAAAAATATAATGAGAGATTGACATGGAATACGGAATACCTAACCTAACCTCATCTCATCCCCACACCCATCCATTCAGCCACGGTTTGTTCACATTAAAATATTTTGAAGTTAAAATAATAAAGAGTATTTATGTCATTCATTAATTTTATAATTTTTGCACTAAATAATTTAAATTACAATTTTAAAAAAATTAAAATGGATTAATGATAAATTTGAAAATTTAAGATTTGTTTACCACTTTAATCTTTTGTGTTGTTATAAGTGTCACATAATTTATTATCTAGGGTAAACTATACAATTAAACATCTAAGTATTAAAATTTACATTTTAGCATTCAAAATAAAAATTTACATTTTAAACACTCATGTTACATAGTTCACTCTCGTCAAAACCACAAATAGTAAGTTAATGTGACAATTAAAAAGCCACTATAATAATGAATTTAACCCTCAAGATATTAAATCAATTTAGTCATAATTTTTAAAATTAATCCTTAAAATTTATAAATGATCTTAATTTGATCCTAATTCTAAAAAAATTAAAGAAATATATAAATACATAAATTAAAAGATATAATAATAAATTTGAATTTTATATTAATATTAAATAAAATAAAATAACCTCCCTCACCGGGTCCCTCCCCCACTACCATCCCCCTCTCTCACGTTGTGTGCTACTGCAAATGAAGGAATTGTGTCTACATTATGTTTATCCTTGGTTTACCCGCCCTGTCATGGGAAATTTTTTCTTCCTATATCTCTTTGCCTCAAATTCCCTAACATACCCAATTTAAATATGGGCATTTCCATATAAGATGAAGATTATGTTATCTAATGGCACATGTGGTCCCAAAGCTTTCTCACTAGATTTTCTCTATATTTGTTCTGAAAAAACAAAGTGAGACCCAGTTGGTTGTAACTATGGTTATTTTACTTTATTTGATTTTTGGGCATTCAAACATTTGACAATTTAAAAATAGTTATCCTTTCATGAAAAATCAACCAACATTTGTCTTTGTGCGTCCTCATTCTCGTATATAAACATTCGACTATGTTTCATGACTTGTATTGTCTTTCCTACTTATGTTTTTTCTTTTCTTTTTCAGACTAAAGATTGATATTATTTTGTTCACTGTTTCCTACAATTTCCAACTAATAGCTTTGAGTAAATTGCAGCAACAGCAAAGAGGAAGAGGGATGGTGTTGAGCGAGGGGGAGTGGGAGTGGGAAAGGGACAGGGTGGGGTGGGGAGGGAGGGAGGATTTTTTTCTTTCTATTTAATATTAATATAACTGTTTTTATTTCATATTAATATAAACATTAATATAAAATTTAAAAAAAATTTGAAAATATTTATGTATTTTTATATTTTTTTAAATTTTTTTAAAATTAGGATCAAATTGAAAATATTTGTATACTTTGAGAGTTAATTTATTAAAATTATGACTAAATCAATATAATATGTAAAAGTTGAGAGCTAAATTTTTATTATATCGATTTTTAACTGTCATATCAACTTACCGTTTCTTATTTTAATAAGAGTGACCAAAATGATCGAACTATATAATATGAGTGCTTAAATTAAAAATTTTAAATTAAATGTAGTTGAAACTAATATTTATTAACTGTGTTAAAGACTGAAAAACCAAATCAATGGATATTATATTTCCAATTCAACCAAATGGGTCAAATGATTAAAATATATTGAAAAATTAAAGTATAAAATAATAAAAGGTGAAAACTCAATAAAAGAAGAAACACAATGAAGAAAAAGAAATTTGATTTTAAACAATCGGTTTTGCGGATTTTAATTGATTTTTAGCTTTCAGATTTTGATTGGGTTGGGACAATTCTCCCATTTTACTATTGAATAATAAAAGCAAGTAATATATAAATCAATGAATTAAACTGACCCATCTGGTTTTGTTATTTTCAACCATAGCCTGGATAATTCATAATTTAATATGATTGCATGTATGGTGTGCTATTTGAATACTTACATGGCTAGCATAAATCTAGGCAATACTTTTATAAAGCGGTTTTGTTAAATTCTCTTAATTTACATCCATTTTCTTTTAATTTAAAAATTAATGTCGGATATAGGCGCTGCAGGATCGATCTTGTGCGTGTTTGGGTGGCCCAACTGAGAGAAAATAAGGGCCTAAATTAAATATTGTGTCGTGAGACCCTAAGTTCGAACTAGAACCAAGTATTTGTGAATTTGATCTCTTTCCTTATTCTTGCTCTGTTTTATGATCATCTTGTCTTATCTTCTTGCGTAAAACTTTTATGTTTCCTTCTTGCTTAAGATATTATTGATGTGACAGATGAAATTTACTAAAAAAAAGGATATAAGGGTCGCGGTCTCAAAACATGATGCATTATTTACATGGGTTCTAAGGCTTAGACGGTAGGCAAGTTGGTCACTAATAATGCTTATAATAAAAAAAAGGCTCTCTTTTGTGTTTTCAAGAGCATGTGGTGTAATTTTCCTTTTTATCTCCCTCTTTGATTCTAGTCAAGTTTGACTCTATGGAGGATAGGAAGAAATTTTTCCATCTAGGCCCTTGGATTTTTGATAAATCATTGTTTGTGATGACTAAATATAGTGATGGTCTCTCTATGGCTGAATATGACCTGCTAAGGTGCCTTTTTGTTGTGGTTCTACAATGTCCCTCTCACTAGGATGAGTCGAGCCATTGCCCTTCAACTTTAGGGATCTATTGGTGAGGTTTTGGCAATTGACTGGAGAGAAAGTAAAAGGGGATGGGGAGAGTATATTTGGGTCAGAGTTAGAATGGATATTTCAAAGCATTTGCGTAGAGTAGTTAGGCTTACTGATTTTGGTTGAGTTGAATGATTAGCTTTATTTAATTATGAAAGGCTTCTAAATTTCTGTTATGGGTATTTAGTGGGTTATTGCTCTATAGTTAAAGTCCATGTGCAAACACCTGAGGATGAATTACACTTTAAGAACTAGTTGACGGCTATTTTGGTTTAGAGGCAGAGTAGAGAGGATAAGCCTACAGTTAGCAGGGGCATTGAAGTGCTTAATGCAAGACAAGTGAGGTCGAAAGCTGACTTTGGTACTAATTCCTTATTCGCCTCAAGGTTGAAGACCAAAGGTAAGTTAGTTACCTAAGAGGGTGTTGAAACTTCTCATTTGATTAATAGGCAACCTAAGGTGGGAAAGGGAAAAGCTTCTGGGATTCGTTTGGGTAAATGAGTTTAGAATGGAACATGTTAGTTTTATAGGAACATGGCTCCATTTAGGAATTAGAAGAGCAACCGCAAGGTCACCTTAAAGTTTAAATGGGATGGGCATAGAGAGAACGATAAAAGGTTGGGCATGATAATGTAGAAGCTGAGCAAAGGGGTAGTGTTGTGAAAAGAAGACTTGAAATGTCCAGCTCTAGTGATGAAGAGATGGAGGTTGTCTGATCGTCATGGGACTCTTAAGTTAGAGATGCCAGTGGCTTGGGAGTCCCTAAATAGTTCAGGCCTTAAGGAGAATGATCTTCGCTAAGATTCCTATATTGTATTCCCTTGTGAGACGTGGTTGGTGAATAATGAAATGAAGCGCATCTGAAGGTAATGTGATATGATTGGTTGCTTTGTGGTTGACTGTGTTAAAAATGTGGTGGTTTAACTGTCATGTGGAAGAGCGGGTAGATGCTTGATTTTCTAAGCTACTTTGAGAATCATATAGATACGAGAGTGGGTTGCAATGGAGTATATAACATGCAGTTTACAAGATTATATAGGCACAATTGTAACACCTCAAATTTTCAATACAATAAATGGTACTGTTCCAAGAATGTATACAGTAACATTCCTAAGAAATTGAAATGAGGCTATTAAATGATTTCCTTTAAAAGAATTAATTAGATATTCAGAAAAGGAATTGAATAAAGATTTGGCGAAAATATGAGGATTAAAATGCAAATTGACCATATGAAGGAAAAGGTAGTTCTATAATTATTATTTTTGCATAAATGAGAAATGGAGAATATATTGGAATGTGGAATTGAAAATTTTAGGTATGAGCTAAATTGGATAAAAGTGAAAAGTTCATGAAATTAAGTTGTAATTTTGCCATAAAAAGATTTTAGTGGTAAAATGAGTGTGAGGATTATTAAAAGGGGTATTTTGGACTTTTCACGTAAGATTATATTTTGAATTTTAAAATTAAGATGTGTTGAGCATTAGGAAGCAATTTGAGCAATTGGATTAGTATTAGAAACAAGGGTGCATTTTGGGCCAAATTATTAGGATTGACTTTAACTCGTTTTAATGAAATAAAAGAAGGCAAAATATGAAAATTTCTCATCTTCCCCCATACGCAGTAGCTCCATTTGTAAGAGAGATTTCTCTATTGCTTTTTTACTTCACTCTCGTCAAATCAAGCCAACAAACCAAGTATGCAGGTGAAGTATAAGCTGAGTGAGTTACCGCCATATGCATGGTATGCTTAGTTGCCTGAGTACTGTGTTAGTTAGGTTTTGTAATGAGATCTGGTTAGGAGTCAACTAGATTGACTATTCAAATATCAATTATATAATATGCTCATTTATATTTCTCTTGGAATGTGTAGGCCATTAAGAATGACAAATTCTAGATGCAGTCGACTCTTGTCAAGTTCCAACAAGAGAAGTTGGTTATATATATGTGGGTAGGGAGGGTTTGTGAGGAAGTTTTCTTCTTCTTTCAGTATTACTCTCTACTTCCTTTTTCTTAAATCTAAATGTTATATTTTTCTCATGAAGTTGGAAGCTAAGGTTCTTGATTTAATCAATGGTTGTTCTACCTCTTGGTAAGTATTATATCTCTACATGTCAAGTTTTTGAAGGACTAAAGATGTTAAGAATTATAAGAACAGTAAGTTATTAATACAAGGTCTTGCATGGAGGTTATCTATGATTAGGATAGTAGCAATTTGCATTAAAAGGGTTTTTATGGTGAATCTGTGTTCTTTAAGTAGTTGTTGCTACTAGGTCGAGATGGATGTCCAAGTTTAGAGCTTTGAATAGTAGTTTAGGCGAGTCTCTATTTTGACTCCTACATGTTAATTGTTCAGGTAAAAACTTATATATAATGATAGTATCGCAAATAACAGGTAAGTGGGTGAAGCATAGTAAAGATGCTATGTGTGTGTAATGATATTATGTAAGAACTATTGCATGAATAGACAGTGATTGGTAAGTATGCAGGTAAAGTCTAATATAGGAATATACAAATTGATTAGCTACGTGTGAAAAAATTTGGGTAAGTAAATTCTAGACAAAGCGTCCCTTGTGATGCCTTTGGTAGGGCAGGTATATTGTTAACTAGACTGGCAGATCACAATACGAAAAAATTGTAAGACTATGCAGTTGAGACCTATGGCAATGTATGATATGAAAACACTCATGGTGTAACCTCCAATAAGATGAAGGCTAGGCTGATAGATCACAACATGAGAATGTGTAAGTCCATGTGGCTGAGATCTATGGAAATATATGACTGTATAAATATTCATGGTGATACCTTTGGTAATGTATAGATCGAACTGGCAGATCAAAACATGAAGTTAATTTTAAGTCCATGAGGGAGAAACCCATGGCACCTTTTATGAAAGTCTGCTGGGACAATAAACACATGATTCCGTATGTTTGACTGTATGGCGTGATCTGCTAAGCCTTTGAGGCAAGTCCTATATCATCATAATGGAGTATTCGATGATATATGTGTGATAGAATGTGATTATCCACCCTTATGGTAAGTTCTGGATAAGTTCTGAGAATTCTTTGATAGATAAGTATATGGTAAGTGTATGATACGTCTGAAGTTAATTTGGTAATTAGTTTCATGATGTAATCGAATAAGTCTTAAAGGAAGACTTTTGAAAAGAAGTTTGTATCTGTATGGTAATTTATTAGTCTAGAATATGGGCGTATTTTTAGTCATGAAAGATATAAACATTTGTCAACCTGAGTTCATCTGTGTTACGTAGTGCTGAAACTTGAGTATCTGGTATTCATCGTATCTAAATGGTATCATGGCTCTTTCTGAAATCTTATGGAATTTGAGTTGTTTTTCATATTGGTTTATTCTGGTATTCTGCAACAAGGATGTGTTGGAATTCTTCTAAATAATCTGGAATAATTTTCATCGGTATGAGTATGCATTAGTCTAAGACAGGATATGATATGATTATCTGACTTAGTAAGGGTATTCACCAAATGAAAGATCTGTAAGTAGTTTTGCCAAGAGAATAGTACCAATGGAATAAACATTGAAAGTTGTTTGATGATAATAGAAGAGATTGTACCGTCTGGTAAGATCTAGAGATAACCAAAGAGTCAAGTGAAAGATAATAAGTAAAGAACGGTAAGTGGGATGTAAGTATATAATATATATATATATATATATATATATAGATATCTGAAGTCGTGAAGGTATCCGCCAAAGACAAAAATGGTAATCCAAAGAGTCAGACTGTAGAATTCAGCAAGAAAAGTTTAAAGGTATTTTGTACTTAAACTCACTAAGTTTGTATAACTTACAAATGTTATGTTTATGTTTCAGGTATTGTTATGAATGATTACGCTAAGAGGACGACGCCAGGGATGCGCCAAGGAAGGGGCAAATTGGGTTATTATGCATACAGTGGCCAATTTGGAAAAGTAGCGTATAGTAGGATTACACTTTTTAGAGTTAGCCTTTAGTAAAACTTTGTGTTGTAATTAAATTATGATAAGTTTGACGTATTTTAAATACTTTTCTTTAATAATGAGACCTTTTACAAAATAAATAAGAAATATGCTTTAAAATCAAGAGTACACATTGTCTGTTTTGAAAATTTAAGTATCGTGATATAATACCTAAGATCCGGGCTCAGTGGTTCGGGTTGGGCATGGGTGTTACAGAGAAAGTAATGGCAAAGAAAAAGGAAAAGTTATAGATTTGAGAAGGAAAATAGAACTTTGTCTTATTTTGTTCATCCAAATAGGTAAGTACTCATGGAAATTTCCCTACCTTATAATAGGTATTATTAATTAGCTTCAATTAATAGAAATGGCTAGGTGGAAATGACTATCAGACTTTAGATAACTATATTAATATGTAAAATGTTAAAATAAACTGCTAATATAAAGCAATAAAGCAAAGTGAATTGAACAAAATTGTAAAATTGATACTTTGTAAACTAAGTTATGTTGTGTGAAACTTAAGTTATATAAACGATATTTGATTTAGTTTAAAAACAATTGAATGAAAATTGTAATAACTTAAACTTTAGTTTGAAACAAATTTCATTAAAAGAAAATATAACAACAACAATGGTACATTTTTAAAAATTTGTCAAAAACTATAGAAATTGAATTAGGAGACCTTTATATGCTCGAAAAAATTAATTAGTAGTTTCAAATGGAGAAAACGAAGGAGGAGCCTAATTTATAAGTTAAGAAAAAATCAAATTTCAGTGAAGAAGACTCAAGCTGCCACACAACAACTTTTGAGTCGATTTTAAAATTTAATGGTACTTATGTACTTGGTAATAAATTCTAAATTTTAATGGGAAAAATGCTATTGAATATTTAAATATAGTTTCCAAAACATCAATTGATCTTGATTTTAAATTTTGTAGATTGAGATATAAATGATTTAGTGATCGGTATACAACTAGACAACCATGTCAAGTTGTTTAAATTGATTGTATAATTTTGAATTGAATAACATCAATATTAAATTGTATATGTGAATTGAGATGAGAGATAGTGTGTATTGAACTATGAAAATCATATTATTTGACAAACTATTGAAACATTGATAAGAGTAAAGAATGTGAATATGTGAATATAAGATTGAAAAAAAAACTGAAATGTGAGTAATGGTGATCTGAGCGTCTAAAGAATAAGTTAATGCTTCAAATGAAAATATTCAAATGCTCATCATCACATATATGTGAAATATGATATATGACAATCAATGTGAAATGATTATGTGATTTGTTTATCAAATGCACATATGTGTGCACTAATATATGAGAAATGTTATGCACATCATGGAAAGATCATGTGCATTGCCTTAGCAAACTTAGTAAAATGACTAGGATACAATTGGTATACCAATAGAAATTAATTGTGTGATTAGGACCAGTCTATGGTATTGGAATGACAATGTGATATGATGCCTTATGGCATAGCATTGATGTGCAATGTGTTGGCCCCTTTTATATGTGTAATTGGTTGGTGTTAAGAATAGATGCACTATTAGTGTTATATGTAAGAAACTCAACTAAATAATAATGAGTGTTTAACTCTTATTTTATTAAGGTTACTAATGGTTACGATCTTAAATTGTAATAA
This sequence comes from Gossypium raimondii, assembly GCF_025698545.1. Taxonomy (NCBI): domain Eukaryota; kingdom Viridiplantae; phylum Streptophyta; class Magnoliopsida; order Malvales; family Malvaceae; genus Gossypium; species Gossypium raimondii. The sequence continues at coordinate 48,071,097 of NC_068574.1, read as the reverse complement.
TAACTTCATTTCATTAATTGCACATTGAAAATTGTTAATAACATGGCTTTGTTTTTTGCATGCTCATTGAATGTGTATTAGATAAAGAGTTATGATTTTTATTGAATTGTATTTGAATTATTGGTACTGTAACACCCCTCGCCTGGTCCGTTCGTCGGACCCAAGCCACGAGATGCTACCACCGTTATCAGAGCAAATTACTTACAATTTATAGCAATTAATTAATCTAAACTCCAATTCATGTTATGATTCCATATATAATATGAAATATAAACAAAACCAAGTCTCAAACGAGCTTATGAAAGCTCTTAGATTGACTCAAGCATGAATATGAACCAATCTGAAAAATTTTCAAAATCTAGAAACAGGTATCAATACCCACTTCAGGTACTGATACCATTTTCAAATTCGATGTTTGAAATTTAAGATGAAAATGCACAAGTATCGATACTTAGAATTTGGTACCAATACCTTTATTACAAAGTATCGATACTATAACAACCTGTTTTTCAATAGTGTCAGAAACAGTGGTTTCGGGGTCACCAAATTCGACAAGTTTGTAAATATTATTATTTAATATTTACGAGTCAAATGCGATTTTTAAAAAAAGTTTTTGATTTGATAATTTATATTATATAAGTGATTTATTAAGTTCAAGTGGTTTTAGAAGATGAGGTATCGGGACTTTAATTTTATAAATTGAGCCATAAATATTTTTATAAATATTTATGGAGTGTCATTAAGGTGGTATTAAATTTTCGTTAAGAAATTTTAACGTTTCGATAGTTAATTAATTAAAAAGGACCAAATTAAAAAAAATGCGTTCTTAGGACTCCGTTCCCATAAATCATACTCGTAAATATTATTCTAGGGACTCCGTTCCCATAAATCAGACTCATAAATATTTTTTAAAATTATTTACGAAGCTAGTTATGTAGTTAATTAAGTTTCGGTTAAGTGAATTTGCTTGAATTACAAGTAATTAGGTATAAGGACTAAATTGCATATAGGGTGAAAGTTGAATTATAGATTAAAGAAAAAATAAAGGGACTAAAGAAGCAACTATGCCATTGTTCTTTAATGAGGCGACATAAGGTCAGATATTTATAAATTTAATATATATATTATAATAAAATATGTTTACTTAATAAATAAGTATATATATTATATTATAATAAAACAAATAAAAAGAAAGAAAGAAAAGAAAGGCAAAGCCAAAACCAAAAGAAAACAAAGAAAGAGAAACAAAAAAGAGAAAGAAAGACGTAAGGCTAGGGACTTCTTGGGTTCAAAGTTCAATTGGTTAGTCAATTTAATTTATTTTTCTTGTACTTTTTATGTTTTTGGAATCCCGGTATTAAATACTATCCAACCCATGTCAAAATTTTAGAAACTATTGAGTTTTTAGATGTTGTTAATGTTGAATAATTTTAGTATTAGGGATTAAATTGATAGATTTTAAGCTAGAAATGAAAAAATATTAAATTGTAGAATAAATTGTAAATTTTGAGTAATAGGGACTAAATTGTGAAAAATTCAAAATTTAGGGATTTAAGTGAGCATAGGGAGTTAAATTTAGTTTAAAGTGAAATTTGTGTGAAAATATAGGATTAATTGTAAAGAAATAAAGTTAGTCTCGATTTAGGGACTAAATTGAAAATTAGACAAATATTGAGCAAAAATTGAAATATGCAATATGAAATTGAATTGCGTTGTATTGATGAATTTTAATTGTTTTAATTCCATAGCTAACATCGTACCGGAATCCTTGACTAAAAAGGGGAAAGATAAAGTCGATGTCGAATAGCTCGGAATTCTTGGTTTGTATTTCTATAAGCTAAATCTCGTTATTAATTGTTATATTTTGATTTAATGCTTATGGTAAGTGGTTGAGGTGAGTATTTGACACTTTGACATTGAATTGAATTAAAAGTTGATTGAATGGATTGAATTGATTATTTGAATTGGAATAAATATATATGTGCAAATATGATAATTGAATATTGGTTGGATTTGGAAAGTGAAATTAAACCCTATTAACTGTATCGGGCTGAGTCGGATATAGATGGCATGCCATAGGATTGGAAGAGTTTAGGGATTTCTTCGACTTCGAGTCGATGAGACACTGGGTTTCAATTTACTACTTCAGATTAATTCGACGAGGCACTGGGTGTCAATTTACTTCGATTTAGCCGATGAGATATTGGGTGTCAAATTATTACTTTGAATTATCTGATGAGGCATTGGGTGCCAAACTGTTGTGTTGGTTGGATCTGTGTATCCGTCCAAGTCCGAGTCGTGTTAATAGGGGTAAATGAATAAATAAGTTCTATAATTGATATTAAAATGGTATGGTATGAGAAATGAAAATGAAATAGTGAATTGAGTATGGAATGAATAAAGCAATTGTATAAATGAAATGTGAGTTAAATTGTAAAAAGCTATTTCTATAGCAAGTGATGGAAATTGAGTATTGTATGGTTTTTAAATACTTAATTGTGCTTAACATTTTATTATACATATTATATTGTTTTATCTTTAAATATTCGAATTATAGAAATACAATTAAGTTTTATTCAGCGTACTGTTTTGTTTTCCGTACGCAGGTTAGGTACTTAACTTTTGATTACCGATTCAGCATCCAACAACAATCCTGAACTCAAATGTGGTGATATTTATCCTTTGTGTCGGCATGTACTTAGGGTGTCTAAATAATAGGTATTTTGTGGTTTGATTGTAAATGAGGTTATAAGTTTAATTTTGGTCGGTTTTATACATATAAATATGAGTTTGTTTTTGAAATTATATTATGGCATGGTAAATTGAACTAAATCTAGATAGGTGCATATGAATCTAATTCTATGTTTAAGTGTTCATGAACTAGGCAAATTGATTTGAATTTGGTATGTTTATAATTTGGATTAAAATGATGCTTTGATGACTTGTTTTGATGATATGAAATGTTTAAATTTTGTCTATTTGATCTATAAACTCCAGTAATGCTCCGTAACCCAGTTCCTGCGAGGGATATGGGTTGGGGGTGTTACATTTAGTGGTATCAGAGCTTTACAAGTTTAGCCGATTCTCAAACTAAATCGAGCTTAGAATTGAGTCTAGAGGTACATGCCATAATTGAGTCGAATTGAGTCGGGATTTGGATGTTGATATATTTGTTTTTGTTTTATAGTTGAAAATGTCGAATGGTTATAATGATTATGTTGATGATAGATGTTATGTTATACGTGTGTATATATGAGAGTCAAATTTTGAGGTTTTACGACCTTCACCCCCTCATCTGTACAGTCTTATACAATGAAATTTACAATATTTATATTCATTAAGCTTACAAGTGTGAAACTGAAGAGTTCAATAGCTGAATGAATAATAATGTGGCCAGAGCCGAGGATGGGTTAGCAAGTAAAGAGAATTCTAGAAGAGATATTATATTTTTTGGAAGATTATTCGGGATACGTAATGTCGCTATTAAGGAAGAATTTATTCACGAGTAATCAACTTATTCAGGTATGGTATTTAAAGAACGGGTTAACCAAAATTTCTTCTGAATTGATTTCTTTAGTGATTGAGATAATGTGGGATCATTGATGACTGTAGTAGTCAGTGAAATTGCAAAGATATCTGAATGCAGCTGTTATAGTTGAGTATCTTATAGTGATCTCTTTTGGGTATTCTATATGTTCTTTTATTCTCAGAGATATATGTAACTGTTCATTTTCAGATATGATTCTTATCATATAGAAAGGTTAGCTAATCATAATGTTAGACGAAATTATTATTAGTCTGGTTGATTCATGATCGACATTGCTCTATCTTTCTTTAGTTTTCTAATCCATTATGTTAGATAGAAAACTTGATGATAAGACTCATATGAAGCTATTTTCTACTTCTACTGGTTGATGTTTTGAATTACATATATGCAATTTACATTATGTCTGTCACAATTGTTTCTAGTGCATATGAGCTTTATTCTTCTTCTGGACTTTCTCTGGGATATCATCGATCTCTTTATCATTCAATGTGGTTTTTATTCTCAAACATTCAGTATAGCTTCACATCTTGGATTTCATTATCTCGATTTTCTTATCATTCTTATTGTTTAATTTATCAAACATGGTTCATCTGTAAAAGATATTTATTAGTTGAGGTAATTATATTTATTATTGTTATAAATCCTAGTTCGATCATGGGATCTCGCTGATATGGATCTCAGATTATAGAAGTTGTATTACTGCACTGGTTTTTATTGGGACTACTTTCGATTTTCCTCTTCTATTTTGGAGTGCACTATTAATGTTGAAGTATTGTTCTATCTATATGGTTGAAATGTCGGTCCTATTATAGCACTATGGTTTTTAATCTATCTGATGGATGTGCCTTCGGTATAGTTCAAAGCTTCAATGTCAATAATTGAAATAGCTTTTTTATATATAATCCCTTTCTAGTTTTTGTGAAAGGGTTAACATTGGCAAAAGAGTAGACGGTGGATGTAACGCCTCAAAAATCTAAGTCGTTAATATTTGCATGTTTTTATATAAATTGCTTGTTTGCTTTATTGGCTAAGTGATTTGGGTGTGTATAGGAGTGTTTGAGAAATCTAGGTTCAAGTCTTGGCATTTGCAGAATATTTAGTTTTTCCCTTAAATGAATCTGGACGCTGGTATATAGGCTTTATAAATATTAGTTCTTGTTTTATGACAAAAAGAGCTTGTTGGTCTAGTGGTAGGTGGCGTGTGGAGTACCCTTAAGGTCTAAGGTTTGAGTCTTGTGCTGCATTGTGGAGTGTTTATTTTTATTACTTGTGCTGTGAGGTGGTGGAGTTTGACTGAAATGCCGTGGAATTTGAATGGAGAAGTGAATCATGGAGAGAATAGTGGGATTGTGATTGGGTGGAGTGAATCAAGGAGAGATAAGGGGAGAGATTTTAAGAGAAATTCAAGGAGTTGTTGTGTGAGGAGAGTTGTGATGTTTGGGGAAAACTCTAGCTAGAAGTTTCGGCTGGGGGGTGTGCTTGTGCCGAATTTGGTCAGTAGGCACTAGGGGAATCGGTTTCTGAAGTTGTTTTTTCTTCTATCAGTTTGGTTTCGGTCAATTTTGCATTTTTGCCTTTTCGTTTTTGGGTGCCGAATATTCGTTTTTGCCTTTACATTTGTGCTCATCTGTTTTTCCTCTTGGGTGTTGGTCGAATATTGGTGGTTTCCCCTGTCCATTGCATTTCCCTCTTCTTTATCTTGTTGCCAAATCCTCTCTTCTTATCTCTTCTCTTCTCTTCTCTTCTTTTCCTCTTCATTCTAGTGCTACAAGAGTTGTCGACTACCGGTAAGTGTTATGCTCTTCACTCTGTTCTTTTCTTTCTCTTTTCCTAAAACCGAATACCCTCCTTTGTAATCTTTGATTACTGACTGCTGATGCTTTTCTCTCGATGTGTTGCTTGTTGCGATTTTAGAGTTTTCCTCGAGGAGTGGTACAGTGTAAGCGTTGTTAAAGTCGTCGAAACCACTCTCTCATCCCTCGATCAAGGTAAGTAGGCTAGTCTTCTTTTAAGTGAAGGCCGAATATTCCTATGGTTCTATATGATCATGTGTGGATTTCAATCACATGATTAAACAATACTTTTAATGAAGTTGTTGTACTGCAGATATCCGTCAAAAAGTTTGAATTCAATCTTCATCGGTTGTAAAAGTGGGCTAAGCCATTTTTGTTAGTCGAGGCAAGTACTAGTTTAAGTTTGGTTAAGGATGTAAAAGAAGGAGATTAGCCCTATTGTTTAGCGAATAATGGGAAACGTGTTTGAATGCAGATTTTGGGTGTTCGTGGATCTAGGTGCGTCATCACAATCAGGTGTGTAATCACCCACTACAACCGTTGATCGACAAAAAGTCAAAAAGTCGTAAACACGGTGTTTAAGACCACACGAGCGTGCGATCGCTCGAGTGGCAAGCCCAACTTGCGATTCATGGGCAAATGACTGAAATACCCTCGAAGGGTAAAATAACCGAAATACCCCCAAAGGGTAAAATGAACGAAATACCCCCAAAGGGTAAAATAACCAAAATACCCCCAAAGGGTAAAATAACTGAAATACCCCCGAAGGGTAAAATGACTGAAATACCCCCATAGGATAAAATGACTGTTATACCCCTGGGAGTTGAAATGTGTGTATGACCAACTTGCTCTATGATATATATATGACTGTTACTGAGTATAACATACTGCATACACGTAAGATTTATGACATGACATATTGTATAGGGTTGGGATTCTGATATATAGGAAGTATACTATACTGGTGGCTTTGCCACATATCTTTATCTTACTTGACTTATTGCGATTCTATCTTGGCGACTCTGCTTGTGATATTGGTGTGTTGGCTGTGTGGGTCGATTTTATCCCCACATGGTGTGTTGGTGGTACGGAGTGGTGTGTTGGCTAGATTGGGTTGGGTTGCATTATTGCACTGTACTGTTTCTATATTGGGCTAAGGCTCACACTGTTACTGAAATAGGCTAAGGCCCACATTACACTGTTACTGCTTAGGGCTAAGGCCCAGACTGTTACTGCTTAGGGCTCAGGCCCAAACTGTCATTGCATGTCGTATATTGATTGACTGATAGGAGAATACACACTGAGTTTCGTAACTCACCCTCTCCTTTAACTGTGCAGGTAATCCTCAGGCTTAGGAGATTCGATGCTGCGAGGGACTCAGAGGTGGCCACACAATTGTTGCTATTCACAATTGCTTTTATTTTAAATTAAATCATAAGTTGGGTTTTGTTTTTGTAATAAGGCCTTTAAATTGGTTTAAAATTTTAATTGGGTTTTTGCTTACATATTTTAAGCTGCTAGTTTAGAAGAAGATGAGTTTTTTTTTAAATAATTACTATTTTCAAATACACGGGCTTTAAACAATAAGAATTTAAAAAGCTTCCGCGATTTTAGACCAACTTATTAAATCAATAACGGATAACGAGACAAACATTTTGACTAGTTGGTTTGTTAATTAGTAATAATAAAGGGGTTTATTTTAAACTTAGAAACAAATTTTTACCAACGAGTTTAATTTTTCGCAAGACACTTCAATGTGGCACACCAGATTCGACCATGACGCCTAGGCCGAGTTTGGGGTGTTATAGTGGAAGATTGAGCTCAAACTTGTATATTGGTTTTCATTCCTCAGGTAATCTTGATTAATGTCAACAAGTTAAAACGAGATGTTATTTTCGTTTAAGTTAATACAGTTTTTAAGGATCATTGATTAGTACTCTGAGGGAATTGTGATAGATTGTATGTTTGGGTTGTCTTGACAACAAGAAGAAGGGATTATTTTGAGATGTTATTATCTGATAGATAAAATCGACTCAGTTGTTTTAATCAAAGGGGAACAAATATCAATTGAAAGTTATAGATGCAACCACATCAGAACATCAGTCATAGTCTGATAATTCAGGTTTCTCGGTTATGTTTTGACAGACGATTACTGGAAATTTCTCGGTAGTTATACTACTAATGATAGAGTGATGTCAGGAGAACATCAGAGCTACTTAGTTAAGTTCAGGTATAGCATCAAGTTCTAAAATGATTTCTGATATGAGTTTGGAAATGATATGAGTTATGATTTATTTTTATGGACTTCAATTGAAAAGGTGGAAGAGAGGCTTAACTTAATAGCTTGTACTAGGTAAGAAATTTTGAGGATGAAATTTTTATAAGGGGAAGAGTTATAACAATCCATTTTTTAGTGGTGTCGAAAATAGTGGTTTCGCGGCCACCAAACCTGACGAGTAAATTCGTAAATATTATTATTTAATATAAACATATCTACTACGTTCATAATCACTGTTTCTGACAGTTTGCACCTTTAGTGCATTTGTACACTTCCAAACCTACACAAAACATGTCCAAACACATTCCAAACAATGTATTTTAAATAGTTCAATTTAATTCAATCAAATATCAACTTTTTGATACTATATGCATAATCAAGTCAACATTTAGCCGCTTTAAAATATCAAATTCATATCATGCACAATTACCCTAGTACCCTAGTTATCTAAGTTGTATGAATATATGAACGTACGTCAAGTTATCCATCCGGACTAAACCTTTTAAACGACACCAAATTACTCATCCGAGCTAATTCTGTGTCCCAAGTATCTTCGATATATCAATTGCTCGTTTGAGTTAAACATATAATTGTGTCAGGTTACCCGTCTGGGCTAAACCTTCACTGGCACCAAATAGCTTGGCTAAAGTTGTAATATACAGGTTAGGTTACCTATCCGAGCTGAACCTTTAAAACGAACTTAGGTTGCTCATCCAAGCTATACATATATTAGTGTCAGATTATTTGTTTGGGGTTAAACCTTGATCAACATATCAAATAGCTTGGCCAAACCTGTAAATATACATGTAAGGTTACCTGCTCACGCTAAACCTTTAAAATGAAATTAGGTAACTCGTTCGAGCTAAACCTATGTCACATGTATCTTCGAGTTTGCAACAAATGCTGGAGATCAAAATCATCGAAAATCAACCTGTAACCATGTGTAAGATACATTTACGAAGTTTAGTTAAGGTAATTTCCATCGTACAAGTTCATATTAATTCCTTTTCAATTTAATCCTCAAATTTCAATAAAACATACTTATATTCAAAATATTAAATACATAAGTATTTAAACATAATTATACCATATGAACTTACTTGGCAAAAACAACAACCGATAAGGTGTCAGGTACTAGTCCGTAATTTTCCTCTTTTCATGATTATCCTCCGATTAGTTTAAATCTCGATCTATATCATAATTCAATTAAATATCAATTCCAAACATCAATTAACAACCTACTATAGTTATGTATCAGTTCAATTTCTTCTATTGGATATTTCCACAAGTTTTGCAATTTATTTAGTTCAGTCCCTAAAATTGAAATTGCCATAACTTTCAAATTTGAGCTTTGATTTTTAAACCAATCTCAATTTAATCCTTCTAGAGCCCTCTAATCTCAATAATTATAGAAATTTCATGTAAATTTTGAAATATTTACACTTTAGTCCCTATGCTCAAAATTAAAAGTTTTTACTTTACAAACTAGTCATTTTTCATATATAAGCTTCAAATATAACCAAATAACATCAAGCACTTCAAGAAATCATCAATGGAAACTTTTTAAGACTTTAACAGTTTCACAAATTAATCAACGGGTTAGCTAAATCAAGCTCCTAGGACACTAAAAACATAAAATTTACAAGAAAATGACTAAAATTACCTTAAGAATTAGGGACCTAAAGCTTGACGTGAAGAACCTTATTTATTTTTATCCATAGAATTGGTGAAGGAAAAGGTAGGATGAATAATTTCTTTTGCTTTCTTTTATTTTATTTATTATACTTATTATAATATTTTATTTTAATATAATTTAACACATTTTAACTAAAATCATCACCTACTATCCACTAATGTCTAAAATGGCTTATTTTCCATTTTATTCATTGGTCTAATTTTTACTTAAGTCCTTAAGCAATTAAAATCTATAGTGATGAACCTTTTACCACTTTTACAATTTAGTCCATTGTACTTAATTAGTCACTAATTTGGAAAAATTACCTATCCAAATTTCAATTCACCTATATAATAACTTATTAAATATATAATAAAAATAATTATGGGCTCGGTTTATGAAAATGAGGCCCGTTACCTTATTTTCCAACATTACTAACTTTAGGGTTGTTACACTTGTACCTAAATTATTTATCCAATAAAAAAATTTAAAGGAACAAAATCTAATTAAAATTCATACTAATTTTTTAAATATTAAATAATAATATTTATTGTCTCATATGTCAGAAATGGAGTTCCAAAACCACTGTTTCTAACACCAGTGAAAACGAGCTATTGTAGGTGTTAAGTGTAACTAACAACCATGGCTATTTTTAAAGTGTTTATTTGGTATAGTGTAGCTAAGCTCTTATAATTGTGTTCATGATATTATTTGAATTTTTATTCTCATGTATAAGTTTGAATATCACACACCGAATAAGTTGAGTAAATTTCATGAGTTCTTACAAAGCAAATTTGCTTAACGCATTGTTGTTTCTTGCATGGCTTGATTTAGAGATGATATGATATGTCACATGGTTGCCTATGTGATAATCATTTAATGAACATGCAAACTTATTGGCCTTTTAGTGCCTACTTTGATATGCAATAAGTTGGAACGATATATCTAAGTTTCAATATGATCTGGATGTCATTTGCAGTCTAAAAAAATTAGTCTCCTACTCCTAGGTCTTGAGACATACAAGTCAGTAGCTTGAACGCTACAACCCCAAGATCATGTCTCAAGACATATTGAAATTTTGCATTTCTGGTCATTTTGAGCTATTGAAATTTCGCTTTATGTCTTCACTTTGTCCTAGCACTCCGAGAATGATTTCATATGATTTTAAAATGTGTTTAAAGCTTTGAAAATATTGAAATTTATTTATGGGATTTTATTAAGTCGCACATTTTGATTCTGATAAAATAAAATTTTTATTAAAGTAAAAATTTTATTAATGTGAGATTAGTTATCCATGACGATTGTTGAATTGGGTAAGGTGTGTTACAATTGTGATGCTAACAATCGTGAGGAATCTTGGTAGCTAGTTAGATCACTTAAGGGGCATTCTTCTCTCCCTTGGGTGACTTGTGGTTGAGATCCTTTCTAATTGTGAAAAACAAGAAGGACACCAAAAAGTGAGAGTGGTATTGGAAAAATTCAATAATGCTTTAGAAGAAGCATGTGTAGTGGAAAATAAATATGATGTGGGTTGGTTCACTTTGACAAATTATCGTAAGGAGATCACATTGGTAAAACAAACTTTAGATAGATTTATAAAATCTATGGATTGGTTATTATCTCACTTGAATTCAAGGGTTGAGGTTCTTTATTAGGTTGTATCAAATCATCATACTATATGGTTGGATAGAAAATCCATAGGGCACATGGCTATTCAGTATAGGTAGAGGGGGAGTTTTTGGTTTGAGGAGTGTTGGGAAAAGGAAGAAGACTGTAGGGAAACCATGGCTATAAGTTGAGCACACGAAGCAAAGAAACCAATGACTGATCGATTAGACGATATGGGTCATAACTTAGCATCATGGTAGAGAATGCATTACAATGAGTCGAGGGGGAGAATTTTTTATCTTACAAATCAGTTAAATAGATTCTTGAATGCCCCACAACGGGACCTTATTTTTATATGCTACGTAAATTGCAACAAGATTTGGCTAATTTGATTGATAAAGACGGTTGGTACTAGCAGTAAAGATCCAAAGTTGATTGACTCAAGTATAGAGACTGCAACTTCATTCTCAAATCGTAGATCGAGGAGGAACTAGATTAAGAGTCTTTATTATGGCAGTGGTTCTAAGGTCAGCACCAAGTTAAGAACTAAGGCAATTATTATTGATTACTTTTGAGATTTTTTACTTGAAGAGTGTTGGGAAAATGAAGAAGCCGACAGGGAAAGCTTGGCAATGTGTTGGGCACACAAGGCCGAGAGAACAATAGTTGATCGTGTCACACCTCGAAATGTGGGTTAAAATTTTTGGAATTAAATCTGTAACTATCAGATTATTTTTAATTTTCTTTTTGGGTATCTGTTTTGGCTTGGTCTATCAAATGTCGAAAATTTTATCGATAAGTATTGATACGTTACCCACGAGTATCGATCCCTTTGTAATTTTTAGTGTAGTAAACCCTAGTGTGCCATCCAACCCTAGGTATTTAAACCTCGTTTTTCTTTGACCGACCCCTTCTGTTTTCTTTTACACTTTCCCTAGTCGTTTTCCCTTTCTTCTCTTCTCTTTTCCCTTCTACTTCCTTGTGTCATCCTCTTCTCTCTTCTTTTCTCATCTCCTTTTTCTTTTCTTTCTATTTCGAACACCATATCTACCACATTCGTTTAAAATCCTTGTTGTCGCCAATTTTTTCACTCTCTTGGCAGAATCATCTTGATCACTTAGTTCTAATTTAGTTCCCAATTGCGGTAGGTTGGTAACTGAGATTTCTTTTATTGGTTAGATTTCATTTCTGAATGCGCAACAGAGTTATGGATCGCTCTCTTCCATTTTACTTAAGCGGATTCTTTCGGGATCTTTTTGATACTTTTATGCCAAATCTGATAATATGTGTTTTCATGTGTATGTCTAAATCGTGTTTTTTGTCGTGTGTGTATGGTTTGACCATGTGTATAACTGCCTATTTTTGAGTTACAAATGTTGAATTTATCTATTTGAGTTAGTATAATATTCTAACAGTTTTAGTTGCAACAAGTAGCAACGGATCTAAAAAGGGTACATTCGCTGTTAAGATTCTGAAAAACTGTGAGTTCTGTTTGGTTGAAAACTCAATTGAGTGTCGTAAGTTTGATTGAGTTTGCTGCCATTTTTCTGTTTTGTTATTGATGAGTATGTGTTTGATGATATTTTGGTGTTGATTTTGAAAATTATAGGGATAAATGCTTACTAATGTTGCTTGAACACTGAATTGAAAATGATCACATGATTAAGAGCATGCTAATACTGTTACTAATTCTATCATTCACATGATATGCCAATCTATTGCATGGGGTTGGGTGAGCGTGGAGTTTTGTAGGCATTTAATGCCAGTATGGAGTTCTAGCGGTTCGGTTTATCCATAAATTTACCGGCATTTCATCTGTAATCTATTGGCGGTTTACCCGCACCTATTATGGTGTGTATGGATGGAGGAGTTATGAGAAATTTTACTGTGGAGTGTAGCGGATGGATGGGTAGGGAAAATTTTACTATTATTCATACATACTTACTGGCATCACTATGAGACTAATAATCTAATATATGTATTGAATTCTGCGAACCTGTATGTTGTTATCTACTATTTTATATACTTATTGCTTGTGTGTTAATACCACACTGAGCTTTATAGCTCATCCTTTTGTTTCCCAACTTTCTAAATAACTTGTGAGGTTAAGGCTTGGTCTCGACATTTGAAGCACGGTCATCGGTTTTAATTAAATGTGCTTTTTAAACCATTTATAAACTATTTGGTTTTGATTTATTTAACAGATTGTGGCATGGACTCTATTATTCATAAGTTTTGGGGATTTGGCATTGTACATTTTTTATATTAAATTTGAACCTAGTTAAAAACATAAAGAATGGCAAATTATTTTAAAAAACGGTTCAAATATGATTTTTCTACAATTTCTAAACTTATTTAAACTAATGTTTTTCCTAAGATGGGTTAAATTAATAAGCATTTTTGAGACTAAACCAAAACTGTTTTCTAAAATTGATTTTTCGACAATACTGAGAAAAGGTATCGATACCCTGGCATTTGGTATCGATACTTGACTAAATAAACAATTTTCAAAACAAACAGAATACCAAATTGGTATCGATAGTTATAAAAGTTATCGATACCGATTGATCGTGTTTTAGAATTTCAAATTGGCAGAATGCCCAAATCGTATTGATACTTAAATAAGTACCGATACTTTTCTATTTGGTATCGATACTTTTGTGGATATTTGAAAGTTTTCCATTTTAAACATGTTTTATGCTCGGTTTATTTAAATTGTTCCTTAACGATTGTTTTAGACTATTTTGAACTAAAATTGAGAATTGTAAGGTTTGAATCTTTTACTTAATGGGCATTTCTGGCTTTATTGAAAATTGAATGTTTTATTGGGCCATTTCGATGGCTAATGTGATTTCCATTATTCAGTTATAACTTTCGAGCCAGGTTGGGGAGGTTATAAATCGACTAAACGTTGTGGGATCTAACGTAGCAGCATGACAACAAATGAGTTATAATGATTCGAGGGGGAGAATGTTTTATTTTAAAAATCAGTTGAATCAATTCATGATTCCTCCACAAAATGGTCGTAATTCGGATATGCTAATTGAAGTGCAACAAGGTCTGGGTAATTTGCATGATAAAGATGAGTAGTATTGGTGACAAAGATCTAGAGTGGCTTGGCTCAAGTATGAAAACCTCAACTCTAGATTCTTCCATGCTCGAGCCAATCATAGACATAGGAGGAACTAGATTAGGTGTAACACCCCTCACCCATTTCAAACGATCGTTACAGATGGCAGATGTCATTGAATCATGTATGAGTAAGAAATCTTGGGTTTATTTAAGAATTAAAAGTTTAAAATTTTTTCTAAAATAATTAAAATATGTTTTAGACAAGATTTAAAGTTTTAAAAACAATTTAAAATCATTTAGGATTTATTCAGAGTTAACCGGAGGTGGTTGGAACTCAAAACCAATTAAAATAGAGCAATGCCAAAATAGGTACAACGTCTTGAAGAGGAACATTTGACGTCGCGACATGACTAACTTAATAAGGTCACGGTGTGAGAAAAGAGAAGTCTTGACGTCGAGCATTGAGGTCGCGGCGTGACTCACTTAGTTCACCCAAAACACTTAAAATCACTCTAAAACATATCCCAAACATCACCATATCATTCCAACATAAATCATGTTATAACTCAAAACTTAAACTCATTTAAGCTTAAAACCTTAGCATGAACACATCAAAAACAAAAGACACATAATTGTTTAAAAGAAATGCAAAAGAGGCTCAAGTTCATCATTTAACTTTACAATTGCTTGAGTAATCTAAGAATTTGTATACATGTCAATAATCAAATACAAATGGTATTTAAAAACTTAAATTAAAACCTTAGAAGCTCGATGGATGATGCAGTGCTCCCAAGACAACAACATCACTTCTTGGTAAGTCTAAACTTACGTGTTTTAAACAAATAATGCGTGAGCTTAAAAAGCTCAATAAGTAGCCAGGGATAAATGTAACACCCCGAATTTTGGGCTTAGAAGAAATAGGTTTTGAACAAGGGAACAGTTAGGAGACTGCACATAAATATTTAGTTGTGCAAGGAAATGACATAAATGAATGTCTACTTCAATGGTTAAGTGATTTAGGAGTGTTTGGAAGTGTCTGAGAAGTTAGGGGTTCAAGCCTTGGCTTATGCAAAATTTTTATTTTAAGTGAATAAAATCTTTGGATCTAGATAGTAGGTTCTTAAATTATTGTTGTTAAAATATGATATAGAGGAGTTGTTGGTCTAGTGGTAAGGGGAATGTGGAGTGTACATGGGGTTTAAGGTTCGAGTGGTGGTGCATCAAAAAAGGAGTATTTATTTTGTTGCCTAATTTGTGTAGGTGGTAGAGTTAGATTGAAATACTGCTAAATGGAGTTTAAACTGGTCATAGAGAGAATTGATGAGGGATATTTGGAGAGATTTAAGGAAGAGAATATTGGGATTTGGAGAGGTTGTTGTTGTGGAGAGATAATAGTAGAAAATTAAGGGACAGGAAGTGGATGGAGAGTGTGTAGCCGAATTGGAGGAGGGATTTTTGGGATTTGGGGTTTTTACCGTTTTGGTGAGAGTTAGAATTCGGGTTTCATTCCTTTTTTTTCAACCTTAGCCGAATACAGCTTCTCTCCTCCCTCACCATTTTTCTTTTCGGTTTTCTCTCCTAGTCGATTCTCCCTTCTTCTTTTTTTAAGCCCTGTCGAATAGCTCTCAGCTTTAGCAAGGGTTCGTTGATCAATTGGGAGCGCACGATTTTTCTCTTCCTCTCCCTCAAGTACTCTCTATTGGCCGAATACTGAGAGATTAATCCCGATTCTCGGTTCTTTGTATGCTACATCTCTAATCTAAAATCTGTTTTATCGTTGTTGGTAAGTGGTTATGGTATGATAAGGAGTCATCTGTTACTTTTTGAGAAACAATATTGAGTGGTAAGTGGGGTGCAATTGAGATGGTTTGTCAAGTATGAGTCTAATATAAAGATGGTGACTTTTGTGTAGGTGGTGGTCGAGGTTGATATGCACATTGTGTGGGAACCAAGAGTGTGATGATCATTGATTTTCAGAATAACAGTGTTCGGAACGAAGGGAATCTGGAAATCGCATCAGGTATGTAAACACCCCATTGTAACTGTAGAACGACAAAAGCTGAAAAGCCGAAAATACGGCGTTTGAGACCACACGAGCGTGCGATCGCTCGTGTGGTAAGTAAAACCCACGAATCATGGGCGATATACTATGGAGGCCTCCATGAGCATTTTCATGGGCTTAGGTCGTAATAGGCCACGTTAGGCCGAAATGGGCCGTGTGGGCTCAATGGGATCGTGGGCCCCACACAGATGAAATTTACGATTTGTGGAAAATAATGGACTGGGTTATGTAGATCTCATAGCCGTGGCGAAATCTGGGCTAAACGGGCCGCATGAGCGTGTGGGCCCACTTGGGCCAAGTAATGGGCCTTGGGCCCATTTATACTGTTATGGCTATTTAGGTTACCTAAGTCGCTCGAGGCGACTGTGGACCTTTCGAGAGGTTAATATTTGCACCGAGACTCCAAAATAGGTAAAATGACCAAAATACCCCATAAGGTAACCCTATAAAGTAAAATGACCGAAATACCCCCATAGGGTAAAATGACCAAAATACCACCATAGGGTAAAATGGTCGAAATATCCCCATAGGGTAGAATGACCAAAATACCCCCATAAGATAGAATGACTGAAATACCCCCATAGGGTAAAATGACTGTTATACCCTTAAGAAATGAAATGATTGTTGTGGCCTTATGTTATGTATGACTGATTTGCTCTATGATATGTATGACTATGATTAAGCATAACATTTTGCATACACGTATGATATTATGTCACGATATATTGCATGGGGATGGGTTGTTATATTTGGAGGAAGTGTACCGTACTGGTAAGGTTGCACGGGTCACCCAAGACGACTGTGGACCTACTGATGGCTATATGCCGTTTATTTTACTGGCAGCTTTGCTATAATATTGTTTAGTGCCACAATCGGTGCTAATCTTGGTGTGTCTGGCTGGGTGGGTCGATTTTATCCCCACATGGTGTGTTTGGCGGGACGGAGTGGTGTGTAGAGGCTGGATTGGGTAGGATTTCTAACTGCATATTTGTACTGATTAATGATTTTGTACTGTTACTGCATCGATTAATGATATTACATACTGTTCACTGCATGACTGATATTTGTTACTGCTATGGGCCAAGGCCCCACTGATACTATTACTGAAATTGGGCAAAGGCCCTACTGATTACTAGCATTGTGATAGGATCAGCCCCAATCGTTTACTGTTACGGGAAAAGGCTTAGGCCCACACTGAACTGGACTACTACTGTAACGGGCTTAGGCCCAAACTGCATCTATCTACTGTTTAATTGACTGTTTGCTTGTTAGGGGATTACACACTGAGTTTTCCTAAACTCACCCCTCTGTTTAACTGTACAGGTAATCCTCAGTTGTAGGCGGGTCGGTGCTGCGAGGGACTCGATGATCGCCACACAATCGCATCAGCTTTCGTTTTTACCTTTTGATTTATAAGTAACTAAAATTGGGTATTTTTACGTAAAAAGGCCTCTTTAAAGTTATAAACTTTAAATTGAGATTTTTATTTATTTAGTTTGATATAGATTGCTAGTTGTAGAAAAAGACGGGTTTTCAAAAGGTAACTATTTTCAAAGACACCACGTTTTTGCAACATTTCTAAAAAAATAAAAACTTTCGCAATAAATGAGATTTTGGAAAATTTATAACGTTTTAAAAGTGATTAGCTTTTAATGATGCGCACTTGGAACTAAACAACCCGTTTTGGAATCACCGTTTAATAACAAAATGATTAATTGATTTTAAAGATTTCAACGACAACAAGTTTTACGCTAAACACCTCAATGTGACACCGCCAGATTCGGCCATAACTCCTAGGCTGGGTTTAGGGTGTTACAATAAACTTGCTTATCTTAGTCCTTATTAGTGTTGAGCCCATCCTTTGGATTTCATGCTAGTTTCAGTCAAGCCACATTTTAGTACTATTCGTTGTTTCATTTTGTTTTATCAAAGTGTAAGGGATTAACTTACAAATTAACAATTTGTTAACCAATTCATTTAATGAAAATATCTTTTTAAGACTCTTAAGTAGAGTCCATAGTATCTTGTCATGTTCTTTCACATTTCCTGTTTATAATTGTTGCTCTTTAAGTGATTCATATACATCTTTTTCATCTTTTTCAACTGTAGCATTCTTAAATCATCAATTTCTTTAATATCATTTAAGGTAAGCTCACTAGGCTGCATACTATTAAAGCTCATTATCATGTGAAATTCTCTTTGTCTCACAGATTCATTTACCTTATTTTCATCTCTTTTAGTTACAAGACATTTACTTTATAACAAGTACTCTTGCTTTTATTTATTTATAGTAACATTTAAAGTTTACAACATTTAAGTCATTTTCACCCATAGTAAACTCTAGTAAAACTGACTCGAATACACAGGATTCCTCCACTACACCAATTAGCACCGAAGTTCTAAACTTGTAAGGTAGCCAAAATATCCATCCACCACACCAAAAAGCTCATAAGAGCATAAACTACACCACACCAAGATGCATGTAAATGTAGCACTCGAAGGTAATATAAAGTGCATGATCTGTTGTAATTTGATATGTCGAATTAGACTCCCTAGCACACTTAAAGAGAAACTGGAATAATAATGTCAATGCCTTATATTAATAACGAGGTAAAATGAGTATGTAATTACAACCATCTCATGATTGGTCTTTGGGTATACTCTAACAATACTCAAACTAATATTCTTTTTTATTTTATTAGTAATTCCAAATAATTACAACTCAGGTCATCTCTTTATAAATATCTCATAATGGCCGAAGAGAAAAGGTTGATGATTGATGAAAAATAATGAATTGATAAGAACTAAAAATCCTTAGTTGTCAATTTACTTATACAGCTAAAAGAGAGAGTTTGTTCAGGAATCATTTTTTCTTTAGAAAGTTCCGATTCAAACCATGTGTTTGTGTTTGGAATGATGTAAACTCATTGTATGATTCGTAAGTTAAAGAATAGTAGAGAAGATTCAATTGGTTGAAAGAAAAGATTGAACTTACGTGAGAATTCAAAATCAATATCATAGATTGTATAAGGTAACATTTGAAAGCAATTTTTAAGATGCTTCGACCAATTTTTTGGGTGATTGTAACACTGCTAGCCCGATCTGATCGCCAAGTTCGAGCTACGGAATGCTACATTGATTATCGGAACAACAATAGAAAAACATTGATTATCGGAACAACAATAGAAAATTATGTAGGATTTAATCATTCAACATGTACAATTATGCCTCAATCACATTCAATTTATGTTAAACAATGATTTGGGGGTCTCATGTACAACCCGAGCATGAAATAGAACCAAATTGAAAAGTTTTAAAAATTCAGGAGCGACATCGTAACTTCATCACTTCTACATTGTGATGTCACCAAAATAGTAAGTCACGTCACAACTTTATGTCGTTTGATGTCGCGACCTCACTGTCTGGAGACATAGTGAAGAGGAAGGGTGGTCTTTGCGAGGTGGACCCTAGTTTTGGCAAAAATGCACAATTTGGTACCTAATCAAAAGTTTCCAATCAAACCTTTCAATAAGTTTGTAACATCCTATACCTAGCCCGGCCGTCGAGCCTGAATACTAGGATGCTACACCATCGGCTAGCATCATGTTCATATCAAATTATCACGTTTTTTATGCATGCATCTTTTTTTTAACATAGCATTCACATGAATTGTAAGTTAGACATTTACTTTTTATCGATAAAACATGCCAAGCATTCATCAAATAAACATAAAATAAGTACTAAATTTTCTTTAGGACCAATTAACAAAATTTCCCAAAACTGTAACGTAGGTACCAATACTAGAAAGGAGGTATCGATAATTATCTCAAGTGGTATCGATACCGCTTGGAAAATTGATACCAAACTAGCTTACTGTTTCTCGAATTAAAAACCCAATTTTCAAAAAATATTGGTATCATTGAAAAGTATAGATGATTTTCCCTCGAATATCAATACTCATGATAAAATATCAGTACCAATTTACAAAACTGTATACTGCACTTTCAAAAATCGCAGAGGTATCATTTTTAAAACTCCAATATCGATAGCTCTATTCCAGACCATAAAAACATAGCATATATCAACATATAAATCATACCAAAATAGTTCTATAAGTCATGCATCAATTACCTCATACACTAAACATCAAAATGTTCCAAATAGTAGTCTCAAACATCATATTTTAAGTCCACAAATCATCAAGCTTAATAGGCATGCAATCAACTAAAAACCATAGCAAAACCGATATAAAATCTACCACATTGCATTTTATTCCAAAAAACACAAATAATAAAAGAACAATTACTAATAACAACTAAAACTCCAACTTGGATCACCCCTCTAGACTACACCCCTCACACCGGCACTACTTATTTGCAATGGTTAAAAAGGAATTGGTGAGCTTAACAAGCTTAGTGAATGCTCAGAATAACGACTACGTAAACAGGTCATTATGCAACAACAAAGCAGACATGCAACATAACCATAACATCTTCTGCTCTTACATCATATTTTACACATTTAATCATCTTTCATGAATATTTACACATTAATTACATGAATATTTAAGCATATATTATAGCACACATTAATCGTATTTAATCACTTTCAGTCAGATGTTATGATAGTTTGGCTCTTGAGGTCATGAAACATAAAGTGGACTCTATCACCACTCATCGGATACACAGATCTCCAACACACCAAAATGACTCATAGAATTGAACATGTCCCATAAGTGAATCATATAACTAGCACTCTCCAAAACACTAAACACACATATCCCGGTGAATGAAACCTAGCTCACATTCTCTTATCTCTCCGAAAACTTTCCCTGGGCCTCAACGCCCCAAAAATCATATCGCAAAGGTAAGTACTCACAATCCTATGGCATGCAAACTATATCCAATGATTTCATAATATCACAAGACTAAAATATCCACATTATTGTCACATATTTACTGAACAATTTTTCGCACATATTCACTACATATTCACATCATTAGCACATTATAATCACAGTCATATGGCATGAATAACATACCCATATATTTACTGTCACATCGCATGAACAACACACCCTCATATTCACTTTCACATCAGTCATTATAAACTTATAGCATATATCATAGCATCTCATATATGTTCATAATTTCACAATTTCACAAGCATTCATATATCACATTGTCATAAATTGGTTTAATATCTAATAGCCTTTGTCGAAAATATTATCGGTTACCAAACTTACGAAATTTTGAGCACATAAGCTAAAATTTCTAAAATACCCTTGAAAATTCTAGGCCTAATTTTGGGGTGTTACAATTCTCCCCCGCTAAAAAGAATTTCATCCTCGAAATTTACCTAAACTGAACAAATAAGGATATTAACGTCTTATCGCTTCCTCGGTTTCCCAAGTAGCCTCTTCAATTTTGTGGTTGGTCCACAAATCCTTAACCAATGGAACCCTTTTGTTTTGGAAAACCTTCTCTTCACGAGCTAAAATCTCCATCGGCTCCTCATTATAAGTGAGATCAGATCAAACCTCAATCCCCTCTACTGGCACAATATGCAACGGATCTGAACGTTTATTTTGAAGCATAAACACATGGAAAACATCATGAATTCGCTCAAGTTCTAGCGACAGCTTAAGTTGATACGCTACTAGTCCAATCCTCTCAACAACTTCATAAGGCCCAATATATCTTTGACTTAATTTACCCTTTCTTCCAAATCTTAAAACCTTTTTCCATGGAGAAAAATTCAAGAACACCTTATTGCCAACTTGAAACTCGATGTCTAGATGTTTCAAATCCGCATAATATTTCTGCCTATTTTCTATTGCTTTCAATCTCTTACATATCAACTTCAGTTTCTCTTCGGTCTCTCAAACTAATTCCGGTCCATGACCCTCTTTTCATCTAACTCCGTCCGACACAAAGGAGTCCTACACTTCCTACCATACAATGCCTCAAACAGTGCCATGCGAATACTCGCTAGGAAACTATTGATGTAAGCAAACTCTGCTACAGAAAGATATTACTCCCAACTACCACTAAACTTGATTACACAACTTCGCAACATATTTTCTAGCACTTGAATTACCCTCTCAGACTGGCCATCAGTTTGGAGGTGATAAGCCGTACTGAAAGTAAGTTTTGATCCCAAAGCCACTTGCAAACTCTTTCAAAACCTTAAAGTAAAACGAGGATCTCTATTAGAGTCGATAGAAATCAAAACACCATGAAGAAGTACAATCTCCGCAATGTACAACTCTGTCAACTTCTACAAAGAATAATTGCTACGCACTGCCAAGCAATATGCACTCATTGAAAACTGATCTACTATAACCCAAACTGAATCCTTCTCCGATGGTATCAAAGGCAAACCCAAAACGAAATCCATAGTAATCCTTTCCCTCTTCCATTCAGGGATCGTAATTGGTTGCAACAAACTTGAAGGAAATTGATGTTTAGCTTTCACCTTTTGACAAACTGAACATCGAGCCACAAAATTCATAACATCACGCTTCAATCTAGGCCACCAATAATTCTCATAGAGATCATGATACATTTTACCACTATCGAGATGCATAGCGTAAGGGGTACCATGTGCCTCAGTAAGGATTGTTTGTCTTAAATGTACATCTTGCGGTACACACAATCTACCTCGAAAATTCAATATACTTTCTGCATCAAAATCAAAGTCTCCCCTAACACCTTGCTCAACTTGACGAACCCTTTTCAACAAATCTCCATCGAACAGCTATTTCTCCTTAATATGTTGAGACAAAGTCGGCCTCACTTGAAGTTCAGCTAACAAAGCACCATCACTAGCCAAACTCTAGCGCACAAACATAGCCCACAACTCTGTCATTACTCAATGCATCAACAACAACATTTGCTTTACCAGAATGATACTCAACCACACAATCATAATCCTTCAAAAGGTCAATCCAAAGCCGTTGCCTTAAATTCAACTCCTTTTGGGCAATGAGGTACTTAAGGCTCTTATTATTTATATAAATCACACACTTTTCTCCATACAAATAATGACGCCAAATCTTAAGTGTTAATTCCAAATCATGGGTAGGATAGTTCCGCTTATGCGTTTTCAACTATCCCGAGGCATAAGCCACAACTTTACCTTATTGCATCAAAACACAAACAAGACCCGAATACGAAACATCACTATCAACCATAAAATATTTTCTAGGTTTAGGTTGAATCAACACAGGTGCCTTAGTCAGGTTGAATCTACGATAATAACTGGCCAAACCTAGGAAACTTCGAACTACTGTAACACTCCTAGGCGACTTTCATTCCAAAATTGCCTTCATCTTTTTAAGATCCACTCAAATCCCTTCGTCGATACCATGTGTCCTAAAAATGTAACTTCCTTAAGCCAGAATTCACACTTACTTATTTTTGCATATAACTATTTATCCCTCAAAAATTGCAAAACAACTGTTAGGTGCTCATCATGATCTTCCTCAGAACGAGAACACAACAAAATATCATCTATGAATACCACCACAAACTGATTCAAGCACTAGTGGAACACTCGATTCATCAAACCCATGAACATAGCAGGGGCATTAGTTAATCCAAACGGTGTCACCAAAAACTCATAATTCCCATATCAGGTCCTAAAAGCAGTTTTCAACACATCAGACTCCTTCACCTTCAATTAATAATACCTAGATCTTAAGTCCATCTTCGAGAACACCGTCGCACCTTGAAATTGATCAAACAAGTCATTAATCCAAGGCAAATGATACTTATTCTTAATGGTCAGCTTATTCAACTGCCTATAATCTATGCACATCCGCATCGTGCCATCGTTCTTCTTCGCAAAGAAAGCTGATGCACCCCACGGTAATACACTCAATCAAATGAACCCTCTATCCAACAACTCGTACAACTAAATTTTTAACTCCTTGAGCTCTTTTTGTGCCGTGCGATTGGATGCAATGGACATCAGTGCAGTACCAGTATAAAGCTCAATTCCAAACTCCACTTCTCATTCCAGTTGTAAGCTAGGCAACTCTTCAGGAAACACGTCAGAAAACTCCCTAACGGTTCGGATATCCTAAACTCTTAACTCCTTACTAATCAAGTTCATCACATAAGCTAAGTAAGCTTCACAACCTTTCCCCGTCAAATTTTTAGCTTTCAAAGCGAAAACCACATTAGACAGGAATCTCGGTCTTTCACCCTTTACAACAATTTCCAACCCATTATAATTCCTCAAGGTAATTCGCTTCGTATCAAACTCTACCTTAGCCTTATGTTCAATCAACCATTCTATCCAAGAATAACATCAAAACCATAAAATGGAAATTCCATGAGGCCAATAAAGAAAACATACCTTTGTATCATGAGGGGGCAACTATGATAAACCTTATTTACCATAACACTATCTCCAAAGGAACTAATTACAGTCATACCCAAACCAATCACCTCCACAGGAATCCCTAACTTACAAGCTAATTCACTCAAAATATACGAATGCGTAAAACCAAAATCAACCAAGGAAAATAATAGAATAGATTGCAAAGTGAAAGTACCTATAATAACATCAGTCAGATCTTGATCTTCAGGTTCCCTAACAACATAAACCAGAGCTAGACCTTAAGATAAAACTTGCGAAGCAACAGTGTGAGCAACAATTCGTAGTCCAAGCTGTCTCTAAGATGCCTACAGTCACAATGAGCACAGAGCAGTCATCTAGAACCACCAGTCGAACCGCTAGTGTTAGCCACAATGTTACTTTACTGTTTAGACTGACTCAGTCGAAACCCACATCTCGCCTCCTACAAATACTATAATTATCTCACCCTCTTAGGAAATCATCTAGAAGCACCATCAGAAGCCCTCTTACCAGTCTAAGCCACTGCAAAACGAGTTGGCTCAGCCAAAGTCTCCTCAACAACTTTAGCTTTTTCCACAAGCTCACCAAACAACTCAACATTTTAGGCCACCAGGTAAACCCGAATCTCTTGATTGAACCCAAAATGAAACCTCTTACAATGATCATTCTTAGTCAAAACCATTTCAAGAGCATACTGACTATGGCGCACAAACTCTACCTCATAATTAGCCACAGACAAACCACCTTGCAAAAGGTCTAAAAATTCCTGTTTACGAGCTTCCATATACTAGTCGCCATGAACTTCCTCCTAAAAACCTTAATGAAGTAATCTCAAGTCAGAGGGTCAACAGTCGTACCTCTCTTAACAGTATTCCACCAACGATAAGCTTTACCGTCGAGTAAGGACACTGTACAACCCAATTTCTCCTCGTCAGAACAGGATATCTACTATAAGATCCTTTCAACTCCTTCCAACCAGTACTCAGCTATGGTCGGATCAGTCCCTTTAACTCTAAAAAACTCTTTACCACCTAACACTCGAATACGTTTAAGCGGCAAACCACGATTCACAGACGCATGATTGGCAGGTGCAAGAGTAGGGTTAGCACCAACAACCCATTAAAATGCTCTAATTATTGCTTCCATCAGAGGGCCTACACCCTCATTAGGTATGTTCACCCTACGTAGTGGCATAGGAGGTGCAGAGGATGTACCCTCCTCCTGAGCACTAGCTCTCGTATTCACACTTTTAGGAGGCATATCAAACTAATCTAACATACACAAACAAATAAAAAAAGGTGTGAGTGGCGAAGGCAATGATCCAAGTCTCATTCTTGCAAGTAAATTTTAGGATTAAAAGCAATGTGTTTCCGTTCCTACCCCACATGCATCACAACAAAAGATATCTCATGCAATTCAAACATTGAGTATAATTCAATTACTTGGATTTCTAAATCCATAGGTTGCGAAACCCCAATCAACATACCAACAACAATCACCTAGGTCCAAGTGTTATTGAACATAGGCTCTGATACCACCAAATGTAACACCCTATACCCGATCCGGTCGTCAAGCCGGAATACTAGGACGCTACACCACCGTCTTGCATTATGTTCATTCTAAATCGTCACGTTTTTTTACGCATGTATCTTTTTTTACGAATCTATGGGTTACGAAACCCCAATCAACATACCAACAACAATCACCTAGGTCCAAGTGTTATTGAACATAGGCTCTGACCCTATACCCGATCCGGTCGTCAAGCCGGAATACTAGGACGCTACACCACCGTGTTGCATTATGTTCATTCTAAATCGTCACGTTTTTTTTACGCATGCATCTTTTTTTATTTTATTTAACATAGCATTCACATGAATTGTAAGTTATACATTTAATTTTTATCAATAAAACATGCCAAGCATTCGTTACATAAACATAAAATAAGTACTAAACTTACATTAGGACCACTTAAGAAAATTTCTCAAAGCTATTACGTAGGTATCGATACTGGAAAAGAAGTATCGATAATTCTGTCAAGTGGTATTGATACCACTTGGAAAATCAATACCAAACAAGCTTACTGTTTCTTGACTTAAAATCCCAACTTTCGAAAAATATCGGTACTACTGAAATGTATAGATGATTTTACCTCGAGTATCAATACTCATGATAAAATATTGATACCAATTTACAAAATTGTATACTACACTTTTGAAAATCGTAGATGTATCATTTTTAAAACCCGAATATCAATACCTCTGTTCTAGACCATAAAAACATAGCATATATCAACATATAAATCATACCAAAATAGTTATATAAGTCATGCATCAATTACCTCATAAACTTAACATCAATATGTTCCAAATAGTAGTCCCAAACATCATATTTTAAGTCCACAAATCATCGGGCTTATTAGGCATGCAATCAACTAAAAACCATAGCAAAATCGATATAAAATCTACCACATAGCGTTTTATTCCTAAAAACACAAATAATAAAAGAACACTTACTAATAGCAACTAAAACTCTGGCTTGGATCACCCCTCGAGACTACATTGCTCACACTGGCACTACTTATCTGCAATGGTTAATAAAGAGTGGGTGAGCTTAACAAGCTCAGTGAATGCTCAGAATAACGAACAGGTTATTATGCAATAACAAAGTAGACATGCAACATAACCATAACAGCTTCTACTCTTACGTCATATTTTACACATTTAATCACCTTTCATGAATATTTACACATTAATTACATGAATATTTAAGCATATATTATAGCACACATTAATCATATTTAATCACTTTCAGTCACATGTTATGATAGTTTGGCTCTTGAGGTCATGAAACATAAAGTGGACTCTCACCACTCATCGAATACACAGATCTCCAACACACCGAAATGACTCATAGAGTTGAACATATCCCATAAGTGAATCATATAGCTAGCCTCTCCAACATACCAAACACACATATCCCTAGCTCACATTCCCTTATCTCTCTGAAAATTATCCTTAGGCCTCAACGCCCCAAAAATCACATCACAAAGGTGAGTACTCACAATCCTATAGCATGCAGACTATATCCAACGATTTCATAATATCACAAGGCCAAAATATCCACATTATTATCACATATTTACTTATCGATTTTTTGCACATATTCACCGCATATTCACATCATTAGCACATTATAATCACTATCACATGGCATGAATAACATACCCTCATATTTGCTGTCACATGGCATGAACAACACACCCTCGTATTCATCTTGACATCAGTCATCATAAACTTCTAGCATATATCTTAGCATCTCATATTCATAATTTCACAAGCATACATAAATCACATTTAGTCACGAGCGTGAGAACACTTACACTCAAAATTTAGAGTAAGGGTTTTGGCTACCTCTAAATTTCCAATTACATAATGAATCATCTACAAGCAGTAATTTCAAAACACTTACCCAAAATATGCTTTCGTCAAAGAGCGAAAAGCTTAGGCAAGCTTTTCTTTGCATTTCTCTCTACTCGTTGAAGTTCTTATTGACTTCGACACTTAAACAAGACAAACCACACAGACAAACAATCAGCATTCATTCATTGACTCACCTTATACAATAAAAAATAATAGCCTAAGCTACGTTCACTATTAATCGAAACCTTCAACAGAGGAAGATTTAAATTCAAATATGTCAGCCTACACTCAATATTTTAGCACGAAACAAATTATGTTCATCTACATATTCATCTACATCTAATTCTCAACCTTTAAACTACACAAAACTACACATTTCAAGGTATTGATATTTTTCGACAAATTTTAGCCATTATGACGAAAATTCATTAAAACTCGAGAATTCCTTAACGAAACTTTAAAGTAACTTTAGAAACCTTCTAATTAAGTTAAAAAATTTTGAAAAAGACTTTAAAACCAAGTTTTAATCCACAAACCCGAAATCCACCATTAATTTAATGGCTAAAAATTTAATTTAAAAGTCTATATAACATTTAAAATTAATAGGAAGATGATTGGTTACCTTGAATGCAGGAAAAATAAACTTTGAAGAAATTTTGGCAAATCCACTCTTGAAGAATATGATGAAATTAATGAAGTTTTTGGGTGTTTTCTTGGTTTTAATGGAGATTTATAGTACCAAGGATGTTGAAAATCAATAGGGTTTAGGGATTAGAAAGCAAAAGCAATTGGAAAAACAAGAGAAGATCAAAGGATGACACAACAAGCAAAGAGGAAATACTATTGTGAAATAATACTAGGAATGGGGGTTTATTAGGTTCAATTTTAAAATTTTGGGCAAAATCTTCATAAAAACTCTCAGTTTGGACTCTTTTACAAATCATTCCTATTTTCAAAATTAAAGACATTTAAAACTCATTTTCAAAAATTGATTTAATATCCTAATATCCTTTTGTCAAAAACATTATCGGTTACCAAACTTACGAAAGTTCGAGCACATAGGCTAAAATTCTTAAATACCCTCGAAACTTCTAGGTCCAATTTTGTGGTGTTAAAATGTTCACCTAAAACATTCGAAACTCATGACATTTCATACCAAAATAAGTCATTTCTAATCAAGACCAATTCAGATTGAATCCAACCTATTATAAAAATAGAAACTATTCATTTCAATGCATTCAATCAAATGCCAAATGAACCTATGCCAAAACACACTAAAGCATAACAAAAAATATTAATACATACTTCTTCTCACCTTAAAGTGAACCAAATCAACCATACACCAACACATATTTCAAGCACGACAATCAAACTTACCATTTTTAACTAGGCACCAACTTAGCCATTTTTATTTATCTCATCCTACCAACAATAACATACCAAGTTTAAATAGATCCATATCTTTCCTTCCCAAAAGCATCAAAAATTGCCAAATTATGCCATGGCCAACATTCAAAATCATTATATACTATAGTCGTCACAGTTTTCAAATCATTAAGACTTTTATACATTAAAGACGACACCAAGACACTTATTTATATGCCACAACCCTAGACTCAAAATGATCATATAACTACCGATTCAGTCATAGTGTGAGCTTTGAGATGATCTAGTTTAACAAGTTCTGCAAGGTGACGATCTATAAGGAAAAAGGAAAACAAACAAGGTAAGCATATGGGACTCTTAGTATGTTCATATGTATAGTACAAGAAATACTTTATCTTTTTATCTAGATACTACAAGCTACCTTAAGTTGGCATAGTTTGGCTAGACATGACAAATCAAAACATCAACAAGGTGAACATTAACTTATAATCAAAACCGTATGATACCACAATTACTCAACATGCCAATTCATGTCACTTTAAATAACTAATCTCAAAAACTCGTTCAATCAATGGGTAATACAATCACATACATGTGAAAGGAATTACTCTAAACCATTTTTCATATTCAATTCATTCAATATTTTTCCATTTGAACATCAAGTTCATTTCATCCCATTTCAATTTCTCATTTCATATATTTGCCCAATGAACCCTAGTAAACGAACTCAAATACACAGGTATCTACATCACACTAGTTGCTCATCTGAGCTAAATTTATACATATCATGTCACCCATCCAGGTTAAACCTTTATAACAACACATTTATCTGAGCTAAACCTATGTCACATATATTTGAGAACCCGTAACAAATGTTGGACCTCGGTAACATCTGTAATAAATCTCGTATAAGTGCACACAAGACCCTATTAGCATGCCAAACATATCTTAACATTTACTAAGTTCACACAGACATCTATTACATATATAAACGTCACTTTTCGATTTAATCTATTTCTTACCTTTGATACCAAATCAAATAGAACATATATATACAAATCAAATACATAGCAACCTAAGTAAATAAATACCATATGAACTTACATAATCAAAATAATAAACAAGTTTATTCTTTAGGGATTAATCAACAATTTTAGTTTTTCCTCGATTATCTACGCTTTGATCTAGATCTAAACAATTATCTTATACAATCCATCAATACCAAACATTTTCATATTATGCCATGACACGAATAAACCTATATAATTTCATTTTTCGATACCTTAAAGTTTTACGTTTTAGTCAATTTAGTTTCAATTCAAAATAGACATAACTTTCAATTTTAGTCTTTCTTTAAAATTTGACTTCACATATATTCAGTAGGGACCCTCTACTTTCTATTTATACCACAATTTCACAAAAAAATCACATTTTATTCAATTCAATCCCTATGTACAAAACTAATAATTAAAATTTGTAATATAGTCCTTTTTCACCATCCAAACTTAAAATCTAACAATTTCAAGCCTAATTATTCAAGAAATCAAGCTCCCATGACCTCAAAAACATAAAAATTACAAGAAAATGACTTAATTGAGCTTACCAATTGATGGCCAAATGTTTTAGAATCCCTTAAGTTTTTCCTTCCATGGATGGCAATCAGGAAACAAAGAATGAAGAAGATGATGTCTTTTTCCATTAATTTTTTCTTTTATACAGTAATTAAATCTTAATTAACCTTAGTTAATTAATTAAATATTTAATTAATTTATTCTAATTACCATTAACATTATTAATGGAAGACAACATCATCATCCACTATCTTATAAATTAAAATGATTTATTTACCATTTTGGACCTTTGGCTATTGCTATTTAAGTCCTTAAGTCTTGGCCAATTAAAAACCTATTGCAATTGGACTTTTACAATTTAGTCCTGAGTCTTAATTAACTACTAATTCGACACAATTATCGAATCAAACTTTAATTTGATAATATAAAATCCTCATAAATATTAATATTTAATAATTACTAGCTTAATTTACAAAAATGGGGCTCCAAAACTGTATTTCTCAATACCAATGAAAATCAGACTATTACAACTCTCCCCGTAAAAAAATTTCATCCTTGAAATTTACCTGAGAAAAGATGAAGGTATTGAGATTTCATAGTTTCCTCCGGCTCCTAAGTAGCCTCTTCTGTACCATGACGTCATCGCATTACTTTTACTAATGCCAAGCTTTTATTTCTCAGCTACCGTTCGATTTCTTCGAGAGTTAACACATGAGAGGGATCGGATCTATATCTTCATAGCATCGATACATGAATTTTTTTAATCCTATTTAGTTCTAAAGGTAGAGCTAGTCGATAAGCTACAAGCCCAATTCTCTCGAGAATTTCATATGGCCCAATAAGCCTCAGATTGAGCTTCCCTTTCCTACTGAAATGTAGAACCTTTTCCAAGATGAAACTGTCAGGAAGATTTTATCCCCAATCTCGAATTCAATGTCTTTTCTTTCCAAATCAGCATAGGACTTTTGTTGGTCAAAAGCAACTTTAAAATAATCTTGAATAAATCTGACTTTCTCTTTTGTCCCTCACGTCAAATCAGTTCTTGCTAACTTCGTTTCATTCAACTCTGACCAACTTAGAGGAGTTCAAAAATTACAACCATATAAATCTTCATAAGGTTTCATTTTGATGCTCAACTGATAGTTATTATTGTAAGTAAACTTTGCTAATGGTAAGAATCTTTCCCAGCTGCCTTCAAATTCAATCACACAACAACGTAGCATATCCTTGAATATTTGAATTACTCACTCTGATTGTCAATCTGAGGGTGAAATGTTGTATTTAAATTTAATTTAGTGCTCAAAGCTCTATGTAGTTTACCCCAAAATATAGAGGTAAATCTCAAATCTCAGATCTCAATCTAAAATGATAGATAAATACACTCCATGCAATCTTATAATATCATAAATATAAATTTCAGCCAATTTTTTAAATGATTAATCTATTCTCACAGGAATAAAGTGAGTTAATTTTTTCATCTTGTTAACTATTACCTAAATTGCATCTTTCTTCTTTGGCGTTAACGAAAATCCCAATACATAGTCCATAGTGATTTGCTCCTATTTCCACTCAAGAATCACTATAGGTTGCAATAATCCTGATGGGACGTAATCTTCTCCTTTAACTTGCTGACATAGCAAACATTTTTCTACGTATTCAATGATCTCCTTTTTCATTCCTGACCACTAGTACAACGATTTCAAGTATTATACATCTTATTGTCACCTAGATGCATCGCATAAGTACTAAATTGGCCTTCATGTAGAATGTCTTGCTTTAATTTTGAATCTTTTGGTACACACAAATGGTTTCAAAAGTATAGACTCTCATTATCACCTAAACCGAACTCATTAGTTTGGTTGCTTTCAACACGTTTTCGTTTCACTTGCAACATAGTGTCATCTTTTTGCAATTCCCAAATCCTATGAAGAAATACAAGTATAGCTCCCAATTCAACTAAAATAGAGTCACCTCACTCCAAAGTCGAACAATTATTCATCGCTTTTACAACATTGGCTTTTCTCGGATGATAGTCAATGATGAAATCATAGTCTTTAAGCAACTCAAGCCCCCTGAATTATCTCAAATTCAATTCTTTCTGCATCAACAAGTACTTTAGACATTTATGATAAGTGAAAATGTGACATTTTTCTCCGTCTAAATAGTATCTTCATATCTTTAAAGCAAAAACTACGGTTGCAAAATCCAAATTGTAAGTAGGATAATTCTTTTCATACGACTTAAGTTGTCGAGAAGCATAAGCAATTACTCTCTCTTCTTGCATCAGTACATAGCCTAAATCGTTGAGTGACACATCACTAAACACAACAAATTCTTTTTCGGATTCAGGCTAGAATAGAATCGGAGTTTTAGTTAACATTGTTTTCAACTTTTAAAATTTCTGCTGATAATTTTTTCACCAAACAAAACTAACATTCTTCTATAGAAATTTTGTTAACGGAAGGACTATCATTGAGAATCTTTTAACGAATTGTCAATAGTATCCTGCCAATCCTAAAAAAAACTTCTTACTTCGATGAAATTCTTTGGAGGTTTCCAATTAATGATAGCTGAGATTTTACTCAGATCAACTCGAATACATCGAGCTGATATCACCTGGCCTAGAAATCTCACTTTTCGCAACCATAATTCATATTTGCTAAACTTAGCATATAATTGCTTTTCCCTCCAATTTTGTAACACAAACCTCAGATGTTGATCATGATCTTTTTTATTCTTCGAAAAAATCAAGATATCATCTATAAACACGACGACAAACCGGTCTAGATACAACTGAAAGATTTTGTTCATCAAATCCATAAAGCGGCAGAGGTATTAGTAAGCCCAAATGGCATTACCAAAAACTTATAATGTCCGTATCAAGTTTGAAATGCTATTTTTGGCACATCTGACTCTTTGACTCTAAGTTGATAATATCTTAGAAAACAAGGTTGCTCATTTCAGTTAATCAAACAGATCATTAAATCGGGGACATGGATACTTGTTATTTATGGTTACTTTATTCAACTAGCAATAGTCGATACACAATCTCAGGGTTCCGTCTTTTTTTTTCACAAATAACACTGGAGCTCCCTATAGTGACACACTCGGTTGGATAAATTCCTAATCTAAAAGTTCTCTCAGTTTATCTTTCAATTAAGTCAGATCCATTCTACACGATGCGAAAGAAATCATTGTAGTATTGAATGCTACTTCAATAGCAAATTCAACTTCTCTCTCAGGTGGTATACCTGAAAAATCTTCTGGAAATAAGTCTATAAATTCTTAAATTTTTGGAACTTGATATATTTTGGATTTCAAAAATCTAATATCCAAAATATAGGCTAGATACACTTCCACCCATTTCTAATCAATTCTCGAGCTGACATTCTCGATATTATGTTAGTTGGACATTTAAATCTGTCTGTCGGCCTCTACATTTAATATTTCACCATCCACACTTTACAGCAATATTCTCTTTTGTTTACAGTTGACCACAATATTGTGAAGAGTTAACTAATCCATATCGACTATTATATCAAATTCATCAAATGGAAACAACATCAAATTAGCTAGACACTCTCAGCCCTAGAATTTTAGTGGACAGTTATTACAAATTTTATTGACAATTACACTTTGGCCTAAAGGGTTAGTTATCCGAACATCAAATTTTTTCATTTCTATAGGTATGTTTCTTTCCGCTACTAATGAGCTACAAATGCATAAATGATTTCATCCAGGTTCAATCAATGCATTCATAGATATATCAAATAAGGAGAAAGTACTAGTAGGCACTCGAGCCTCGGATCTCACTGATGTATCTCTTGTTCCACCTCGATTGATACCAGACTATCACCAATTCTTGGTCTTCGACCCCTCTGTGGAGTTGACACTGGCTTTGAAGCTTGATCTATACCAGTCTCAGCTTTCCTCGAATAGTCTTTCATGAAATGATCAGTGGAACCACGTTTGAAACAGGCTCCCTTTTTCAGACTACACTCTCAGAAATTATTTTACAATAGTGCTCGCAAACTGGTTTACTCACATTCCTAACACTCCCTATACTAGCAACTAACGTCGCTTGATATCGCTGTGTTAGAAAAAAATTGATTTAAAAATGATTTACTTGCACAACAGAATACTAAAATTTTGAAAACTGACTCAGTTTGTGATATTTATAACAATAAACCCTAAACAAAAATCATACTTGTGTTTTTAAATATGCGGATCCTTGACATTTTTCAACTTTCAACCAAATGACATTCTCCGCTATTCTCATACCACGAACTACTTCGAGTGTCGGTTCGAACCAATTAAATCAAAACACAAAAATAGAAAATGTTTTCCTTTTTTTTTGGATGAAAAGGAAAATTCTTTATTCAAAATAGAAACAAATAGAAATGTTATTCTGGAAAAATATATTTAACAGTTGAGAACAAATTCTCGCTATTTTTCGGTAGAAACAATATCTTAAAGTTCTATTTTATAACCTTACCAGTGTCATCTATTTATTAGGACAGAAGGTAGAACCCTTGTTGAATTAGAGAGATTTATTTCCAATAAAAAAATAACTTCCTACTTAAAGTATGAGCAGGGTTGATGACATCCCTTAGTATTCCAACTAGGGTTTCCACCCTTACATGTTCCATGAGGGGATTTTGGGCCTCTCTCACATTGGATCCAATTACAAGTACTTCTCGAACTTTTCGACCCAGTAGTTTGTAATTTGATCCAACTAATTCTATTTTTCTATTTCTCAAAATAAACTTTAATATTTTATATTTAAATAATTTTCTCATCCCAATTTTATCTCCATTACAATTATGACAATTTTACCCCTAGTAAAATTTTCAAAAAAATATATTTAATACTTCACAATTCAACTTGTTCACTATGACATGATAGTTTATTTTCATTTTTGAGCTTTGAAATAGCTCAAAAACATAAATTGATTCTTTCGATCACTTTTGAGTAACCCATGTACATTTGCAAATGAATCATTTCTCATTTTCAATTCCATTTCCATTTTGAGAAAACCACATTCATTTTCAAATGATTTCATTTCTCCATTTTAGAGAAAATTATAATCATTTCTGAATGTTTTCCATTTCTTTATTTCTATTCATTCCGTTCATTTTGATTCAAACACACAATTCAATTCTAGTTTTAATAAGCTAGCGGATGGACTAATTGGACATATGCAATTGAGGCTTAAATGATTTATAACTAAGTTCCAGCTTTTTTCCTATTAATTATAAACTCATTTAGTCACAAATTAATTCCACTATAGTATTGTGACTAAGCTCTCTCCAACAGCATACCATTATGAAAACAACTACTCAGTGCTCATCCAAAGACCTTGCCATAAGTGTGTTACCCTAATAGGATATCCTTGTTCTCTTTGGGATAATATTCATTCTCCCATCATGGTCCTATTTTATCTCATAGTAACCATTACATCCTTCTTCATGAAAACTCAACCACTATCATATAGTGATCAAGTCATCCATCACAAAGACGAACCACCCGTGGCCACGTTTACTTTTCATCAACCATATAATGCCAATGAAAGGATATCATTTACCCATGTTTTAGGCTATGACATCCACTATTCTGAATGACACTACATGCTGCAAAAGTTGTATGCTCTACGCACCAGCTTTCGGTTCCTTATCAATTCGAACTGAAGCTTTTACTTACATCAAAGTGTATGAGTAACGTAAACATAGGCTGTTATCCACTCAAGATTTAGGTATGCCACACTATGAACATCACAAGTGAATAAATCCATAAAAAGATTCATGATCTATTCTTCTTGGGTCCGGTCTGATGTACTGTCAATCTAGTCAATCATTTTTATGTCTCTATCTTTTGGGAGTTACCCGCTCCAATGCCAAAGACAAAGCATCTCCCAAATTGGAATTGATAGATGGCATATTAGTCTTTCAATTGGTTTGCTCATTTCTAATTAGACTAAGGGTATATTTAGGTTCATCTACTAGTATAAGTTGTCTTTTTGTATTATGATCTAACCATGTAATACCACTTAGCAAAATTTGCTTCGATTTTGCTTTGCGTGCGAAAACCATTTCAGGACAATCATACAAAGTATATTAATTTAATTAATGAACTTGTTTTATTAATTAATTTATTTGAAAAAGAATTGTAAGTTTACAAACAAACATACTACACTCCAAGCACTAGATCCAACAGGCTGATGACTCTATCTTGACATTTCTCTTCTTGCAATTCTTATAGGAGTGGAAAAATGAATTTGAAAGTTTTTCGTCTTTTTGGATGGAGGTGTTGGAAAAGATCTGGTCATACTGCGCTTTTCGATATCTCTAATTTTAGACTTAGCTTGTTTCTTTTCATTTCTCATATCTTCCATTTTCTAGGCCCGCTCAGACAGAACAGCAAACTCTTTCAGTTTTAATGCCCACACAAGTATATGAATGTCTTCATTCAATCCCTACTTGAAACGAGTACATATTTTTGCTTCAGTAGTTAAGAGCTCTCTGGAATACTTACTAAGGCGAATAAACTCACACTCATATTCAGCTACTAATATGTCTCCCTATCTCAGTTCCATGAAGTCTATTTTCTTATTTTCTAGGTATAATCGGTTGACATATTCTTTTTAAACTCAGTTTGGAAGAATCCCAAATTTACCCAATCTCTCGGGGTTACAGATGTCAGAGTTATCCACCACTAATATGCTTATTCTTTAAGCAAAGATACCTAGCACTTCAAGCAATCTTCTGAGGTACTATTAAACTAAGCTTTATTGCATAATATGTTTTGATAAAACAAATTAAACTGTTTTTGAATAAAATTAAAGTTAAGCAATTTCATATAATTAAGTTGAAATGGTTTTAATCATTTTCAAACAAATTATAATTGATTTAGGACAAAAACTATCAATACTTGTTGTCAAAGTATCGATATTCTACAAGATACTAATACCTTCACTATTAATTGATACCAAATTGACATTCTTGAATTTGTAACCTCTGATGGGTATCAATCTGGTATCGATAAGTTTATGAAAATTATTGATAAATCCCTTAGATATTGATATTCCTGCTCCAACGATCACTGGAATCAGTATTAGTTATAAAAAAATTATCGATACCCTCTGAATAGGTATCGATACACGTTGCTGTAGGTAAATTTAATGACCTAGTATTTCATCCCAAATGGCTATATTCACTTCTACAACAACCACAACAGTTGGAAATCAATTAGGGGTATAAATACCATCTTCAAATACCTATAACAACAAGAAAGCACTTTCAAGCTTAAAGATCAATCAAAACAACTTAGATCTTAATTCTTTCATACCTTTTCTTATAAACACTTGTGAGCTTTCATTGTATTCATTTAGCTCAAGTGTTCTTTGTATTTGTGCTTAATTGGCAAACATCCTAATCTTGTAAAGATTGTTTCTTTGTTTGCTTATTTGTTTCTCTTTGAGAAAGGGTTAATTCTTAAGGTTTGGGTAGAAACCTTAAGGGAGTTGTATCTTAAGATTTTTGGGCATAAATCTTAGGAGAGATGTAAGGTTAAACCTTGTCCTCAAAGGATGCCAAATTAGTGAATTTGGGAAAATCCTTAGTTGTGGTAAGCTAAGGTAATGGAGTAGGCAATTGGGGCCGAACCACTATAAATCTTTGTGTTCTTGTACAATTTTTATTGCTTCCACCACAACATCACAAAGGCCTATTCAACTTCCCTATTGGTGTTCTTGGGTTGATCCTTTCGAGTTAACAGGTACACATTAGTTCGTTGATGAATCTCAATGCGTTTTTAACCAATACTCGGCTTTCTCGAGATCATCATCTTTCATACCTTTAAACTCCTCCTCCCTGCATTTTCAGATTTTATCAATCGGAGGACGACTTACATGTATTGGGTTAGGACCTTGAGGATAATGGGGTGCCATTGGAGGCATTACTGGGAGGAGGGGTATTTGTTGCTTAGGAGCTGAAGGGGTAGCTCACATATATTGCATGAACCACTAGTTCTTCATTTGTAAAAAGGCATGTCTTGACTCATTCCTTAGCCCTTGCGGAACGGGCAATTTTTAGGTAGCTCTTTAATCAGAAGCGGAGGTATTATTTTCAACCTCATTGAATACGGCTTGATTGGATTCGGTCGAAATGGTTTATCTATATTGGAAAAATAAGGTAAATTCAAATTGGAAATCATCATATTATCACGAGCTATTATGGCATGTATTTCTAGAGTCACATGCGCTACGTTTCAGTTGTATGAGCGACTAAACCAAGCGAAAAGAAGTAAAACCCTTGTTAAATTGTAGAAGTCTATTTCAAATAGAAAATAAACTCCTAGTCTAACTAGAAGTATAGGGGCGACAATCCTAGTTAATAATAATAGAGTTTGGCATCCCTTCTTTTAACATGAGGGGCTTTTGGGCCTCTCCCATATCGGGTCTAATTACAAGTACTTCATTAAATTTTAACCCAGTACTTTATAATTAGATCCAACCCGATATTTGTTTTTCCAATTCCCAAAATACACATCTCAATTAATTTTCCAATTAAATAATCTCTTCAACCCAATTCTAATTCCGTTAAAATAATGACAACTTTACCATAAAAGAATTTATGAGAAAATATATTTACTATTTCAACAGTCAATAGGTTCATTATGACCAACTGATTTATTTCCATTTTTAAACTTCATTCAAAATCATAAATTCATTTCCAAGTCATTTTCATTTTGGAGAAAACCACATTCATTTCCAAATGTTTCTCATTTCTCCATTTTCACCATTTCTATCCATTTTTGTTCATTTGATTCAACGTGCAATTCATATTTTCATTTCAACGAGCTAGTGGAGGGACAAATTGGACATACCCAATTAGGGATCAAACTATTTATAATTAAGTTTCAGCTTTTTTACTATAGTATCGAGACTGAGCTTTCTCCAATAGCATACCATTACAAAATCAGCTCGATCAGTGCTCGTCCAATGACCTTGTCATAAGTGTGTTACCCTCATAGAATATCCTTAATATCTTTAGGATAATATTCATTCTCTCAAAATGG
Source organism: Gossypium raimondii (assembly GCF_025698545.1). Taxonomy (NCBI): domain Eukaryota; kingdom Viridiplantae; phylum Streptophyta; class Magnoliopsida; order Malvales; family Malvaceae; genus Gossypium; species Gossypium raimondii. Next base: position 48,031,244 of record NC_068574.1, on the reverse strand, counting down.
TTCTATTTTATCTCATGGTAACCATTACATCTTCCTTCATGAAAAGTCAATTACTATAAAATAGTAATCAAGTCATTTATCTCAAAGACCAACGACCCATGGTCACGTTTACTTTTCATCAAACATTTAGCGCCAATGAGAGGATATCATTTACCCATGTTTTGGGATATGAATTCCACTTTTGTGAATGACGCTACATACTGCAAAAGTCATATACCCAATGCAGTAGCTTTCAGTTCCTTATCTTTTTGAACTCAAGCTTTTACTTACATCAAAGTATACGAGTCATGCATATATAGTCTGTCACCCACTTAAGATTTAGGTATGCCACACTATGAACGTCACAAGTGAATAAATCCATAAACGGATTCAGGATCTATTCTTCTTGGGTCTACTCCAATGCACTGTCAGTCCAATCAATCACATATATGTCTCTATCATCTGGGAGTCATCCACTCCAATGCCTAAGACAAAGCATCTCCCCAATTGGACTTGATAAACGGTATATTAGTCTTTCAATCAGTTTGTTCATTTTCGATTAGGCTAAAGTCATATTTAGGTTCAACTACTAATATAAGCTATCTTTTCGTGTTACGATCTGACTACGTAATACCACTTAGTATTAGTTTAAACATTAGACAACTAGTGAGCCAATATTTGCTTCTATTTTGCTTTGCATGCAAAAACCACATGGGGACAATTATACTAAGTATATTAATGTAATCCATGAATTCTTTTATTAACCAATCTGATCAAAAAAATTACAAGTTTAAAAATAAATATGCTACACTCAGGGCACCAAATCCAACAGGAGGGTGGTCATTGACCGCCTCCTGACATGCAAACGTCGAGAGTGTAAAATCGTGAAAAAATATAAACTTAAGAATTAAGTGTGATTTCTGCAAGCGTACAAGTCAAATTGTAATATAGATGTGTTCCAACAGAACACTTGGTAAGTATTTTAAGGATCGTACCCAAGGAATTGCAGATTGGAGAAAATTGCTATTAAATCAATTACAGTAAATAATTATTAATCTAATTGAGTTACATTAGTAATGTCAATTCCAAGTTAAGATAATTAAACTAATTACAGTAAACTAACACTAAATCTAACCTTAGGTTAAGTTACTCAAATTTTTCCTATTCCTTGTTTCGACTACGTGAGATACTTAGCCTAAAATCAATCGCATTTCCTAGTTATTAATTAAGTCAATAATTACCCTTAATTACGAACTTGCCACCCTTAGCTACGAATACCCTCTCAGTCTCATTTTCACTAAGATAGCCTCTCGGTCTCACCTAGGCACACGGATACTCTCTTAGTCTCATCTATCTAGATCTTCTACTAGGGTCGTCACTTCCTAGTATACTAAATACTATTAAATAAATACCCAATTTTAGGTTATTAATTACTTAATCAATTAATTAGGTTAAATATTTGAAACATATGAGATCTTTTATAAAGCATAAACTTATTCTAATATTTACACAAATAATCAATTAACCAAGTTAAAAATATATATATAAATAATGCAATCGAAGAAAAGTTGGAGAAAGCTCATGGATTAATCAATGCAAAAGCGCGGCTTCAAAAAAATCTCAGCTCACGAAAGTCTCTCTTCAGAATAGGATCTTCCGATTACACAAACATAAAAGAAACTCAAGTAAAAACGAACAACAAATGAAATCTCAAATCTAATCTATGTAATTTGTGGTGGCTCCCACTTAATCTGGTTATAATGTTGTTTATATAGAAAAAAAATCAAAATACTAAAGTTCCCCTTTGTTTATAATGGCAATTAGGATTTTAAGTTGTAAAAAGACCCCTAATTGCCCCTAAAAGTCTCAATCGACACACACAGGGATTTTTGGCTGTGACGAAGCCGTGTTGCAACATATGTCGATGTCAAAACACAAAAGGAGGCGTGTCTTGACAAAGCAGACAGTTTCGTTCTAGGACTTGTTTTTCGCTTCTGTCTTCGATGTTGCGACATCGATGTCTTAGTGTAGTGACATGGGCAACAGTTTCAACCAGATGTGCATCTTTAACTCCTGAAACTGTTATGCATGAACTAAATCACATGCCATGACGAACATTCAAAATCATCATATACCATAGTCATCATAATTTTCAACTCATCAAGACTTTTATACATTAAAGATTACACCAAGACACTTATATACATGCCACAACCCTAGACTCAAAATGATTAGATAACTACTGATTCAGTGATAGTGTGAGCTTTGAGATGATTTAGCTTGACCAGCTCCGCAAGGTGACAATCTATAAGGAAAAGGGAAAACAAACAAGGTAAGCATATAGGATACTTAGTAAGTTCGTATGTATAGTAGAAGACATACCTTATCCTTTTATCTAGATGCTACAAGCTACCTTAACTTGGCATAGTTTGGCTAAACATGACAAATCAAAACATCAACAAGGTGAGCATTAACTTATAATCAAAACCATATGATACCACAATTACTTAACATGCCAATTCATGTCAATATAGATACCTAATCTCAAAAACTCATTCAATCAAAGGGTAATAAAATCACATACATGTCAAAGGCATTGCTCTATCCATTTTTCATATTCAATTCATCCAATATTTTTCCATTTGAACATCAACTTCATTTCATCCCATTTGAATTTCTCATTTCATATAATATGTTTCGCCTGATGAACCCTAGTAAAGGACTCAGAGGCATAAGTATCTACACCACACCAGTTGCTCATTCGAGCTAAATTTATACATATTAGGCTACCCGTCTTGGATAAACCTTTATAATGACACATCAAGCTTCTCGTTTGAGCTATACTCATCTCACATATATTTGAGAATCCGCAACAAATTATAGACCTTGGTAACATCTGTAATCAATCTAGTACAACAATGCACAAGACCCTATTGGCGTATCAAACATATTTTATCATTTACTAAGTTCATACGAGCATTTATTACACATATAAACATCACTTTTCAATTTAGTTCAATTCTTACCTTTCATACCAATTCACAACCAATTAATTCACAACCAAAAATATATATACAAATCAAATACATAAAACCTAAGTAAATCAATACCATATGAACTTACCTGATCAAAATACTAAGCAAGTCGATTCTTCGGGACTAATAAACAATTTTAGTTTTTCCTTCATTATCTTCACTTTGATCCGATTCTTAATCTAAACAATTATTTTATACAATCCATTAACACCAAACATTTTTATATTATGTCATGACATGAATGAACCTATGTAATCTAATTTTTGATACCCTTAAAGTTTTACATTTTATTCAATATAGTCCCTAAACTCAAATAGCCATAACTTTTAATTTTTAGTATCGGTTTAAAATCGACTTCACATACATTTAATAGGGACATTCTACTTTCTATTTATACCAAAATTTCATTAATTCTCTAAATCTTTTGCCAATTAAAACCTAGAGTGATTGGACTTTTACAATTTAGTCCCTACACCTTAATTAACTACTAATGCAACACAATTATCAGGCCAAACTTTAATTTGCTAATATAACATCCTCATAAATATTAATATTTAATAATTACGATCTTGATTTCTCAGTACTACTAAAAATTGAGCTGTTATAGTGATTCTCGTTTCCAAATTGTAGATTTTTGAATTCTATTTGAAACGATTTTTGAATAACCTAGATTCAAGGTTTATAGCTCGAGATATGGTTGTTTTTGTAAATTAATGCAGTTTTCTATGAGAAGTATGAGATTGATCATTAGATTTCATAGGGGTAACTTCGACTTGACTTTTCAAGTCTTTCTAATAACCTTCTCTTGGAAAAATTCGGTTTAAAAATGATTTTGTCACAGCGGAAACTTAAAATTTTGAAAATCGAGTCGGTTTGTGATATTTATAACAATAATTTTTTTCTCAAAAAATACTTGTGCTTTAAGCAAAATAGATCCTAGACATTCTCGGCTTTCAATTGAACAGCCTTCTCTGTTATTCTCGTACCACAAATTGCTTTGAGTGTGGGTTCGAACAATCACGAACCAAACACAGAGCTAGAAACAATTTATTACTTTCGATAGGAAAGTAATTCACTCTCAATAAAAACTAGTAAATTGTGATTCCCAAACTTGTATGAATAAAAATATCTCAAACCTGTATAAAACTTGTGTAATAGCTCTATCAGTGCCATCTATTTATAATGAGAGATAGTAGAATCCTAGTTGAATTAGTAAAACACAAATAATATTTATTTAATAGAAAAACAGTCTTCTAGTCTAACTAAGGCACTAGATCCACCACCTTCTTGGGCGACTCTTATGCCCAGATTGTAAATCTTCGAATCCTCTTCAAAATAGTTTTTAAATCACATTATTTTAAAGTTTGTCACCTGAGATATAGCCTTTTCCATAAAAGGGGTATAGTTCCCTGCAGGGCATTTGAATTAAACTGCAAATCAATTTCACCAACTTGTCAAAGTGGATCAAACCACAACCAGGTACTATATTATTGATGTTCTATTATTCTTAACTATCTAAGTTGATCCTAAATGCATGAAAAATTTTAAATTACCATTATGCAACCCATAACATTTTTTTAACGAAACTAAATGTTGATGGTCGACTTTATTGCCCAAGAGGTGCACCGAACCTTTAAGTAAATGGATCTCAATAAAGCTCTTAGGAATGATAATCTTCCTGATATGTTTTATAAGAGATTCTAGGGTGTATTTGGCAATGAATTAATTTAGTTATGCCTTGATTTTTTAAATGATGCTATTGATATTGTGCTCTTTAATGAAACTATCATTGTTCTTATTCCTAAGTGTGGAGTTATGCCTCGTATTTTTTTACTTTTCCTCTCCCAGTTAAATTCTATTTTAGTTCCCCACTTAAACTCTGATTAGTGTAGATTACTTTAATATTATTTTTCCACTTAAACTCTAATTAGTGTAGGTTATTTTAATATTATTTGACCTACAAATTTAGCCTATAAATAGGCCATTTTTTCACCCTAGAAAGATAACCAGTTACACATTTAGGTATTAGCTTTTACAAGCTTTCAACGAATTTTGTGTTTACTTGAGGGTTCTTATTTCGAGTTTCGGGTTTAGTTTTATCTCCATCTTTTGTACCATTCGTTTTTGCCGTTTTAGTGAAATTGTCTTTACCCGTGGTTTTTTATTCTCTTCGGAGGGGTTTTTCATGTAAAATATTTGTGTTCGATCTTTTCAATTTCTTCGTTATTTTACTTACTAGTTGCTTAACCAGATTTATCCCTTAAGAAACTGGTATCAAGAGCTAGTTTGATTTTCACAATCAACCCGTTCAAAAATGGTAGGAATAAGGTTTGATATTGATAAGTTCGATGGCATTAAAATTTTCAATCTATGGTAAGTTCGGATTACAACAATTCTGATTCAAAGTGATCTTAAGAAGGTCCTTACAAATAAGAAGCCTGAAGACATGGATAAATTAGAATAGGATAAGTTAGATAAAAAAAGATCTATCCATGATTCAATTATGTCTAACAAATAATGTGTTGTAGAAGGTTTTGATAGAGAAAATGATATTCACCTTATGGAAAATATTATAAACTCTCTACACGACAAAGTCTTTGTCTAAACAATTGGTGTTAAAACAACATCTATACACATTTCACATGGACAAAAGTGAGCACCTTAGAGATCACTTCAGTCAATTTATTAATTTTTTAAATGATTTAAAGAATTTTGAGGTTCAGATTAACGATGGAGATTAGGCTATGCTATTATTGTGCTCTTTACACCCTTCATACAAGTCTTCTAGGGAGACCCTAATTTATGGCAAAGATAACCTCTCATTTGAGAATGTGAAGGGTCATCTGTTAAGCAAAGACAAACTCAACAATGAGTTTGGTTCAGATAGCAAGTTAGATAGGCAAGCCTTAGTTTTGATAGCATCAAGAAAGCAAGACAAGAGATGTCGTTATTGTAAAAGGTTAGGTCACATCAAGGCAGTTTGTTACAAACTATGAAATAAAAGGACTGTTGAAAGCAAGAAGGAAGATTTAGCTGATGCTAATTTGGCCAATGACAAGGGTGATGATTTCTTGTTGGTGTCAATAAGTGAAAGCTCCGAACTTACATCGAGTGGATCCTAGATTCAAGGTGTTCTTTCCACATGTGTCCCAACAGGGACTGGTTCTCCACATACAGTACAGTTGAAGGTGGATTTGTGAGCATGGGGATTGGTTCACCCAGTAAGGTAACCTATATTAGCACTGTTCAGATCAGGATGCACGACGGGACAATTAGGGCACTTTCAAAAGTCAAGCATGTACCTGACTTAAAGAAAAATCTCATCTCCTTGGGAATTTTGGACTTGAAGAGTTGTAGAATTAACATCAAGTCAAGCGACATTAATGTTTCCCATGGGGCTCTCATTTTGATGAAATGTAAAAAGATTGACAGTCTTTATATTCTAGAAAGATCAACGGTGACCGGTGAAACAGGACGTCCCTCGTTTGTTAAGAAGTCGAAGTTAACTCGTTTGAAGTGAAGACAACTTGGTCATAGGAGGGAATAAGGTATGATTGTTTCATATAAGAAAGGTTTTCTTTTGAATGCAGGTTTTGAAAAGATAGGGCACTACATTTGTGGAAATCAGACCTGGGTCAGTTTTTTATTTGGCAGTGCACAAGCCGAAGACTAGAAGACTTCCAGCTTCTAACCACAACTTCAACTCAGTTATTATCCTGCATAGTTTGAGATATGCCCGTGGTGGGTTTTGGCAAAGAAGGCTTAATAGAAATACAAGTCAAGGTGGAGATTTGTGGAGTTATGTCTCGTATTTTTTGACTTTTCTTCTTCTCGTTAAATTCTACTTTTAGTTTCCAGCTTAAACTCTGATTAATATAGGTTACATTAATATTAGTTTTCCACTTAAACTCTTATTAGTGTAGGTTACTTTAATATTATTTGACCTACAAATTTAGCCTATAAATAGACCTTTTTTTCATTTTAGAAAAATAACCCATTACACATTTAGGTATTAGCTTTTACAAGCTTTTAGAGAATTTTGTGTTCACATTTTGAGTGATGTTATTTTGGGTTTCGGGATTTAGTTTTATCTCCATCTTTTGTACTTTTCGTTTTTGCCATTTTAATGAATTTATCTTTACCCGTGGTTTTTAATCCTCTTCGGAGGGATTTTTCCATGTAAAATATTTGAATTCGATCTTTTCAATTTCTTCGTTATTTTACTTTATCGTTACTTAACCGGATTTACCCCCAACACTAAGATTGATGATCATACTAGAATAGTGCACTTTAGGCCTATTGCCCTTTACAATGTCACTTATAAGATTGTTTCGAAGATGTTAGCTAGTATACTTAAAAGTGAATTTTTCCACATTGTATCAGTATGTCTCAATATGCTTTTGTGTCCAGCTGTATGATTCATGATAATGTTACACTTTTATAAAGCTCATGCACTACTTACAAGAGTAAAAAAAGAGGTCCAAATAAATAGTGTGCTTTGAAGCTCGACATAAGCAAAATACACAACAGAGTAGAATGGGGGTTTCTTGCAAGGGATTATGTGCAGATTGGGTTTTAGCAATGGGTGGATTGAAAGAGTGATGTGTTGTGTCTCCACCGTCAGGTATGTAGTTAGGATCAATGGTAGACTGGCAGACTTTTTTGAAACAGGTAACGATCAAAGATTGGGGATCTTTTGTCCCCATATTTTTTCTTTTTCTTTTTTTTTTATGTATGGAAGAACTCTCAATTTTGTTAAACTAGGCTCAATTGGATGATTCTTTGAAAGGTATTTGGACTAGTCAGAATGGTCCTAATGTGAATCACTTTCTCTTTGGTAATGATAACCTGTTGTTTGTCAAAAATAAATAGACTGAAGCAAGAAAAGTGAGGGACTTGCTAATGATTTATGAAAGTAGCTTTGACCAAAAGGTTAATCTTGAGAAACATCTACTTTACTTCAGTTTGATTACTCTTGACGCTAAGTATTGAGTCGTATATTAGAAGTAAAGGTCATGGCGGATCCTAAACTGTATTTGAGGTTGCCTTTGGTTGTGGATCTCAACAAAACAAATGCTTTTAAAAGGATGACTGACAGGGTTTATTTGCACATTTATATTCGGTCCAAATGCCTTTTATCTCATTGAGGCAATGAGGTCTTTGTAAAATCGATTTTGCAGTCACTCCCCACTTATGCTATGGTTTTATTTTTATGCCTAACTTGATAACTGATGCAATTGTGAGTGCAATACACAAGTTCCGGTGGCAAGGTTGAAATGAGGATCAAGGATGGGCTATGTTAACAGTATAGGAGGCTTGGGTTTTCGAAATGTCAGACTTTTTAATTTAGCTTTATTAGGTAGACAAGTTTGTTGTCTCTTAAAACATAGAGACTTTCTTGCTTTCAAGGTTCTTAATGATAGTTCTTGGATGATGATATTCTTAACTATAAACATGTTGGCAAACTATTTTTCATATTGACAAGCTTGAGCACAGCTGCAAATAGCCTCGCACTGGGCATGTTTTGGCAGATCAGGGATGGCAAAGAATTGCATATATGGGAGTATAGATGGGGAAACAAAGACATTATTGGACCGGAGTTAACTTACAAAGGAACTTTAATAAGAGATGCTACGAATAGTCAGTTAATACATGAGGGAGAAATAGGGTGAGATGAGCAGTTTGTTCAATAGGCTTTCACTCAATCTGAACCAGATTTGATCTTATCAATCGAATCTTTTAAGGCGTGGATTGAGAGATACACTCAATGGGGGACATTTTTCGGCAAGTATATATTTGACAAAAGTGGGGTATTCTTAGCTCCTTTTACGATTTTTGGGTAATGGTCCTCGCAATGTCTTTTCGAGAAAAACTTGGAAGTCCAAAATGCTTTCGAAGATTTTTACATCGCGACTAGATATGGTATCTTGTGAATTGACCCTAAGATTGTTAATATGAGAAATCTTCCAAATCCAAGATATCATAGATGCAAGTTTGACAAAAAATTGACCTTACCTACACTCAAAGATTGTCAGGTTTCAAATGCCACCTTAAGATTGGTAGGTATTGATGACCATATATTACTTTTTAAGTTTTTTATTGTATTGACTGGCTTGAGTATGTTATGTGTAAGCTAGACAGGGACGCTCTAACCAATTTGATCATTTTGCTTGAGGAACTTTGGAATTGAAGAACAGTGAGTTTGTGTATGGTAAACTTACTCCCCCCACATCTCGCACTTAACTATGCTAAGGGATTGGATCATGATTTTCGAGTTTACAACCTCTTAAATCACCTTATTTTGCTGGTTGAAGTGAAATGGAGGCCACCTTTGGAAGGCCGAACCAAGGTAAATGTAGATGTGACATTGGATGTGAATGCATAAATTTGTAAGCATTGGTGTGGAGTTGCCTAACGCGGATGGGATGGTTTGGGAGGCTGTGTGAAGAGCAGAGTTGTCTAAGAGTTCAATTATTCGCCTAAATTCTAAAGGCCATTTGAAACATAAGATGACTTAGACAAAAATACAAAGCTTGAAAAATAAGTTTGGACAAAAGTGTAAGCCCATTTTACTATTTGTGTCAGGCCTTGAGCAAAATTTTGTAAGCCCAAACCCAATCTAACTCAAATATATTATCTAAACATAATATGTATATTTACAATATTTAAATATATAATCTAAACCAAAACCTAAGTTTTATCTAACTCAAAACCCAAACCTCATATATAAAATGGCTCCTTTGAGTATTCTTTTTTTTTTTTTCAGAGGTATGATATCAATAGTTTAGAATCCTCTTAAATAGAAATCAACTCTTTTATTTATGTTTCTTTTATCTATAATTAAAATGGTGGGTTATCAAAATAAATAAAAAAATTTGTTACAAGGGTAAACTACATCCAAAGTTACTAAATTATTAGTAAATTTACGCTTTGATCATCCAATTTCAAAAAGTTAAAAGATGTTTATTGAATTATTCAGAAGTTTTTATTGAAATCACTAAACTATTAAGTCACTAGGTTGTTGCTTTTTTTTTGGTCTGGCTAGCGAGATCCAAGTGACAATTCGGCGGTTCATACAGTAGATCAATACCTATTGACAAGTAAAGAACAAATCTTAGATTTAAGTCTATCTAATAGTCAATGTCGAATATCGAAGAAAAAAAGTTGTTTGAATTTTGGTTCCCACATTCATGATGTTCAAAGTTGTTTCTTGAAAAAAACATTGAACTGTAGAAGAGAATGGAAAGGAGAACTTCAATTGGTGTAGACAGTACGAATAGAGAAGTCCATACAACTATTTTAACAACCCAATGACTTAAATGAAAACTTTCAAATAGTTCAATAACCATTTTATAACTTTTTAAAATTGAGTGGCTAAAATGTAAATTTACTAATTACCTTTGTAGTTATATTTCTGTTCAAAAACTAATAATCACTTTAGAATTTGATAATTATTCTGTAATTTCTAAGTTTGCCCATGATACATTTGTCTTAACATTATTGGGCCATTTAATTTTGGAGGCTTGTACTTTGTTTCAGTTTTTGTTTATTCTCCTAGAGCGGCAAATAGATTGGCCGATTCATTGAGCTGCATGGGCCTTGATTATTTGAATGAGGTTGGTTTTGGTGTTGATTATCTTATCGACTTGCATGACTTTGTACTTGCGGATGTTCTTGATTTTAATGTTTAATGGAACCCCCCTTGGTGGTCTTTTTTTTCTTCTAAAGAGCATAGTTCAAACCCTCTCTCTCAACTAAATAAATAAATTGATTTTGTTAGGCCTATGAGTAAAAAAGTTACATAAAAATATAATTACAAAATATTTTATTTAAAGATTCTTAAAAAATATTAAAATACTCTTATAATAACTTTTAAATACTTTCTGATTAACTCACTCTACCAACTAAATAAAAAATTTATAATAATATTGATATAATGAAATTTAACATATGCATTCTTTGAAGAAATTAAGAAAATTTTAAAAGACAAATATTTTAATATAGTAAACTACACTCAAAATCATTAAATTGTTAACGAGTTTACGTCTTGGTCATTCAATTTCAAAAGGTTATAAAATGATCATTGAATTACTCAAAAGTTTTCATTTAAATCATTAAACCATTCAAAATTATCATTGAATTGTTAAGATTTTTCTTTTTTTTTAAAAAATCCAACTAACGAGTTTCAAGCGACGGTTTGATGATTGATATGGTGTATCAATACCCATCAAGTGAAAGAATATACTTTAGATCTAAATCGATCTAACGGTCAATGCTAAATATTGTAAAAGAAAGTTGTTTAGATTTTGATTTATAAATTGTGACAATCAAAATTGTTTCATGAAAAAATTAAACTGTAGAATAAAAGGAGAATGAGAGCTTTTAATTGGTGAAAAAAATGAAACAGAGAAAGCCATACAGCAGCTATTTCAAATACCCAACGACTTCAATAAAAACTTTCAAATAATTTAGTGATTATTTTATAACTTTTTAAAAATAAATTACCAAAAATAAACTTAATGTAATTTATCCAAATTAAAGTCATTAAATTAGTATAGATATGATGTTTAAGGAATGTTAAAAGCTTTATAACTAATAATCTTTCTACCTTTATTCTTTATGGCTTAGGAGATGCAACAATCCAACCGGGTATTAGATACTAGAGGCTCCCACCACAAATGGACAAAAGGAAAAGAATACTATATTGCTTGCGTTTTCAGACATGAATATTAAAATATTATACTTTAATAATCTTTTAAATACAGGCAAACTTATGTCTTGCACTACACTTCTTTAATGGTAACTTTGATCAATACTTTACCAACTAATTGAAGTATCAGCTTTCTAAATATACACCGTATAAAACAACTATAACTGCTTAACAAAGGTTTAATTCTCTAACAAGACCCTGCACTATAGGCTGAAAAGCAAATTAGTCCTTTTACTATGTGCATTTAATTTTGGAGCAAACAGAAGATCTTAAACTGAAATCATCTTTGAATGTTAAAATACTACTGACTTGTCGTGATTTAAAGTAACGTGAAAAAAGGATGGAAACGAACACTAAAATTCAACATTTTTTTAAAGCATGATAAGTACCAAATTACTCATTTTACCTATTTTGCTAGAAAGTTTGACTTCTATAGTAGAGGGACTACTTTTTTCCTAAGCCTATAGTACAGGGACCTGAGAGCTAGTTTAACCTTTTAACAATCCATGCCAATATAAGGATAAATGTATGAAAACAGTAAATTATGCTTAAGTTATCCTCTCTACAGAATAATCCCTTACTAATTACAAGGAGAAGCCTATATCATTCTATACCAAAGAAGAAGTGGCATAGGGATAAGCTAATGTAGGTGAATACGTTACAATCATCTTTGGATCATGACAAGTTCTAATCTAACTCTTATGGATTATGATAGATAACAGGAGATAGCTTCACAATCCAACAGCAAATTCACACCACGACGGCCTTTTGTTGTGGAAGGGGGTATTACATATATTACATTCTATACTTACCCTCATTTAGTACTGCCTGTTAAACAACACATGACAGTTACGCTGGGCAACATTGTGGTTTTTAAGAACTACACTCATGGCATTCGATCAGCTGGCTTATATGATAAGGTTATTAGATGTGGAACGTACCAGGATTCTTCAGTCTGTTGAGCACCATTAGGTGGATCTAGGTGATGATGTTCATGTATAAGCCATGCGACCGGGATAAGAAACGGTTTGTAAATGACAGAAAAAGAACTTGGGTTAAATCTAATCAGGGGCAGCTAACCTAGTCTTCGTTTTTTGAGCCACTCTGAGGTACAGGAAGTTCTAGAGTAATTAAGAAATAACATCTTTCCGACTCTCTGATATATTGGACCTCACCATTCATGAGCTTTAAGATTTTCCGGCACATGCTCAACCCTAAGCCCTCCTGTGTCATCCATCGACTGCTATGGAACATGTCTTGAACCAACTCAGGAGGAAGGCCTTCACCGGGGCATACCATCCTTCAGAAATACACCATTGTTTGTGAAATTAGCACCACGATATAAATAGGATTCACATTATAAATAGTCTAAGAAAAAAGAACAAAATGTAAAGAAACTAAAAATAAAATCCATATATAATATATTATTAAGTACATTGTGACGGGACTTCTACAGGTTCCAATCCACAGGAACTTAAATTAATTGGCAGAACCAAGTTTTCCATAGATCCCATAAAATGATAGTGTAGCATAACATTGATATTTATCTTACGAACGCATAGAAGAGCAAAAGCAAAAATACCTGAATTCTGTATGAACAATGGTGACTCCTTCGGATATTTGTTTCAAAGATGGACGAACATGAATCTCTACCCAGCCTTCACCAGTTGGTGCATAACGAACCATATTCAACAAAAAATCAGCCAATACCTGTTGAATTCTTGCTTGATCGCCATAAACAGCCAATGTTTTGATCTCCTCTGGTATATCCCGAATTAACTGTAGATTTCTTTCCCTCAGCAGTAGCATTACTTGGCTAACAACAGCATTTATGACACTCCCAAGGAAAAATTCAGCCTTTTCAAGCTCCATAGAACTAGTTCCAACACATCAAGCGAAGAATTAGATCATGTCTTCCTAATTACTGAAATCAGGAAGAGGGATTTTGATAGAAATACTAATGCATGCTTGATCTTTAATAAAGTAGATATCGCTAAAACACAAGGCAACATAGAAATTTCATTTTGGTCCAAAGATTCAGCAATTGAACCTTGTGGTTTGTCTTAAGTTTCCTGAAGCCATATTTACAAGAGAAAATACAGATACAAACTTAGAAGAGATCCATGGTTGATGCCTCACAGTCAAATGAAATGAACAAATGTGTTTTTGGTTTAATTTCCCCAAAATTGCTATGGTTAACTTTCAAACCAACCAATATTAGTCATATAAACATTTCCTAAATGAGATGTAGTGACGATAATCTTAAAGGAAACTAAAATGGATACAGCACTAGAGGATAATTTTCTCGTGCACTTAAGATTACCGTTCATCCATAAAAAGAATATTTCAAACATAGTTAAAAGGAAACTATGATGCAGTATTTAGCATTCCACTCTAAACGCACGAAGTCAGATTCCAAGGCAATTGCATCCATAATCAAGAAATATATCTAACAGATTCAATTGCCAGAGATGAAATAGAGTTCAAATAGTCTAGCGTCAGATGTGTGTTCCTTCAAAGTTCTAGAAACCAAACAATCGAGACCAATATATTCCTGATGAAAATGCATGTCCAAAGAAATTAATATTTGGTTTTAGTATAATTAGACAAGGAGACCTACCCATCCTCAATGCTCTCCAAATCAACATCTCTTATGATCTTCAACATTTGCTTCTCACAAGCAACACTAGTCTCAAGAAATTGCTTTTGGTTTTCAGTCAGCTCTGTAGCTTCAAAAAGTGAGGTAGTAAAGCGGATCCCATTCAAAGGACTCTTTATTTCCTGGCAAATGTAGGTTAACTCTTTCATTCTAGCAAAGCATTTTTTCTCCTGTTGCCTCTGGACTCTCAGTGCTTGCTGCAACTCTGGAGTTGCAATCTGCAGGAAACAAAACGCTCCTACAATCTGGCCTTCCATATTCACCCTTTTGTTTGCTGTCAACAGTGCCTGAACAAATTTCCCATTGCGGTCAAAGAAGGCAAAAGGGAACTTATCTGCCTCCTGCCCTCCAATTGCACTATGTAAAACAATCATGAATTTTGTCAAAGCATCTGGACCCTTGAGGCGACAGCAACTGCCAAAAACCTCACCAACTAACATTTTCCCTATGATTTCCCCCCGAGGCCACCCAGTGAGCTTTTCCATGGCAGTGTTCCACTCCAAGCAACATGTGTTTTCATCCGAAACAAATATTGGTGGAATCAAAGGATTGGGACTATGAACAATGGCCTTGTAATCACCTTGTATGTGGATGAATTTGTCCATCACCACCTTTTGGCCTGTAACATCCTGACCAACAAAGCAAACTCCAACAATATTATTCATATAATCCTTACTAGAGCAAGCGTTCACCACCACGTATATAGCCTTTTTATGATCTTCTAAGCCAAAAGTCCTCATTTTTATCTCTATGTTTTTATCTTCTTCGCCTGCATCAATTGAAGCAACGTAAACAAAGTATCAAAGCAAGCATTAAGCATTTTGGAAATATCACATCATTTCTTTGAAGAATGGTATAGGAAAAGAACGTTTATATTCCCATAAATGAAACATTTGCAAGTGAAACCATAACTATGAAAATTTAGTGCTTATATATTGTAGAATTTGGTATAGCTTTCAACGTGCATGAAGGTACTATCAAAACTCAGAACTGCTAAAACCATAACTCTTTCTGAATTGATCCTTACTTCTATTCGCTAAGTCTATCTGATCAGTATAGTTGCATGTTTATACAAAAGAAAATGAAAAAGATATCAGTTTACTTCATCAGATTTTGAGGTTGTAAGGAAAAAGATGACATAAGTAAGCGAATCACCTTGCAAAGCATGACTAAGAAGCCTGTCAACCGTTTCTTGATATTCCTCATAAACAAGGTCATGAACCAAAGACTTCCCCATGGCTTCCTCAACTGAGAGTCCTGTTAATTCTGCAGCTTTTGCATTCCACCCATTAATGCGACCTTCAACATCTACGGCCAATATGGGAGCAGTTGCAGTCTCTATTAACCTCACCATTTCCCTTGCAACTGAACTAAGCTCATCCACCCCTTGTAGCTCTAGTCCCCCAAGCTGAGCATGTGCAACGGCTTTAGAATTACTTGCTTCAGCATCCTTGAATGAGTCACGAAGAATAAGCTGCAGTGAGTGAATTGCATCCATTTCAGCATTATCCCATGGCAAACTCCGACTCTTGACCACTTCCAAAAATGCCTTGAATGAAGATCGTGGATGCATTCTTTGACCATCATCTTTGTCCTCTGGATGATGCTTTGCACCACCCCATTTGATCTCTTTTGCTGTGTGTGACCGGAACCAGAATAGAAAATCCCTTTTAGTAATACAAGCAACAGCCATCCCACAAACTGCATCCCCAAGTGAGGTTGCCGCAGGGTAACCAGCATCAGACAAACTATCGGTGCTTAAACCAGTCGAATCTCCATGGAATGCCAACAACCACTCAACAATATCTTTTATCTGGGCCTCAGATGGCGTCACACCTAATGGGTAATACTTACCTTGGTAATAAAGGGCAGCCCCATCACATTTCACAAGATCCATAATGCTGGGACTTTGCATGACAATGCCAGATGGAGAGTCACGAAGAAGCATATCACACAAAAGAGTTTGAGTCCTCAAAACACGTTTCTCCGACATTTGAGCTGCCAATTGCAATTCCATATTCAGTTGAAGTGCAAATGCTTGCATTAGGAACTCACAAGCATATCGAAGTGGAAATGGAATACAACGTGCAGAAGTATGATGACAAACAACAAGACCCCAAAGCCTCATCGTATTTCTTCCCCCAGTAGCTTCATCGTCATTTCCATTGATAATAACTGCCATCGCCAAAGAAGCAATTGACCCCATGTTAGCCATATACTGAGCATGGCAACCATGAGGGGCCCGAAGAGTGGATCCAACCAAACACAGAGGTTGCATTAACCCATCATCCTGAACCACACGCACTGGCGTGGCATGACAGTCCACTATCATCCTAACTCTATTCTGCTTAAACAAAAACCTTGAAGCCTGGGGAATATCCGTTGCCGGATAATGTAAACCTATGTAAGGGTCCAAGTCAGGCCTTTTACTCTCGGCCACGACCTCCCCATGCTCATCCTCATGAAATTTATAAACCATTACCCTATGATATCCAGTAAGTTGTCTCACACTTTCCACAACCGTGTCACACAAAAGCTTAATATCGCCTCCAGGGAGGGACTGTAACTCAGAAATAGCACGGACAGCTAATTTCTGCGATTGGACAGCCCCGGCAATAGACAAGGCAGGATCCTCAGTTCTAGCAGGTTCTAAATCAATCACAATTCCAACATCAATCCTATGTAAAATAGCGTAAAAGGGCTTCCCCGAATTCTTAGAGTGAATCCAAACCGGATTCAGCAACGTGATCTCGCGGGCGGCGAAGGCTTTTTCCAACAAAACAGCGCTGGAAGGAGTGAAAAGGGTTCGAACATCGGTCCCAATTGCAAGAACTTCGATCCTCTCCAAATTGGGAACGGATTGAGGGGTAATCCCAAGCATCTCGCGTGCGTTTTCGCTGTAGGCGATGATACGGAAACTGGGTTCGTCAACCGCAATCATGCAGCCAAATGGCTGGATGTGGCCCCCTCTTTGGATTTTAGACAAGTAAGCAGTGATTTGCTGCTCGGGAACCGACTGGGTAGTAGTTTTAACGGATTGGGAGTAATCAAATGACTTACCCGATTCCCCCGACTGCTCGAAAACAGCGTGGAGGCGAGCATCGACTGTGTACTGAGCAATGGCTTTGCTTATAGAGTCAGCCTGGTGGTGGGTATGGGATGCTCTCATGTTACTTGTGCCTGAGGACTGAGCTTGTTGCTGCTGCTGCTGCTGCTGCTGTTGTTGGCGTTGCTGATGGGAGTGAACTGCTCTGCTGCCTGAAGACATGACTTTGTTCAGTGGTTGTTTGTTGGGGATGGGGGGATGATGATATTTTTGGGAGGAAATTCTGTCCGTAGTGTAAATGTAGTGTAAATTGTAAGGGATAGGTTTTGGGGGCAAAGTAGTGACAGACCCACGTGGGCAAGAAGATGCTGCTGTCATCTACTATCTGTGTTTTTGCAGTGGGATTGCCTTCGGTCGCCAGTATTTTTTAGATTTAGGGTAAACTCCAATTTTAGTCATTTATATTTACTTAAATTATATTTTGGTCACTGAATTTTTTTAAAAATACTATATAATCATTAATGTTATTGATTAGTTATGTTATGGTCACGTATCTGTTAGCTATCATTAACACTGTAACGGCAAGTTGATCTAGCATGTTAAAGAAAAGGGAAAGTTTAAAAAAATAAAGGAAAGAATCAAATTGCTAAAAAGAGTACAATGACTAGCTATAGAATTCAACCTAATTTTTTTGTTTGAAATGATGGTATTAATGTGCCACACCATCATACCGTTAACAAGAGTTAATGGTTCAATGATCATATCATATTGTATCGATAACGTTAATGATTAAATTTTAATGATCAAAACATAATTTTAAGTAAATATAAATTACTAAACTTATAGTTTACCCTTAGATTTATTATTATCAGATTAATTACCTAAATGTTTCAAATTATGAGTAATTGGTTTCACTCAATTCTATTGTTAACTTTGATATTAAATTCTATCAAAAAATATTTGGTATTAAATGTCATATTAAATCCGTCTTGTTTAAACATATTTATTAATCGGTACATTTAAAAAATCTAATCTAGTAAGAATGAAGTTAGATTTCTTTTGATAGAAGCACTAAATTGAATTATAAAATCTTTAGACCAATAGTTTTTCAGGGTCAAATTGCAATTTTACTAATATGTAATTTTTTTTAGTAGAAAGGAACAAGGCTCTTGGCTGCAGCTGCAGTCTCATAGTTAATATGAAAACCGATTGGAACAATTACTCAATTGGGACCTAAAATATTTAAAGTCATAGTTAAGAGACATGAAGTATAATTAATCCTTTTTATCTCAGATAAAAAAAAGTAACCACAACTTTTAAAAAATAAATTTTGACTCTAGGAATGGTTCTGCTCTGACCAATATTTTTAGTTTTTTAAAAAATTAAATAATAATAAATTTATTTTAGTGCATTGACCTTTAAAGAGTAATGAGAATAGGAGTTGTGTTATTGGTGGCTTTGTTTTGAGGTTGGTGTTTCTTTCATTGGGTTCATACCCAGTAAAGTCAATAAAGTAATAATCATTTATAATAAAGTGTAATTTAAGAAAAATAAGTCACCATATTAAGCTTGTTTTCTGTTACTTAAATTATAATTTAATGGTGTTTTTTATTATTATTAAATTTTGTTAATTATTGTTTATTTTGCATCGAAAAATAATGTGAGAGTTCAAAATTAATATAATAATAATATCTATTACATTGTATCAATTTAATCGTGATTTTAAAAAATTTAACACTTAACATTTATAAATTATTTCAATTTGATTCTAATTCTACAAAAAAGTATACCTTTTATTTATTTCTTTTATCATTATTTCTTCCCTTTTATCTTTTATTCTTCTCTCTTCTAACTCACACAAATCTTTTCTAATCTAAAATCTCCTTAAATGAATGTCATTTTATTTGGTTAAAGATTTTGTTTTCTTTTGTATGTTTTTTCTGTTAAAATGTTAAATAATTAAAATTTTAATTAAGTTTATTATCGAAAACTGAATTCATTTTTTGTTAAAACTCTCAATGAACCGTTAAGTGCTAACGTGACAGTTGAACATGACAATTGACATAGAAAATTTATAACATGGAGGGTTTAATTATTTTTCTATTATTTTACAATGGCTTAATTTATTATCTAATTTTAATCCTATTTTTGTTAAAAATTTTTAAACTATTATAATTATAAAAAAATATTCAAACATCATCAAATATTATAAATTATAATAAAAATATTATAAAATTTTAGAAATTATAAAAAACTATAAATAAGTTATAAAATTATTAAAACTACAAAAAAAAGTAATAAATGTTTATAAAATAAAAAAACTCTTAAAAATATTAATAAGTTATAAAATTTATAGAAAAAAATTGTTATTTGGAATCTTTAGTTTAGATAATAAGGAAATGGGTTGATTGAAGTCTGATGATAATCGGACTAGCGGAGGGTGTCAATTGAGGGGTTTGAGTAAGGATGTGTTTAATGCTTGATGATTTAAGGTGAGTGATGGGTAGATGTGTTCATAGGTGAATCCGATTTACTTTTCAAAAATAAAAAATATAAAAAATATATTTTTATTTTTTTAAATAGTGACATGAATCATCTCAAGGGCCATGTCCATTGAGTTCGGGCCTGAAAATTTTGTTGAAATCAAACCTAAGCTTGACTTGCCCCATGAACCCCTCTAATGATGGCTAGTGCTTTAGTTGAGGAAGGATGATGCAAGGAAAATTGACAAGAACGGAACGATAGTGTGTGAGAGAAAATAAAAAGATGTAGTCTTTTTTAATTTTTCTAATATTTATTTATTTATAGTTTCATGATTTTCTATAATATTTGAATAAATTTGAATAGATTTTATGTATTTTGTAAAAAAGTTATAACATTTAAAATATTTCTATAATTTAAAAAAATAATAATTTATAATAATTTATAATTTTTATAATTTAAAATTTAAAAAAAATTAGAATTTTAATCTTTTTTTTTTACCAACAAGTAGTTGAAAGAAATGGAAGTGGACCCTAGGCCTTTGAACCAAGTTTGAATCTTGGAGTCGACCTTGTTGGGAGGGTTTTACCTGAATACTAGCCTCGACCCAAATAGGAATATACTTAGACCATAAAATGGATGAAGACACCTTTGGTTTGTTGTAACCCCTTATACCATGTTCGACTCAAGGAACCTGATATAGGAATATTACATTTGGTGCCAAATTAATTCTTGGCTAATTACTAATATATTTGAACATAAAAACGGATACTTGAAAATACTTAATATTTTTCCTAAGTACATGTCATTCTATTCAAAATTTGAAAACATACCCTGTTGTTGCTTGAAGATGTGTTGAGATGAAAGCTTGCAATCTCAAATTCAACTCTTCAAAAAAAATTTTGTATCTAATCTATGCACAGAAACAAGCCGTACGCTGAGTATACACCCAATGGTATTACTATAATTCAAATACTTAAGGTAAAAACAATATATATACACATTAAATCTTACCACTATTTTACCTTTAATAAATCATTCATGCATTTAAACTTTAATTTTATTTTAATAATATGTATTTTAAATAGCTTCTCTTCATTTTAACTTATATATCTTCTTATTATATCAATATCCATTTCATGCATTTCATTAATAACCATTTCATATATTTCATTTTCAAATCTCAATTCAATGTCTCATTTCAAATCAATTTAGTTCAATTCAAATCGCTTTTAATTTCCAATCAATATGCCTTCAAATATTCACATAATTCATAATTCAATATCATTTCTTACTTCAATTCTTTTTATTTTCCCCTATTAACATGACTCGGACTTTGGCGGATACACGGATTCAACCAAACACACCAATACGACACATTGTGCCTAAAACGGTACATAGTACCTGATCAGTATACGACACATAAGTGCCTGAAATGACACACCAGGTGCTTGATACGACATACGAGGTGCCTGAAATACGACACATAAAGTGCCTGATATACGAAACATAAAGTGCCTGATCGGCAAAACCGATAAATCCCGTACTCTTCCAAATCCTATGGCATGCCAACTATATCCGACTCAGCCCAACTAGTTAATAGGGTATCCAATATATATATATTTCTCAATTCAATTTCAATTAATGCCATTTCAATCACAATATCTCATATTTTCAATTTGATTCAATTTCACATTTCAATCGATATTTCATTCAATTTCGATAAGCAAATTCACTTCCAGCATCAGTATCACATATCAATTTCCACTTTCTCAATTCAATTCCAATAAAATCCATATCAATCACCAATTTTAATATTCCAATTCAATACCACAATAGTTCAATAATTCAATTTAAACCATTTCAATTTCTATTCAATAATCACATTTCAATTTCACTTTCTTAATTCAATATTCATCTCGTTACTCACATATAATCACAATTCAATCTAATTTCATTCAATTCAATATCAATACTTACTTTCAATAATCATATTCACTTGAAATCAACTCCATTCAAAACAATAGTATCATACCGATTTTCTTACCTTGTTTATTTACCATACATTTCAATTAAAACACAATAATTAATAATAATTAAATTTGAATTATAGTAATACAAACCGTGATTCTCGTGTCTACTCCTCGTCCACTTTTTCTTTTCCTTTATTCGTGGATGTCTCGGGTGCGATATTAGCTACGAAAAATTAGGATAATTTTCATAATCATTACTACAATATTAATTTATGTCTAATATTTAAATTTTCCTATTCCATTTCCATTCAATTTCCAGCATAAATTCAATTTGGTCCTAATTAAATTCACTTACTTTCCTATCTTAATTCATACTTTATTTCTACTCAAATTTCAACCAAACTTGGACATAACTATCTAAATTTCATCATAAATACCTAATTTCAAAATTCTTGCAATTTAGTCCCTACTATGCAAAACTTATAGCTTACTTTACAATTTAATCCTTTAATCAATTCTAACTAAAATTTCTATCAATTAAACCCCTAATTCATCAATTTGTTCAACATGAACTATATTCAAAACATAAGAATTTCCAAAACTTCAACTTAATTTCAACAAAACTTTGTTCCAAAGCTTTTAAAACATCAAAATTAAGTAAAAATGACTTAATTGACTCACCAATTAAAGCTTTAAGCTTCAAAACCCTAGTTTTTCCTTTTCTTTTTTTTTCTTCTTTCTTTTCCCCTGTTTCGAATTGCTCTCTGTTTCTTTTCTTATTTGTTTTGTTTCTTTCTTCTTCTTCTTTTTACTTCATTATATATATTAGTTAACAATAATAATATAATAATATAATATAATAAATATCTATTTACTTAAAAGTAATTAAATAAATATATTACAAATATATGAATACTATTATTACATTTGTATATTTTATCACCATACACTTTGCTTTAATTTAATTCAATTCATAATATGATATTTATAATAAATTAATTTAATAATAAATATCTTTAATTTAAAATATAAGTAAATAAATAATTATACTACAAATGTTTACATATATTTATTACACATGTGTTTTATCATCACCATACACTTGTCCTTATTTTATTAATTATAATATAATTATTATAATTTAACATAATTAAATTTAGAAGCCTCAACTTATACTAAATGGCTTATTTGTCATTTTGGTCCTTTTATTTTTTAATCTATAATTCAACTTTTACCCTTTATTCACTTTAGTCCTTTTCCTAATTACTCTTAATTAAGTTAAATTCACCTAATTAGAACCTAATTAGGCACACCGCTAGTCTCATAAATATTTCTAATAATTATTTACGAACCCATTTCACTAAGACGGAGGCCCGATAT
Source organism: Gossypium raimondii (assembly GCF_025698545.1). NCBI lineage: Eukaryota > Viridiplantae > Streptophyta > Magnoliopsida > Malvales > Malvaceae > Gossypium > Gossypium raimondii. Next base: position 48,007,981 of record NC_068574.1, on the reverse strand, counting down.
TTCACTTTTCCGATGCCTGTGAATTTTGGGTCATTACATTTGTTGACCTGCCAAAAATTATAGTGATAATTTAGATACTTTTCGGCACTTAAAGAGCTTGTTTTCTAGTCGTTTTATGTTTATTTATTATATTTTCAGTATTAGTAGCTTAAATCTAAATATTAGCAAAATAAGTGTTTTTACATAGTTTTTAGTGTTTCGACAACTCGTTAGTCCAACTCGGGTCTCGGGAATGACTAATGGGCTATTTGAGTGTGCAGGGTGCCATTTCAAGCCAAATAATACAAAGAACGATGCAACTCAGGCATTCGGTGTCGCGACATAGAACTTCGAAGCTTCCAAGGCTAAAATAGGGTCGACGTTGCGATGGAGGAACCTAACGTTGTAACGTCATCCTAACGATGTACTGACATCATCAGTCGCGTTTAATAGATTTTTTAAGATATCGTTTATTAATTAGACTTTAATAGTATCAGGGGTATTTTAGACATATAACACCTCAAGTTTAGCCTATATAAGGAGGTTATTGTAACCCCATTAAACACAGAATCGATTTAGCTAAACAGTTTTATTTTCTTTAGTTTTCTTTAGTTTTTAGTTTTATGCTTCCGTAGTTGGAATTCTTCCAGTTCCTCCAAAACCGCACTTCTAATTATTTATGACCTTTCTCTTTATTCTTTTTTTATATTTTTCTTAACTTGATTAATTAATGTTTGTATGAATATTAGGATAAATTCTTGTGCTTTATTTATATCTTGTATGATTCAATTATGGAACTAATTAACTGATTAAGGAGTAATTAACGGATGAATGAGGGTTTCCCATAGAATTAATTAGCTTAAATTATGTGTACTTTAACTCTAAGATTGATGACCCTAAGAAGTAATCTAGGTAAAAGAGGTCGAGAGGTAAGGTTGCCGAGTAAATTGTAATTTATCCTGGTCAAGAAAGCGAGGTCGAGAGATAAGTGAGTGTTGGTCGATTAATTAATCAGTAGAGGTCGAGAGATAATACTGGTTAATTAATAATTAATTCATTAAAAAAACCCGACTTTTGAAGTTAATTACAACCACTGAAGCAAGTTGATATTCTACCTGTTAATCGATTATAGGTCGGGAGCTCACATCGTTGACACTAGGAATAGGAAATTCCATTAGGTTAATTAATTTAATTAGTTTAATAAATACTTTAATTTAGATTCACACTACTAATTCATAATTCGATTAGATTAGTAATTATTTTCGGTAATTAATTTAATAATAAAATTCTCCAATTGACAATACCTTGGGTACGATCCTCGGAATACTTACCCGTGTTCTGTTGTAACACTTATATATTGCAATTTGACCTATTCGCTTGTAGATACAACACTTTAATTATATATATTATTTACACGATTTTGAGTCTAAACGTTTGCACGTTTGGAGGGGATCAAGTTGTTGGCGCCGTTGCCGGGGATTGCGATGGTGAAAATTATTTTTGATTTAATTACTTTGTAAAGTAATACTGATCGAAAGACAAACGAGCTAAATAGTGTACTAAGTTTTTTTCTTTCTTACATTCGTTAATTGTGTTATTTTTATTTACCTTGTTGACTAGTAGATTTAATCATGGATGAATTTGATTACAAGTGGTTTAATGATGAGAGGACTTCTTAGGACGACGAATAGAACTACGTAATAGGTTGGTTGAACGGAGCTTCAATGAACCAGTGGAGTTATAATGAAGAACTCGCCTCGTGCAAAAAAACTCTGCCATCCCTTTCTGAGTAGTTATCAGCCTTAGAAGATCGATTAGAGGATATGTCGGATCAACTGTCTTTTATGATAGAGCTACTCCAACGAAGATACGAGGCAAATACTCTATTGGAAAATGTTAGACATGATGTTCCCAATGTCGGACATAATGTTCCCAACTCTAATCCTAAGGAACACTGTATAGTCATGAACTATCCTGACTTCAATGGCGAAAGTCAGCAAAAGTTTGGATCCAGAGACCATGAAGACGAATTACAAATTATTGAAAATGTCTCTGATCCAATTGACATAGTGGTAGATGTAGCGGTAGACATAAAGATAGCATTAACAACTAACATTAAGCTTAAATCGTTCCTAAACGAAAATGTAGTTGAGCTAATACACTTTCTGGCCAAAATTGAGGAGGTGCCAACTAAAAAAACCAACAAGTTCATCTCGTTCTCATTTGATGATGAAAACAAAGCTCGAATTAATAGAGCCTCATGCGACATGGAGGTCAAAAGGCTCAAGGTAATAATAGCCCAAAAAGCAAATCGGGGTTGGCTCAGATTCAATACCAAATGGCTCATAATGTGGATGCCGCAACTGTTGAAAATAAGGCAATATCATTGGAACCGACCAAAATTGCTAGTTCAGATGCATCAACAGTGGAACAAACGATGGATCAAAGTGTCGAAGACTAATTGAAAGTTCTTCTTCAATGGCGATACAGATCGTCCCGAGTCTAAAAAAAGGCTTCTTGTTTAAATTTATTTTAATTTTAAATTTTAATTGTAGTTTTTTATTTAAAGAATTAGTTTAGATGTATTTACATATTTTCTACAGTGGTCGCTAAAATTAGGAAGTAAAAGAATCAAGGAATCGAAAAAGCTAAAATTCTGTGTACAAGAAAGACTGAAATGTGAGTAATGTCCTGACGAGGGACATCGCGTCATCCAGATGAGCACCCCCACTTCCTAACGTGGCCTCGCAACGTCATCATGAGCGAACCTAATAAAGTTTAAAACAGAGGGTGATGTTGTGACAAGGGATGTCGCGTCATCCTAACGAAACGCTCAACATCATAATGAAGGATAGGGGACGTCACAAAGAGCCATGACATAATGGCCTTGGAACTTGTAATGGCTAAGCGATGTCATGACGAGTCGAAGCTCCATGTTGCGATGAGACGACGATTATAAAAGGGTCTCGCCACGACGAGCCTTAACCCAGTCGCCCTAAATAGTTTCTTCTTCTCTCTTTTTCGTCACTCTCCACCTCTATAGCCCAAGCATACTGAATCCTTTCAATTTTTGTTTCCCTTTTATCATTAGTATTTTATATTTTACTATTCTCTTCTTCGTTCCTTTTGATTTTCAAGTTTAAAACACTAAATCCCTCATTAAGTCTCAACAAATTTCTTCTTCAACAAAGAACGACGGTGGCCAATGGTGAAGCATTGTAATCCAGAAGTTTCGAAAAAAATACCGATGATATTCAATCTCTCTCTAATCTTTATATATTTGTGTTGGATTTTGAACAATAGATTAGATAATCCAGATTTTGTTGGAATAAATTCTATTGTGCTTATTGGTTGTTGTAATTGTCTCAAGAATTTAGTTAGCATGTCTTCTCGAAAGCAAACAACATCTTGGAGAAGTGCGAAATGTGATGTTCCCAATGACTTGAGAAGATTATTCATCTTAAACGAAGTGACTAAAAGATTTGGCAACTTCGATAAAACACTTATCTCAGAACGTGGCTTCGACTTTGCCATGCAATTATTCCATGATCTTATAGTTACGAAGGTTGAGCGCTTGAAATGGGATACTTTTTGCCGACAACTTCTCAAACCCACAGTTATATCAATCGTTCAGGAATTTTACACAAACTTTCCTGAGGCATAAAACCATAAAGTCTTTTGTGAGAGGCATTTTCGTGGACGCCTCTTCAATCGCAACCGAGGCTGTTCATAAAACACCTCGCCGTGCCTTCGATTTTTATAAAAATTTACTTGAGGATGTGGAATATGATGAAATTATTAACTTTTTAATTGAGGGTCGAGGTAGTTGGCTCTGGAAGCCGGTAACCAGAGAACCCCAACGATTTCAACAATCAATAATAACTCCAGTGGCTAAAACGTGAATATATTTTTATTTGTGCCAATTTTTTTCCTGTATAGCATGTCACGGAAGTTACTCGTGATCATGCACTTCTCTTGTATGCTATTTTGCAGGGTTGAAAGATCAAAGTGGGGGACCAAATCCTCTACAACATGAGACAATGTGCCAAAGGGCACACACAAGGACTTTCATAACCATACTTGATATTTATAGAAATAAACTTTTCCCAAAAACTACTTGTGCTTCATGCGAGATGGATCCTAAATGTTCTCGACTTTCAACCAAGCGGCCTTTCCTGTTATTCTTGTACCGTGAATCGCTTTGAGTGTAGGCTCGAACAATCACAAATTAAATACATAACCGTAAATAATTTTCTTATTTTAAATAGAAAAGTAAATTTCTCTTTATAGAAACCAGTAGAATTGTTATTCTCGAAAATAGAATTTACACTTAGAAATAAATTCTGACCATCTTTGGGCAGAATAACAATATTAAAAACTTATATATATATAGCTCTACCAATGTCATCTATTTATAGGGAGAGATAGAAGAATCCTAGTTGAATTAGTAGAATAGAAATAATAATTATCTGATAGAAAAATAAGTCTCCTAGTTCTACTAGGAGAGAGAGGCAACTAACTCTAGTTTAATAAACTAGGGTTAGATGCCCCTCATACATATTATGAGGGGTGTTGGGCCTCTCCTGTATTGAATCCAATTATATGTGCTTCTTGAACATGTTTTTCTATTTTCTAAAATAAATATTATTTATTAAATTAATTTTAATTAATTAATTTTCTAATTAAATAATTTTCTCATCCCAATTCTAATTCTATTAAAGTCATGGCAACATTACCATAAAAGAATATATGAAAAATATATTCAATTTCCTTATTCACAATGACCAATTAATTTAATTCTATTTTCGAACTTCAATTATTTAATTAAATAATAATTAGAAAAACTTAAATTAATTCTCAGGTCATTTCCATATTTAGTGAGAAACTAAATTCATCTCCGAATGTAACTCATTTATCTAACTTTATCATTCTATCCATTTCTGTTCATTTGATCCTAAATGCAATTCGTTTTTGGTTTCGATGATCTAGTGGAGGAACTGGTTGAACATATGTAATTATAGCTCAAATGATTTATAATTAAGTTATAAATTTTTTCCTATTAATTATAAACTCATTTAGTCACAAAGTCATTCCACTATAGTATCGTGACTGACCTCTCCCCAATTACATACCATTACAATAACTACTCAATAAGTGCTCATCTAATAACTTTGTCATAAGTGTGTTACCCTCAATATCCTTAATCTCTCTTAAATAAATTCATTCTCTCAATATGATCCTATTTTATCTTATGGTAATCATTACATATTTCTTCATGAAAAGTCAATTACTATCTAATAGTAATTAAGTCATTTATCACAAAGACAAACGACCCTTGACCACGTTTACTTTTCATCTATCATGTAATTACAATAAGAGGATATCATTTACCCATTTTTTGGGCTATGAATTCCACTATTTTGAATGGTGCAACATACTGCAGAAGTCATATATCCAACGACCAACTTTCGATTTCTTATCTATTTGAACTCAGGCTTTTACTTATATAAACGTATACAAGTCACGTATACATAGTCCACCATGCACTCAGGATTAAGGTAAGTCACACTTTGAACGCCACAAGTAAATAAATTCATAAATGGATTCAAGATCTATTCTACTTGGGTCCTACTCGATATACTATCAATCCAATCAGTCACACCTATGTCTTTATGTTCTAAGAGTCATTCGTTCCAATGGTCAAGATAAAACATTCCCCCAATTGGATTTGATAGATGACATATTAGTCTTTCAATTGGTTTACTCATTTTTGATTAAACTAATGACATGTTTAAGTTCATCTACTAATAAAAGTTGTCTTTCTCTATTATGATCCAACCATGTAATACTGTTTAGTATTAGTTAAACATTAGATAATTAGTGCGCTAATATTTGCTTAAATTTTGCTTTGTGTGCAAAAACCATTGAGGAAAATATACAAAGGGTATTATTTAATTCATGGATAATTTTATTAAATTAATATGTTTGAAAAAAATATAAGTATATAAACGAATATACTATACTTAGACACCAAATCCAACATAGGAATTTGCAAAATTCAACCTGTGAAATCTAAGTAGAGGTGAATTTAATAACGGGGTGAATGAGATTCATGTGTTTGATTTTGTAGAATGGTTGAAGACAACTATTACAAAGAGGAATTTCATGGTGATGAAGATGGATGTTGAAGGAACTAAATTCGACTTGATTCCAAGGATGTTTGAAATGGGAGTAATTTGTCTAATTGATGAGATTTTCCTTGAATACCATTATAATAGGTGGCAAAAAAGGTTGCCTTGGTCAAATGAGTAAAAAATATGAGAAGCATTACGGCCATTGCTTGGAACTACTTACTTCTCTAAGAGAAAGTGAGGTGGTTGTTCATAAGTGGTGGTAACTCGTAGTAGGGGTGAGCATTCGATCGAATCGAATCGAAAATTTTCGAGTTAATCGAGTTTTCAAATCTCATTTTATCATCCTAACTTTATTTGAAGTTTTCTCGAATCGAGTCGAGTGAGATGGAATTCGAATTGAATCGAATCGAATATATTTGTTCGAGTTAAATTTTAAAAAATAATTTTGGGTCCTTGTAACCATTGTCACCCATCGTAATAAAATTTGTCCACCTTAATCAAATTTTTAACTTTCATCACCTCATAATTTATTTATTAATTTTTATATCTTGGTTAGCTTATTTGTTTGTTTAGTTGTTTCAATTATCTTGGATTCTTGTCACTATGTATTTTGGAATTAAAAATATATTAAATATAAAATATGATTTTTAATAAAATTTATTTTAAAAATAAAATTTGAAATTGATACCAATATAAAATTTTAACACGAATATTTTATGGCATAATTAAGAATTCAATTTTAATATAAATATTCAATATGACTAAACAATTCAATAATATAAATAATATAAAATGTGAAATTTAATTTAATAATATAAATAGTATATATAAATAAAATTATTACTATTTATGTTTAGTGGTTTTTTTTTGGATAATTTTGATTTTTTATTTGAGAGTAAATGGTGAGAAGTAAAAGTTTAGGGGGAAAATGAAAAGTTTTGGGGAATAAAAGTTTGAGGGAAAGTAAATAGGGGGAGTAAAATTTTGGAGGGAAAATATTAAAAAAAAAATTGGAGGGGGGAGGGTTTGGGGTAGATGGGAGGTGGGATGGGAAGAGAATAAAAGTTTTAGGAGAAAAGTGGGAGGGAGTAAAAATTTTGGGGGAAAATAAAAGGTTTTGAGAGTAAAATTTTGAAAAAAAAATGAATGGAAGAGTAAAAGTTGGGAGGGGAGGAGAGTAAAAATTTTGGGGAGAAAGTGGGAAGGAGTAAAAGTTTTGAGGGAAAAGTAAAAGTTTGGGAGTTTAGGGTAAAACTGTAAAATATTATAGTTTGATATTCGAATTATTCGAATTATTCGAGTTATTCGAATTCGAAAACTCAACTCGATTCGAACTTGAAATTCGAAAAAAAAAATTCGAGTTGATTCGAATAACTCGATTAACTCGAATAACTCGATTCGTTTAACTCGAAATTCGAATTTTTTTTCGATTTTTTCGAGTCGAATCGAATTTTACTCACTCCTAACTCGTAGTAACTCTATATCTTTTAATTTTGAATCGATTTACTTTAGTTTGAGTTAATTTTATAGATAATATATCCAATAAAATTCATAAAATATTTTTTTGATAGGAGAAAGTGAAAACAATTCTATAGATATAATTTTTGTTTTGTGGACAAATGAAAGATGTAGTTAAAAATAAGCCAATTTCAATATTATTTTATTATTTTATGGAATTATAAATTTTATTAATTTTGGAATTCGATAAATATCAAATGTTTAATTTTTTAATTTGAAATTTCAATTTTAAAATTTATCATTAATTTAACAGTTTAATCGTTGCTCCACGTATAGTCCTACAATAAAAATAGTCCTCAAGCTTGATGAAGGTAGAATATGATATTTTGAAGTATCGTTTTGTTGCCACCTAACACATGTTGTATGTAATGATTGTAGGGTAGTTATGGGAATAAAATAAAAACTACTCTCTCTCTTTCTTTTTTTTAATTCACAATCAAATAGAACTACCAATTGCTCTTACTTAGGGAGTTACATAGCATGCTAACTAAAAATATAAAGGCAATTAATAAAAAGTAGATTATGTCATGCTCTTAATGTGATGAAAGAATATTTCTTTAAAAATAAATATATTTATAATTTTATCTTTAAAATAAAATAAATATCTTCTTAGGATGATGGTTAAGGCTTTTTTACTTTTTAATATTGTATTTTAAATAGATTTTATATAAATTATGAAAAACATAAATACATTGTGATAATATTTTTTTGTTTGTTAAATAATGATATTTAAAAAATTAAATAAGAATATATAATTAACTTATGACACCAGTTCAATTCAAAGCTTTATATATAATATAGATAATAATTCAATATTAAAATTTAAATTGTCATGATAATTTTTTTGATAGTTTTAGATAATCATTAAAGTATGATATAAAATACAGTGTTATGTTATGTTAGTCCAATGTGGAAGTTGACAAGTTAGCTAAATCTGGTATTAGTAAGGCTTTTCCTTTGCTCATGGATGCCTAACCTAGTTTTCTATATTGTGTTTGATATTGAATGTGATTTTAACTTTAAATTAATTAATAACTTTATATATACTAAATTCTAATGTTTAATGGTTGTACGTGATTTTACGCATTTATTTTTAATTATATTTTTAAATAATGTGTTTTAATTTAGTATAAAGTAATATTTATTATTTAAATTGTTGAGTATAATCAAAACATATTAATTTATTTAATAATTTAAATATTGTAATAACAAAATTTTTTAATCATAATTAAAATGTTTTATCATATTCAGTGTACAATATAGTTTACTTCATATAATTAATACAAAGTTGTAATCTCCCAAACCCGGCCTAGATGTTATGACCGTATCCCGAAGGAATGAACCACTAAAATGGCTAAGTAAAAATGTTTGGTTGAAAAATCATTATTTTGTTCAATTTTTAGAAAACTTAGCGTGATTTGCATTAGGTTTGTTAAAAACACAAGTTTTTAAATTGACTGTAATTTAAATCCAGTTTCATTTAAAAGATGCGTCATTTGAAAATTAAACTCAGTTGATTTCGTTGGAAAACCCTTTTAAAACCTTTGTTTTACCGTTATGCGATGGAAAAGCATTGTATTTGATTTTCGTAGAAAAATCCATATTTTTAAGTCATACTAGGCCTATTTTTAACTTTTTCAGTTTTCATCAAGAACTCATGCATGCAAAAACCAAGTTTAAAAATATCTCGTACCACAATCCATACTTAAATAAAAATTATAGTCCCAAAATAACAATACCAAAATAAATAGAGTAATTAAAAAATAATTTATTGCTAGAAAATCCGAAATGAGACCTCTGTATGCTGAGCCCGAGCCTAATCCTGAAGGTTATCTGTAAGAAGTAAACTAGGGGGCGAGCTTTAAAAGCCCAATGTGAGTCTAAGCAATATAAGCATTCAATCAGTCAAATAGACACACAATTATTATTACAGCTCAAATAAGTTATCATGGCATTACAACATATGAATATGGCATGCTCAATAATACAGTGCAATGGTCCTACCTATCCGTCTACTACACACCTTGAGTTCCCCAGAACTCGTCATCCGAACTCCAAAACAGTAAAAGGCAAAGCTTGATGTGGTTAAAACCACCAGTAATAGTATGCAGATAAGACTTCTAGTAAAAATGCAAACAAGCTACCAGTAAAATGCGATAAATCTCCCAATCTCTTTGATACTCCGGTGCAGTTCACTGACAACAATATCGCGGGCTTTACATGTCGTCAGTACTCCACAGAACTCCTCTGTCAACCTCAAATACCCAAACCCATGCAATGCAGTATGGCATATCAATCATGTAGCATATCATGCTTTCAGTAACTGTTATACATGCATTCAATACACAATTTCATCACTCAAACAGGACCTTCAACAAACAGGCTTTCTAATTGATTACGTGCATTGCTCAGCACTTCACTTATTTGTACTTAGGTCATTCAGCCAAACCAAAACCAACAAGAAAATTTATTATTTAAGTATATATTATATGATTTTCAAGTTAATTAGACATAGGGGAAGACCCACACTTGTTAGAGCTAACCTGAACTTTATCGTTTTCCCACAACTCTTACGCTTGAGATCTAGATAGCTCCAACTCAGATATGTACCCAGTAGAGTTTTAATCATTAATAATCAGCCCCCTAATGCCCTTATAGGGTTCGACCAAGTAGCAAATGTTAACCAAAAACTTCAAATCTGAAGTTGAAAATTAATGCTTACCTAACTGACTTATGACGGCTTTGCAAACAGATTTCCCAATACTATGGATGATCCATATGGTTTAGATCTAGATCTTAAACATTCAAGCACCAAAGAAAAGGTAACTTGTAAGATTCGACCATGGAAAAAATCAATCGGCCATAACATAATATGAAAAGAAGAGAAAAAAATTAGATTTGAAAAAATTAAAGTACAAATTCTGCACTTACTCTACTTGCTCAGATCTGTGACAACAGAAAAATAACGAAGAGTAAAGGAAGAGTATCAAAAGAGTGGCGACAAAAAATATGGTGGCTCATAGGGACGACGATAATGGAGAAAAAAAGGGGTTGCAAAGGTGCGACAATGACAGTATAAAAAATAGCAAAATAAAATAGGAGACAAGGGGAGTTGATGTTCAATTGGGTGGCACAAAGAGGAAGAAAAGGAAAAAAATTCAAAAAAACAATGAGTGAAGAGGGAAGGGACGATAAGGGAAGTAGAAAGTGAAAAAATTTTAACAGATGGTAGCTAAAAATAATATTTATAGCTAGGTTAAAACTAGGGGCGGCACCTAGGGTTTTCTAGGCAAAAAATTAGTATTAAAATTATACGAGTAAGGGTAATCAAACTCAGGTCTCAAGGATAATTTCACTAATTCTCTACCATTAGGCCAATTACCCAATTTTGCTATAATTTTACAACATTTTCAATTAGAAATTCGGGATGCGACAAAGTAATATTATTCAAGATAATAACTAATAAATATAATTAACATATATAAATTATATTAATCATTCAGATGTACTAATAAAAAATTAATTGTTATTAAAGCATTTGTACAAGTTGAAAGAACTTAGAACGATATTTGCAAGAAAAATGACCAGTGGCAGAAGTAATGATACGATCAATGTCAACTGCTTCAAGCATTGATGAGGAATAAAGATGAATAGATAATGTGATTATGCAGTTTGGTTTCCCTATGTCTATGGAGTATTACCTAGAGAGATAATCCACTATGTTAACACCTTATACAACAAGTGATTACAAGCTCTAATACTTACTAGATTAGCAACCTCACTTTTGCACCTAAGATCTAGATCACTCTCCTCTAAGTTTTCCCCCTAAAAACTTAGGCTGAAAACCAAGTAATGCACTTGTTTTTCATACTCAATACACCCACAATTAAACATTTCTAAATGAACAAAATAAATGCTCTCAAAATAATACATCACTTATACAAGTCTCTTCAATTTATAAGCAATCAAGACCTACTAGACCAATTGCAACCAATCTTCCCATCAAAATATTAGGATAATAAGCTCTGGAAATGTTTTCAATAAGTCCAGGATAAGTCTTCAATCTTTAGGATATGTTACCAAGCTTACCCGATCGGATCTAATCTCCTTAAAATAGGAAAGTCAGTTTACTTGATCCAATCAAAACCAATCTCCAAGATATGTTCCTATAACATGTTTGGATATCACATATTGGTTTAAACACGACCTAGGTATTAGAAAAGTTCACAGCCCAAGGATTTTGTTACCAAAATTTGCGAACACCATATTGATCTATTGTAATTTGATATGTCAAATTAGGATCCCCGTTTTGCTTAATGAGCTTGTTCTTAAAAAATTTAAATGTCTTTTTTCTTAGTTTTTGCTTAGTTTTAGTTTTGTTATTTAATAACTGTTTAACATGGTTTTATCCTATTTTTTAGACCCGAGTTGGCCAAATGGCGCCCCGAGAATCTAACGAGTTAATTGATTGTTGGAGGGAGTCAAACATGGAGCTAAATGATACCACTAAGTGACAACACTAAGTTATACCGCTAAGTGCTACAATAAAGTGATACTACTAAGTGGTATCGTGATGTGGTACTACGAGGTGAGATCGCGATGTGGTGTTGCGAGGTGGTAGCACAAGGTGATATCGCGATATGGAGATCCAAAGTTGCGACACCCCTGATAATGTTAGAATGAAGAGAATGGATATCACCAAAAATGGTATCGCAATATCGGCCATAGGGTATCGCGATATCCAAGCTCCTAAAGGACCTCATTTCCAGACTAACAAGGATCTTGCGATATTGACGAGGCGGAAAAAAATGACTGTAGGGTCAGTCCTTGTAAAACATGTCCCCCAACCAAATTAGACGTCTAGGGGCAATTTGATCCAAAATTTTAAGTCGTATTTAGATATTAAAAACCATTTTTGGCTGAGAACAAGTGAGTAATGTAAAGATAGCTTTTAGTTTAGAGTTTCTTTCATATTGTAGTTTAGGTTTAGAGTTTACTTTTCCTGCATATTTTCTTATTTTTCTTAGTGTTAATGGTAGTTAGTTAATTTAGTTATCACTGTAGCTAGTTTTATTTGTTGCTTTAGTACCTTGAACTTCTTGTATTTTCAGTTTAATCACGAGTCTAGCCTTTAAGTGTTCTTGTTCATTTCCTTTGCTGCCATCTACTTTACTTTCAAGCTTTTTCAAGAAAAACCCTAGCTTTTCTCATTTTTCTTTCGTTTACCATTTATGCATATTTTATGTTATTATTGTGTTCTTGTTTGCTTAAGTAGGAGTATGGGTAGCTAAATTAAAGTGGTTGGCTGATGACAATATTATCTAGTTAATTTTTGGTATAGGGACTAAATCGTAAAAATTAGACTAAATCAAATAGAATTCAAAACTTAGGATTGATGACCCTAAGAGAAAATTTAAGTAAGTAAGGTCGATAAGAGATCTTATCAGGCACCAATTTGATGGTCTCAAATTAGTTGGTGAAGTCAATAGATAAACCAGACTAATTTATCTAAGTTGGTAAAATTGAGGTCAAGAGGTAAAATTGATCCAATTTAGGAGTAATAGCAATTTAGATCCTTAATTTAAAAGTTAACCAACAACATGTAAATGAACGAACTGTTGTCTATTATCGTATTTTTTAGTTTTACACTTTACATTATATTTAGTCCTTTTCTATTTTAGGTAATTAATTAGTTTTAATCAACTTCATTTATGGTCGACCATAATATAATGCTTAGTAAGTAGCTAGCTAGACTCCTTCATTGCATGTTTGTCGAGTAGGAATCATTAAATCACTTACTCCTTTAGGTACGATCCTTGGAATACTTCGATGTTCCATTGAACATTATAAATATTACAACTGACATGTCATATTTGCAGATACTGCTATATTATTAATTGTTGTAATGTTGATTCTCAGCCCTAGTGCACACATATCAGGGCGCGATCAAGTTGTTGGCACCATTGCCAGGGAGTCGGCATAAGATTTAGTGATTTTTATGTGATTGTTGCATTCTTGTTAGGGAGATAATTAGCAAAAGTTAATTTTATAGATATAACACTTTGTTTTTATTTTAATGATTTTCTTGTTTTTGTCTTGTTGGTAATTGACTAATAGTTTTGTTTAATGACGACTATAAGTAGCCCGAAGGACTGTTCGTGTCTGATGTAGATGGTACTTCAACGCCTAGCTGGGGGTATGATGGCTACTATAGAAGGCAAGTGACCTGTCACAATTTGTAATGGCAAATTATGTACTTTTAGGCACTTAACGAGCTTGTTTTTAAGTCATTTTACATAGTTTTTATGCAATTTCAATTTTATTAGCTTAGATTAATTTCTTGTAAAATAAGTTTTTTATGCAATAAATTTGAATTAGTTGCCTCTTGGGCCAATACGACCCTTAAGGTAGTTTTAACAAGTTAATTGAATGTGTAGGACACCTTTTGTAGGCCCAAAAGCATCAGGAACGACAACCGGGTCGCAGCACAGTGGAACAAGCTCTAGATGTGAGATTCAGAGTTATATGTCGCGACACGCATAAGCCTGTGTCGCGGTACAGGTCTGACAGAGGGCGAAAATTAATTAAGGGTGTTTTCATCCGCATAATCCATATTTAGCATAATTAAGGCTTGTGATTGATATAATTGAGCAACTAACTTTGCTTATAAATAGCAAAGCTTAGGCTAAGATATGAGAGGCCGTTAGAAGGCCCTCCTTAGGGTTTTAGTTAGTAGACTTAGTGTTGATTAGGATTTTTAATTAGGTTTTATTTTATTTTCTAAATAATTTTTTTCTTGTTTTTAGACTTGGATTCGATTGGAGTTCAAGCTTTCATTATTTTGTTACTCGATATATTTATTGGACTTTTCTCTTACAATCATCGACATCGCTAGTTGCTAAAGGATTTTACGCGATCGACCACATCCAACATCTCAAACAGATCAATTTTTATTCTCCTCTTGTTTTAGTTTAATTTACGTGCTTTGCATGTTAAATTATTTCTATGGAAAATAGTATTTAGATTCATGAGATTAACGAACAGATGTGTGAGTAATTAACTAAAAAATGAGGTTTATCTTAGAATTAGTTTGCTTAAATTTTTCATGCTTAAACCCTAGGATTTAATACCCTAGGAAGTAATCTAGGTAGATAGGCCAAAAGGATAAGCCTACCGAACACCTCACAATTTATCCCGATTTTAAACTACAAGGTCGAAAGATAAGTAGGTTTTTATCGATTAATTAACAGTTTGTAGTCGAAAGATAATAACTGGTTAGTTATTAACTAATTCACTAAAGCCCTAATTTTGAAGTTAATTACAAATATTGAAGCGAGTTAATCTTCTGCCTGTTATTCTAGATTTCGTGTATTATATCAGGCATTGTGCCTAGTAGGCTTCGTGCCTGTGTATTATATCAGGTGTTGTGCCTAGCAGGCTTCGTGCTAGTGTATTATATCAGACTTTGTGCCTAGCGGGCTGCATGTCGATGTATTATATCAAGCTTTGTGCCTAACAAGCTTCGTGTCGATGTGTTACATCAGGCTTTGAGCCTAGCAGGCTTCATACTAGTGTATTCTATCAGGTAAGTTGTACTGAAAATATTATTTCTATTATCTGATGTTATTCTATTTGGTTTAATGAGCAACTAAAGGTTAAAATAAAAAGGTATGTATATAAATGAACTATGTTATTGGGAATACAGAATGGAAAATGTAATGTAAGTATTTGGATTGAAAAGGTAACATTTGAATTATGTGAATGAATGACTTATATAGTGAAATTATTTCCATGATATGGATGGGTAAATAAAACTTAAATGGGTATATGAAAATATGAAATGAATCATAATTTTAGATAATGAAATAGTGTAACATCCCAGAATCTGAAGTTAGAAGTTTTAAGATTTTTGGTTAAGGTCAGTGAGTGGGTTGAACGTTTGGGTTCAGTTTCGCGTTTTAATGTCAAAATGAGCCTACTGGTTCAGTGGTTGTGAGCGTGTTAACTTATCTCTGGGTCTTGTGTTCAAATCCTTATGAATGTTTTTTATATTTATTTTTTATGTTATTTTATTTTATTTTAAAAGGGAAAGTTATTTTTAAAATAAAAAAAAAACAAAGTTTCACGTTCTAGTTCATTTTTTCTTTTTCTTCCCCATTGTTCCTCTTTTTTCTATTCTTTCCAAATTTCAATTTCGTTTGTTTCTTGCTTCTTCTGTTTTACGCATTTGTTATCTATCGTTCCATCAAATGTGATTGCTCTTGTATGTTTCATGTAATCGGATGTGTGTCAGAATAGTCATGTGGAGGCGAAGCGGTTAATCCTTGTTGTTTGTAATTCTGATTTAACGTGTGTCTTTGAAACTGTTGATTTTAAGTGTTGAGTTATTGATGGATTGCATGATATTCTGCATAATTCGGTATATTTCTGGGTTACCAATGGGTGGGGATCTTTTCGATGTCAAAAACACAAATTTTTGTCTATTTTGGTGTAGTTTCGTGACCACACGGGTGGTCACACGGGCATGTGTTGCACACGAGTGGTCCACACAGCCATGTGCAATTAAGAAATTAGGGTTTTGATGGTTTTTAGTTCTACAGGGCCTGGCCCTACGGGGATGTGTCCTGTCTCCTCTGCTTGTGATAGCCCGAAATAGGGCCTAATCGGAATAGTGGTTTCGTAACCACAAATCCGAAGTGAAATAGTTTAATTTTATAAATTTTTATTAGTTACTGATTGATTGAAATATTGTGTGAAAATATGGATAGAAAATTTTAATGCTTTAGTGCTTAATTGAATTTTTAGGACTAAATTGAGAAAAATGCAAAGTGTGTCTAATTAGTGATTAAATGACTTAATTGAATTATTGCATGAAATTGGAAGTGTTTATGTGGCAATTAGACCATGAATTAGTGTTATGGACACAAAAGGGTATTTCTAGAAAAATATCTAAGTAATGGGTCAAGGGCATTTTGTCCAAATTGAATAAAGACAAAATAAAGATGAAAACAAGTGTTCATCTTCTTAAAATCAGACGTTTGCTGCCAAAAAATTCATGTCACCATAGCTAGGGTTCTTGAACTTCCTAAGCTCAATTGTAAGTGATTTCTTGCCCGCTTTTGATTATTTTCGTATTTTTATGCTTATTGAAGCTTGAATTTCATGTTTCTACCATTTAATTTAAATGAAATTAAAGTTTAAAATTGACCCATTCATGATATAATTGTAAATTGATTAGTGATGTTAGATAATGAATGTTTGAAGTGTTAATTACAAGTTTTACTAGATGAATTTTGATGAAAATGTTGAAAAAGGGCTAAATTGTGAAAGATGGTAAAGTGTGCATAAAGTTGTGATTTTGTGAAATTGAGGGCTGTTATGAGCATGAAATATGATTTAGTGAAGTTTGAAATTTAAAAATTTAGTGAATTTTATTTTTACGAGCTTAGGGACAAAAGTGGAATTTTGAAAAGTTTCGGAAAAATGTAAATTTGCCAAAATGTTGTGTATGAATTGTATTTGAATGAAATGTTGATAAAATGTATTAAATTGTGTTAATATAGATCAAGAAAGAAGAAATAGTGGAAGTGATCGGGAAAGAGAAAGTTATCGACTAAATTACAAAAAATAGTCGTTTTGCATCCGAGGTAAGTTATATGTAAATAATAGTTATATTTGTATAAATTGTGAATTATATTTGATATGTGAATTAATATTGAATGTGGAAGGAAAATTGTTCATGAATTATTCAAGTAATAAAGTGTTAAGTGTAAATTCCGGTTGAACTTAGGAATAGAATTGGATACAAGTGACATGTCGCTAGAGACCGATGTTACAAGATGTTACAGTGTTACAGTGAGTCCCGGTCTTTGGGTGATCTAGCATGTGTTGCGACACTGACGACTTGTGTGAGCAGGCCCGTGGACATTCCAGTGTTATTGATCGGTGGTAGCTTGGCTACATTTCGATGGTAACCGGCTACATATCGATGGTAACCGGCTACATATCGATGTGGCACTTATGTGCTAAATCTCTACGTATCCGTGTATATTCCAACTGTTCAACGGGATTAATAATGAATTAAAGTGAATATGAAATGTTAAGTGTGAAAATGTATATGCAAGTGAATTGGTAAGATTGTGCATGTGTAAGTGATTGAAATTGCTAAGAAATGTTTTGATTAGTTATATGTTAAAAGTGTTAATTATTAAATGAGTAATTATTGTTTACATTAATTATTGTTTACATGTAACTTACTAAGCTATTTATAGCTTACACATCTCTTTCTTTCCTTTGTTTTATAGTGATTTGAACTTGATCGAATAGTGGACCGTCGGAGCTCGTATCACACTATCATAGCCATCTCGGTATTATGTGCTTTTCAAAATGTTTGAACTATGGCATGTATAGAGTCTTAATCATTTTGAGCATGTTCAAATGATATGGCTAAGATTAGCTATTGAAATGGTTAGTAAAGATTATGTTTTGGTATTATGTATGTGTAAATGGTAACTAATTCAAAGAAGCAGTTTCTTTGACAGCAGCAGTGACGTGAATGTAAAAATTCACCATAAATAGTAGAAATGGAATTAGAGAGTGAATTATATATGGAATTAAAGCTTATCAAGTCTATTTTTATATGAAAGAAACGATGTAGGAAAAGGAATTCTGTATTTTGAGATATTTGAATTTTAGTGAGACAGGGTCAGAATGGTTTTTGAAGTCCCCTGTTCTGACTTTAGAAAATCATTATAAATTGTACAGAAATAATTATGGGTCATAATTTATATTTGTAGATTTCTTAGTGAGTCTATTTTCAAAAGAAAAAAACGATAACCTTATATGTATTCTGTACAAAGAGATAATTGATTTTTAGTGCCGAGAGGTCAGATCTGTCGAGCTGTGAAACAGGGGATACTTTAATGAATAAACTGTACTAATTTGCCAAGTCAAAAATTCTGAAAATTTTATGGTAAGTAGTAATATGAGTCTAGTTTCAGGGAAAATTTACGGATTTAAATTTTGAGTTCTGTAACTCGAGTTATAATTAAATTAGTGAAAGTCACGCAGGTAGACAGTTTTGTTGTGAACAGTGAATTTAATTTTAAAAGCAATTTTTTTTATGCTCCGAATTGGTAAGTTAAATTGGATAACATCTCGTACTAGATTCCGGTGACGGTCTCGGGTAAGGGGTGTTACACTGCTCTTTATTTTTTGGCACTTTTGGACAGTGAATTACACAGGCTACTCACACGGCCGTGTAACTTGGTCACATAGCCGTGTGTCTCCTCCACATGGGCGTGTAGGCCTCTAAACGGCCTAGACACTTCTACATGGCTGGGGCATACGGCCTTGTGGCCCTATTTTACAGAATTTTTATTTTGAGTACAAACTGTCTATTTTATGTTTCTTGTAATCCGACCCTCGGTCAAGCCTCGGTAAGTGTGTTTGGGACTCGATTTAGTTTGGTTCGTGTATATATGTACGTTTATGGTCTTTAATTTTATTGTTCATTTTTGTGGCGAATAAGTATGAATTTATTATTGTTGTTGTAAATATTAGAATACAAGTGTAATCAAATCTGAATCTGTTCAACTGGAAATGTTAATGTCCGTTTCTGTATGTTTTCTGCGTAATGTGTGTATTGTTGCATAGTATGAAAATTTTGGGATCTGGTTAAAGAGAAGGAAGACAGACTTAGCAATTTTAACTGTGATACTTTTGTATAGTGATTTACCGCACTATCCTATATGTATATCAGCTTAGTTGTATACAGTTACTCAAGTGGAATAGTTCCACATTGTGGTATGTAGGGTGGATGGGCCTACCATAGCCCTTATGTAGTGTACTGGATGGACGAAGTGGTGTTTGGTTAGTGGGGTGGGATTTTTTACTTGTACATCCGTTCGCATCTGAATATACGTTTGTTTGTCAAAACATTTTGTCTATTTGTGTGAACATTTGGTTACTGACAATATAGTTAATGTCATGTAATATGTTCTGATTATTGCTTATGACTGGAACACCATTTTCTGTGGTTTGATATTGTATTTGACATACCGACTGAGACTTTCGTAAGTGATATTTTTATACATATGCTTGTCTGAAGTATTTATTGTGTCACTCCGTCTTTTGCCATCTGTTCATGTTTCGAACTCACACTGAGCTCGCATAACTCATCTCTGTAGTGTTTTTCCTTTCAGGTACATTCCGTGTTTTGGAGTTGGACTAGGCATACCGGAGGTCTCAGAAAGATATGGTTTGATTCAGTTTAAGTAAAATCTCATAAGTTTTATACGGTTAATTTTAAGTCAGTTTGTAAAACGATTATATAAACTGTGGTACAAGTTTTTATATTGGACTTTTGTAAGGTGTTATTTGGACTGAACTTTAGAAACTGTGGATTTTATTTCTAAATGTTTGACGCCGGTTTAATATTGTTTCAAACTTAATGAAGAAAAAGGTTTTTCTTGGTTTGAATTAAAGTTTTTGTTTCGGCCACTTTTAATAGCCAATGTAACCTCTGAGATTCGGTCTAAACTTTTAGGCCGGGTTTTGGGGTGTTACAAATGGATTATAATGATATGCATAATGTAAAGAGAATGAGGTTACATGATATATGTACAAGTTTTGGATGGTGAAATTGAAATGTTGATATGTTTTATGCCATGTCTTGGTTGATCTTATAAGTGCATTATTTCACCAACAAACCTTATGAATTTTTGTGTATAGGAAAGGATTTTTGGTCTATAATAAAATGAAACTATCTTTGATTGTTTTATTTAATATATACGGTAAGTTTAAGTTCCTAATATGAGCTTACTACTAGTTGCTTACGTATGTGGTTTCTCTATTTTGAAGATTATCGGAAAGTTTGAATGGTTGGAATCAAAGTCGAAGTAAGAACACACTATCCATCGATCCATTTTGGTAACTTTTGAATATATATTGAAATGGTTATAAATGACATGTATAAGGTTATATGTTAATTTGGTATTTTTGGATTTGTTAGTACCATTTGTATATATGTAGTTTGATTTGGTTGGTTTGTGTTTAGGCACTTTTGAATGTGGTCATTTGGTTATACCTAGCTAATTTGGTAAGTTGTGGTGGTATGGATTTAAAAAGGAAGTGTTTATGATGTATCTATGTTATATAGTTAAAATGTGATATTGAAGTCTTATTTATGAATGGTCTCGTTGAATAAATTGTGGTGCCTTTGAATGGCACATTGGTTAGAACATATAGGATGATTGAAATGGTATGTTTGTGTGTGTTTAAGGTGTGTTAGGTTATGTGAATGTGTAGGAGGAAGGTATGGCTTGGTGTACAAGTATAGGCCTTAAGTTGTCTTGTTTTAGGGGATAAATTTGGAGTATACGGCTTGAGACATGGGCTGTCACACGGCCGTGTGCCACACACGGTCTCCCCACATGGTCGTATGTCATATGATTTTCAAGTATAGGTTTCACACGACCGTGTGACCTAAGTCAGTGAGTTACACGGTTTGACACACGGGCTGGGACACGGTCGTGTGTCCCATTGTTCGAAAGCTTACATAACCTAGGCTATGTCACACGGCCATGTGACCTCTGTTTTGTAAATTTTCAATTTTGGCCTGAAATTTCTAATTTGCTTCGAATAAATCCATGATTGTTAGTAAACTCTTTTTAGAGCCCCTTAGGCTCGATTTAAGGCCTATAAAAATATTTATACTATATTTAAGTTATGTTATCAAGTATTAATATATAAATTGCATGTTGATCTTTGTTTTGATGTTAAAGGTTATGTATTGTACAGTAATTCTCTATAACCTTAATTCGACGACGAAGACGGGTTAGGGGTGTTACAGTGGCCGTGTGGTTCACGAACTAGCCTAGGTTTGCAGGGCACATGGTCGTGTGAGGGTTCATGTGGTCCATACGCCCGTGTAGAAGATCGTATGGCCTTAATCCTACACACGATCACTACCGATTCATTTGGGAAGGGACACACACCTTTCACCAAGAGTTTGATCAACGTTCCTCACAATCAAATCTGATTTGATTCGCCTAAATCCGGTCCTTCAACGATATTTATACATGAGTTAATGATTGATTTCAAGATTCGTCAATATTAACAAAAGATTTGGCAAGAACCATTAAAAGATTGTTTAATTGAAATTAGGATTAGTTTTGAATAGAAATACTACGAAAATTCGGGATCTAAACTTTGGAACAAGATGTACTTACCGTTTCTTGGAAAATATCGGAATACTATTGATGGCAATTACGAAACTAGTAGAAAAATGATTGAATGGAGGATGTTTTAATCCAAGAAAGCAAAATATTCAGCAGCAAAAAGATGAAAATTATTATGCAAAGAAGAGGAAAGAAAAGAAAAATGAGAAAAAATAGAGAGAAGAAGGCAAAATCCTAATAGAAATTGAAAAGAAAACAATATGCCTAGTCTACTTGGGAAAGGATGGACTAAATACCTCGGGTTTGAAAACCCAGGGCGGCATGGCAATTTATCCATTGCTACCGAAAATAAAAGGAATGGAAGGGAGGAGAGTGGCTCAAACTCAGGTCAATGGGAGGGAAGTTATCTTTTAACCATTAGGCCTAAAACTTATTTCTTGTTTAGGTTTTAAAAGAAATAAGAGAAAGGAAGCTTGAACTTAAGACCTCCGAGATAAGGGAGTAGCACTTAACCATCAAGCTTATTAAATTTTCTTATCTATCCATTATAATTGACCTTCTATATTTTGGGACGTGACATTGAGGGTTAAATTTGTTGAATTTTTAGATCTATGAACAAATTGATAAAACTTGTAAATATTGGAGGGTTAAATTTGTTATTAGGCCAATAAAAATAGGCTCACGTCAACTTTCCGTTTAGCATTTAACCGTGAGTGACTAAAATTTTAAAATTTAAAAACGCTGATGATGAAATTGAAAGTTATTGAAGTTGGGTAACCACAAAGAAGTTTACCCAAATTTTTAAAACAATCGTTCATGTGGAAAAAGAAGTACATGCAGACTTTATGTAGCCTGTTAGTGTTGTTGAAATTTAATAATTTATTCAATTTTTCATTAAAATAATTTAATTAAAATTTGAAGGTTAAAATTTAAAGTGATAAAAAAAAGAATTACTTGATAAAAAATGTTAATAGTTAAATTTATTATACCTAAAAATGTAAAAACATATATATTATTTTAGTATAATACCCTAATTGAAACTCGATGACTATTAAATAAATTGTATATTTGAATCTTATACATCAAGAAAATAGTGTTAAACAAATTTGAAAAAGGAAAATCCAATTTCGTTTTCTGCGGTTGGAAATAAAAAGGCAAAGTTTTTGAATGTTGAATAATTTTTTCTTATGTAGGACCCTTTTTCGTCCTTTGCTTTCTTATTTCCATCACATTAATATACCAATAAATAAATAAAATATAACTCTTTTTATTGTTTTTATTTTGAACATATAAATATATCTCCCAGAATTCAACCAATCAATAAAGAATCAGACAAAAGTTTAACTGATTCAAAAAGGACTAGACAAAATTCGCACATAATAAGAAATAATTTCACGTTGTATTTACAAATTGTGGGATTCAAACCCAAACTTTTAAAGTTGGAGATCTCAACATTTGCCAAAAGTGTCAAAGTATCGTTAGGTTTTTAAGAAAATATCTTAACTGTTAAGTATCGCCAAGCAACCGCCATCATAGTTGTTGGATGTTGGTGCGAAACGGCGGGTGAGCCTGACTTTGGTTATTGTCGATCAATTCTTCCTTTATTCCTCAACTCTCATCACTTTATTCACTCTAAGGACTAGTTTAGCAATGCTTTTGAAAAGTGTTGTGGAAAAGTACTTTTGAAAAGTTTGGTTTAAAATTTGAGTGTTTAACATTAATGTTAAAAAGTGTTTTTGAGAAATAAAATGTTCATTTTAAACATATTATTATCAAGTAACAAATATGTATTTAAATAATATTTAAATTAGTTAATATTATTATATTTTAGTAAGAATATAAAAATTTATTATAACTTGTTAATATTTTAATTTATGAAATATAAATTTTAAATATTTTAAGTAATAAATATTAATTATTTATAAATTTTAATTAGAATATATAAACTATATTTTAAATATTTAAATATAACTATTAAATATTTGTAATTAGTATTTTAAAAAATATTTTTATTTTTAATTAATGATTTTAATATATTTGTAATTAAACACCAAGAAGAAAAAGGAAAGTATTATGTTATTGGATGGGTGAAAAAGTAATTAAGCACCAAAAATACTTTTGGAAGAGGAAAAACTAAAATTTTTAGCTTCTCATCTTTAGAAGTGTTTTTAAAAAAGTAGAAAACACTTCTGAAAAGTTAAAAATTTCAGTTAAAAACAGTTTATTCTATATAACTTTTTTTCCAAAAGTACTTAAGACAAGACGTACACAAAAGAACAAAACTTGGCTCAGAATTATTACCTTTCTAAGTTCTTTACATCTTTTGGTTGGTGCAACAAAGGACTATTCAATTTCGGTGGCTGTGGGTCGTGAAGGCGCGGTTTTTCACTCGCTTGATTCGTTTTCAGTTTTTTATACTTCCTGCTTTCATCACATCCCCATCTGGATTTATTTTAATGTTTTAATACCCAAGCCTCATCTTGAAAAAAAAAAAAACTCCATCTATATTTTTTTTTATAATTGCCTTTTTTAAGTGATAAGTATAGTTATGATTATAAATAATAGATATTTTAATAACTACAACCATAATTAATCATTACAAAAATAAATTGAAATTGAAATATAGTCGTACTTAAAGCCTAAACACAATTTATACATAATGATCTCATAATTTGATCATAATTTTTCATATCATATTAATTTTACAAGTTTAACTAAAATACACATTATAAAATATTAAAAAAATTAAATTATCTAATTGAATATCTTTATTATTAATAAAACCCTTGAATGAGTTGTTGTCATTCTCAACCAGGTCACCAACTCAATTAGAAAATTATGATAATGCTCTTCTATCATTAAAATAGGTAGGTATTATTTGAGGAATTTTAATTTTCACTTTAAAAAATAATAAAAATATGTATATAATGATATTAGAATCCACGTTAATTACTTGATAAAACATTTAATTTACCTCTCAACTAAAACAGTATTTTAATATTTTAATACATTTTGATTTCATTATGCACACATTATTAACCCCGTCAGTTGTATATACTATACTTACTATTAATAAAATCCCTGACTGAGTTGGTATCACCCTCATCCGGGTCACTAACTCGATTAAGAAGTTACAAGAATACTCTTCCGAATTAAAATAAGTAATATTATTTAAGAGTATTTTAGTTTTTTTTTTTTTCACTTAAAAAACCAAAATATGCATATAATGAGATTTAAATGCACACCAATAGCATAGGTAAAACCATCAATTTACCACTAAGCTAAAGTTTTATTTTAATATTTTTATACATTTTAATTTTATTAAGCACGCCTTATTACCTATATTAGTAGTATATATTAATAATTAATAATGTATTTGATTGAGTTTGTGTCACAAGTTAACTCGACATCAACTCAAGATTGATGACAACACCATGATAAACAAATTAATTTAATTTTTTTCATTTTAATAACGTAGATATTTAATGTGTTATTATTAATTAGTTTCAAACTATACATTTTATTATTTATTTTATGTTATTTTTAAAGATATATTTATATTTTAAATATGTGATTTCCACATACATACACATGTGATAAGATTTCTAATATAAAAATAATTAAAATGTTTAAAGTGTTTTAAAGTTTTTAAAAATATTATAATTAAAGCATATAAAAATATAGATATAAAATTAAAAGAAATATATGTGGGTAAATTTTTCGAGATAGAGCGATGTGGCTGAGATCTAAACCCAATTCAGCCTGAACTCCAAAATTTTAGTTGAAATTCCGTCTCACCCTTAAGCTTTATTTTCAAGAAAGAAAATTGCCCCATAAGATGAAGCCAAAACCCAAATGATTTGGGAACCATTCCCACAATTAGAAGGCGAAAACTATTCTCACAGTTATGTGCTTTTAAAATGATATATTGTTTTTAAAGGTGAATCCTATTCTTACGTCATGTGTCGTTTGAGAATAAGCCTGTCGAGAGAGGAAAGAAACCCATGGTATATCAAGTCTAGTCCACCCTTAGACCATCAATATGAGATCATTTTTCCCTTTAAAAGGCTAATCCATAAGGTGTGAACAATATTTTTGTTAGAAGGCTGAACAGACCCAAAACAGGTTTCCACTAACCGCACTATTGTTGGTAGACGGATTGTTGGACTGCATTTGGTTGTAGCTATATATAGCAAGGATGACTCTATCATTCTGTAATGTCTATTCCAAAAATACCAAAGCAGCAAAAACAATGGTCATCGCTGAAACGAACAATACCACGTTGCAAACGTAATCCAACGTGCATCAATTGCCTTGAAAACACATCATTACTAAAACCTACGCCCACGCCAAGTGCCTCCTAACATCCTTTTAATTGATTCCAGAGAAAGCACATCAACAAAAGGAATAGGATAATTCTGGTCGGTACATTGTATATATTATGTAGAGCGCCCTATTCTTCAAACAGAAAATTGAAGCCACATAATATTGTGGACCTAATGATCCAACTTTAGAGGGGGAAAAGCTTAACTTGAACTACCTTATTGTATAATCCGAGAATAGATGATTCCTAATTTCGAAATTTCTCATAAAATATTACAATACAATGTGCACGAGATGTCTTATTTATCCGTGAAACTGGTAAAAAACTAAAAACGAATCACGCAACATTTTTGAGATTTCTTTTCTCTCCTATGTGGACCTTGAATACAACTTAGAAATGATGGTGATCTACCATTTAGCCTTACCTTACAAACAATAATCTAAGAACCGAACCACCATACCCCATAAAAATGCAGACACAAACAAGGACTCCTGTAACAACAATGCTCGAGGAGATTGCAACTGCTGCTCGTAATGTTCTCTCACTTAGTGTAGAGAACATCTTCCCATGGGTGACGGTATAGTGGCTGCTTCAGTCTCTTCTGATCGAAAGTGTGCCTGAAATATCAAACAACTGAATGTCAATAACACAGTAAAATATTCTTGCCAACATCCAAATCCAATGGTTTTGAGTGCAAAAAGGTCAGCAATTTCAAGCAAAACACCAAATGTTAAGATTGGAAAGTTTATCTAAACTTACCCAATCAAACCAATGGATCGTGCTAGCACAAAGAGCCCATTTAGGTAGCCAATCTCAACAATCTCATCAATCTCTTGCTTTGTGAACATTCCACTACCAGCAAGAAGATCCAAGAAAAGTGACCCGATGGCACCATCCACGTTGAGGACAAGGTTGTTAGCCTTTGAGAGAGTGTAGGTTTCAACTTGAACGGCATATTCCATGTACTTCACAGATGGGAAATTTGTGCGAGCAAACAGTTGGAGAAGCTCTACTCTCTTATCTCTGTTGTCCCCTCTCTTGATCCTTTTCACAGGAAAGAAAGCATTTGTAACCATTAGACATGTAACATGATCTAGGACAAAACAATAGAAAAGCAGATCCCATGTTTAGTAGCTTTTGCATGGTTAAAACTATCATGACTATTAAAAACCATTTGTACCTGTGACCAATTCCAGGCACACGGATGCCCTTCTTTTTCATGCTTTCAACAAATTCATAAGGTGTAAGACCCTGCAAAAGGACAGTAAAGAGGCAACATCTTAGACTGTATTAAGAAAAAAAAAATCATCAAAGTCGCTACAAATAACAATATTGAAACTTACCCTATCGTAAGCATCTTTAAAGTATCGTGCAGCATCATCAATTGCACCACCAAAGCGAGGACCAATTGTAAGCAAACCTGACACAAGACTGGACACAAGGTCCTTCCCAGCTCTTGCAGTCACTATAGTGTTGTGCGCACCAGAGACACAGGGACCATGGTCAGCACAGAGCATGATGCATATCTGGTCAGATCAAACATATTAGTAAAAACAAAAAAGAATGATGCTTTCTAGAGATGAAGACAATAGTAAAATAAAAAGAAAAGGATTAGGCCAATTTTAACTTCAACAAGGATGCTATCATAGGAGGGGTAACACTTGTGAAAGGTGATGGTAGATATGGGTCACTAGGGAGCAAGGGCTCATAACTCATAAAAGGTTATCATAAATTTCAGCAGCCTACCTCAATAAATTTAGTACAGTATCGTGGAAGGCTTCGTTTGAACCACAAGAGAGAAATGACATCACCAACACCAAGACCTTGCTCAACAATGGAAGACATGGGCACACCAGCATAGCATGGTTCCTCCCCTGCAAATTTGATTCAAAGAAAGAATTTAACACGCCTTAGTCTCCATTTCATCAAACATCTAATTTAATTGTCAAACATATATTAGTTAAGATACCTCTGTCATCAGAGATGGTCGAAATAATATGAGTTGGAGCACGAACTTTCCCGCTCTTAATAGCACTGTTAAGATCTTCTGGGATTTGTGGAGGCTTAACTTCCTTGACCGGTGTAATCTTCCCTTCTTCAACCTAAACACACCAATCAAATTTGTAAATATGGCTAAAAGCTTAAAACTGCCCAACATTTGGCCAAAACAGAAACTCACCAGTTGCTCAAATGTTTCCTTGATTGTAGCTTCCAGAGCTTCATATGAAGTGGGAACAACAGCTCCAGCTTCCCTTAGTGCTTGATTCTTTGCCTGTGCAGACTCCATCTCACCACCACTCTTAGCTCCCTGAATTAATTATAAGGTAAAGATAATGTCTCATTCATTGCAGGAACCCCAAAGCTTGAACACAAAGGAAGGAAAGATGAATTCCAGGAAAATTAAGGTGATAACTTACAGCATGACCAAACTGTACTTCTGATTTGAAGAGTCGTGCACAAGTTCCACTGACCCAAGCAACCACTGGTTTGTTCACTTTTCCCTGTTTCAGGGCTTCAACTAAGGAATACTCATCTCGTCCACCAAGTTCTCCAAGGACAACCATCATCTTGACCTGTTGATGGGGAAAAAAGGGTCAGGAACTTCTTTTGCAATGTAGAAGATGCTTCTATGAGAATTATGAATTTTAAAATGCAAAAATCAATCAAATGGGAGTTAGGAGGGCTAGTTTTGTGCTACCCTAACCATGAGTGCTTTGCTTGTAGAAAAAATTGTAGGAAGGAAATCACAATGATTTGAATGAAAACTATAATATACCTGTGGAATGTTGTTAAATCTCAAAATATGGTCGGATAAGGTGGATCCTGGGAAGACATCTCCTCCAATAGCTATGCCTACATTATTTTTCAATATGTACCCAAAAATTAATATTTCATATGAAATCCAATTTGGCAAATATGAATATATTTGTACATGTTAAAGGTAGCTTATAGTTACCTTCATAAATTCCATCTGTAACACGGGCAATAGTGTTGTACATTTCATTCGACATGCCACCCTGCAATATTTTTAAAAAGATATAAGTTAAAACTAATGCCATATGTATGGGTCACATTCTGGCCAAAGCCATGATACCAAATGCCAAATTAGTGATAGGAAATTGGTGCACAATGTGTCGAGGTGTAATTGCTTAAGCAGAAGAGAAAGAGGCATAGTTACTCAGACACATGTGCACATGCATAAGAAAAAACTATGAAAGATAACATACAGATTTGGAGACAAAGCCAACAGATCCAGGCCTGTACAGCTTGCAGTGAACAATATTGTCAATTGTTCCAGCAGTGTCACCTATCTTAAAAGCTCCAGCTTGAATTCCTCCAACAGTAGCTGGGCCAATAACAACCTGAAATAGCATAAGTACTGAAATCAAATACAGAATCAAAGAATGCTAGTAAAAATTGTTAAATCAGATCTTTGCAACTGCAAGATCACAAGGAGATGCATTTTATATTGGTTAACCATTTCCATTGCCTAGTTCTGTTCTAATCATCTTGCTTACCTTGTTGTTGGAACGTGCATATGCAATCAACTGTTTGGTGTCTGATTCAGGAACACCTTCAGCAATTATAGCAACAACTCGAATGGTAGGTTGTTTCAGAGCAGACATGGACGAAGCAGCAGCACTGTAAGAAAATAAAAAAAAATGATTTAAGTTATGCATATAAAGATTCTAGCTCACAAAAATAGCATGAATGCAACAAAGGCTAACCTTCGATATGATGCAAAGTTAATAAAAACATCGGCAGTTGGATGTGCAGCACATGCTGCCTCAATGCTGCAAAATTTATCAATTACGAGGTTAGAGAAAATAAAGCTAGGAGAATACAAATTCATCAATCAAACAGCAAAGTAAGCCTTACAGGATTATTCTAATCTGTAAAGGATGTAAAATCACACTATAGTATTAATTGAACATCCTCTCTCAAGACACAATAAGACTATTTATTAGCAAGAACTACCTGTTAAATGCAAAAATGATTGCCATGTAGGAGATACAACTAACACAAAAGCCAAAGTCAATTCCCTTTGATCAAAACTAAACAAAGTTATAGCATCATAGACCAATTATTTTCTGATCTCTCAATAGTAGATGGATAGAATTTTCCGAAAAAAGCAAATATATACATAGTAATGGATCATCATCCCATAATAGTAGAATTTAAAAGTTTCGCAAGCAGATTATATGCTGGTCATGTGTTCCTCTAACTAAATTATGTTAAATAAATGAATCGTTGATGGATTCCTTATCATAATCGAATGTTACACATGGTGATCGCATAAGCCTATTAGTAGAGATTTAAACTTTGCAGGCTGGTTTATAGGATTTTAAGGTAACATGGTAGAAAGTTCATTTACCCTATAACACTTTCAATATACGGATTAATAACTACAGGGGAAAAAAGTTTATCTAAAAATAGAAACAGGAGATAAGAGCATCTTACGTTGAATGCACTGGGATCGCTATTTCCTCTTGACCAAAGAAGAGTTTCTGAAATCCCTCGGCACCAGGATTAATGATACCAGCGACGGACGGTGTTTCCCTCCCTACAAATTCAAAAAAGAAAACAGAAGGGGAAATTAATAATAAAAGATAGTACGGATCAAGAATTAAGGATAAAAACAACATAATTCGAACAATTCCGTAATACGAGTGCCGATCAGCTAAATATAAGATGAAATCAGCAAGGGACCCGTACCGCAAAGGAAATCGAAATCAAGCATGCGTTGAATAGGAAGTTGTTTGTAGTTATAGAATAAGGCTTGAGTTGTTCGAGAAAACAACTGTCCGGTGGCCATGGCTTCGACTCAAAGAGACCTGTTCAACAAAGACGTCGCTAACTAGTAAACTGAAGCTGTTAATTAAGCAAATGAAAGAGCCGGATCCAACACTACACCTAACTCGAACCTAAACCGAATCAGATCTCGATACAAAGAAGACGAGCAAATCAAATCACCGGAATGCAGTTAAAAAAGCAGTATGATAAAAATGAAATGCGAGATCTCTAGCTCTCGAGCTTCATATAGTTGATTCATCAGCAAAAAATTACAAATCAAAGTATCTTAAAATTTCCTCGAAAGCATCGGAATTCAAAAAGCGACAGAAATTGGAATTAAGAAAAAAGAAACAGATCTGAGAGAAAAAAAAAAGGTTTAGGGAGGAAATGAAATGTTTACCTGATGAGTAAGTTGTAAGGAAAGGAAAAGATTACAGTGGCTCGCTCGCCTCGCGAAAGGAAAAGAAAAGACGAGACGAGAAAAGGATAGAAAAGAAAAGCTGGAAATGAGGAATGAAAAGGGTAGGTGCGGATTTATATAGAAAGAGAGGGAAAATGGGATGGAGGGAATTGGGAGTAGCTCACCACACCGGAGGGAGTAACAGGAGAGAGATGGTCACGTGGCCTTTGGTAGTTAGCCCACTGAATAATCTTCATTTTTCTTCTTCTTCTTTCTTTTTTTCTTTTTTTTTTTTTTTGTTATTTCCTGAGTAATCATTTTTTTCTCTTTTTCCTTTTTGAGAAAAAAATATATCTAATGCTAATTTCACCTCTCTATTTTATAAAAACTGATAAATTAATCTTTCTATTTTAATTTATTAGAATTTGATGTTAATACTTTATAAAAATTAAATGTTAGTTTCAAGTAATCGATTAAAGATAATGTTAACAATATTTCTTAATTTGATCAATTTTTAATTTTCATAAAATATGATGATCAGATTTTGATAAAATTAATTTAGATTATAATTTTTTAATAAAATTTGGAATTAGATAAAAAATTAATTGTATCTTTAAAAGATTAAATTTGTTAAAATAATTGTCTTTTTCCCCCCCTTTGTAATACCATATATGAAACAAATTTGGTTCACATCTACAAGAAATGTGGAGGTATGGTCGGGGTTAGGTGAAAGCCACGGTAGAGGTTGGCTTGACTTGAATATTTAGTTAAAAAATACTACTGACATTAAAATTTTCAAATGGAATGCGATAAATAGCCCTCCTGCTCACTTTATTTACCACCTTGCCATATATATTTTTAATTATAAATTGTAAACTATATTTAAAATTTTAGGTGTTTTATTAATTTGGTTAGCCTGAAAATAAAATTGTAAACTATATCGTTAAATGATAACGAAATTAAATAAATAAATAATATTTTTTTCATTTTAAGTCCGTTGTCACCTTTAGACTTAAATTCTATGCTCAAGCATGTGTGAATTTTCATTCTATATTTATTTTATTTAAGTCTTATGGATATGTTTCCGTGTTTAGTATAAATATTTTAAAAATGTTTATAGTTACTTTTAAAATTATGAATTTATTTAATGTCGGGTCACTAATAAATTTAAAATAGTTATATTATATATTCTTGTCAGAGATTTATGCTTTTATTTTTATATATTAAAAGCAAATTTTATAGTAACATTCCATATTTTCTAAAAGCTTAAAATCATTTTTGAGTTTGAATATGTAAGTTCTGAATTAGAAAATTTGAAGTGAACATCGGACTAAAGCTGAATTTATTTGCAGTCAGAGGTTGACTGTATCCACATGAAACTGTAGTCTAAGGTATTTGTCATACTCTTCTTTTTATTATTATATTATGCATGGTAATATATTATATGCCACAATTCAAAAAGGTGGCATTTAGATTCTAAATGGTCAAATAACATTTAAGAAATATAAAAAATTTAAAATATGTTAGTTCAATAAAAGTTATAATAAAATTTGAAATTTTTGTATTCAATTTTTACAAAATTTATTTAGAAAACTTTAAAATGATTAAATGCATTTTAATTGATATACATAATCAACGCATGCATCTCACGAGATGAAAAATTAGTTTAAAAATATAAAAAATTTAAAATATGTTTCAAGTTTTTCAATTAAAACTTTAAAAGTTCAAAAATGTTTTAATAAAAAATTGTGTATTGAATTTTAAAAAATTTATTTAAAAATTATAAGATGATTAAATACATTTTAATTTATATACATAATCAACACATGCATCTCAAGGGACAAAAAATTAGTTTAAGAAATATGAAAAAATTTAAAAATATTATTAAGTTTTTTTATTTTTCATATATTTGAAATTTAGTCATTTTACTTTAATTAAAGGAATTTAGGCTCTTTACAATCCGAGTTTAAAATAAAAGTCCAATCACTAATCTCATTCAAATTCTTGTATTAAATTCAGGTTTATTACAAAAAAATTTACATGGTTATCGAGTGAGTGTCTTTTTATTTTATTTTATTTTGAGATGTTATACCAGTGAATTCATTAGAATAATTTTAGAAAAGTAAAAATACTAAATTATTGGAAATAAAAGGAAAAGTGCTAGATTTTAACTGCACCGAAAGTTTAGGGACTTGAACATATTTTAACCAAACATAACTTAATTAAAGATTAGGTGAGTATACAAATAGTTAATTAATAGAATATTCATAGGTGGCGGCTGTCGATGGGATATTATATAAATATATATAAAGCTGTAGTTTTCAATAATATTTTTGAAGTTGAAGAAAAATGCAACCTGATGGGATATAATATATAATATATAATATATGTGTATATATATATGGCTGATTTTGTCATCCTTTTAAGGCTGCTAAAACCTTATTCTTTGAATAAAATTCTACATATAACACCGAAAAGAAGGGAAAATTATATTATGAACTGTGAAAAGAAAATCAAGATAATTTAAGTAAGTTTGTTTGATAATGAAGAATTTGGCATAGGAAAAAGAGAGAAATGTGCTTCTTCATTTTTAGTTAATCAAGATAAATGAAAGGAAAAGATTTTAAACTTAATTAAATGTTTGATTGATATTTTTACTTTTATGTTTTGTAAATAAAAATAAAATTATATTAAATTTAGATTTGATAATTCTTATGAATTACTTACATTATATTGATGTTATTTTATTTTAAGATATTATATATTCATAATAATATGCATTCGTGTATTCAGGGAAAAGTTAGGACAAAGGCCTTGCCCTATGAATTAAATAAAATTGCTCTTTTGGTCTTTTATTAATAATTTAATTTAGATATTTTAATGCTTTAATTAAATGAAAACAAATTACATATTAGATTTATTTAAAATAATAATAATTTAATTTCAGTCATTTCAGCTTTTAGTTAAATTAAAACTGCATTTTTATTTCTCTCAAAATTAATAGTTTAATTTAAGCTCTCTTTTTTAACATAAATTTTTAACTTCAGCCCCAATTTTTATAATTTTTATTCCTATTTTTTAATATCTTATTATGGATTATGCTATGATTAATTTTTTGGTCTCCAATTTAAATTATGTCGGGGTTCTTAATCCACCCATCTTTTATTTTATTCCCAACTTATAATTTCCCTTAGTCAAATAATTAAAATATTAAAAAAAAACATCATGTCATATTAGATAATTTTCTACTAATTTCAGTCAAAGTTGTTCTGCCAAATTATAGGATGAATGCCGGTCAGAAATTCAACAGGTGCATGTTACGCTAACAAAGTTTATTATGGTTTCACTTGGTTGACTTGAAAACTTCTATGACTGCCATCACTTAAAATTTCACAATTGTTATAATATTTTGTAATTATTTATTACCTATAACTGAAATTATAATTACTAGTATAATTCCAAATCTCTTTATAATTTTTCTTAAATTTTAAGTTAAAATACGTTAGGTAAATTTAAAATTTAACCCTATAATTTTATTTTTAGAAATTTAATCTTTTCACTTTCTAAATTTCTAAATTTAAGTTAAACTCTTAACACTATTAGAATTATTTTGTTAAATTAAAATTATTACAAATTCATTTATTATAGTTACATTACTACTAAGTAAGTTTTCCTTTTCAAAATTTCACATCGACAAATTCAACAACAACAATTTAATAGTGTTAAAAATCGTACTGAATTCTAAAATTTGAAACATAAGACTAAATTCTTAAAAATAAAAATACAGAAACTAAATTCTAAGTTTATAAAAATATAGGGGCATATGGCATACCTCTTTTATTACTTGTAAGGCATATACATATATATATATATATAAACATTAATCTCAACATGGTCTTATCATATCTGCTCTTTTTGATGCAATGTCTAAAACTACCTACAGCCCCTCCTTAACCCTTAAAAAAGAAGATGATGTGCTTCAACGCACTTGAACCCACATCCTCCTGATAACAATACCGTTGCCAATCGAGCTAAGACTCAATCGGCTATTATTATTATTTTCAGTAAAGATTAGTTTGCTATCTCTTATTCACTTCCAATAAATATAACACTTATACTAATAAAATTAAATTTAAAAAAGCTTTTTTAAAAAAAATTATCAATGGGCTTATAAAATTAAAAATTTTCACTACTTGTGTACCAAATAATTACCTTTTATTAAATAAAAATATAATCATATTTGGCATAGATTATTTTAGATCAAATTATGGTTATGATCTCTACAACGTTTAAATTTATAATTTAGTATATATTCTTTAATTTTTGTTTCCTCTACATGATATCATTAATTAGTTGAAATAGTTGACCCCATAATTATTTTGATCAATTTGTTGAGGTCAATTATTTTCTTAAAATACCGTTCAACTTCATATACATATATATATAGTGTTAGAAAGATGTTTTGAGAGAAATTCTTGTAATCATTTTAATCGGTATAGCTAAGGATGTAAATTATTTGGGCTAACTAATATCATTATAAAAGTAGAAAATCAAATTATGTCATATTAGAATATAAAATTAAATCTCAAATGTGAGTATAACAAAGAGATCAAAACTAAAATTTTATAAAAGGAGTCGTGTTATTAGTTCAAATAATTAACACCTTTAATATTTTTAGTAGTTGATGTAAAATTTTTTAATAACACTTATTCCAATCCATTATGCCAAATAATTTTTTGATTGAATAGTATTTATTTTAAATACACTAAAAATTTTAACCAGAATAACTAAATATGTTAATTATTTGGACTACCTAATATCGTTGTAAAAGTAAAGAACCAAATTATGTCAAATAAAAATAACAAGATTGCATCTTAAATTTAAGTTTAATAGAGGATCAAAACTGAAATTTTACCATTATAATTGAAATGTCAAACGAAAAGGACGTGAAAATATAAAGATTAAATTTTAAATTCGAGTCTAAAGAAGGATCAAAACTAGAATTTTACCATTATAATTGAAATGAAAAAATAAAAAATAGATATAAAATTTAAATCTTAAATTCGAGTTTTAACGGAGAGACCAAAACTGAAAGTTTACCCAAATGCAAAAGAAAACCGACGAACGTCACGAGGAAGGATAGATAATAAATTATTTTACATTTATGTAAAGATAATTAAATTAAATCCAAAAATAAATAAAAACTAATAATTATTAAATAAATTCAACAAAAATATGATAAAATGGTAACAATAGAATTTTAAAAGAATGCCGTCCATTTTTGGGTTGTTTTCTTTCTTCTTATTCTTTTTTTTTTTTTCTAAACGAGACAACTAAGTGAGTAAATGTTGACGCTGGCTTGACAAAAAAATGACGGCTAAATTTAAAAAAAAAAGAATTATTCCACACTTTAAACATTTTTTATATTCTGCTCATATTTGAACATATTAATTAATTATGGATTGAAATACAATTTTATTTCAAGCTTAGACAGAGACTTATTTGGACATAATAGAAAATTATTTATTTTAATAACAATATGCAATAATTGAGATGGAAACAGAAATGCATCATTTAATGCACGTGGTGCATTGGGATGTGACGATGGTACTGACTTGCTTTTATTTGTACATTCTTTTTTCTTATTTGGACTTAAAAGCGACCGATTAACATAAAGTTTAAAGATTAAAAGGGAAACAATAAAAGCATAGGTTATCTCTTTGACAAAATTAATGTTGTTTATATATAAATAGCTTTTGGTGTAACAACCGGCTGGAGCTCCGTAACTAACTTACATCGAGACATTGGGCCTAACCGTAATGCTTCTGATTGGTTGATTTGCCGAGTGATAATCTTTTGTTTTTTTTTTAACCGTTGAAGTAAAATTACCATTACAAGTCCATTTTTTAACCACTTTTGAGATACCTCCTCTTTTTAACTATAATCATAATCAAATATTATGATGTACTATCGTGATTAAAATAAAATAAATTTAAAATTTATTTTTGATTTTTAATTAATTTTATCTTTTAAATATTATATTAAAAAAGTTCACTGGTTAGTAAAAAAAATCCTCAGTGTAAAGAAAGAAGTGAAAGAAAAAAAAAAGTTGCAAAGTTTTTAATTACTGACATGTCAATAAACACTCTATTTTGATAAATAAAAATAAAAGTAGGTTATTTTAAGAATAAAGATTTATGAGTAGGAAAAACTTGAAAAATATTCCCCAATTTATTATCTAAATATAAATAACAAATCCAAGTCAACAAAATTGGTTGGTCAGTCCAAACTTTGCACATATTGGATTAAGTTAGCTAATGTCACAATTCAAAAAGCCTAGCCTACCAAACTGTAATAAAACTAATACATTTATTTGTTTTTTAAATAAGTTATCTTTTTGTTTGGTTTCTTTAGATTTAAGCCATAATGTGTTTTTTAGCCTTCCAACGTTAGTTTAGCCTTTTATTTAATTTTTTTACCTCTTTTAGTCATTTAATTTTTATTTTTGTTAAATTACTCAAAAATAGGTGAAAAAGTTAACGTTGCTAATAAATTTTAAAAATTAAAAATATTGTTTTATAATTTTATACTTTTTAAATCATTTTCATTATTTATAATTTTTATTTTTAAAATTTAAAATTAATTAATTGTTGACATGCCAATCCATATGTATTCCATGTCAACAAAGTATATTTTCATTTATTTTAGGGTGATTTGACAAACGACGTAAATTTAAGGGCTAAAAATAATGATTATTTAAATGAAAGGATAAAATGATTTTTTCTAAAGTTGGAGGTCAAATAAATCATTATGCCTAGATTTAATAATAAAAAATGGCAATCCAACTTGATAAATATGTTAAATGTGTTAAGAAAAGATAAAAAAATCTCAATTTATGAATTAGTTCCTAAACTTTAAAATATTTGAATTATATCCTTAGATCGTTAAGGTTAAAAGTAAAAGCTAAAAATAAAGTTAAAAAGAGAGAGAGAGTGTGAAGGATAAAGCTTCTAAAACAACTTAGAAAATCTCAAAACTAATATTTTTAAAATATTTTAAATTGTATCACGTGAGATATGACATCTAATTTAATTGTTAGATTAATGATTTTAGTAACAAAAGAACCTTAATGATATAATATCTATTGTTTAGGAATGCAATTGAATATTTTAAAGTTTAAGGACTAATTTAAAATGAAAGTCATAGTTTAAAGATGTCTAGTGCAAGTAACTCTATACATTTTTTTATCAAAAAATTAACTCTATACATGAAATCTTTTAATTCAATTTTTGCATACTATTAACATTGTTATCAATGTTAGCACTAATTTGCCAATGAGGCTTTGGTTCAATTGGCAAAAGCGAAGGTCCTGGGTCTTAATTACTCAAGTTCGAGACCCATCATTAATAATTATATGCATGGGTCTCGAAATCCATCATGTGCAGCTGTCATATATGAGTTTAGTCCAATTTATTGATTTTAGTTTAAATTATACTAGTTTTTAGTCTGATCATGTTGTAATGGTTTGATTTTACTTAGTAGTTACTCATACATAAATTTTAATTGTACTTGTAATACTCTAAAAAATGTTATCACTAATTTATCTTTACAAATTGCATACAAACATATACTCCCTTTCTCAATATTTTCATGATAAAAAAAATAAAACAAGTAATTGAAGATTTTAAATAAATCTATTTTACAGCCCTCGCAGCTGACTACAACAACGTGGAACTTCAGGAGTTGCGTATTCTATAATTTGATTTGCCCGCTTATTCAAACAAAGCTGTAAAGGCATCAAACTACAACTCTCTTCGCCCTTTTCTTACTTTCTTTTATTTTAACCATGTACGATCATTTTAAAAACAATATCTTATTTAAAAACTTAAGATAATTCCTTGGTCATAAAAGAGATGCGGGGTTTTCTTTATTCTAATATCAGCATCATCAAAGCTAAAATCGAATTTCACGCACGGTAATTAATGTCAATTCTTCACTTATATTATGGACACTGTTTAATTAATTTTAATTATCATACCTTATTATTTTTCAATTTTGAACGTCAAATAAGAAATTGATAAAAGTTTATCACTCATGTTTGTTGACATCATTTTTTTGGATGAAAACGGGGTCGACTTGGGTTTTGAAAATGAAAATGAAAACGGGAGTCGCCACCAATCCTTTTTGATAAGGTGTGATTGGGTCACCTTGAAAAGTGGTTGTTTTTAATAAACGATTTGATTTTATTAAAACAACAGTTTTGGTCCACGAAATTCAGAAAAATGCGTTCGGGAGTTGGTTACGCACGAGGAAGGATTAGCACCCTCGATACGCCCAAAATTGGTACCTAGTTGATTACTTAATGTCTTAATGTCGAAAATTGAGAACTTTGGAGAATTTTAAAAATACGATCATTTTATTAAAACGTTGAAAATTTTCAAGTAAAAGGGGATATTTCACGTTATTCGAGAAAGAGAATCATATCCAGTAAGTTAGGACACAATGTCTTGAATTCCCGATACGCGAATAAAAAAAGCTTATTTAAAAGATATTTAATTATCTTGGATTTAAAAAAGGGATCACGACCAGTAAGTTAGGACACGATCCTTTTTTAATTCTCGATATCGTTTAAAACTTGAGTTTAAAAAAAAAATCGTGTAATAAAGTTTAAAAAAATATTCAATTGTTTAAATCAAATAAAGAAATCGCAACCCAATACGTTAGAGCACAATTTATCAAAATTTTAAACATTGAATATTACATTTATTTTGAAAAATCCTCGTTTCGAGAAAACAACGTGTCACATCCAATGCGTTAGGACACAACATATTGAATTCTTGATAACGAGCTTTTTATCATTTTTAAAAGAGTAATCCCGATTATTTAGATTCAACGAAAAAAATCGGAACCCAATACGTTAGGGCTCGATTCTCTCGAAGATCTAAAATACGAATATTACTTATATTTTTAAAAGTTATTTTTGAAATCTAAATAAAAAATGGGTGTAATGAAACGATGATGATAATGTAAGTAAAATAATCACAAGCAAAACAAAATATAAATAGGTAATGAGAACAATATATAAAAAATAGCAAACAGACAAACCTAAGCAAGATAAAATAACAATAGCGGATATGTACATGAAGAAAATAAATAAAGATATATATATGAATTATAAAAATAATGGAAATATATAAAACATGTATATATGAAAGTATGTATATATATAAATTAAAGAGTATATAAAAAGTATAGAATTACGTGTCTATATATATGAAAATTAAGAATATGTATATAAATATATATGTATATATAAGGTATAGAAAACATATATATAAAAATACATATATAAAGGAGTATAGATATATAAGAAAATATAAACATATATATAAAATAAGGCGTAAAGATATATAAATAGTTATATAATACTAATATAATAGGACAAGTTTATTTAAATTTAAATAAGTGAAAAATAAAAATATAATAATAATAATATAAGGCTAATGGTATAATATAATAGTAATAACAAGATTAAAAATAGTTAGTTTAACAGTAAAATAGCTAAAACAAAAAGGATTAAATTGAAAATAAACAAAATCTTAAGGGGCGAAATCAAAAATAAAAAACGGATTAAATCGCGACGCGCGCAACAGGAAGGGGACTTGAAAGGCAATATTCCTTGTCGATGGAACGACACCGTTCTGGTAGACCTGTGTGCATGGTCTTTGGACCATATTAAAACAGAAGAAAATTCTATGTGGCCAAAATCAAAAAAATAAAAGGATCGCATCGAACACGCCACAAAGGAGGGGGGACATATGGCGCAAATCTCCCCTGAAAGCAAAACGCGCGGATCCTTCCCCCTGGGTCGGGTCATCGCGCGGGTCAGAGACCAAAATGACGCCGTTTTGGTCTTTGAACCCCAGATTCAAAAACGGTGCCGTTTTACAGGGTATTTAAACCCATTTTTGCTTCACAAAAACATTTCAGACACCTCTCTTAAAAAATAAAATAAAAAAACCCTTTTTTCCTCTCAAGAGGTCCGGCCCTTTGGGGTTCTGAGGCCCCTGTTGCGCCGCCGCTCTGTTCGCCACACCGCCATCGCCTCCGACGGCCGACGAAGCGCTAGAGAGGCGTTCGAAGTTCCTTCCCCAGTGAGTCTTTTTTTTATTTTTCTTTTTTTTTTGTTTTCGTATATATATATAAAATAAAATAAAAATGAGAGTAAATATCTAGATAAATACCTAAAAATCGAGATAGAAACTTGAAGGTGTCCTTTTTATTTTCTATTTTTTTAAAAAAAAGAAGCCCTCCGTTGTTTCAATCGGTTTTTTTATACCGATTTCAAAACAGAAAAATCCCCCTTTACATTGGTTTGAATGGCTTTATATAGCCCTAATACATTTTTTATATTATTTGTTGTCTTTTCTTCTTGTAGATGGCAGTGCAAGTGGAGGCGGTCTTGGCTGCAACAGTGGGCGGTGGTGGTAGAGTTGATGGTGACAGAGGCGGCAGCAGTAAAAGAAGACCCTAGGTGCGCCGCACCTAGGGTTAGGGTTACCCTTCTCTTTTTTTTGTTTTCTGATTTGGGCTGAATTTTTTATTGGGTTTGTGATTTTGGGCCTGTTGTATTTGGTTTGTTGGGTTTGGGTTGGTTATTGGGTTGATTGGGCTAGTGTTGGGTTTGGTCAGTTGGGTAGGTCAAAATGGGCCCGTACAGCTGCCCCTCTTTACTCGTTGTCGTGTAACGATAACAGAGCAAAGACTAAGAAAGGCCCATTTTGCCCGGCCTCGCCGATTCTTGACTTGTTCTGGTGCTTTTCTTTCTTCAAGTAGCTTCAATCCAGTCCACTGTAACTTCAAAAAGATGAGACTTGTAGCTTCAATCCACTCTGTTGTAACTTTAGGAGTTGAGATCTGCTGTTGTAGCTTCAATCTTTTTAATTGCAATGTCAGGGAAGTAAGATCCGCTGTTGTAGCTTCAATCTGTTCCACTGCAACGCTAGGAAAGTAAGATCCGCTGTTGTAGCTTCAATCTTTTTAACTGCCGGGGAAGCAAGATCCGCTGTTGTAGCTTCAATCTGTTCCACTGCAACACTAGGAATATAAGATCCGCTGTTGTACCTTCAATCTTTTTAACTGCCAGGGAAGCAAGATTCGCTGTTGTAGCTTCAATCTTTTTAACTGCCGGGGAAGCAAGATCCGCTGTTGTAGCTTCAATCTGTTCCACTGCAACGCTAGAAAAGTAAAATTCGCCATTGTGGCTTCAATC
This sequence comes from Gossypium raimondii, assembly GCF_025698545.1. Classification (NCBI taxonomy): domain Eukaryota; kingdom Viridiplantae; phylum Streptophyta; class Magnoliopsida; order Malvales; family Malvaceae; genus Gossypium; species Gossypium raimondii. Next base: position 47,965,380 of record NC_068574.1, on the reverse strand, counting down.
TTTTAAATTGCAATCTATGGTTTCCTCGATCTGCTTCGCTGTCATTACAGGAAGGCAAGATCTTTTGTCTTCAATCAGCTCCATCACAACCGAGAGAGGCAAGGTTTGTGTCTTCGACCTGCTTCGCTGTCAATACAGAAAGGCAAGATCTATTGTCTTCAACCAGCTCCACCACAACCGAGGGAGGCAAGGTTTGTGTCTTCGATCTGTTTCGCTGTCAATGCAGGAAGGCAAGATCTTTTGTCTTCAACCAGCTCCATCACAACCGAGAGAGGCAAGGTTTGTGTCTTCGACTTGCTTCGCTGTCAATACAGAAAGGCAAGATATTTTATCTTCAACCAGCTCCATCACAACCGAGAGAGGCAAGGTTTGTGTCTTCGACCTGCTTCGCTGTCAATACAGGAAGACAAGATCTTTTGTCTTCAACCAGCTCCATCACAACCGAGAGAGGCAATGTTTGTGTTTTTGACCTGCTTCGCTGTCAATGCAGGAAGGCAAGATCTTTTGTCTTCAACCAGCTCCATCACAACCGAGAGAGGCAAGGTTTGTGTCTTCGACCTGCTGCGCTGTCAATGCAGGAAGGCAAGATCTTTTGTCTTCAACAAGCTCCATCACAATCGAGAGAGGCAAGGTTTGTGTCTTGACACCTTGTTGCCAATACGAAAGGCAAGATCTTTTGTCTTAAACCACTCCATCACAATCGAGAGAGCAAGGTTTGTGTCTTGACACCTTCATTGTCAATACTGAAAGGCAAGATTTTTGTCTTCAACCAGCTCCATCACAATCGAGAGAGGCAAGGTTTGTGTCTTGACCGCTTGGCTGCCAATGCGAAAGGAAAGATCTTTTGTCTTCAACCACTCCATCACAACCGAGAGAGGCAAGGTTTGTGTCTTCGACTCTTTCTTGCATCAATCTGAAAGGCAAGATCTTTTGTCTTCAACCAGCTCCATCACAACCGAGAGAGGCAAGGTTTGTGTCTTCGACCGCCATTGTTGCCAATACTGAAAAGGCAAGATCTTTGTCTTCAACCACTCCATCATAATCGAGAGGCGGGGTTTGTGTCTTGACCGCTTACTGTCAATCTGAAAGGCAAGATCTTTTGTCTTCAACCACTCCATCACAACCGAGAGAGGCAAGGTTTGTGTCTTCGACTTCTTCTTGTTGTCAATACAGAAAAGGCAAGATCTTTTGTCTTCAACCACTCCATCACAACCGAGAGAGCAAGGTTTGTGTCTTGACACCTTATTTGTTAATGCAAGAAGGCAAGATCTTTTGTCTTCAACCACTCCATCACAACCGAGAGAGGCAAGGTTTGTGTCTTCGACCTGCTTCGCTGTCAATACAGAAAGGCAATATCTTTTATCTTCAACCAGCTCCATCACAACCGAGAGAGGCAAGGTTTGTGTCTTCGACCTGCTTCGCTGTCAATACAGGAAGGCAAGATCTTTTGTCTTGAACCAGCTCCATCACAACCGAGAGAGGCAAGGTTTGTGTCTTTGACCTGCTTCGCTGTCAATACAGAAAGGCAAGATCTTTTGTCTTAAACCAGCTCCATCACAATCGAGAGAGGCAAGGTTTGTGTCTTCGACCTACTTCGCTGTCAATACAGAAAGGCAAGATCTTTTGTCTTCAACCAGCTCCATCACAATCGAGAGAGGCAAGGTTTGTGTCTTGGACCGCTTGTTGTCAATCTGAAAAGGCAAGATCTTTTGTCTTCAACCAGCTCCATCACAATCGAGAGAGGCAAGGTTTGTGTCTTCGACCTGCTTCGTTGTCAATGCAGGAAGGCAATATCTACAACTTTATTGATCTGTTCTCTGGGGAACATGACCTGTATGTTCTATTTTATGAACCTAATTGTGCTTAGTGATTAGGATGACATGATCTGAATGAATCAAATACTCCTAATTAGATGTGTATGAATGACATTTGAATGAATGCAAAATGTCATGAAAATGATTCCTTAATGCTTAGGTTATCATCACGCAAAAACTTATTAAAGCTTTATCACTAACGTACTACAACGCCTTCTTGCTCAGCTGGCATATCCAAAGAAACACTTAATCTGATTGCCCCTCACTGTGAACGTCAAAGTTCAATCCACTGGGACATAAAATTTGTACCATCAATCTCCCACTGTAACCTAAGGGTAGAAAGATATGGCTTTTCTCAATCTTCTCCTATCGCAATTCAATGATACAAAATGTGAAGTTTTTTTGGTTCTTTTACCCCATTCCCAAGGTGTCATACCAAATGCTCATGCACAATCGCACAATTTTCTTCTCCGAGAAAACCTTTTCTTATCACTCGGTGATCATTGCCTGTTTGTTCATTGAAGCTTTGTCACCAACACGGCATCTTGTTATTTTGTTCAATCAATGTTTGGACAACAAAATCTGAAAAGATAGCCTTTAACTTAGACTCTTCCTTCTTAGATATTTCACCCTTTAAACTTGGTGTTTTCTAAACAATAATCCTGTTTCAGGTTCCTATATTATTTAGAAACTTTTCAGAGTAATATGCAAAACTTCCTTTGTGAAAGTTTTATTAGTCCATTAATCATTATTCCAATGCAACATGTTTGCAAAAAAGAATATAACGATGGATGAAATAAAATTGATTTGAGAGCAAGCTCGAAATGAATGAATTATCAAGGGTAGCAAGAATAAAAGAGGAATTGATTGGAACACGTATCTTGAAAAAGAATGAAGTATTCCAAGAACAACAACAAATTCAATATATAAATAGTATGAAGATTAGGTGCCCCAGATATCTCAGCTTGAACTTCTCTGTACAAACTTTCTGAAGACTTTCCTGAGTTTGACATGTGTTTAGGAGATCTACAGGACTCTGTCGATGCCCCAAGATGTCGCCTTACCCTTTCAGGTATAGCAAGATCACCACATGCCCCAATCTAATCACTTCATGCCCCATTCTGACCAATATTTGAGCCGCCTTTCGAGTTTTCAACTTAAATCCCCTTTGGCCTAAGGTGCCCTTTGTGGGTTTTCCCCTTAGCCTCTCCATTTTTACTTTTTCATTTTTTTCATTTTTCATTTTTTTATATATATTTTTTTGTTTGACTCAAAGTGCATTTTGCAGGTTTTCACATTGGTCATTCCTTATTCTTTAAACGAAGTGTTTCTTAACTGGATCCGAGTTTATAGGATTGACAATCTCACTCAGGATCAATGCTCCTCTGAAAATGGTCTTCTTTACAACATAGGGACATTCCTGGTTTGGCATTCATTTCCCTTTAGAATCCTTTCGTTAAGGAAGAATCTTTTTCAACATCCAGCCCTCTCGTGGAATTCTCTGAGACGAGCCTATTTATTATGGGCTCATATTATTTATTTATGGTACATCCGACCCTGATGAATAGCTTTTAACCCTTTTCCTAAGGCCAACTGATCACATCGCGATTGGATCCCTCCAATAAGCAATGAGGGGATTTTAATAGGTAAAACTACCTCAATCCTGTAAACCAAAAAGAGAGGTGTTGCCCCAGTACAGGTGTTCGACAAACAATGAGGGCAAATGGTAATTTCTCATGCCAGTCCCTGTTCACCTCTAGGTAATTCGGTGACAAAACGTGGTGTCTGCTTCTGAATTGATTTCAGACCTCAGTTATCGTGCTATCATTTAAGTTCAATGCATTTTCCAATACCATCCTCTCTGAAATTCTGTATCGGTATAGGATGACCTTGATCCGTGAAGTAGCCTCTCAAAATGAAGCAATGCCCATTAGAAGTCTTCGAGAATGGTGATGTCCACGCCCCATTTTGCTCAAAATTTGAGTCGCCATTTTTCGGGTTTTCAACTTAGATCCACCTTTGGTCAAAGCGCCCTTTGCGGGTTTTCGCCTTGACCTCTCCTTTTTTTTAAAAATTTTTGACTTTGATTTTTTTTTGATTTTTTTGATTTTTTTGATTTTTGATTTTTTTTGTTTTTGTTTTTTTTAGTCTGAACTCACGAGATCAGGCCAGTCCTGGTCATGCTTTTCGACCAGAATCAATGTTATTCTAAAGTCTTCCACATAAGATCTTCCACTTTTATCTTGTATGTGAAAAACCTTCTTTGGTACCAGATTTCTTTCATAGAGCCCTTTTGGGACGCAACTACGACAGAGAACTTTGGATCTTTCTCTTTAATCAGGATAAAATCCAACAACATCTTGAAAGGATGGAAACTCGACTTCAAATGGGCAAAGCTATGTTGACTCAACGAGAGAGGCATTGCCCCAGCAAAGACAAGAATCGAGACATACCCTGGTATGATCATACAAAGACATCTTTGAACTCTAGAGGTAACTCAACAAAGTCTTGCTTCGTCTCTGTGGTCAGATCAATTCTAGTATTCACCAAGCTCACAATTTTTAATGATTCCTTGAGAGGTAGGATCTGTTTATCCTCTTGTTCTACCATCCTCAACAAGTCCGGAGATAAGCTACAATCTATGTCATCTTCAAAGTCGTGAGATCCCTCTAAACACATGTCTCGCTCAAAAGAAGGTTCTAAGTCTGTAGCACTGTCATTCATGTCGTTGATATTCAGAGACCTATTGTAGGTACAAGAGAATATACAAAGAATGTATGAATTTAAGAATAATTATCTGTGCAGTATGATTATGAATGGATGAAAGAATGATTTGGATGAAAGAATAAAAAAATAAAAATAATCATTCATAAGAAATGAAATAATATTGGTTCAAAAAAAGATCGCAAAGATGCATTTCCATTAAAATAAAGATGTTCAAACATGAGCCTATTTCACAAAAGACTTCTTGTTGCCTCTAGGCTAAAAGCAACAAGTGTGTTTTGAGTATTACTCTGAGTAAGCTCTAAATACTACAGGGGTTTCTTTAGAACACTCCCAAGTTTATAAGGGCGAACATCTAATAAGGTCCATTTTCAGTTGTCTTCATGTATGACATTGATATGAACATTTTTTGACCCCTTCACAAAACTCTATCTTGCTACACCTTAGGTTACCGCTCTTGTATTTGCAGTTGTAGTTGGTCTTGCCTCCCCCTTTGGAATCGTTCAAGTTTTTTAATCTTTGGTCCATGTTTTTCTTCGGGTACCACAAGAATGTTAATTTTCCAAATTAGCTGAAGTAATTTTACTCAATTAGGATCTTTTAATGGTCTTTAATGCACATGATGTTATGTAATGCAAATGCATGAAATGAATGAAAAAAACAGACGTTGATTCTTGGTTCAATTCTATTAGATGAACTTTACTAGAAAATAAATCTCTTTACATAAAGCGAATATATATAGACGGCTTTGCCTTTATATTCCAAGACAACGATCATTTTCTTCACTCGTGCGTTAAGATGAATCTCACGAACTCTTCAAAAGGGACATCTCTTTTATCTCCTTTTTGCTTGATCCAGGCCTTGACTCGTTGCTCGCTCATCCTCATGATGCTCATTGGCTTCTCTTTAAGAAAGTTCAGCGGCTCTCGAATAATCTTTGTCACCTTGAATCCTCGAGCAACGGAGCAATAGTTGTGTTGTCCTCTATTAAGTTATCATCTTTCTTTTGTTGTGTTTTCTCAGAACATATTCGGGCCACCGTATTATTTTCCACTTTATCAAAAGACCCATTTCCTTATGACAAGCTCTCTATTTAATAACCGAACCTGAATCAACACCTCTTTATGATGAAAATGCAATGCAACCATAACCAAAATAAAAGAAAACAGGTTAGTACAAAACAGAAGCAAGCAGGAATAAATAGAATACCTTTTTAGGTGAATACTAGGGGTTCGAAGTGGTTCTATCTAGGGTGGGCTCCTAAGGTTCACTACATGTGGTTTGGTTCTAAAATAATGGTACCCGAACCAGCAGATTCCTCGATCTTCACCCACTATAGGTTCATATGGACCGAGTTCGGTTCAGGGGAATACATTTCCCTATAGCTGCACGGAGATGAAAATCTCACGAAGACATAGGTACGAATGTATCCCGAAAGTGATCCACTATCCTGCACGGAGGTGAAAACCTCACGAAGGACTAGCTTCTCACTCCCACTTAAAAAGGTGTGACCAACGGTCATGCAATACAATGCAGAAAGATATAAAAATTTAAAATACAAAACATGATGAAAACTATAACTCAAAACAAATGAAATGCAATGAGAGGATCGTATATTCAAATCAAATTTTCAACTTTCGACAAAAAGACAAGAAATAATCAACTCGTGGCTTGACTCTCTTATTTAAAGTCCCCAACGGAGTCGCCAAGCTGTTGACACCATTTTTTGGATGAAAACGGGGTCGACTTGGGTTTTGAAAATGAAAATGAAAACGAGAGTCGCCACCAATCCTTTTTGATAAGGTGTGATTGGGTCACCTTGAAAAGTGGTTGTTTTTAATAAACGATTTGATTTTATTAAAACAATAGTTTTGGTCCACGAAATTCGAGAAAATGGGTTCGAGTTTGATTCACATACGAGGAAGGATTAGCACCCTCGATACGACCAAAATTGGTACCTAGTTGATTACTTAATGTCTTAATGTCGAAAATTGAGAACTTTGGAGAATTTTAAAAATACGATCATTTTATTAAAATGTTGAAAATTTTCAAGTAAAGGGATATTTCACGTTATTCGAGAAAGAGAATCATATCCGATGAAGTTAGGACACAATGTCTCAATTCCGATACGCTAATAAAAAGCTTATTTAAAAGATATTTAATTATCTTGGATTTAAAAAGGGATCACGACCAGAAGTTAGGACACGATCATTTTTAATTCGATATCGTTAAAACTTGAGTTTAAAAAATCGTGTAATAAAGTTTAAAAGAATATTCAATTTTTAAATCAAATGAAGAAATCGCAACCCAATACGTTAGGGCACAATTTATCAAAATATTAAACATTGAATATTACATTTATTTCGAAAAATCCTCGTTTCGAGAAAACAACGTGTCACATCCAATGCGTTAGGACACAACATATTGAATTCTTGATAACGAGCTTTTATCATTTTAAAAGAGTAATCCCGATTATTTAGATTCAACGAAAAAATCGAACCAATACGTTAGGGCTCGATTCTCTCAAGATCTAAAATACCGAATATTACTTATATTTTAAAAGTTCTTTTTGAAATCTAAATAAAAATGGGTGTAATGAAACGATGATGATAATGTAAGTAAAATAATCACGAGCAAAACAAAATATAAATAAGTAATGAGAACAATATATAAAAAATACCAAAGACAAACCTAAGCAAGATAAAATAACAATAGCAAATATGTACATGAAGAAAATAAATAAAGATATATATATGAATTATAAAATAATGGAAATATATAAAACATGTATATATGAAAGTATGTATATATATAAATTAAAGAGTATATAAAAAGTATAGAATTACGTGTCTATATATATGAAAATTAAGAATATGTATATAAATATATATGTATATATAAGGTATAGAAAACATATATATAAAATACATATATAAAGGAGTATAGATATATAAGAAAATATAAACATATATATAAAATAAGGCGTAAAGATATATAAATAGTTATATAATAGTAATATAATAGGACAAGTTTATTTAAATTTAAATAAGTGAAAAATAAAAATATAATAATAATAATATAAGGCTAATGGTATAATATAATAGTAATAACAAGATTAAAAATAGTTAGTTTAACAGTAAAATAGCTAAAACAAAAAGGATTAAATTGAAAATAAACAAAATCTTAAGGGGCGAAATCAAAAATAAAAAACGGATTAAATCGCGACGCGCGCAACAGGAAGGGGACTTGAAAGGCAATATTCCCTGTAGATGGAACGACACCGTTCTGGTAGACCCGTGCGCATGGTCTCTGGACCATAGTAAAACAGAAGAAAATTCTATGTGGCCAAAATAAAAAAAAAATAAAAGGATCGCATCGAACACGCCACAAAGGAGGGGGGACCTATGGCTCAAATATCCCCTGAAAGCAAAACGCGCAGATCCTTCCCCCTGGGTCGGGTTACCGCGCGGGTCAGAGACCAAAACGACGCCGTTTTGGTCTTTGAACCCTAGATTCAAAAACGGCGCCGTTTTACAGGGTATTTAAACCCATTTTTGCTTCACAAAAACATTTCAGACACCTCTCTTAAAAAATAAAATAAAAAACCCTTTTTTCCTCTCAAGAGGTCCGGCCCTTTGGGGTTCTAAGGCCCCTGTTGCATCGCCGCTCTGCTCGCCACACTATCACCGCCTCCGACGGCCGACGAAGCGCTAGAGAGGCGTTCGAAGTTCCTTCCCCAGTGAGTCTTTTTTTATTTTTCTCTTTTTTTGTTTTCGTATATATATATAATAAAATAAAAATAAGATTAAATATCTAGATAAATACCTAAAAATCAAGATAGAAACTTGAAGGTGTCCTTTTTATTTTCTGTTTTTTTTTAAAAAAAAAGAAGCCCTCCGTTACAATGGTTTCAATCGGTTTTTTTTATACCGATTTCAAAACAGAAAAATCCCCCCTTTACATTGGTTTGAATGGCTTTATATAGCCCTAAGACATTTTTTATATTATTTGTTGTCTTTTCTTCTTGTAGATGGCAGTGCAAGTGGAGGCGGTCTGGCAAGCAGTGGAGCAGGTGGTGGCAGAGTTGGTGGTGACAGAGGCGGCAGCAGTAAAAGAAGACCCTAGGTGCGCCGCATCTAGGGTTAGGGTTACCCTTCTCTCTCTCTTTTTTTTTTGTTTTCTGATTTGGGCTGAATTTTTTATTGGGTTTGTGATTTTGGGCCTGTTGTATTTGGTTTGTTGGGTTTGGGTTGGTTATTGGGCTGATTGGGCTAGTTTTGGGTTTGGTCAGTTGGGTAGGTCAAAATGGGCCCGTACAATGTTAATATATTATTTATTTACAAATATCAGCAATTGCATTTCATTAATACTATGAAACCCTTCTTACATCGAAAGCAAGTATACATTAATTAAGGTAAGATGGAACTATCACTTGAAAGTCGGCTTCTGAAAATATTTTCCTAACACTTGTTCCTTCCATCCACTAACTACAGTTGGAGATTCTGTAATTACACTTGAGATGATATTCTTTTACTCTTGGATACCATTCGTTTGCCTCTTTCGAATTGTATTGAATTACTCGCTCCCGTCATTCAACTATTTGAAAACGTTAGACTTAAAAATTGTGATTGTAAAGATAATATCACCGTCAATCACATCATTCAACTATTTCAAAGGGAATTTTTTTTCGGCTCGGAGTTTAGTTGGATGTGTAGAAACCGTTATGAATAAGGATTTTTATCTCGGCCGGCAATCAAGAGAAACTTTGCCTTTCTTTAAAGTATGAGAATTGGCTGAAATTTTACTTTGGGTGTGGACGAATAGGTCATGGTGTTAAGGAGTGTAATGGGATCCCGACTAATGAAAGGGATAAGCCGGAAGATGAAGTCCCTTACTCATTAGTGCTTAAACCCGAATCAAGTTTGTTGGAGAAAGAAAGTTTGAAATCTGATTTCTCTATTAAGAAATCGGTGAAGCAGTGCTCCTATATAGGTGATGTTGTGTTCAATGAGGTGTATGGAAAGTTTAGTGAGGATGGTACATCCAACCAAGTTTTGACGGTGGATCATTAATCGGAGGAGAAAGTGGAATCAGAGAAGTTTTCGGCAGAATTAGAAACTATTGATTCAGTGCACATTTTTAGGGATTATGGGGATTCTAGACTCCCACCAATTAAGGACCCTAATTTGAAGTAAATGGATCATGATGGCTTAATTACAGATCATGAGCAGATTAATTTGGTAACGAAGTGGTAGTCAAAGTGGGTTTGTTAGCCCAATGGAGGGAAGTCTCAAAAGCCCAAAATAGTAGCAAGAAGAGAACGACAATAGGCGTTATGGTAGACCAAAGCAAGTTGGAAAGCGTGATGGGAAAAAGAAAATCGATTCAGTTAGGCCCATAAGTTTGGGAATTCAACTTTTTGTGACAAAGGAAATAAAAGGGCAAAACTTGAAGTTAAGGTCCTCAATAGTCTAGTATCTAAAGACTCAATGATACAACTTTGGAGTGATTTTTTGCTCTTCTTCACCAAAGATCAGCAGCTTGCCAAAAGGCAAGTTGACTAAAGCAATGAAAACCATATGTTGGAATATTCATGGTTTGGGAGTGCATGGGTCGTTCAACGACTTTGGCATATGTTAAAGTTGTATAATCCCGAATGGTATTTTTTATGAAGATGAAAATTGATGGAAAACATATGGAAAAGGTTAAGAGTAGGTGAGATTTTATGAGTGGGATTAAGTAGAGGCGAGGGATCTCGAGGTAGGCTTTGTTTGGTGTGGAAAGGAGATGTTACTGTTAGTCTAAGGAGCTTTTCTAAAATCATTTAAATGCTTTGGTTAAAGAGGATAGTGATGATAAGGAATGGAGATTCACTGTGTTTTATAGAGCACATTTTACAAGTTATAGAAATGGTTCTTGGAACTTATTTCGGAGACTAGGGTAGAATTAGAATTTTCCTTGGTTGGTGTGTGGAGACTCCAATAAAATCATGTATTCCTTTGAGAAGGCTGGAGGTATGCCAAGGGAGGAGAGAAGAATGGAGGCTTTCCAAGATGTCCTTGAAGAGTGTCAATTAATGGATGTGGGATATTTAGAAGAGTGGTTCACATTGGAAAGAGGGAATTTGCCGAAGACAAACATAAGGGAGAGATAGACAAAGGGGTCGCAAATGATAAATGGTTGACTTTGTTTCTAAATACCTGAATCCGTCATTTGCCACACTCCTTTTTAGACCACTGTCCGTTACTCATAAGCACGGATCACGAAAGGGCTATTTTGGGGGAATCGAAATTTAGGTTTGAAGCTTGGTAGACGATAGAAGAATCATTAGAAAAGGAAATTAAATGGGCTTGAGAGTCCTCCTCTAGGTCTACTTTTGATAAATTGGATAAATTGCGAAAAAGGATTAAAGATATGGGCGAAATCAATTAAAGCTAGTTGGAATGGTCTGAAACGGGATCTTACAAAGAATTTGGAAAGCATGATAGAGTTGGATAGGGATGATGACACATTGGCAAAGTTCATAGACACCAAGATTCAACAAAAGTTAGAGATTAATAAAGATGAGGTTTTGTGGAAGCAGAGGACCCGTGCCGACTGGCTTCATTTGGGGAAAAAAATACAGCTTTCTTTCATAAATTTGCTTCTACTTGCAGGCGTATGAATACCATTAGCAGGTTGGAGCGAGAGGACGGAAGAGAGGTTTGCGATGAAAAGGAGATCTGGGAAATAACTACTAGATATTTTCAAGTTTTGTTTTCATCAAATGGGATAGGCGATCTATCACATATTTTGTCCATAATAGAGGCAAGTATTTCTTTTGATATCAATTCGACTATAATGGCAAAATACACGGTAGAGGAGGTCTATGTGACATTGAAAGAAATGAGTCCAACTAAGGTACCGGGGATAAATGGTTTTTCGACTATGTTTTTCTAAAGGTACTTGCACATTGTAAGAAGTGATGTTACTAAGTACAATTTGGGCATATTGAATGATGGTAATGATTTTGATTTGGCAAATATTACTAATATTGTGCTACTCCCTAAAACTTTAAATCCTACGAACCTAGTGAATTTTAGACTTATTAGCTTGTGCAGTCATTTATAAAATTATAGCGAAAGTAGTAGCTAATTGACTTCAAGGAGGTATTGGTAAATGCATTGATAACACCCAAAGTGCGTTTGTGCTTAGGCGACTAATATCTGATAACATGCTACAAGCCTATAGGCTTTTGCATACCTTTCGTCAAAAGCACACACACAAGGAAAAAAAGGTTAGATGGATCTGAATATGGGGTTTCCTAAGGAAGTGATGTTGCAAAAGAATGGGTTGATCTCATAATGAAGTGTATTTCTTCGGTTTCTTACTTTGTGAATGTTAATGGTAATAGTGGGAGAATTTTTCATCCGACAAGAGGGCTTCGACAATGTGACCACTTAGCTATTTTCTTTTCCTCATTTGTAATAAGATTAATAAGAGGGATCCTTAAATATTACATTTGTTGTTCGCAGACGATTGCATCCTTTTTGGGGAGGTGATTGATAGAGGAGCAACATTTTTGAAAGAAGTCTTAAAGGAATATGAGAGCTACTTAGGTCAATGTGTGAATTTTAACAAGTTTATGGTCTTTTTTAGTTTGAACACATTTGATGAGGATAAGGTGAGAATTTTGAGAATGTTGGGAAAGCGTTTCTCATTAAACCCGAAAAAGTAATTAGGGTTACCAAATATGGTATGGAGGAGGAACAATTCATCATTCCAGAATCTTAAAGATTGGGTCAAAATGCAGATTGAAGGGTGGAGTACAAGATTATTGTCTCATAGAGGTAAAGAGGTATTTATAAAATCTTTATTGCAGGCAATACCAAGCAGCATGCTATGATGTGTTTTCTGTTACCAAAATCTTTTATGAGGAACTTGAAAGTATAATGGCTAAGTTTTGGTGGCAGAAAAGGTATGGAAAGAGGAGGACACATTGGTGAGAAAGGAGTCATGTGTCGTTTAAAAGAAGTGGGATGAGTTTCCATGGCATGAGAAAATTCAATGTTGCTTTATTGACAAAAAGAGATGGAGGCTCATTAATTACAGAATTCGTTAATTGCTTGTGCTCTTAAAGTGGAATATTTTCATAACACCAATTTCATTAATGCACGTTTAGGGAATATGCCATCTTATACATGGAAAAGCATTTGGGTTGCAAGTGGCATTTTATGCAAGGGGCTTTGTTGGAGGGTGGGGTCGGGTGAGGAAATTTCAATTAATGAGGAAACTTGGATATCAAGGGCTGATAATTATAGATTATCTTGCATTGCTCATGGCATGCAAAACTTTAAAGTTGCAGATCTAATAGATGATGATACTAGAACATGGAAAAAGGAGTTGCCAATACCTTCTCAGAGGTGGACGCGACTAGGATCCTTTGTATTCCTTTGGCGACGAAGGCCCACAATGATTTGCTTATGTGGAGTGGTGAACTCTCAGGGGAGTTTTCAGTACGTATTGCCTATAAACTATGACAAAAGAAGTGGTGAACTAAGCTGCCAAACTTTTCTAGCATCAACACACCTTCGACCAAACAAAGAATGTACGTTCTAGCATGACAATCCATATCAATGGGTGTAAGTGGCTAGACTTTTCTATCTTCAACATTCATTCATTACAAAATGTTTGTCCACTAGAAACCTTTTAGCAACACTACATATTCCAATGTCATTTTTGTTTTGTCATGTGGGAGATGAAATGTATTGTTGTTTGATCTCTATTGTTCAATTAGAGCAAATGGGAATGTAAGTAACTCTCCCAATGTGGCTTGGGTTTAATTCTCCTTATTGATACTATTTAATTTTCAAATATTTCACTGTAAAATGGAACTATCACTTGAAAGTCGGCTTCTGAAAATATTTTCCTAACACTTGTTCCTTCCATCCACTAACTACAGTTGGAGATTCTGTAATTACACTTGAGATGATATTCTTTTACTCTTGGATACCATTCGTTTGCCTCTTTCGAATTGTATTGAATTACTCGCTCCCGTCATTCAACTATTTGAAAACGTTAGACTTAAAAATTGTGATTGTAAAGATAATATCACCGTCAATCACATCATTCAACTATTTCAAAGGGAATTTTTTTTCGGCTCGGAGTTTAGTTGGATGTGTAGAAACCGTTATGAATAAGGATTTTTATCTCGGCCGGCAATCAAGAGAAACTTTGCCTTTCTTTAAAGTATGAGAATTGGCTGAAATTTTACTTTGGGTGTGGACGAATAGGTCATGGTGTTAAGGAGTGTAATGGGATCCCGACTAATGAAAGGGATAAGCCGGAAGATGAAGTCCCTTACTCATTAGTGCTTAAACCCGAATCAAGTTTGTTGGAGAAAGAAAGTTTGAAATCTGATTTCTCTATTAAGAAATCGGTGAAGCAGTGCTCCTATATAGGTGATGTTGTGTTCAATGAGGTGTATGGAAAGTTTAGTGAGGATGGTACATCCAACCAAGTTTTGACGGTGGATCATTAATCGGAGGAGAAAGTGGAATCAGAGAAGTTTTCGGCAGAATTAGAAACTATTGATTCAGTGCACATTTTTAGGGATTATGGGGATTCTAGACTCCCACCAATTAAGGACCCTAATTTGAAGTAAATGGATCATGATGGCTTAATTACAGATCATGAGCAGATTAATTTGGTAACGAAGTGGTAGTCAAAGTGGGTTTGTTAGCCCAATGGAGGGGAAGTCTCAAAAGCCCAAAAATAGTAGCAAGAAGAGAACGACAATAGGCGTTATGGTAGACCAAAGCAAGTTGGAAAGCGTGATGGGAAAAAGAAAATCGATTCAGTTAGGCCCATAAGTTTGGGAATTCAACTTTTTGTGACAAAGGAAATAAAAGGGCAAAACTTGAAGTTAAGGTCCTCAATAGTCTAGTATCTAAAGACTCAATGATACAACTTTGGAGTGATTTTTTGCTCTTCTTCACCAAAGATCAGCAGTTGCCAAAAGGCAAGTTGACCAGGCGCAATGAAAACCATATGTTGGAATATTCATGGTTTGGGGAGTGCATGGGTCGTTCAACGACTTTGGCATATGTTAAAGTTGTATAATCCCCGAATGGTATTTTTTATGAAGATGAAAATTGATGGAAAACATATGGAAAAGGTTAAGAGTAGGTGAGATTTTATGAGTGGGATTAAGTAGAGGCGGAGGGATCTCGAGGTAGGCTTTGTTTGGTGTGGAAAGGAGATGTTACTGTTAGTCTAAGGAGCTTTTCTAAAAATCATTTAAATGCTTTGGTTAAAGAGGATAGTGATGATAAGGAATGGAGATTCACTGTGTTTTATAGAGCACATTTTACAAGTTATAGAAATGGTTCTTGGAACTTATTTCGGAGACTAGGGTAGAATTAGAATTTTCCTTGGTTGGTGTGTGGAGACTCCAATAAAATCATGTATTCCTTTGAGAAGGCTGGAGGTATGCCAAGGGAGGAGAGAAGAATGGAGGCTTTCCAAGATGTCCTTGAAGAGTGTCAATTAATGGATGTGGGATATTTAGAAGAGTGGTTCACATTGGAAAGAGGGAATTTGCCGAAGACAAACATAAGGGAGAGATAGACAAAGGGGTCGCAAATGATAAATGGTTGACTTTGTTTCTAAATACCTGAATCCGTCATTTGCCACACTCCTTTTTAGACCACTGTCCGTTACTCATAAGCACGGATCACGAAAGGGCTATTTTGGGGGAATCGAAATTTAGGTTTGAAGCTTGGTAGACGATAGAAGAATCATTAGAAAAGGAAATTAAATGGGCTTGAGAGTCCTCCTCTAGGTCTACTTTTGATAAATTGGATAAATTGCGAAAAAGGATTAAAGATATGGGCGAAATCAATTAAAGCTAGTTGGAATGGTCTGAAACGGGATCTTACAAAGAATTTGGAAAGCATGATAGAGTTGGATAGGGATGATGACACATTGGCAAAGTTCATAGACACCAAGATTCAACAAAAGTTAGAGATTAATAAAGATGAGGTTTTGTGGAAGCAGAGGACCCGTGCTTGACCGGCTTCATTTGGGGAAAAAATACAGCTTTCTTTCATAAATTTGCTTCTACTTGCAGGCGTATGAATACCATTAGCAGGTTGGAGCGAGAGGACGGAAGAGAGGTTTGCGATGAAAAGGAGATCTGGGAAATAACTACTAGATATTTTCAAGTTTTGTTTTCATCAAATGGGATAGGCGATCTATCACATATTTTGTCCATAATAGAGGCAAGTATTTCTTTTGATATCAATTCGACTATAATGGCAAAATACACGGTAGAGGAGGTCTATGTGACATTGAAAGAAATGAGTCCAACTAAGGTACCGGGATAAATGGTTTTCGACTATGTTTTTCTAAAGGTACTTGCACATTGTAAGAAGTGATGTTACTAAGTACAATTTGGGCATATTGAATGATGGTAATGATTTTGATTTGGCAAATATTACTAATATTGTGCTACTCCCTAAAACTTTAAATCCTACGAACCTAGTGAATTTTAGACTTATTAGCTTGTGCAGTCATTTATAAAATTATAGCGAAAGTAGTAGCTAATTGACTTCAAGGAGGTATTGGTAAATGCATTGATAACACCCAAAGTGCGTTTGTGCTTAGGCGACTAATATCGATAACATGCTACAAGCCTATAGGCTTTTGCATACCTTTCACAAAAGCACACACACAAGGAAAAAAGGTTAGATGGATCTGAATATGGGGTTTCCTAAGGAAGTGATGTTGCAAAAGAATGGGTTGATCTCATAATGAAGTGTATTTCTTGGTTTCTTACTTTGTGAATGTTAATGGTAATAGTGGGAGAATTTTTCATCCGACAAGAGGGCTTCGACAATGTGACCACTTAGCTATTTTCTTTTCCTCATTTGTAATAAGATTAATAAGAGGATCCTTAAATATTACATTTGTTGTTCGCAGACGATTGCATCCTTTTGGGGAGGTGATTGATAGAGGAGCAACATTTTGAAAGAAGTCTTAAAGGAATATGAGAGCTACTTAGGTCAATGTGTGAATTTTAACAAGTTTATGGTCTTTTTTAGTTTGAACACATTTGATGAGGATAAGGTGAGAATTTTGAGAATGTTGGGAAAGCGTTTCTCATTAAACCCGAAAAAGTAATTAGGGTTACCAAATATGGTATGGAGGAGGAACAATTCATCATTCCAGAATCTTAAAGATTGGGTCAAAATGCAGATTGAAGGGTGGAGTACAAGATTATTGTCTCATAGAGGTAAAGAGGTATTTATAAAATCTTTATTGCAGGCAATACCAGTGCATGCTATGATGTGTTTTCTGTTACCAAAATCTTTTTATGAGGAACTTGAAAGTATAATGGCTAAGTTTTGGTGGCAGAAAAGGTATGGAAAGAGGAGGACACATTGGTGAGAAAGGAGTCATGTGTCGTTTAAAAGAAGTGGGATGAGTTTCCATGGCATGAGAAAATTCAATGTTGCTTTATTGACAAAAAAGAGATGGAGGCTCATTAATTACCTGAATTCGTTAATTGCTTGTGCTCTTAAAGTGGAATATTTTCATAACACCAATTTCATTAATGCACGTTTAGGGAATATGCCATCTTATACATGGAAAAGCATTTGGGTTGCAAGTGGCATTTTATGCAAGGGGCTTTGTTGGAGGGTGGGGTCGGGTGAGGAAATTTCAATTAATGAGGAAACTTGGATATCAAGGGCTGATAATTATAGATTATCTTGCATTGCTCATGGCATGCAAAACTTTAAAGTTGCAGATCTAATAGATGATGATACTAGAACATGGAAAAAGGAGTTGCCAATACCTTCTCAGAGGTGGACGCGACTAGGATCCTTTGTATTCCTTTGGCGACGAAGGCCCACAATGATTTGCTTATGTGGAGTGGTGAACTCTCAGGGGAGTTTTCGGTACGTATTGCCTATAAACTATGACAAAAGAAGTGGTGAACTAAGCTGCCAAACTTTTCTAGCATCAACACACCTTCGACCAAACAAAGAATGTACGTTCTAGCATGACAATCCATATCAATGGGTGTAAGTGGCTAGACTTTTCTATCTTCAACATTCATTCATTACAAAATGTTTGTCCACTAGAAACCTTTTTAGCAACACTACATATTCCAATGTCATTTTTGTTTTGTCATGTGGGAGATGAAATGTATTGTTGTTTGATCTCTATTGTTCAATTAGAGCAAATGGGAATGTAAGTAACTCTCCCAATGTGGCTTGGGTTTAATTCTCCTTATTGATACTATTTAATTTTCAAATATTTCACTGTAAAATCAACATCGACGGGTGTCGAGGTACAGTAAACATATCATAATAATTACTCTAATTCTAAGGGCGAGCGAAAATTTAAGGCATTGACATGTACCCTAAACTCTATGCCCATGAATTTCAAGATATATATGAAAAAAGTATTATAAGAAATAACTTTCACACACATATTTATATATAAAATTAAAATTTGAATTTGGTTTAATTTTATTTTGTCATAAAAAAAATTGCAACCTATACGGATCAAAACAAGCATCTTGATTTTGAATGTCAAACTCGAATTTTATAATGATTTAACCTAAAAATAATATAATCTCAAAATATCTTAATTCAAAACTAACAGCATGTTTGGTTTGGTGTATTGACATAGCCAATACACCCCTAATCGGTGGGCCCCACCTAATCCAGCTGTATTCCGTCGTTTGGTTTGATGTATTGGTAATACGCGTGTAATCCATTACCTTCCTAATCGGTGAAAAACACCGATTTCTATTCCCCCTCTTTTGCCCAGATTAGCTACCGATTCAGCATCACCTCCCTGATTTACCCTCCCCCGATCCCCTTTGTTTCTCTTCTGTTCCTTCATCTGATTTCCTTCCTTGTTTCTTTGCTTTTCTTTTCTGCCAATTTTCTTCCAATCCATTACGCCTCTTTTCTGCCGATTTGCTCCCTCCGTTTCTTTTCTTTTCTTTTTCTCTCTGCTACTCTTTCGATTGCCTTCTCAACCAGTCGACCTTTTTCTTTTCTTGTTCTCTCTGTCACTCTTTCGATTGCTCTCAGTTGGTGGGTCTCCAGGTTACTGCAACTGAAAGGTAAAGGTTTCGAATCATTGTAATGAGTTTCAACTCTCTTTTTTCTTTTCTTTTCTTTTCTAACTCTCTTTTTCTCTCTGTAATTAGTTTTAATGGCTGCCTTGTAGTGTCTTTAGCTTTTTCTGCATGTTAGCAGATTTGAATCACTGCCTTGTTAGTGCAGTGACTTCTTCATCGATTATTGCACTGTTAACCTAATCGGTTTCCCCTTTTCCGATTACAGGTTGTTCTTCATATATCTCTACCCCGATCAAGTCAGTACAGGTTAGTTTCCCCGATTGCATGTTTCTATTGCTGTTTATTTTCTATTGCTTTTATTTCCCTTTGAGTCATCATATATCATTGAAGTAAAAGAGATGTTTATCTTCATCTGTTGTGCATGTATATGATTGAAATATAGATTTGTTATCACGGTCTCTGTTATCATTGATTCCGTTTATTATGTTCTTCATCATTTAGCACAGGAAGATACAGTGCTGTGATTAATTTCATCGATTTTTGCTTATGTCTGATTAAATCTTGTAAATATGATAAATAATGGGAAAGAAATAGGCGATTAGACTTTAATGGCATTTTAGCATATATGGTTTTTGGCGTAGGGAGGGGTAGATATACATGCATTGCATGCATGGTCTCAAAAGCAGTGGACAAGATGGATCTAATCTTTGATCCCTTAGCTTAGATGTCAAAATTTGTTGGCTTCAGTTTAAAGTTTTATTTATATTGTATCATTTTGCATAAAATAAAAGTTAAATCTTAGCAGTTTTGGCCATTACCATTTAGATATATATATCTTAGCAGTTTTGGATTTATATATTTTAATGTAACAGGCCTTGTATTGTTTTAAGATGTGTGTGACCATGGTTTTCTATTCAAAGTCAGCCTGTTTGACTGGAAATATGAGATTGCTTGCTTCATATTTGAAGAATTTATAGGCGATTTCGATTTTGTTGGTTTGTTCTGGAAATTGTTTTGATAGTCTGCTGGACAATGTTATTGATTTGTATTGATTTGTTAGTGACTAGAAGATGAAACTGGAAATTGTTGCATTTGTTTTGATATTGTTCTTGATTTGTTCTGGAAATTGTTTTGATTGTCACCGAAATTGTTATGATTGTCTGCTGAAATTGTTTTGATTGTCTGCTGAAATTGAATTTGTTTATGTTAGTCAAGAGAATATGAAAACAATTTACTTGATTTGCTCTTGATTTGTTAGTCAATAGAATATGAAAATGGATATGCTAGTGACGAAAACGAGTTACTTGCAGGACATGTTCATTATTTGTGTTCTTAGATACATGAGATACACGTGATTAAACCGTTTGGTTGATAATTCACTATTAATAATAATTGATAGTAAATTTATATAAGTGAATTAAGATAATAATAAATTTAGATCTTAAAATAAAATTGGATTTTTCTGATTTGCTAAAATAGAGATTAAATCAAAACATGTGATTGATGATATGTTTTCATTTACACCAATTAAAATCGGTCGAATTTCGGTGCTAAAATTTTATAAACTGATTATAAACCGCTCGTGTTTAACATCGAGGAGTTAATTTCGATTTAAACTTATTACTATTTGAATTCAACTCAAGTATATTACATTTATCTTCGAGAATGTTGAAGTTTTACTAAAAGTATTATAAAGGTCCTTTCTAATATGAAATATGAGTAAATTGGTTGTTTTGGTAAATTTCTTTGAACAGTTTTTAAAAAGTACAAAAGAAGACCTATATTTCCATATGAAAATAAAATATTTGAAGTCCATTAACATATACTAGTAAAGTTGTAATTTATTAGTACGTTAATGTCGGATATTTTGTTTAAGATTTTCAAATAATCGAAAGAATATTATAAATTTGAAATTAAATGGGATCACAATCCGCATTTAATTCTATATAAATAAGATGTGATTGATATAATTCAACTATGAATATTGACTGCCAGTGAATGAAAATCAACAAAATAGATAGGGCCTTTTATGTTTATAAGGGATTCCATATTATACAAATTTGTCTCTTTGGTTTTCCTAATGTCACATTATCTTTAATATATAAGTTTATATTTTATTAATCATAAATAATAATAATCAAAGTTATTTTGAGAGTGGAAGTTAAAATTCTAATATAATCGATAAAATGATACATTATTTATAGCTAATGGGATCTTGTAACTCGGAAAATCAAATTCAAAAAAAATTAAACATTCCTTGATAAAATATATATTTTAAAATAAGTTGTATTCTATAATATTTTTTGCTAAATTATATAAATAAGCACTCGATTATTAGTAAATTTTAGTTGATTCATTTGATTTTAAATAATTACATCAATAATTAAAATAAGGACTTTAATATTTCATTAAAATAAGGACTAATCAATAATTAAAATAAGGACTTTAATATTTTATTAAAATAAGGACTAATCAATAATTAAATTAAGGACTTTAATATTTTATTAAAATAAGGACTAATCAATATTTAAAATAAGGACTTTAATATTTTATTAAAATCAAGAAATTTAATATTTTAATAAAGAAATTTAAATTTAAAATGTTATAAAAGTTTTAAAACAAGAGAAAGAAGATTATTAAAGCAAATCCTCATTCTTATAAAAATAAATAATGTTGCTTAGAAAATATTTTCACATTTGAACCTACCATGTGAAGAAAATCTAATTAAACTTGGGTCTCCAAATTCATATTTATTGAACCCTTTTTAATAATTCAAATAAGGAAAATTATATATAAATTTGTTTTCAAAGTGGTCAATAATGTGAAATCATAAAATGGAGTCGATATATGATTTTTCAATTAACATTATTATTAAATAAAGTACTAAAACAAACCCAAACCTTGTTGCTTAACAAAATATTTTTCTCAATCATACCACAAAATTTGTTGCTTTACAAAATAAACAAGTTTTGATACCTTAATTACTATAGTTAATATAAGGGAGGGCAAGCAGGGATCTAGCTTCCCTTGAATAAAATAGATTTATTGCAGTATTAAACCTTCTAATTATTTAGTAATACAATTTAATCCTTTTAGGATTTTTTTTGTTAAAAAAAATTTGGCCAACCAAAATCTCTAACTTTGTTGCAACGATATCATTTAGTAGATAATTTTTTGCTTCGTGTGTTCTAAATTTGTATTGTTTATTTTTATTTGATAATGTGTAATTGCAACTTCAATTCATTGATAGTGTGTTCTAATTTTAATATGTTGCAGTAATGGCTCGTCTGCCTTTAATTGCACAAAGTGTGAGGCGTAAAAGAATTGGTCTTGCATTGACAATATGGTTGGAAATCTGTAGAATTGCGATTTGGTTCTTATTTAGAATGGGTGCCAGCCTTAGCCTACAGACTTATAGACCAAGGATTAGGTCCTATACCTTAGATTTTTATGCAAAACAGGATTATGTGAAGAGGCTTGTATATGCTAGTGACGAGACTTGTATTGAACAAGTTAGGATGAATAGAACTGCCTTTTTTAAACTATGTGAGATGTTAGAATCGATAGGGGGATTGAAGTCGTCAAGGTTCATGCTTGTTGATGAGCAAGTAGCAATGTTTTTACATATCATCTCCCATCACCTGAAAAATCGAGTATCAAGCATCACTTTAGAAGGTCCGGGGAAACTGTTAGCAGAGCATTTCATAGTGTTTTAAATGCTGTCATACGCTTACAAGATATCTTATTTAAAAAGTCGGAGCCAATTACAGCCGATTCTTCTGACACAAGGTGGAAATGGTTTAAGGTATTAGACTGAGTTTTATATATATCTTGTACAACATTTAGTTGACTTAGATTTAAATTAGTATTCTAACTCAAGGTTTTATATCATGTGATATAGAATTGCTTAGGTGCTCTTGATGGAACCCACATCAAGATTAGGGTGCCAACAGTTGATAAACCTATATATCGAACCCGAAAAGGTGACATAGCAACAAATATGCTAGGTGTTTGTACACCTGAGATGCAATTTGTTTATGTTCTTCCTGGTTGGGAAGGTTCAGTTGCCGATGGACGGGTGCTTCGAGATGCCATTAGTAGAAGACATGGACTAAAAGTTCCTCATGGTAAAGTGTATAGTTAGAGGAATTTGAATTATTCATTAAGATCAAACTTTGTGTGCTGAATTAATCATTTATTAAAAAATTTATTTGATAGGTTGTTATTATCTAGTTGATGCTGGATACACAAATTGTGAGGGATTTCTTGCACCATTTAGAGGACAGCGATATCATCTAAACGAGTGGCGTCAGGGTTATCAGCCAAGTTCTCCGCAAGAGTTTTTTAATATGAAACATGCCTCAGCATGTAATGTCATTGAAAGATGCTTTGGCTTATTAAAACTTAGATGGGGAATACTTAGGAGTCCATCGTTTTATCCTGTAAGGGTGCACAATAGAATTATTATTGCATGTTGTTTGCTCCATAATTTTATTCGAACCCATATGAGTATTGATCCCATTGAAGTGGAGGTGGGAGAAGGATTACCTACTAATGTGGTGGATGACGATGAACCGAATATCACAAATATTCATCCATCGGATGCTTGGACTACTTGGAGGATGGAACTAGCCAACCAAATGTTCGATGAATGGCAAGCATCTAGAAATTAGTTAGGTTTAGGGACAAATTGAGTTACAATTAATTTGTTGATGTTATTTTATGTATCTAGTTTATGAAACTTTGGTGGTGTTTGAATAAAATTCTGTATTGTACTAAACTTTGTTGAATTATAATTTAATTATCTTTTCATTCAGCATGTGTTATTTCATTAAATTTAGTATTGAGCTTTTGATTCATGATATTAAAAATAGTAAATAATGCTAATTTGTTTTTTTTTCTTAAGATAATTATGTCAGGTGTTCCACAATCACATGCTTCTTCTCAAGCTTCTCGAGGAAGCAAAAGAAAATGGATTCCGGAAGAAGATGCAGCCTTGGTTTCTTGCATGGTGAATTTGCACAATGTAGGAACATTTAATGCTGATACCGGGTTCAAGGCTGGTTATTTGAACGAGCTAGAAAAAATGCTAGAAAAGGCCTTACCAAGAGCAATGTTGAAGGCGAAGCCAAATATTGAATCTCGGATTAAGTGCCTAAAAAGGGAATGGTCATTGTCTCACGACATGCTTAATGGCCAAAACAATAGTTGTTTTGGTTGGGACGACATAGGCACTCGTTGTTCTTGAAGATGCGATTTAGAATCCTATGTAAAGGTAAAATGTATTTCAAGTATTTATTTGTTTTTTTTACAAAACGTATAACTAATATGATTTCCTCATTTTTTTAGAGTCACAAAGAAGCCTCTCAGTTCAGACATCGTTTTTTCCCTTACTACAACCAGCTTACTGCCATATACGCAAGAGATCGGGCGACTGGGAAAGACGCTCAAACAGCTGCTGATGTTCTTGAAGAAATACATGCTGAGGATGAACGTACTACAGATATGAATGAAGAGAAAACACATTCTATGATCTGGTCGACGTCTCTTTAGACGACATGGATGTTTCTGGTACGGATCCACGAGGAGATAGAGACCAAGGGGGTTCCTCATCTTCAAACAAGAGAAAGAAGAAATCTGATGCTCGTGATAATGTGTATTCTTCATTTGATGAGGCTGCCACTTTGTTGGGGGAAAAAATCCAAGCCGTTGGCGATCAAATCGAGAGAGTATTGCCTCCGAGGTGGTAGTTCAACAAGTCGTCGAAGAACATCAAAAGATGGAAGAGAAAGCTTCAAATTTATATTCAGCCTTATGGTCAATTGAAGGTTTAACCGACGATCAGCGGTATGATGCTTTGAGTAAAATTCCCGATCATCCAACTCAAATGATCGTTTTCTTTAGTTTACCTTCTGTTGCCCGATTGGAATGGGTCAGAAGATTTCTTTCTCACCATTAAATATCAATGTTTAAACTTTTGATGTTGTAAAACTATATAACATATGGATTATGATGTACAATTTCATTTTCATCTAACATTTTCTTAATATAAGTTAATTATGTTTATGCGAATATAATTCTCAAGTTATATATTGATTTTAGTAAATTCATATAAGAACATTTTATTATTAAGAATTTTATGAAATTATATATCACTATTAAATTATATTTAATATTAATTATTTTAAATTGTATAAATTCATATAAGAAAATTTATTTTCAAGAATTTTATGAAATTTAATATTAATTATTAAATTATATGTAATAATTATTATTTTAAATTATACAAATTCATAAAATATAATTTATTAGTTACAATTATTTTAAATTTTATTAAATCATATATTTTAATTAAAATATATTTAATATTAATTATTTCAAATTTTCATTTATAGTATCATATATTATGATTTGAGTAAATTCATATAAGAATATTAATTATTAAGAATTTTATTAAATTATATTATTATAATATATTTAATAATTATTATGTTAATTTATATTTTACAGTATCATATATTATGATTTGAGTAAATTCATATAAGAATATTAATTATTAAGAATTTTATTAAATTATATATTTTAATTATAATATATTTAATAATTATTATGTTAATTTATATTTTACAAGATCATATATTATGATTTGAGTAAATTCATATAAGAATATTAATTATTAAGAATTTTATTAAATTATATATTTTAATTATAATATATTTAATAATAATTATGTTTAAATATGATTAAATTATTTATTATTGATATTAATAATCTTATAAAAATTTAAATAACAATAACAATAATAATTTACCAAAACAAATTTCGCTAATTATTAAGAATTTTATTAAATTATATATTTTAATTAAAATATATTTAATAATAATTATGTTTAAATATGATTAAATTATTTATTATTGATAATAATAATCTTATTAAAATTTAAATAACAATAACAATAATCATTTACCAAAACAAATTTATGCTAAGGGTATTCTAGTCATTTTAGTTTTTTCCATTATGCTATTACACCTCTATTTCATTCAACCAAACACAAGATTACTATTACGCCTCTATTCCATCACATTCAACCAAACAGCTGATTTGCTATTACACCTCTAATCCAATACACCTCTGATCCAATACAGCGAACCAAACGTGCCCTAATTAGTGGTTAATACTGGGTAGTATGGAAAAAAAGCACAGTGAAACTTGATAAAATAGAAAGGTGGCATTTACGTAATCTACGTAATAAGGAGCAAAAACTCCAACAAAATCTACGTAATAATGAGTTTTTATTACTTAAACCGTCAAAAGAGATTCAAGAGCTAATATTATAAATAAATTAATAAAATATGCTGAAATTCAACGTCAATTCACAATACACTCATAAATTTGACTTTTAATCTTTGAATAGTATCGCCTATGGGTGAGTCAAACAAAATGCACGTAATGCTTGTGATGGACTGCCGACACTCGTTCACATCCGCCTTAAACCGTCTTGGCTTGGCATCCACTTTCGACTCTACGATTTTCTTTTTAGAATTTTTTTATAATGATTTGAATTAGGATATTTATGAGAAAGTGGATCAATAATTTATAATTTGATTATTTTTTACAAATAACAAATTTGAATATTTGTTATTTAAAATTTTCTAACTTTCACTACACCAAAACAGGTTTTTAGCGGTGCTTTTTTAGGCCTTTAGCGGCGCTTTTTAGCGTCGCTAAAAGTATTAGTCAAAGCGCCGCAAAAAACGCCGCTAATGACAGTGTCGCTAACTTTAGCGGCGTTTTTAGAAATAAACGCCGCTAAAGAACAAGACCTTTAGCGGCGCTTTTTTCACAAACGCCGCTAAAGACTATGACCTTTAGCGACGCTTTTCTCACAAACGCCGCTAAAGACCATGATCTTTAGCGGCGCTTTTTATCACAAATGCTGCTATAGATCAAATCTTTAGCGGCGTTTCTTGCAAAAATGCCGCTTAAAACATAACCTTTTAAAAAAATTATTTTAATCAAATAATATTTATTTTTATGATAAATATTATATTATGTTTTATTTTTTAAATTTGAACTTTAAATATACTTTTAAGGACAAAAAAATTATTTAAATTAAATTTTCTATGAAAATTTTAACTTTAAAACTAAATATAAAAATTAATAAATTTAGTTTTAGAATTTAAAATAATAAATTAATAACACAATTAAAATCCAAAAGTTAGAACTCAAATTGTCATAAATATTAAAGTAAAAATAAAAATTTAGAATCAAAACTAAAATAAACAATACATATGAGAAACAGACTAACTAGTCGAACCTGCCTATGACTATACACATCGCAAGAGAATTAAGTTCAAGCTCTATCATTAACATCTTTAGTTTCATTGGCGCTGCAATTGGCACTCTTTTCCACCTCAAGATTGGAGGCAAAGTCTATGTCATCTAGGACTTTGGTGAAGAATCAGAAATTCCAGGGTCTGTACAAGGCTTTTGCACTTCTATTGCAGTTGAAAACCAAGATATACCCTGTTTAGCATAGAGCAAAATGTAGGCTTCGGGACAAAGACACTTTCTTCACAACACAAGTAACCTACAAAAGACAGAACATGACCATTATGCACTATTATTCTAAGTACCATTAAAATGTTACCGAGTATATTACAAGTTGAAGAACAAGTAAAATATTTAAAGCAGTGAAATTTCAAACTTAGGATGGAAATTTGCAATATCAGTGAAATTATCAAATCCAAATGCTTGAAGAACAAGCAAAATATTTAAAGCAGTGGGGAAACAGAACCCTCTGTAAGTACCATCAGTGATGATAATGTATAAAGAATTTTCCATGATCTGTGAACATGATATTCAAAATATCATGTTTTTCGTGTGTCTACCACTATTGTCGAGTGTTCAATTATTCTAAAGAACTTTAATATAAAACAGAAAGAACATATGTACCATGATAAATAGATGAATAAAGCTTACACTATACATTAAATAAGAAACCAAGTCGAATGAACATGCTACTAGAAATATTAGTAAATTACTAAAAATTGATTTGTTTAAAATCTTTAAAACTTAATATGGAAATTTATTCAATTATTACTAAATATTTTAAAATAAAATTTATAAAATTGACTGTACTTTTAGCTATATACAATTTTTATACCAAAATTTTAACGTTCTAAGTATAATTAACGAGGATATACTTTCTTATAGGATACAACAAGTTTTTTTGTTTTCTAAATTTTAATAACTTTTTGTACAATCTTTTACAATTTCTAATGATTTTATATATTCTTTTATAAATTTGAAAAAATTTCATAATTTTGATATGTTTTATAGCTTCTATTATTTTTACATTTGTCTTGAAATTTCTAACATTTTTAAAATTTTAAAAAATATTTCTTTAATTTGTGTATTTGTGTATTTTTTTTACCTATTTTTTAAATATAGTATGCCACAGTCTAATTAACTAAAAGATAGCCGGACATAGTGTTGGAATGACTCTCAACAAGTTAACTAGGGTTAATAAAGCTTAAATCTAGCTCTCTACCCACCACCTTATGAGCAAAGAAAACTCAAATTTTAACCATCATTTTTTAACATTAATGGCCTTGTTTTGGTCAAACCAAGATAGCAATATCATTTAGCACCAAAAAGAAGGTAATGTGATTCAATCATATGGCATTTTTTATTGTTAAAGGTGAGTTGTTAAGCCTGTCTTCTACACCATTTGCTTAGCTACATAAATAAATTATATTCTGATTGGATGCATAAAGAATGAAAGGTATATCATACAGGCCATGATGCACACATCTTACCAATTCCAATAATAAAACTAACAATTTAAAAGAACGTAAATTATGTGAATGAAACAGCAACAACCATAAAAGTTAGTGAGGTGAATGTTACGATTTGCTAAATAAAAAATAACTACAAATGCATTGAACTAACCTGAGAAACAGTTCTATTTGAAGGTTTCCTTTTGTATATTCATTTTTATGCATGGCATCTAGTGATTAGCACCTAATCCTCGTGATTTTGGGAGCCTAGAAGCGATTGAATCCAGCTCCCCCTGGAAAATAAAGAAAGATGAAAAAAAAAACAGCATATGCATACAACACTCATAGTAACAATTAAAGTAGAAGAAATTAGTGGAAAGGGAAAGATATACCATAAATCCAGGTCCTTTAAAAATTTATTGAATAACATATATATTTATAACATCAAGAAAGAAATCCACGTTAACACTTTTGGAATCCAGGATATAAGGATGACCTGAGAACTATTTTGTAGATCAATCCTAAAGAATTTGACATTTGAATTATTTGAAACACACTCCAACTTATCTGTTGCTTTTTGACTAGAAGGTTTCTATTTTCCTGGAGAAGGGAAGCTATCACATTTCGTTTGAAACATGAAAATATATTGATTTTTTTAAAGAAAAAAAGAGAAGAGAAGAGATTCTAACATATTGTAAAAAATCTACTGTTGCAAATACAAGTAATTAAAACAAAATCATACTCATAAGATTTTAAAGAAATAGACATACCAACTCCACGTGTTAAAAATGCCACAATCTGCAGACATAAATATGTTTTTCTATTAGTTCAACAGCATGGAAAAGAAAATAAAGAAAGAGCAAAGCAAAAGAAACAACGATAAACTATGGAGCATAACTTGATTTAAGTAAAACAAATGCAAATTATATATTCACAATTTATTATTCACCTCATAATCTGCCTCAGAACTTTGTTCATCAATACAGAACAAGAAGAATTACCTCAGACAAATGAGGATAAACACCATTAATGCAACCTTCACCAACTGCGCCAAGAGCCAAAACAGCAGCTTCCATATCTTTCCAGGCTTCATCACCAGTAGCAGCTAACTTGGCCTGAAAAAAATCAACATAAATATTAGATATAGATACAATTTCCATGCTCTAACTTTAACATCCCCAACAGTTAATTTACCTAAATAATAGGCATAAATATGTTTTTCTATTAGTTCAACAGCATGGAAAAGAAAATAAAGAAAGAGCAAAGCAAAAGAAACAACGATAAACTATGGAGCATAACTTGATTTAAGTAAAACAAATGCAAATTATATATTCACAATTTATTATTCACCTCATAATCTGCCTCAGAACTTTGTTCATCAATACAAAACAAGAAGAATTACCTCAGACAAATGAGGATAAACACCATTAATGCAACCTTCACCAACTGCGCCAAGAGCCAAAACAGCAGCTTCAATATCTTTCCAAGCTTCATCACCAGTAGCAGCTAACTTGGCCTAAAAAAAATCAACATAAATATTAGATATAGATACAATTTCCATGCTCTAACTTTAACATCCCCAACAGTTAAGTTACCTAAATAATAGGCATAAATATGTTTTTCTATTAGTTCAACAGAATGGAAAAGAAAATAAAGAAAGAGCAAAGCAAAAGAAACAACGGTAAACTATGGAGCATAACTTGATTTAAGTAAAACAAATGCAAATTATATATTCACAATTTATTATTCACCTCATAATCTGCCTCAGAACTTTGTTCATCAATACAGAACAAGAAGAATTACCTCAGACAAATGAGGATAAAGACTATTAATGCAACCTTCGCCAACTGCGCCAAGAGCCAAAACAGCAGCTTCCCTATCTTTCCAGGCTTCATCACCAATAGCATGAAATCGTGACGTATGAAATCGAGGTTTTAGTCCTGAAGGGAAAATATTAGAGAGAACCACATTCAGCAAAATGCTGATGGTGAATACATTACGGAAAACTAAAAATGATTAAAAACAAATTATATCAACCTGATCTCTGTCTGGAAGAGACTCATCTTCCTACAATAAAGAGTAGAAACTTTGGTGCATGTTGATGTCTTTCCAAACACTCAAATAGTTTACACATCTCAAATTCAAGTCTAACAGAATTCACTGAAATGCTGATCCTTAAAGAAAGCGACACTTCAAAAACTAAAAAAGGGGTTACCAATGAATGTCATAAGCCCTAATACTTATGTAAATTGTATATGCAAATCCTCATACATACTGTAAAATAACATTCTATCTTAACCCTTTGTTTGGTCAGTAGGAAAATGTGAAACAAAAAGAAAATCAACGGCATTTCTAGGGTGAGGGGAACTTCGTCAATACAGTGACTTCGAAAAATAAAAACCCAAATAAATTTTCCTTTAGGGCACTTTGTCAATACAGTGACTTGAGGAAATAAAAAATTAGGAAGAAGAAGAAAAGATTTCTAGGGTGAGGGCTGCCGATTTGGGGAAATTGGGGGGAAAAATAAAGGGAATCGGGGTAGGGGAGAAATGGTTTGGGAAAAATAAAATGGGGAAAAAAAGAAAAAGAGATTTTAGGGTGAGGGGGATCGATTTTGGGAAAAAGAAGGGGGAAAAAAGAAGGGGGATCGATTTTCATTTGAAATTGTGCGGTAAAAAAATATAATTAAAAAACGGCGCCGTTTTGCAAAAAAAACTGTGGTGTTTGAAGCAAAAATGCCACTATTGACCTGAGCATTAACGGCGCTTCATTAAAAACGCCGCTAAAACCCCGAGTTTTAGTGGCGCTTTTTCAGAAACGCCGCTAAAGCCCCGAGTATTAGCGGCGCTTTTCCAGAAACGCCGCTAAAGCCCCGAGTATTAGCGGCGCTTTTTCAGAAACGCCGCTAAAGACCCGATCATTAGCGGGCGCTTTTTAAAAAGCGCCGCTAAAACCCTGAGCATTAGCGGCGCTTTTTAAAAAACGCCACTAAAGTTCTGAAATATAAAAAAACGACGTCGTTTGGCTTAGGTTTTTTGCGGCGCTTTTTGAAAATCGCCGCTAATGCTAATTTTTAGCGGCGTTTCCCAAAAAGCGCCGCTAATACTCAATCTTTAATGGCGTTTTTTTTAAAAGCGCCGCTAATGCTTAATTTTTAGCGGCGTTTTTTATCCAAACGCCACTAAAAATGCCGCTAAAGGCCTGTTTTGGTGTAGTGTTTTAAAGGATAATTTAATTAATTTTAATTAATTATACTCAATTTAATGTGGATAATAATAACTAATTCAAAATTTAAAACAAGTTCACATATTCATATGTTTTACAAAATTACAAAATTTAAGTTGATATCACCTGCAATAAAAATATATGAACCATTGTCCAATATTGATCAACCTTCTTCATAAGTGATTAAATTCAAAACCAATGGAAATTATTATAATTGGAAATATGATATCGTGTTGCGAGATTGAGCTTTTAATATAAATAAAATTATTTTATTCATCTTAATATTTTCATAATATAATTACTATTCAAATTCAAAAGTTTAAATACTATAAATTATGTTATAATTAAAATAATATTATTATTACGTGAAATATCAAGATAAATTATTTTTTGGTGAAAATTTTACTTATTTTCATTTACAGTAAATCCATTATTAATTATTAAGTGTTGGATGCTATGAGAAAGTGTATTAACCTAAAAAAGATTGCATGTTCTAACATGGAAATAACATTGTCGGGAAGAACAACAACAAATCATGAATATATACATTAAAAATCTTCAAATACTAATTCTAAACAACATATTAGATTTTGTAAATGATTTAATTTGTCTATTTAATCTTTATTTTAAAATTTATGTATAAATATATATATATACATAATAAAATTAAACTAAGAATAATATTACCAAATCCTAAAAAGATATCACCAAAAGTAGTGTTTTTATATACTAAGAATAATTATTTGCTTTTAAATATAAGTTAATTATAATAACAATTTTCTAGTGAAACATAACTAGAACACTATTTTAATTTTAAAGGTAAATGATATAAGTTTAATTTTTCATATTTTATTTTTCTTTTATGAATGACCTTTTTCACTATGTTAATAGTCTGTGTTTAAATTTATTAAATTAATTTTTATTATTCGTTTAAGATTGAGTTGAAGGTTTACTTTAAACTGTTTTTACTTAAGTTGATTACATTATATTATTAATAAAGTTAGAAACAGGTCTAAAATCTCTTCCATCAAATAAGAAAATTATGATATCTTTTTGAGGTTGCAAATTAATTATAACATAATATTATTAATAACTTAAATTTTTAAACATTTAAAATTTAGAGCGTATTTACTATTAAATTTGAAAATACTTTTCAACACAAATCATGATTTTAAATATTTTTTTTGAAACCAAACCTTGATTTTAATATGAAATTTTAAGCTAAGCCAAAAAACAAAACATTTTAGCTTTTGACTTATGGGAATGTGTTTTCAATTAAATTGTCTTTTATCTCCTAATTAAATCTTCAACTAAATAATATTATGTCTAAAATAATATTTTATCTTTTCAAAAGCACTTATGAATAATAATGGTAATTAAACACTATCAAAATTTTTAAAAGTATTTTCAACCTCAATAGTAAATTGGCACTTATACCTATGTCATATTTCTATCTACTACTTTTTCCAAAAATAAATAATTTGGCCTATTATATAAAAAACTCTTGAAAACAATTTAATAATGAATTGAGCATCAATAAAAAACAACATTTAATTGAGCTCTCAATCAAAAACAATATTCAATTGAGCTCTCAATCAAGTTCAAGCACTCAATTAAGCCCTCAATCGAATTTAAGCAATCAATCAATCCATTGTCTTTTGACACTGTTAACTGCGCCACGAAATCCAGTAATTTTTGTTATATTTATTTAAAAATTCATAAAAAATTTAAAAATTTGAAAAATAGAATTTTAAAATTATAAAAAACATATTAAAATAATAGAAAAATCATTTTAAAAAATAAAAATAGAATTTTTAAAAATTATAAAAAATTATAAAAATGGAATAAAATATTAAAATAGTATAAAATTGAAAAAATATTAAAAATTACCAAAAACTCAAAGAAATCTTTGTTTTTTTAAATTTTATAATTTTAGTCTTGTAGCTTACCTGTAAACTCACTCAACGTCAACCCGTTAACCATGTTTTCGATATCAGTACAGTTTATGCTGCATTAGAGCAAAAAGTGGCTGCAAGTTAAATTCTGATATCACTACAGTTTTTATCGATGGAGCTTGTGGATTCTGTGTAATTTATATATGAAATTTTGATTTGATTCAATTTTTATAAATTATTAATAAAATTATTGATATAACATCATTTTAGGTTTATGTATTGCATACATAAATAATTATATTTATTCAATATAAAAATAAATTGATGTATTTATTTTTAAATGTGTATGATTAAATCAAAATTAAAGTTTCAAGTATACATTTGAACCACAATTAGAGTTTCGTATATAATTACACAAAATTAAAATTGTGTATACAATTGTACATTAAATTAAAGTTCATGGATAATTTTAAAATTTATCTCTAAATTTTTGAATGAATGCAATTTTAAATGATGCTAATTTTGTAACTTTCAAAATTTTAAAAGATCAGTTTTTTTTTAAAAGCTGAAAATTAATTGTAATAATTATTATAGAGTAAAACATTACTAATAAACATCACCCTGTTCATTTTAAATAACTAAAGTGGAGTGAGAATATATACATAGATTGATATAGATGAGCATACTTTTTATCCCTAATTTTAAGTTTAAATACCTAATTTACCCTATTTATTTCTTAAGGATCCCTTAAGAACTGATTTTATATAATACTAAGAATATGAGGGATTGAGCTTTTAATATTTAAAAATAATATAACTTTTATTAATCTTATATTTTCATAATATAAAACTCAAAATTTCAAATATTATAAATTATATTTCAAATACTATAAATTATGTAATAATTAAAAGAATACTATTATTCGATGAAATATAAAGAAAAATTAAATTTTCGATGAAAAGTTTGCATATTTTCATTTATGGTAAGTCGATTATTAATTATTAAGTATTAGGTATAAAAGTAAGATATATTATACTCGCAAGGAAAGATGCTTGTTTGAACTTTGGAGACGATATTGTCGAGAATGGTAGCTTCAAATCCCAAACATGGATTGTAAAGTGGATATGGAGGATACCAAAAATGTAACACCCCAAAATATAAGGGGTTAATTGTAAAAAAAATTAAATAATTGACTTAGTCATGATGGTTATGTAGTTAGTGTACGCTTTAGAGATTTTAAGTTTTATCCACTCTTCTACATTTCTTTTCATAATATTTTCGACAACCAAGGATCAAAACTGTATTTGTATATAGATTAATTAAATGGAGTAGAAAATAATTGTGTGGGTAGCAACCCAATGGTTAAGTATCATTTTTTCACCTTTGAATCCCAAATTCAAGTCATGTCACCATCTCTCATTAATTTTTTTTTAATTTTGGCCAAAAAAGGGAAATTACCATGCAACCCCCTAGGATTTTCAAACTCTAAGTATTTACTCCAATTTTTTTCTAATTAGACATGGATTTTAATTTCTTTCCAACCTTAAATAGGATTTTTCCTCTCTTCTCTTTATATTCTTCTTTTTATCTTATTTTCCCTTTTCTTTTACCAAATTTTACATATTTTTGCTTAGAATTATTTTTCTATCCCGACTCAAAATCAATTTCCGTTAACTTGTTTTCTTTACCGGTTTCATAATTTCTAACAATCGCATCTCGTATTTTCATCAAAAGTCAGGTAAGTACTCTCATTTCAATTTGTAAGAACTCATAAATTCTGAAAAAGCGTTGGATCTCGCAAATCTTTCAATTCGATTACGATCCATTGTGAATTTTGCCGAAACTCTTGATCATCTTGTTTAAATCTTGGAATCCATTATTAATTCTTGCATAAATATCGTTTGAAGGACCCAATTTAGGTATCCCGAACCAGATCTGAACGAGAGGGACATTGCTTGAGATCCCAAAAAAAGGTGTGTTTTCTTTTACAAGCGAATCGGGGCAAACCGTGCTTAAGATTAAGGCCACACGAGCATGTGACCCCTATTTTTTAGATTTTATAGTTGTCCCCCTATTTTTAAAATTTTACAATTTTGCCGCTATTTTTTAGATTTTACAATTTTACCCCATGTTTTTCATATTTTACAATTTTACCCAAAAATTTATGATTTGTTTAGTTTAGTCCTGAATGGTTTCCAAACTATTTTTAGTGTTTTATTTTATTCAATTAAACCCCGATAATATGAATAATACTAGAATCCATGATCTAAATGATGAACTATTGTTATGTGAATATTTGCATCAAATACACATGTATATTGTATCTGTATTTGTAATTATGCGTACAACATGCCTTATATTACCTATAAATTGGACACTTAATAAGCATGACTTTTGGCTACTAAGTTGATCTGTTATGAGCATATTATTTGCTATTGTTTTGAACTGTTATAAGCATATTGACTGCTACCGTATTGTTATGTTAAAAGCATAATTAAATGCTACTATATTGATTTGTTTGAGCTTGCCATATTGTATTGCATGGGGTGGGACGATGTGAACGGAGGAAGTTGAGCAGTATCTACACCATTAAGTGGTTTATCCACATCGTTTGATCAGCTTTTATCTGTATCATTTGAGTGGTTTAACTATACCGTATTAACAGCTTCAATATGCAAACATGTTGTGCATCCACAGCCTTCTGGCAACTTGTCTGCAAAAACTTTTTACAAAAAAAAGAAACTTAGTGGTTCATCCACCCTTTTTTTACTAGTGATTTATCCACAATGAGTGGTTCATCCACAACAATGAGTGGTTTTATCCACAACTTGGTGTAAAGGTAGAGAGGTTATGAGGAACTCCTACTATGGTGTGTAGCGGTGGGGTAGAAACATTTTCTGATAAATTGAAGTGGCATTGCATTTATAAGCATTTGCATTGCTGTGAATACCAAGATATTGTGATAATGAGTTAATCTGAAATACCGAAATTTCAAGTTGCTATTCAATTTGTGTTTATCCTTTGAAGGTGATATTCTGTATGTTTTGTCTACTGTTTGCACCAATTTTCTTGTGATGGAACTCACATTGAGCTTTATAGCTCACTCCCCTTTTTATTTTCATCTTTACAGAAAACTCACCAGGTTAGGACATAGACTCGGCATACGGAGGGCTTGGCTCGAATTGGTCGTTTTGCCATAAGAATATTTTAAAATTACTATTTGATATTTTTATTATTCAGAGACTATATCGTTTTATTTTGAATCGTGGCATGGGACTTAGGTTGGTTTTAATTAGCATGCATGTCTTTTAAATTTTTTTAAATTTTGAATTATGGATTATAATCAAATATAAATGAAATATATATTTTATTAAAATTAAGTTAAAAATCACTTCTCCGCTGTAAGATTATAAATAAATTTTGTCTAATAAATAAATTAGAAATTAACTAAAATTTCAATTATAATCATCTTTACAAGAAAGATGTTAAACTAATTGTTTTTTAACTCATGGATTTTTCTAAAAATAGACTAAGTTTTCTTCTAAAATAAAAAATATTTTAAATGACTGTTCTATAAACCTCGATCGCTACTAGGCCATTCCAATGGCCGATATAATCTCCCAGATTCGGGCCTAACGTTTAGGCCGGATTGGGAAGGTTATAAAAAAATATAAATTTAAAAAAATATTCAAATACTAATTGTACATAACATATGATTTAATTTATCTATATAATCCTTATTTTTAATTTTTATAAATATATACAATTAAATTAAAGTAAGAATAATATTACCAAATCCTAAAAATAAAAATATTACCAAAAGTAGCAATTTTATATGTTTGGTTGAAGAAATTTAAAATTTTAAAAATTTTAAAATGTTAGTATTTTAGAATCATCAATTCAAAATGCTAGCATTTGTAATTGCTTTGTTTGGATAAATAACTTATTTAAGACAAATCATATTATTGAAATTTTACAAATTAAAAAGCAATTAGAAAAGAAGAAGACTTATATTAAAATAAATAATATAAATTGATTATATTTGTAAAATTTTCTAAATAGTTTAAATAGAATAAAATTTAAAAATATATTAGAGTTAAGTAAATTTTTGAAAGTAGAATTAAATAAAATTGATTTTTGAAGTTTAAGTTTTTTTTATATTATAACTGGACTATGTGTATTAAAACAAATAAAAATTTGAGGAATTAAAAAAAAACCTACCACTTTAGGTCAAATTTGGTTAAGGAAATTGAGCTATTAAAATCCAGACTTAAAATCACTCACAAAATTTTAAAATCTTGATATAAATGAAATATCTCCTACAAATCCTTCACCCAAACACATTAAAGTACCTACTACTTATCATATAATTACAAAAGTTGTAATTTGAATCAATTTACGAAACAAAAATGAACCTATCAGAAAAAATGAAAAGGAAAAGAAAATGATAGATAGTTGTCAAGATTAAATTTTTATTAGTTTATTTAAATATGTAGATAAGTATAAAAAATTAAGACACAATAATGCCATTTAAAATCAACTTTAAATATAATTAATTTTTTTGAAAAAAAGTTTTAAAAGAATAGTTAATCACAATAGATGGTAATTAAATCATAATTGTTATAAAATAAAATAAAAACAAAGAATAAAGAACAAGTAGAATGAGAAAGTAAAGAGAGAACGTATTTTATTGATCAATATCGAATATATACAAAGCTTCTCCAAAGTCTCTATTTATAGGCATAAGAAATATAAATGAAGTAGAGATCTACTTATACTAACTATTAGAATTTAAAGTACATCAAAACTTATCTTGATCTTAATGGACATCCAATTAATAAGATATTCATCCCCTTAGATGTCCATGGATAGATAATGTGCCTCGTTAAAACCTTACTAAGATAAAAACCCTATGGGAAAAAAAATCCTAGTGAAGGAAAAAGAATACACATATCTATAATACGTATAATATGCTGCCTCATTAAAAACCTTACTAGGAAAATCCAGTAGGACAAAACCTCGGTTAAGGGAAAAAGAGTACAAAGCGCATTTACTCCCCCTCATGAAAACATCACATACTTTCTCATATTCTACGTATTCAATCTTAAATACTAGTCTTTCAAATGACTATTTGAATGTATCTGTTAAGCATTTATATCATCATTCTTTTGAAAGTCGTGAGTGAGGGAAAATTTTGGGGAAAATATATTTTGATCTCTTCAGGAGTTTCAACAATAATCATAACAAACTTTAATCATGATTCTTCTATAAAAACACAAATAGGTATTTTGGATCATTTTATAATCCTCCTTCAACTAATATTTACCACATATGTTCAAATTATTTTAATTCATATAAATGAAAAATTTTCCGAGAATTTCAATATGCTTCTAGCATTCTAAATCCTTCAAGGATGTTAATATAAACTTTACTATATAGTGTATCATAAAAGGTTGTAACAATAACCATTAGACGCAAGTTAAATATTTTATGAATTGTCAAAATAATATATCTAAAAGCTATTGCATCCACCACAAAAATAATATTATATCTTTTCATAATAAACGCTAGGACTTAGCGAAAAACTTCATATTTTTATTCTGTTTTTGCAAAACTACTTCATTTGCACCCTCACTAGCTATATACCTTCAAATATTTTGACTACTAGTCCAAAAACACCAAGAATTTAATTGTACTTGAGTTGTGTCATTCTATTTTGGTCAATTTATTCCATATCTATATTTCTTGTAACATCCCGATTTTGGGCCATGTCAAAACAGTGGTTTCGAGACCACAAATCCGATGAGGAAAAATTTATTTTTACTATATTTTTGTGGCTTAAAATTTCATGGAATGATTTCATGAAAATTTCGTTCAAAAATTTCGACGTTTGGGCACTCAATTTAGTCAAAAGGACTAAATTGTAAAAAGTGCAAAAGTTGAGTTCTACATGTTAGAGGTGTCCAATTGTTATGAAATTTTAAATTGGAGCTCTTTATATGGTAATTAGACCATTTTTTATGTTATGGACAAAAATGGACATGAGATAAGAGAGATAAGAAATTTTTAAGTTAGGGGCATTTTGGTAATTTGGTAATTAAAATGAATTAAAAGGGAAAAAAGATGGCAAATTGTGCTCATCTTCTTCATTTGGCCAAAATTAGCAAGGTGAAAGCCATATTTAGGGTTTTCAAGCTTCCAAGCTCCATAGTAAGTGATTCCAAGCCCCGTTTTTAATGTTCTTTACGTTTTTAGAGTCCCGGTAACTTGATTTAGCTTATTCTAGCAATAATTTAACCTAGGGTTTATATTTGGAAAAATACCCATAGGTGAAATGTGTTTATTTTGATGTTTTATGGTAGAATATGAAGCTTGAAATAATTTTAAACAACTTTTGCTAAGCAATTTTAAGTGAAAACGAGTAAAACGACATAATTGGTAAAAATACCTAATGTTCATATGTAAGTGTTAGAGTGGGAATTTGATGTTTCCATAGAAGGGAAAATTGTTCAGCATGTTATAAAACATAATAATATGTGATGAAATTGAATTTCCGAGCTTTGGGGCAAAAGTGTAAATATGTAAAAGTTTAGGGGCAAAATTGTAATTTTTCCAAAGTTAGAGTCGAGGGCTGTTTTGATAAATGTGAGTATTAAATAAACTAAATTTGCTATTATAGATCAAGAATAATGAAATCCGAGGTTAGACCGAGGAAAGAAAAAGGTTGAAGACTAAGTTGAAAGATTTGGCCATATTTTGTATCGAGGTAAGTTTACGGTAAATAAATACAATATTTCAATAATTATTATTAATGCTGCTATTTTCCAGCAATTATGTATTTATTTCATGAAATTATTCAATGTTGACTCAAGTATGAGATGATAGAGAATCAGTGTTAAAAAGTCCCGTTGAAACATAAGGAATGTATTGGATACAAATGTCATGACATTTGGTACAGAGATTCCATGTAAGACCATGTATGGGACATGTCATTTGCATCATTGAGATTATGAGAGGTCTCATGTAAGAGCATGTCTGGGACATGGCGTTGGCACCGAGATGAGAGGTCCCCCGTAAGACCATGTCTGGGATATAGCATGGGCACCGATATGAGAACTCCCATGTAAGACCATATCTGGGATATGACATTGGCAGTACAAGAAACATCCCATGTAAGGCCATGTCTGGGACATGGCTTTGGCATGTTATTATCAGAAAAGAGGCCCAAGTATCCTTATTATTCCAATGTGGCTCAACAGGCTAGTAAACAAATTATGTTCCATGAAAGTTTAGGTAAAAGCATAAATAGCAAATTCAGGTGAGTTATAAGAGTTAATAACATATTATGTTATCAATTGAGGACCAACATTTCAGCAAGAGAAGAGTAAGTTATAATCATGAGTTATCTAAGTAAACAAGTAAGTGAACGAGTAAGAGATTAAGTAAAGAGGAAATTAGAGATCATAACACTTGAGTATATTTATTTGTGTTAAATGTTGTTATTTATTTTCTTGTAAAATTACTAAGCTTTATTCTTACTTCCTTTGTTTTCCTTATTTTATAGTATTACAAGCAAAGTCGGGAATCTTAAAGACGTCAGAGAGCGCTCACACTACCAACAACAACAACTCGGTATTTTATGATGATCAATGTTTGAGCTATGGCATGTATAGGGACTTAGTCATATTGAATGTATGTCCTTATGATACTGCTAAAGGATGATGTGTAAATATGTGATAATGTTTAGCTATTAAAATGGCTAAGTAAGAATATGTTTGGTATTATGAATGCCTAGGTGAGAGTTTATACCTAGAAATTATGAAAGAGTAAAAATTTGCAATAAAATAGTTTTGGGACAGAAGTAGTGACGTGACTTTGAAAAATCACCAAGGATAGTATAAAATGAATTAGAGAGTCAATGATATATATAATTAAATCTCATCGAGTCTATTTTCATAGAAAAATAACGGTGTGGGTAAAGGAATTTTATATTCTGAGATATTTGAATTTTGGTTAGACAGGGTCAGAATGGTTTTTGGAGTCCCCTATTCCGACTTTATAAAATCATTAAAAATTGTAAAAAAATAATTATGAGTTATAATTTATATCTCTAGATTCTTTAGTGAGTCTTTTTTCTGTAGAAACAAGTGACAACACCATATGAAAATCATACAATGAGAAAATTGATTTTTTGTGAATAAATGTTAGAACCATCAGGCAGTGGAATAGGGGAGACTTTAATGAATAAACTGTACTAATTGGCTAAACCAAAAATTCTGAAAATTTTATTGTAAGATAATATATGAGTTTAGTTTCATGGAAAATTTACGGATCAAAATTTTGAGTTTTTTTAACTCGAGTTATAATTAAATTAGTGACTGCTGCGCAGGTGCACACCATTATGGTGAACAGTGAAATAAATTTTAAAAGCAAATTTTTATGCCCCGAACTAATAAGTTAAGTCAAGTAACGCCCCATGCTCAACTCCAACAACGGTCTTGGGTAAGGGGTGTTACATTTCTCAATAGATTTATTCAAGATCCTCATTTTATTTCATTATTTCAATAATAATATTGCATGCAAAATCATTGTTGATCACTTTTATTATTCAGTTCCACATTTTCTTGAATTGACATAACTTATCGAGATATTTAATTTCATTATTTTAATCTCAATTTCGAGTACCTGAATCTCTTCTGGAGTTTTACTTATTAGTTATGTCTTGGGCCTCTTTTGGAGCACCCACCTTCATCATCTTTGGAATCGATCAATCTATTATTATTTACTCTAACTGACTATCCAACTGGGACTTTGATTCAAATTAAAATATTAGATGATACATAGCACTTGGT
Source organism: Gossypium raimondii (assembly GCF_025698545.1). NCBI lineage: Eukaryota > Viridiplantae > Streptophyta > Magnoliopsida > Malvales > Malvaceae > Gossypium > Gossypium raimondii. The sequence continues at coordinate 47,923,008 of NC_068574.1, read as the reverse complement.
TATTCTCATTAAGTTTGTAAATACATCTAACAGTTAACTTATAATGAGTTATCCTTGTTGAACTTCTGATTCAAATTACTCTCCTCCTAATTCATTACAAGTTATTATTTCTCTCTCCTAATGTTGGGAAAACTATCGAATCAAAATTGTAATCACAAATCATGTCATAATTGAATCTCTAATACATTCAAAACATCTAATAATACAAAGAAACTTGTAATTAATATATATTCCCAACTTTCTTTGAGGATTCACTCACCTTTGTGCGTCGTGGTGGAGCAATTGGAACATACATGCACATACAAAAATTCAAAGATGAGAAATATTTAGCTCTTGATCAAAAACTAATTGTAATGGGGAGTATTTGTAACAACCCATTTTTTTGTGGTGTCGAAAATAGTAATTTTGGGGACACAAATTCGACGAGTAAGTATAATAATATTTACGAGTCAAATATGGTTTTAAAAAAGGTTTTTGATATGATAATTTATGTTATATAAATGATTAATTAAGTTCAAGTGGTAAGACCCTAAAGTCAAGTGGTTTTAGAAAATGAGGTATTGGGACCTCGTTTCTATAAGTCGAGCCGTAAATATTATTATATTTTTATAAATATTTACAGAGTGTTATTAAGTTTGTATTAAAATTTCGTTAATAAATTTTAATGTTTCGATAGTTAATTAAGCAAAAAGACTAAATTGTAAAAATTGAAAATGTCAATTGCTATTAGTTTAAAGGTGTTAATTGATTAAAGAATTATAATTGGATGACCTTAATGGGTAAATTACCAATTCTTAAGTTTGTGGACGGTTAAAGCTTTATTTTCTTTTAATTTTATATGTGATTTATATGTTATAATAATATTATTAAAAGATAAAGATAAAAAAGTTAATAAAATAAGAAAACAAAAGGTTTTTTTCTTCATTTGATATTTCATCACCGAAACACTATGTCAAGAAGAACCAAGGTTCGGCCATGCTTCAATTCATGCATTGTAAGCCATTTTTCACCCGTTTTTATTAATTTTTATGTTCTTGAGATCGTTGCAACTAGGTCTAGCTAACCCGTGCCTTCGTTTTTGAAATTGTTAAAGATTTTGAATGTTCCCATTGATGAGTCTATGAATTTAGATGTTAAATGATGAATTTGAAGTGTTGGTTAGTATTTAAAAGTATTTTGTTAAATGATTTTTGATGAATTTGTCGATTAGGGACTAAATTATTGAAATAGTAATAGTTCAAGGAATTGATGTGAAATTGTTGCAAAAATTGGCTGAAATGGATTGTATAAATATTCTGTGGCATGGGTTTACAATAAAATGGTTAATTTACATGTTTTAGGCTTAGGGACTAAATTGAATAAAAGTAAAATATTAGGGCAATTTTGTAAAAATTTCAAAATGACTAAATTGAATAAAATAATTTTTTACTATCTAAATTAATTAATTGAATGAAATTCTTAATTTAAATCAAGAACAGTGGAAAATCGAAGAGAAGAAAAATTACTAAATGGCCTCTATACTTAGTTATTTCTACAATTTAGCCATGTAAGTTCGTATGTCTTATACATACCTATATATATATATATAATGTTATTGCTTATTTATGAATGTATATACTTATATATGATGTTTAAAATATGAGTTGGAACTCAAATATTATAACTGAATATCAAGTGAGAAAGGATTTATTAGAAAACTATTGAATATTTAAGAAATATGAGATATGCGATTTCAGAATGATTATGGATTGTTGTAGCATGTGTATTAAGAAATATGAAAGTGATTAATGGATAATGTCAATATTTGTGATGGTACATTGACAATATGAATATATGTATTGATATTATATTATGTGTACGGAAACGATGAAGTGCCCGTGAATGATAAATATGTTTAAAGGAAATGGATTACATGAAATGCCTAGTTGAACGTAGTAATCACTAGGATGTGATTGTCATGCCAATAGGGTTAGAATGCACGCTTCTATGGGATTTGCACTTCGGTGCCCTTGTTTGCACTTCGGTGCCCCTATTTGCACTTCGGTACCCCTGTTTGCACTTCGGTGCCCTTGTATACACTTCGATGTCCCTATTCGCACTACGGTGCCCCTGTTTGCACATTTGTGCCCCAGTCTTGTAACGCCTCAAAAATCCCTTATATATTTATTTTTGTATGTTTGTAACATAAATATCTGTTAGCTTTAGTGGTTATGAGTTCTGGGAGTGTTTGGTAGGTCCTAAGTTCAAGCCTTGACTTGGGAATTTTTTTTTGTTTTAATTGAATAAACCTCTACCTCTAACAAGTAGGCTTATAAATAAATATTGGTGAAATATGTTAGAATGGGCTTACTAGTCTGGTGGTTAAGTGGAGTGTTAATGTTGCAAGAGGTCTGGAGTTCGAGTCCCTGTAGAGGCAAAGAGGATAATTTTTTATCTTTGTTTCGACAAGAGGTTGTTTTGACTGAGTTTCTGAGTAGTAGTGGCGTGGTGGGGGAGTGTTGGAGTGATTTTAGGAGGGAAATTTGGGATTGGAGTGTTGGAGTGATTTTAGGAGGAAAATATGGGATTGTGGAGTTATCTTTCTCCTAATTTCGGTCATTTGGCATAGTTTTTTCTTTTCTTTTTGCTCCACTATTTTCTTTTGCTTTTCTTTCCTATTTTCTGTTGTTTTTCCTCCCTCAACTCCCAATTGTTTCTGCCGAAATTTTAATTGGTATTCTTTCTTCCTCTTTCACTTGTGTTTTTCTATTCAATTGTTCGAGATTGCATAACGTTGTGTTGTGTGTGGTTGGTAAGCTTGAAACTATTGTTAGACTATCGATTCTTTTGCTTATTAATTGATTAAGAGGGGTTTTGTTGGTTTTAGGTGTTAATCGAGAGGCTGTGCAGTGGTCTTCAACGATTTAAGTGTTTAAGATCTCTGTTAATTAACCGAAGGTAAAGGTTTTTTTATGATTATAGTTTGATATACCTCACCGATTTTTGATTAATTATCGATTAAAGGTAACTAATTGGAGGGTTACTTTCTATTTTAATAGCAAGGAATTAGGTGGACTGGGGCTGTTATAGCATTGATTTGTGGTTGGATCGTTGAAGTGTTGAGGGTGATTAAGCTTTTGTATAATCGTTGATGCTGTCTATTTGACTACCGCTTTCTAATTGTGATTAAATCTGTTCTAAACTCTAGTTGACGTTTTAGGGTGCTCGAGTGATCGTGGTGGCGTTAGCATAAAAAATGTTTCTGGTGTGTAATCACATCACTGTAAACGCTAGCCGGTGAAAAGCCGATAAATAGGATTGATGACGCAACCGAGCGTAGGACCGCTCGTATCGTAAGCCGTGTGATCGAACATGGGTGTGTGATTGACGAGGCTGGCCATGTGCGATTCATGGGCTAGGCTGGATTGGGCCGTGTGGGTCACACGAGCACGTGGGCCCCATACAAGTGAACCACACGGGCATGTGAAAATATTAGGTCAGGCCGTAAGATCCACACGGCCAAGGTCATTTTGGGCCGTGTGGGCTACACGAGTGTGTGGGCCTACATGGGCCTACACCATGGGTCGTGGGCCCATTTTCACTGTTTAACCGCTAAGGTTGCACGGGTCGCCCAAGTCAAATGTGAACCTATTGTAGGGTCGGTAAGCTTACCTAGACCCCTAATTGAATGAATGACTGTTATATCCAGATACGATATTTATATATATGTATGACTGTATAGAGAGCATGCTGTTAGAAACTGTACTAATTTCATGTATGATACCATGATTTAGCATGACATGATTGTATGACGCATTGCATGGGGATGGGTTGATATTGATCGAAAAAAGTGTACTGAAAGGTTCGAGCCTAACTTACTTGCAGTTCAGCTGCATATTACTGTATGGTGACGCATTCGGTACTACTTGAAGTGTAGGGATGGGTGGGTTGATTATATCCCCACATGGAATGTAGGGTTGGACGGAGATGGAGTGTAGAGGCTGGCTGGGTAGGACCTGTATACTGTATAATCTGTTACTGTACTGATTATTGTTACTATAATGGGCCAAGGCCCAAACACATGATTGCTTTTGCGCTGAGATGGGCTAAAGCCGAAACTGATATTGTCACTGATACTGAAAAGGGCTTAAGCCTAGACTATGATTGCTTCTTTTCTGTTTGCTTATTATGGGATTACATAGTAAGTTTTCGTAAACTCACCATTCTGATTTGACTGTACAGGTAATCCCTAGACATAGTCGGATCGGTGTGACAGAAAACTCAGCAGTGGCCACACGACCTATTTAATTTGACTTAGTACTTAATTATAATTTTGATTTTATTTTGGGGGTATTTTACTGTAATAATGTCCTATTTTGATTTTTTATTTTAATTTGGGGTTTCTATTGTTTTGATTTACAACTGCTAGTAGTAGGGATAATCGAGTTTTCAAAACGAATAAAACTTTTTAACAAAATACGCACAAATATGCAAACTGTTTTAAAAAGCTTCCCCAATAAGTGACGTTTTGAAAATTAATAACATTTTGAAAGAGAATAACTTTTGGATATGAATCATGTTTGAAATTGATCGACACGTCTTGGAATTAAGCATAAAAGAGTGTAAAGAAGTGATAAAGAAAGGAGGTTTTTGATAACAACCCACTTTTCGAAAAACACTACATGTGACACCGCCAAATTCGGCCATAACGTCTAGGCTGGGTTTGGGGTGTTAACATTTAGTGGTATCAGAGCCAAGTTTCAAAACTCGATTGGATTTGATTATTTAATAACTGATTTTTTTAAATGACGTGAAATGGTTTTATAAAATGTTTGGCACATTAAGTCTCCGGCGCCGATCTTGTAAGTCCTCTGAACTGATATCTGTTTAAAAATTAAAAATGTTATAGATAGTATATACTGAGACCACTATAGATAGACTATACTGAAAACACTTAGGTTAGTGTATACTGATACTGTAGTAAAACCAATAAACACTGATAGACACTATTTCGTACGAAAACAAATGTTACACTTTTGATACTGTTTTCATAAAATATCTGTTAATAAACACTGGAACTGTAAATTGATGCATAAAACTGTAAATACAGATGGACAATGAACACTAGAGATACTCGCGAACGGGGTACAAGGGGCTGTGGTAAAAGCCACAGAGGTGCTCGAGTGGGGTCTTCGTCATCTGGCAATTTGCTTAATTTGGATACTAGTGAGACACCGGCTTTGCCTGTAACTGAGACTAGGTCTCATGATCGAGCGGCTGGGGACGACGTACTGTCCTAGGCCATGTTGAGGATTTTGAAAAGGGTTGCTGGGACCAATATTAGAGCTAGAGGTGGCGGGTCGGTTACGAAACGACTCCGGTCTAACGGAGCTGAGCTTTTCAAGGGTATTGCTGGAGTTGGCCCTAATATAGCAGAATACTAGATTGAGGCCATAGAGAGGATTATGGACGACCTGGACTGCACTCCTGAGCAGAAGTTAAAGGGTATTGTATCGCTGCTATGTGATAAGGCGTATCAGGGGTGGCTCACTGTTAAGGAGGGTACTCAGCTCGATTGACTAACCTAGGAGTTCTTTAAGACCGCTTTCCCAAGAAAGTATGTGAGAGCTAGTTATATGGATACCCGTAGGAGAGAGTTCTTAAATCTGATTCAGGGAGATAGATCAGTGGTCGAGTATAAGGCTGAGTTTTTACGACTAAGTTGTTTTGCACGTGGTATGGTGGTGATTGAGTAGGAGCGATGTGTTCGCTTCGAGGATGGCCTTAGGGATAATCTGAGGGTTCTGATAGCTCCACAGAGGGAGTGAGACTTTGCTGCACTGGTAGATAAGGTGAAGATCGCCGAGGAAGTGAAGCGCACTGAGCGTCAAAATCGTGACAGAGAGAGGTAGGAATAAGAGGGATTTAGAGCCCTTGAGTTTCGTTCTAAGGCCTAAGAAAAAGACCAGAGTTGATGGGCCGATTAGAGTTGGGGCTCTTATTGCTGCTATTGGACAGCCGTTGTGTACTGACTGTGGTAGGCACCATCAGGGTGAGTGTTGGGAAAGAACTGGGGCATGTTTGAGGTGCGGTTCTCTAGAGCATCGTATTAGAGAGTGTCCAAGGAGGTCTGATCAGATGTAAGCTCCGGGTAATAATACTGCGCAGCTACCAAGAGTGGTTCATCAGCCACCGAGAGGTCGGGGTCAGGCCAGAGGTGGTAATGGTTTGGGCCGTGGTCAGAGAGCACCAGCCAGAGGTGCTGAACATACTGAGGCGAGGCAATTGACTCTAGTTTATGCTGCTCATCGCCAAGAGGATGAAGAATTCTGGACATCATTACGGGTACGTTCTTTATTTATAATGTACCATATACTGTACTGATAGATATAGGATCCACTCACTCTTATATAGCTTGTACTGTATCTAAAAACTTAAGTATACTGGTTGAGAGCACTACAAATGAGGTCACTGTACTGAGTCCGTTGGGGCAGTCAATAAGGGCTAACAAACTTTTTAGAGATGTTACTCTAGAAGTTCAAGGTGCTATCTTTTTGGCTGATCTAATGGAACTACCTTTTGAAGAATTTGATCTGATACTGAGAATGGACTGGTTAATTAAACACCGAGTGAGCTTAGATTGTGCCATGAAAAGGGTTGTACTGAGAACTGTGGAAGACAGCGAGGTAGTCGTAATTAAGGAGTGTCGAAACTACTTATCGAATGTGATTTCTGCATTGAGGGCCGAAAATTTGGTTCGTAAGAGATGTGAGGTGTATCTGGCTTACATCAGTGTTTCAGATTCTGGGGATTCTTCGGTTAAGGATATCAAAATGGTTAAGGAGTTTCCAGTCGTTTTTCCTTAAGAGCTACCTAGGTTACCTCTGAATCGTGAAGTAGAGTTTGTGATTGAGCTCCTTTCTAGTACAGCTTCGGTGTCCATCTACCCTTATAGAATGGCACTGAAAGAGCTTGTGGAGTTTAAGGCCTAGATTCAAGAGTTACTAGATCATGGGTTCATCCGCCCTAGTTTGTCTCTGTGAGGAGCACCGGTTCTGTTTGTGGAAAAGAAGGGTGGATCCATGCGTATGTGTATTGATTACCAACAACTGAAGAAGTTGACCATAAAGAATAAGTACCCCGTACTGAGGATAGACGATTTGTTTGATTAGTTCCAAGGCGCTTCAATTTTCTCCAAGATTGACCTTTAATTGGGATATTATTAGTTGAGGGTTAAGGAGATTAATGTACACAAGACAGTATTTAAGACTCGGTACGGTCATAACGAGTTTCTAGTGGTGCCATTTGGACTGACGAGTGCACCAGTAGCTTTTATGAATCTGATGAACTGAGTGTTCTAGCCCTATCTAGATCAATTCGTAGTGGTATTTATTGACGATGTACTGGTGTATTTGAAGACTGAGGATGAGTACGATGAACACCTCAGAGTGGTTCTACAGATTTTGCGAGAGAAACAACTGTACGCCAAGTTCAGTAAATGTGAGTTCTACTTACGTGAAGTAACGTTTTTGGGACATGTGATTTCTGCTGAGGGGATTAGAGTCGATCCTCGAAAGGTTGAGGCTGTTTTGGATTGGAAGCAGCCTAAGACTATATCCGAGATACATAGTTTTTTGGGACTGGCAGGGTATTATCGACGATTTGTGGAGGGGTTTTCTCTGATTGTCGCACCATTAACTAAGCTACTACATAAGGGTATACCGTTTAATTGGACTGATTCGCAGTAAGAGAGATTTGAGAAGCTCAAAACTGTACTGACGGAGGCCCCTGTTCTAATACAGCTAGAGTCTGGAAAAGAGTTTACTGTGTGTAATGATGCATCACATGTCGGTTTGGGATGTGTATTGAATCAAGAGGGTAAGGTGGTAGCGTATGTGTCTCGTCAGCTTAAGACTCATAAGGAAAATTATCCGACGCATGACTTGGAGTTGGTCGTGGTGGTATTCGCACTGAAAATCTAGAGGCATTACTTGTATGGTGAGGAGTGTATTATTTACATTGATCACAAAAGCGTCAAGTACCTCTTCACTTAGAAGGAGTTGAATCTTAGCCTGGTAAGGCTAATGTGGTGGCTAACGTACTGAGCCGTAGAGCTATGACTAACCTAAGGGCGATGTTTGCTCGCCTTAGTTTATTTGATGATGGTAGTCTGTTGGCTGAACTTCAAGTTAAACCGATGTGGATAGAGTAGATTAAGGGTAAATAGATAGAGGATGAGTCGTTGGGTCTTTGTTTCTTACAGGTTGAGAGTGGGAATACCGAGGATTTTGGACTGAATAGCGAAGGGGTGCTCTGTTTCTGTAGGAGAATCTGTGTGCCAAAAGATACTGAACTAAGATAATCTATATTGCGAGAGGTGCATAGTAGCTCTTATGCTATGCATCCTAGCGGAAAAAAGATGTACCATGACCTTCGTGAATTAATTGGTGGTCAGGTCTTAAGAGAGAGGTTATCGAATTTATGTCTAAGTGTCTGACTTGCCAGCAAGTTAAAGCTGAGCATCAGTTACCTTCGGGTTTGTTGCAGCCAATCAAGATTCCACTTTAGTAGTGGTAGAGAGTGACTATGGACTTCGTTAGTGGGTTACCCCTCACACCTACTAAAAAGGATTCTGTGTGGGTCATCGTGGATCGTACCGACTACTATTTGCAAAAGTTGGCTAAATTGCATGTGTTTGAGGTAGTGAGACTGCATGGGATACCAGTTTCAATAATATCTAATAGGGATCCTCGTTTCACGTCTCAATTCTTGAAGAAGCTATATGAAGTTCTGGTACAAGATTGGACTTTAGTACTGCGTTTCATCCTCAGACTGATGGTCAGTCAGAAAATGGTGATTCAGATATTGGAGGATATGTTGAGAAGTTTTGTGATTGACTTCCGAGGTAGTTGGGAGGATTACCTGTCGCTAGCAGAATTTGCATATAACAACAGCTATCAGTCTAGCATTCAGATGGCACCCTATAAGGCATTATATGGTCATAGGTGTCGTACACCTTCATGTTGGATTGAGTTGGGCGAGCGACGTGTTTTGGGCCCTGAACTAGTCTCTGATACCAATGATAAAGTTAAATTAATTCGAGATCGACTGAAAGCGGCATCAGACAGACAAAAGTCCTATGCAGATCTGAAGCGTCGTGAGATTGAGTTTTCAGTAGGGGACTTCGTTTTCCTCAAGGTCTCACCCTGGAAGAAGGTACTAAGATTTGGTTGCAATGGCAAGTTGAGCCCTAGATTTATTGAACCTTATCGTGTGCTTAAGTAAGTGGGACCAGTTGCATACCGGTTGGAATTACCTTCAGAATTGGATCGAATTTACGATGTGTTTTACATCTCTATGTTAAGGTGGCTATCGCTCTGATCCCACGCATATTGTTCCTATTGAGGAGATCGAGGTTAGGCCAGATCTAACTTTTGAGGAAGAGCTAGTTTAGATATTGGAGCGAGATGTAAAGGTTCTAAGAAGAAAATCTATCCCACTGGTTAATGTTCTTTGGAGTAATCATATCTCTGAGGAGGCCACATGGGAGTCTGAGGATGCGATACTACGACAATATCATTATCTATGTTGATCAGGTAAAATTTCAAGGCCGAAATTTTCTTTTAGGGGGTAGAGTTGTATCGCCCCAAAAATCTCTTATATATTTATTTTTTATATGTTTGTGACATAAATATCTATTAGCTTTAGTGGTTATATGTTCTGGGAGTGTTTGGGAGGTCCCAAGTTTAAGCCTTGACTTGGGAAAATTTTTGGTAAAATATGTCAGAATGGGTCTGCTAGTCTGGTGGTTAAGTGGAGTGTTAATGTTGTAAAAGGTCTGGAGTTCGAGTCCCTGCAGGGGCAAAGAGGATAATTTTTGCTCTTTGTTTCGGCAAGAGGTTGTTTTGACTGGGTTTCTGAGTAGTAGTGGCATGGTAGGGGAGTGTTGGAGTGATTTTAGGAGAAAAATTTAGGATTGGAGTATTGGAGTGATTTTAGGAGGAAAATATGAGATTGTGGAGTTATCTTTCTCCCAATTTCAGTAATTTGGCATAGTTTTTTCTTTTCTTTTTGCTCCACTATTTTCTTTTGCTTTTCTTTCCTATTTTCTGTTGTTTTTCCTCCCTCAACTCCCCATTGTTGCTCCGAAATTTTAATTGGTATTCTTTCTTCCTCTTTCACTTGTGTTTTTCTATTCAATTGTTCGAGATTGCATAACGTTGTGTTGTGTGTGGTTGGTAAGCTTGAAACTATTGTTAGACTATCGATTCTTTTGCTTATTAATTGATTAAGAGGGGTTTTGCTGGTTTTAGGTGTTAATCGAGAGGCTGTGCAGTGGTCTTCAATGATTTAAGTGTTTAGGATCTCTGTTGATTAACCGAAGTGAAGAGTTTTTTTTATGATTATAGTTTGGTATACCTCACCGAATTTTGATTAATTATCTATTAAAGATAACTGATTAGAGGGTTACTTTCTATTTTGACAGTAAGGAATTGGGTGGACTAGGGCTATTATAGCATTGATTTGTGGTTGGATCGTGTTGAAGTGTTGAGGGAAGTGAGCTTTTGTATAATCATTGATGTTGTCTATTTGACTACCACTTTTCGATTGTGATTAAATCTGTTCTAAACTCTAGTTGACGTTTTAGGGTGCTGGATTGATCGTTGTGGCGTTAGCATAAAAAATGTTTCAGGTGTGTAATTGCATCATTATAAACGCTAGCCGGTGAAAAGACGATAAATAGGACTGACGTCGTCACACAAGCGTAGGACCACTCCTGTGGTAGGCCGTGTGATCAAACATGGGTGTGTGATCGATGAGGCTGGCCATGTGCGATTCATGGGCTGGATTGGATTGAGCCGTGTGGGCCACACGAGTGTGTGGGCCCCACACAAATGAACCACACAAACGAGCGTGTGAGCATATATGGGTCTACAATATGGGCCGTGGGCCTATTTTCACTGTTTGACTGCTAAGGTTGCATGGGTTGCCCAAGTCAACTGTAAACCTACTGTAGGGTCGGTAAGCTTACCTCGACCCCTAATTGACTGAATGACTGTTATATCCATATACGATATTTATATAAATGTATGACTGTATAAATAGTATGTTGTTAGAAATTGTACTAATTTCATGTATGATACCATGATTTGGCATGACATGATTGTATGATGGATTGCGTGGGGATGAGTTGATATTGATCGGAAGAAGTGTACTGAAAGGCTTTGAGCCTAATCTACTGGCAGCTCAACTGCATATTACTGTACGGTGTCGCATTCGGTACTATTTGGAGTGTAGGGATGGGTAAGTTGATTATATCCCCACATGGAGTATAGGGTTAGACGAAGACGGAGTTTAGAGGCTGGCTACGTAGGACCTGTATACTGTACAATTTGTTACTGTACTGATTATTGTTACTGTAATGGGCCAAGGCCCAAACACATGATTGCTTTTGCGCTAAGATGGGCTAAAGCCCAAACTGATATTGTCATTGATACTGAAAAGGGGTTAGGCCCAGACTGTGATTGCTTCTTGTCTGTTTGCTTATTATGAGATTACATACTAAGTTTTCATAAACTCACCCTTCTGATTTGACTGTACAGGTAATCCCCAGACATAAACCGATCGGTGCGACGGAGGACTCAGCAGTGGCCACACGACCTATTTAATTTGACTTAGTACTTAATTATAATTTTGATTTTATTTTGGGGGTATTTTACTGTAATAATGGCCTCTTTGGATTTTCTCTTTTAATTTGGGGTTTTTGTTGTTTTGACTTCCAACTGCTAGTAGTAGGGATAATCGAGTTTTCAAAACGAATTAAACGTTTTAACAAAATACGCACAAATATGCAAACTGTTTTAAAAACCTTCTGCAATAAGTGACGTTTTGAAAATTAATAATGTTTTGAAAGAGAATAACTTTTGAATATGAATCACATTTGAAATTGATCGACACGTCTTGGAATTAAGCATAAAAGAGTGTAAAGAAGTGATAAAAAGGAGGTTTTTTACGACAACCCACTTTTCGAAAAACACTACCATGTGACAGCCAGATTCGGCCATAAAGTCTAGGTCGGGTTTGGGGTGTTATAAGTCTGCACTTCGGTGCCCCTGTTATGCATCTGTGATGCCTTTGGTGTGGTGTAGTTACCTAAGTATCCGAGTCAGGTTACTAGTTTGTCGGGCTAAATGTAAATGGAATTTACAAAATTATATTAATGTTAAAGGCTAATGTATAGTCAAGATATTAGTAAATGTTAAGTGTTAAATGTTTAATGAATTACTTGATCATATATGAGTAATGTTTTATTGATGATTATTCGATTAAAATGTATGTTTATATAAATATATGAATAAGTTTGGATTGAAGTATTATAGTACAAGAAGCATACGATGAATCATTTTCAATATTAAGCCTATAAGTGCTTCGTAAATGTATAACAAGAATGATTAATTTATTCATTTAGCTTTAATCTTCTTTAGTGAAAGTAAGTGATTTCGAATGATATGTTTATAGGAAAGTTTGATACTGAATGATAAATTATAGAATGATTATTAGTTAAATGTGAAAGAGTTATGTTTAAATGCACTAGCTTATGGTTATGGCTTGTGTTATATAAATGAAACGGGTGAAATATATATTGAAATGATAAGTTCATAGATGAGATGAAATATGATGAAATAAAAAGGATTGTAGAGTTAAAAGACTTACTCGTAAGGAAAGAATTTAAGATTGATATATGTGAGTTTACTTATGTCATGAATAAATACACTAATTAAATAAATTGATAACGTGATTAAGCTTATGCTAAGCAAATGGAATGGTAATTAAGTAAATGAAATGATTCACCGTTTTAAGAAAAGGTTGATGATTATGAAATTAAGCTTATAAGACCTTATTATGTTATAAATGGAAAGTATTTGGGATGTTAATGAACCTATTCATTTGTGAGTTGATAGTTATATAGTTTGATAAATATTGAGGCAATTGGTATAAGTTTATTTATGACTTATAAAGTTCATATTAAAAATAGAATATTATGATTAAATTTTATACGAGCTTACTAAACATTCATTGCTTATGTGGTTATCTTTCTCTTACTTTACAGATTATTAGAAGTTCGATCGTGTTGGAAGCTAATCGGATATCTATCACACAATCCAACGATTATATCGGTAGATTTTGATTTTTTGGTCATGGTTATAATGGCATGTATAGGTGGACGTATGTATAATGTTTCGTTGATGTTTATGGCATGTAATGTTGCTTTGGATTTGTGGTACGTATGGTATTTTGATGCTTTATTGGTGGTTGTTAACATGGTTAAATTGATGCATGTTTGGGATGACCATATTTGGTATGTTTATAATGTGGCCAAGATGGATTATGCTTTGAGGTAGTTATGAACTATTGGTAATAATATAAATGTAGTCAAATATGGTAAGTTTGGTATGGAAATAAGTTAGGTGTGATTGGCTGATGAATGGATAAATATGCATATGTTTTGATAGGTTTGATGAATTGTGATTGAGGTGCCTTTTGGCATATTGGTTGTATGGACATTTGGTATAAAGATTTGGTCATTTTATGCATGATTTGGGTATGTTTTAAGGCCTTGTGTATATGTGCAAGTGGCTTGTAGGTTCATGTTCTAAAGGGTGAGAGAAATGACTTGATTTTGGCCATTTTCTTGTCCACACGGCCTAAGACACAGGCGTGTGTCTCAGCCGTGTGTCATGTGAAATTGTTGTGTGTCCTTTGTAGGTTTTAAAGGTTGTGTTACAAAGGTTACACGGCCTGGCACACGGGCTTGTGGCTCGACCATGTGACCTAAGTCAGTAAGTTAGACGGGCACGAACACGGGCTGGGACACAGTCGTGTGTACCTACTTTGATTGTTACACGGCCTGAGATACTGGCGTGTGTCTCAGCTGTGTGAGGCACACGGCCGTGTGACCCCTGTAGTGTGAAATTTTCTATCCTTTTCAATAAAGTTCTAAATGTTTCCAATTTAATCCGAATCATTTTTAAAGTGTTTCTAATACCTCGAGGGCTCAAATAAGGGACGATATGCATGTGTTTGAATGGATTATGATATGATTTATGAAATGTTTAGAAATGAACGATTATAAGTTATGTTTATACGGTAATACTTTGTAACCCTATTCTAGCAACGGATACGGGTTAGAGGTGATACAATATTTATAACTTATTGGTTTGATGCGTACAACATGTAAATCAACATAATCTCATGTTGAAATAGGAAGTTTAGTTCTCATAAGTAATGGTTTAGACATTTATCAGAGATGTCCAATCAATAATTTCTCTAAACCATTATGCGTATAAATAAAAAACTTTTAGAAAAGTTTTTCAAACTCAATCAATAAAAGACTGAGATATAAACTGATTAGTATTAGCAAGATGAGTTGTCTTAATTCCATGATCTAAAATTAATTATTTACACAAGCAATCTTGTAAACGACAACTTGCAAGTTGATAACACATACGCGATTATTTTGTAGATGCATATACCAAAATCATATAATATCAAAACCATCCACATGGTGGATGAAAGACCCTATATTCATTTTAGAAATGCAAGACATTAAATCTCAACTTTAGCTAGTGAGTTTCTAACAATCAATTTTCATTGAGAACAAGCAACAAATGAGAATTCTTTAAATTAAAGAATCTTCTGATTTTTTAATGAATGTCCATATGAATTCTGGTTCTTTAAATGCATTTGTATTAGTAAACTTCTGGTTTACTTTAACATGCGTTTCAATTGTACTAAATTGTAACAAATTGATAATTTTACTATCATTCCTTGTACTTTGTATCCACATATAACTACTATTGTGACATTTACTACTTCAAATGTCTAAATCAATGTGAAATATATAATGCCATTAAGTCAATGAATATAATTTCCAAATAGTTATATGCAATATTCACTTCAGGGAATATGCCAAAATCTTCAAATGTAGGGAATTTGGTCTAGTGGTATGATTCTATCTTCAGACGGGAGAAGTTTCGAGTTTGGTTCAAAGTACTTTTAAAACCCTTTTAATAAGATTTTTGCATAATCAGTTAATTACCAAGAAAAACTTCTTAGGTTATGTATAGAAACAAGTCTATACCAAATATAACAATACATGTCACATCTCAAATATAAAAATATGACGTAATGAAAAACTAGCATTTTTTCATAACCATCATCATAAAGATGCATGAGATTTAATTCAAAATCCAACTATTCAAGCTCATAGAACTTTTCATTTACAATTGCTCATGTCATTTCTCTAAATAATTAACAAACGAAATAATATAAAACATATGAACTACTACCTTTAACAATTCTTTGAACTAAATCAAATCAATAACCATAAAATTCATTGGTTTGTTAACATAAATTTGTATACTAGATATGATTTAATCAAATAAATCAGTTAATATTCATTTTCATAAACAAATGAAATGCTTAAAACAATATGTAACACATATAATCAAAACTTAAAAGAAGACCATCTCAAAATATTTAAATCATATATCAAGTTGGTTTAATATTTAAAGGCATACCTTTTTGTTCTACGTCGAGTCTTGACAATATGAAGTAATCTAATTAAGTTGATTTAATATTTAAAGACATACCTTTTTGTTCTATGTTGAGTCTTGACGATATGAAGTAAGCTAATTAAACTTCAGTAGTAGACTTTAAATCCAATCAAAATCTATTAATAGCAAACTTTGAGAGTGGATCTTATCTTCCAAGTATACAATAGGAACATAACCAATGACTCTTCATAAATAAATTGTCTCTCTTCTTAAAAGTTATTGGAAATTCTTGTTCTTTTCTTACTTCCTTCATTTTTCCACTTCTAGTGATGAAAAAAATTATCACGACAATCCCCCATGACTATTATTATAGTCTAATTTACTACATCCACGTTAAAAATTATATCTTTCGTAGGAGCACATTTGAATCATGAAAAGTTGAATAAGTTCTCTCTTGCACGATTCTCATCAATAATATTTTTCCATATAATTTTAATTGAGAACTTATTCTAAATACTATAGAGTTATACTCATAGTTTAAAAAAAAACTTGCAAATTCAGGTGCATCAAACCATAACGAGTTTTAGATATATTTACTATATTATATTGCTCATAAGTAGATCTTTCACAGTCAAATATTTCACTGTCAACTCCTTAACGGGGATGATGACAAAAGAAGATCACAAAGATAGTCACGATCAATTCAGTTTATAACAAGAGTAATAAATATAAATCACTAACCCAATCCTCTTTTGATTCATATGAAATGTAATCTTTTTTTTTATTTACAATCCTAATATGATATCCATTATAATAAATATATTTTAAAACTAATGCATTAGTCATAAAAATTTTATGCTTTTAGATATTGATATATTAGCTCTTTTGGAGCTTTCAACTAATTTTGTACTATCAAATATTGGAATAATATTTGTTTGTTTTAGTACCAAATAAAATAAATATTTTCTATTTGTAATGATAGAATTCATTACTACATTCTCATATCCTTCCTCAAAAATATTAAGAAAAACAAAATTTTAATCATAAGCCACATATGTGGTCAGTAATATTTCATATCACATTGATAACACAAAGTTATCTTTACCATTTTAAGAGTTATATTGAGAACTCTCTTTGTTCTCTTATTTATTAATATGTTTCCACTTTTAGTGATCCATGATTATATATTTTATTTTCTTTATGTTTGCATTTACTTTAGGGAATGCAACAAATCTGGTAGGACAGACTTCTAAATGCCTTCATTGATTCTTTATTTCATAATCACCATCGCAAAACATGCGTGGATTTCAAATCAAAATCTATTTATTCATGTTGTCATGATTAGTCTCCAATTATAATAAACATGATATAATAAATAAATCATAATAAAATATACATGAAGTTTTTAACATCATTGTTAGTACCTTAGCTATTATCACGAGCACTATTACAAGTAGTACAACTACTTTATTTCGTAATAACATTTATAATCTAATAGTAAAAAATCAATCAATAAACAAAATCAAAACTTTCGTATACGATGCTTGAAAGTTATCCGATACACATTGTACCAAATTTCAATAACACATATATGTTATAAAATCTTATGATGCTTTAATAAAATATATATAAATTCAATTTTAAAAGATATAATATAATAATTTCAAGCATATTTAATAACAATAATTTAATCATAAAAAATTTTAATCATCCAAATATCATACATATTTTAATTTAATAAAAGAATCTTAGTTTAAAAGAAACCTTAAAGTTTCATAAAATAATTTTACCAAAAATCAATTAACAAAGGAAAAAACATACCACGTAAGGATTATATAAATTTCTTTGCATAATGATTGCCCATAATGCACAAGCTTTAATTGAAGACTGAAATAACAGTAGCTCTAGAAGGCAATCGACAATAGCTTGAGTAGCAAATTTGAGTGACCGACTATTGCATTGGTTGTTGCTTGAAAGGGTAAGGCTTGGTGAAAGGGACAATTTTTTTTTGACTTATGGAGAAAAAAATTAAAAAAGAATCTTGCTGATAACGTGTTATAAAAAAAAACAAAGAATAAAGAATAAAGAGAATGAGAGAGCAAAGATAGAGCGTATTTTATTGATCAATAAGAATATTTACTAAGCTTCTCTAAAGTCTCTATTTATAGGCATAAGAAGTATAAATGAAGTAGAGATCTACTTCTAATGATTATTAGCATTTAAAGTACATTAAAACTTATCTTGATATTGATGGACATTCACTTAATATGATATTCATAACAATAATAACAAATTTCTAATGCAGAACTAATTTTTAATTTAAAAGCAAATGATATTTTAGGATTGATAGTTCATGTTGAAGTTGATTAAATTATTTTTATTATTAATTTAAGATCGAGTAAAACGTTTTTCATTACCTTTCATTCTATCTTTAATTAAATGGTTTCTACTTAAGTTGATTAAATCATTTTATTAATAAAGTTACTATTAGGGCTAAGATCTCTTTCATCAAAAAATAAATTATGATATTCTAGGAGTAAAACATGATTAATAAACCCCCTATTTATTTCAAATCCTAAATAGAAATAAATCAATATGCCTATTTTATCCTTGAATTTAAGTTTGTATGCCCGTTTTAGTCTTAGCCTCCTTGAATTTGTGGTCTATTGCTAATGTTTAATGCTTTGACCTACTTTTCGGCCTTACGCTATGAAAGATACTACCAAGTAATAGGCCTATTTTTCAATTTTAGTGGACCATAAAGTTCTCTGCTCACTTTTAACTTTTTGAGTTCACAAGGTTTTAAATATAATATTAATCTATATTTTTATTTTTATTTTAACCCTGAATTGATATCACGAATAAACTGAATATCGAATTTAGAAAAATTATGAAAATATTTTTTATATAAAATAATTTATATTATTCTAGGATTGTCCATGGGCTGGGCTGAGTCCTAACAAAATTCTAGGCCCGATTGATTTGCTCAAACCCAGCCCGACCCAAAAAATGGAACTAATTTTTTCCCAAGACCGTCCTAGATAAAAATCCTAAAACCCGGACCCGACCTAGCCCACCCATATTAAAATTTTTATTTTATTTTTCATATAAAAAAAGTTAAAAATATAATTCGTCAAAAACACTAAAAACATTAAAATAAATATATCCCAAAAAATTGAAAATAAATTTTAAAAAATCAGATACTAAAATAACACTAAGATATGTGTAATTTAACAAGCTATCTTTTATATTCTATATAAAATTAGAATTTTAACCTAAAATATCTCAACATTATTTTTTTGATCTTACTATTCCAACCAAAATCATATTTAAATTTATATAAATTTTTTATAAATTTATTACATAATCGTCACCCACATTAGAAGTCGCCCATAATCTAGTCCACACTTTAAATTCTAAAGTGAAAATTCAATTCAATTTTATTCAAACCTATGTTTAAAATTTAATTAATGTAGATTTTATTCTATATTTTAAGAGTTTGAGTCAATTGGTGTTTTTATAACTCAGTTGTGAAATTAAAAAAAACTTATGTTTTTATAAAGTAACAAATATTATTTTAAGAATTGTTGAGTAAATTTCTGTCGTGTCTCATTAAAGGGGACAATTGAATATTTATATACATAGCTACTGTACATGGAATTGACGTTCTTTGTAGACTCTATGCATGATGGACATGTGTACTGCTCTAGCTGCGTGCTGGACACTCCTTGGGCATATGCGAGCTGAGACTGCGAGCTCCTCTTGCAAGCACCCCCTGACGAGTGCGAGCTGAGTCCACGAGCTCCCCTTGCGAACACCCCTTGCTGACTTCGTATTGTGAGGCTTGCACGTATCCATCTGGTGGGCCCTAGTCGGGTCGCGAGTAGGCAACCCAAACCTTATCTGGCTTTCAGATTAGTGATCATAAGTACATAACAATCTAGTCCCCCCTATTGGGTCTAAAGATGGCTATAAAGTGGCGTTCCTTAGAGCCATCACTTCGTATTTATACAACTTGCTGAATACGTAGCGACCACTGGGATGTAACGCTAGTTTTACCACGTGTATGGGTGGATCATATCTGTTTGTATCTGACTGCTGATGGTCTTCGGTTATTTGAACCGTCAAAACACGGGAAAAAGAAACTTATTTAAAAAGGGGGTTTGGAAACCCTAAACTGACAATTTTATCATTTTTTGCAAGTAAGTTTTATTGAAGCTTTCTTCAAGGTAAATCTTAGTAACTTCTTTGTCTTAGGTTTTAACTTTCTTCTCTCTCTTTTCTTTTCTTTCGACACCAAAAAACATGTCGAGGATGAGGGAGGCTAGTGGTTGAATAATTTCTTGTTGCCCACCGCGAGAGCGATCTTCAAAGATCCTTGTAGAAGCCAACTTCTAACTTCTTTGTCTGCACTACAAAAAAAAGAAGAAATGAGTCAAGTTTTGAGCCCGCGGGGGATTCAAATCCCCAATTTTACTTACAAATTTTTCGTTCCTGAGGGAACACACAGGCTTGGTGATACCAATGATGGCAATTTCTTACTCCCCCTCCATGCTCTGGAAATGGGGTTCCACTTGCCCTTGTATCTATTCTTCTGCTATCTCCTTCAAGAGTATTAGGTCATTCCTGGTCAACTATGCAGATTCTCTTGTTGGATCACAATGGCTTCGTTTATTGACTGCTACTGACGTAACGAGGCACAACATCTCATTGTTTTCCAAAGTTTATACCTGTTAAAAGCCCAAAACCAAGGAAATTCGTCTGACTTTTATTATTTTTCTCTTTGCGATAAAGGTGAAACCATAATTGCAAACATATTTGCTAATATTCCGCTGAACTGGGAAAATATATTAGGGTGGGATGTAAGCTTGCATGCGAATTTAGCTTTTCTACGGAGTGGTCCGCATTGAGCAGGGATATGTGTTCATTCAAAAGAACTGTTAGGACAGATGATGGTTTAGCCCAGTTAGAAAGGCTTCGTGCTGGCAGTTCCCTGGTTAACGAAGATCTTATAACCGTGATGAACGTGTTTCAATATTGTTTGGAGGGCCCTAGCCCCAATGGATATAAGCAAGGTGACAGTAAGGAAGTTGCTGAGGCATTAGGTGCGGATCTTGAAAAACGGAAATGGCCCCACGTAGCCAAAGATACCAACAATGAATTGTGTCTAATCTTGACAAGATTCAAGGGGGAACCTAGGAACTTTTTTATAGTTACTATAGAATAAAACCTCACCTCTGGATTTTGATGGTCTCATCGTGGGAAAAAAATGATGCCAATGTTAATTTGATAACTGTTCCTGGTGATACTGGAATTGTTGGTCGTGCATGCACAACTCGTAGTTCAGGAAGCGACTCTAAGGAAACTACCAATGTATCTTGAGAAATTAATGAAGTTATGGACCTTGCTTTGAAGGACATGCACAAGAAGCGCATAATTGATGTGGGAGTTGTTAACGTGGTCATTAACAACGAAGAGGAGGTAGACAGTCCCAGGTTAGAGTCCCGTCGCAAAATGAAGGTAAATCATGTCTGGCCCTCTGTTATGATGACCACTACTCCTACTTCTTCCTCGGTGAGCTCACAGTTTGTAGCTCGTGAAAGCTCTCCTATTATTGCTCATAGTAGTTCACCTCCACTTGCTCCTCACTGTATCTCTCCTCTTCATTTGCCTCATGCTGAGGAGCCATCTACTGAAGATGATGACGAGCTAATACTGGGTCATGGGAGTTTGAGCATGAGGGAGTTTCAGAGTATGATTGAAAAGTTAAAAGCTTTCGTGCTAGAAATTATAAAAAGATAGATGTATAACGGTGAGTCATCACGTAGTTTGCAGAAGTCCGTACTATCAAAGCTCAGTTCATCTCTGTAAGCTCTCCTGGCTGAGGCCACTATGATCAATTTGGGCCTTGATGACAACACTGGTGGGGCAGAGGCTAATCAGAAGGAGCTTGAAGAGAAACTAGAGAGCACTCACGAGCAAACTTGAAGATGAAAGATGAAAACGAAGTGCTCTATAAGCAAAATGAAGAGCTCGTTGTGAAATTGGGGGTTGCATGAGTGAGAAACGATGAATTATCTGGTGAGGTTATGGTTGAAAGAGAAAGAAGTGAGGCCTTGGATGTTGAGTTAAGGAGAATTGTTAAATAGCACAAGGCAACTGTGAGCCGAATCGTTGCTGAGCATGAGGCTACGATAGTGAGCTTAAAATAGAAACAAGCAGAAACCTTTGAAAAATTTAAGGAGACTCTAGAAACCTTAAGCAATCTCATATCTGAGCTCAAGTCCAACATTCTTCTGCATACTCAGGTTGTGGTTGGACCTTTCGATGCTCTTAAAGTTGGTTTGATGCCTTTTACGAGGTAGATATGGATAAACTTCGTTTTGATGTTTGCTTCCCCTTGGGACCTGCTTGGGATGAGTTCGCATCCAAGTGGAAGAAATCAAAAGATTTTTACCTTGATGAAGGTCATTCTGAGTCGATCGTTGTGCCTGTTGATGACCATGACAATACCACCACCACGCCTACCGAAAATATTGAAGCTGCAGAGAGGGAAGAAGAGATAACCAGGGATCTTGAAGGGGAAGAGGATGCGCCTTAAATTATTGTAAACATGTATTACTCTTTTTATGATCTGAATAAGAAAATTTGAAGTTTGAAAATTTTTAAAGTTTAGTTATTAGTGTTATGACAATCTATCATTTTGCAAACTCAAGCAAATTTTTGAATTTAATCAAACCTTAAACTTAAGAATGTTATAAACTTAAAAAAATTTTGGGCTTAAGCGAATTTTTAAACTTAAGCATATTTTGAACTTAAGAAAATTCTAAATTTGAGTAGATTTGAAATTGCCTTATCCAAAATCCTTAAGCAACTTAGTACAATTCGAGTCATTAACTGTATTGGAGCCGCGAGCTCTAATTTGTGAGCTCTTATACTGTAATTTGAGAAAGTAGGTTCGCTAGCTATTTTTGAAGGTTGCGATCATAAATCAGCAAACCTTTATAACATAAGATGGGAATGTCGATCCGCTAGCTGTGTTGGAGTTGCGAGCTTAACCTTGTGAGCTATTAGAATATCATCTTGGAGCATAAGTCCGCTAGCTATTTTTGGAGGTTGCGATCATAAATTGATAAACCTTTATAACATCAGTTGGGAATATAGATCTGCTAGTTGTGTTAGAGTTGCGAGCTTAACCCTGTGAGCTCATAGAATATCAGTTGGGAGCATAGGTCTGCTAGTTATTTTTGGAGGTTATGATCATAAACTGACAAACCTTTATAACATCTGCTGGGAACATAGGTCCGCTAGCTGTGTTGGAGCTACGAGCTTAACCCTGTGAGCTCTTAGAATATTATTTGGGAGTGTTGGTCAGCTAGATATTTTTGCAAGTTGCGATCATAAACCAACAAACATTTATATAATATAAAGTACAAGTGTTTGCAAGGAAAATACTTTTATTCTAAAAGTAATAAATTACACAAAGTAATTTTTGAGGTGGCGGACATTTCATGTTCATGGTAGAATTGTGCCCTCCATTTTTGCTAGCTTGTACGCTCTATAGCCAATCTTTTCTATTACCTTGCATGACCCTTCCCAACTTAGAGCCATTTTTCCTCACTGTGAAGCTGGAAAACTAGCCTCAGTATTTCTTAGGACAAGATCGTCTACTTAGAATTGTTTGTTTTCTATATTGGAGTTGTAGTAGCGAGCTACTTGTTGAGCATGCATTGCATTCTTGATTTTTGCTGCTTCTCTGAATTCATCTACCAAATCAAGGTTAAGCTTGATAGCTTCTTGGTTTGCACCTTCATCAAAATTCTAGGTTCTGTGTGATCGTATGCCAGTCTGAGATGGGATTACTACCTCTATGCCATAAACAAATGAAAAGGTTGTTTCTCCTGTCGTGGTGTGGGGTGTAGTTTGCTAAACCCACAGGATTCCTTGTAGCTCCTCCAGCCAAGCACCTTTGGCCTCACCAACTTTGTTTTAGGACCATTAAAATTTCTTGTTCATTGCTTCTACCTGACCACTTGTTTGTGGCACTTTAATTGAACTCTGAGCCAAAGCTATCTGAAGATCGATACAAAAGTTTTTAAACTTTTCCTGAAATTGTGTACCATTGTCTGTAATGATTAACCAAGGTACACCAAACCTACAAACAATTAACTTCTAGAGGAAGGATTCCATCTATCTCTCTGTAATGGTTGCTAGAGCTTTGACTTCAATACACTTGGTGAAATAATCCACAACCACCACTATAAATTTCTTTTGCGCCGTGGTATCAAAAACGGACTGAGGATATCAATCCCCTAGGTTGCAAATGGCTAGGGGCTTAACATAACCTGGAGAGCCTCTGCTGGTAGTTGTTGTACCTTAGCATATCTCTGGCAAGAGTCATATGCGCAAAGCAATTGATATGCATGATTTTGAACTATAGGCTAGTAATACCCATGTTTGAAATTTTTTTGAGCAAGTAGCCTTCCTCCCTAATGATCACCACAGATACCCTCATGAATTTCTCGCATCACGTACTTAGCCTTAGTTGGTGATAGACATCGCAACAGCAAATTTGAAAACCCCTTTCTATATAGTACACCCTCTACAAGGGTATACCTAGAAATTGTAGAACAAAACAAATTGTTTTAATTTACCATGTAATTGAATGACTCAACAACCATCTGCATAGTATTCAGATATTTAATTCGCCAATTAGGAGTTTTTCAGATAGTTTTAGTTTGCGATAATAACATACCTCGTAGCTTTGCGAGCTCCTTACTGTCCAGATTACCATGTGTACCTTGGAGTGTGCAAACTATTGAAGTCATCCATGTCTCCTTTTGATCTATGCATAGAACTTATGGGACATCATAACTCAGGGTCTCCCTGTGCTCGAGTAGGATTTTTCCTCTTTGTTCAATGACAATAGAGGATGCTAGTTTGGATAAAGCATCTACACGAGTATTGTCATTCTTTGGGAGTTGCATTATCTGGACTTTATCAAATCTTGTGAGCAATTCGGCTGTAACTAAATGATATTTTTTCAACACTGTTTCCTTTATATCATACTCACCATTCATTTGCTTTACCACCAACTATGAATCTGTGTGGATGACCAGATCATTCACTCCTAGCTAGCGTGCTAGCTATAGTCTCGATATCAAAGCTTCACATTCTGCAGTGTTGTTAGATATTTGAAACCCAAAAGATAGTTCATATTGCCGCTCATTATCGCTAGGATCAATCAGGAGTACTCTTGCTTCTGACCATGCCTTGGCTGCAGAGCCGTTAACATAAACTAACCAGCTTTTCAAACTATCAGTTGTATGTACACCCTCTTAAGGTGTGCTAACTACTGTCGGACCAACAGGCTTCTCGAAAAAACACTCCACTATAAAGTTAGCAAATACCTGTCCCTTTATTTTTATCCTCAGGACAAACAACACCCCAAACTCAACCAACTCAATGCTCCATTTTTTACCCTTCATGAAGTATTGGCTTTGGATAATACTTCATTCATAGGTTAATTAGTCAAGACGACAACCGGATGAGCCTGGAAGTATGGACCCAATTTGTGAGCTGCAAAAATAAAATAAAATATACATTTTTCTATTTTTGAGTACCTCAGTTCCTCGTTTTAGAGTACCTTGCTGATGTAGTATACTAGAAATTAGTGAACATTCTCTACTCTGACTAACATTGCTGCAACTATCTCCTTATAGGTAGTCAGATACAAATAAAGGGTTTCTTCCACTCATTGTGATTTCAGAAGTGGTGGAGAGGTAAAATATAACTTCAGCTCTTCAAAGGCTATTTGGCATTCCTCAGTCCATGAAAAGGAGGTTTTCAAGGCCTTAAAGAAAGGTAGGCATTTATCCGCTATCTTAGAGATGAACCTGTTAACTGCCATGACTCTACCTGTGAGACGCTGAATATCTTTTGTTGTTCGCGGAGAGGCATTTCCAAGATCGCACAGATTTTCTCCAAGTTTACCTCTATTCCCCTATCTAAAATTATGAAACCTAAGAATCTACTAGCTCGTATGCTGAAAGTGCGCTCTTTAGGATTTAACTTCATGTTGTTGGCCCTAAAAAGTGTGAACGTCTCCAATAAGTTTTGCACATGCTCCTCTATAATCCACTTCTCATTAACATGACATCTATATAGACCTCAAGTTAGCGTCCTAACTGGTCTCTAAAAATTTTGTTAAGTAATCTCTAGTAGGTTGTCCCCGTGTTCTTGAGACCAAAAGGCATAACTCGATTGCAGAAAAGCCCTTCTTCGGTAATAAAAGCTACCTTTTCCTAGTCACCCCGATCCAACAAAATCTGGTTATAGCCTAAGAAAGCGTCCATGAAGTTCATGAACCTGTGACTTGCAAAAGCATCAACCAAACAATCAATAGAAGGTAAAGAGAAATTATCCTTGAGGCACGCTTTGCTAAGGTTGG
Organism: Gossypium raimondii; assembly: GCF_025698545.1. Taxonomy (NCBI): domain Eukaryota; kingdom Viridiplantae; phylum Streptophyta; class Magnoliopsida; order Malvales; family Malvaceae; genus Gossypium; species Gossypium raimondii. The sequence continues at coordinate 47,897,022 of NC_068574.1, read as the reverse complement.
TAAAATCAATACATATTCTCCATTTTCCATTTGCTTTATTCACCGTAACCACATTTGAGACCAAATTTGGATACTCTACTTCCTTGGTAAAACCCGCTGATAATAGTTTAGCCACCTCTTGTCTTACTGTTTCCACCACATTCGGAGCAAACTTTCTCTTTTTCTACTTAACCGATTTTGCCTCTGGGAGTACATTCAACTTGTGGACAATCACCTGGAGGTCCACCCCTAGCATATCTACTGCTGACCAAGCAAAAAATTATGAATTTGCCTTCAGAAACTGAACCAACATGCTCTTTTCTTCAATTACCAAGGCTGATGAAATCTTTATAGTTTTTTCTTCATTGTTACAAAATAACTATAAAGATTTAGTATGCTCTGCCGTTTCAGGCTTCTTATTTCTTTCTTAATCCTTCACATCCAAGCTATCTAAGTCCAAAGCTTGACTCGCTAACTCTGTCCCTTGCGAACTCTGTCTTCCAAACACGGGCTTTCGAGCCTATTTAACAGATAACATATGGCATTGCCTTGCAGTTGGCTAATTCGATCGTAAGAACCCAACTCTTATCTTCGTTGGGAATTTGATCTTCATGTAAAACGTTGCAACTACCATTTTTGCCATCCTTATTATTGGGCGCCCGAAGATAGCATTGTACGCCATGGGATTGTCTACAATAAAAAACTGAACATGCTTCATAGTCATGTGCTCACCATCCCCTAAAATGACCGATAAAGTGATCAAGCTTTTCACTTCAATTGGATGGTTCACAAAATCATACAACGGGCTAGCTCTGGACAAAGTTTTCTCTTTCAACCCTATTTTCTGATATGTTTTCCAGGATAGAACCTCCACTGCACTCCTACTATCCACTAGTATCCTTTTAACCTCAAAATTTACGATTATCGCAAAAATAACCATCAAATCGTTACCTTCTTTGTCACATATTAACTCTTCATCATCGTTACCAAATTCAACACTCCATCTTCGCTACTAACATAACCTCTTAGGGTCGCTAACAAACATCACACTTCTTATATGAGCCTTCCTCTTTGCATTAGAACCTACCCAATCTTCATTTGTACCTATAATCACATAGATGGTACCTTTGACTTTCTATTTACCTTTAGGATCACCACACGAACTCTGATCCTGCTAGGAGACACCCTGATCAACAAATTCAGTGAGTTCACCATTTCACACTGCTTCTTCTATAACATCATTTAGAGTGAAACAATCTTCAGTCTTATACCTAACGTAACTGTGGAAAACACATCTGTCTATTAAGTTTGACCTTTTTGTGCTATGCCTCATTGGAGATGGTTTGGGTAGAATACCAAGACTTTTTACTTGGTTCAAAATGTAAGTATGGTTAGCAATCAAAAGAGTGTAAACTTTGAACCTGCCTTGGAGAAAGTATTTCCTGATATGTTTTGGTTGAAACCTCTGAGGAGCCCTGAGAGAATAACCCTGCATTTCTGCTCTCTATTACCGATTGCCTCTTGCTCGCAACGACTGGTTAGAAGGGTCCTGCTTGCTGTGAGCTCCCTCTTGGTTCCTAAACTGTCTATCTTCCTTTTGAAAGGTGCAATGCAATGCCATTTTAATTTCCTCTGCCTCTAGAAACTTGTGGGCTCGCTCGTAGAGATATACCAAACTCTACAGCTTATTATCAATAAAGGAGTATTGTACATGATTATTTTGTACCTCTATTATAAAAGCATCGATAGCCCATTAATCCTCTAAATTATTCGTGTTCAAAGTCGTCGCATGAAACTGCTTCACATAATCTTGAAGATACTCGCCTTCTCTCTGTTTCATGGATATCAATCCCATAGGCGTGCTCATGATTGTCTTGTGGTCCCTGAATCTTCCCAAGAACATCTAGCTCAACTAGGAGAAATTTCGAACTAATCCCTAAGGAAGGGACAAGTATTAGGCCTTCGCACTTCCTTTAAGTGTCATGGAAAAAGTTTTACATTTTTCTGAATTCGATGCTCCCAGCATATTCATATAATCATCGTACTGCATCAAGAGGGCTTACGGGTCATTTCTCCCATCAAACATTTCCTTTAGGACTTTAAAATCACATGAAAAGTTCACTACTACTATGTTAGGGGCCAATGGATTATTAGAACAGAAAAGCCAATCCATGTCCTGAGACTCGGGGTGCAACACTCTCATGTCTTGTCGCAACTCGTTCATATCGTTTTTTCATTCTTTCGCATGCATGCCTAGAGCTTCGTCCTAAGTATTTACATTATCATAAAAATCAGAAGTGTACCTTCATTCTTAACTCATCATTTTACTTTAGCAACTCTTGCTGAAAAGTCTGCTGTTGCTTGAACCGTGCCTCCTGCGGAACCATTTCTTCTCTCATAAACTTCATCTACTCCTGAAGTGAAAGAAATTCTTGTGGTGATGTTTCCTGATTGGAAAGGAGTGGCAACCCATGACCAGATGATATGTTCAAATCTAATGGACCGAAAATTCCCTAATAAACCGTATTGCCAAAGTTCTCCGGTCGATCGGCAAACCAGTTAGCAAACAAGTTTGCTTCATTAGGTTGAATGCCAAAACCCGAGGCTTCAGCTTGTCCAGATGAAAGATTGAAGGGGAAATTCTCACTCGGGTGAGCCATTGTAACTTTTGATAATTTTTCTTAGACTTGGGAGGAATCTATTGGTCGGAAGTTTATCTACGCTCACCACACCAATTGTTGAGTAATTTTTCATCGTGTCTCATTAAAGGCGACAATTGAATATTTATATACATAGCTACTGTACATGGAATTGACGTTCATAGTAGACTCTATGCATTCTGGACACGTGTACTGCTCTGGGTTGTCTGCTGGAAACTCCTTGGTGGTAGCTGTCATTTACGACTACCGAATTTAATCCGCTATTCAACCAAAATTAACAGGTAATATAGAGTAAATAGGGAATCGTCCCACGAAGAAGCTTGCGTAAAATCTATTTGAAGATATGTGTAGTGAAAGTGATGTAAAATGCATGCGAGAAAGAAAATAATGGGGGGGGAATTTATGTTTTTAAGTTTTGCTAAAAATAATCTAAGTTGCGAATAAGTTTTGGCTCAAATTATGAATGCTAAAAAATTACCAAGAGAAAGAATACTTAGTTATCGACGCCTTAATTCACCAAGCACAAGTCCTTTGTGACTTTAAATTATTTTAATAGACTAAATCAGCAGCAAGACTGAAAAATCACTTACGAAGCGACTTCCTATCTCTAGTAAAATTTATTTCAATTAGAAAACATTCATAATTGAGAATCTACCTTTAATTACCTATTCGTTAACCAATTAAAGGTACATTAAGTATTTTAGAGACTTCACCTTGCATTAATCAAAGAAAAATCCTCCAGCGGCTTCTAAAATTAAATCAGCAATTGCTCTAATTAGCTGCAAGCCAATTAATCATCACCAACTCTAAGTCTAACTGAGAAATTCGATTACTCAATTTTCACTTAGATGATTATAAGATAATCCCTAAATTAAATAGCTGATCAATCTAATTGATTTAGAAAAAAAAACTTCTCTGAACGTTAAAACGAGCAATTCAAGAATGCCAATTTCGAATTTAAAACAAAATAAAATTTCAAATTCCTTGTGCGAGGTTTCATAAGTGTCTAACTAAGCGTAAGTAATTTAACCACTCATAGCAAGTAAAACAAAACCAAAATCAATTGTAAACAACATGAATTACAAATTTAATTTTGGACAGGAAGAATCCCCAAGTCGTCGAGCTTCCCTTCTCTCAATTAGCTGAAATTTTGGGCTGCTACTCACTGCCTGGTCGACTTTTGCTGATTCAATTGGAGGTTTTGCTTGCTCGAATTCACGCTTATCTGCCCTGTTCTTCTCTGTTTTTCCACACACCTTTTTCAGCTGCTGGTCACCTCTATTTATGGAGTAATAATAACCTCCAATAATTCAAAATAAAATTTGATCTTATCCCCCTTTATCCTAGCTGAACCCGTTGCATAAAAATAACTTCAGCCTACTAGAGTTTTACTTTAATTAAACTCGTTAAGGCTGATTTGATTTCCTTGTTTCTATTAGAGTCGGCAATTGCTATCAAGAAGGAAATTGAGAGAATTAATAATAATTCCCTTGCTGATTTTGTCGCATGTTTGGCCTGCTGTACTTCTAATTGGACTTAATTTTCCTCTTTGTCCCAATGACTTTTGTGGTAAATTTGGTCACTTAAATTTTATATTTTGATCATGTCAATTTAATTCTTCAAAACCAACATGTCATCAACCTTCATCCAGCAGCTTTATTCATGAAAATTAATTCTAAATTGAGCTCATACGGACATCAAAATGTTCCTTACCTGCGCATGAATTAAAATTAACATTAATTTGTTGAATTGGAGTGAAATTAAATTATTACGGCACAGAATGTACTTAATCAATTTAGGCTGAATTATAACTTAATTGACCAAAGATTAATTAACAATTTAAATAATTTAATTGAATAAGTTAAGCTCAAAATTGAAATTAACAAACTCCCCCATACTTAAGTTATTGATCGTCCTTGAGCAATTAAACCGAAAAGTCAAGAATCGAAGCCCATAAAAACATGATAACATCTAAAACAAACTCAAGACGACTCATGAATTGTTGCATCTTTCATGCTTGGAGCAAATTTTGGATTCATCAATCTTAAATTCCGGTTCGTTAAAAAAAAAGAAAAATCTGCTTTAAATCTATAACTAAATTCAAAGTTTAATCAAAATTTAAGAATGTTTTCTTAATCAATCCCTTCTAGGAAAAATGTTTAACTCATATCACTCAATGTGTTTAGGCTAATATGCTGCTCTCAAATTGAAATCGACAGTAATTAACCACCATAGGCTTGCTTGTCCATCTTACCTTAAACATAATACTTAAAATTTCATAAATATAGTCGAGGCTAAATAAAGGTTGTAATGGGGCCGAGGTAATGTGCGGTGGACGGAAGGAATTTATTTGGGTGGTGGAACTAATTTTCTTAGGCTAGGTAATCGTTCGGAAGTCATCAATTCTCTTATTTCTATTCTTCTTTTTTTTTCTTTAGTAGACAACTAATTCAATGAGCCTTTCATCTTTTCCATATCACTTGATTCGGCCAATCCACCTCATTGTGATCACATAACGCTTCGTTCATTTAATTCAATAGGAAGGTTGCAACTTGCTAATTCTTTCTCACGAAAATCAGCCCTTAATTTCCAGCTAAAAACCACCCCAAATTGGCCAACATATGTCAAAATTAAGATTATCTTCCAAACTGACTTAACTAGCCTAAGAAGGTGAGTTGATTTCAGTCTTTGGTTCAATTTCTGGAGGTACATAAAAATTGGGAAATTAATTGGCTAACTAATTGGAATAATGTCAAGGTCGTCTTTTATAGGTAATCGTGGCTTAATTCCTAATGCCTCTTAAATCATATTAATGTAAATCAAATGTATTACTAGACTTAATAAGATCTAAAGCAAGTTTTAGAGTAATTGACAGTCGATAACAATAATCACACATGAATGAATAATAACCTCTCAAGTTGGCATGGATGTCCCAACTTACTCTCTAGGCTCAAACTCCTCACAAGGACCACATGATTGATCAATTAAACAGACTAACTTTCGATCCAACTCCGATTTAAGAGCATAACTTAAAACATGGAATTTGTCTTTTTTCTTCGAACCAAAACCAGTCAATTTGAAAACACAATTTAACCCAACCAATCTACACACAACAATAAAAAATCAACTTGAATTCGGAAAGTACAATTTATTCAAAATTTTATTCATGAAATTTGCTAAAAAACAAACATTAAATATGTTAGAAAATCAATGAAATGATTCTCCCCCATACTTAATGTCTGCATTGCCCCTAATGCAAAAGAAATTTAAAATTTAAAATTTACTTAATGGAAAGAAACAATAATAATGGAAAAGATAAAAGAAAACTTCCCTGAAAATATGGGTTGCCTCCCACAAGCGCCTTTGTTTTTCAGTCGTTGGCTCGACATTGCAATTCCTCATGGATCCTCAAGATTGATCTCCTCCATCCAAGCTGCTTGCTCCCCTTCATGAAAATGTTTCAACTTGTGACCATTTACTTTGAAAATTTCATTAGTATCAAAGCTCCTAATTTTGACTGCCCCATGATGATGCACCTCGGTTATTATAAACGGTCCAAGCCATCTTGATTTCAACTTACCGGGAAATAGTTTAAGCTTAGAATTAAATAATAATACCTTTTCCCCTACCTTAAATTCTTTGCGAATCAGCTTCGAGTCACGAAATGCCTTCGACTTACCTTTGTAGATGACTGAATTGTCATATGCCTCCAAGCGCAGCTCCTCCAACTCTTGTAGCTTCAATTTGCGTTCTTCACCTGCCAAACTATAATCCAAATTGCATTGCTTAATAGCCCAGAATGACCTATGCTCAAGCTCCACGGGAGGATGACATGCCTTCCCAAAAACAACTCTGTAAGGCGACATCCCAATTGGCGTTTTGTAAGCCGTTCGAACAGCCCACAACGCGTCATCTAACCTTTGGCTCCAATCTTTCCTATTGGGTTTAACAATTTTCTCCAAAATTCCCTTAATTTCCTTGTTACTACTCTCAGCTTGCCCATTGGTTTGAGGGTGATAAGCAGTCGATACTTTGTGGGTGACACCAAATTGTGCAAACAAAGTTTTCAAGGTTTTATTGCAGAAATGTATTCCCTTGTCACTGATTATAGCCCTTGGTACTCTGTATCTATTTAAGATGTTAGTCTTAAGACACTTCACCACAGTTTTAGCATCATTGGCCCTAGTTGGAAATGCTTCTACCTATTTCGACAAGTAATCAACACACACAAAAACGTATAGATAACCGAAAGAAGCAGGAAAATGCCCCATAAAATCAATACCCCATACATCAAAGATATCACAAACATAAAAATTATGTAATGGCATTTGATTTTTGCTACTTAAATTACCAGTTTTCTGACATGAGGCACAATTTTTGCAAAATGCGTATGAGTCCTTGTGAATAGTCGGCCAAAATAACCCACACGCAAGTATTTTATGAGCGGTTCTCTTAGGTCCAAAATGTCTCCCACCTTCTCGACTATGACAAAAATTAAGCACGGATTCTATCTCACTATCATCAACACAGCGCCTAATTATTTGGTAGCTACAAAATTGCCAAAGATATGGTTTTTCCCACAAGTAAAATCGGGCTTGACTTCTAATTTTTTCTCGTAAGTGCTTAGGTGCATTCGTGGGGAACTCTTTAGTCACTAAGTAGTTCACAATGTCGGTATACCATGACAAAGCACTAGACATACTATAGAGTCTTTCATCGGGAAATAAATCACTCGGCTCACTCCGCACATCCCCAGTTTCTATCCTACTCAAATGATCAGCCACAAGGTTTTCTCTACCCTTCTTATCTGTAATCTCCAAGTCGAATTCTTACAAAAGCAAAATCCATCTTATTAACCTGGGCTTAGCTTCTTTTTTATGCAACAAATATTTAAGAGCGCTATGATCAGAGAAAACAACGACTTTGACTCCTAACAAATACGCTCTAAATTTCTCTAAGGCAAAGACTATGGCATAGAGCTCTTTCTCGGTTGTAGTGTAATTGCACTGAGCTGGGTTTAATAGCTCACTAGCATACCTAATAATATAAGAATCCCTACCATTTCTCTGCCCTAATGCTGCACCAACAGCCCTATCACTAGCATCACATAGAATCTCGAAGGGTAATGCATAATTTGGTCCTTGAATGATAGGGGCCGTGATCAATTTCAATTTCAATTCATCAAAAGATTTTTTACAACTCTCATTAAATTCAAATGCGACATCCTTACCTAGCAATGCACACAAAGATGACGATATTTGCGAAAAATTCTTGATGAACCAACGGTAAAAACCTACATGTCCCAAGAAGGATCGAATTCCTTTCACAGTACTTGGATAAGGTAGATATTTAATTACCTCGACTTTGGCTTGGTCGACTTCTAAACCTTTAGCTGAGACAACATGTCCCAACACGACACCCTTCTCAACCATGAGATGACATTTCTCAAATTCAATATCAGATTAGTCTCAATGCAACGCCTAAGAACTAACACAAGATGATGCAAACATTTATCAAATGAATCACCATAAACAGTAAAGTCATCCATGAACACCTCCATTAAATGTGAAATAAAATCTGAAAAAATGCTCGTTATACCTCGTTGGAAAGTGGCTGGTGCGTTGCACAATCCGAAAGGCATTCTCTTGAAGGCGTAAGTTCCAAACGGGCAAGTGAAAGTGGTCTTCTCTTGATCCTTAGGTGCGATGGGTACCTGTAAATAACCTGAATAGCCATCTAAAAAACAAACATGTGAGCGACCAGTTAACCTTTCTAGCATTTGATCCATGAATGGAAGAGGGTATTGGTCTTTTTTAGTGGCTTTATTCAGTTTCCTATAATCTATACAAACCCGTCAGCCGTTCTGCACCCTTGTAGGAATTTTCAACCCTTCTTCGTTGGTAACTATTGTGGTTCCTCCCTTTTTAGGGACAACATAAATTGGACTTACCCATTTCGAATCGGCTATAGGATAAATAACATCGGCTTCCAACCATTTTAAAATTTCAGTCTTAACTACCTCCATTATTGGTGGATTCAAGCCGCGTTGGGGGTCTCTTTTAGGGACTGAATCAGGTTCTAAGGCTATCTTGTGAATGCATAAAGTCGTACTAAGCCCCCTGATATCGGCTAGTGTCCAACCGAAGGCTTCTCTATGCTCTTTAAGAACTCTAAACAGCTTGGATTCTTGGATTTCGATTAAGGCATTCGACACTATCAATGGTAAAGTTTGATTCTCCCCCAAATAAATGTACTTTAAAGTTTTGGGCAGCTCTTTTAACTCTAATTTAGGTGGCGAAATCAATGAAGGAATTTGCTTACCAGTCACCGTAAGGCTAGGGAGAACCGGCTTGAATCGTGTCAATTTGGGCGAGTCTAATGCACTAACTGAGTCAATTAAAGAATCAGAAACGATAAATTCATGCTCATCAATATCGAAAATGCCTTTAGCTAGAACGCTTTTCAACTCGTCCTCATCCCCTAATTCATAAACATCTTGAACAAAATTATCGATTACATCAAGAGTAAACACATAATTAATATCAGTGGGATATCTCATAGCATCAAATATATTAAATTTAATTATCTCACCATCAAATTCCATAGTTAAATTCCCTTTATGCACATCAATTTTCGTTCTAGTTGTCTTAAGGAAAGGTCTACCTAAGAGTAAGGGTACATCAACCGAATTATCATTAGGTCCCATGTCTAAAACATAAAAATCAGTTGGAAAGACTAACTCATTTACTTGCAATAGAACATCTTCTAAAACGGCATCAGGGTAGGCATTACTCCTATCCGCAAGTTGAATTATCAGTCCTGTGTCTTTTAATGCACCTAATTGAACTTTATCGTAGATACTCCTAGGCATGACATTTATAGAAGCTCCTAACTCAAGCATAGCTCTATCAAGTTTAAGGTCTCCTATCTTACAAGGTATCGAAACATTCCCGGATCTTTGCATTTAGGTGGGAGTTTCTTTTGAAATACCACAGATACATTTTCGCCTAAGCTAATCTTCTCATTTCCAATTAATTTCCTTTTAGATGTGCATAATTCTTTCAAAAACTTAGCATATCTAGGAACTTGTTTAATTGCATCAATTAATGGCATATTAACTTGTACCTTGCGAAAAGTTTCCAGAATTTCAGCATTGATGTCGTCTGACTTTTCCTTCCTCAAGCGCTGTGGAAATGGCGCCTTCGGCACATAAGACTGAGGTTGGTTATTATCGTTTTGACTTGCTTGTGCTCGAAGCTCGGGAACCCTTATTTCCTACTCAAAATTTACTGCATTGTGCGAAACAGTGTGATGTTGTAAACGTGATTTCCCTGCTTCCTTTGGAGCTGCTTGCGACGGTTGTAAATCAGCAGTTGGCAAGGCTAAATTCTCCTCTGCTCTATCACTAAATCGAACCTTTTTTACCTCAGTTTTGTCTTCCTCGCCGCTGCTTTGGACCTTCTTTAGTATCGATCTCAACTCCTTCCCACTTCGCAAGGTTATAGCATTGACATTATCCCTCGGATTCACCACGGGCTGTGATGGTAACCGGTTATTTACCTGTGCTTGCAAGTTCCCAAGATTAACGTCGGTCAACGAGGCTCTGGTTTGCAATTGCTTCACGGCCGATTCCAAAGACTGAAACCTTCCATCAGTTTCCTTCTTCTGGTCAGCCATCATCTTCAACATTTGTTCAAGCATGGTATGAGTCTTAGTTTCAACACTAAAATTTTGATGGTTTGGTTGTGACGTATTATATGGTTGGGAATTTTGCTGCTCAAATCCTGGAGGGATAGCTCGGTTTTGATATCTAAAATTAGGGCAATCTCTCCATCTCTCATTATAAGTAGCCGAGTATGGATCATACCTTCTCTAATTTGGAAAAACGACATTAGCCTCCCCTTCTTGTAATGTTGGACACATATCTGTGGTATGTCCTTCGAAACAACAAATGCCACATAGTGAAGCTTTCGCATTACCTCTAGTCATCAACTTACTCACCATAGCTGTTAAATTAGCTAATTGAGCCTCCATCATACTTGACTGGCCCTCATCCATTCGTTTACCCAAGTCAGACCTCCTGAGTCTGAATTGTTGTGTATTCTGCACCATATTAGCTATCAAATTCTGGGCTTGCTCAGGTGTTTTATCAACCAATGCACCTCCACTCGTTGCATCAATCATTCCTCGATCTTGTGTGGTCAACCCCTCATAAAAATATTGCACTAAGAGCTGCTCACTAATTTGATGCTGCGGACAGCTTGCACATAACCGTTTAAATCTTTCCCAATACTCATATAGCGACTCACCTACCAGCTGCTTAATTCTACAAATTTCTTTCCTAATTGACCCTATCCTTGACGTTGGAAAAAACTTCTCAAGAAAAGCTTTATGTAACCCTACCCAAGTTGTGAATGAACCCGGCGGCATATAGTATAACTAGTCCTTTGCCAAACCTTGTAATGAGAAAGGGAAGGCTCAGAGCTTGATTTGTTCCTCTTTAATGCCATCTGGCTGCATAGTTGAACAAGTAATTATGAATTCATTAATATGACGGTAAGGGTCCTCACCTGGTAGTCCATTGAATTTCGGTAACAAATTCAGGAATCCCGAATTAAGCTTTAATGGCCTATCAAGGGCGGGATAAGTGATAGATGCGCAGCCAAGTTAGGTGCAGCCAATTGCTTCAAGGTCTGATTGGCCATGTCGATGTCCTCTAAATCGTTAGGCGAGTGGAGATTGTGAGATTCGGCTTGCTGATTGGTAATGTTAACAGGGAACTTCGATGTTCGTCGTCCGCTCCTTAATAACATATACTAAAGGAATTAATCTACCTGCATAGACAAAAACAAGAAAACAAAATAAGTTCTGAAAATCAAATAGATTTGACTACGTCGCTTCCCCGGCAACGGCGCCAAAATTTGGTAGCTGTCGTTTAAGACTACCAAATTTAATCCACTATTCAACCAAAATTAACTGGTAATATAGAGTAAATAAGGAATCGTCCCACGAAAAAGCTTGCGTAAAATCTATTTGAAGAGATGTGTAGTGAAAGTGATGTAAAATGCATGTGAGAAAGAAAATAATGGGGGGGGGAATTTATGTTTTTAAGTTTTGCTAAAAATAATCTAAGTTGCGAATAAGTTTTGGCTCAAATTATGAATGCTGAAAAATTACCAAGAGAAAGAATACTTAGTTATTGACGCCTTAATCCACCAAGCACAAGTCCTTTGTGACTTTAAATTATTTTAATAGACTAAATCAGCAGCAAGACTGAAAAATCACTTACGAAGCGACTTCCTATCTCTAGTAAAATTTATTTCAATTAGAAAACATTCATAATTGAGAATCTACCTTTAATTACCTATTCGTTAACCAATTAAAGGTGCATTAAGTATTTTAGAGACTTCACCTTGCATTAATCAAAGAAAAATCCTCCAGCGGCTTCTAAAATTAAATCCGTAATTGCTCTAATTAGCTGCAGGCCAATTAATCATCACCAACTCTAAGTCTAATTGAGAAATTCGATTACTCAATTTTCACTTAGATGATTATAAGATAATTCCTAAATTAAATAGCTGATCAATATAATTGATTTAGAAAAAAAAACTTCTCTGAACGTTAAAACGAGCAATTCAAGAATGCCAATTTCGAATTTAAAACAAAATAAAATTTCAAATTCCTTGTGCGAGGTTTCATAAGTGTCTAACTAAGCGTAAGTAATTTAGCCACTCATAGCAAGTAAAATAAAACCAAAATCAATTGTAAACAACATGAATTACAAATTTAGTTTTGGACAGGAAGAATCCCCAAGTTGTCGAGCTTCCCTTCTCTCAATTAGCTGAAACTTTGGGCTACTACTCACTGCCTGGTCGACTTTTGCTGATTCAATTGGAGGTTTTGCTTGCTCGAGTTCACGCTTATCTGCCCTGTTCTTCTCTATTTTTCCACACACCTTTTTCAGCTGCTGGTCACCTCTATTTATGGAGTAATAATAACCTCCAATAATTCAAAATAAAATTTGATCTTATCCCCCTTTATCCTAGCTGAACCCGTCGCATAAAAATAGCTTCAGCCTACTAGAGTTTTACTTTAATTAAACTCTTTAAGGCTGATTTGATTTCCTTGTTTCTATTAGAGTCGGCCACCGCTAGCAAGAAGGAAATTGAGAGAATTAATAATAATTCCCTTGCTGATTTTGTCGCATGTTTGGCCTGCTGTACTTCTAATTGGATCGAGTTTTCCTCTCTGTCCCAATGGCTTTTGTGGTAAATTTGGTCACTTAAATTTTATATTTTGATCATGTCAATTTAATTCTTCAAAACCAGCATGTCATCAACCTTCATCCAGCAGCTTTATTCATGAAAATTAATTCTAAATTGAGCTCATACGGACATCAAAATGTTCCTTACCTGCGCATGAATTAAAATTAACATTAATTTGTTGAATTGGAGTGAAATTAAATTATTACGGCATGGAATGTACTTAATCAATTTAGGCTGAATTATAACTTAATTGACCAAAGATTAATCAACAATTTAAATAATTTAATTGAATAAGTTAAGCTCAAAATTGAACTTAACACTTGGGTATATGCGAGTTGAGACCGCGAGCTCCCCCTAACATGTGCGAGTTGAGTACATGAGCTCCCCTTACGAGCACCCCTTGATGTGTGCGAACTGAGTCTATAAGCTCCCCTTGCTAGCACCCATTGCTGACTTCGTATTGGGAGGTTTGTACGTATCTATATGGTGGGCCCTAGCCAAGTCACAGGTAGGCGACCCGGAACTTATCTAATTTTCGAGTTGGTAACCATAAGCACATAACAAGAATATTTTTATATTTTTATATAAAAAAACATATACATAATAAAATTTAAACCGAACATATATATATTTTTAATTCTCTTCAAAAGATCCAACACTTACTGTTGTTGTTGAATGGAACAAACACATTTCAAATAAAGAAGAGGAAAACATTTTTTTATCCATGAAATATAATACTTAAATCTTATTCATAGATTCATTCTCCAAATGAAAATTGCAATATCAAAATACTTCAAATTAAATTAAACTTGACAAATCAATTCCTACCATCATAAAAAAATAACACGGTTTAAACGACAACAAGGGCAACGCTTTTTATTCTTCAGCCAATCCGCAATGCAAATATCATGAAAAGCATGCGAGCAAGGTGTGCATATCTACATATCTACATAAAACAAAATGCCAAATCTTAGTCATAAATTCTACATACGAATGAAAATCGTAGTATAAATATACTTCAAATTAAATTACACTAGCCAAACAAATTTCTACTGTCCATAAATTAATTTAAGAAAATTTACTTCTTACACAACAAAACTCTTTGTTTTATCTGAGTAAACAATAAAAATAGTCATTTTTATTTGCCTCAGATTATATTTTAGTCACGTATGTTTGAAATGTTACGTTTTAGTCATTTACGTTATCATTTTGTTACGAAATAGTCACTCTACTGTTAAACTCTGATACATCCCTAACAGTAGTCCTATGTGGCAATCCAAATGAATTTTAAATACCAACTTGGATATCCAGTTGCTGGGATGGAAATAAATTTTTAATTAAATAAATTTAATTTGGACTGTCACGTAGCACCGCCGTTAGAAAGGTAACAGAGTTTAACGGTAGAGTGACCATTTCGTAACAAAACGATAATGTAAGTGACTAAAACGTAACATTTCAAATATAAATGATTAAAATATAATATGAGACAAACAAAAATGATTATTTTTGTAGTTTACCCTTTAAATTATAGCCCATTCATCTACTACAACTTAAAACGACAATACGGGCAACGTTTCTTCTTCTTCAGCCAAGCCGCAATGCAAATATCATGTAAAGTATGCGAGCAAGGCATGCAAACCGCTTCACTACCCATCGCCAACTCTTCCAAACATATCGCACAATCCTTTCCTGACACTTCCACCATCAGTTTCACCAGTTTTTCCGTCGCCTGCTCCGCCCTCACCGTCCCTTCATCATCATCATCATCATCTGTGTCGTTATTTCCAAAGTCAGGCACATTGTCGACGACTGTCTCGATCCCCACCCGCATTCTCGAAACCTTGCTCCCTCCGTCCCTCACAGCCGCCGCCATTCGAACCGCAGAGGCCGCAATTTCTTCCACCGTGGACGTCTGAACCGGGACGCTCATGGAGTTGAGCATGTCCAGAACGGCGCCGTTTCCGTCGTTAATCAAATCCTCCAAAGGAAACTCGTGGATGACGTGAGAAATAATCCTCCCCACCTCCGAGAAAGTTTCGGCATCAACGCCGCCATTGCTCTCCACTATGATAAACGTGGCCTTAAGCTCGATTTCGAACATGGGAGAGGGCAAAGATTTGACGTTAGAAACGTGAAGGAAACTAATGTTTTCGGCTGCCATTGTTGAGAAAAAAATGGAAGAAAGCGATATAATTTATTAGAGAGAAAATGAAAGGAAAAACACAAAAAAGTATGAAGTGGATTTGATAGTAGGACACACACACGACAATGAAAGAGGTGAGTGGGCTCCGGAAATCGGAGGCTTATTTGATTTTCTTTACGTGGTTTACCATGCTTCTTGTCGTCGGCCATTTGGCGACAAAGCCCATCTTGTTGGATAAAATTAAGCCGACTTGGAGGAGCATGGATTGGATTTCTGGGCCCCGTTGAGGCATGCACCACCTTACTTTTAAACAACTTCTTAACCAATAATTGAATGATTATTATTATTTTATACTAACGATAATTTTTTTAAAAAAAATTGCAAGTAAAATTAAACATTTTTTTTATAAAATTGCGTTAAAAAATGGCCGACAACCCTCATAGTTGGATTGTGGGATTAGATCTGTGAAGTGGCAAGTTTGAAAAAGAAAGAAAAGATTTTAGGTGGTTTGAATTTTTATCTATTAATTACATTTTTTATTTAAAATATACTTTAAAATTTTAAAAATTAATGAAATTATTTTTTTAATATTAATTAAATTTCGATCACTACCGAAAGCTTTTTTTTTTTAATGAAAAATTCTTTTATTTTGATCTTTTAAAATTTCAATTTTCTTGTCCCATATGCATTCGGATTTTTTTTTCCAGTAGTCCATTAATGAGCAAAATAGCGGCGGGCTTCCAGGTGCCGACATGTTTTTTATTCTGCTCTGATAAAAAATGGCATAATATCAAGAATGGTCCCTATAATCTTAAAGCAAGGTTAAAAACCATCAAAACTTGGATTTAAAGAAAATCAAAGCATTACGTGCCTAAATTCTTTT
Organism: Gossypium raimondii; assembly: GCF_025698545.1. Classification (NCBI taxonomy): domain Eukaryota; kingdom Viridiplantae; phylum Streptophyta; class Magnoliopsida; order Malvales; family Malvaceae; genus Gossypium; species Gossypium raimondii. The sequence goes on along the minus strand of NC_068574.1, from coordinate 47,881,092 downwards.
TCTCTTTTTCCTTCTTCATCTTCTCAAATTTGGGGCTATTGGGATTTTTTTACTTCAACTGGATCTCTTTTTCATTTCCTCAATTCCAAATTTTGATGATTTTTAATTTTTCTTTTAAATATAGGGACCACTCTTGATATTATACCATTTTTTATTTGAGCAGAAAAAACAAATAAGTGCGGACCCATCTTTTCTTATTTCATATGTAAGAGAAAAAGGCAATGCATTGGTGGTTTTGGCCATTCTCCTACAGTTGCGCTTTTCAAATTTGTCAGTGACTCCCTTAAGTACTCAAAGCTTCTTTCTCTTCTTTCATGGAAAACTGAGAAAAATTTCCTTCTTCTCCGATTTACTTTCACCCATAAAATCTTGAAAGTCACCAATGTGAAAAGATAGATCATAACTTTAGCACACAAGGAGAATAAGAAGAAGGAAGTAGAGAAAACAAAGCACATGGAGGAAAGAGGTGAATACTTCATGCACTGGATGGTGAAGTCTAAAACAAGAAATAATTATAAAAGCTTTACCAGTTTTGAGCTTTCAGAATATTCAGTATCATCGGCATTGTTATTTTGCAGTCCATTTGGTTCCAAAGCGGCTTCTGATATTATGATTGCTTTCCATGGCTTTCTATAAAAGTTTGATTAAACTGCTCCCATAGATTAATGATATGATTATTCTGCTTGCTAAATGAGAAGCAAAATCTTCTGAGTTTCCAAGAGAAGTAAGCTTTGAGATAATTATCGAATTAGCGTGCTAATATGTTGGATCAATTTTTCACCTATTAATTTTGATTTTCTGCTATATTATTTATAAATTTCTGATTTGATTCAATTTTATAAATCGCTATTAATATTATTAAATTACCATTTTATGTTGATATATTTCATACCCAAATAATTCTATTTACCAATATGAAAATAAGTTCATGTATTCTTTTATTTAAATATGTATAATTGAATCAAAATTGAAGTTTTATTTTCATACATATAAACCACAATTCAAGTTTCATGTGTATAATTGCACCAAACCTATGTTCATATTTCAAATTGCACATTGGACTAAAATTAATGTATAAATTTGATATTTATCCTAAAAACTTTAATGTAAACTTTTGAAAAGAACAAATGTGAAATGATGACCAAACATAGAATGTATATAAGAGAAGATAAGAAGAATAAAATTCAAAATAAAATAAATTTATTATATTAAATTAAAAGAAATTAAAATAGTTAAACGTACATAAATTAATTTAACATTTCAAATACAAAAAAGAAATTCTATATCACCGGTCACATCTTAAACATACATTAGCTATTTTTGCCACTCAAAAAATTTAGGTATCAAATTGAAAAGAAAAGTTTAGATACTAAATTAACAAAAAAGTATTAAGTTCAAGCACCAAATATTATATCAAATCATTTTTTTAATAATCTTAGTTGAGGCGGAGGCCTCGCATCATTAAGCGCCCGGGTTTGAGTCTCACCGTGCACATTTATAATGTGTAGGTTTCCAACCCTATTATGTGTATGCCATGCATGCATTTTTTTTGAATTCTTTTCAGATTTGTTCGGTTCTTCATCTATTGTACTTTGAAATGGTTTAGCTTTATGCTATAGTTGTTCCAACATATATTTATGTTATAATTGTTTACATAATTTATTTGTAACAATAAACTTCAAAAGAAATTAACACCACATCACCTTATTCACAAATACTTTTATTTAGTATTGCTTTTCAAAATCAATTTTATGGTCAAAAGCACTTCTGGAGCTATAAGCGATGCTAAGCTGACAACTTTTTAAGCCAAAAATACATTAAACCCAAATATTTAAGTAATTTTTTAGTATTTGTGTTTGAAAAAAACACTTTTGAAGTCAAATGATGTTTTTAACCCTCATTTATAATCCAATATATTTTATGTAATATTTATATGAGATAAAATTATTTATTGAAGGTGAATATATATGAAAATAGTTGAACTTAGTAACTTATACCTACTTTGTACCTAAACTTTTTTTTTGGACCTAACTGGTACCTAACTTTAGAAACCGTAAGCTAACTTGGTACATTTTTTAGTACTTGGCTAACACCGTTAATTTTTTTAGTCTCAACCAATCAAGTTATGCCACGTGTATAGAAAATTAATCATATTGTGCCACGTGTAATAAAAGAAAAAATAATGTAATTTTCTATTTTCCTTTAATTTTTATTAATTAAAAATAAAAAAAATTAATTAATAAATTTTACAAATATCTTTTAAATAACATATTTAAATATTCCATCTCATCTTCTTCATTGTTTCTTTCCATGGTTTTGCTTTTCCCATTCACCATCACCATAATTGTTCATCATCTCTATTGCCATCACCAAACTCCATTCAAGTCCTTTGCTATGAGAGACTCCCTTCTTTTAAGTTCAATAATTTGATTTCTTAGCAAAATATTTAAAAATATCAAAATCCATCATTGAGCCTTGACCTCCTTTACCTCCGATTGTTTCCCCGTCTGTTAGATGGCCTCCGTTTTTTAGTATGTATTTCCTCTCACCAAGCTCTTCCTTCTCACCGTATAGATTGTCAAATGGACACTTGGAGACCCTCTGACAGTCAAACTTTGGCCATTCATTGGGTTTAAGACTTTTTTTTTGTGGCTGCTAATTTTCTTGGCTTCTTCCATTTGGTTTATTGTATTGTTGAAGTTTTTGTAATTGTGTGACTTTTGGGTATGGTGGTTCAACAATAGAAAAGTGAGTTCTATTGGGGTTAGGAGCCATGGGTATGGTGTTTTTCTTTGCAGATGTGATTTTATAGTGAAAGTTTAACTCCATTTATTTTGTTGGGGACCGACCTCTATAAATAACGAGAAAGAAGGAATAGAGAAAATTAGGCACAAATATTTGTGGAAAAACTCCTCTAATGAAGAGGATAAAAAACCACAAGCAAAAGAATACTTCACTAAATTAGCAAATAAACGAAGAGTACAAGATGAAGATAATAAAAAAACAAACCCAAACCCAATATGCAAAGCTCTTTGGCTAAAACACAAAATTCCCTTAAAACTCTCTTAAAGCTTTTTTTTAATCTTCTCTCTTAATCTTGATGTTATGAAGATGAAGATGTTATTCTAGGGTTACTAAGAACCTTTTTATAGGTTAAGATTAAAGTTCTAATCATACTAAAATACCTATAGTATAATCAGAGTTTAACTGGAAAAAGTAACCTTACTGATAGTCTAATTACGTGGCTGCTTATTAGAATTCGTCGCGTCGTCGCAATGTCTCAGGCTCCTCGTTGCGAAGTCACCTCTGCTTTGCTTTGTTTCAAATGTTGTCACATCGTTGCGACGTTGCGTGATTCCTCATCATGATGTCGCCCCTACTTTGACTCTGGTTTGACTGAAAAATGCGAGACACACTCTACAAATCTCCACATTGACTTGTATTTTACATTCCTCCTTTGTTGGGCCTTTGTCATGGGCCTGACTCCATCTTATCAAGATACTAACCAAGTCCAAACAGTGCTTGAACTTGGAAACTGGAAGTCTCTTATTCAAAATGGTCATACCTTTATTGATCATATGACCAAGTCGCATATGCGACAACCGAGTTGACTCCAACTCTATAATAAAAGAGGAATTTGTTGTTGCACTAGTCATTGTTGAACCCTGTAGAATATATAGATTGTCGGTTTTCTAACCTTTCATCCAACAAGAGTTCCACGAGATACTTTAATATCGCTTGACTTGATTGCGGTTCTACAATCGATCGAGTCTAACTTACCTAGGGACATGAGGTTTTTCTTTAAATCAAGCACATGTGCAACACTTGATAATCCCATCGTGCATTTTGATCTGAACAGTACCAATATTGATTATCTTATAGGGTGAATTATTTCCTATGAGCACAACTCCACTTTCAATTAGACTATATATGGAGAAGCAGTCCCTTTTCGGACACATATGGTAAGAACACCTTGAATCCAGGATCAACTCAGAAGTAAGCTAACACCTTTCGGTCTTTAACACCAGTAACCAATCATCACCATTTTCCTCAACCACACTAGCACTGGCTACCAATCTCTAGTTGCTCTCAGCTGCCCTATTGTTCCTATTTTGCAGCTTATAACACTTTGCCTTAACGTGACCTAACTTCTTGTAGTAGCCACATGTCTTGTCTCGTTTCTTCGACTTCAATCTAGTTTTGCTTCTTACAACCAAAATTGAGGCTTGCTCATCTGACTTGCTATTCGAACCTAACTCATTGTCAAGTTTATCTTTGCTCAACAAGTTTCCCTTCACATTTTTGAATGAGAGTTTATCTCTATCATAAATTAAAGTCTCACTGAAAGACTTACATGAAGGGGACAAAGAGTACAATAATAGTATAGCCTGATCTTCATCATCTATATTGGCCTTGACATTCTTCAGATCATTTAAGATAGAAACGAAATCACTTATGTGATCCCTAATGGACGCACCTTCGGTCATACACAACATGTACAAGTGTTGTTTTAACACCAATCGATTAGCCAAATACTTTTTCATGTAAAGGGTTTCTAACTTTCTCCATAAGGTGAATTTCGTTTTCTCAATAAGTACTTCTTGCAACACATTATTTGTGAGGTACAACTAAATTATAGATAGAGCCTTCTTATCAAGCTCATCCATTCTGACTGATCTAAATTCGCGAGCTTTTGCTCTGTAATAACTTTTTTTAGACCATTCTGAACCAGTATTCCAGTCATCCGAACTTGCTATAAACTAAAATTTGTTATCCATCGAACTTCTCGATATTGAATCTAATTATCGCCGTCTCTAAACGAGTTGATTGTAGAATCCTAACCAAGCTCTGATACCAAATTATTGGGATCGACCCATATAGACAACGAGAAAGAAGGAATAGGAAAAATTGGACACAAATATTAACATGAAAAAACTTCTCCAATGAAGAGGATAAAAAACCACGAGCAACATAATACTTCATTAAATTAGCAAATAAATAAAGAGTACAAGATAGAGATAATAAAATATAAACCCAAACCCAAAATACAAAGCTCTTTGGCTAAAACGCAAAATTCCCTTAAAGCTATCTTAAAGCCTTTTCTTAATATTCTCTCTTAATCTTGATGTTATGAAGATGAAGATGTCATTCTAGGGTTACTAAGACCATTTTATAGGCTAAGATTAGAGTTCTAATCATACTAAAATATATCTGGTATAATCAATGTGACAACTTATACCCGACCCAGTTATTGGATGCGAATATTAAATGCCACATTTCGTTGCCGAAGCAACTCACTTTTCCATTTTTTTTGAAATGGAAACGTAGTGGTAAAATTATTTTACAAAAATTTTGTCAACATTTTTGCCTATTTTATATACAAACCCCTTGCAAAATTTAGATTTCACAAAATATCCACATTCAAATAATCTTTCAAATCAATTCCCAGCACTGCGATTTCTCAAAACATATCAATAAACTAGATTCCTACGCTTTATTATTTTATCAAAACATTAGTTATAAAGTGCTAGCAAAGAAAATGTAACAAAAATATTTAAATTCAGTTTACGACATAATATTATATATATACAAGCCTAGGTACTTGCCATTTACATCATCTATAAAGTAAACTTTTCACCAACATTGTTTGAGCTGAACTTTGGTACTTCGGATGCTGCTGGAACGACCTAACGAATCTAACTACCTGCGCATGGAAAAATAGAAAAACCGTACGCTGAGCAATTTTTATGGCTCAATGGTTCTAATATCATATAAATCATTACATAAGTATTAAACATAAATTAATTGGTAGAAATAACTTAAAACATGATTATAAATATCATTAATAGCATCACAATAAAAGAAAATTCTAATATTAATAAACTTTAATATTTTGATATTAACACAATAAAAGAAAATAAGTTCTTTAATCAAATTCAAAATCGCATAATTAATTTAATTCACACAATATGGAAATACAAATAAATTCAATTTTTGTTTTTGCTTTTCTTTCAATTTGGACCTCGTACTAAAGTTTAGACTCATAACCGGATACACTAATCCGCTACCTTGAGTTGTTCGACAACGATGACTATCAGAGTAATCCATAACCCTTTGGGAATTGGGGCTAACAATAATAACAACTGACCAATTTGGCCATTTCTCCCTCGACCTTCTGGAAATTGAGGAGATCTAAATCCTCTGATATAAAGACTCTATTACATGCCAACTATATCAGATTTAGTTTAACTTAGTAAAAAGAGGAAAAACCAAAATTCATGATCCATTTCAATTCCATTTTCATATAATTCTCATTTCAATTCCGTTTCATCTTCAAATCACATATCGGCTAATGTAAAATTAGGCTTCCAATTCAAAACATATTAATCATTTTCTTGCTTAATCATCTAAAATCATAATACCTAAATCCAAATCATAACCATGAATTTGCTAATTTGATCATATGAAAACATAGTATTCATATCAAAACATAATTTTATAAATATTAACTAAATCATTGAAACTTATCCAAAACTCATAATAATAAAATAAAATAAAATAAAATAAATATAACTAGTTCTAGTAAACTAAATATTCTAAAGTTTTATGTGATGGAAATAAGATATTAGCACAAACCGAAGTTTCAATCGATTTACTCCTTCTCTTCGCCCTTCTCCTTTAAGATGCTCGCTTCGTTTTTAGCAACAATAGGAGTAGTTCAATACGAAACAATGTCATTTATCCATTCTAATACTAAAACTAATAAAAAATAAACTTAAATATGCATGGTTAATCAAGTTAGCAACTTAAGTTTCATAGTCCGAAATTCGCATATCTTTCGACTCGATCATATGTTTTCAATTTCGTCTTCACTAGAGTACTCACTATTTCACAAGCTATCATTTAGCACCAATACTACACAAAGTGACCAATGTTCTCTACTTCCCCTTTAACATGGCCAAATATACCAAGTAAAATTTCCATCTATTTTATTTCTTTTTAACATTCCTAACAAGCTAGAACTCATCTTCTAATCATTTCTTATCCAAAAAATATAACTACTTCACTTAAGTTTTCTAAGCTTCCATCAATGTCCTTTAATGGAAACTTTCAAAATATTTGATAAAATAAAATACTATTGATACATATCGTAAAACAATCTTCAAAGATTCAAAATCTATGAAAATTTTGAAGAAAAATCAAACCTTAAGGTTGAATTTGAAGGAAAAATAATGAATTTTTCTTCCCCTTTTTGTTTACGTGAAAAGAAGAAAGAGATGAGAAAGATTTCATCTTTTCTCTTTTTTTTTTTATATATCACGAAACCATTGATTTTTTTTAAGTAATGATAAAATTACCATTAAGTCCTTTCCATCAAAATAAAAATAGAATGATTACACTTCAGTCTCTATACTTTTTTAACTTATTCAATTTAGTCCCTGAACTCGATACCAAATTTTTTACTTAACCACATGCTTCTACTAATAATCCTCTGTGTTTTCATGTCTGGCAGTTTCCTCTAAAAGCAATTATAATTTCTTATACTACTATTTATTTATAGATCGTTTATTCGAGAACTTCTACCATAAATATTATTCTTCTCTCTTCTTTTTATTTATTTATTTTGAAAGTGTGGATGTTACAATTCTCCCTCCCCTTTAAAAATATTTTGTCCTCAAAATTTACTTGAAGAGTTGCAGATATTGTGATCACATTGTCTCATCAAGTTCTCAGGTAGCTTCTTCTATGTTTTGATTCCTCCACAATACTTTTACAAAATGGAATCACTTGTTTCCCAACTCCTTCATGTCTCTTGCTAAAATTTGCACCGGTTCTTCTCCATACGATAAGTCAGGTTGTACCTCAATATTTTCCACTGACACGATATGAGATGGATTCGATCTATATCTTCGGAGCATCAATACATGAAATACATTATGGATTTGGTTTAATTTTGGTGGCAAAGCTAGCCGATAAGCAACAGGTCCAACTCTTTCTATAATCTCGTATGGTCTAATGAACCTTAGACTTAATTTTCCCTTTCGACCAAATCTCATAATCTTTTTCCACGGAGAGACTTTTAGTAATACTTTATCTCCCGTTTCGTATTTGATTTCTCTTCTTTTTAAATCAGCATATGACTTCTGACGATTTGAAGCTGCTTTTAATTTTTCTTTAATTAGCCGGACCTTTTCTTCTATTTCTTGTATTAATTCTAGGCCAACCATCTTTTTTTAACTAAGTTCAGTTTAACACAAATGAGTATGACATTTACATCCATATAGAGCTTCATATGGTGCCATCTGAATACTTGATTGGAAACTATTGTTATATGCAAATTCTGCAAATGGTAGATAACATTCCCAATCACTATCAAAGTTAATGATATAAGCTCGTAACATATCTTCTAACAATTGAATCATACGTTCTGATTAGCCATCTGTATGAGGATCGATAGTTATTCTATCTCATTTCCATTCGAGAATCGATATAGGCTAAAATAATCCTATCGAAACTTGGTGTTCAGCTTTCACCCTTTGACAAGTTATACACATTGTAGCATATTCTGTAATCTCTCTCTCTATACCTGGCCACCAATACAATTCTCACAAATCTCGATATGTCTTGGTACTTCCTGGATGCATAGCATAAGGACTATTATGTGCCTCTTGAAGTATTTTATTTTTTAATTCAACCTTGTTTGAAACATAAATTCTTTCATGAAATCTTACACAACCATTATCTCTAATATCAAAGTCTCCCGAGCTATTGTGCTCAATTGATTTTTGTTTTTCCATCACCTTATCATCATTTTACTGAGCCTCTCTAATCTGCTCAATTAACTACGGCTTCACTTTTAATTCAGTTAATAATGCACCATCATCATAAACACTCAACTATGCAAACATTGACATCAAATCAGCAAGGGATTTTCGGCTCAAAACATCAACAACAACATTTGCTTTACTTGGATGCTAATCAATCATACAATCGTAATGTTTTAATAATTTTATCCAACGACACTGTCTCAAGTTCAATTTTTCTGGGTGAGAAGATATTTCAAGCTTTTGTGATCTGTGTAGATGTAACACTTTTCACCATATAAATAGTGTCTTCAGATTTTTAATGCAAAAACCACTGCTGTCAATTCTAAATCATGCATCAGATAGTTACGTTCATGTGATCTTAGTTGTCGTGAAGCATATGCAATCACTTTTCTATCTTGCATCAAAACGCAACCAAGACCATTAAGTGAAGCATCACTATATAACACAAACTCCTTTCCCTATTCTGGAAGAGTTAACGCTGGAGCCTCTATCAACAATTTCTTAAGCGTATCAAAGCTTTCCTGGCACCTCTCATCCTATTTGAATGATAAATTCTTCTAGAGTAGTCGAGTCAAGGGAAAAGCTATCTTTGCAAATACTTTAATGAATCTCCGATAGTATCTCGCTAATCCCAGAAAGCTGCAGATCTCTAAAACATTTTTCGATTGTTTCCATTCCAGAATGGCCTCAACTTTCTTCGGGTCTATACAGATACCTTCAGCTGGGACTATATGCCTAAGAAACACTACCTCAGATAACCAAAACTTACATCTTCTAAGTTTTCCATAAAGCTTCTTTTCATGTAATTTCTGTAGTACAATCCTTAAATGATGATCATGCTCCTCATCATTCTTTGAATAAATTAAAATATCATCAATAAACACTACTACAAATCGATCTAAATATGGTTCAAAAATGCGATTCATGATATCCATGAATGTAGCAGGAGCATTAGTTAGCCTAAAAGGTATCACCAGAAATACATAATGGCCATATTTGGTCGAAAAGCAACCTTCGATATATCACTTTATTTCACCTTCAATTGGTAATAACCAAATCTCAAATCAATCTTCGAGAATACTGCTGCAACTTTCAATTGATCAAATATATTATCAATACGAGAAAAAAAATATTAATTCTTTATTTTCACCTTGTTTAACTATCGATAATCGATACACAACCGCAATGAAACATCTTTCTTCTTTACAAACAACATTAATGCGTCCTAAGGTGATACATTAGGTCGTATAAAACCTCGATCTAATAAATCTTGCAACTGTACTTTCAATTCTATCAACTCTTTTGGCGACATGCAATAAGGGGCAATAAGGGGCAATAGATCCTGATAAAATTCAATTGCAAACTCGACCTCTTGTTCGGGCGAAAGTCCTGGTAATTCTTACGAAAACACATCTGGAAATTTATACACCATACGAATTTCCTCCAATTTCAAAACTGTTGCAATTGAGTTTATAACGTAAGTAAGAAACGCTTCACAACCCTAGTTAATCAACTTATTTGCCTTTATTGCTGAGATTATTCGGACAAGACCAACTGGTTTCATACCTTTCACTTCTATCTCTTTACCATTTTAATCTTGTCCATAAACTTTTTTCTTCCGAAAATCAAGAATTACACCATGCTCTGACAACCAATCCATTTCCAAAATTATATCAAATTTATCAAATGGTATCAACAATAAATCAACCAAAAATATTTTACTATGAATCTCAATAGGGCACCGCCTAGGGGTGTGCAAATTTCGGGTAAAACTGAATTAACTTGGTTAACTGATCAAATTCGATTAACCGATCCGTTAAACGAATTAATTCAATCGGGGTCGGTTAATATTTTTTGGAAGTTCGGTTAACGAATAATTCGGTTCGAAATCGGTCAGTTAACCAAATTAATTGAATATAATAAATAATATTATAATATATAAGTATTCGGTTGATTCAATTAAATTTTTGGAAATATAAATTAATATGTCGGTTAAGCCAATTAATTTTTTATATGTTTTATACTTGTTTTAACCAAAAAAAAACATATAAATTTCGGTTAATTCGGTTAACTGACCAAATTAATTGAAAAAGTTCCTTTCAGTTAATTTTTTTTGAAAAATTTCAATTCGGTTAACGGTTAAGGGTTTAAAAAGGTCGGTTAATTTGGTTAATGGTAGTTTGGGTTGATTAACCGGTCGGTTAACCGATTGAACACCCCTTGTACCGTCTACTTACTTGATTTACTATCACCGAATGTCCCATCAGATTCGAAACATTAATTCTAACCTCAGATATCTCAACTATTAGTTTCTCTATATTAACCAACCCAGTTCTCATGTATGAATGTGTTAAACTTGGATCTATCAATGCATGAATAGATACAGAAAATAGAGAAAAAAATATCAGAAACAACATCGGTGGCACCACCTTCCTCTCTAGTCCTGAAAGTATAGAATTTGGCAAGAATGGTAGCCTCTGCACGACTCACAGATGAATCAGTCACTCTCCCCTAACCGCTTCTACCACTGGCACCTCCTCAGGTACTACCACGACCTCGAGGTGTAGAAGTTGATCTCTGAGATGACACATGGGTAGCATCGATCGACTTCAAACAATCCTGAACACAATGCTCCATTGAACCACTTCTAATACATGCTCTGGTCTTACGCTAGCACTCTCTTTTATGACTTTTCCGGCAATAATCACACTGAGGTATCCAAACAGTAGGACCAAGATGGTTTGTTTTGGCTATTGAAGCAAATGACTATCTAGATCAACTCTTGCCCTCAACACCAATCTAAAGTGTAATGGATCTTCCTTTACTTCTGAAATCTCTAGCTCATTTAGAATGTGGCTGTGAGCTAGAACCAATCGGCCTTTTTCCTTAAGCTTTATCATCCACTTTCTCTTTATCTAACCCTATTGTTGGCTCTACCATTTTGGCTCATTTTACCATATCAGCAATCTCCGTAATCCTATGAGAAGCCAGTTGAACTTTAATATCATCTCTCAATCCCTGGCAGAAACATTTGCAACTAGCTTCCTTAGTAAGAACCAATTTTGGAGCATACTTGGACAGGCGAAGAGATTCTCGTTCATAATCAATAATGTTCATATTTCCCTATTTCAGCTCAATAAACTCTTTCTTCTTTTTTTCTAAATACAATTCTCCAACATACCTCTTGTTAAACTCGACTTGAAATAACTCCCAATTAATCCAATCTGGACGGTGGGAACGAACCACTGTTCTCCACCAATGGAAGGCATCTCCTTCGCAATAGAGACACAATACACTTTAAACACTCAGCTAGGGTGCATTCTAATTGTTTAAATATCCTTTCAACTGATTCTAACCATTCTTCAACAATAGAAGGATCAACACCTCTCACACCTCTAAACTCAGTGTCCCTATGTTTTCTTACTTCTTTAATGAAAGACCCTCTCTGTCTAGCAGAAGGTGCAGGTTGAGGTGCAACACCAGCAACCCTCTGTAATAAATTAGCAACAATACGCAGTAATAGATCATCTCCTTGAGTCGACTATTTCTGTCTGGAAGTTCTCGGGGACTAATGAACACTGGTTCCCACTAGGTGCATTGGGTCTATTTTCAACTTCTATTTCTCATTCCATAGTATCTCTCGATTCCTCGGACATTTTACTAAACAAAATTTCAATCAAAGCAATTTTAGCATCCGATTTAAGCTCAAATTTAACATTTAATAATGACATGTGCATTAGACTTAACTATACATGATACATCACATTTTTACTTATCCGATATCAAATTTAGATAGCTCTGATACCACTCAAATGTGACACCTTATACCTGACCCAGTTGTTGGATCCAAATATAAAATACCAAATTTTGTTACTGAAGCAACTCACTTTTCCATTTTTTTAAAAGGAAAGGTAGTGCTAAAATTATTTTATAAAAATTTTTGTAGCAATTTTACCTATTTTACAAAAACCCCACTGCAAAATTTAGATTTCATAAAATATCTATAATAGCCTGATTTTCAGTGGTGTTAGAAACAGTGGTTTGAGACCACCAAATCCGACGAGTAAGCTCATAAATTTTATTATTTAGTATTTACGAGTTAAATGTGATTTTAGAAAGATTTCTAAATTAGTAAATTGTGTTTTATAAGGATTTATTAGGTTAAGTGGTTTGGAAAACGAGGTATTGAGACCTCAATTTTATAGACCGAGCTGTAAATATTTTTATAAATATTTATGGAGTGTTATTAAGATAGTATTAAAGTTTTGTTAGGAAATTTTAATGTTTTGATAGTTAATTAATTTAAAAGAACTAAATTGAAAAAGGTGCAAAACATACTAATTAAAGAAATGATGATTAAATAGCCTAAATGGTAAATAAGAGAGGACTAAAAAGGCAATTAGACACCCATGGGGAGGTTGAGGCGGCATAAGCAGAAAAAAACAATGAAATTAGGTGATTAAGGGGTAAAAATGGAAAATGAAATAAAATTAAAATAGCTAAAAATGGGATTTAATAGTTTCTAGGCAATTCTTCATCAATCTTCAGCCTAAAAACACCATTGAAGAACCTTTAAAAAGCTGGTTTTCTATTTTAGCTCCATGTAATTTTAATTCTTGCCTTTTTCTTGTAATTCTTGTGTTTTTAAGACTTTTACAATTAGGTCCAACTAGCTATTTCATTAGTTTTTTATTTTATTGGAAATTTTGAAAGTTACCATTGATAAATACTGGATGTATTTAATGAAATAACATGGATTTAGAGATTTAATTTTATTATATGATTATTTTATAATGTGATTTTGATAGATATTAATTTTAGACTAAATTGAGAAAAGACTAAATATTTGGGTTTGATATTAAATCTCTATTTAAAAAGGCTATATGATAGCCTAGAATACTTAGTTAAATTTTCAATTGAGAAAAATTAGTTCATTTAATAGACTAATTAATAAGGGACTAAATTGTAAAAGTTGTTAAAGTTGGGGTAATTGTGTAATTTCAAAATTGTGGGCTATTAATAGTGAAGTTGAAATATATGCTAATGGATGGAAAATTTTATATTTTAGATCAAAAGCCCGTAGACAATCGTGAAAAAGAAAATTAGCAAAATAGTTCCTAAACTTCTACAAATTTTACAATTTATTAATTATATTGAATTGGTGAATGATATTATGTATTTTAGTATATTGTTGAAAAATGGAATATTGTTAAATTATAAATTTGAATTGAATAGCTGGTTTAAATGGAACGTAGGATTGAGTACAATCATTGTGTGGCAAAAGACAACAAAGGAAGAATTGACGACAAATTACCTAAGAAAACAGAAGTTCAGCATTTGTTCCGAACTTTCGTATTTACTTTCGTTAAAGCTCTCATGAGCTTCTATTTAACTCATATGAGTTTCCGTTCAACCTAATGGGTTTTCGTTCAGCTCTTTTGAGCTTCTGTTTAACCCTTATGGGTTTTTGTTCAGCTCTTAAGAGCTTCCGTTCAACCCTTACGGGTTTCTATTTAGCACTTATGTGCTTCTGTTTAGCCTGCGGGCTTCTGATAATGATGTACTCATATTTTTAAGTCGTTCTCCGATTTGGTAAGATTTAGTAAATGACTTAGGTGATTGAAATTGAAAGATTTATCGTTTATTATTGATATTGATTTGAAGGAAGTGTGTTCATCAATTTATGTTGGGTTTGGTAGGGAGAGTGCATGATTAATTTTTTATTTAATTTATAATATTAAGTTCGGTAAGGTTTATATTTAATGTAACACCCTAAACCCGGCCTAGACGATATGGCCTAATTTGATGACGTCACATGGTAGTGCTTTTCGAAAAATATGTCGTCACTAAATCCTCTTTTCTATTTAACCATTTTTTATTATCTTATGTTAACTTAAAATCGTGTCATTCGTTTTCAAAATATTATTCATTTACAAATCATTATTCAATTTCAAAATGTTTTTTTTATTTTTATTGCGGAAGCTTTTAAACAGTTTGCTTATTCGTGGTATTTTTGATAAAACATTAATTTCAATTGAAAACCCGAGTTTTACCTAACACTAGCAGATTTAAATCATAAAACCGTATAAAATCCAAATTTTAAACCAAAATTCGTAAAGGCCATAATTACAGCAAAATACTCCCAAATAAAAGTAAAATCATGAATAGGTAGTAAACAATGTAAAAGAAGTCGTGTGGCCACCATTGAGTCCTCCGCTACACCGATCCTCCTATATCTAGGGATTACCTGTACAGATTAAACAGAAGGGATGAGTTTTTGTAAACTCAGTGTGTAATCCTCACACAAATGAACAGATAGTAAACAAATAATCACAATCTAAGCTTAAGCCATTTTCAGTATCAGTATCAATCCAGTGTGGGCCTTAGCCCATCTCAGTACAAAAACAGTCATGCAGTATGGCTTTAGCTCATCACAGTATCAGTAGCTTTAACAGATATGCAGTCATAAAAATCCTACCTATCCAACCTCTACACACCATCTCCGTCCAACCCTGCACTCCATGTGGGGATATAATCAACCCACCCATCCCTGCACTCCAAGTAGTACCGAATGTGGCGCTAGACAGTAGTTTGCAGCTGAGCTACCAGTAAATTAGCCTCGAGGCCTTTCAGTACACTTCCTTCGAACATTATAATCCCCCAACCCAATGTAATGCAATATACAGATATGACAGACTACAACATAATATCATGCATGTAAACAGGGCATACAGTATCAAACCAGTGGGACATCATCAGGCTTAATCATATCAGTCATACAATCATTTCAGTCAATTAGGGGTCTAGGTAAACTTACTGACCGTACAGTAGGTTCAAAGTCGACTTGGGCGACCCGTGCAACCTTATAAGTCAAACAGTGAAAATGGGCCTACAAGCCCATGATGTTCGCCCGTGTGGGCCCACATGACCCAAATTGGCCTTGACATCGTGATCCATTTTAATGTAACACGTGCTAGTTAATTATTCATTTGTGTTTCCACTATTTACTTATATGATCCTTCAAAGTTGTCTACTTGAGTCACTGTTACTAAATTATTTGTATATTAAGCTACAGAATTCCGAATTAAGATCCAAAAATTTTCCCTAAAACCAGACTCACATATCTTCTTATCATAAAATTTTCAGAATTATTGGTTTATCCAATAAGTACAGTTTATTCTTTAAATTTCCCCTGTTCTGCTGTTTGACAATTTCGACCTTTCTGCACTAAAAATTAATTATGTTCTCATAGAGAATTTGGATGATGTTCCTATTTATTTCTCTCGAAATTATACTTATTCAAGATTTTAAATATATAAATTTTAAACCATAATTATTTTTATACAATTTTTAATAATTTTCTAAAATCATGACAGGGGATTCCAAAATCATTCTGACCCTGTCTCACTAAAATTCAAATATCTCATAATATGAATTTTTTTTCCTTATTTTGTTTCTTCTATGAGAAACTAGACTCAAATATCTTTAATCCCATATTTTTTTCATCTTCTAATTTTATTTCCATAATTTATGGTGATTTTTCAAATTTAGCCTACTCCTACTGTCTAAACAACAAGAAATTTCGATTTTTTGTCGAATACCTTATTTTTGTGTTTTGGGAACACACCTGGTTTTGTTTGATGCTAAAATAATCCCTGAGCACTCCAAAGCCTATAATTGAACAAATAACACTATAATTAGTCTTACTTTGCGATTAATCAAAATCCTAAAACCAAAATACTTACCCATAAAATGATAAACACTTACCGCAAAAACTTCAAATCGGTACGTTTACGAAAATCACGAGGACAGCCTTAATCCTCACGAAATGCTGCAGCCAACACCCCAGAATTAGACTATTTAACACAAAATAATCTCTTAAAATGATATTCAACAACTTACTGAATTTGTAAAAGTGCTGCTTAACGCTATGAAATGAAGAGGAAAGAATGATTTAGGGGGAACAAGGGAATTTCGGCAGTAGAGGAAAGAAAAGAAAAGATAATCGAGTAAGAAGTAAAGAAGAAAGAAAATTTGGTAGAGATGGGGAAGAGAAAATGTTATAAAGATAGTGAGAAAAAGGTCTCTCTTTTTTTTTCGAAAAAGGAAAAACTGATCAGATTTTGGATATTCTCCCCCATAATCCCCTAATTCACTCCTAAAATTGCTCCCTCACTTCCCACTACACATCCACCATTCAAAAACCCAGTTCAGCACAACTCTTGTTGAAATTAGGAGCAAAAATACAACTTTTGCCGTCCCAAATATTCAAACCCATGACCTCCCTCACACCAACACTCCACTTTTCCACCAAACCAGGAGGCCCATTCTGTTAATTATTTGCCAACTTTTACTTAAAAGCCTACTGACCAAAGATAGGGCTAATTTATAAAAATACCAAAATTTTCCCAAGTCCTGGCTTAAACTTGGGACGTCCCAAACACTCCCAGAACACATAACCACTAAAGTTGACAGATGTTTGTGTCACACATTCACAATACCCAAAATTAAAATTTTGGGGCGTTACAATTCTACCCCTAAAGAAACTTTCGTCCTCGAAATTTACTTGATCAGAAAAGATGAGGACACTACTGACACATCGCATCCTCAGGCTCCCATGTGGCCTCCTTAGTGTTATGATTACGCCGTAGAACATTTACTAGTGGAATGGATTTCCTTCTCAGAACTTTAAAGATGTCTTTGTTCTTATTTTATTTATTTTATTCTTGAATTTTATTATTATTACTATTATTATTATTGTTATTATTGTTATTATTTTCATTATTTCATTTATTTACATATTTTATTCCAAAATATGTATTTAAATTTCACTTGTATTGTAATTTAGTTCATTACTTTCAATAATTTTCATAAAAATTTTCTTACATTATTTATGTATTTATTTTATTTATTTAAGTGGTTTTTTTGTGGGTATTGTTCTCTTATATGCATGTTTTGGTCCTATTACCATTGTTATCTTTAGATTGTTCATCTTGATGTTAAAATAGTGCATGTTATATAGTTCTCGTAAATTGCCTTTATTATTATATTTGTTGTTGTTATTTATTCATGCAACATTTCATGTATATAGTGTTTCAAATATCGTACATTTTTTTATCCAAATTCGTAAAAATATAACTTTTAAAAAAACGAAGACAATATTTCATACTTTTGGAATTCGAGAAATTGTTCCCTAACTTACGGGGTTTCAATTTTTCGATAAATTCGAATATACGAACCACTTTTCAAAAAAAACATTTTTAAAATTATCTCAGGAATTTAAAAAGGATCGTGTTCCAACTTACGAGATATGATTTCTTTTTCAAAACCGAGATAATCAAAATTTCTAAAAATAAAATTTTTAGTGAATATTCTCGTTTAGGGATTTAAGATTATATCCTAACTGACGGGGTATAATTCTTTTTCTCGATTGACGTGAAATACGTTTTTTTTCAAATTTTTAAGTGATTTTAACAAAAGGGTCATATTTTTAATTTTTTTTTGAATTTTCAACTTTCGACGTTAAGACATTAATTAATCAACTAGGTACCAATTTTGGGCGTATCGAGGGTGCTAATCCTTCCTCGTGCGTAACCAACTCCCGAACCCGTTTTCTGGATTTTGTAGACCAAAAATTATCGTTTTAGTAAATTTAAAATTTTTAAAATGATTAAATTATGAGGTGATCCGATCACACCTAAATAAAAAAGATTGGTGGCGACTCCATTTTCGTTTTTAAATAAAAAGTCGACCCCTTTTTAAAAAAATGGTTTTGACTGCTTGGCGACTCTGCTGGAGACAAAAAATAAGAGAGTCATGCCACGAGTTGATTATTTCTTGTCTTTTTGTCGAAAATTGAAAATTCAATTTAAATTTACGATCTTTTCAATGCATTTTTTTGTTCTGCACCATTTTGGTATGTTTGTTTTATTGGTTTGAATCTTTTAATCTCCGCATCTTGCATTGCTTGACCGTTCGGTCATACCTTTTTTAGTGGGAGTGAGAAACTATTCATTCGTGAGGTCTTCACCTTCGTATAGGATAGTGGACTACTTTCAGGATACATTCATACCTATGCCTTCGTGAGATTTTCATCTCTATATAGTCATAGGGAAATGTATTCCCCTGAACTGAACTCGGTCCTTATGAGCCTATAATGGGTGAGGATCGAGGAATCTGTTGGTTCAGGTACCTTTACTTTAGAACTAAACCACACATAATTAGCCCTAAGAGCCTACCCTAGGTAGAACCATGCCGAACCCCTAGTGGTCACCCGAATAGGTGCTCTATTTATTTTTATTTTTTCTTGCTTGCTTTCGCTTGGTACTAACCTGTTTCGTTTTGTTCTAGTTATGATTGCATTGCATTTTCATCATAGAAAAGAGGTGTTGATTCACGTTCAGTTACTAAAAAGAGAGCTTTTCATGTAAAATGGATTTCTTGATAAAGTGGAAGATAATACGGCTGTCCGAATATGTTTCGAGAAAACACAACGAGAGAAGGGTGATAGTCTAACGGAGGAGTATACGACTTTGCTTCCTTGCCCTAAGATTTAAGTTGACAAAGATTATTCGAGAGTTGTCGACATCCCGACCTTTTTAAAGAAGCTAGCGAGCATTACGAGGATGAGTGAGCAATGAGTCGCGGCCCAAATTAAGCAAAAAGGAGTTAGTAGAGGCATCCATTGGAAAATTCGCGAGGTTTATCTTAACATCTGAATGAAGGAAAGGACCGATGTCTTTGCCTAGAGTATGAGGGCAAAGCCGTATATATATCTGCTTTATGTAAAGAGATTTATTTTCTAGTAAAGTTGTTCTAACAGAATTGAATCAGAATGAACATCTCTTTTTGGCATTCATTCCATTCATCTTCATTACATTTCATTGCATGCAAAATTTCATAAAAGGACCCTAATTAATCGAAATTTTTACAGTTACCCTGGAAACTAACAAAAACCTACCAATCAAACATTGTTACGGTACCCGAGCAAAGACAAAAGACATGGACCAAAGATTAGAAAGACTTGAACAACTGCAAAGGGAGATGCAAGACCAACTACAAATGCAAATGCAAGATCCAACAAGACATGATGGAAAAGATGCTAGAATCTTAAAGAAACATGATGACTCAGTTGACCCAATTATTGGCTGGGGGAATGGATAAGGGAAAATGCCCCATGGCCAATCCTGGGGAGGATAACGAGGAACCGCTCTACCCTCCAGGTTTTACTCCACCAAATACATAGACCCAAGCTGAGATGTACCTGCGGAGACCATCCGTCACAATTAAGCCTCAACAATTTTAGGCTGGTGCTTCGATGCCGATGAACTTTCAAGTTGGATCAGGTTTAAACCCATGAGATAACCTAACCAATCTCGTTATCCCCAATTTTGATGAAGTGGCAGAAAAGGAAAAAGCAAAGGTAGAATTGCCAAAATAGCTAAAGGACAGGTGTAAATGGCTAGAGGAAAAATTTAAAGCAATGGAAAGCGCTGATAGTCATCATGGAATTTACGTTAAAGATCTGATCTTGGTTCCAGACTTAGTACTTCCTTACCAATTCAAAATACCATAATTTGAAAAGTACATTGGGACCAGTTGCCCCGAAGCTCACATCATCATGTTTTGTAGACGGATGACTGGATACGTTAACAATGATCAACTGCTAATACACTACTTCCAGGACAGCCTGGTGGGGGCAACATCCAAAAGGTACAACCAATTGAGCCGTACCAGGATTGGTTCGTGGAGGGATCTAGCATAAGCATTCATGAAGCAATATAGTCATGTAACTGATATGAATCCTGATAGAATTACTTTACAGAACATGGAGAAGAAACCGCGTGAGAATTTTAGGCAATATGCACAGAGATGGAAGGAAGTTGCCATCCAGGTTCAGCCGCCGCTTTTAGAAAAAGAAACTACGATGCTCTTTATCAACACTTTAAAAGTCCTTTTCATCACACTGATGCTAGGAAGCACCACAAAAAGTTTTTCAGATATAGTCATGAATGGCGAAATGATCGAGAATGCCATAAGAAATGGAAAAATAAATGCAGGAGAGAGTAACAAAAGGTCAGTCTTAAGGAAAAAGGAAAATGAGGTGAACAACACAAGTACATATAATAAGGGTTACTCAAAATCAATTACTGTAAATCAACCAAGAAAGGTGGCTGTTGGTCAACAAAGACAAGAATCTGGCATAAAGCAAAACACTGAAAAGCTCCAATTTACGCCAATTCCAATGACGTATAAGGAGCTGTATCAAAGTTTATTCGATGCACATGTTGTTTCCCCTTTTTACTTAAAACCAATGTAACCCCGTACCCCAAATGGTATGACGCAAATGCCCAAGGTGAATACCATGCAGGAATCACGTGGCACTCGATAGAAACTACACCACTTTCAAAAAGCTATCGAAAGGCTCATCAATATGGGTATTGTCAAATTCGATGACCCATTTAATGCGGAAAATTCGTTACCCAATCATATTGATAATAGGGTAAACACGATGAATGAAGATATGGGGAGAAGAATCAAGACAGACATTGCAGAAATAAAAACTCCTTTGAGATGGGTCTGGAAGGAGATGGTAAAAAATGGGTCAATCATTTCAAATTCAGGAAGAAGTTACGAAAAGATGAGAAACTACTGTGAGTTCTATCACGAAGTACGGCATGAGATTCAAAAGTGCAATGAATTCAGAGCATTGGTGCAAGGCCTAATGGATAATAATGAACTAGAATTCTTTAAATATAATGAAGGCCTAGAAGGAATGTTCAGAAATTGGGGCATCAATGCTATATCCGAAGAAGCAACTGAAGGAGGGACCTTGTTAGATATCTGCCCTTATGAAGCAGGGAGTGTGCTAAACAATTAGACTACAGAAGAAATTCCTATAGTTTTTAGAGCTTACTCATAGTAATATTTAGAACACACTTGTTGCTTTTAGCCTAGAAGTGATAGAACCCCTTTGTGAAATAGGCTCATGTCTAAACATCATTATTTTAATAAAGTACATCTTTGCATTCATTTTGAGAAAATATTCTTTCATTCTTTCCATACGAGTAATTATTTTAGATTCTTTCATTCTTTTGGGATTTTCTTCTAAATCATTCTTTCATTACATTCATAATCATACCGTACAAATAATTATTCTTAAATTCATACATTCTTTGTATATTATTTTGTACCTACAACAGGTGCCTGGATATCAACGACATGAGCGATGCTGCTACAGACTCAGAATCCCCTTTTGAACAAGACATGTGTTTAGAGGGATCCCATGAATTTGAAGATGACGTAGACTGTGGCTCATCTCCGGACTTGTTGAGGATGGTAGAATAAGAAGAGAATCAAATCTTATGGTAGAACAAGAAGAGAAGCAAATCTTACCTCGCAAGAATTAATGGAAATTGTGAGCTTAAAAGAGGGAAAAGAGGTGGAGATTAGAACTGACATTACCACACAGACGAAGCGAGACCTCGTTGAGTTACTCTAAGAATTCAAAGATGTCTTCGCATGGTCATACCAGAATATGCTCGGGTTAATCACTGAAATTGTAGTACACCGCCTTCCTATAAAAGAGGATTGCAAGCCAGTTCAGTAGAAACTCCAGAGGATGAGGCCTGACATTGTGCTAAAAATAAAAGAAGTCAAAAAGTAATTCGATGCTAGGTTCTTAGAAGCGATCAAATATTCAGAATGGGTAGCCAACATCGTCCCAGTCCCTAAAAAAGATGAGAAAGTATGACTGTGTGTGGATTATAGGGACTTGAACAAGGCCAGCCCGAAAGACAATTTCCTATTGCCTTACATTGACACTTTAGTGGATAGTACGGCAGGCTACTCATTGTTTTCCTTTATGGACGGCTTCTCTGGATACAAGATAAAGATGCATCCTGAAGACATGAGAAAGACCACATTTGTAACCTTGTGGGGAACGTTTTGCTATAAAGTGATGCCATTCGGATTAAAGAATACATGAGCAACGTATCAAAGAGCCATGGTAACCTTGTTCCATGACATAATGCGCAAGGAAATCAAGGTTTCCGTTGACTCTATGATTGCAAAATCCACAACAGAAAAGGAACATGTGCAAGTCCTGAGAAAATTATTCTTAAGATTGAGGAAGTTCCAAGTCAAGCTCAATTCAGCGAAATGCACTTTCGAAGATAGGTCAGGAAAGCTGTTAAGCTTCATAGTCAGTGAAAAAGGAATAGAGATCGACCCAGATAAAGTCAAGGCAATACGATAATTACCTCCACCACGCACTTAGAAGGAAGTTCGAGGTTTCCTAGGAAGACTGAATTACATTGCCCTGTTCATTTCACAACTAACTGAGAAATGTGACCCCATATTCCACCTTCTGAAGAAACATAATCAAGGTGTATGGGATGAAGAATGTCAGTAATCTTTTGACAAGGTAAAATAGTACTTGTCCAATACCCCAGTACTGTTACCACCTAGTCCGAATAAGCCACTAATATTGTATTTAACAGTGTTTGATAATTCCATGGGATGTGTGCTAGGCCAACATGATGAGACATGACGGAAAGAAAGGGCGATATACTATCTCAGTAAGAAATTCATTGATTGTGAAATTAGATACTCGCCTATTGAGAAATTATGTTGCGCCCTGATCTGGACAACTCGGAGACTGAGGTAATACATGTTGTACCATACGACTTGGCTAATTTCAAAATTAGACCCTTTAAAGTATATGATGGAGTCGACTGCTTTAAATAGGAGGATGGTCAGATGATCGATTTTGCTTTCTGAATTTGACATAGTTTATGTGAGCCAGAAGACCGTGAAAGGGAGCGCAATAATAGACTCTATAGCTAGTAGAGCCTTGGAGGATTACGAGCCTTTGAACTTTGATTTCCTGAACGAGGATTTGATGTATGTGGCAACCACTGAAGAAAATTCCCAAGTGGGTCACATTTGGAAACTAAACTTTGACGGAGCCTCAAATGCTGTGGGCAATGGAATTGGGGCAATCTTAGTATCCCTAAACGGAGATCATTATCCTTTTACTAGCAAATTGGTTTTTGATTGCACAAACAATATGGCAGAATATGAAGCGTGCATCATGGGCATCCGTGCAGCCATAGAACGTAAAATCAAAGTACTAGAGGTATATGGGGATTTCACATTAGTGATATACCAACTCAAAGGAGAATAGGAGACAAGAGATCCCAAATTAATTAGTTATCAAAAGCTGGTTCTTAAATTGATTGATGAGTTTGAAGATATTACTTTCTGCTATCTCCCACGAAATGAAAACCAGATGGCTGATGCGTTGGCTACCCTATCTTCCCTCATCTAAGTAAACAAATAAGAGGATGTTAAGCCTATCCAGATGAGTATCTATGAGACCCCGGCTCATTGTTACAACATCGAAGAAGAGGAAAAAGATTATCATTCTTGGTACCAAGATATACTACGATATGTGAAGAACCGCGAGTACACTGACCAGGCAACTGAAAATGATAAAAGGACATTGAGAAGACTAGCCAATGACTATGTCTTAGATGGGGAGATCTTATACAAAAGGGGAAAGGATCAGGTACTATTAAGATGTGTGGACGTTGTGGACGCTAAGAAAATTTTAGAGGAAATCCTGAGGGTATTTGTGGAATGCATGCAAATGGTTTCACAATGGCTAGATAGATTATGAGATTCAGGTACTACTGGTCCACCATGGAAGGAGATTGCATCAATTATGCCAAGAAGTGCCATAAATGCCAAATTTATGGAGATAAATTACACGCACCTCCTACACCTCTTCAGGTTATGACTTCTCCATGGCCGTTCCCTATGTGGGGAATGGATGTCATTAGGCCAATATCGTCGAAGGCTTATAATGGGCATCGTTTCATCTTTGTGGTCATTGATTACTTTATTAAGTGGGTGGAAGCTACTTCATATGCTAACGTCACGAAGCTAGTAGTCGACAAATTCTTGAAAAAAGAGATCATATGTCGATATGGGATGCCAGAAAGAATCATATCTGACAATGCGCTAAATTTGAACAACAGCACAATAGCGGAGGTGTGCAGTCAATTAAAGATCAGACAACATAACTCATCACCGTATCGCCAAAAAATGAATGGTGCAGTAGAGGAAGCTAATAAAAATATTAAGAAAATCGTGGGGAAAATTACCATTCGCCCTATTTGCTTATCGAACATCTATCAGGACCTCCACCGGGGCAATGCCTTTCTCTCTAGTTTATGGGATGGAGGCAGTTTTACCCATCAAAGTCGAAATTCCTTCTGTCCAGGTATTGACTGAGCTAAAGTTGGATGAAGCAGAATGGATCCAATCTCGATATGATCAATTAAACCTAATTGAAGACAAAAGGCTAAACGATATTCTCCACGGTCAGATGTACCAAAAATGAATGATACGAGCTTATAACAAAAAGATTCATCCTAGAGAATTCCACGAGGGGGACCTAGTATTGAAAAAGATTCTTCCCCTACAAAAGGATTTTAGAGGGAAGTGGATGCCAAATTGGGAAGGACCTTATGTGGTAAAAAAAAGCCTTTTCTAGAGGAGCATTGATCTTGATCGAGATGGATGGTAAAAACTTGCCTAATCTTGTAAATTCAGATTCAGTCAAGAGGTACTTCACCTAAAGAAGGGAAAGGGACCAATGCAAAAACTCGCAAAGGGCGCTTTGAGTCCTAAAAAAAAGAAAGGCCAAGGTGAAAACCCGCAAAGGGCGCCTTGAGACCAAAGGGGATTTGAGTTGAAAACCTAAAAAGGGCGACTCAAATTTTTATCAAAATGGAGCATGCGGTGATCTTGCTATACCTAAATCAACAGGAAAGGGAATGCGACATCTAGGGCATTGGCAAAGTACTCTAGATCTCCTAAACACATGTCAAACTCAAAACAGTTTTTCGAAAGTTTGCACAGAGAAGTTCAAGCTGCAATATCTGGGGCACCTAGTCTTCATATTACTTATTTTGAATTTTCTATTCTTGGAATACTTTATTCCTTTCAAGATACGTGTTCCCAATCAATTCCCTTTTTATTTTTTTTACCATCTTTGATAATTTATTCATTTCGAGCTATGCTCCAAATCAATTCTATTCTTATCTAGTGTTATGATCTTTTACAAGCATGTTGCATTGGAATAATGATTAATGGATTAACGATACTTTCACAAAGGAAATTCTGCATATTATTCTAGAAGTTTCTAAATGATACAAGAACCTGAAACAGAACTATTGTTTAGAACGCACCGAGTTTAAAGGTTGGAAATATCTGAGAAGGAAGAGTCTAAATTAAGACTATCGCTTCGGATTTTGTTGTCAAAATATTGATTGGACAAAACGACAGGATATCATGTCTTTGATAAAGCTTCAATGGACAAACAAACAATGATCACCAAGCAATAAGAGGAGGTTATTCTTGAAGAAGAAAATTATACATTTGTGCATAAACATCTGGTCACGACACCCTGGGAATAATGTAAAAGACCAAAGAGATTCACATCTTGTACCCTTGAATTGCAGTAGGAGAGGATTGAGAAAGAGTCAAATCTTATATCCCAGGGTTATAGTGGGAGGAAGATGGTACAAATCTTATGTCTCAGAAGTACAGTAGAATGAACCTTGAAGTTATAGTGGGAGCAATCTGATTAATTAAAATGTGAGTGTTTCTTTAGAGATACTAGCCAGACAAGATGACATTATAACATGTCGATGATAAAGCCTTAATGAACAATGAGCAATAACAACTCGAATATTAAGGGATCATTCTCATGACATTCTGCATTCATCCATACACATCTAGTTAGGAGATTTTGATTCATAACATCCTAATCACTAGGCATAAATAGTCCCATAAAATGGATTCTACAGGTCATATTCCCCAAAGAACAGCTCAGTGGAATTACAAATCCTATCTCCCTGAAGTTGCAGTAGAGTAGATTGAAGCCACCAGCCTTATTTCCCTGAAGTTGCAGCGGAGCAGACTGAAGACAGCGAATCTTGTCTCCCTGAAGATTGCAGTGGAACAGATTAAAGCTATAAATTATGGCGGATCTTATCTTCCTGAAGTTGCAATGGAGCAGATTGAAGCCCCCAGCCTTATCTCCCTGAAGTTGTAGTGGAGCAGACTGAAGACAGCGAATCTTATTTCCCTAGCGTTGCAGTGGAACAGATTAAAGCTACAAATTATGGCGGATCTTATCTTTCTGAAGTTGCAGTGGAGCAGATTGAAGCCACCAACCTTATCTCCTTAAAGTTGCAGTAGAGCAGACTGAAGACAGCGAATCTTATTTCCCTGGTGTTGCAGTGGAACAGATTGAAGCTATAAAGTGCAGATCTTATCTCTCTGAAGTTACAGTAGAGTAGATCATATCAAACCTTATCTCTATGAAGTTTCCATGGAGTAGTGAAGTGAATTAAAATGATGAATCCTGTACCTCTGAAGTTGCAGTAAAGCAGATTGTAGATGGGCTACAAGTCTTATCTCTCTGAAGTTGCAGTGGAGCAGATTAAAGCCACAAATCTTGTCTCCTTGAAGATTGCAATGAAACAAATTTAAGCTATACATCGCAGATCTTATCTCTCTGAAGTTGCAGTTGAGTAGATCATATCAAATCTTACTTCCCTGAAGTTGCAGTGGAGCAGATTGAAGCCACTTCCTATACCCTCAAAGTTGCAGTGGGTTAAAAAGAGGCTACTTGAAGAAGACGAGCACCAAGAGGTCAAGGTTCGGTGGGGCTAGGCAAAATCGACCCTTTGAAGTCTTTGCTCAATTCTCGTTACACGACAATGAGCAAAGAGGGGCAGTTGTAACAGGCCCAATTTGCCCGGCCCGTTAGACAAACCAAATAAAAAACACATCAAAATATCCAAATTACAAAATAAATATCAGCCCAAATTACCAGGCCCAATTACAACAAACCTAAACCCAAACTACAAAAACCCAATTAGCCCAATAAACCAAAAAACCCTAGTGGCCGAATATGGCCCAAAAACTAAACATTTTCAGCAGCAAAAAAAAGAGGGAAAACCCTAGCCGCTGCCGCCCTAATTGCCGCCCCTCCCCATGTGCGCCTCCGTACACTAGCTGGCCAATGGCCTTGTACCTGCAAAACAAATGATCTAGAAGAGTCTAAAAGCAATAACAGTGTAACAAATAAGAGAAAATAGAAAAAAGAGGATATTTTCGGGCTATAAAAAAGGGCCTCGTTTCCGGTATTTTGGGTTCTACCTTACGAACATGAATCAATCAAAAACTGAGAAAATCAATACAAAAACAAATACAAACATTTTTTAAGGTAGTTTTTTTGTTTTTACTTTTTTTCGTTTTCGTACGTTTTATTTATTTTTTTAAAGAAACAAAGAAAAGAGAAAGAGAAAGACAGAAAACTTACTGTTTTGCCATGTTTTGCATCGTCGTGGAGGCCAAGGTTGGTCATTTCTAATAAAAACAACGCATTTTTGGGTCAGGGAGTCGAAAAGCCAAAAAATAGCATTTTTCTGACTTTCTGGCCACCGTGGACGACGGCACCGTCACTGGTGACCGGCGGCTGCCGCAGTGGTCCGACGCCAGAGGCTTGGCCGATTTTTGAAAATTTTGAGAAAGGGGGAGAAGGATTTTTTATTTTGTTTGTTTTTAGTCGGAAGAGGAGAAATGAAAAGTTAAGAAAAATTTTGGTTTTTATAGAGGGTTGAAACGGTGCTGTTTTAGGCCTTAACCCTAGTGGCCAAAACGATGCCATTTAGGCCTTAGTTCCCTTTTACCCGCACGTCGACCCGACCCAGAAGGAGGATCAGTGTGTTTTGCTTCGACAGGATATTTACACGCGCGGTCCCTCCGCTTTTGCGATGGTTCGCTGTTTGGTCCTTTTTCTTCCTTTTCTTTTTCTTTGAATTTAGCCGCATAATTTTATTTTCGTTTTATTTTGGTCCCGCGTTAAACGACACGTTTCAGAGGGCGGGGATATTTCCCTATTTGGTCCCTCTGAGTTATGCACGCCTTTCAATTGGGCCCTCTCTTTTATTTTTATTCTCAATTTTTACCCCTATTTTCGATTAAATTTCAATTTAGTCCTTTTGTGCTTATTTATTTATAATTCCAATCCCTCTTTATTTTTTTAAAAGCTTATTTTGTCAGGATTTAGGCTTCTAATTTTATTTTAATGTCAATTTAATCCCCTTTTATCTTCGTTTAGGTTCTAATTGTTATTTTGTTGTGTTTTATTTATTTCATTTATTAGTTTATCATTTCCTTTTTTGTAATTTATTTTGATTTTCATATTTAAAGATGCCTTTTATCTTATTTTATTTATTTTATTCTTGACTTTTATTATGATTAGTACTATTATTATTATTTTATTGTTTTCATTATTTCATTTATTTACATATTTTATTCCAAATTATGTATTTAAATTTCACTTGTATTGTAATTTAGTTCATTACTTTCAATAAGTTTCATAAATTTTTTTCTTATATTATTTATGTATTTATTTTATTTATTTAAGTTGTTTTGTTTTTTTTTTGTGGGTATTGTTCTCTTATGTGCATGTTTTGGTCCTATTACCATTGTTATCTTTAGATTGTTCTTATTCATGTTAAAATAGTGCACATTATATAATTCTCGTAAATTGCCTTTATTATTATATTCGTTATTGTTATTTATTCATGCAACATTTCATGTGTATAGTGTTTCAAATATCGTACATTTTATCCAAATTTGTAAAGATATAAATTTAAAAAAAGCGAAGACAATATTTCGTACTTTTGGAATTCAAGAAATTGTTCCCTAACTTACGGGGTTTTGATTTTCTGATAAATCTGAATATACGAACCACTTTTAAAAAAAACACATTTTTAAAATTATCTCGGGAATTTAAAAAGGATCGTGTTCCAATTTATGGGATATGATTTTTTTCCAAAACCGAGATAATCAAAATTTCTAAAAATAAAATTTTTGGTGAATATTCTCGTTTAGGGATTTAAGATTGTATCCTAACTGACGGGGAATAATTTTTTTTCTTGATTGACATGAAATACGTTTTTTCAAGTTTTTAAGTGATTTTAACAAAAGTGTCATATTTTTAAAATTCTTTTTGAATTTTCAACTTTTGACATTAAGACATTAATTAATCGACTAGGTACCAATTTTGGGTGTATCGAGGGTGTTAATCCTTCCTCATGCGTAACTGACTTCCGAACCCGTTTTCTGGATTTTGTAGACCAAAAATTATCATTTTAGTAAATTTAAATTTTTAAAATGATTAAATTATGAGGTGATCCGATCACACCTAAATAAAAAGGATTGGTGGCGACTCCATTTTCATTTTTAAATAAAAAATCGACCCCTTTTTAAAAAAATGGTTTCGAAAATCTCAGAAATATAAAGCTTCACCAGCTTGTGCAGAAAATAATCAGTACGAACCGGTATAAAGTGGGCGGACTTGGTCAATCGATCCACGATGACCCATATTGAATCCTTCTTAGTGGGTGTTAGAGGCAACCCATTATCGAAATCTATAGTTACGAACTCCGATTTCCAAAGGGGAATCTTAACCGGCTGCAGCAAACCCGAAGGTAATTGATTGTCAACCTTAACCTGCTAGCAAGTCAGACATCTACCCACAAAATCACTAACCTCATGTTTCAACCTTGGCCACCAATATAACTCATGGAGGTCTCGGTATATCTTATTTTTGCCAGGATGCATAGTATAAGGGATACTATGCGCCTCTCTCAGTATGGCCTATCTCAAATCAGTATCATTCAAAACACAAATTCTTCCATGAAAACAGAGTACCCCATCACTGTTTAGTCTAAAATTCATTGTACTACCACCCTTAATTTGTCAGAATCGAAGACCCAACGACTCATCCTCCAACTGCTTACCCTTAATCTACTCAATCCATGACGGCTTAAATTCAAGCTCGGCTAATAAACTACCATTCATCAAATAAACTTAGGCGAGCAAATATCACCCTCAAATAAGTCATAGCCCTACGGCTCAGTGCATCAACCACCACATTGGCCTTACCAATGTGGTACTCAATGGTGCAGTCATAGTCTTTAAGCAGCTCAATCCTTCTGTGCTACCTAAGATTAAGCTCCTTCTGAGTGAGGAGATACTTGAGGCTCTTATGATCAGTGTAGATGATACACTTCTCACCATACAAATAATGCCTCTAGATTTTTAGTGCGAATACCACAGTGGCCAACTCCAAGTCATGCGTCAGATAATTCGCCTAAAGGCTCTTCAGCTGACGAGATGCATAGGCTACCACCATACCATCCTGTATCAACACACATCCCAAACTAACATGTGATGCATCACTATAAACAGTAAACTCCTTTCCAGGCTCTAGCTATATCAGAACAGGGGCATCAGTTAGTACAGTCTTAAGCTTCTCAAAGCTCTCTTGCTGTGCATCAATCCAGTTAAACGGTAAACTCATATGTAGCAGCTTAGTCAAGGGTGCTACAATTAATGAAAAACCCTCTACAAATGATTGATAATATCCCCCCAGTCTCAGAAAACTGCGAATCTCAGACACGTTCCTAGGCTGCTTTCACTCCAACACAGCCTCAATCTTTCGAGGATCAACTTGAATCCCCTCAGTCAAAACTATATGACTAGGAAATGTCTCCTCACGCAGCCAGAACTCGCACTTACTAAACTTAGCATAGAGTTGTTTTTCCCTCAAAGTCTGAAGAACAACTCGAAGGTGCTCATCATGCTCATCCTCAGTCCTCGAGTAAATCGGTATGTCATCGATGAATACCACCACAAACCAATCCAAATAAAGCTGGAACACTCGATTCATTAAATCTATGAAAGCTGTCAGTGCATTAGCCAGTCCGAATGGCATCACTAGGAACTCGTTGTGACCATAACGAGTCCTAAATGTCGTCTTATGTACATCAGCCTCCTTAACCCTTAATTGATGATATCCAGATCAAAGGTCAATCATAGAGAAAATTGAAGCTCCTCAGAACTGGTCAAACAGATTATCTATCCTCGGTATGGGGTACTTATTCTTAATGGTCAATATATTCAACTGTCTGTAGTCGATACACATACGTATGGATCCATCCTTTTTCTTTACAAACAAAACCGGTGCTCCCCACGGAGACACACTAGGGCAGATAAACCCATGATCTAAAAGCTCTTGAATCTAAGCCTTAAGCTCCATAAGCTCCTTCGGTGCCATTCTATAAGGAGCGATGGATAGCGGAGCTATACCAGAAGGGAGCTCTATCTCAAACTCCACTTCACGATTCGAAGGTAAACCCGATAGCTCATCAGAAAAGACATCTAGAACATCCTTTACCATTTTGATTTCCTTAACTGTAGAGTCCCTAGAATCTTAAACACTTACATAGGCCAAGAATACCTCATATCCCTTACAAACCAACTTCTCCGCCACCAGTGCAAAGATCACATTAGATAAGTAGTTCCGACGTTCTTTGATCATGACTACCTCTATATCCTCCTCGGCGACTTTTGCCTTCTCGACCAGGGCAGAAAGATCTCACTCCCCCTGCTGGGCTATCAAAACTCTTAAATTATCTCTGAGGCCATCCTCAAAGCGGACACATCACTCATACTCAGATGCCACCATACCTCGCGCATAGTTGTTCAGTCTGAAAAACTCAGCCTCATACTCGGCCACATTAGGGTGACCTCAGTGACATCCCTGAAGAGCTCAACTCCATTAGACTGGAGTCATTCTGTAACTGACCCTCGACCCCCAAATCTAGTATTGGGCCCAGTGAGTACCTCTGGTGCTAATTTTTAATTGTGTTTTATTGGTATTAACAGTTTTATGCATCAATTTGCAATTCCAGTGTTTATTAACAGATATTTTTTTGAAGATAGTATCAGAAGTGTAAAGTTTGTTTCATCCATCGCAGTGTCAATCAATGCATATTAGTTTTACTACAGTCTCAGTATAAACCATTTTAAGTGTTTTCAGTATAGTCTATCTATAGTAGTCTCAGTATATACTATCTATAGGAGTTTCAGGATATACTATTAAGGACAGTTTCAGTTTCAGTTTAAATAATTCATAGTTTCAGAAAACTTACTGGATCGGCACCGGAGACTCGGTGTACCATACTTTCAGTAAAAATATTTAGAAATCAGTTCTCAAAAATCACGTCTTAAAAACCCACATCTACAGTTGAGTTTTGTAACCTGGCTCTGATACCACTAAATGTAACACCCCAAACCCGACCTAGACGTATGGCTAAATCTGACGATGTCACATGGTAGTGGTTTTCGAAAAATATGTCATCGCTAAATCCTCCTTTCTATTTAAACATTTTTTATTATTTTATGTTGACTTCAAATCGTGTTGTTCGTTGTCAAAATATTATTCATTTACTAATCATTATTCAATTTCAAAATGGTTTTTTTTACTGCGGTAACTTTTAAACAGTTTGCTTATTCGTGGTATTTTTGATAAAACATTAATTTCAATTAAAAACCCGAGTCTTTCCTAACACTAGCAGATTTAAATCATAAAACCGTATAAAATCCAAATTTTAAACCAAAATTTGTAAAGGCCATAATTACAGCAAAATACTCCAAAATAAAAGTAAAATCATAAATAGGTAGTAAACAGTTTAAAAGAAGTCGTGTGGCCACCACTAAGTCCACTGCTGCACCGATCTGACTATATCTAGGGATTACCTGTACAGATTAAATAAAAGGGGTGAGTTTACGTAAACTCAGTGTGTAATCCCAAGACAAATGAACAGACAGTAAACAAATAATCACAGTTTGGGCATAAGCCCTTTTTAGTATTAGTATTAGTCCAGTTTGAGCCTTAGCCCATCTCAGTACAAAAACAGTCATGCAGTAGGGCTTTAGCCCATCACAGTATCAGTAGCATTAACAGATATGCAGTCACAAAAATCCTACCCATTCAACCTCTACACATCATCTCCGTCCAACCCTACACTCCACGTAGGGATATAATCAACCCACCCATCCCTACACTCCAAGTAGTACCGAATGCAGTACTAGACAATAGTTTGCAGTTGAGCTGCAGTAAATTAGGCTCGAGGCCTTTCAGTACATTTCCTCCAAACATTATAATCCCCTAACCCAATGTAATGCAATATACATATATGACATGCTATAACATAATATCATGCATGTAAACAGTGCATACAGTATCAAATCAGTAGGACATCATCAGGCTTAATCATATCAATCATACAACCATTTCAATCAATTAGGGGTCTAGGTAAACTTACCGACCCTACAGTAGGTTCATAGTTGACTTGGGCGACCCGTGTAACCTTATCAGTCAAACAGTGAAAATGGGCCTACAAGCCCATAATGTTCGCCCGTGTGGCCCACATGACCCAAATTGTCTTGTTCTCGTGATCCATTTTAATGTAACCCGTGCTAGTTAATTATTCATATGTGTTTTCACTATTTACTTATATGATCCTTCAAAGCTATCTACTTGAGTCACTGTTACTAACTTATTTGTATCTTAAACTACATAATTCTGAATTAAGATCCACAAATTTTCCCTGAAACCAGACTCACATATCTTCCTACCATAAAAGTTTTAGAATTATTGGTTTTGCCAATAAGTACAGTTTATTCTTTAAAGTTCCCCTGTTCTGCTGTCTGACAGTTTTGACCTTTTTGCACTAAAAATTAATTATCTTGAAAGTATATTTATTCAAAGTATACTTATTCAAGATTTTAAACATATAAATTCTAAACCATAATTATTTTTATACAATTTTTAATAATTTTCCAAAATCAGAACAGGGGATTCCAAAATCATTCTGACCCTGTCTCACTAAAATTCAAATATCTCATAATATGAAATTCTTTTGCTTATGTCGTTTCTTCTACAAGAAACTATACTCAAATATATTTAATCTCATATTTTTTCATCTTCTAATTTGATTTCCACAATTTATGGTGATTTTTTAAATTTAGCCTACTCCAACTGTCTAAACAACAAGCAATTTCAGCTTTTCGTCGAATCCCCTATTTTTGTGTTTTGGTACACACCTGGTTTTGTTTGATGCTAAAATAGTTCCCGAGCACACCAAAGCCTATAATTGAAAAAATAACACTATAATCAGTCTTACTTTGCGATTAATCAAAATCCTGAAACCAAAATACTTACCCATAAAATGATGAACACTTACCGCAAAAACTTCAAATTAGTACGTTTACGAAAATCACAAGGACAGAATCCTTGCGAAATGCTACTGCCAACACCCCGAAATTAGACTATTGAACACAAAATAATCTCTTAAAATGATACCCAACAACTTACTGAATTTGCACAAGTGCTTTTTAACGCTACTGAAATCAAGAGGAAAGAATGGTTTAGGGGAACAAGGAATTTCAAGAGAGGAAAGAAAAGAAAAGATAATCGAGTAAGAAGCAAGGAAGAAAAAAAATTGGTAGAGATGGGGGAGAGAAAACATCAGAAAGATGGAGAGAAAAATGACTCTCTTTTTTTCGAAAAAGGAAAAAGTGATCAAATTTTGGATATTCTCCCCCATAATACCCTAATTCACTCCTAAAATTGCTCCCTCACTTCCCACTACACATCCACCACTTAGACACCCTGTTCAGCACAACTATTGCCAAAATTAGGAGCAAAAATATAACCTTTTCCATCCCAAAGATTCAAACCCATGACCTCCCTTACACCAACACTCCACTTATCCACCAGACTAGTAGACCCATTCTGTTAATTATTTGCCAACTTTTACTTAAAAGCCTACTGACCAAAGAAAATTTACCCAAGTCCTGGCTGAACTTGGGACCTCCCAAACACTCTCAGAACACATAACCACTAAAGCTGATAGATGTTTGTGTCACACATTCATAATACCCAAAATTAAAATGTTGGTGCGTTACATTTAACCTATTGAACTTACTAGAGCTTACTTATGTTGTTTAATGTTCTTGTAGATTAATGTGAGGTCGAGAAATCGGATCAACACATCAAGCCACACTATCCAACTTATTCCGGTAGCTTTTTCAATGTGTACTAAGGTTTATATGGCATGTTAGAACGCCGGTACCCCCACGGCGCAGAAAAAAATAATACTTCTGGCGATCCAACCCATGGATCCATGTGCGAAGAACGAATCGGGGTGAAATAAAGGTTTCAAAATTACCAAAACTTTAAACTGAGAAGATAGCAACGCCTCGGCAACGAGTATTCTATTCTACTATTGAACCAAGCCGCAACCTTTCATGATTTCGACCTCTACGTAATCCACCTAGTTTGACAATGAACAGATGAAATCCCCAAAACTGTTTTGGAGAATACTTAGCTTGATGGCTGCTAGACTTTACAAGCAAAATTTTGGGATTTTTATTTTTTAGGGTTTTTTTAAAACTCTCACACAATTAACCCTCTAATAATTGGTATATATATAATGAATCATAATTCATAAAATTTTTATCCGAACATAATAATCATAATTAAAATAAATACATATAATAATGTTTTAAACCAAAAATTATAATTACATTAATTATAACAAGGATTTCGGTAAACTATATTTATTTAAATTTATATATGAACCAAATTCATATATTAATAGAATTATGTTCTCATTATGTGTAAAACAACCTTGTACATATAATATGTTCGATATTTGATTACCCAATTAAATTAATTCTATAATTAATTTATTTCATGTGACACCCAAACACAATACCAACTATGTTTTATTCCGTTCATTTCAACCATAGAGTGTGACCCTGTAGGTTCTTGTAACGTTAGCAGTAATACTAGAACGATTCTAATGTTACAAACAATGAGTGGCATCTAGCAATGCATCATTGCTACCTAAGTTACAAGAAATCATGATTCGACATAACCTTTTGCGATTAACCTTTCATGCATTAATCCTTAAGTCATTTATCTCTAGAATGGACACAAGTCAGGAAATAGTCAAACTTGCATAGTCCATTCCATGTTCCTTGATATCTTGAGTAGACTATGATATACAAATAAATATGATATCTCATATAAACTTATTTGAGCATGGTCATGCATTTCTAATGTCACTCAATCAAGTGGCCTAAGATATTACTCCTATTATGTAGGAGGGACTTATCCTATATTAATCAACCATATCCCTCTACATAGATTGTGGTGTATCCAACATTAGCCTTTATAGAACAACCAGTTACGATGTACGTTTGACTGTATCAAAATATACAACTCACGATGTTAGGATAATGATGATCTCAAGTTTGAGGATCATATACATATTAATCACTATGAGTAACGTTGTGACAATTACATAATAATCCAAGAAACATACTCATAGTGGGTCAGTCCAATATGTTGTTCTCTAACACACATATTCATGCATTGATTTTGACACTCCACATCAATGACAACTCTTTATCATCAATCAACTACATGTTAGTCTTAATGCATTATTGTTGTCCTAGTTAACAATAATACTTAACTAAGGACCTTTTAAGAATAATCATATTATTCTCAGGACATTATTATAAAACAGTTTATTTATAAACACAGAAAAAAACTGAAATTATAATGGCAACGCCTTATATTAATAAACATGATAAATCAAGTATGTTATTACAACCATCTCATGATTGATCTTTGGGCATACTCTTACATGGCATGTATACGATTGGATTGGTTTTAGGTAAAGTTGGTTTGTGTAAATAGTATGGATTAATCATGCA
The DNA here is from genome assembly GCF_025698545.1 of Gossypium raimondii. NCBI lineage: Eukaryota > Viridiplantae > Streptophyta > Magnoliopsida > Malvales > Malvaceae > Gossypium > Gossypium raimondii. Next base: position 47,843,536 of record NC_068574.1, on the reverse strand, counting down.
TAAGGTGTGTTTGAAATGGTTAAATGATGGCTAATCAATAGGCATATTGAGGCATGGTTTGAGCTAGTGGCTTTAGTAAAAAATGCATATATGTGTATTGGCTTAAATGGTGTTTTATTTGATTGTTTTGAAAATACATGTGAAGTACCTATGAGGCTACATTGGTTAGGAAATTAGGATAATTGTTTTGACATGTTTTAAAGGTATTAAATTGTGTTTTAAAGTGATTGAACGATTGGTTTTTGAGTTGCTTGGTGTTCAAGGTTGTAGGGAAGGGTAAACTTGATGTTTAAGGTTCATTTTGAGTCCACACAGCCAGACACACGGGTGTGTGACTAGACCGTGTGAGAGACACGGCTAACACATGGGTGTGTGTCCCCTACACCTAGGAAATTTTTTGAAATTTTGTGAAAAAATTTTGGAGTACTCGATTTAGTCCTGATTTATTTCTAACACATACCTTGGGCCTCGAGGGCTCATAAAAGGGACAATATGATTAAATTATGATGTGTATGCTAGATGATTATATAATGTTCATATTTGATCTGAAAAGTCTGGTAATGCTCCGTAACCCTGTTTTGACGACAGATAAGGGTTAAAAGGTGTTACATTTAGTGGTATCAGAGCTTTACAAGTTTAGCCGATTCCCAGATTAAATTGAGCTCATAATTTAGTCTAGAGGTACATGCCAAAATTGAGTCAAAATTGAGTCGAATTGAGTCAGGATTTGGATGCTGATATATGTATTTGTTTTTGTTTTATAGTTGAAAATGTTTTGACGGATGTATTGATGATATTGATCAAGAAATGTATATTGGAGATGAAGAGTCTCGTGAATTAGATGAAACTAAATCGGTAACATCGAGTGTTAACCTAGTGGGTAATCAACCTTCTAATGTCAAACGAGGTAATGTTAGAGAAAGAGATGATTCACAATTACTTAGAGCTATTGATGATGCTCTTCAATGAGTAGCAGGAACTACATCTGCTACGAAATCTACCCCTACTATCTGTCGAACTCCTATTAAAGAATTACGTAAGTATGGTGCAACTAAATTTATGGGTTTGAAAAGAGTCGATCCTTCTATAGCTAAAACCTGGATTGAATCTACAAAAAGAATCTTGTAGCAAATTGAGTGTGCTCCACGAGAAAGTTTTTTATGTGTTGTTTCTCTACTACAATGAGAAGCATATGTTTGGTGGGAGTCAGTAACACGTCATGTACTCACAGAATAGGTAAATTAAGAATTCCTTCAAAGAGAATTTCAAAAGAAGTATGTGGGTGAGTTGTATATTGAAGACAGGAAACAAGAGTTTTTGATGTTAAAATAAGGAGAAATGTATGTAGTTGATTATGAAAGGGAATTTTCACGACTCAGTAGATATGCTGTTGAATTTGTGCCAACCGAAGCTGACAGATGTAAGTGATTTTTGCGTGGTCTACACGATGAGATACGAATGTAGCTGGTATCACATAAAACCACTGAATTTGTAGATTTAGTTGAAAGGGAAAAAATGGTTGAACAAGTACTGGGATTTAATAAAAAGGTTGAGAATTTCCGTCCGGTTGGAAACCCAAAATATCAAAAGAATCTCGTGGTAGTTGGAGATTAAGTTTCAAATCAGACAGAATTGATAGAAACCGTGAAAGGCAGTTGACAGTTTCTACAAGTAGTGTACGAGGTCCATCTCGGGATATTGAAATTTTGAATTATTACCATTGTGGGAAAAAACATCAGGTGAATGTTACACCTGTTATTTTTCAACGAGTTGTACCTGCTTCAAGAGGTCGTAGATCAAGTTGAAGTGGTTTGTTTTCCAGGGGTGGTGCTAGAAAAGAAAATGATATTGTTACTCAAAAATCAGAGACCAGAGCACCAGCTCGAGCTTATGTTGTACGGACTCGTGAGGAGGGTGATGCAAATGATGTTGTGACATGTATTTTTTTATTGCATTCAAAACCTGTTTACGCTTTAATAGACCTGGGATCTTCATATTCTTATGTTAATACTAAATTGGTTGAGTCGGGAAGTTTGAAGTCTGAGATGTGTAGAGTATCAATAGTCGTATCCAGTCCATTGGGGCAATCTGTGTTAGTGGATCAGGTGTGTAGGAGGTGTTTGTTAATGATACAAAACATAATATTCCCTGTTGATTTATTGATAATGCCATTTGGCAATTTTGATATAATTTTGGGCATGGATTGGCTTACCAAGCATGGGGTGATTCTGGGTTGCTATAAAAAGAAGTTTATTGTTCAAAGTGAAAATGGAGATAAGATTGAGGTGAATGGTATTTGAACCAGTGAGTCAACCTATATTATTTCAGCGATTCAGGCTAATAAACTTAGTCATCAGGGTTGCAAAGCTTTTCTAGCTTATGTTATTAATTTAGATTTTGTTGGAAGTCAATGCAGTAAAATTTGAACTGTTTGTGAATTTCCTGATGTATTTCTTGAAGAATTACCGGGATTACCACCAGATTGAAAGGTTGAATTTGTAATTCAAGTATTTCCTGGTACAACTCTGGTGTCAATACCACCCATATCGTATGTCACCTACAGAGTTAAAAGAATTAAAGGTGCAGCTACAGGACTTACTGGATTGTGGTTTTATACGTCCTAGTACTTCGTCTTGGGGAGCTCCAGTACTTTTTGTCAAAAAGAAAGATGGTTCGATGCGGCTTTGCATTAATTATCGGTAATTGAATAAAGTGAATATTAAGAATTGATATCCTTTACCCCGTATTGATGATTTATTTGACCAACTAAAGGGAGCTTTTATCTTTTCAAAGATCGATTTGAGACCGGGTTACTATCAACTGAAACTGAAAGAAAGTGATGTACCGAAGATGACATTTCGAACACAGTATGGTCATTATGAATTCTTAATAATGCCTTTTGGATTAAAAAATGCTTCAGCAGCATTTATGGATCTTATGAATCGTATTTTTTAGCTGTATCTGGATCAGTTTGTGGTAGTTTTCATTGATAATATTCCGGTCTATTCGAAATCTGAATATGAACATGAGCAACATCTCAGAATTGTTTTGCAAAGATTATAGGAGAAATAGTTATACGAGAAGCTTAGTAAATGTGAATTTTAGTTATCAGAGGTTGTATTCTTGGGGCATGTTATTTTGGCAGATGGAATTAGAGTTGATTTGAAAAAGATCGAGGCAATTGTTAAGTGGAAAGCACCAAGAAATGTGTTAGAGGTTTGTAGTTTCCTTGGATTGGCTTGTTATTACCGAAGATTGTAAATGAATTTTCAAAGATAGCTTTGCCAATGACGAAGTTACTACACAAAAATGTTCAGTTTGTTTGGGATGATCAATGTCAAGAAAGTTTTGAGAAATTGAAATAAATGTTGGCTAAAGCGCCAATTTTGACATTACTCGAATCGGGAAAGGATTTTGTAATTTATAGTGATGCTTCTTTGAGTGGTCTTGGTTGTGTTTTGATGCAAGACGGAAAAATGATAGCTTATGCATCTCGTCAGTTGAAACCGCATGAATGTAATTATCTGACGCATGATTTAAAGCTAGCTACTGTGGTTTTTGCTCTAAAGATATGGAGACATTACTTGTATGGTGAGAAATGTTAAATTTATACTGATCATAAGAGTCTCAAATATCTTCTATCTCAAAAGGAGTTGAATTTGAGACAATGTCATTGGATAGAGCTTTTGAAAGATTTTGATTGTGTTATTGATTATCATCCTGGTAAAGCTAATGTTGTAGTTGATGCGTTGAGTAGAAAAGCAGCAATTGAATTGCGAGCAATGTTTACTCAACTCAGTATCAGTGATGATGGAAGTCTGTTAGCTGAATTGAGAATTAAACTGGTGATGTTTGATCGGATCAAGTTAGCACAGTTAAAAGATGACAAGTTGATGAAGAAAAGAGAAATGGTTCAAAATGGTATGTTAAAAAATTTCAGCATTGATGATCATGATTGCTTAAGATTTCGTAACCGAATCTGTATCCCAGAGGTTTCTAAATTAAAAGAATTGATACTTTGCGAAGCTCATGACAGTCCTTTTGCTTTGCATCCTAGAGGAACGAAAATGTATCAAAATCTGTGAGAATCGTATTAGTGGCCTGGAATGAAAAGGGATATGGTTGAATATGTGGCTAAATATTTAACTTGTCAAGGAGTTAAAGCAGGACATCAGGTTCCTACTAGATTACTTCAACCTATTAATATTCCTGAATGGAAATGGGATTGTACCAGGATGGATTTTGAAACAGGGTTACCATTATCAGTAAGAAAGAAAAATGCTATTTGGGTGATTGTTGATCGACTTACAAAATAGGCTCATTTCATTGCAGTCAGGACTGATTGGTCACTTCAAAAGCTTGCTGAAGTTTATATTCAAGAAATTGTGAGATTGCATGGTATTCCTATATTGATAATCTCTGATCGGGATCCGCGGTTCACTTTGGAAGCAATTGCATGAGTCTCTCGGTACGCGACTTAATTTTAGCATAGCTTTTCATCCGCAGACTGACGGACAATCTGATCAAGTTATTTAGATTTTGGAAGATATGCTTTGTGATTGTGTTATTGACTTCGTATCAGGTTGGGAACGTTACTTACCTCTGGCTGAATTTGTATACAACAATAGTTTCCAATCAAGTATTCAAATGGCTCCGTATGAAGTTTTATATGGTCGTAGATGTGGATCACCTGTTTGTTGGATGGAATTGAATGAACGAAAAATGATCGGGCCGGAATTAATTCAGGAAACGGAAGACATTGTTAAAAAGATTCGAGCTAGATTAAAGGCGACTTTTGATAGACATAAATCATATGCAGATTTGAAACATCGGGATATTGAATATTCTGTCGGCGATAAAGTATTTCTTAAAGTTTCACCTTGGAAGAAAATTTTGAGTCCTCTTTTTATTGGACCGTATGATATTACAGAAAAAGTGAGATTAGTTGCATACTATTTGGCCTTGCCTCCGAAATTACAAAAAATTCATGTTGTTTTTCACATATCAATGCTCAGAAGGTATCGATCAGACCCCTCTCATGTTATTTCGACAGAAGATATTGAAATTCAACCTGATTTATCATATGAAGATCCAGTTGAGATTTTAGCACGAGAAGTAAAAGAATTGCATAATAATCGAGTTCTGTTAGTGAAAGTATTATGGCGTAGTCATAGTGTTGAGGAAGCAACTTTAGAACCGGAAGAAACAATGAGATCTTAGTACCCCCACCTCTTTTCAGGTAAATTTCGAGGACGAAATTTATTAAGGGGGAGAATTGTAACGACCCGATAGTCACGAGTATCAGAAAATGTATTTTCAGGTCTCCGTTTTTAGAAAATAGATTCGTAAATATTTAATAAAAATATTTACGAAGTTAGTTGCGTGGTTAATTAGATTTTGATTAGGTGAATTTGCTTAATTTAAGAGTAATTTGGTGTAAGGACTAGATTGCATATAGGGAGAAAGTTAAATTATAGATTAGAGAAAAGTGAAGGGACTAAATAAGCAATTAAACCTCAAATTAACAAGTGTGTGGTATTGGTAATGACATGTGTAACATTTAAATACATACATTTATAATAATTATTACTTACTTATTATTTAAGTAAATATCATTATGTTATTATATTATATTGTTATAATAATTAAAACATAAAATAAATGAAAGAAAAATAATAGAAAAGAAGAACAAAATAGAGAAAATAGAGAAGAAAAGAGAGAAAGAAAAGGAGAAAAAATTAGGGGTTTCAAGGGTTAAAAGCTTAATTGGTAAGTCAATTAGTCCATTTTCTTGTAAATTTTATGTTTTAGAATCCTAGAATTAAATACTACTTAACCTATGTTGAAATTTTAGAAAATATTGAATTTTTAGATGTTGTTCATGTTGAATAATTTAAGTATTTGAGATTAAATTGATAAAATTTTAAGTTAGAAATGAAAAAGGATTGAATTGTAAAATAAACTATAAGTTTTGAGTATTAAGGACTAAATTGTAAAAATTTTGAAATTTAGGGATTTGAGTGAATTAATTTAGTCTAAAGTGGAAACTAAATGAAAATATGGAATTAATTTTGAAGAAATAAAGTTAGTCTCGATTTAGGGACTAAATTGGAATTTAGACAAAAGTTGAGTAAAAATTGAAATATCCAATGTGAAATTGTATTGTATTGATGAATTTTAATTGTTTTAATTTACGTAGCTAACGCTGTACCGAAAAATTTGACTAAGAAAGGAAAAGATAAAGTCGACGAGGAGTAGCTCAGAAATTCTGGTTTGTATTTCTATAATCCGAATTTAATTATTAATTGTTGTATTTTGATTTAAATTTTTATGGTAAGTAAATAAGGTAAGTGTTAGCATTTTTTATATTGAATTGAATGTATGTGAAATTGTGATCTATGTGATAATTGAGTATCGGATAATTGTGGCAGTAGAAAAGTGAATTGAAAGCTTATTAATTGTCTCGAGCTGAGTCAGATATAGATGGCATGCCATAGGATTAGAAGAGTTCAGGGATACTTCAACTTCAAGTCGATGACACACTGGGTGTCAAATTATTACTTCGGATAAATTCGATGAGGTACTGGGTACCAATTTACTTCGGCATGGCCGATGAGACACTTGGTGTCAACTTATTGCCTCGAATTATCCGATGAGGCATTGAGTGCCAAACTAGTGTGTTTTGATTGGATCTGTGTATCCGTCCGAGTCTATGTCAGGATAATAGGGGTTATTGAATAAAATAGTGTTATGATTGATATTGAGTGGTGATTTGAAATATGGTTAGAGACACATGATTTGTGTATTTATTAATTGAATATGAATGAACAATATTGTTGTTCAAATGATTTGTGTTCATATTGTGAAAATCTATCTGGGATAGGAAATGATAAAAATTGAATGTGTTATAAATACCTTATTTATGAATTGAATAATTGTATGACTATAATTATTGTATGTTATATTATTGTACTGTTTGTTTTTAGTGCGCAGGTTAGGTTAAAGTCAGCTTGCCGATTCAGCATCCATCAACGATCCCGAACTCAAAACGTGGTGATGTATATTTCTTTTTGTGTCGGCATTTACCTAGGATGTCTTATACTTGTCATTTTGGGAAGTGAATGTAAACCATGTTATAAGATGACATTGGTTACTTATATACATGATTATACGTGTTAAGTTGAGGTTTAATATGGAATGTTTAAGTTGATGCATAAGTGAGAGTGATATAGGCAAATTTGGGTTGAAATTGGTATGAATTTAGAATTGGCTTAAATGGTGTTTTATTTGATTGTTTTGATAATATATGTGAAGTACCTATGAGGGTACATTGGTTAGGAAATAAGGATGATTGTTTTGACATGTTTTAAAGGTATTAAATTGTGTTTTAAAGTGATTGAACGATTGGTTTTTGAGTTGCTTGGTGTTCAAGGTTGCATAGAAGGATAAACCTGATGTTTCAGGTTCATTTTTAGTCCACACGGCCAGACACATGGGCATGTGACTAGACCGTATGAGACACACAACTAACACATGGGCGTGTGTCCCCTGCACCTAGGAAAAATTTTGAAGTTTGGCGAAAAATTTCTAGAGTACCCGATTTAGTCCCAATTTGTTTCAAATATATATTTTGGGCCTCAAGGGCTCATAAAAGGGGCAATATGATGAAATTATGATGTGTATGCTAGATGATTATATAATGTTCATATTTGATCTGAAAATTTTGGTAATGCTCTGTAACCCTATTTCGACGACGGATAAGGGTTAGGGGGTGTTACACAAGTTTTTGCACACGACTTAGCACACGGGAGTGTGGCTTCGCCGTGTGACCCCTACACCTCAATTCCATAACACACGGCCTAGCACACAAGCGCGTGGCTTGGCCGTGTGACCCAAGTTAGAAAGTTACACGGGCATGGACACGGAATGGGACACGGCCGTGTGCCTCACATCGAATGCCATACGGCCTAAGACACGGGCGTGTCTCTTGGCCGTGTGAGCCACACGGCCTGGCCACACGGGCGTGTAACCCTGTACCTATGGAAAATTTTGGAATTTAAGAGTTCCAGAAGTGATGGCCTCAAAATGAAATTAAATGATGGAGAAGGTTTTTCAGAACATACAACTCCCATGAGAGACAAGCGAAAGCATGAGAGTTGGAGACACCAACATTCCTTGAAACAGAGGATCGTGGTTGAAAGTGATGATGAGTATGACCCTTATCCAATATCGATATCAGAGGGTGATTGGAAAAGATACGAAGAGATGGAAATCATCGAGGAAGAACGGAAGCATCACTGTGGTAGACCTCACGGTATTATTGACCATAAGATATACCGAAAACTGCTATGAAGCTTCCCTTTATCAAATGCGAGGAACTCATTATAAAGATTACTCATCATTTCTTGTGGCGATGAAGGAAAGATTGAAAGATCATGTTTATCATGATAAAGAAACTTCCTCGTATTACAGGGAGAAAGCACCTTGTGTTAACCGCAGTAAAAGGTTTACTGACAGCCATCTTTGGGCTCTCGGCAGAAAAGCTCATCTGCGCTTTAAAAGAGATGATCAACCAACTTCATTTCTTTTCTTTCTTTGGATGGAAGAAATGAAAGACTAAGACATTTCATTTAAGTGGGGATAATAGCCCCAAGTTTCCATTTTTCATTTTCTCACAATCCAAATAAAGGTCCAAGTTTCCAATAGTCAACATCAAAGGCCTCTCTCCTAGTTTCCGACCCAATCTTTGCTTTTTCCATTTTCAATAACCCTGAAATATAAACCAAGACTTTGAAATTAAAAAAATAGTTGTATTCTTAGGATAACAAAAACAGGCAAAGAGGAAAACGAAAGGAACAACAGAAGAGAGAAAAACGTTTACCTGAAGGAGGCTGCGATGAAGGGGAGGAGTGCTAGTGGCCGGAGGCGAATAAAGTAAGGGAGGCTGAGACTGAGAGTGGTTATTGAGTTAAGTGAACATTTTTTAGGTGAGAAAGTGGGGAGGGTAAAATAGAATTCTTTGGACACCGAATCAGCATTCAGTGGGAATGAAAGGGAATAAAAATGGCCCTTATTCCCTGCATAAGCCTGTAATGGAATACAACCGTAATAGGCATTCCACTAAACCAAACATTGGTTTGTAGAATTGAGTTGTAATGGCATAACCATTACATTGAACCAAACATGGCCTTATTGGTGGGATGGATAAAAACAAAGGGTGTAAGGTACTTAAAAAAAGTATGAAGTTTAGGTACAAGTTAGGTTAAAAAAAATTAGGTCCCAAATAGTATAAGTTGCCAAATTTAGGTACCTCCGTATATATTTATGTTTCATTGAAATTTATTTCAAAGATATAATATTATATATTTGAATTTGTAATGATTATTTAAAAAATAATTCATATATTCAAATTAAAATTTATATATAATTAAAATTAATTACTTAACAAATATTTAAAGTTTATTATATATTAAAATATTAATAATAAGTTACAATAAATTATTTTTAATATTTTTTATTAAAAATTATAATATTAAAAAAATTAAATATTATTTAAATACATAATTTTATTTTACAATATTATATTTAGCATAAATATTTTAATTCTAATAACACCTTTTAACAAATTGGTTAAATTTTGCATCAAACTTAGCCCAATAAATCTGAAATAATAGTCTATGGGCTAAACTTCAATAGGCATTAAGGGCTTTTGCAGGGTTTTAGATCCGATAGGGTTTCTTTACCTTATTTGCACTATGTTTTTTCTTATCATTTTTAAGAAACGAGAATGAATTTAACGTAATCGAAATATTTGTAACCTATGACTATGACGTTCGACTAATTTGTACACAAATGTGGAAAGTAAAAGAAAAATGGAGTCGATGGATGATGATTTTGATGATTTGTATGCTGGTGTTGAAGTCCAAGCTAGCTCAGCTGTTGGCGAACAAGAAGAGAATAACCCTGGCAATAGCTCCAAAAGCACCGAGGTGGATAATAAGTTCATCGCCGGTTCAGTTACGGAAGATAGTGATAGCGAGGATGATTTGAACATTGTGTTGAATGATGATGATTGCTAGAATTTTCCGGTCACCGGTGCTAGGAGTCACGGTGGTAGCTACGAGGAGAACGAAAATGGTGATTTTGGTGTAGATGGAACCGGGTCAGATAATATTTCAAGGCGAGTGGAACCGTTTAGTGATGGGTCGGAGCTAAAATTTAGAGGGGATGGTGTAGAAATAGGGACTGGAGCTAAAATTGAGGTTAATTCTCTCTTCAAGGTAACTTTTTTTTGCTAATGCATTGTACTTAAAGTAGCATAGTTTTATTTATTTATGTTTTGTTTCGTTTTATGTATATGTTAGTATTGGTTTAGCTTTTTTTTAATGGAGAAAACGAACATTTCTTTCCTTGATGTAAATTACAACCATTTGTGCTCTTAATTTTGATCCTTATTGTATTAAAGCAGTGTATCATTTTTTTTCTAGATTTGTGTTAATTCATGATTTGAGTTTTTATATTGTAGTATGTGAGACCTCATGGATCATCATTTCCAAGTAATATAAGGGTTAATGGACATACTGGTGTGTTGTCATTTTCTTATAAGTCGAGAAGAGGTGAACGGGAAAACGATGTTTACAAGCAAAACAAGGTTGCTACCATGAAATCATTGCCACATCAAATTGGACATTGTTTTTCCCTTCCATGATACAGGTTGGTTGATGCACTTTAATCTTTGATTATATTGAACCTTAATTTGCTATGGGTTCCTTTCATGTATCATGCATTGAAAAATGCAAATAATTTTCAGTTGTCTAAGCTCAGAATGAGAATTAATGTTATCTAAATTTTTAGTTATTATCGTTTAATGCTCATTTAGAAATGTGAGTTATTAACTCTGTTATAGAGCTTTTCTAATCTATTCCTTAATGTTGTTGACTATGCTTCTTGTCATTCCCGCCTTAATTTCTGTAGGACAATATTGGATGTCAATATTGATGCATTTGAGGAGAAACCTTGGAGGCATGCTTCTGCAGATATAACAGATTTCTTCAATTACGGATTTAATGAGGATAGTTGGAAAGAATACTGTAACTCCCTGGTGAGTAATTTATTATCATGCTAATTGTCTTGCCATGTTTTACCTTGCGGTGTAGCTTATTTCTTCTACTATGATGCTAATGCAGTTTAGCTGGATGGTTTTCTTTTAAAATTCTTTTTATAGCACTTTGCTTACGGGAACCTTTTAGTGAGGTTTTTAACAGGAGAAACTTGGGTAACAAACATCGAGGCAGGCTAGGATTCCTTCTCATTATTCTTCAAAACTTGACCAGGTTGATTATTTTAACCTTCATAATAGACTTTTGAGTTTTTAGGTAATGCACTATAAAAGTATCTCAATTATCTGAGGTTTCCAACTTTTTGTATGGTGATAGGCTTATGAAGCTGAGGCTGGTCATGAGATAGTAACTCGGGAAGCTATGTAGTGGCCCAAATTTAAGGTTATCGGAACAGTGGTTTTAGGACCACAAATCTGATGAAAAAAATTTATTTTTCTTATATTTTTATGGTCAACAATTTCACAAAATGATTTCGTGAAAATTTCGTTCGAAAATTTCGACGTTTGGGCACTCAATTTAGTCAAAAGGACTAAATTGTAAAAAGTGTAAAAGTTGAGTTCTACATGTTAGAGGTGTCCAATTGTTATGAAACTTTAAATTGGAGGTCCTTATATGGTAATTATACCATTGGTAACTTTGTAGACAAAAATGGACATGAGATAAGTGAAATAGAAAATTTTTAAGTTAGGGGCAATTTGGTAATCTAGTAATTAAAATAAATTAAAAGGGAAAAAGATGGCAAATTATGCTCATCTTCTTCATATGAACGAAATCAGCAAGGGGAGAAGCCATAGTTAGGGTTTTCAAGCTTCCAAGCTCCATAGTAAGTGATCCCAAGTCCCGTTTTTAATGTTCTTTACGTTTTTGAGATCTCGGTAGCTTAATTTAGCTTATTCTAGCAATAATTTAACCTAGGGTTTATATTTGGAAAAATACCCATAGGTAAAAAGTGTTTATTTTGATGTTTTATGATAGAATATGAAGCTATAAATTATGTTAAACAACTTTTCCTAAGCGATTTTAAGTGAAAACGAGTAAAACGACATAATCGGTAAAAATACCTAATGTTCATAAGTACATGTTAGAGTGGGAATTTGATGTTGCCATAGAAGGGAAAAATGTTCAGAATGTTATAAAACATAAGAATAAGAGATGAAGTTTAATTTCCGAGCCTTGGGGAAAAATGTAATTATGTAAAAGTTTAGGGGCAAAATTGTAATTTTGAAAAAGTTAGAGTCGAGGGCTGTTTTGATGAATGTGATTATTAAATAAGTTAAATTTACTATTTTAGATCAAGAAGTATGAAACTCGAGGTTAGACCAAGGGAAGAATAAAGTTGAAGACTAAGTTGGTGAATTTGGCTATAATTGGTACCGAGGTAAGTTTACGGTAAATAAATGCAATATTTCAATATTTATTATTAATGCTGTTAATTTCCAACAATTATGAATTTATTTTATGAATTTATTTGATGATGATCCAAGCATGAAATGATAGAGAATTAAAATTTAAAAGTCTCGTTGATACATAAGGATGGTACTGGATACGAATGTCATGACATTTGGGTAAAGAGATCCCATGTAAGACCATGTCCGGGACATGGCATTGGCATCCTTAAGATCATGAGAGGTCCTCAATAAGACCATGTCAGGGACATGGCATGGGCACCGAGATGAGAGGTCCCATGTAAGACCATGTCCAGGACATGGCATTGGCATCGAGATGAGAGGTCCCTATAAGACCATGTCGGGACATGGCATGGGCACCGAGATGAGAACATCCATGTAAGACCATGTCTAGGACATGGCTTTGGCATGTTATTATCGAAAGAGACCCGAGTATCCTTATTATTCCAATGTAGCTCAACGGGCTTGTAAACGAATCATGTTCATGAAAGTTCAGTTTAAAGCATAAATGGCAAGCTCAGGTAAGTTGTAAGACTTAAGAACTTATTATACTATCAATTGATGTTCAACGATGCAGCAAGAGTTGAGTAAGTTATGCACACAAGTATTCTAAGTAAACAAGTAAGAGAACTAGTATGAGATTAACTAAAGAGTAAACTAGAGATATAGACATTGAGTTTAATTATTTAAGTTAAATATTGTTATTTATTTGCTAGTAAACTTACTAAGCTTTATGCTTACGTCTTTTATTTCTCTTCCTCTTATAGTATTACAAGGCTACTTCAAGGATCTTAAAGAAGTCGAAGATCGTCCATACTATCAACCACAACTGCTCGGTATTTTATGTCGAAACACATTTGAGTTATGGCATGTATAGGGATTTAGTTATTCTAAATGTTTGTATTTATGATCTTGCTAAAGAATGATGTGTAAGTATTTGATGATGAATGGTTGCTAAAATGGTTAAGTATGGAAGTGTTTGTTGTTATAAAAGTTCAGGTGATAAACTATGCATGGAAATCATAAAAGGGTAAAATTTTGCAAAGAAATGAAATTCAGACAACCTTGTGGCGTGACTTTGAAAAATCACCTAGGATGGTATAAAATGAATTAGAGGATGAATGATATATGGAATTAAGGCTTGTTGAGTCTATTTTCATGGAAAAATAACAGTGTAGCAAAAGGAAATTTATATTTTAAGATATGTGAATTCTAGTAAGATAAGTTAAGTAATGCCTCGTGCTCGACTCCGGCAACGGTCTCGGGTAAGGGGTGTTACATTTATTGGTATCAGAGCAGGTTTAGTCGGTTCTCGGAAATATGCAGTATGAATAAGAGTTTACCTATACATGCCATACTTATATATTTTGATAGTGTGACGACTCCTGACGATTTTAAAATGTTTTCTTTTATAGTTATGGATCCGGAACGAGCTAGTACAGATGAAGTAGAAAGTAATGCGCCTGCTTCCGCAGAAGGGATGGCGCCACTAGATGTTAATGTTAGTGAAAGACCTGCATCAGTTAGACAGGGAGGAGGAGCTAGAGAAGCCTTCTTCCAAGCCATGACTGATTGGTTTGTCGAGTTCGTTCGTACGAATCCGGCTATAAGACCTCCACCCCTTCAAGAATCACAGGTTCCCCATGTAGCTTCCCCAGCTGCAGGTATAGTTATCAGGGAGAGACCACCTGTTGATAAGATTAGGAAGCAAGGGGCTGAAGAATTTCGGGCTACCAAAGATGATGATGCAGAAAAAGCGGAATTCTGGCTTGAGAATACAATCAGGGTTTTTGAAGAATTATCTTGTACACCGGAAGAATGTATGAAGTGTGTTGTTTCACTTCTTCGAGATTCAGCTTACCATTGGTGGAAGACCCTCGTGTCAGTAGTACCAAGTGAGAGGGTTACATGGGATTTCTTTCAGGAGGAGTTCCGAAAGAAGTACATCAGCCAGAGATTTATAGATCAGAAAAGGAAGGAGTTTCTTGAGCTAAAACAAGGTAAAATGTCTGTGACTGAATATGAACGCGAATTTGTCAGACTTAGTAAGTATGCACGGGAATTTGTATCCACCGAAGCCAACATGTGCAAGAGATTTGAAGATGGGCTTAATGATGACATCCGACTATCAGTGGGTGTATTGGAAATTAGAGAGTTTGTTGTTCTGGTAGAAAGAGCCTGTAAAGTAGAAGACTTGTTAAAAGAAAAAGAGAAAGGCAAAGCTGAAGCTGAAGCACAGGATACAAAGAAGAGGCAGATGAGTAAATCATTTCAGTCTACATCTAAGAGGCCTAGGGAGCTCTCTAGCGGATCATATTTTCCAGCTAGATATCCTGGCCGAAGCAGGGGCAGAAGATTTGAGGGTTCTAGAGCTCAAACCACTATAGTTGCAAGTACTGGCAGTACTCGACCTCCTAGGCCGGAATGTCCTCAATGTGGGAGACGCCACCCCGGAAGTGTAGAGCAGGTGAAAATGTTTGTTTCAGATGT
Organism: Gossypium raimondii; assembly: GCF_025698545.1. Taxonomy (NCBI): domain Eukaryota; kingdom Viridiplantae; phylum Streptophyta; class Magnoliopsida; order Malvales; family Malvaceae; genus Gossypium; species Gossypium raimondii. Next base: position 47,828,520 of record NC_068574.1, on the reverse strand, counting down.
GGAGCGTCCGATCACTTTATTCGGGATTGTCCTGAAACAGCTAAAAGAGAAGAGATAACGTGTGTGAGATCAGGAAATGCTCCTACTAGAGGTAGACCGCAGAGAAACCCAGGAGTGGGAGCGAGTAATAGGAGTGCATCCAGAGATTCAGCAGCGAGATCAGATGTTAGAGCACCCGCGAGAACATATGCTATTCGTGCTCGTGAAGAGGCGTCCTCTCCTGATATAATTGCGGGTACATTTTCTCTCTATAATACTACTGTTATTGCATTAATTGATCCTGGCTCTACACATTCATATATATGCACAAAATTAGCAGTTGTTAAAATTTTGTCTGTTGAACCTACTGAATTTATGGTTAAAGTCTCTAACCCCCTGGGCCAGTTTGTGATGGTGGATAAAATTTGTAAAAATTGTCCACTGATGGTAAAAGGTATTTGTTTCCCGATTGACTTAATGTTATTGCCTTTTGATGAGTTTGATGTGATATTGGGCATGGATTGGTTAACTCAGCATAATACAGTAGTAAACTGTAGACAGAAATATGTTGTACTGAAGTGCCAGAATGGAGAATTACTTGGTTAATCGATCGAACAGATGAATTATCTGATGTGATTTCAGTTATGACGGCTCAGAAGTGTGTCAGAAAAGGGTATGATGTTTATTTGGCGTATGTGTTGGATACTAAAGTATCTGAGTCAAAGATACAGGTAGTGCCAGTTGTATGTGAATTTTCTGATGTGTTTCCAGAGGAGTTACCAGGGTTGCCACCAGAAAGAGAAGTGGAATTTTCTATAGATTTGATTCCGGGAACTGCCCCAATTTCCATAGCTCCGTATCGTATGGCTCCTACAGAATTAAAAGAGTTAAATGCACAGTTACAGGAACTTGTTGACAGAGGTTTTGTTCGTCCGAGTCATTCACCTTGGGGTACTCCAGTTCTGTTTGTGAAAAAGAAAGACGGGTCTTTGAGATTGTGTATTGACTATCGGCAGCTTAATAAGGTAACTATAAAGAATAAGTACCCGTTGCCTCGATTTGATGACTTATTTGATCAACTGAAAGGTGCCACAGTATTTTCAAAGATTGATCTCCGATTGGGTTATTACTAGATACGGGTAAAAGAGCCAGATGTGCCAAAGACAGCTTTCAGAACCAGGTATGGGCATTATGAGTTTCTGGTTATGCCGTTTGGGTTGACTAATGCACCTGCAGTATTCATGGATTTGATGAACCGGATATTCAGACCGTATCTAGATAGGTTTGTAGTAGTTTTCATTTATGACATTTTAGTCTATTCTCGGGATGAAACTGAGCATGCAGAACATTTGAGAATAGTGTTGCAAATTCTGCGTGAAAAGAAACTTTATGCTAAATTCAGTAAATGTGAATTTTGGCTTCGAGAGGTAGGTTTTCTAGGACATATTGTATCCGCAGAAGGCATCAGGGTAGATCCGAGTAAAATTTCAGCTATTGTCAATTGGAGTCCACCGAAGAATGTATTTGAAGTTAGAAGTTTCTTGGGTTTAGCTGGTTATTATCGGAGATTTGTACAGGGGTTTTCTATGATAGCTTCTCCAATGACCCGTTTATTACAGAAAGATGTTAAATTTGAATGGACAGATAAATGCCAGCAAAGTTTTGATCGATTAAAGGAGTTGTTGACGAAAGCACCTGTGTTAGTACAGCCTGAATCGGGTAAGGAATTTATTATTTATAGTGATGCATCATTAAATGGTTTGGGTTGTGTCTTGATGCAAGAAGATAAAGTAATAGCCTATGCTTCAAGACAACTTAAGCCACATGAAAGAAACTACCCCGTACATGATTTTGAATTAGCTGCTATTGTATTTGCATTGAAAATATTGTGGCATTATTTGTATGGTGAAAAGTGTCATATTTATACTGATCACAAAAGCTTGAAATATTTGATGACACAGAAAGATTTGAATCTGAGACAACGCAGGTGGCTTAAACTGATAAAGGATTATGATTTGGTTATTGATTACCATCCGGGCAAGGCTAATGTGGTAGCTGATGCTTTGAGCCAGAAATCTCTATTTGCTTTACGAGCTATGAATACCCGATTGTCACTGACTGATGATGGTTCAATCATAGCTGAAATGAAGGCTAAATCGATGTTTCGTCAACAAATATGTGAGGCTCAGAAAAATGATGAAAAGTTACAGAGCTAAACGGGCACATTATGAGTCCGTAATGATTCGAATTTCGATGGGACCGATGGTTGTTTATTATTCGAGGTAGAGTATGTGTACCAAGAATTCGAGCTTATCTGAAGATTCTACACGAGGCCCATAGCGGTACTATGTCTCGTACATCCGGGAGTAATAAAATGTATAATGACTTGAAAAAGATGTATTGGTGGCGGTATGAAACGTGATATCTCCGAGTTTGTATCAAGATGTTTAGTATGTCGCCAGTTAAAGTTTGAACATCGGTACCTTCGGGTTACTTCAACCAATCACTATACCGGAATGGAAATGGGAAAGAGTCACTATGGATTTTGTATCCGGTTACCGATGTCTCCAAAGAAGAAAGATGCCATTTGGGTAATTGTCGATCGATTGACAAAGTCTGCGCACTTTATTCCGGTATGTATGGATTATTCTTTAGATAAATTGGCTGAATTGTACATATCTGAGATTGTTAGACTACATGGAGTGCCTGTCTCCATTATATCAGATAGAGACCCCCGATTTACGTCTCGTTTCTGGAACAAATTGCAAGAAGCTTTGGGTACTCAGTTGCATTTCAGTACTGCATTTCATCCTCAGACAGATGGCCAATCTGAGTGTGTAATTCAGGTATTGGAAGATATGCTCCGATGTTGTGTATTAGAATTTTAAGGTAATTGGGAAAGGTATCTACCTTTGATTGAATTTGCTTATAATAACAGTTATCAGTCCAGTATTAAAATGGCTCTGTATGAAGCTTTGTATGGTAGAAAATGTAGAACACCATTATATTGGACAGAGCTCAGTGAAAAGAAGATACACGGAGTTGATTTGATTCGAGAAACAGAAGAAAAAGTAAGACTGATTCGGGATAGTTTAAAAGCAGCTTCTGATCGTCAGAAGTCATATGCTGATCTTAAACGAAGGGAGATTGAATTTCAGGTGGGTGATAAAGTATTCTTAAAAGTGTCTCCTTGGAAGAAAGTTCTTCGGTTTGGTCGAAAGGGTAAATTGAGTCCAAGATTTATCGGACCATATGAAATCATAGAAAGAATTGGACCGGTTGCTTATCGATTGGCTTTACCACCGGAACTCGACAGAATTCATAATATTTTTCATGTATCTATGCTACGACGATATCGGTCAGATCCTTCACATGTTATTACTTCGACAGAAGTGGAGATTCAGCCGGATATGACTTATAATGAAGAACCAGTTAAGATATTAGCACGGGAAACTAAGGAGCTTAGAAACAAAAAGATAAATTTGGTGAAAGTGTTATGGCAAAAGCACGGGATTGAGGAAGCGACATGGGAACCGGAAGAGGCAATGAGAAAACAGTACCCAAACCCCTTTACTGGTAAGATTTTCGAGGACGAAAATCCTAAAAAGGGGGGGAGAGTTGTAGTGGCCCAAATTTAAGGTTATCGGAACAGTGGTTTCGGGACCACAAATCCGATGAGAAAAATTTTATTTTTCTTATATTTTTATGGTCTACAATTTCACAACATGATTTCGTGAAAATTTCGTTCGAAAATTTCGACGTTTGGGCACTCAATTTAGTCAAAAGGACTAAATTGTAAAAAGTACAAAAGTTGAGTTCTACATGTTAGAGGTGTCCAATTGTTATGAAACTTTAAATTGGAGGTCCTTATATGGTAATTATACCATTGGTAACTTGGTAGACAAAAATGGACATGAGATAAGTGAAATAGAAAATTTTTAAGTTAGGGGCAATTTGGTAATCTAGTAATTAAAATAAATTAAAAGGGAAAAAGATGGCAAATTATGCTCATCTTCTTCATATGAACGAAATCAGCAAGGGGGGAAGCCATAGTTAGGGTTTTCAAGCTTCCAAGCTCCATAGTAAGTGATCCCAAGTGCCGTTTTTAATGTTCTTTACGTTTTTGAGATCTCGGTAGCTTAATTTAGCTTATTCTAGCAATAATTTAACCTAGGGTTTATATTTGGAAAAATACCCATAGGTAAAAAGTGTTTATTTTGATGTTTTATGATAGAATATGAAGCTATAAATTATGTTAAACAACTTTTGCTAAGCGATTTTAAGTGAAAACGAGTAAAACGACATAATCGGTAAAAATACCTAATGTTCATAAGTACATGTTAGAGTGGGAATTTGATGTTGTCATAGAAGGGAAAAATGTTCAGAATGTTATAAAACATAAGAATAAGAGATGAAGTTTAATTTCCGAGCCTTGGATGTAAAAGTTTATGGGCAAAATTATAATTTTGAAAAAGTTAGAGTCTAGGGCTGTTTTGATGAATGTGATTATTAAATAAGTTAAATTTACTATTTTAGATCAAGAAGTACGAAACTCGAGGTTAGACAAAGGGAAGAATAAAGTTGAAGACTAAGTTGGTGAATTTGGCTATAATTGGTACCGAGGTAAGTTTACGGTAAATAAATGCAATATTTCAATATTTATTATTAATTACATTAATTTCCAGCAATTATGAATTTATTTTATGAATTTATTTGATGATGATCCAAGCATGAAATGATAGAGAATTAAAATTTAAAAGTCCCGTTGATACATAAGGATGGTAATGGATACGGATGTCATGACATTTGGGTAAAGAGATCCCATGTAAGACCATGTCAGGACATGGCATTGGCATCCTTAAGATCATGAGAGGTCCTCAGTAAGACCATGTGCGGGACATGGCATGGGCACCGAGATGAGAGGTCCCATGTAAGACCATGTGCAGGACATGGCGTTAATCCGAGATGAGAGGTCCCTATAAGACCATGTCCGGGACATGACATGGGCATCGAGATGAGAACATCCATGTAAGACCATGTGCAGGACATGGCTTTGGCATGTTATTATCGAAGAGACCCGTATCCTTATTATTCCAATGTAGCTCAACGGGCTTGTAAACGAATCATGTTCATGAAAGTTCAGTTTAAAGCATAAATGGCAAGCTCAGGTAAGTTGTAAGACTTAAGAACTTATTATACTATCAATTGATGTCCAACGATGCAGCAAGAGTTGAGTAAGTTATGCACACAAGTATTCTAAGTAAACAAGTAAGAAAACTAGTATGAGATTAACTAAAGAGTAAACTAGAGATATAGACATTGAGTTTAATTATTTAAGTTAAATATTGTTATTTATTTGCTAGTAAACTTACTAAGCTTTATGCTTACGTCTTTTATTTCTCTTTCTCTTATAGTATTACAAGGCTACTTCAAAGATCCTAAAGAAGTCAGAGATCGTCCACACTATCAACCACAACTGCTCGGTATTTTATGTCGAAACACGTTTGAGTTATGGCATGTATAGGGATTTAGTTATTCTAAATGTTTGTATTTATGATCTTGCTAAAGAATGATGTGTAAGTATTTGATGATGAATGGTTGCTAAAATGGTTAAGTATGGAAGTGTTTGTTGTTATAAAAGTTCGGTGATAAACTATGCATGGAAATCATAAAAGGTAAAATTTTCCAAAGAACCGAATTGAGAAAGACCTTGTGACGTGACTTTGAAAAATCACCTAGGATGGTATAAAATGAATTAGAGGATGAATGATATATGGAATTAAGGCTTGTTGAGTCTATTTTCATGGAAAAATAACAGTGTAGCAAAAGGAAATTTATATTTTAAGATATGTGAATTCTAGTAAGATAAGTTAAGTAATGCCTCGTGCTCGACTCCGGCAACGGTCTCGGGTAAGGGGTGTTACAAGCTATAACAGGGGATGTAGCTGAGGTTGATTCGTCCTTGAAATGTGCTGATAGTGGGGCGATGCTCTTGGAACTGGTATGCTTAAAGCTTCAGTGTCTGATACAATCTTCATAGCATCTGTTTCGTGGGTGTTGTTTAATTCTTTAGTGGTTTATTACTTCAGCCAAAAGGAAGAGCAATTAAGGTTGAAGATAGCATCAATGAACGCCAACCATCCATGGATATAAGGCGTCCACGTTTTCAAGATTCTGATGTTATTATAGAGGTCTCCTTTTACTCTAGTCTTTAATGCACAATATGCACAATTCTTACATATTGTAACCTTTGTATTATTTTTAATTCCATGGGTTGGCTCCAAATAAGCATGCGGATTCCACTGTGGATTCATCGACTCGCAAAGGAAGAATTAGGTCATGGTAGCAAGTCTAAAGTGTCGAGTCAGGAAGCTGGATGCAAAGGATGATAGAAATGTTTGCTTTTCATTAGTGCTAGCAATGAGGAATTGAATGAAGAGCATTATGCAAGGGCTAGAAATGTGTCCACATCTTCTTTGGAGAGGTCTGAATCATTTGTTTCTTGAACTATATTTTTCTATATTATAAATATAATGGATATTTGAAGCTTATGGATCCCTCTACTGAGTTCTCTACGTGCTTGATTTGTCCTGCACATCCTTTGTTGGAACTTCTGGTTCTAACATGGGTGTTTTTTTATTCAGTTGATTTTAAGTGCTAGTGTTAAAGGGTTTCTCTGCCTCCCAAAAGAAGAAAGAAAATGAAGGATTCCATAAAAACTAAAAAGGATACTAGTACTTGATTAAAACTTGAAAAGAAGGTTTACTGTCGGCACTTGGCATATTTAGTATGTTTACATCTGGTATTCTAAGCTTCATTCGCATGTATCGACTTCGATGGTCGCATAGTTGTACCATATTTTAGTGATTATTTTAGTAAGCTTTTCTTTATTTTTATTATTATTATAAACCACTGACACCTAATTTTTTAAAAACATCGATTAGGTCTTTGCACCAAAGATCTAAACAAACTTCACTAAAGACCAATTGATCATGGCAAGGCCTATGTCTCGATATGAATGGGGTTGCCATCAAAATATGGAAGTTCACATTTCGGAAGGAACTGAAGCAATGGCAACCAAAAATAAGGAAAATGAAGCGACTTGCGAAATACTCACCATTCACATACTTACGTTATTGAGACACAACCATCACTCGACAATCGAAGTCATTTTAGCCCTACACTTTCCTTTTCCGAAGCGATCCACGAAAATAGTGTTCATGCCGCTTCCATTGAAATCCAAGTCCGTTAAGAAGGAAAGAACCGAGTTATGGCAATCGGATTACGAAGTCACTTTATCATAAGAGTTCCGAAGTGATGGCCCCAAAGTGAAATTAAATGATGGAGAAGGTTTTTGAACATACAACTCCCATGAGAGACAAGCGAAAGCATGAGAGTTGGAGGCACCAACATTCCTTGAAACAGAGGATCGTGGTTGAAAGTGATGATGAGTATGACCCTTATCCAATATCGATGTAGAGGGTGATTGGAAAAGATACCAAGAGATGGAAATCCGAGGAAGAATGGAAGCATCACTGGTAGACCTCACGGTATTATTGACCGAAGATATACCAAAATCGCTATGAAGCTTCCCATTTATCAAATGTGAGGAACTCGTTATAAAGATTACTCATCATTTCTTGTGGCGAGATAGAAGGAAAGATTGAAAGATCATGTTTATCATGATAAAGAAACTTCCTCGTATCTGGGGAGAAAGAACCTTGTGTTAACCGCAGAAAAGGTTTCTTGACGACCATCTTTGGGCTCTCGCAGAAAAAGCTCATCTGCGCTTTAAAAGGATTCGACCACTTTGTTAGAAGAAACTGGAATGAGAAGGAGTTTTATCATGAACGACGAGCTGGCATAGCTAAAGAAGATGACATGGAAGGGTTTTGGTATCATGGACAAAGACCATCCATAGTTGGCAGAATAACCATATCTGACATTTGTCAAGTAAAAGCAGATTTTGATATTTTATTTAAAGTAAAATCAATAAAAATATGTCCTTGCATCTCTGCAGCATAAAATCCTCTACCCCTTTTTGTCATTTTGGGAAGAGGGTTGTCAATTTGGCATGGGGAGGGACATGAAGCTACATGAATTTTCATCCATTCTCAGTATTTGTCAAAACTAGAACCAATGACTCAAGTAAGTGTTATTGGTAAGCTACTAGTCCAGCTCTACAACATATATTATACTAGATATGAATGAGCCCTATAATTTCCACATACATTTTCACTAGCATCTTAACCCTCCTTCATTTTTACAATAAATAAAACATCATTTGGTGAAGTGTAAACAAAAATTGCTACGTACATATCTACTTGAAAATAAAGTGTATAACCACGATGAAATGCATCAAAAAATTTTATCTGGATATTAATTAAAAGGAGAAAGGAAGAAGATGAGCAACCAACTTCATTTCTTTTCTTTCTTTGGATGGAAGAAATGAAAGACTAAGACATTTCATTTAAGTGGGGATAATAGCCTCAAGTTTCCATTTTTCATTTTCTCACAATCCAAATAAAGGTCCAAGTTTCCAATAGTCAACATCAAAGGCCTCTCTCCTAGTTTCCGACCCAATCTTTGCTTTTTCCATTTTCAATAACCCTGAAATATAAACCAAGACTTTGAAATTAAAAAAATAGTTGTATTCTTAGGATAACAAAAACAGGCAAAGAGGAAAACGAAAGGAACAACAGAAGAGAGAAAAAGGTTTACCTGAAGAAGGCTGAGATGAAGGGGAGGAGTGCTAGTGGCCCGAGGCGAATAAAGTAAGGGAGGCTGAGACTGAGAGTGGTTATTGAGTTGAGTGAACATTTTTTAGGTGAGAAAGTGGGGAGGGTAAAATAGAATTCTTTGGACACCGAATCAGCATTCAGTGGGAATGAAAGGGAATAAAAATGGCCCTTATTCCCTGCATAAGCCTGTAAAGGAATACAACCGTAATAGGCATTCCACTAAACCAAACATTGGTTTGTAGAATTGAGTTGTAATGGCATAACCATTACATTGAACCAAACATGGCCTTATTGGTGGGATGGATAAAAACAAAGGGTGTAAGGTACTTAAAAAAGTATGAAGTTTAGGTACAAGTTAGGTTAAAAAATTTAGGTCCCAAATAGTATAAGTTGCCAAATTTAGGTACCTCAGTATATATTTATGTTTCATTGAAATTTATTTCAAAGATATAATATTATATATTTGAATTTGTAATGATTATTTAAAAATAATTCATATATTCAAATTAAAATTTATATATAATTAACATTAATTACTTAACAAATATTTAAAGTTTATTATATATTAAAATATTAATAATAAGTTACAATAAATTATTTTAATATTTTTATTAAAATTATAATATTAAAAAAATTAAATATTATTTAAATACATAATTTTATTTTACAATATTATATTTAGCATAAATATTTTAATTTTAATAACACCTTTTAACAAATTGGTTAAATTTTGCATCAAACTTAGCCCAATAAATCTGAAATAATAGTCTATGGGCTAAACTTCAATAGGCATTAAGGGCTTTTGCAGGGTTTTAGATCCGATAGGGTTTCTTTACCTTATTTGCACTATGTTTTTTCTTATCATTTTTAAGAAACGAGAATGAATTTAACGTAATCGAAATATTTGTAACCTATGTCTATGACGTTCGACTAATTTGTACACAAATAGCGGAAAGTAAAAGAAAAATGGAGTCGATGGATGATGATTTTGATGATTTGTATGCTGATGTTGAAGTCCAAGCTAGCTCAGCTGTTGGCGAACCAGAAGAGAATAACCCTGGCAATGGCTCCAAAAGCACCGAGGTGGATAATAAGTTCATCGCCGGTTCAGTTACGGAAGATAGTGACAGCGAGGATGATTTGAACATTGTGTTGAATGATGATGATGATTGCCAGAACTTTCCGGTCACCGGTGCTAGGAGTCACGGTGGTAGCTACGAGGAGAACGAAAATGGTGATTTTGGTGTAGATGAAACCGGGTCAGATAATATTTCAAGGCGAGTGGAACCGTTTAGTGATGGGTCGGAGCTGAAATTTAGAGGGGATGGTGTAGAAATAGGGATTGGAGCTAAAATTGAGGTTAATTCTCTCTTCAAGGTAACTTTTTTTTGCTAATGCATTGTACTTAAAGTAGCATAGTTTTATTTATTTATGTTTTGTTTCGTTTTATGTATATGTTAGTATTGGTTTAGCTTTTTTTTTTTAATGGAGAAAACGAACATTTCTTTCCTTGATGTAAATTACAACCATTTGTGCTCTTAATTTTGATCCTTATTGTATCAAAGCAGTGTATCATTTTTTTTTTCTAGATTTGTGTTAATTCATGATTTGAGTTTTTATATTGTAGTATGTGAGACCTCATGGATCATCATTTCCAAGTAATATAAGGGTTAATGGTCATACTGGTGTGTTGTCATTTTCTTATAAGTCGAGAAGAGGTGACTGGGAAGACGATGTTTACAACCAAAACAAGGTTGCTACCATGAAATCATTGCCACATCAATTTGGACATTGTTTTTCCCTTCCATGGTACAGGTTGGTTGATGCACTTTAATCTTTGATTATATTGAACCTTAATTTGCTATGGGTTCCTTTCATGTATCATGCATTGAAAAATGCAAATAATTTTCAGGCTGTCTAAGCTCTGTAATGATAATTAATGTTATCTAAATTTTTTAGTTATTATCGTTTAATGCTCATTTAGAAATGTGAGTTATTAACTCTGTTATAGAGCTTTTCTAATCTATTCCTTAATGTTGTTGACTATGCTTCTTGTCATTCCCGCCTTAATTTCTGTAGGACAATATTGGATGTCAATATTGATGCATTTGAGGAGAAACCTTGGAGGCATGCTTCTGCAGATATAACAGATTTCTTTAATTACGGATTCAATGAGGATAGTTGGAAAGAATACTGTAACTCCCTGGTGAGTAATTTATTATCATGCTAATTGTCTTGCCATGTTTTACCTTGCGGTGTAGCTTATTTCTTCTACTATGATGCTAATGCTGTTTAGCTGGATGGTTTTCTTTTAAAATTCTTTTTATAGCACTTTTCTTACGGGAACCTTTTATTGAGGTTTTTAACAGGAGAAACTTGGGCAACAAACATCGAGGCAGGCAAGGATTCCTTCTCATTATTCTTCAAAACTTGACCAGGTTGATTATTTTAACCTTCGTAATAGACTTTTGAGTTTTTAGGTAATGCACTGTAAAAGTATCTCAATTATCTGAGGTTTCCAACTTTTTGTATGGTGATAGGCTTATGAAGCTGAGGCTGGTCATGAGATAATAACTCGGGAAGCTATAACAGAGGATGTAGCTGAGGTTGATTCGTCATTGAAATGTGCTGATAGAGGGGCGATGCTCTTGGAACTGGTATGCTTAAAGCTTCAGTGTCTGATACAATCTTCATAGCATCTATTTCGTGGGTGTTGTTTAATTCTTTAGTGGTTTATTACTTCAGCCAAAAGGAAGAGCAATTAAGGTTGAAGACAGCATTAATGAACGCCAACCATCCATGGATATAAGGCGTCCACGTTTTCAAGATTCTGGTGTTATTATAGAGGTCTGCTTTTACTCTAGTTTTTAATGCACAATATGCACAATTCTTACATATTGTAACCTTTGTATTATTTTTAATTCCATGGGTTGGCTCCATATAACTGTGCAGGATTCCACTGTGGATTCATCTGACTCTGCAAATGAGGAATTAGGTCATGGTAGCAAGTCTAAAGTGTTAGAGTCTGGGAAGCTGGATGCAAAGGATGATAGAAATGTTTGCTTTTCTGTTAGTGCTAGCAGTGAGGAATTGAATGAAGAGCATTATGCAAGGGCTAGAAATGTGTCCACATCTTCTTTTGAGAGGTCTGAATCATTTGTTTCTTGAACTATATTTTTCTATATTATAAATATGATGGATATTTGAAGCTTATGGATCCCTCTACTGAGTTCTCTACGTACTTGATTTGTCCCGCACATCCTTTGTTGGAACTTCTGGTTCTAACATGGGTGTTTTTTTATTCAGTTGATTTTAAGTGCTAGTGTTAAAGGGTTTCTCTGCCTCCCAAAAGAAGAAAGAAAATGAGGGATTCCATAAAAACTAAAAAGGATACTAGTACTTGTTTAAAACTTGAAAACAAGGTTTACTGTCGGCACTTGGCATATTTAGTATGTTTACATCTGGTATTCTAAGCTTCGTCTGCTTGTGTCAGCTTCTGATGGATGCATAGTTGTACCATATTTTAGTGATTATTTTTAGTAAGCTTTGCTTTATTGTTATTATTATTATAAACCACTGACAACCTAATTTTTTTAAAAAAACATCTGATTAGGTCTTTGCAGCCAGCATCTAATCAAACTTCACTAGAGACCAGTGATCATGGCAAGGCCTATGTCTCTGATATGAATGGGGGTTGCCATCAAAATATGGAAGTTCACATTTCAGAAGGAACTGCTGAAGCAATGGCAACCAAAAATAAGGAAAATGAAGCAGCTTGCAGAAATACTCACCATTCACATACTTACGTTATTGAGACAGAACCATCACTCGAAAATCGAAGTCATTTTAGCCCTACACTTTCCTTTTCTGGAAGCGATCCTGAAGATAGTGTTGATGCTGCTTCCATTGAAATCCGAAGTCCGTTAAGAAGGAAAGAACCAGGTTATGGCACTGGATTACAGAAGTCACTTGATCATAAGAGTTCCAGAAGTGATGGCCCCAAAATGAAATTAAATGATGGAGAAGGTTTTTCGGAACATACAACTCCCATGAAAGACAAGCAAAAGCATGAGAGTTGGAGGCACCAACATTCCTTGAAACAGAGGATCGTGGTTGAAAGTGATGATGAGTATGACCCTTATCCAATATCAGATGTAGAGGGTGATTGGAAAAGATACCGAAGAGATGGAAATCCCACTGAGGAAGAATGGAAGCATCACCGTGGTAGACCTCACGGTATTATTGACCAGAAGATATACCCTAAAACTGCTATGAAGCTTCCCTTTTATCAAATGCGAGGGAACTCTATTATAAAGATTACTCATCTGTTTACTGTGGCAGGCAGAAGGAAAGATTGAAAGATCATGTTTATCATGATAAAGAAACTTCCTCGTATACAGGGAGAAAGAACCTTGTGTTAACCGCAGTAAAAGGTTTACTGACAGCCATCTTTGGGCTCTCGGCAGAAAAGCTCATCTGCGCTTTAAAAAAGATTCAGATCACTTTGTTAGAAGAAACTAGAATGAGAAGGAGTTTTATCATGAACGACGAGCTGGCATAGCTAAAGAAGATGACATGGAAGGGTTTTAGTATCAGGGACAAAGACTTCCTGCTCAGAAGAGTTTGGTTCCTCACACTTGCAGAGAATCTGGGAGTTTAGCCTCAAGGTATTCCTCTGCTTCAACAGAAAGAGATATTCAATGGAGAAGGGGAAGTGAAAGACTCCAACTTAGGAAGAAAACTGATCATGGTGATTATCCCTTAGATTATAAGCATGAAGATGAGTGGTTAAAACTAAAGTATGACTCATCTATTTCATTCACACGCTGTGAAAGGGGTTTGGTTAAATCTTATGAGAGATGCATACCACCCATCAGGAGAGAAGTCAAAGTTTCTGGCAGAGAAGGTAGATTTGTTGATGCTGCCCTTTTCCATTTGAATAGATCAGGGACCGTTGAAAGTGAAGTTGTGTGTCAGAGACAGGTATATAGCAGATCTCTGGCATTGGCAATTGACATAGAACTGTCAGCACATAATGGGAGAAGATGGTTTAATGCAGCATCACCCAGAAATGAGGCATCTGAATCTCTAATTGAAAGATGTCATAGACATCAGAGAATAGTATGTAATGAGGAAGACCGAGAAAGTACTTGGTTTAGTTCCTACAATTGTACTGATGACAATAATTTGTAAAAGGATAATGAAGTTCAGTCATGGGGAAGAGGTCGTAGTAAGCGATCTAGAGTACTACACTGGAGAGAGGATAAATTACTTGTAAATGATAGATTGTTTGCTCAATGGGTGTCTTTTTCTTGTGAAAAAACTTCTAAGCATGATTCAATTCATGCTACGCTTGGGTCACTCCAAGATGAGGTGTTTAATAATGATTCAATGCTAGAGCATCATGGATATGAAATGATAAGTGAAGGAAGTAATGCCACCTGTTTTAAAAGAAAATCTTTTATTAGGTATAGAGGTGAGAATGAGCAGGTGGTCCTGAAGGACAGGGACTCTGTTGACTTGATTGTTGTGGAAAGAAAGGTAAAGCTGGGGAAACCAAGGTCAAGGAAATCTTGTATCATTTGTACTTGAATATATGAGTGTTCTATTTGTGTTGGTCAAATCCTTTTTTTTTTCTTTTCCATCTAATGATCTTATTGCATATTTCTTATTTTCTTATCTTTTCTATGATTCTCCACCTTCAAAGGCCTTTAATACTAATTGAAGTGCTGGAGTACAGGATAATTTATTTAAGTTAGAATAAATACCTTTTTCATTAGCTGATGGAGGCTATGCTTCTACTTTCAAAATTCATACACTTTAACTTCTCTAGACAGAACTACAGGTCTAAGTAATTTGTTCATGTCAGTTTAATTACTTGATTTTTTTAATTTAAATTTTTGTCAATTTGACAAAAATGATTTGCCACTATTTGCAGACAATTTGACAGTTCGTTTTCTTTTAATTTTACTTTTCTCTTTGCATTTCTACTTCCATGTGCACTACTTGCATGATTACGTTCATAGGCTATTCATGATTGATATTGACTTCTTCCTAGATTTTTGTTATCGAGTACCATGCATAAACATCTGATTTTTCATTTCATCTGACCATATATATAAATCTGGTAAATTATCTAGAGCATGGTCAATTATAGTATGTGACATTTCAACATGATAATACCTTCTGCAGTCTTTTAGAAGACACTCAGATAGTAGAAACTTAGTGTGCAAAGCAAGGGTCGTAAAGATGGGCTCAGAATATCCTACGGAGCGGAAAGCTGTTATGGAATTTCATGACTCTTATGGAAGCAAAACAGCTGATAAAGACAACCGTAATAAGAATGGCCGAAGAAATAACAATGAGAAACAGTTTGGTAAGTTCTCAGTTACAGAGTGTAACAAATATTTGGATATTGAGGAGGGTCAGATCATACACGAAAAGCAAAGTGTTGAAGATATTAACCCGGAAAAGGAAAATGCTTCAGAGACTATGATACAAAGGGGGAAGGCGAAGATGAGAACATTGCTCGTGGATAGTGCTTTTGATAAGAATGGAGCTGTAGGTGAATATGAGAACAAACGGATACTGGAGACACTAGCAAAGATGGAGAAAGGAAGGGAACGGTTTAGGGATCCAATCACAATAAAACGGGAACAGGACAAGACCTCTACTCCCCAAGTTGAATTGGTTGTCCAGACTAATGAAACAAAGCGACAGAGGCCTGCTAGAAAGAGGCAGTGGGGTGTAAGTTAGCCTTTCTATAGTTTACTTCATGCCATCTTACTGAAAATGATATGGTCTCCTCAGGTTTCAGGTGAAGCAGGATTTTCATTCTCCGTTCT
Source organism: Gossypium raimondii (assembly GCF_025698545.1). Classification (NCBI taxonomy): domain Eukaryota; kingdom Viridiplantae; phylum Streptophyta; class Magnoliopsida; order Malvales; family Malvaceae; genus Gossypium; species Gossypium raimondii. The sequence continues at coordinate 47,812,955 of NC_068574.1, read as the reverse complement.
GAAGAGGCAAGTAACGGCCGCCGTGGTACATGCCTTTAAACATCACAATCATCATGTCTCTTCCGTATACAATAAAATTGACTGCAAAAATTACAGTGGGTAAATTTTTTTTGTACTTGTTCCAGTTCTTCATCTTGGCAAACTGCATATGATTTTTTTATGCTCATGATGAAAGTATTAATGTTTTCAAGGTTTAAGCTTATTCATTGCTGGCAATGCTACATTTATGGCATTTTTATCCAGTCTAAAGGCTTTGGTTAATCATGGTTTAGAAGATTTGATTCATATTCAACTATTGGGTACATTTATTTGATTTGATTAAATCTGTTTTACTGGAAATGGCTTCTATTTTGTGTCTATAAGGGAACACATGCCTATGTAAGAAAGCATTGAATAATCAAATGAACAAATTTCAATATAAACTTGGAGTCTCAAATAACAAAAAACTGCCATTTTTTAGTTACTAAATCCAACTTTATTAAATTTGAGTTCATTTAGAAGATTCCGACTTTATATTATAGAGTTAGACAGACTTGATATAATAAAAAGTATTCTCAATTTCTACACTTCTTCATACCATTTAATTTTGTGCTGACATTGTAAATCACATGACTTGACAATTAATATATGCAAATCATTGTTTTACATGTTATAGGTTTTAAAGATTTTTTATTCAATTTAATTTATTCATATTTATTAGTAACTTTTATATATATTTTTTATAATTTTAAAATATGATATTTTATAAACATTTTCTAAACTAGGACTTTTAATTTTGATGTTTTTAAAACTTTTATTCTAAACCCTAAAATATAAACAAAATATAACTTTTTTATAATTTAAAAACTATAAGTTATAAAAAATTGAAAAATATTTTATTTTCTAAATATCAAATTTATTATTATTTGTAAATGTAAAATTATATAATTACTAAAAGTTGCATGCACATAATACAAGGTAATTAAAAATAAAGAAGCTTAAAAATCTATAATAAGCAACATCATCTATTTATCATGACAATATCAAATCATTACAAATATACGCAATTTAAAGATTTAATTAATTAATTATCTTTTATTTGTTTTTAATTAAGTGCTTAATTAATTTATTGAATTATCTTATAAAAATAAATGGGTTAAGTTAAAGAATAATTATATGGTATATTATTCTAAAAAATATGAAATTTTATAATTCAATGGGATGAAAAATAGTCATTTCTACTTAATTAATATTTAAAAATAAAAATTAAATAAATAATATCCATGTCGGTTATTTCTTTAGGAAAGTTAAAACTCTCCCATCAATGCACCAAAGTTTAAACACCAAAATAATTTTACTTGCATAAATTTAGTTTGGACTGAAAAAAATGTTAATATTTTTCATAGATAATTTGAGGTGAGAATGATATTTTATATTTCTGCTCTTGAGGATATTGACGTTACTGGTAGACTTCCATCTAAGATTTGTAGTAGAAGAGGGTGAGATGAGCATCTGAAAAAGAGCGAGCTACGTGGCTTTTCTCAGACCAGCCATGTTGAAACCTGAAATTACGTAAACACCCTACATCCCAGCAAATTTCACAATTAATTTTTTAGTGTTTTCTATGATAAATTTTCAAACACATAAACGTAAAATTTAGAATAAATTTCCCAAAGAAAATGTTTTGTTGATTCTTTTTTATTGAAATGCCACCTTAAAAATAATATTAATTTTTTTATTCTGAAATAAAAATCATAGATATTTTAAAAAATATCAAATACAAATAAAATTAACTTGATTAGCTAATAAGATGCAGAAGGGCATATTAGTAATTAGAGGTAGTCTCTTCTTCTCCTGTGCGCTCCAAGCAAATCTCCTTCACGAAAATTAGACAGTTTTATCAGTTAAAACCAAAAGAAAAGTAAAAAACTTAAAAAAAAAGAAAAAAGAAAAAAAAGAAAGAAAGAACAAAAGCATGCGTCTCTTCTCTACTTCATCTTCTTCACCAAAACCCAACTTTCCTCTCTTTTCGCCTTCTCAAAACCCCAAAAGATCCACCTCCAAAACACTTCCTCCCTTCAAAACTCGCCTTCCCTCTCCTTCATTCCTCTCGCTCCCTCCATGCACTGCCAACAGCTCCCCCTCTTTCCCCGTCCTCGACCAAGAAGCCGACCGGGAAGACTCTTTAGAACCCAAGCAAGACACTTTCAAGAAGGTCCTTGTTGTTCGACGCCCAGTCATGGATGTTTCCGGTGAAGAAAATGATGATGGGAGTGAAGATGGTGAAGCGGAAGGAGATGACGTCATTTCGAAGCCGTCGGGTATAGATGCTGGCCTTGAAGAGTTTGCCAAGAAGATGCCTCTATTCGAACCCGAAAGAGGCGAGTCCGGTGGCACACTAGAGAAGCCACTTGCGGTGAACTTGGACTTGTCATTGTATAAAGCCAGGGTTTTGGCGAGGAAGTATCGATATGAAGAAGCTGAAAATATACTGGAGAAGGTAAAAGGGTATACTTGGTTCTAGTGAATTTCATAGTGTTACATTGTGCATTGAGTTTCCTTATTTAATGGATTTTTTCTTCTTGTATTTTTGCTTGTAGTGTATATACTATTGGCCTGAAGATGGGAGATCATATGTAACATTGGGGAAGATATTGAGCAAGCAAGCAAAAAGGACAGAAGCGAGAGCCGTATATGAGAGAGGTTGCCAAGCTACCCAAGGAGAAAATCCCTACATTTGGCAGGTTTTGCATTTTCTTTTCCCTTTTTGTTTGATAATGTCATTGATTCGAACCCTGATGAACTCACTTCTGTCACTGAGCCTATTGCTCGAGTTCAAGTCTTTGATGTTTATGCTTTTCAAGTTCAATTCATGCTACCGGTTCTGAAATGGAAACCTTTAACACTGTGATGATCATTGTCATTACTGCATTATTGGACTTGCTTTTGCAAATCTGCACTTTTGTCCATTTGAGGATAGAAAGATGGTTCTTGCGGATGGGGACTTGAAATTTTGCAAATTTTACTGGTGTTTGTGCTTTTCGAGTTCAAGTTCATGCTACCGATATCTGAAATGAAATCTTTGGCATTATGATGGTCATTGTGTTATTCGATTTGGTTTTGGAAGTATGCTCTTTTATCCATTTGAGTACTTGGAATTTCTAATACTCCATCCTGTTGGATTCGACTAATGGAAGCATAGATGAAGCTTGTTGGTGGTTACTTATTTGTATGTAACGAATCTACTATGCGGCTGTTAGCAAATGGAATGATTTTGTTAAACATAGATACACCACTGAGCTGAGATCCTTGAACTGATATAAAGAACCACCGTTTCGTTTTCTATTATTAGTCCTCGTATGTAGAATTGACAACATTTTTATACTCTTCAAACAGTGCTGGGCTGTGTTGGAGAATAAGATGGGGAATATAAGAAGGGCTAGAGAACTTTTTGATGCGGCCACCGTTGCTGACAAAAGACACATCGCTGCTTGGCATGGATGGGCAGTTCTGGAGCTAAAACAGGGGAATGTGAAGAAAGCAAGGCATCTGCTTGCTAAAGGTCTCAAATTTTGCGGTGGAAATGAGTATGTCTATCAAACCCTTGCATTGCTTGAAGCTAAAGCGAATAGGTATGAGCAGGCCCGGTACTTGTTCCGCCAGGCCACCAAGTGTAACCCAAAAAGCTGTGCCAGTTGGCTTGTAAGTCTTTAGTGTGGCAGACCTTGGTTTATTTCTACTGTAAATATGCTTTAATTAAGTCTGGTCAAATTTGTTGAATATAGGCATGGGCGCAATTGGAGGTACAACAGGAAAACAATCGCGCTGCGAGGCTCCTATTTGAGGTAATCCTTTCTATGAAAGCCAAATAGCAAATCATGCACTGTTTCTCTCTGTCCCTTTGATCTAAGTTTGTGATTTTACTGTCCTGATAGAAATATATGTATTTAATTTGCAGAAAGCAGTCCAAGCAAGCCCCAAGAACAGGTTTGCATGGCATGTTTGGGGAGTTTTTGAAGCTAATATCGGCAATGTCGACATGGGAAGAAAACTTTTGAAGATAGGCCATGCACTCAATCCTAGAGATCCCGTTTTACTTCAGTCTCTTGCTTTGTTGGAATACAAACACTCAACGGCAAATCTATCTCGTGTTTTGTTTAGGAGAGCCTCTGAGCTGGACCCAAGGCATCAACCAGTGTGGATAGTAAGAAATCTGTTAAGCTCTTTGAATTCTAGTTTTCTACCTGTGTGGGACATATAGCTTATAGACTAATAGGATTTTACAACCCTTAGATTTACTAGTTGCTAAGTCTTGGTGGGAATCTGATATGACGCTTTTATTGCAATAGGAGTTTTAGTTTTATTTATTTATTATATCAGGTTTTATTAAGAGTTTTAGTTTTACTTATTTTCTTTATTATATTAGGTTTTTATTTCCTTCATAAACTTTAAGTTAGGAATTCTATTAACAGTCTATAATAGGCTGCCAATATGAAATAAAGAGATAAGCAATTATTCTATAAAAAAGAAATGTTATTTTGAGAGGGGGTTTAGTTAAGGATGAATCTGCCTTTTGAGTAACCATAGGTCGAAGCAAGAATTCTTTCTTGTCTAGACCTGTGACTAGATCCTACGCCAAAGCGCATAACAATTTGGTATCAAAGCCAGTTGTCATGAGTGACGAAAAGACTTTGACGGCGAAGCTGGAGGCTTTCATGGAACAAATGGCTACAAGGCAACAAGCATTAGAGGAGCAGGTGAAGACATTATCTCTTTCGGTCTAAATGATAATGAAAGGGGATTCAGAGAAAAATAATGAAGAACAGGGCAGCAGCAGAGGCAGGAAAAAGAATTTAGACTCGCAACACAGTGGGTGCATGGTGCCACGATACTCTAAGATGGAATTTCCCATTTATGAGGGTGTTGGAGATCCTTTAGGGTGGCTGAAAAGATGAAAATAAATTTTTGGCAATCAACAAACTAACGAAGAAGACAAAGTAGGCTTAGCTTCATTCCATCTCTTAGGAGAGGCACAATTGTGGTTTGATCAAATGGAAAAAGAGGAGGCAAATCTTGATTGGGGGCACTTCAAAGAGTGTGGTCATGTAAGGTTTGGGTCACTTATGGGTAATAACCCATTGGGGAACTTGCCAACTTGAGACAAACTGGGACTGTAAAGGAATATCAACGCCAATTTTAATCACTATTGGCTAGGATTGATGATCTTAAACCTCGACAACAAGTAAACCTCTTTACTGCCGGTTGGTAGAGGAAATTAGAATTGATATCGAGATGCAACAACCGGAAAACCTTGGAATTGCAATGAATATGGTTCGAACATTGGAACGTAAACAAAATGTCTCTTCCAAACTATCATCTCGAGCCATCCTGAACTAGCCAACTTCCCACAACACAGGCAACAATTCAATCATTCCAACAACTAAGAGCATTGCAAAGGAATGGGAACAAACAACAGAACAACAGGGAACAACGGCAAAAAAGGTTTTTTTACACCATTTATTAAGAGATTGACACAGACAGAAATGACGGAAAGAAAGGCTAAGGGGTTGTGTTATAATTGTGACGAGTCCTATCTCATGGGACACAAATGTAAAAGGTTATTTTGGTTAGGAGTATCAGATGTTGAAGGCAAGCAAGATGATGATGAGGTAGATGATTTTGGATAAGTTCTGAAGTTTATTCTGAATTTGAGAGGACAAGCTCAACTCTGAGAAGGGGAGTAATGATATGGACGCTTTTATTGCAATAGGAGTTTTAGTTTTACTTATTTTCTCTATTATATTAGGTTTTTATTTTCTTCGTAAACTAAGTTAGTAATTCTATTAGGACTGTTTCCTTTGTTATTAACCGTTTATAAAAGGCTGTCAATATCAAATAAAGAGATGAGCAATAATTCTATAAAAAAGAAACATTATTTTGAGAGGGGGTTCAGTCAAGAAAGGATCTGCCTTTTTAGTAACCATAGGTCAAAGTAAAAATTCTTTCTCGTCTAGACCTGTGAATAGATTCTACGCCAAGGCGCATAACAGAATCATCTTTATATTCATTCTAGATAATGGTTTGTTTGGTTTCAGCTTGGATAGACTATGTTTCAATCCGCTTCAAAACTGATTCACTGCTGATATTTTGAGCTTGTCAGGCATGGGGATGGATGGAATGGAAGGAAGGGAATATATCAACGGCGAGGGAGTTGTACCAACGAGCACTTTCGATTGACTCGACAACTGAAAGTGCTGCTCGATGCTTACAGGTAATAGTTCAATAACTATACATTACATTAGACACACTGATACCAAGTTCAAATTTCCTAAACTCCCTTGCAAATCTGCTAGATAATCTTCTGCCTGCTTGATGCATAGATTTAAGCTTAACTGCCATTTGTTGTAGGCTTGGGGTGTTTTGGAACAAAGAGCTGGTAACTTATCTGCAGCTAGAAGGTTATTTAGATCGTCGCTCAATATAAATTCTCAGAGTTATGTAACATGGATGACATGGGCAGCATTGGAGGAGGACCAAGGAAATTCTGTGCGTGCTGAAGAAATCCGTAACCTCTACTTCCAGCAGGTCTGTATTTGGGGAAAGTAAACAAGAAAATTCTTATGCTTTTTCTACTTTTTAGTTCCTTAAAATCCGAATTGCAGTTGAGAACTTATGAATGATTTTTTTTTTCTTTGAATTGGACTGTAACAGCGTACTGAAGTTGTGGACGATGCATCATGGGTAACGGGATTTTTAGATGTCATTGATCCAGCGCTTGACAGCATAAAGAGGCTACTGAACTTGGATCAAGGCCTCATCAACAAGGCACGAGAGCCTTCGAAAGATGCAGAATCTATTGAAGATGGTGCTGAAGAACCATTTCTTACTACTTCTTTGGGACTAAATGATGGCAATGATATTGGATACGGAAGCAGATTTGACTTGAATGCTTTCATCAAAGATAAATTATCATTAGATCCATCTAAGCTGGACCTTTTGATGGAAAACTCAGGAAAGTCATCTCCTAAGAGAGTAACATCTCCAAGAAGAATGTGGAGATCACAGAATCGAACCACCATGACTTTGCCTTGACCGAGCATATAAAGTTTACAGCTGCTACTGCTGATGCATGCTCGAATATATACTTGTTATCTCGGATGCGACGACGGATGCTTCCTAGACACAGTATGAAACTGGAAAAAATGCTTTGAAGTTACAAACCCATCTGTATACCAATTGTAGAGTACTGAGACAGACATCAAATCCAAATCTTGAAAGTGTCAAATTTGTATATATATTTTTTGAATCAAACTGCAGCAGTGTAATGATATCTTGTACTGCATTTACTATGGCAAAAAGAAAACCTTCCATTAAGAAAATAATCCAACAATATAAATCTAAACACATGAGCCTTGTATGTTTGTATTTCTTTTTGGGTATCAAACGGTGATTAAATCTAAAAAAAAGATAAGGAAATTGTCCTTTGAACCGGAGATACTTTCCTGTTTCCCAAAGCACCAAGTCTGCTGTTCCTCTCGGTTATGGTTCCTATTTTTGTGGCGGGCTTAAGATGAACTCAAATAGTGGATAGCGAGCTGTTCATATCAGCTGTCCATCTATGCATTATCAGCGCCAAAGTCAGGGATTTTTTTGTTGGGATCCTGATAAAAATAATTTGTTAGGGGTTAAAATCAGAAATTTTATGCTAAAACTATTTATTTTCAAGAGGGCCAAAATCAGAATTTCACCATTTTTTGATTCTATGAGCTAACTCAAACTATCATGAACCTTTTGTTGGAGGGAGTATAAAGAAATATAAAATTTTGCGCCAAAGCCAGAAATTTTATGGTGCGATGACTAAATTAAGTTATTAATTTTCAAAAGGGTCAAAAACAGTATCTCACTATTAAACTCAATAAATGAACTCAATTTAAATCAATTAACTAGTTAACACAGGATTAAAATTCTAATTTCAACCCTCAAAGTTTTAAAATTCCAAACCTATCAATATATTTATGCTTTTATTTAGAAAACCATTTAATGAGATATTAACGCTCTTTTTTTTTTTGAATAATTGGGAAGTGAAATGAAATTATTCAAAATTAAATTTAAGATTTTGTACCTACAACAGAATACTGCCATTAATAACTAATAAAGTATCAAATGTAAATTATATATATATTTGTATTTATAGCTAGGGTATCGGTGCCCAAGAATCAAGAGTTTGATAGGCTTTTGAGCTACACAACGAAATTTGCTGAGTAAAAATTGAATAAAAAACATACAAATGAGAAGCTTAAAGTAATATAAAAAGGTACAAAATAACTAGGAATTAAGGGGGGTTTATTTTCTACTTCTTTTGCACAAACCCCTATAATTAAATATTTCAGAGAGAAATTGACCCTAAAAGTCTCTGGGATCCACAACCACATTTTCAAGTTCTCCCATCATCGCAAGCTCATTCTCATCATTGATGGAGGAGCCATTCACCTTCTTAAAGTACCAGAGATCATCGATCCTTGACTTGGATGATGCATGGGGCACATGTTTAATCATCGGATCCGACACTCCTAACTCAGTGATTATCATCTTGCAGTCCTTAATGTCTTCACCCAATCTCGATGCCAAACTCCATGCACATTTCATGAGCTCCCCAACGTTCTCTCCTTCTCCATGTATCCCATAAAGGAATAAGAAACCAAATGGTTTCTCAATGGAGTAGTCACAAATTGGAATGATATTCTTTAAACAAGGGAGGATCTTGTCCCTTGCATGGCTTAAAATTTCATGAAAAAGCTTCAAAGGATAATGGGGTTTTTTAATATCAATCTTGTAAGCTTCACAAGAGTTCCATATGCTAAACATGGCCCAAGAAGGTGGGACTGTGCTAATAATATCTTCATCCTCGTCTTCACTATGCAAACCAATCCATTCATCTTGTTTGAAATAAAAAACCCATGTCCCAAGGCTAAGCTTTTCCTTGAGGATTGCATCAATGTCTGTGAAATACAAGTCTTTGCCTTTGAGCTTGTTATCATACAAGGAAATAGCTTGCCTTATATTCAACTTCTCTACTTTGATATCTTGAGAGATACCCAGCTCCATTGCAAAACTGATTGGTTGAACGAATATGGTTAATGAGCTTAAGTTTTTATAATTGCATTTGGCGGTGAAGAGATTTTTAGAGGCAACATTGTTCTTTTCTGTTGCTAGGAAAGTGTAGTGAGCTCCATTGTTCATCAACCATTCTTCCATTGCTCTGACAAGTTTCAATCCGATCCCCATTCTCCTACATTTGTTTCAAAGGGAAATTATACACTCTATGTTAGTTGCTCAGAGATCATATAGGGTTTTTTTTTTTTTTTTTTTGGAATACATTTAGGAGAAAAAGTAACAAGGTTGAAGATTCAGGTCAAGTATTGTCCATGGTTAGGGTTTTGTCTTTTTATCCCGTTGAGAGTTCTAATGAGTTCAATCTAATGTCTCAAAATGTTTAAATAGAAAAAAAAATCATGGAAACCGAAGAGTTCGGGCATGATCTTGATCTAATGTTACCATTTGAGCTAGAAACAACATTCCATGCTACTCTAAAATCTATATTTCATGTCAATATCTGTTGAAATGCATGCAAAAGGGAAGGGTAAAGAGAGATATATAGAAAGACTAACTTAATATGTACTTAAAACAACTTTCCCTATGCTAAATACTTTGATTTAAACAATGATACAATGCATGCAAAAGCGAAGGGAAATGAGAGATAGAAAGACTAAGTTAATATGTACTTAAAACAACTCTTCTTATGCTAAATACTTTGATTTAAACAATGATACGGGTAATTGTTGCCCTAGAACTGTAATTGAAAGACAAATTCAGAGTGACTTTACACTGAAATTGTACTGGAAAGGGAAAGGACTGGGAGTGAATAATTAATCATGATATATACCGATGTGTTGGGGATACTCGGAGGCCTAGAATGCAACCCAACTTCACATTTGTTCTTCCATATTTAGTCCCCACATGCTTGATGCAGCCTCTAATCACACCGACAAGCTCCCTATTTTCTTGCAGCTCAGCTACCTGTAGGCCATTTTCAAGCACATCAGTCGTCCATGCATATGTCAATTGCCTTTGCATCAGTTATATATTTGTACATCAACAATGATCTCATGGGGACAATGGGTTTCATGACTATAAAAATAGGATAGCTAAAGGTTGAATGTTTTGGAAGTTGACAATTAATGTAATATAGGAAAGGAGTAATCACTATCAGACTTTAGAGGAAAGGAGTAATCACTATCAGACTTTCACTCACCAGCATGAGATGAAGGGGAAAGAACCTAATCCTCCACAAAGGGTCAATCGTATTATTTGTGAAAATGGAGGTCCCCTTATTATTAGACCCTATCTCAGAGCTCTTCTCAAGCTTCCCCACCACTTCAATATCCCTTCCATCATCAAATTCTCTAACCAAAACTCGATCTCCTATACTGTCAACCATTGATGTCTTTCACCCTAAGTTGGGAAAATAATAGTTTTCAGTCACTGTACCTTTCTTGAATAGGCTAATTGCCGCAACACACTATCACCTCACTTTCAGTCTTATATACTCTTATATATAATATATTTTTTTTTGCTAAGGAGCACTCTTAATATATGTTAGGAACAAATAGCATACATCTCTCTCTCTCTCTCTCTCTCTATTTGTGTATAGATTTATATTTTATGCATAGTCTTATATATACTATTAGTGCATGATATAATATTGCCTGATTTGAATTAGAAAAATAAATCTACGTAATATTATTATACCTTATGTATCAACGTAAGATTACTTAAAATATATAGAAGTGTATGTCAGTGAATCAAATATAAATCCTTTATATGAGGTTAATATCTGATGCATTAATATTGTATAATTTTATGCAATGTCAGTGAATTAGATGATAACATCAAATTGAAATGAAGTTGAGTAAAATTTTGTATAAGTTAATATTTAGTACAATGATATGTATATCAAATGCTTTCAGCTATATTTATACGATTTATTTTATGTACTTTAATTTGATTTGATCTTACTATTATTAATGTTAAATCGCAGTCCAATCACCGAAACTATTAAAAGATTCTATTAGTTAGCCAATGTGAAATTTAAAACAAGAATTCAAAATTATAAGGTTGAGCCGGATTTTAATGACAAATTAGCCAAAATAATAATTTTAACAACCAAAATTTTAAATTTTAAATGAAAAAAAGGATTTTGGTTATATTAAAAACCCACATTTTAATAAAAAAAATTAAACTATATTAATTCTAGGTTGCTAAATTAAAGTAGAAGTTGAGTTCCTAAAATATAGATATATAATTGTTTTAGATTTTAAACCCTATTGCTACTTGGAGTTCAATGATGATGCTCAAGTTGCATGAAAAGTTGATGCACCTACTGAGGATATATATTAATCTTCCTGTGAGGGAATTTGGCAAGTATAATTTTATAATATATTGATGAGTATTGCCAGTGTTATGATAGAGTCATTTTCTTATTTAGCAAGGACAATAAGTGGTAAACGATGTACATGGCTTGCACCACAAAAATGGAACAATTGTGTCATCAATGTGATTCTCTGAATCTTTGTAATCATTCACATGTTTTTGTATATATGTTTCCCATGTCATTCCCCCAACCAAATTCTCCTGTTCTAAATTTCCAAAGGACAGCTCAATGCTCATTCAATTGTTTTGTCTTTCTACATTATCTACAAAGGGATCACAACTTGATAATTACTACTATATAGGAAAATTTTGGTTTTTGGTTTGGAAATACCTTTTTGTTAGTTTTTGGTTTAGAAAGGCTACGTAGAAGAGTTTATAATAATGGTTGTTGGAATCAATATTCATCAGTTTGCATATATTTTAGGAAAATGTTTCTTTTGTATAGAAATTTGTGTCCAGATTGTACAGAAGCGGATTTTAGCTTATTGAAATATCAAAACTACCCTTTTTAGTGTTTTGAAAGAAGATCTGAAATTATTCTCTTTCATCTAAAGATTTTTTTTATTGTGATTTCCTTTTCAACCAACTTAACTTTACACCAATTAGCTAACGTGTCTTCTTCTTCTTTTTTTTTTTTTGTTACAAACCCAAATTTATGACATTTTCATTTTCCAAATAAACTGTATAGCTTCTCCTTTAGATATCCTTTTCCTTAATCTTCTTCCTTTTTCTTGCCAAAAACTTTAAGTTGTCCACCATTCTTAGAAATATTGAAGAACGAATCAACAAAAGAATGGAGAAGGTTTTTTTTTTTCTTTTTGAAGAAAGAAGATAGAGAAGTTATATGTCGTTTTTTGTGAGAAGAAACCTATCATCTACCATTTAAGGCAGGAGCATGCTTCTCTGGTTATTGGAGTTAAGAGAAGTGCAGAAATGGACTATTGTTAATTGCTAAGAAAATAAAGAGCTTGAATGGAAATGATGACTGCAGTGCCCACTGAAGATGGCACTGCAATAAACACAACAAAAATAGGGTATGCGAAATTGTCTATGCAGTTCGGTTTTTTATATTTGTGGATTCTAGCTCAGTGAGATAAATCCACTATCATTAATTTCTCGTGACGCGTTTGGCTAATTTAGATCTCAAAAACAACATAAAACTAATAAAAACAATCTATTAGTGATAATATTAAAAAATTAACAAAAACATATAAAAGACACCTAAATTGCTCAAGAATAAGCTCCTTAAATGTATTTGACATATCAAATTACGACAAATCAGAGATAATATCATTTACCTTTTAGTTGACTATGAATTCCACTATTGTGAATGATGCTACATACTACATAAGTTGTATACCCAACATATCATATTTCAATTCCTTATCGATTTGAACTCAGGCTTTTAATTACATTAAAGTATACGAGTCACGCATACATAATCCATCATCCACTCAGGACTAAGGCATGCCACACTATGAACATCACAAGTGAATAAATCCATAAATGGATCTAGGATATATTCTACTTGGATACTGCTCGATGTAATGTCAGTCTAGTCAATCACATCTATCTTCTAGGAGTCATCTACTTCGATGATCAAGATAAAACATTTCCCCAATTGGATTTGATAGACGACATAGTTGTCTTTCAATCGGTTTGCTAGGTTCCAATTAGACTAAGGACATGTTTAGATTTTTTTTACTAATACAATTCGTCTTTCCGTATTACGATCCGACCATATAATACCGCTTACTATTAGTTAAATATTAGATAATCAATGAGCCAATAATTGCTTCCATTTTGCTTTACATGCAAAACTCGTTGAGGAAAACATATGAATAATATTAATGTAATAAATAAGTATTTTATTAATCCAATTTGTTTGATAAATACAAGTATACATAGAGAAAAATATTACACTTAGGGGCATTAGATCCAATAGGGTGAACGTCTCCTATTACAAAGAGCCACATTGAAAGCAACCACCTAAACGTTCCTACATCTTTGTGTGAAACTAGAGCACAATGGAGGAAGATAGATTGACCATGGTGATTACTTCTCGCAAACAAAGCAAATGGCATCTGGTACATGTTCACAAGATAAGTTAATAGCCTTAAGTCCTCATAAGTCATTTTATTGTGATGGTGGATTTAAATAATATTTTTCAATCTTCCATCACCATCAATGTCCATTTGGTGGTAAAAGTCCTTACTTTTATTTTGCATTTAGAGAAAAAAAAACTTACGTAATGACTCAACATCCTACTATTGCGGAATTAGCTTCCAATTGCTATGAATAAAATTCTATAATCCTCAGGTAAATACTTCATTTCATCTGACCCACATAATTGAGATTGGACCAACCTTAATGTTCTTGCAAAATCGAAGGCCAACCATATCATTTTTCTCGAGACTTCTCTTTAATTGATTCAGAACATACCTATGTGTAGAAATAATATTAGACATATCAAGAAGTAGTTCATGAGAATGATTTGTGACTAACTTAGTTACATGCAATGCCCATCATGATTTAACACAACATTGACCTTTGCAAGACAATTACTTCGCTTGCTACTCCTATTATCACCAACTTTGCCAACTTTATCACAAGTTAACACAACATATTTGGGGCTCCATAACCATGTTAGAACATTGATCTCTTCACCACACCAAACCCATTTAACTTGGCATGGTCTTGATGAATGTCGAGCAATGCAGCAATACTTGTGAAGTGCATACCTATGATTAGGCTTGATCATAAATTAAAAAATATGGTTCTGATAATGAACATCTTCATCATTAAAAGACTCATTAGCAACCTCATCCTCGAGAGTGAAATCTTTAGCCATTGTGTTTTGAATCATTGTTTGCAACAGAGAATGAATCATTGCTTCCTTCTTGTTCCATTAGACTATCTTTGTTACAGAATCCAAAAAAATTATTCAAGATCTATCTTACATCATGGTTCATGTTGGAATCTCTTTTAGAATGCAATCCTTTCCTCTTCTTCTATTCTCATTTTGATTTTCCATTTTATTTTTATCATTATTGAGAATATGGAATAATTTGTGTTGTAATTCATATATTTAATTTGGTAGGCGGCTTTTTATATGCTTGCACAAGTAATAATGTTAATCTTGGAAATGGAAGTTAATCAAACACAACATCCAAAATCTTTAGATTGGAAAACATGTTTACATTAATTACAATATAGGAAGGGAACAATGAGAGGGAAATATATATACATAAACCATTAAAATCTCCAAAAGAACATCTATGTCAATTTGACAAATCTAGACATTTCTTGGATGTGATTTTCTGGATGCTTAATCGCTATCGATATATTATATAGTATTTTCAAATAAAAACATAATGTGAATTTATATACACTTGAAGGAGGGAAAATATTTTTTTTATCTTCCCTCTAGTTTGGGCACTTCTAGGCTCATACTTTGCAATGAGTTGCCCTCTTATTTTCTCGACGCACATTGAGTGGCTCATAAGATTTAACTATATGCTCATTCAAGGTGTTTCTTAGATGAAAAAAAAACCTTGGAGCTTGAAAAAAAGAGTTGTGTAATTTACAAAAGAAAATATAAGCTTAGAAGTACTATCTATCCATTGTGAGATTGTTGGAAAAACTCAAAATTTTCACAACCCTAAAGTTTGAGAAAGATAAAAATAAGTTTTCCTCCAAATGTAAATTCATAGTGTACTTTTATTTGAAAATAATATATAATATTATATACAACATGTATTATTTTAGTTCTAAACCAGTATTAAATAATTTAAGTTTTACTTTGGTTAAAATTTTGAAGAGTTTTGATTGTTTCAGTGTATTTTAGTCTATTTTGTCCAATACAAGTTTATATCGTTGTGTAATGTGTAATGACCCGATTTCTAGTGATGTTGAAAAATGTGATTTCAGAACCCCATTTTTGTAAACTCAACTCTGTAAATACGAATAGGAATATTTATAGAGTTGTTATAAAAGTGTATTGAAATTCAACTATGTAATTTAGCCAAAAAGTAGTTAATTAAGGCTTAGGGACTAAATTGTAAAAATCCAATCGTTATATAGTTTTAATTAGGAAAAGGATTCAAGACGTAGATAGCAATTATCCAAAGGACTAAAATGATTAATAAACCAATTTTAAATGGTGGATAGTGGATAATGATAATGGTGGATGCCATTAAGTTTAATTAATTGATTATTAATGTATAATAAACTAAAATTTTAGTTCATAATTAATTAAACTAGATTAACTATAACTTAATCCTAGTATATAAGCAATTGTAAGTGGAGGAAGATTATTTACCGTCCCTTGAAACAAAAACAAAGAAAACTTCATTTTAGGATCTTGATCATTCGGCAATTAATTCAAGTAAGTCTTTAAGCCATTTTTCTTTGATTTTTTTATAGATTTATGAAAATAAGAGATTGAATTAGCTAGCCCATGTATCAATTTGTTCAACTGTTGAGATTTTAGTAAGTTCCCATTATTGAGAAATTGAAGAATTAGACTTGAAATTAATAGAATCAAGCTTAGATCATGACAATGACTAATTGTAAAGCTTAATAAGCTTGGTAGTTAACTTTGTTACATTAAGGAAACAATTGAATAAATTGAAAACCTATCATGAGATTGTGTTATAAATTGAAAATATAGGGTCCTTAATGAAATAATGTGAAATCAGATTTTGATCTGAAGTTATAAACCGAAAGATATACATATCCTGAGTTTAGGGATTAAATTGAGTGAAATGCAAAATATTTTTGACTTTGTATCTAAATGTGAATTGTATGAAAATTGATATTGTTTATCTGTCATATTATTGCACATAGCTAAAAATGAAATTGAGCTATGGAAAAGGAAAAGCGAGAATCGTTGACAAGTGATGCGAGATTTCAGTTTGTGCTTTTATGATTCAGGATCAATTTATTTATTTGCATATTCCTATTACATTGCATGATTGAATATCGAAGTGAGTTTATAATGGTCATATGAATTGATTTACTGATATTGATATTGAATATCAAGATAGTGGACTAAATTAAATAAAATAGAAAGTAGTGTGATTTAGTTGGAATATGATATATGATATGAAAAATGGATTGAAATATGTTATATCATATGAGATACTTGTGTATTGATGATGAATCGAAATGAGATTATGAATTGAATGTGAAATTATATTTGAATTGAATATAGTTGACATGTCATAGCATTAGACTTTGTAATGGGTTTATGCATTTTGTGTGCTAGGATGCGCTTTGTGTGCCAAGATGTGATTCTTGCACTAGTATGCACTATGTGTGCCAATTTCCCTTACTTCAATTTACCCGATAATGCATTTTGATGCTAGATTGGTGTGTTGGTTGGACGATCTGTGTATCTATTTGAGTTAGGTTAATAGGGATTATAAAACGTAAGTTTGTCAAATGATATTAAACTGAAATGATTTGATGATAGGGAACTACATGTCTGCATATATGTAATTCAAGATAAAGAAAGTATATAAAAGATTATGCAATCCAATTAGAATTAAGCCTTGATAGCCGAATTGAATACGAATGAGTCAATAGACTCTAGAAAGAGATTCAAATTGTAATTTGAATGGTTAAATAGAATTGATTGAACATGAAAATTAGGTAGCTTATTGTTAAAGGTATACATGTTTGATGCATAAACGATATTGAATGTTTTAAATGGCATGTGAATTGGCACTTGGCAAATGGTATAATTTGGTTAATTTTATTTCAAATGTTGAATGAATTGACTTGCAATTTTCCATATGTATATCCATATATATATGATAATGGAAATTCTTGGCATGATAGAATGTAAATTGGTTAGTCATTGAGCTTGAATTCATTGTAATCATATGCTAATGTTATTGTTGTATTGTCTTAAACCATGAAAGTACCATTGAGTTTTATCGCTCAACATATGGTTTGTTTATTCCATACGCAAGTATAGGTGATTCTCAAAGTTTCGAGAGGTGAATTCAACATCTAGATTGCAGTTCTGAAATCAACGAAGTTTGTATAGCTCTTTTTATTTTGATCAATGGCATGTTCCTAGGATTAAGCTAGTTATAAGTTGTAAATGGTCAATGTTGTGTAAATGAGTAGTGGATGAATGAAAATGATAATGGTTTATGCATGAGAAAGGTCTTTTTGAGTTTGTTTTGTGTATTTCTATTTTTGGTTGTGTTGAAATGTTATTTTGGATCTTAAGACCAATTATGTCTTGCTATATGCTAGGTAGAAACCAAAGGGAGTTGGGATTGTTGTATTCGCCTATGGAGTCACTACACCACCCTATGGATGTTGCGACACTAGTCATTATCATTGCAAAGTCCCCTATGTAATGTCACAACGCCAACTCGATGAAGGTTTAGAAACTTTACATTTTAGTCCTCAAAATTGTGAAGCTAACCTACTATCTTCAAGGTCGCAACATCGTGCCATGGGTGTTACGAATCCAGCTTGAAAAGTTTTAAAACCTTGAAATTTAGTCCTTCATTGGTCTCGGGTTATCAGAATAGCTTCCGTAAGCTCTAGTAGACCCCAGACCAGATTACATAATATAATTTGATGATGAAATGAGCATGCTAGTGAATACAGACTATTGAATCGATAGAAATTGTGACTACAGTTACTCTGACAACAAAATGTGGCATCTTGTAGCTTGGACCCAACGATCAGATTGGGTATAGGGTGTTACATAATGGCATGTACCAGTGCATACCGATGTCTGTTGGTTAATACAAGATTTCAATATATTAAACCAAATTTTAATATTTTTGTTTAATTATTTTTATTTTCTTATAACTAGATTTAAAAATAAAATATAATTATTAAATTAAGTTATTGAATCTAATTAATAGTTAATAATTTTATATTTATATATAATATATTCATATTATGTGATTAGAGGTGTTCATGGGTTGGCTAAGCCAGGTTCAGAGCAAGCCTATGCATTATATGAACATATTTTATGCTTACCAAAGCCCCACTCGACCCGAAATATGAGCCTACAATTTTGCTGAAGTCCACCCATACTTGTAAATGGTTAACTCAAGCCCATTTTATGTATGCCTATTTATATTATTTTTATTTTGATATTTAATATTTTTATATTTTTATTTACTAAAATTTTATATATAGTCATTTTAACCTTTATTTAATGTTTATATTATAGTATATACTATTATAGATTTAATTTTTAGGGTTAAATATAAAATTGGTATCCGAACTTTTTTTCTATCCACTATATTGGTACTCGAGTCTAACACCATTACTTTTTGCTAACGTGGCAATGTTGACTGACGCGTTCTCTTTAGCCCTATTTTTCCTAGCTCTTTTTCTTTGGTGAAAGAGACCAAGCAAAGAAGTGAAAATCAAAACAAAAAAAATGAAGAAGAGAAAATAGAAGAAAGAAGAAGAAAAAAGGTGAAAGAGATGACCTTTGGTGTCGTTTAACCCATTTCTCAAAACCCTATACCTTCAAATTTTCTTCTTTATTTTTTTCTTATTCACTCCACATAAACACATTTCCTTGGTATCCCTAAAGGAATTTTACCTTTTTCGACAAGAAGCCTCTTATCCAACACAAGCAATTTGAAAACACTAATGCAACATTTCAAAAGCAAGGTTAGCTATTTAATGGCAAATTTAACATTGACATGGAAAATAGAATGCGAGTGTTGAACCGGGTAGGCAGGAACATCATTCAAAGCAGAGAACAATTCATTGAACCAGGCATTGAATTTGCAGAACAAGATATCTGATATTTGATGAACATCTTTGAACTTGATTTTGAACTCGTTGAAACTGAATTAGGTTTCCGAGAAATTCAAATTGGATTTAGAATCAAAGCAGCGTAAAGTAAGTAGAAGAAAATGCAAGCCTTCCATTGTTTCTAGTTTTAGACCCTAAAATCAACCAAATTAAAATTAGTAAAAAGAAAATTTAAAAGAATTGAAGAGAAAAAAATTGGGGAGGGGAAAGGGTACCTGAGGAGAAGAAAGGGAGGAGATTAGGGTTTGGAAGTTGAAAAAAGTGGGGTTCTTTATAGGCTTCTTGATCCCACTTCTTCTTATTGAAGCCATTTCTTTGAATTGTAATGAACCCAAAATTCAACACAAAGGAAGATAAAGATTGGCGTTTTCGCAGGGGTTGTGACTTAAAAACCAATTATGACTCGTCGGTTGAAGCAATTGGAGCGAGAACTAATTTATCTTGTTATTTAGATTTGTTCTTGTTTTTCTTCTTCACCAACACCCTTTATTTTCAGGCATTCCCAAGACCCTCACTGGAAACCCTAACTCACAAACTTCGGTGACATTTTCAGGCCGAAAGGAAAAGAAGAATGAAAAGAAACGAGATTGGGGATTAAGATTTGGGATTTTTGGATATTGAGTTTTGGCTATTGGAAAATGAAAATTGATTTTTGGTTGAAAACTGCAAAAGAAGGATTGAAACTACAGAAGAGAAAAGTCAAAAGAAATAATATTTTTTTAGATTATGACATCATTATGACGTCATTTATACCACGCGTCACAATATTATTCCATTATGCGTTCTACATTTAACGAAGTTAAACTCAGGTACCAATTTAATTAACAGAAAAAAAAAAGTTTGGGTATCAATCTGAGACAAAAAAAATCATAAGTATAAATCTAGGAGAAGTGGACAAGTTCGGGTACCAATTTTATATTTAATCATAATTTTCATGTGTTATAAATTACATAATATATAAAGATAACGTAATATAAAATATTAAGAACTTTAAAAAAAAGGGTCGAGCAGGACCTTGAATGTTTAAACCCGAGTTTGACCAATATTTTAAATGGGCATAATTTTTTTGCACAAGCCCATTACTCAAATTTAATTTTTTTGTTTAAATCCTCTCAAAATTTAAAGGGACCTCCAAGTTTAGATAGACAAATATAAATGTAAGTAAAACATTTATATAATAATAAAAACTAAACTTAGATGATAAATATATAGAAAATTATTTAAAAACACGGATAAACTCAAAACAAGAAATCATAACATATCCGAATGAAGATATATTTATACGTATCGACCTTGTGTCCGTGTATAGATAATAATCGGATATAAATATTTGAATACTGAAAAGGCAAGTCTAAGATAAAGTAATTTCTAATCATTCTGATATGTCTTTCCATGCCTGCAACACCTTTTTTTTTTTTTTTATAACTGAAAATGATATGTTAAATCTTGTTTTCTTTTCCTTGGGACTGTTTAATGTTTTGTTGAATCTTCCAAAAGAGATTGTCGGCTATAAGCTTCAACCCACAGTGCTAAAAATGTTGTTATTCATTTTGTTGCTTCTGCAGTTCATATATTCGCTCTATTTCTAGTAGCTATATTATTATAACAGAACCCTATAAAGAGATATCCCATGTGAAAAAGGGTTGGCAATATATGTATATATTATATGTATGAATCATCATCATCAATCATGCAGATATACTTACATTGCTTTGTTAAGTGATTTTTTTTTTTTTTTTTTTTTGATTTGCCAGTTTCATATCTCATCCAAAACCTGTTGTTCAAAAAGTAGTCTTGGAGTTTATAAATTTTCCTTTTGAAGTGATAGAATCTCCATGGCGGAAATATGGATTTTCTATGCAACCTATATGGAAGAAATTAACTAATGATATCAAATATATCATATCAATATTATTAGAAAATACGATAACATATTCTTCAAAACTGCCTTTTCTGGTACATGGAAGAAAAGCTACATTTATATTTATGTTAGTCGAATTTCACATTTTCTTAAAAGTATATATATATATATATATATATATATATATATTCTTTTGTTCAAGAAACTTGATTCATAGAAAAGCTTCAACACAATTTGAACACATATAGAACTATGATCACCTTGAAACAATAAGAAGAAAAAAAGGGTAAAAAAAAACATAAAAATGTTTTTTTTAAGCCATTTGTTTTTTATCTTTTGTTTTGTCCAGTGGCAGTGTCAACTTCCGGGTTGGCAATCGCCTGCCTTTTTCTCTCTCCTACCAACCCATTATTTCTTTTTTCTTCTCATTCAATCCACATGTCTTCTTTCTTTTTCAGTTTGCAGATCTATTTTGCAGGTATCTTTGTTGTCTTCACAAGTTGTGATGGACAGATGATGGTGCTTGTCTTCACGAGTTGATTTGGACCCATGTTGTCTTAAGTTTTATATATTTTTTTGTTTGTTTTTCATTGTTTAATAAGTCTTTAATTCTAGAAATTTTTGTCTACTCTTGTAGCACGTTTTTTAGTCTTGCTTATGCATGTAATCTTAGTTTTACAAGTGATTTTAAGGATGGTTTTGTTGTTGTCCTCTCTAGTTTGGTGAATGCTCGATTCTTTTGTCAATTTTTGCTCGCCGCTTTGGATCATCCAAGGTTGATTTTCTTATCATATTAAGTGCTTGCAATCACTCCAAATATGTTGTGCTTGAGTTGTGGCAAAGCCAATTGTCAACGTGTCATAATGTTCTATTGATGCTGAGGCTAAAGCCTTTGTTGTGTTGATGGAGCTTGTCTTTCACCATTTACAACGAATGTTTTCTATTTTTCCTTGAATTGTATGGTTCCATTCATTTAATGAATTAATGAATTTACCTTTCAAAAAAAAAAAAAGAAAAAGAAAAGAAAGAGTAACATATCTTAAAACTCGAATCCCAAACCTTAGGCAACTAAGCCCAAAATGGGTCATCCCATCCACAAACCAAGCAATGTAAACACAGTGAAATTATTAGTGCCATGTAACAGCCCGTATTTTAGTGGTTTTGGGACCACAAATTTCTATCGTGTCGGCCTGTAAATATTATTTATAGAATATCTACGGAGTCATTTGAGCCGTATTAAAATTTGGTTACGAGATTTTAACGTTTAGATAATTAATTAAAAAAGACTAAATTGTAAAAGATGCAAAACTTGTTAATTATTGCATTTAGATAATCAAATAGCTTAATTATTAAATGATGGAGGATCTATGAAGCAATTATACCTTGTTAAGAGTAGTGGATGGTAATAGAAACAAAAAAACAATTAAGTTTAGCTTATAATTGATGGCAATTTTATAAATTTTACAAAAATTAAAACAAATTAATTTGAAGAAATAAACACTTTCTTCCCCATTTCTTCAACCCACTACCGAAAAACCAATGAATGAGGGCTACAAGCTTTAGTTTTCATTTCCTTGGTGCATGTGAGCTCAATTCTCACCTATTTATTGTAATTTTTATGTTCTTGAGATCG
The DNA here is from genome assembly GCF_025698545.1 of Gossypium raimondii. NCBI lineage: Eukaryota > Viridiplantae > Streptophyta > Magnoliopsida > Malvales > Malvaceae > Gossypium > Gossypium raimondii. The sequence continues at coordinate 47,790,183 of NC_068574.1, read as the reverse complement.
TTACAACTAGGTCCAGCTAGCTCATACCTTCGTTTTTGAATCTATCAAAAATTTTAGAAGTTGCCATTGATGAATCTTGGTTTTTTTTTTTGTGATAATTATGTGTTTGAAGCTTTGATTGTGGTATTTGGTTGTTTTGTGAAGTAATTTTATTAGTTTCTAATTTAATGATTAAATTATTAAAATGTCAAAATTGTAGGGTTTGATGGTGAATTGAGGCATAATTGAAACTGTTTAAGGGCTTAGATTATTTGGCTGTAAATTTTGAACTTGAGAAAATGGCTAATTTGATGATTTTCGGGTTAAGGGATTAAATTGCAAAACTTGTTAAAGTTAGGTGCAATTGTGTAATTTTAAAAAAGGGTATAAAATGCATAATTAATTGGCATACAAATACAAGCTAATAAAGGGAAAATTTTACAATTTAGATCAAGATCTTGTTGACATATGTGGAAAAGGAAAAATTATGGAATAGTCCCTAAACTTTTACAACTATTTCAATTCAGTCCAGGTAAGTTTATAATATTTCAATATGTAAATATAATATTTGGATAATGATTTATATTTCTAATTCACTAGTTAATTTATGTTTGCATATGGATTTATATTTATAATGGAAGTACTTTGAATATTTGCATAATAATAAAGGTTATAAATGTTACTGTATTTATGCAATAGACAACGGAATATTAGTAACATTCTTATTGGAATCATGTTAAAGTTATATGGAATGAAGAAAATGACCTTGAATGCACACATGTGCCCCTATTTGTACATCGGTACCCCTAAATGCACATACGTGCCCCTGTTTGGACTTTGGTACCCTTAAATGCACATAAGTGCCCCTATTTGTACTTCAGTATCCCTGATTGCACATATGTGCTCTTGTTTGTACCTTGATACCCTTAACACACATTCATGCTCTGAATGCATTTTAGTGTTTCAGTATGACAACATTGATGCCCCTGAAAATGGAGTATTGATCTATTGAATAATTTGAGTGCAATTAGTTTAAAGAAAAAGTTATATTATGTCCTTACTAAGCTATGTAAGCTTTTGGTATTCTTTTTTGTTGTTTTGTAGACAATCGTTGTTGATCATTTGGAAGGATTAACCACAAAGCTAACATTATCATATCTATCTTGGTAGCTTTTGCATCTTACTTTGGGTAGTGGCATGTATATAATTCTTGTTCAAAGAATGTTGGTGTCAATAACTATAGATGACATAGTAGGTTAAATAACTCTTTGAATGTGTCATGTAATGTTGAAATAAGATATCTATATATATATATATATATACATATTGATGAATATCATGGTGTGTATTTGGATTAGAAATGTTTATATGTGTAGTTAGATATGGTTGTTTTTATGAAAGAAAATCTTGGATAAAGTGTGTTATTGAATTGCTTATAAATTGAGGTCCTTTTGAATGGCATATTGGTTAGAATTTATAGGTTGTTATTTGGTATATGGGTGAGTGAGCAAATGAAGTGTCTTTTTGAGCAAGAACGAGTGATGGTATGACTAGATGTAGGGGTAAATTTTGGTACACACGGCCTGGGGCACGGGCTGTCACACGACCATGTGAGGCACACGGCCTGACTACACGGTTGTGTGTAATTTATAGAATAACTGCAAGTGAGTTACACAGGCTAGCACACGGCTTACGACACGGTCCTGTGAGACAAGTCAGTGAGTTACACGATCTATAACACGAGCTGGTACACGGTCGTGTGCCTCTAATTCGAATGCTTACACAGTCTGAGCTGTGTCACACTGTTGTGTGACCCCTATTTTCCAAATTTTCTATGTTTTTCCTAAATTTTATGTTTTGATTCAATTTGATCCTTGATTACTTTCAAATAAATTTTGGGGCCCGTAAACCTAAAATAAAGCCCATGTGAATAATTATTCTATGAATTACTATATGTTTATATTTTAATTGAATATTTGTTTTGAATTAAGATAAATTATTCTATTTGTTTCTGTAACATTTTGATCATTTATCCGACATTCGGGCCTAGATTTGAGTGTTACATTTCGTGGTATCAGAGCTACGATTTAGTTGATTCTAGGACTAATGTAGTATGTATAGAGTTTAGTATATACATGCCACATATACCCTGTGATAGTGTGATGCTTTTGATCCGCTCTAATATTGTATTTTCTTATAGATTCAAGATATCAGTTGAGTCAAATCGGGCCATAGTTAATGAAGCTAAAAATAATGTTCAAGCTTTGAATCCTAAAGCAAGTAACAGTGCATCGGTTCCATAGCCTTTGGTGATGAAATGAGAAATGTGTTTTTCGAGATGATGAACCAGTGGTTCAGTGAATTTAAATAAACAAATCATATAACTCCACAACCTCCACCCCCTACTATGCCTTCTCCGGCACCCCTACATCCTCAAAATCCTGTACCTGTGATAGTTACTCGACTGTCTGTAGACAAAATTCAGAAATGTGGAGCTAAAGAATTCAAAGGAAAAATTGATGATGGTTCTGTAAAAGCTGAGTACTGGTTAGTGAATACGAAGGTCTTTATGTAATTAATGTATACCCCTAAAGATTGTCTGAGATGTGCTATTTCATTACTGAAAGATGAAGCATATGCTTGGTAGGATACTTTGAGTACAATGACAACTAGTGGTCCTATTAATTGGGATTTCTTCCAAACAGAATTCGAAAAAAAATATGTTAGTCGGTTGTTTCTTGACAAGAAAAAGAAAGAATTTTTGAACTAAAACAAGGGAATTGATCGGTTGCAGAGTATGAACAGGAATTTGTGCAGTTGAGCAAGTATGGTCGTAGCATAGTGTCAAATGAAGAAGAAATGTGTTAAATTTGAAGATGGCTTGAATGATGACATACGAATGTCGGTGACAACTTTAAAGTTACGTGAATTTGTAGAACTTTCACAGCATGCTTATAAAATTGAAGAAATTTGTAAAAGTAAAAGACAATTTGATGCAAGATCCCGAGAATTTATTAGAATAGGGTCGTTTAAGTCAGTTCAATCATTCCCCTCGAAGAAGTTCAAAGGTGAATCAAATCGATCAACAGTCCCTACAGAGTTCACTAGTAGAGATAAAATGCAGCAAGGTAATCTGAAGTCTATAAATTCTCTAGCGACTAGTGTTGGAAGTGTAAGGAATGTTGAGAGAATTGTTCCTGTTTGTGATTATTGTGGTAAGAAACATTTTGGGGAATGTCGATTAAAGATAGGAGCTTTTTTTCGTTGTGGTTCTACTGATCATTTCCTACATGATTGTCCAAAATGACAAAATGATTCGGGCAATCAAATTAGCAAGCCGGAAGCAACTTCATAGAAAGGTAGACGACCTAAAAATGATAGAAATACTACTTCTAGTCGAGGAAAGATTAGTGATATGAACGAATGATCTAAAACGAAAGCACCAGCTAAAACTTATGCAATCAAAGCTCATGAGGAAGCTACTGCTCTAGATGTTATTACTGGTACTTTTTCTCTTTTTGATATTAATGTATATGAATTGATTGATCCTGGATCAACTCATTCTTATATATGCATTGGATTAGTAGACAAAAAGAATTTTCTTGTTGAGTTCACTAATTACACTATTAAAGTAACGAATCCACTGTATCAGAGTGTGATAGTTAACTTAGTTTGTCGTAAATGTCCACTGAAAATTAAAGGTTGTAAATTCCCTGCAGTTTGATGTTATTACCCTATTAGGAATTTGATATTATTCTGGGTATGGATTGGTTATCACTACATGATGTCATGGTAAATTGTAGATAGAAATAGACTAATTTGAAATGCCAGTCAAGAGAAATGTTTTTAGTTGAATCTGACAGACCGAACAATATCACTAGAATCATTTCAATTATTTTCACACAAAGATTGATACGTAAGGTAGTGAGGCATTTTTAGCATATATACTTGATATCCGAGATTCAGAATTGAAGTTAGATCAGCTACCAGTTGTTAATGAGTTTACTGATGTATTTCTCAAAGAGTTATCGGGTTTGCCACCTGAGCGTAAGGTTGATTTTGTTATTGATTTGGTTCCTAGAACTGCACCGATATTGATATCATCGTATCGTATGACACCAGCTGAGTTAAAAGAGTTGAAAGCTTAGTTGCAAGAATTGTTAAATAGAGGGTTTATTCGACCGAGCGTATCTCCCTAAGGTGTACATGTGTTGTTTGTGAAAAGGAAAGATGGCTTCTTAGTATTGTGTATTGACTACAAACAGTTGAATAAAATTACAATAAAGAATAAGTATCTCTTGCCACATATTGACGATTTGTTTGATCAATTAAAAGGTGCCATAGTGTTTTTGAAGATAGATCTCAGATAGAGATATTATCAGTTGCGAGTTAAAGATTGTGATGTGCCAAAGATTGCTTTCCAAACTCGTTACAGCCACTATGAGTTTATGGTAATGCCATTTGGATTAACAATTACTCTTGCTACTTTTATGGATTTAATGAATTAGGATTTTCAACCTCATTTGGATAGATTTGTGGTTGTTTTTTTTTATGATATATTGATCAATTTTAAAATAAAATCTGAACATGCTCAACACCTGAGAATCGTGTTACAGACTTTGCGAGAAAAACAATTGTATGCAAAGTTTAGCAAATGTGAATTCTAGCTTCGAGAGGTTGGATTTTTGGTTCATATTGTATCAACTGACAGGATTTGAGTCGATCCAAGTAAAGTTTCTGCTGTAATGAGTTGGAAAACTCTGAAAAGTGTTTCAGAAGTGCAAAGTTTTCTAGGTTTAGCAGGTTACTACCGCCGTTTTGTTAAAAACTTCTCAATCATTGCTTCACCTATAACCAGGTTACTACAAAAAAATGTTGAATTTGTAGCTTATACTTCTCGACAGTTAAAGCTACATTTAAGAAATTATCCGACTCATGATCTCGAATTGGCCGCGATTGTCTTCGCTTTGAAGATATGGAGGCATTATTTATACAGTGAGAAATGTCATGCGTATACTAATCACAAAAGTTTAAATTATTTAATGACGCAGAAGGAACTAAATCTAAGATAGTGATGTTGGTTAGAGCTACTGAAAGATTATGATCTGGTTATTGATTATCATCTTGGAAAGGCTAATGTGGTTGCAGATGCATTTAGTCAAAAATTATCATTGTTTGCACTTTAAGCATTAAACGCTCATTTAGCTCTAAAAACGATGGCTCTATATTGGAAGAGTTGTTTATTAAACCCCTGTTTCTTCAACAAATTCGGGAGTTACAAAATGACGATCCAAAGTTGATAATGAAACGAACTTTGGTTCAGGGTAATTTGACTACTAAATACATTATTGGTGATGATGATACATTGTATTACCGCAGTAGAATTTGTGTTCTGAATAATCTGGATTTGAAACAAGATATTTTGTCTGAAGTGTATAGTAGTATGTATTCCATTCTTCTTGTTAGTACGAAAATGTATTGTGATTTGAAACAAATATACTGGTGGCTGGGTTTGAAATGTGAGATTTGTGAGTTCGTAGCAAAATGTTTGATTTGTCAGCAGGTAAAAGTAGAGCATTAAGTACTGTCATGATTATTACAGCCTGTTATGATTCCAGAGTGGAAGCGGGAGCGAGTCATGATAGATTTTGTATCTAGTTGCATGTAACTCCAAAAAAGAAAGATTCGATCTGGGTGATTGTTGACAGATTGACTAAATTGACACACTTATTCCAGTCAGAACAGATTACTCACTTGAGAAGCTAGCGGGATTGTGTGTCTGAGATTGTAAGATTACATGGAGTTCCGACATTTATTATTTCTTATTGTGATCCGAGGTTTACATTGAGATTTTGGGGTAAACTTCATGAGGCTTTGGACACTAAACTCAATTTTAGTACGACATTTCATCCTTAGACTAAAGCGCAATCAGAATGAGTAATGCAGATTCTAGAAGACATGCTACGATGTTGTATACTCGAGTTTGAGGGTAGCTAGGAAAAATATCTACCATTAACTGAAATCGCTTATAATAACAGCTATTAATTTAGTATTACAATGACACAGTTTGAAGCTTTATACGGAAGAATGTGTAAAACATCGTTGTCTTGGTCTGAGTTGAGTGAATCCAAAATGGTGGGGATTGATTTAATTCGAGAAACTAAAAAAAAAGGTTCGAATTATTCGAGATTGTTTGAAAGCCGCATTTGATCGTCAGAAATCATATGCAGATTTGAAAAGAAAGGATATAGAATTTGTTGTTGGCAATCGAGTATTCTTAAAAGTTTCTCCGTGGAAGAAAGTATTACGATTTAGCAGAAAAGAAAGCTGAGTCCGAAATTTATCGGGCCGTATGAGATTACTGAAAGAATCGGTCATGTAGCTTACAAATTAGTCCGTTTTTCAGTGGTGACAAAACAGTGGTTTTGGGACCACAAATTTTCTTCGTGTCGACCTGTAAATATTATTTATAGAATATTTATGGAGTCATTTGAGTCGTATTAATATTTGGTTAAGAAATTTTAAACTTGTTAAGTATTGTATTTAGAAGATCAAATAACTTAATTATTAAATGATGGAGGATCTATGAAGCAATTATACCTTGTTAAAAGTAGTGGATGGTAATAGAAACAAAAAAAAATACATTTAGCTTATAATTGATGGCAATTTTGTAAATTTTACAAAAATTAAAACAAATTAATTTGAAGAAATAAACAATTTCTTCCCCATTTCTTCAACCCATTGTTGAAACACCATTGAAGGAGGGCTCCAAGCTTCGTTTTTCATTTCCTTGGTGCATGTGAGCTCAATTCTCACTTATTTCTTGTAATCTTTATGTTCTTGAGATCATTACAACTAGGTCCAGGTAGCTCGTACCTTCATTTTTGAATCTGTCAAAAATTTTAGAAGTTACCATTGATGAATCTTGGTTGTTTTTAAGATAATTATGTGTTTGAAGCTTTGACTGTGGTATTTCGTTGTTTTATGAAGTAATTTTTATTAGTTTTTGATTTAAGGATTAAATTGTTAAAATGCCAAATTTTAGGGTTTGATGGTGAATTGGAGGTATAATTGGGACTATTTAAGGGCCTAGATTATTCAGCTGTAAGTTTTGAACTTAAGAAAATGGTTAATTTGATGATTTTTGGGTTAAGGGACTAAAATACAAAACTTGTAAAAGTTAGGTGCAGTTGCGTAATTTCAAAAAAAAGGTATAAAATGTATAATGAATTGGCATATGAATATAAGCTAATAAAAGGAAAATTTTACATTTTAGATCAAGACCCTGTTGACTTACGTGGAAAAAGGAAAATTATGGAATAGTCATTGAACTTCTACAACTATTACAATTCAGTCCAGGTAAGTTCATAATATTTCAATATGTAAATATAATATTTGGATAGTGATTTATATTTCTGATTCACTAGTTAATTTATGTTTGTATATGGATTTATATTTATAATGAAAGTACTTTGAATATTTGCATAATAATAAAGGTCATAAATGTTCTTGTATTTATGCAATAGGTAAGGGAATATTAGTAACGTTTTTATTAGAACCATGTTAAAGTTATATGGAATGAAGAAATGACCCTGAATGCACTTGCGTGCCCTTGTTTGTACTTCGGTACCCCTGAATGCACATACGTGCCCCTGTTTCTACTTCTATACCTTTGAATGCACATAGCTGACTTTGTTTTTACTTCGGTATCCCTGATTGCACATACATTCTCTTGTTCGTACCTTGATACCCTTAACACAAAGCTTACATTATCACATCTATCTTGGTAGCTTTTGCATCTTACTTTGGGTAGTGGCATGTATGTAGGTCTTGTTGAAAGAATGCTGGTGTCAATAACTATGGATGATATAGTAGGCTAGATAACTCTTTGAATGTGTTATGTAATGTTGAAATAAGATACCTATATATATATACATATTGATGAATATCATGGTGTGTATTTGGATTAGAGATGTTTATATGTGTAGTTAGATATGGTTGTTTTTATGAAAGAAAATCTTGGATAAAGTGTGGTATTGAATTGCTTATAAATTGAGATGCCTTTTAATGGCATATTGGTTAGAATTTATAGGTTTTTATTTGGTATATGGTGAGTGTTTAAGGTGTGTTTTGAGTTATTGAATGGATGAGCAAATGAAGTGTCTTTTTAAGCAATAATGAGTTATGGTATAACTGGTTGTAGAGGTAAATTTTGGTACATACAGGCTAGGGCATGAGCTGTCACAAGGACGTGTGCCTCACACGGCCTGGCCGTACGATCGTGTGCCTCACACGGCCTGGCCGTACGATCGTGTGCCTCACACGGCCTGACCGCACGGTCGTGTGTAATTTATAAAACAGGTGCAGGTTTCACACGGTTTGGAACACGTCCTGAGACACGGCCGTGTATCTCAAGTCAGTGAGTTACACGAGCTAACACACGACCTGGGACATAGTTGTGTGAGACAAGTCAGTGAGTTACACAGTCTATGACATGGGCTGGTACAAGGTCATGTGCCCCTAATTCAAATGCTCACATGGTCTGAATTGTGTCACACGGCCGTGTGACCCCTGTTTTCCAAATTTTCTAAGTTTTTCCTTAATTTTATGTTTTGTCGTGTGACCCCTTCAAATTTTTCAAGCTTTTCCTAAATTTTATGTTTTGATTCAATTTGATCCCTGATAACTTCCAAATCAATTTTAGGACTCGTAAACCTAAAATAATTATTATATGTTTATATTTTAATTTAGTATTTGTTTTGAATTAAGATAAATTGTTCTGTTTGTTTCTATAACATTTCGATCCTTTATCTGGCAACCGGGCCGAGATTTGGGTGTTACAAGCCAGTTGCACGTTCTAATTGGACAGTTGTGCAACTTGCCGTTTATGTTGGTATATCTTTATTTAAATCTTGTGATTATTTTTTCTTACATTTTTCTGAGGATTTCTAGTAGCAATCATGTTAAATATTAATCAAGCAAAGAATTCATTTGAGGATTTTAAGTGTGATCAACTTATCATGTTTAAAGAAATCATGTTTCTATAAAAGTTCAAATGCTAAAGGTCACTACTTACTTGATGCCATGTAGAAGACCAATTGAAACACAATTTTAATGGTACTTTTTGTTTATACTAGTTGGGTTAAGAAGTCTACAATTGTCTATTAAAGAAGTTTTGTTGTGTTTTTGTATGCATTAGAGAGATCAAATATTTGCTAATTAGAGGAACATGTATTCAGTGTAATTTGATTGTAAACAAGTTATTTTCATATTTAGCTTGTAACTAAGCTTTCGAGGGAGAACTCTTAGTGGGAGAGTGATCTTGGTTGAAGTATATGAGTGAGGTTGCAACCTAGTGAGTAAGTTTAACTTAAATAACAACTTTTAATATTGATTCATGGTGGATTACTCAATGGGTAAGACCCCATAGAGTTAGGAAAGGGTTTCAAGTTTCTTACCCAATTCTTGTGTCCATCTTTGTTGTTGTACTCTATGAGTTGTTACTTTAGTTGCAACTTAAATTACAACTAATAAGTAACTCAACACTAATAATGGTATTAGAGCTAAACACTTGACGTATTAGGTGAAGATCTTGATATTGAATTTCCTAGGGATGAAAGGTAGCTCAATTTCTAGACCCTTTATATTTTATGGCTTCAACTATGACTATTACTAAAATTAGGGCATTTATAAAATCTTTTGATGAAGAAAGGCTATGCTTCTTAGCTGAGAGTCTTTTACTATTGATATTAGTGGTGTAAAAACTCCGAGGCTTGAAACCATCTAGACAATAGAATAGGATAAGTTTACCAATAGAAAACTTCAAATATTTTAATTACATCTTGAATGGTGCGAACCGTTAAGAGTTTAGAAAGATATCCAAATGAACTACTACACGAGAAGCCTGTACAATCTTGGAGACATGACATGAAGGGACTTTAACTATTAAATAATCCAAACTTTAAATGTTAACAATCGTGCTTGAAACTCTTGGAATACTTAAGGATGAATCTTTATTTACGGTCTATCCAAGACTATGTGATATCTCTAATCATGCCTTTGCTCTTAGTGAGGAATATTTCGATCCCAAGCTAGTTTGCAAGGTGCCGAAGTCTCACCTTGAATGTTTTGCAATCAAAGTGACTGCTATAATGGAGGCCAAATATATTGATATGATGAGGATTGATGAATTCATTGGGTCCTTGCAAACCTTAGAGATGAACCTTAAGGAGTATATGGTTTTCAAAATATTAAACCCTTAAAATAATTTTATAAATTCATTAGTCTGTTTGTTTACCTGTAAAAGGTTTTACAGAAAATATTTTCCTTATTTCCCCATGTTTCTTTGGTGGAAATGAATTCCCACCATAAATCATTCTCCAAAACATGGGAAAATGAAGCTTTTTTTAATAAAATGTCTTACCCTTTTTTTATTTTGTAAGACATTTTTCAATGTTTCTCCTCTTCACATCCCAGCAAAAAAACCCTATTTCCCTTTCCCCTTCATTGCAACCCTGACCTAGTACTTGCTGCCAGCCAGCAACGCTTCTCAGCACCAGCCGCCAGCAGAAAAATCCTTTTCAGTAAGACATTTTATAGACCTTAACTTTCTCACTTTCTTGAGAAAACATCTCTTTTTTCGTCGGTAGCACCATCCAACCTTTTTATTCTCATCGGTGACATTACTGATAAGATTTATTCCTTGCTCCTTCATCCACTACAACAAAAATTATTAGTGAGCGACAATTCTATTAACTATTGAAACTATCAAAGAAGTTCAAAATCCTCCCTAGCATTAGCCAACTACCAGTAAAACCATCATTTTGTATGCTCTGAAAAATTATTATTAATTATTCATTCATTCATTCCTTTCTTTCTTTCATTTCAATTTGACTTTTTTCAAGCATTTTAAAAGATTTTGGTGGTATAATAATCATCTACTTGTTTCCATTTTTCCTTAATTTATCAAATTGAATATATGAGGTTGCTTTTTTTTATATTGGCAACATGGGGAACTACTTCTTTAACTGGGATGTTAAAGAACTTTAGCAAATTGCATTATTGGAGAGCAATAAAGGAACGTATATCACATTCTTTAAACCATGTTTGTATATCAGTCATTGATGATTGAATTGAATGTTTTAAATTCTATAATTGAATTATTATCGTTTCCTGATTCTCTTGCTATAATCAGATAAATAGTTACTCTTTTAGTGTATACAAGAAGTTGCCTGCTCACTCATTTCCATGATATCTTTAAAAAATAATTTTTTATTTCATTCTTTTGAATATTCAATGATTTAATCATCTCTCTTTTTCACAAACTTTACAATTTAAATGTCTACCAAATAAAAGTTCCTATTTGAGACTATTAACCATCCTTGGTAGGGAACATGTTTTTGAAAGACTGTAATAGAGCTCCAAATTACAAGGCTTCTTCAAACACCTGTGAAAATATGGTTGGATTGTGCCTAAAGGGTATAAATGTTGGTAAGGTTTTCCTTTGTTTAAATTTTAGAATAATATATTTAGTATTTTAAATAGATTACAAATATTGTTGTTCTTTTGTAAGAAACATTAAGAATTGGTCATGTCATTAATTTGCAACAATGCAGTTATTCTTTTGTAAAAAGGGTATGAACATTTCTACTTTCTATGAGGTTTATTATGCTAATATAGGGATCAAAATTAAATGGAGAGGTTAGTAGTCATCTTTCAAAGAGTGTGATGTTCAATCAATATTTTACGGGACTAAAATCAATTTAATGGTGAGAATTTTTCCCACTATTTCGGTGAAGTTGACATGTTGGTGTTTATGGAAGGCTTGTTGCAACATTAATCCAAGGGCAAGTTGAAAAAGAAAAGGGTAGAATAAAGGTTGGTTTGGTAAATGATGTGATATTAAATTAGCTATTAACATGAAGCCAATAGATCAGGACAATCAAGTGAAGTTAGTGTTTACAATTTGTTAGAATTGTACTTATTGTTATTTTCCATAGAAGACAGCACTAACTCCACTTCTTCTATTTTTACCCGCATATAAATAGGTGAGAATCTGTATCTGGAAAGTCTTCAAGCGCATTGGAAGAGGATGTATTTAGGCGAGTCTTGCACCATTGCAATGGTCCTAAGTTCCATCTTGAGCTCTTAGTTCCTCAAGTATCGTGATTATTCTATTTTATGCAATTTCTTTTTCCTAATTAAATTATTTTAAGGGTGGCTCATGAGTTTTATGTCATATTTTCCCAGACTTTGGATTTAATGGACCTTTGTGAACAAACAGGCTCCCCCTAAACAAAATGCTAGCTGAGTGCAAATGTAGTAGGGGGATTTGAAGTGCACATTTCTAGAGATTTTTCATAGAGTAGAAGTTGTGATTGTTAAGTCTAGTTAGTGAGTGGTGTTGGGGAAAAGTAGGAAATGGCATTAGCCATTGTGAAAGATGCATTGCACAACTTTTGCATTATATTCTATGAATTAAAATCCTATAAATAGATTTGCAAGATGTCAAAGAAAATGTATGACTATTCTAGCTTAATAATTGAGTAATATTATATATTTAATTTGATGTATTTATTTATAAATAAATCATTGTAATATATGCAAAAAAATGTAAAATATAAATTTATAGATACAAAATAAACCCAATTAAACAATGAAAAGATAATAAAATCTCAAATGTATATACATTTCATTGAAAACAACTTCTATTAAATATTTTAGAAATCACCAAACAACAAAAATATTTTATGCGATTCATTCAAACACTAGAAAATATTATCTTTTCTAGAAAAGTAAGTTAGTTTTAGAAATCATTTTTTGGAAGTCATTTTTAGTGAAGCAAATGTTGGAAAATCAAGTTTGGAAAACTCAGTAGAAAATAAATTTAGGGAAAAACCATTGTTTTAAATTTTTTTTCCAAAATAAGAACTTGGTTGTAATATCTTAAGTAATAAACACTTAATCAAAATTGTACATTTTCGATTCATCTAGGATGAACGCTTCAACTAAGTAGTCTTCTCCTTTATCCTCAAGCTCACATCTGCCGAGTGTGGGCTTGCTTCGAATCAGAAATTTTTCATAAAAATTACTAGTTGGGTTATTTCACAATTTCTCTAAACTTTTGGGTAAAGTTGTAAATAAGAAAAATATCTCTAAAAATTTTCTGAAAAATTTTCTAAAATAATTTCTTTATAAAATATTCTCTCTACAACTTTCTCTTGAATTCAAGTGTGTGAAAATAATGACCCAAAACTCTCTTTATATAAGGAGAGATTAAAGAGTACAACTATAATTAAACTTAATCACTTTAATGTTAAATTAATATAATAGAACATTAGATTAAATTTAATATTAAATCTTATTAAATTAATAAATATTTATCTACAAGATAAAAATTAAATTAAATATTAAGATAATCATTTTAATTTTAAATTAATAAAATACTATTAAGATAAGTATTAATTTAATTTTAATATTAAATCTATTAAAATAATATTATTTCTGAAATAGTTAATTAAAAATCAAATTCTCTAATAGAGTCTCAATATTAGTGTAATTCTTTCACTACTCAACCACCGAAGAAGAACCGCCACCAACCATTTGCCGGCCACCAGAATGTCGTCGTCTCAACCGTTGACACTCCGAACTGTTCGGTTGCTATCTGTTCGGTCCAAACCAGTGGCAGCCCGACCAGTCCAGTCCAGTCCAGCCACCGATTGAACCATTGGTCCAGTTTCACATACCAGGCCCAGTTCGACCAATTTTTTAGGTATTGGTCCCAGTTTTGGGCTCTTGGGCCCAATTTACAATCTCAGGTCCAACTTTCAAGTTCAATTACCCATTGGCCAATTGTCTGGCTTAAAAATTAATTTCCAAAAATATCATATTAATTTTAATTAATTTGATTAATTTAATTTTACTTTATCAAAATTAATTTTCCCAAAAATCACTTAGATTTTCCAAATTAACTTTTCAAGAAAGTTCTTTAATCAAATTCTCTAGTTGACCAATTCTTACAACTGTCCAATTTAATTCCACATCGAACAAATTGACTCAATTAAATCATTTTCAAATAAGTAGAATTTTCTTCTAATTCAAATGCAATCCGATGGAGCTTTTGTTGAGTTAGCTGAGGGATCAATCAAACATATACAATTAGGCTCTAGTAATTGCAATTATATCCAAAAGCATTGTTTCGATAATTCGCAATTACTTAATCATGGAGTTAGTCCACAAAAGGTACTATGATTAAAAACTTTTTATTGTATACTCTTTACAAAAGCTATTCATCCAATTGTTTTGTCCAATGACCTCGTCATATGTGTGTTACCCTTATAAAATATCATTAATTCCTTTGAGTTAAATCTGTTCACTTAATACAATCCTATTTTATCTCATTGGCATCATTGTGTCTTATTAATAATTAATATAATCACTGTCAACAAATGACTATGATAAATTTCTCGTTCGAGAACAAGCAACCCGTGACCACATTACATATTTATCAATCCAACAATGCCTAAGAATTATGAATTCCATACCATTGTTGCTAACACTTTAATTGAACTATGAATTCCATTGTTGCTAGTAAAATCATGCCATACACAAGTCATATACCCAACATACCGGCTATGGGCTCGACATCTTTAGAGCATAAGCTCCCACTTATATCAAAGCACATGCATTACATACACTTGGTCAGTGATTAACTCAGGATTTAGGTAAACCACGCCATGAATGTCACAAGTGAATTAATTCACAAACGGATTCAGAATTAACTCATATTGGGTCCAATCTAGTGTATCATTCTACCAATAAATACATCTATGTCTCTACCCATGGAGTCAACTGCTTCGATAACCAAGACTAGTCATCTCCTCAATTGGAATTTTAGACGACATAATAACCCATCTTAGTATTTGAATCAAATGCTCACTTTGATTCTTTTATGGAATTATGGACTCGCTTAGATTATCTACTGAAATAAGTTATCTTTCTCGCAATGTAAACATTCTTACAATGCCACTTATCATCAGTTTGAACTTAGACAATCAATGAGCTAATATTTGTTTGTCACAATTTTGTTATGCATGCAAAATATGAAATACGGAAATACAAAAGACATAATAGTGAAATATGAAATTAACTTTATTTATTTATTCATCGTTCAAATAAATAGAAAATAGTTACATGTTTACTACAATATGGGCACATTTTCCAACAATCTCCCACTTGCCCTAGTGAAATAAATATGTCATGTTTTGCACCCATATCCTTAATGTGTTTGTTAAAACTCGTAGTTACAAGAGTTTTAGTAAACAGATCCACAAGGATATCTTCAAAAGCTACTTTCACCATATCTACAATTCATTCGGCTACTGCCTCTCGTATCAAGTGATACTTCTGATCATTGTGTTTCGTTCTATTGTGACTTCTCATTTCCTTGGTATTAGCTATTGTAGCAGTGTTATTATAATACAGAGTTATAGTTTTTTCCATACCAGGAATGACTTCAAAACTGGTTAAGAACTTTCGAAGCCATATTGCTTTTTCTTTTGCCCTAGAAGCAACCACATATTCGGCCGCCATAGTAGAGTTAGCAGTGAAAGTTTATTTTACACTTCTCCATATTATGACTCCATGACTTAGGACGAATACATTTCTCGATGTTGATTTCCTCGAATCTTTACAAGTTTGGAAGTATAAATATCTGTATCCAATAGAAGTAAGGTTCTCCGTATAATACACAAGAATATAATCCATGGTTCTTTTAAGATACCTAAATATATACTTTACAACTTGCCAATGCTTGACATCAGGATTAGCCTGATATTAACTAACCATTCCTACTTTGAAATAGATATCTGGACGTGTAAATCTTCCACTGCTCAACCACTGAAGAACCACCGCCATTGACCATTTGTCAGCAATCAAAATGCAGTCATCGCAACCGTCGACACCCTAAGCTAGTTCAGTTGCTGCCAATTCAATTCGGGCGAATGACGGCCCAACCGATCTGGTACAACCACCAGTTGGACAGTCAGCCCAATTTTACATACCAGGTCTGGTTTAACCAGTTTTTTGGGTCTTGGTCTCAGTTTTGGGTTCTCGGGCCGAATTTACGATCTCAAGTCCAACATTCAAGTTCAATTACCCATTAGGCCAATTGTCTAACCTGGAAATTAATTTCCAAAAATATCATATTAATTTTAATAATTTGATTAATTTAATTTTACTTTATCAAAATTTGTTTTTTCAAAAATCACTTAGATTTTCTAAATTAATTTTTCAAGAAAATTCTTTAATCAAATTTTCTAGTTAAACAATTCTTACGATCGCCCAATTTAATTCCACTTCGAATAAATTGAGTTAATTAAATTATTTTCGAAGTTGTAGAATTTTTTTATGATTCAAATGCAGTCCGATTGAGCTTTTGTTGTGCTAGCGAAGGGACTAATAGGACATACAATTATGCTCTAGAATTGCAATTATGTCCAGAAGCATTGTTCCGATAATTTGCAATTACTTAATCATATATTTAGTCCACAAAAAGTACTATGATTGGCCCAATGGGTAATTGAACTTGAAAATTGGACGTGAAATTATAAATTGGGCTTGGGAGCCCAAAATCGAGACCAATACCCAAAAACTAGTCCAACCGAGTCTAGTATGTGAAATCGGGCTGACAGTCCAACCGGTGGTTGGACCAGACTGGTCGGGCCGTCATTAGCCAAGATCAAACCGGCGGCAACCAAACCAGCTCAAGGTGCTGATGGCTGTGATGGTGACATTCCAGTGGTAGGTAAATGGTCAGTGGCGATGGGTCTTCGGTGGTTGAGTAGTGGAAAAAATACACTCCTACTGGGACTCTACCAAAGAATTTCCAGATTAACTATTCCAAATGATATTTTTGGAAATTAATGTTCAAGTCAGGCAATTGGTCCAATGAGTAATTGAACTTGAAAATTGGACCTGAAATCATAAATTGGGCTCAAAAGTCTAAAACTTAGACCAAGACCTAAAAACTGATCAAATCGAGCCTGATATGTGAAACCGAGCCGATGATCCAATCGGTGGCTAGATCAGATAGGTCAGGCCATCACTGGTCCAGACCAAATCGACAAGCAACCGAATGAGCTCAGGGTGCCGACAGTTGCGACAGTGGCATTTCGGTGGTCGGTAAATGGTCGGTGGCAGTGAGTCTTCAGTAGTTGAATAGTGGAAGAGTTATATTCCTACCAGGACTCTACTAGAGAATTTTATTTTAGATTAACTATTCCAAATAATATTTTGGAAATTAATTGTCAAGTCAAACAATTGGCCTAATTGGTAATTGAACTTCAAAATTTGACTTGAAATTGTAAATTAGACTCGGGAGCCCAAAATCGAGACCAAAACCCAAAAATTGGTTGAACCGATTTGGTATGTGAAACTGAACCAATGGTCCAACCAGTGGCTAAACTTAACCGGTCAGACAATCACTGGCTCGGACCGAACCAGCTCAAGGTGTCAACGGCTGCGACGACGACATTTCAGTGGTCGGTAAATGGTCGGTGGCAGTGGATCTTTAATGGTTGAGCAATAGAAGAGTTACACTCATACTAGGTTAATTATTCCAAAAATAATATTATTTTAATAGATTTAATATTAAATTTAATTTAATACTTATCTTAATAGTATTTTATTAATTTAATATTAAAGTGATTATCTTAAGATTAAATTTAATTTAATGTTTATCTTAGAGATAAATATTCTATTAATTTAATAAGATTTAATATTAAATTTAATCTAATATTTATCTTGATAAGTATTATATTAATTTAATATTAAAGTGATTAAGTTTAATTATAGTTGGACTCTTTAAACTCTCCTATATAAAGAGAGTTTTGGGTAATTATTTCACACCCTTGAATTCAAGAGAAAGTTATAGAGAGAAAATTCTCTAAATAAATTATTTGAAAAATTTTCTAGAGATATTTTTCTTATTTATAACTTGGCCCAAAATTTTAGTGAATTTGCAAAATTACCCCACTGGTAATTTTTGTGAAATTGTTTTTGATTCGAAACGAGCTCCACTCAACAGACATGATCTTGAGGATAGCAGAGAAGACTACTTAGTCAAAGCGTTCATCCTAGATGAATCGAAAAGGTAAAATTTTGATTAAATGTTTGTTATTATTTTAGATATCACAACCAAATTCTTGTTTTGAATTTTTTTAAAAAACTTTGATTTTTTTCCTAAATTTATTTTCCTCTACGTTTTCCAAACCCGATTTTCAAATACTTTGGACCCAACGATTAGGTCAAGTAACGGGGTGTTACATTTAGTGGTATCAGAGCTATAGGTTTTGTCGATTCTCAGATTAAATCGAGATCAAAATTGACCCTAGAGGTAGATGTTGAAGTTGAGTCGAGTCTAAGTCGGGATTTGGATGTTGATTATAAAATTTCTCTATTTTATAACTAATGATGTCTGTAGAATAAAAAAATGATGTTGGTAATGATGTTTATAGTAGTGGCCATTTCGTTGAAAGTGAAAATAGAATTGGAATGGAATCACCTAGCATTGACTTGGTTGGTGCTCATCAGTTAAGAGTTGCTAGACCCCGACTTGAGAGTCGAGGAAATGAAAAACTACTCCGTGCTATAACTGACACCCTTCAGTGAGTAAGAAAAGCTACTTTACAGGTTGTAACAGTACCCGCAATTTGATGAGCTTCAATGAAAGAATTGTGGAAGTATGGTGCCACTAAATTTAAGGGATTGAAAGGGGTTGATCTATCGACAACTGAGGCTTGGTTGGAATCGACGAATCGAATACTGCAACAGCTCGAATGTTTTTCACATGAATGTGTTACGTGTGTCATTTCCCTCCTGAAAAAGGATGCGTATCAGCTATGGTTGAAAATTACACAACATGAATTAGTTGGCCAGATTAATTGGGATTTCTTTCAGTTCGAGTTTCAGAAAATATATGTCAGCGAATTATACCTGGAAGATCGAAAGCAAGAATTTATGATGTTAAGACAGGGCAAAATGTTTGTGGTCGATTATGATCATGAATTTTTGCGGCCCAATTTTGGAGATCTTGTTGACGAAAGAGGAAAGTTGTAAGTGGTGTCTTCGGAGATTACGTGATGAGCTGAGTGTTCAATTAGTCTCCTACAGAATAAAAGAATTTTTAACCTGACTAAATGAGCCAATACGGTGGAGTAGGCCATGGGCCTTGACAAGAGGACGGAACCCTCCCGAGCCTCCGAGAAGCGAGTAGAGACTTCTAGTTCGTATATGTTACCTAAGAGAGCTAGAGAGTCTTGAAGAGTGATCTCAAGGTTTGTTAAATTAGATAAAGCCTAAGAGCACCAGCCGTCAATATTAGTGGGTAGTGTTTGGGGTCCTGCTAGAGATTCTGATGTTCCGAACTGTGAAATTTTTGGGAAAAAACACTGAAATGAGTTTTAGAAGATGATAAAGGCTTGTTTCCGTTGAGGATCCTTGGAGCACTTTCCTCGGGAAGTCTCGAAGAATGATAATGCTTCTCCTATTGCCACTTAGAGGTTCGTTCCTACTATTAGGGGTCGGGGAAATCTTAATGGCGATTCTGTTTCTCAAGGAAGCCAGAAGAAAGGCACAAATACAACTATTTAGCAATCAGAGGCTAGAGCCACAGTGCAAGCTAACATTGTTCAGAATTATGAAAAGGGTGATACTACAGATGTCATAGTAGATATATTTCTCTTATATTCGATGCTTGTATATGCCTTGATTGATCCTAGTTCTTCTCCCTATTATATAAATGATGGCTATGTAAAATCGAGGGACTTGAAATCTGAAATGTTGGAAGTAGCAATGGTTGTATCGAGTCCTTTGAGACAAACCATGCTAGTTGACCAAATGTGTAGGTGATGTCCGTTGAAAATCCAAAATAGATCATTCCATGTTGATTTGTTAATCATGTCATTTAGTGACTTCAATGAGATTCTGGGTATGGACTGGGGTATGGACTGGTTGATCAAGCATGGTGTAGTTCTGGACTGTTGTAGAAAGAAGTTTTTAGTCTAGAGTCCGAAAGGTGAGACAATAGAAGTGAATGGCATCAGATCGAGTAGCTCAACTTAAATTACATCATCAGTTCAAGCTAAAAAATTCCTAAACAGATACCGTGAAGCATTTCTAGTCTATATTATTAAATCAAATTCAAATAAAAGTCAGATAAGTAAGATTCGAGCAGTGTGCGAGTTCCCTAATATGTTTCTTAAAGAATTGATAGGATTACCTGGATGTAATTGAAGTTTACTTGGGTACAACTATGTACTAAATGGCACCGACAAAGCTAAAAGAGTTGAAAATTTAGTTGCAAGACCTCCTGGATCGTGGCTTTATACATCCTAGTATATCGCCCTAGGGAGCTCTAATGTTGTTTGTCAAAAAAATGATGGGTTAATGTGGTTATGCATTGTTTATCGACAACAAAATAAGCTGACAATCAAAAATTGATATCCTCTACCACATATTGATGATTTATTTGAGCAATTGAAAGGTACTTAAGTATTTTCCTAGATTGATTTGAGGTCGGGATATTATCAATTAAAGTTGAAGGATAGTGACATACCAAAAACAACGTTTCATACGTGGTACAATCATTACAAATTTTTGGTGATGCCATTCAGACTGAAAAATGCCCCTACAACATTCATGGATTAGTTCATGGTGTTATTCATTGATGATATCTTGATCTATTTAAAGTCAGAAGCTGAGCATGGTAAGGATCTCAAAATTGTATTGTAAGTGTTGCGAGAGAAGCAACTATTCGAAAAGCTCAATAAGTACGATTTTCTGTTATCTGAAATAGTAATTTTAGGGCACGTTATTTTAACAAAGAGAATTCGAGTTGATTCTAAAAAGATTGGAGCTATCCTTCAATGGAAAACATCCAAAAATGTGTCAAAGATTTGAAGTTTCCTTGGTTTGGCTGGTTACTACAGGGGATTTGGGAATAGGTTTTCCAAAATAGCCATATCAATGACGAAGCTATTGGAAAAGAACGTTTCATTTGTTTGGGATAATTAATGTCAAGACAATTTCGAGAAGTTGAAAGATATGTTAACAGAAGCACCAATCTTGACCTTACCTGATTCGAGAAAAGAGTTTGTGGTAATCAGTGATGCCTTATTGATTGGATTGGGTTGTGAATTGATGCGGGATGGTAAGGTGATTGTGTATGCTTCTCGATAATTAAAACAGCATGAGTGCATTTACCCAACGCACAATTTAAAGCTTACTCCTATGGTCTTTGCTCTAAAGATTTGGAGGCATTACTTATACGGTGAAAAGTGTCATATTTATTCAGATCACAAAAGTCTCAAATACCTCTTATCCAAAAAGGAGTTGAACTTGAGACAACACCAATGGATCGAGCTACTGAAAGACTACGATTGTGTAATTGATTATTATTCTAGAAAAAAAATGATGTAGTTGATCCTTTAAGTAGGAAGTCAGCGATTGAATTGCAAGCAATGTTTGCTCAATTCAAGATTAGTGATGATGGATGCCTGTTAGCTGAATTAAGAATTAAACTCGTGTTATTTGATCAAATTAAGAAGTTGCAACTTGTCGATGCAAAATTGTCTGAGAAAAATAAGTTTGTTCATCAAGGCATCGTTGAAAATTTTAGATGTGGATGGAAATTATTGCCTTAGATTTTGTAATCAAATTTGTGTCCCTAAAGTTTTCAGAAAAAAAGAATTGATTCTACGTGAGGCTCACTGATCGGCTACACGTGTGTACATTTAAACAACTAATTTATAAAATAATTTTTAAAGTTTGATTTTCCTGCAAGCATATAGGTCAGTTGTAATATTTATAGTGTTACAATGAAACACCGAAGTATTCCAAGGATCGAACCCAAAGGAAGAGGTGATTGAGCAATAACTAGCATACACAATAGAGGCTAAGTGGCTACTAATACAATTTTATATTACGACGATTCATAGAAGATAAGTTTGCAAGAAAATTAAATATTCTACTCTAGGGACTAAATTGCAAAAAATGTAAACTAGAGAGTCTATCTAGTAAATGACTAATGGAGGTTGGTTGACTTCGATGTTGTTCACCACATCTTGGACTAGGGACAAATTGTGTAAATTACCAAGTGGCTCCATTTTATCTTTCGATCTCAATTTTATCGACTTAGACGGTTAGGTCTGGTTTATCTTTCGATCTCGTCGATCAATTTGGGACTAACGAAGGAGTGCGCGACAAGATTACCTTGCAATCTCACTTTATCTTAATACTCCCTTAGGGGCATCGCTACCTAAGTTCTTAGTTCTATTCAAATTAGTCCAATTTGTTATGATTTAGTCATTTGTCCAAAGATTTTAGTTTATCCATATCTCCACCAACCAACCTCCTTAAGGATTTAGCTACACATACTCAAAGTTAAGAAAATAAACATAACAATAGAAAACAGAGCAGCCATGAAAGTAAAGTTTAAGAAAAATGTAAAAGTTGAGATTTTTATGCAAGAAAACTTAAATAGCATGAAACCAAAAGCATTTAACAAAGAAATGTAAAGCAAGAAGCATAAAAGGAACAAACTTTAACAGATTTGAAGTAACATACATTGAAATACATTAAACTAAAGCTTAAAAAATCTTGAAATTAAGGTACAAGGATTGGAAATGTAAATAAAACTTAGCTACAGTGTTAGCTAACTTAACTAACATAAAGAACATCAAGAACAAGAAGTAAATGCAGAAAAATAAACTCTAATCTAAGGTAGAATAAGAGAAAAATAAAAACCCTATAAAAGTGCAAAGAAAAACTAAAGAAAACTAAACCTAAAACTAAGCTAAATGTGTTTCTCTCCTCCTCAACAATTTTTGATTATTTTGAAGGGAGTTCTAATGACATTTTGATTCCAAAATTGCCCTTACATGGGCCTTGTATGATTGGTGGGTCGGGTAGACAAAGGCTATCATTTTTGTCCAAGTTTCTCCCTCTACTAAAGGTGGTATCGCAATACCCAGAAGAGGATATCGCAATATCCTAGGCAGTATTGAACTTAGGGGTCTTCCTTGAGAGGTGGATATTGCGGTACCCAAGGAGGATGTCGCGATACTACTGAAAAGCCTTATTGGTCTTCTATACTACCAGAGGTATCATAATTCTAGGGGTTGGATATCACGATACCTTTTCCCTAAATGTTGTTCACTCATTTTCAACCTCCAACACGTCCCTAAATCATTTAGACAGACATTAGACCTCCCAATGGCACTATCGGCCAATTTGGGTCAAAAATAGACAAAGACAAGAGATTTACACTTATTACCCAAAAAATATGAAAATATAACAATAACAAAAAAACTAAGCCAAAAAATTTATTTTGCTCGAGAAAAAACTCCTTAAGCATGTTGGAAAAGCCTAATTTGTCACATCGAATTATGGCATATCATTCACGATAGTCCCTTTACTATGCATCCCGGATGTGCAAAATGTATTGGGACCTACTAGAATCGTATTAGTGGCCCAAAATGAAAAGGGAGATCATCGAATATGTTGCTAAATGTTTGACATGTCAACTGAATAAGGCTGAGCATTATGTTTCCCACTAGGTTGTTTCAGCCTATCTCAATTCTTGAATGGAAATGGGAACAAATTGCTATATATTTTGTAGTTGGTCTACTCTTATCTCTAAGCAAAAGAAATACAATTTGGGTGATAGTGGATCAAGTGAAAAAGTCGACTCATTTCTTAGCAGTGAGAACTGATTGGTCACTTCTAAAGTTGGCTGAAGTTTATATTCGTGAGATAGCTAGACTGTACAATGTGCTTGTGTCTATTATCTCCGATCGAGATCCTCGTTTTACCTCAAGATTCTGGAAGCAGTTGTACGTACTATTGGGCACGAGGTTGAATTTTAGTACGGCTTTCCATCCTCAATCTGATGGCTAGTCAGATCGAATCATTCAAGTACTAGAAGATATGTTATGAGTCAGATCGAATCATTCAGCACGGCATCGAGGAGGAGCTCAAGAAGAGTCATCCTCTATGCGTAGTATGCCCAACCTGGAGACCAGCGAGACCATTGGTACTCCTACTACTGAAACCGGGTCTCAAATTCTGACAACCAGATGATGACGTACTATTCTAGGCTATGTTGCGTGTGTTAGAGAGGGTCGCCAGGACCTATTCTAGATTCAGGAGCTGACGGTTGATTACTGAACAAATCCGATTGAATGGTGTTGAGTTATTTAGGGGTGTCACTGGAGTCGCCCCTACAGTGGCCTAGTATTGGTTAGAGGCCACCGAGTTTATTATGAACGACATCGATTGCACTTTTACACAGAAACTGAGTGGTGTTGTATCTCTGCTCCGAGATGAGGCTTACCGGTGATGGTTGACTGTTAAGTAGGGCACCCAGCCTGAACATATTACTTGGGAATTCTTTACGAGTGCCTTCTAAATAGGTTTTATGGGGATGACTTATGTGAAAGCTCATAGACGCGAGTTTTTGAGCTTGGCAAAAAGCGAGAGGTCTGTGGTCAAGTATGAGGCTAAGTTTCTGAGATTGAGTAGGTATGTTCGTGTTCTAGTTCTGAATGATTATGAAAGGAGTATTCAGTTTGATGAGGGATTTAGATATAATCTGAGAGTTTTGATAGCTCCTAAGAGAGAGCGGGTATTTACAATCTTAGTTGACAAGGCAATATAGTAAAAGAAGTGAAGCGCACTGAGCGCGAAAAGAGAGACCAAGAGAGAGGTTAAAGTAAGCTCAAGAGGGATTCGAGTCCCTTTAGTTCTGTTCAGTGCCCTAAAAAACAGGCCAAATTAGATAGGCCTTCAAGGACTGAGGAACCAACTGCATCGACTGAGATTCAAACCTCTAGTGATTGTGGGAGACGCCATCTCAATGAGTTTTAGAGAAAAGTAGGGGCTTGTCTTCGATGCGGGTTGATGGAGCACCATGTTCAGGATTGTCCTCTCCGATCTGACCAGGTGAACGCTCCTGCACCAACTCTGACTCCAGGTCTCGTTCAGCCTCTGAGGGTAGCTCAGCAGCCACCTAAGGGTTGTGGTATGGTTAAGGGTGGTAATGGTTCTACTCAAGGTCAGAGAGCACCAAATAGAGATGCAGGTTAGACTAAAGCACAACAGTCTGCCCTTGTGCATGTGGTGAGGCACCATGAGGACAGAGATGATTCCGATAGCGGGTATGTTCTTTATCCATTCTATTCCATATTTTGCTGTGATAGATATTGGTTCTACTCACTCATATGTAGCTAGCGCTGTTTCTGTAAATCTGTGTATATCTGCTGAGAGTACTGCAAGAGAGATTTCAGTAATTAGTCCATTGGGTCAATTAGTTTGAGTTGATAAAGTGTATATACGAGTTCTGTTAGAGATTCAGGGTGATATGTTTTCAGCTAACCTAATGGAATTGTTGTTCGAAGAGTTTGATTTGATTTTGGGAATGGATTGGCTTGTAGATCATCGGGTCAATTTGGATTGTTCCTCTAAGAGGGTTACTCTAAAATCGGATGAGGATATTGAGATTGTTAAGATCGGGGAGTGTCAAAATTACCTCTCTAATGTAATCTCCGCTCTTACAGCTGAAAAGCTAGTTAAGAAAGGTTTCAAGGCATATCTGGCCCTTGTGTCTAATTCTGGTTCTACAAAACTTACTGTTAAAGATATTCGTACTTTAAAGGATTTTTCAGATATTTTCCCTAGGGAGTTTCCAAGGATACTTTCGGATTGGGAGGTTGAGTTCGGTATTAAAGTGCTACTAAGTGTCGCTCCAGTGTCCATTGCACCTTATTGTATGGCACCAAAAGAGCTTATGGAACTAAAAGCCCAGGTTTAGGAACTTCTCGATCGAGGGTTCATTCAACCGAGTGTGTCCCCGTGGGGAGCACTAGTTCTATTTGTCAAGAAAAATGATGGTATGATGGGAATGTGTATGAATTATCGTCAGCTAATAAGTTGACGGTAAAGAATAGGTATTTGTTCTCCAAGATCGATGACCTGTTTGATCAGTTTTGGGGAGCCTTCGTGTTCTCCAAAATCAATCTCCATTATGGGTACCATTAGCTCAAGGTTAATGAGACTGATGTGTATAAAACTGCTTTCAGGACTCGTTATAAGAATTACGAGTTCCTGGTTATGCCTTTCAGTTTAATGAATGCTCCTGCTGCATTTATGGATCTGATGAACTGAGTATTTCAGTTGTATCTGGATCAGTTTGTCGTAGTCTTCATAGAAAATATTTTGATTTATTTTAAGATTGAGAGTGACATGATGAGCATATTCGGATAGTTCTGTGGATACTCCAAGAGAAACAATTTTATGCTAAGTTCAACAAGTGTGAATTTTGGTTGAAAGAGGTTACCTTTCTAGGGCATGTTGTCTCAATTGAGGAGACCCAAGTAGAACCTAAGAAAGTCGAGGCTGTGGTCGAGTGGAAACAGTCGAGGAACGTGTTTGAGATTCGAAGTTTCCTAGGCTTAGCATGTTACTATCAGAGATTTGTTGAGGAATTTTCCCTTATTGCAGCTCTTTTAACTATGCTATTGCGTAAAAATGCACCATTTGTGTGGTCTTATGAGCAGCAAGTAAGCTTTGAAAAACCAAAGTCCGTTTTGACTCAACCACCTATTCTAGTATAGAATGAATCTGGTAAAGAATTTACTGTTTATAGTGATGCTTCGCATCTCGATTTGGGCTACGTTTTGATACAAGATGGTAAGGTTGTAGCTTACGCATCTCGACAACTTAAGTCACACGAGGGTAACTATCCCACGCACGACCTTGAATTGGCTGCGATTGTCTTCACTCTAAAAATCTGAAGGCACTATCTTTAGTGAGAGGTGTATAATTTACATCGACCATAAGAGCCTCAAGTATTTACAAACTCAGAAGGATTTGAACCTAAGGCAATATAGATAGGTTGAGTTGCTTAAGGACTACAACTGCACAATAAAGTACCGTCCTGGTAAAGCCAATGTTGTGGTCGATGCTCTTAGTCGTAGAGTGGTGACTGATCTGATAACAATGTTTGCTCGTTTGAGTTTGTTTGATGAAGGTAGTCTGCTGGCCAATTTACAGGTTAAACCAACTTGGATTGATTAGATTCGAGCTAAACAATTAAGAGATGAGTCTCTGGTTTTTCGTTTTTGTCAAATTAAGGATGGTGGGACTTTTGATTTTGGATTAAACATCAATGGGGATATGCGTTTCAGAGGTCAAATTTATGTGCCTAATGATGTTGAGTTGACGCAGTCGATTCTACGGGAAAGGCATAGTAGTCCTTATGCTATGCATCTCAGTAGGAATAAGATGTATAGGGATTTTCGAGAATTATACTAGTGGCCCAGTTTGAAACGAGAGGTAATTGTCTTTGTCTCTTATTGTCTGACGTGTCAGAAGGTTAAGGCTGAGCATGAGCTACTTTCAAGACTTCTACAACCGGATAAGATTTCCCTTTAGAAGTGGAAACGTATGACTATGGATTTTGTTAGTGGGTTGCCCTTGACACCCATTAAAAAGGATTTTCTTTGAGTCATCGTTGATCAATTGACTAAGTTTCCTCACTTCCTTCCAATCAAGATTGATTATTCACTTCAAAAATTGGCTAAATTTTATGTCTCTGAGATCATAAGATTGCACGGAGTGCTGGTTTTAATCATCTTTGACAGAGACCCACATTTTACTTTTTGATTTTGGAAGAAACTTCACGAGGCTTTGGGCATTCAATTGGATTTCAGTACTGCGTACCATCCTCAAACCGATGGACAATCTGAGCGAGTCATTCAAATTCTAGAGGATATGTTGCGGAGTTGTGTAATTGACTTACGGGGTAGTTGGGAGGATTATTTTGTGCTAGTTAAATTCGCTTAAAATAATAGCTTCCAATCTAGCATTCAAGTGGCACCTTACAAGGCTCTGTATGGTCATAACTGTCGTACCCCTCTGTGTTGGCCTAAGTTAGGTGAACGTCAGGTTTTGGGTCCCAAACTAGTATCCAATATTGAAAATATTGTTAGACTGATTCGAGATCGTCTTAACGCAGCTTTCAGTCGATAGAAATTGTATGCAAACTTAAAAGGGAGTAATATTGAATATTCTGTGGGTGACCAGGTATTTCTAAAAGTTTCTCTGTAGAAAACGGTTCTCTGGTTCGAGCGTAAAGGTAAGTTGAGTCCGAGGTTCATTAGACCTTACTATATTCTGAAACGCATCAGACTTGTCACCTATCAGCTAGAACTACCTCCTAAGTTGGATCAAATTCATGATGTGTTCCACGTCTCTATGTTGAAACGGTATCGGTCTAATCTGTCTTACATTATTCTTAATGAGGAGATTGAGGTACAATTGGATCTTACTTTTGAGGAAGAGCCTATTCAGATTCTGTATCGAGACATCAATATCTTTAGAAGGAAAACCGTTCTTCTGGTTAAGGTTATATGGCAGAATCATGGCACTAGGGAAGCCACTTGGGAACTTGAGGATTTGATTTGTCAGCAATACCCTTTTCTGTTTGAGTTAGGAAAATTTCGAGACCAAAATTTTTTTAAGGGGAGTGAGTTGTAATGCCCCAAAAATTTTAGTGTTGTTTGTTAAATTTTGATATAATTTAAGTCTTTATATTTGTGGCTAAGTGCTTTGTTCATGTGTTAGAAGTCAGGAGTTCAAACCTCACTTTTGGAAATTTTGTTATTTTGTTTGAGTTGACCTTTATCGTTGAACGTTTGACTTAAGTTTATTTTCGTGTTAATCTTTGTCAAGAATAAGCCTACTGGTTCAATGGTTAAGCTTCTATATACTTTCAGGCTTTATGTTCGAGCCTCTGTGCGTGCATTAAGAAATAATTTTATGCTACTTGGTAAAAGCCTGTTTGTTTTTTTTTGTTGTTTTAAAAGTCCTCTTTAACGTTTTTTTTCTTCTTCTTTTCTTTTCTTTTCCCTTCACCGCTCTTATTTTCTTCTTTCTTTCTTTTATTTTTCTTTTCTTTTTCGTGTTGCTTGCTTCCGTCTCGTAAACTATTATCGAGTTTAATTGGGAATTCTACGTTGGTCCTTGCATCGATTGAAAGGTTATTATGTGAAGGTCTTGCGGGAAACGTTCCTCCAACGTGCTAGTTCAGTAATTCGTTGTTACGTATGAGGTTTAGGATTCATTTTGAGTGCTTTTATGTAAAAATCGTACCAGGTGTGTAACGAAAACCCGATTCTCTACGAATTGCGAACGCCAAAAAAACATGGCTATCGACGCCATACGGCTGTGTGGCAAGTTGTGTAACTTACTATTTTAGATTTAGGGTTACTCGGGCTAGAGACACTGGCATGTGTCCAAATCGTGTAACTCACTATTTGGGAATTAGGGTCATAGGAGCTAGAGACACGGACGTGTGCCCAGACTGTGTAACTCACTATTTGGGAATGAGGGTCACACAGGCTGGAGACACGAGCGTGTGTCTAGGCCGTGTAACTCATTTTTTGTGATATAATTACAAAAATGGTAGATAATGGGGAAGACAATAGATAATATGTTCAAAAGAAGAAGTAAAGGAAAGGTTTCTTTTTTTTTATAAAGGAAGAGAGGATGGTAAGTGAGAAACGGATATAGAAATATTTTTAAACTTTTTTCGATACCCTTCTTAGGCTTCTTCCTTTCCCCTTTACAGGAGAAATCTTGAACTTTATTTAATTTTTCTTTGAATCCCGCACAGTTTTCTGATAAGGATAACATCTCATCATTAACATGGTTGCTTTCACGTTGCTTTTCTTTTGTCTTGTCACATCATTTATTTGACATGGTTGCCTCCACATTGCCATCTTTTTTGTTTGCATCTGGATGCTTTTTTCTTTAAGTTGCCTCCTTTTGTCCATACTTGAGTATCTGTTTTCTCAAGTTCCTTTCTTGGATGTCATTTTTCCATGTGGCTTTCTTTTTTGGCTTTATCCTTCTTGAATCTAGATTCATTTCCTCTATTTCATGTAGATGTAATGAATCCAATGACAGTCTTGGTGAGTTCCAAGTCTCCCACGTGTTCTTTGATTTTTTCTATTATATACGATGGAAAATCATCAATCTCCATGTCAGCTATCATTTTTAATAGTTGCACGTATTCTTTGTCTCTATCTTCCTGGATGTTTCCACTTCCAGTATAATATGCTAATATTCTTCTTCCATCAGTCCAAAATTTATAAGTTTTTTCTTGAAGTAAATAGTGGGCTTTGATCATTAAATCTACTCCTGCTTGGATTTGATAATAACTGGGATTATTATAACACTTGTCAATGTTTTTTGTCAAGTGTCTTTTTTTTTCTCTGGCTACATAAAGTTTAGGTCCTCCAATCATTTTTTGAAGAATCCAAATTTGATATGGCTGATAAAATTTTCTTTTTCAGCTATACCAATAAGACTACTAATTTCAAGATGAAAATAATAATAATCATCATCTTCGTATATCATGGGTAATAATATAGATTTAATAGATGCAGGAAAATCTTTTAATAAATGGAAAGAAAAATTTTGAACTGTTATTTCTTTAACAAAACCTCATTCAATCTGCTTATATCAAATGGTTCATGATCAAGTCTAAATTTTATAGTAGGAAAATTTTCATTTAAATCATTTGTAAAACATATGCTTGTAAAATATATTCGAAAAAGCTTTACGGAATTAAGCTTGTTGTTTGCAAATAGGTCCATTTATTTTTGTAAATATTTCCTTTGGTAAATTTTTTCTAGCTTTATTATATAAACATAGCCTAAAAATTTTATTCATAATATCTAAATAACCTATTCTAGTTCTTCCCAATCTCTATATAAAATAGATTTTAGTAATAAATCATGAGCTTCATTTTCTTTAGTTGATTTTTCAACTAAAAATTGTGAAAGCTTAGTAAGAGCTCTTCGAAATTAGCTCTTTGTTCAAAAATATGGGTTTTCCATATTTCATTAATAAAATTATATAATTCTATTGGTAATCCGGATTATAAAAATCTTTTATTTCTGAATAAATTTTCTGATAAACAAATTTTTTCTGCTCATTTTATTATTTTAGCATAACTGGCTTGGTATACTGAGTTTGGATATTGGGACTAAGGGAATTGACTTACCGTTTTTGGTGTAAATGATAAATGAGTTCCAATTGGTTGTCTTACCATTGGATATGGAATATAATATCCTTGATTAGGATAAAAAGATGCTTGTGCGGGTATCATCACAAATCCTTGATTAAGATTTGTTGTTTTCCCTTTGTTAGGTCTTTTATGGATAGTAGTCCATTCACCAACTTTTTCTGGAGGTTTTTTACCTCTATCCATATGGCCTACTAAGATAATCAGCAATAATATTGTTAGCTCCTTTTACATATAAGACTTCAAAATTAAAAGTACATAATTCATTGTACCACCTAATTCTTCTAGGTACCGTTTCCAAACTTTTATTAGTAAGGAAATGTTTAACTGTCTAATTATCAGTTTTTATAATAAATTTTTCAGGTGCTAAATATATAAGAAAGATTTGTATTCCTTTATTTATTGCTAATATTTTTTTCATATATAACATAATTAATTTCATTTGGTTTAAATTTTCCCAAACTATATCCACATATTAATTTTTCATTATTTATTATTTTAGCTTTTAAAATACAACCCCAATAATTTTGTAACGCATCTATTTCTAAAATTAATTTATCACCTTGTTTAGGTAAATAAACTTTTGGAATGTGATTTATTTCAGATTTTAATTTTTATAATTTCTAAGTCTGTTTTATAATACTGGAACTGGAAACATCCAGGAAGATAGACACAAAGAATCCGTGCAACTATTAAAAATGATAGCTAACATGGAGATTGATGATTTTTCGTCGTATATAATAGAAGAAATCAAGAACACGTGGGAGACTTGGAACTCACCAAGATTGTCAATGGATTCATTGCATCTAAATGAAATAGAGGAAATGAATCTAGATAACATTCAAAGGATAAAGCCAAAAAAGAAAGCCACGTGGAAAAATGACATCCAAGAAAGAAACTTGAGAAAACAAATACCCAAGTATGAACAAAAGGAGGCAACTTAAAGAAAAAGGCATCCAGATGCAAACAAAAAAGATAGCAACGTGGAGGCAACCATGTCAAAGCAATGATGTGACAAGACAAAAGAAAAGCAACATAGAAGCAACCATGTTAATGATAAGACGTGATCCTTATCAAAAAACTGTGCGGGATTCAAAAAAAATTAAATAAAGTTCAAGATTTTTCCTATAAAGGGGGAAGGAAGAAGCCTAAGAAGGGCATTGAAAAAAGTTTAAAAATCTTTCTATATCCATTTCTCACTTACAATTTAAAGAAAAAATTGAAATGTAACTTCAATATATGTGCAATATTTCCTGGATTGAAAATTTGAAAATGTAATTACATCACTTGTTCCAATTATCATTTGTTGAATAATTGTTGAAGTTTGTATTTCTTTCATTCTATTGTTTCTAGAATTTCTACTTGGTTCAAGAGGGAAAAATAGGAATATGAACTGCTTTTATTCCTATTGGTGTAGAAGGTATAGAACTTGTATTTTCCTCATCTTTCTCTATTTGAGTATTTGAGGTAAAACTAAATTATCATTTGTATTTGTTATAGCGGTATTTTTAAAATATAATTTATCCCGGATGACATATATTCTATAGTACTTACAGGTTTAGAAGTATTTGCACTACTTATTTTCCTATCATCCAATCTTTTGGTATTGATAGATCTCTTAAATGTAATAATTTTTGTTGTATTTCAGTAGTAAATTTATTAGGTATATTCATTAATAGAAGTCCAACTTATTGCTAGATCTTACGCTAAATCATTAATTTCGAATTTTTGTCCGATTTCTTAAACATAAACATTCTTCTATTAAAGGATATGTAATAGATATAAAATAATTTGGTTTAACTTAAAATCATATTACACTTGTACGTAAATTTGATTGAATTTCTCCAATAAGTGTTTTTATTGGATGTTCAATTTTTATCTAACAAAACGCAATTATTGGTATATCATGACCTTTTCTAAATAAAGCTCCAATAGTTATCATCATTATTCCTAAATGTATATATCTAACTTGAGGATATTTCTTTTAATCCTCTTAATTTTATCTTTAGTAAATAATGGGATTTCATTAATCCTCCCTAGTATCTTTAGCTCTTGTATTACCACTTATTTTTTCTATATGTCTTTGACACCATATTTTATATTTAGATATTTTATAAATTTCTTCTTTAGAAATGTGATTTTTATTATTTTTTTCTATCATTTTATCAGAAAAGTATTTTTCTTCTCCAATTACATTTCCTAATTCTATATCATGCTGTTCAGATTTAGGAATTTCTTCTAATTAATTTATCACCTTTAAGGTCACATGGGCTAGAGACACGAGCGTGTTTCCAGGCCGTGTATCTCACTGTTGGTGAATTAGGGTCACACGGGCCAGAGACACAAGCGTGTGTCTAGGTCGTGTAACTTATTATTTTGGGAATTTGATTCACATACTGTGTGCTAAGCGTGTGTGGTAATAAGTCGGGCCACACAGGCGTGTGCTAGGCCGTGTGGACCACACGAGCCAACCATCTAGACCATGTGAATCTACACAGGCGTGTGGGCCAAACACCAGAAGTTTTCCTTATAGTTGTGATCGCCATTCAAATCGAACATAGGCCTACATTAAGGTTCGTATGATCTGAAGTAGGCAATGAGACTGTTATATGATGATCTGTAATTGAATAATCTATTCTTTATATGTATACAGTTAACATGAAATCTAATAAATAACTGTGATCGCCTTACATGAGCATGATCTAAATTTTTTTTTATATATGCATATCTGATATCTGTTAAATCTACATCTGCATTGGGTTGGCATTATGAAAAGGAGGAAGTGTATAATCTACCGAACTTGGTGGCTAAGCCACAGACTTATATCTAACTTTGGAAAGTTTCTGCACCCTGATCTCACTGCTTGACTGCAATCTTTTTGAAACATGACACATAGTCACTATGCGGTGTGTAGGGATGAATGGGTACTTGATACCCTATATGGTGTGTGGGGATAGACAAAGATGGTGTGTAGCAGTTGGGGGTAGGAATCTGCATATGTATTTGAACTGTTTTTGTATTCAATTCTGAGAATTGACTAACTAAAGATGAACTAAAATCACATATGTTATAATACTGTTTAATTGAGAATGTAAGTTACACACTAAGTTGTAAACTCATTTTGTCTATTTGTTTGGAATACAGGTAACCCACAAACTTAGGCGGGTCGGCGTGGTAGGAGCATAGTCATTTCTCTCTAGTTATTTTACTATTTTTATAAACTTATGCTATCGTTTGATTTAAATAACTACATGATTTTTGATTGTTGAATTTCAAGTAGCTAAAGGATAGGTTGTTCTAAAATAAATTGATGTAGCCTTCAAACTCAGTCTTAACTTTTAGGCCAAGTATGAGGTGTTATAGTAAAGCTAATCAGTGATAGATTGAAAGCAACTTCTAATAGAAAAAAACTCATATGTTAATTTAAAATAGAGAGATATCAATTACACAATAGGTGATAAGGTTGTTTTGAAGGTATCTTTGTGGAAAAGATCTTGCATTTTAGACACAGAGGAAAGTTGAGTCTTAGGTTTATTTGGCCATATGAGATTTTAGAGAGAATTAGATCGATTGCATATCGCTTAGCTCTACCTTCAAAATTAAAAAAGATTCATGACGTATTCCATGTATCCATGCTCGGGCAATATCGATCCAATCCATCTCATGTTATTACAATGGAAGAAGTTGAAGTTCGATCTGATTTAATCTTTGAAGAAGAGCCGGTAGAAACCTTAGCTTGCGAAGTAAAAGAGCTAAAAATAAGAGTGTGCCACTAGTAAAGGTCATATGGCGTAATCATAAAGTTGAACAAGCGACCTTGGAACCAGAGAAATAATGAGATCCCAGTATCCCCACCTCTTTCCAGGTAATTTTCGAGGACAAAATTTCTTGAAGGGGAAGAATTATAATGATTTGATTTCTAGTGGAATTAAAAAATATTATTGTTGGATCCCGTTTCCATAAACTGAGTCTATAAAAATTAAATAGGGATATCTACAGAGCTAATATATAAATGAATTGGAATTAGGTTAAGTAATTTAATCAAAATTGTAGTTAATTAAGGTCCAAGGACTAAATTGTAAAATTTTAATCACTATATATTTTAATTTAGGAAAGGCTTGAGAATCTAAATAATAATTATCCAAAGGACTAAAATTGGTCATTAAACCATTTTTCTCTTATAGTTAGAGGACTATGATGATGATGATGACCATTTATATTGTTATAATTAAGATTAATTAAGTTAACTAATCTAATTAACTAGTTTAATTAAGTTTAATTAAAAATTAAACCTAATATAAATAGAAAATAGTGGATTGAAAGATGAAAAGTATCATCTTCAACATTTCCACCGTCCAAAAGAAAGAAAACAAAGGAAATAAGCCATTTTTGCGTCTTTACATTCGACCATCAATAGGTAAATAGACTTAGGTCCTTTTCTTGTATTTTTTTTATAAATTTGAGGTCATGGGAGCTTGATTTAACTACTCCATATACTAATTTGCAAGATTTTTAAAGTTTTAGAAAGTTTCCATTGTTGAGAATTGAAAGTTTTTAGGTGTTAAATTGATAGAAAATAAGCTTAGTTTAAGAAAAGGATTACATTGTAAAGCTTAATTGATAGTTTTGCAGATTAGGGACCAAATTGAATAAAATATAAAACTAAAAGTAGGAATATGTAATAAGAGGTCCCTAATGAGTAATTGTGAAATCAGATTTTAATCCGAGGCTTTAAATTGAAAGTTATGCTACTCTTGGTTTTAGGGACTAAATTGAATAAATTACAAAATATGTGTGACTTTTTTAATTGAATGTGATTTGATATACAATTTGATATTTTGTATTGTTGGATTATTATTCGTAGCTAAAAATGGTGTAGGGACGTCGAGAGGGAAAGAAAAGACAAGAGCCAACGACGAGTAATTCGGATTTTTAGTTTGTATTTCTATAATTCGAATCACTTTAATTATTGCATATTTATACTCTTTTGCACGACATGATATTTAGGTGAGTTGAATATGGTTAATTTAATGGAATTGGTATGATTGTGATTGATTATTGGGAAAAAAGAACTAAATTGAATAGAACTGGAAATAGTGAAACTTGATAAAATTATGAAATTTGCTTTGAATTGGGTTGAATCGTGTTATGTTATGTATGAAATGATGAAATGTAATTCAAGCTATTTGATGAATTGGATAATTGATTACCCTATTAACTATTCGGGCAGAGTCGGATATAATTGACATGCCATAGGATAGATTGAGTACGGGTTACTTTGACTACATGTCAGTGAGTGCTAGGCACAACTTTTATTTTGGTTATGCCGATGAGTGTTTGGAGAAATATATTTAGTTCAAACTTTTCGATGGTGCACCTGGTGTGTTGGTTAATATTCGTGTATACGTTCGAGTCCGAGTCAAGTTAATTGGGGATATAATGTATTAATTGGTTGGTTGGTATTGGAAATGATCAAATGTTACATGTTGCACTATAGGTATTCATTTACAGAATTTGAATATCAATAGCATGTGAAAGAGCATGCAAATCGGTAAAATGAGCCTGAAGGCCGATACGAAAAGATAATGGTTAAATTGTTGAATAGTTGGAAGATTTGCATAACTTGTATGTGAATTGGTTAACATTTTAACTTGAGATTAGATATATATGTTTGGCTCGGATTTTTCTTTATACTGACTTGAATCACAAAAATATCACTAAGCTTTATTGCTCAACGTACTGTTTGTTTTCCATGCACAGGTTAGGTCCAATTTTGAGGTTATGAGCATCAACTTCAGCATCTAGCCAAAAATTCCAAACTCAACAATGTTTGTGACTTTCTTTCGTTAGCTAAATGACATGTACTTAGGTTGGGTCGATTTTGGTGCAAGATTATGTATATGTGCACTTTTGGAATATAATTTTGGTGTATGAAATTGGTCAATGGGATATGGTATGAATATGAGCTCTAAATGTAGTTTGAAATGCATTAAAAGCTGCAACTATCTATGGCATAGATGATTTTATAGGTATGTTTAAGACCTGAAATGTAATATACTAGGTAGTTAACTTGTAAGTGATAAGGCATTAATATATTGTTGATTAAGGGTGTTGAATAGACCTGATTAGGGGCCAAGCCACCTGGCCTGACCTGAAGGCCCACCCAAAAAATAAGAGGGTTTGGAGAAAAATATAGGCTCGAAAAATAGACTTGGGCAAAAAATGAGGCCTATTTTTTAAACGGGTTGAGCCTCGACCAAGAAACTTTTAGCCCAAGCCTGGCCTAACCCGAACCAAATGCCTAATTGCCCTTAGTTTTCTTTTCCTCTTCAGCTGACTACCCTTAATTTCTAATCCCTAATTTCTTTTCCTCTATATTGTTGATGCTTCTTCCATTGTTGCATTCACCACTGTCATCGGCTCATCACCTTCTCCTCTCCAACCATTGTCGTCAAGTTGTGCCGCCGATCAATCTCTAACAATTTCAGGTGTCTTCTAATTTCATACAAAAAATTCTTTGTTTGTGTTCTATTTTTTTTAACTTGTTTGCTAAAACATGTTTGTGTTGATAAAACATGTTTGCTTTTTTGAACTTGTAATATTATTTTCTTGAACTTGTTTGCTTGCTTTAAAAGTTGATGGGACTTAGCATCCCATGCTGGAAACTAGACTAATAAAGAAATAATGCATATTGACTAATAAAGAAATTGCATGTTTCATAGATAAACTAGACTGCACTTTAGAGATTGTAGATCCAAGCTTTATAATACAGACCTAGAGTACATCTTTTGCCCTAATTAAAAACTAGTTAAAAGCTTATACATAATTGATTTGCTAAATAAGAAGTTGAGAATGATGAGTGGTTGAAATGGCATTGGATGATCGAATACACGCTTGAAGTGGCAGCTGTGGTATTGGTGAAGTATTTGAAATACAGAACAATGGCCAGAGGGTTGTGCCATGCCTTCATTATCTGGTTTTGTTGTAGCTTTGAGATTATGATATGCCAGAAACTTGTTATGTTGCATGTTATCTATTCAATCGTTTTTCGGCTAGTAATATGGTGAATGGAGCTTTTTACACCTGTGTTGTTGTTTGACAGTTTTAGTACCAATGGTGGTTGTAATCGTCCCAATTTGCCCGGCCCGCTAGTGGAATAAACCAAATGAAAAATCAAAATTAAATGGTCTACTAACAGTCCAATTACAAACCTAAAATCAGTACAGCCCCACTACCCTAAACCCGAATGGCCCAATTACAGTAGCCCGATACCCCGGCCCAATTACATTGAAACCCAAAACGAAATTTTCAGAAACACCTAGGGTTTCCAGAATCCAGGCGCCGCAATGACAAGGACCCTCCCCCCGCGCGTGCGCCTCTAGCTGGCCTCCGTACACCTGCAACAAACGCAACAAACGCAAGCAGCAGCAAAGAAAAAGAATAACAGAAAAAAGGCCAGAGGATAACAACAAAAAATAAAGGGATTTCTTTTGTATATTTCATTTTTCTGGCTATATAAAAGCCAAATATGCATTGTAAGCGGGGGGTTTTTTCACGAAATCAATACAAAAAAAAAAAAGATATTGAAGGTGATTCAAAAAGACCTTCTTCTTCTTTTGATTATTTTTCATCTCTGTTTCTTTAGTCTTTTTTATTTATTTTTTAATTTTATATCTAGATCGTGTATGAAGAGAAAGAAATAAACCACTCGAAAAGAACTTTACCTGCATTTTACGTCGCCGGAGCCTCCATCCTTTCTGCTTCTAATCGGAATAGGGTGGGCAACGGCTGAGTTAAAAACGGCACTAAAAGCATAGGGTTTAGTCTACTTAAGGAAGTGAAATGGTGGTTGATATTAGGGTTAATATTGGCTTTTATAAAATGAAAGAAACGTCGCCGCATCAACAAAAGCATGATCGACCCGATGATCCGACCCGAGCCGGACCAGATCTGCGTACTCTGGGTCTGTGAGGGATATTAGCACTATTGGTCCCTCGTTCTTTACCATTGTTTTAATTTCATTTGCTTTTTTTTATTTATTTACCCTATCCATTTTGAACTCACTCATTTTGGTCCACACCGCAGCACAGCGTTTTGGGGCTGGGATATTTTCCTCTTTAGTCCCCATGTTATTCGCACACGCCTCTTTGGTCCTCAATTCTGCTCCATTTTCATTGTTCTTTTTGTTTCGGATTTGATACAATTTTGTCCTTATTTATTTAATTTAACGTAATTGATTTTTTACTCTGTTTAAATTTCATTTTTCTGTTATTTTCGAATATATTTATTTTTTAATCTGACATTATTTTATATTTAAACTTAATATATTTTTAAACTTATCATCAATATTACTTTAATTTATAATATGTTATTATTTGGATTTATCATAAACAAATTTTAAATTTATCATGTGTGTTATTTTTAAACTTATTACGTTTTGTAATTAAAATTTGTCATGTATTTTGTTTTTATGTAAATTATATGCTCATTTATAAAATCCACTTGTATAGGTTTGTATGTGAAAGATGTTTTTAAAAATAATATTCTTTTACAATATTAGTACATGTATATATCATTATTTATTTTATTTTAGCATATAACTTCTCGATTATAATTTCTTTTCTCCCATACTATTTCTTTTTGAATTATTTTAAAACTTTTGCATTTATTTGTGTTAATTTGTTTTCTTTTAATATTCTCAAAAGTTAGTGCTAGAATTTACATAATAGGTGATATATGATTCGTATTCTTATGTATGTTGTATTGTGTATTTGTATTTTATTAATTCATTGTTGCACATTAGCTTACATTTAGCTTACAAATTTTTCTTTCGCATCTCATTGCGTTTTATTCGTCAAAAGATTATATTCTATTTAAGTATCAAAACTAATTTATTC
Organism: Gossypium raimondii; assembly: GCF_025698545.1. Taxonomy (NCBI): domain Eukaryota; kingdom Viridiplantae; phylum Streptophyta; class Magnoliopsida; order Malvales; family Malvaceae; genus Gossypium; species Gossypium raimondii. Next base: position 47,750,160 of record NC_068574.1, on the reverse strand, counting down.
AAAAAACAAAACTTTCAAGATAACGCAAAGTTTGGTATTTGGAATCTTCGAAAGAATTGAGCCCTAACGTATTGGGTTCCAATTTTCCTCGTCGAATCTAAATAATCGAGAATATCCCTTTTAATTAAAAAATAAATAAAAAGCTCATTCTCGGTAATTCAACACGTTGTGTCCTAACGCATTGGATATGACATGTTGTTTTCTCGAGACGAGGATTTTTCTAATAAATGAAAATAGAGGCACTATTCGATATTTAGGAATTTTGTGAAATTGAACCCTAACTTACTGGGTTTTGATTTTCTCATTTGACCCAAATAATCCGATATCCTTCTCAAAATGCATAGGTTTTAAAATTCAAAAGATAAACTTGATTTTGAAGATTTGAAATGTTGCACTCTAACTTACTGAGTGTGACAATTTATTTCTCTAGAATAAGTGAACCTCATCATCCAATTCATTTTATTCAAGATAAAAGGATTGAATTTTAAAATCTTTTCAAAATTTTGACATTAAGACATTAAACAATCAATCGGTACCAATTTTGGGCGTCACGAGGGTGCTAACCCTTCCTCGTGCGTAACTGACTCCCGAGCCTGTTTTCTCAAAATCCGCAGACCTAAAATTATTTTCGAGGCGATCCGATCACACCACAATAAAAGATCGGTGGCGATTCCCATTTTATGTTCAAAGTCGATCCCCGGCTTTCAAACTTAAAAATGGTTTCGACAGTTTGGTGAATCCACTGGGGACACGAGAGAGTCAAGCCGCAAAATTGATTGTTTTTTTGTCTTATCATCAAAAATTGAAAATTTGATTTGAAAAATTGTGATCCTCTCTTTGCATTTTTTTGTATGATTACTGTAAATTGAGTTTTATACCTTGGCATCATGTTGCATAAAGACTGTTAGTCTTACCCTTTTAAGTGGGAGTGACAAGCTACTCCTTCGTGAGGTTTTCACCTCCGTGCAGGATAGTGGATCACTTTCGGAATACATCCGTACCTATGTCTTCGTGAGATTTTCATCTCCGTGCAGCCATAGGGAAATGTATTCCCCTAAATCGAACTTGGTCTGTATGAACCTATAATGGGTGAAAATCGAGGAATCTGCTGGTTCGAGTACCTTGACTTTAGAGCCAAACCGCATGTAGAAGACCTTAAAAGCTCGTAGAGCCACTCCAACCTCTAGTAGTCACCCGACTAGGTACTTTTGTTTTCCTTGTTTGCTTCTGTTTTGCACTAACCCATCTTGTTTTGTTTTGATTATGATTGCATTGCATTTGCATCTTAGGAAAGAGATATTGATTCAAATCCAATTACTAAATTAAAAAGCTTGTCATGGAATACAGATTCCTTGATAAAGTGGAAAACAATACCGCTGCCTGAATATATTCTGAGAAACACAAGAAGAGCAATGGAAGAGTTCGTGACCTTGCTTCGTGGCCTGAGGATTCAAGGCGATTGTCTAAGAGCCTTTGACGTTCCAACTCCCTTAAAGAAGCTGATGAGCCTTATGAAGATGGGCAGATGATGGATCGCGACCAAGATCAAGAAAAGGAGCTAGCAGTGGCATCTATTGGAATTGGCGAGATTATCACAAACATGCGGATGAAGAAAAAGATTGATGTTGTCTCTTAGAATATAAGGGCGAGGCTGTACATGCATTTGCTTTATGTAAAGGAATTTTTTTTCTAGAAAAGTTTCCTAAATATAATTGAATCAAAATCAATGTCTCTCTAGGCATTCATTTTATGCATCTGCATTACATGCATTAAAACTCATTGAAAGAGTCTAATTGAGTCAATTTATTTCAGCTAATATGGAAAACCAACCAACCAAACACCCTTACGGTATCCAAGCAAAGACTAGAGAAATGGAACAAAGGTTGGAAAGATTAGAGCGAATGCAGATACAGATGCAAGAGCAGCTGGCCAAATTTCAATAGGAAATGAGAGATCAGATACTAGAATTGCAGAGAACTATAATGAGCCAATTCAATCAATTGCTAACTGGAGGGTTAGAAAAAAGGAAAGACCCGGTGGTCCACTTTGGGGTTGATAATGAGGATCTTGCCTATTCCCCAGATTGTATTCCGATAGGTGTCCAGGTCCAGCCAGATGGGCGTCCACAAGGGGCACTCTTTACTGTCAGGTCCCAACATTATCAGACTGGTACATTGACACCAGTGAATTGCCTGACAGGCTCAGGATCCAATTTAAGGAACAATTTTTCCCTGGCTCTTGATAACCCAACAGAAATAAAACAAGCGAGGATGGAGTACCTAGATACTACAAAAGCCCCAAGGAAGAAGGGGAATAAATGGGATAATGCAGGTAGGTATAACAAGGGCCACTCAAAGCCAATCACTGTGGGTAGGCCAAAGACAGAAACCACCAGACATCAGAGTCCTTCAAAGCAAGAATCTTACACAAAGACAAATACAGAAAGGCTTCAGTTCACGCCTATTCCGATGTTGTATAAGGAGCTGTACCAAAGCTTATTTAATTCACATGTGGTGTCCCCCTTCTACTTGAAACCCATGCAGCCCCCATTTCCTAAAGGATATGACGTAAATGCTCGGTGTGCATATCATGCAGGAATTACGAGGCATTCGATAGAAAACTGCATTGCCTTCAAAAAGATAGTTGAAAAACTCATTAAAATAGGCATTGTCAAATTCAATGAGGCCTCCAGTGCAGAAAATCCGTTATCCAATCATATGGATAACGAGGCGAATGTGATGTACGAAGAAGTGTTGGGAAGCGTTCACATCAATACCGTATATGAAGACAAATGAGAAGGGACCATGTTAGGTGTCCGTCCTTATAAATTTGTGAGTGTTCAAAGCAACTGGACTGCAGAAGAAATCCCTATAGTCTTTAGAGCTTATTTAGAGTAATGTTCACAACATTTTTGTTGTTTTTAGCCTAAAAGTGATAGAAATTCCTTTGTAAAATAAGCTAATGTCTGAACGTCATTATTCTAATAAAATACATCTTTGCATTCATTTTAGAGACAATATTCTTTCATTCTTTTGGAATAATTGTTCTTTTATTCTTTTGGATTTTCATCCATATCATTTTTTTCATAATTTCATTGTACAAAATAATTATTCGTAAATTCATGCATTCTTTTTATATATTCTTTGGTACTTGCTATGGGTCCTCAGATATCAATGATATGAGTGACACCGCTACAGACTCAGATTTTCCTCTTGAGCGAGGCATGTGTTTAGACGGATCTCATGACTTTGGAAATGACATAGATCGTAGCTTATCTCTGAACTTGTTGATGATGGTAGAACAAGAGGATAGACAGATCCTACCTCACAAGAAATTTTTAGAAGTGGTGAGCTTGACGAAGAATAAAATTAACATGACCGTAAAAGACAAAACAAGACCTCATTGAGTTATCTCAAGAATTAGAGGATGTCTTTGTATGATCATACTAGGATATGCCCGGAATAAGCGCTAATAATGAAATCTGCACAACGACACAAAAGTGTGTTGAAGAAAAATTTTTCGCCTGGGCAATGCCTTTCTCGTTGGTTCATCATAGCTTTGCCCATTTGAAGTCGAGTTTCCATCTCTTCAAGTTTTGTTGGATTTTGTCCTGATTGAAGAGAAATATCAAAAGTTTTCCATCGTAGTTTCGACCTAAAAGGCTCTATGAAGGAAATCCGATATCAAAGAAGATTCTTCAAAAGGGATAACAAGGATTTGCCTAACCCTATGAGTTCAGTCAATAAAAAAGGGAGAAAAGAAAAATCGAAAAACTCAAAGTCAAAATAAAAAGTCATCCAAATCAAAAAGAGAAGAAAAAAGAAAAGAAAAGAAAAATAAGAGGTCAAGGCGAAAACCCGCAAAGGGCCCTTTGACCAAAGGTGGATTTGAATTGAAAACCCGAAAAGGGAGACTCAAATTGTGAGCAAAATGGGGCATGGACATCACCATTATCGAATACTTCTAATGGGCATTGCTTCATTTTTTGAGAGGCTACTTCATGGGTCAAGGTCATCATTTACCAATACAAAATTTTAGAGAAGATGGTATTGGAAAATGCATTGAACTTAAATGATAGTACAATGGCTGAGGTCTGTAATCAATTCAAAAGCAGACACCACGATTCGTCACTGAATTGCCTAAAGATGAACATCAAGAAAATTGAAGAAAATGATTGAGGCTTGCAATGACTGACATGAGAAATTACCATTTGCCCTCATTGCTTGTCGAACATCTGTACTGGGGCAACACCTCTCTCTTTGGTTTACAAGATTGAGGTAGTTTTACCTATTGAAATCCCCTCTCTCTGGTATTAGTTGAGCTAGAGTTGGAGGGATCCAATCGCGATGTGATCAGTTGGACCTAGGAAAAGGGTTAAAAGCTATTCATCAGGGTCGGATGTACCAGAAACAAATGATACGAGCCCATAATAAACAGGGTCGTCTCAGAGAATTCCACGAAAGGGCTGGATGTTGAAAAAGATCCTTCCTCAACAAAAAGATTCTAGAGGGAAATGAATGCCAAACCGGGAATGTCCCTATGTTGTAAATGAGACCTTTTCAGAGAAGCACTGATCTTGAGTGAGATTGCCAGATCCTGTAAACTCAGATTCAGTCAAGAATTACTTCACCTGAAGAAGAAGAAAGGACCAAGGTAAAAACCCGCAAAGGGCACTTTGAGTCAAAAAAATTAAAAATGAAAAATGAAAAAAATGAAAAAGTAAAAATAGAGAAGCTAAGGTGAAAACCCGCAAAGGGTGCCTTAGGCCAAAGGGGATTTGAGTTGAAAACCTGAAAAGGGCGGCTCAAATATTGATCATAATGGGGCATGAAGTGATCAGAACAACTCGGATCTTGATCAGATTGGGGCATGTGGTAGTCTTGTTATACCTGAATCAACAGGAAAGGGTAGGCGACATCTTGGGGCATCGACAAGGCACTGTAGATCTCCTAAACACATGTTAAACTCAAAATGGTCTTCAGAAAGTTTGTACAGACAAGTTCAAGCTGCGATATCTGGGGCACCCAATTCTCATATTACTTATGTTGAATTTGTTGTTCTTGGAATACTTTATTCTTTTCCAAGACATATATTCTCAATTTTGAGTTATGCTCAGAACCAGCTTTATTCTTATCCATTGTTATGACCTCTTTTGCAAACATGTTGCATTGGAATAATGATTAATGGACTAATAAAACTCTCACAAAAGAGGTTTTGCATATTACTCTGAAAGTTTCTAAATAATATAGAAACCTGAAACAGGACTATTGTTTAGAACACACCAAATTTAAAGGTGGGAAATTTGAGAAGGAAGAGTCTAAATTTGGACTTTCTGTTTGGATTTTGTTGTCAAATGCATTGATTGAACAAAATGACAGGATGTCGTGTTAATGACAAAGCTTAAATAAACAAGTAAGTAATGATCACCAGGAAAGAGGAAAAGGGTTACCTCGGAGAAGAGAACCTTCATTTGCACATGAGTCTTTGGTACGACACCCTGGGGAATGGTGTAAGGAACCAGAACGATGTAGATCCTGTATCCTTGAATTGGATAATAGAAGATTGAGGAAGGCCATATATTTCTACCCTTGGATTACAGTGAGAGAATGATGGTGCAAATTTTGCGTCCTAGTGGATTGAACTTTGAAGTTCATGGTGGGGGCAATATGATTAAGTGTTCCTTTGGAGATGCCAGCCAAGCGAAGGCGTTATAGCACGTCAGTGATAAAACCTTAATAAACTTCGAGCAATGATAACTTAAGAGATAAAAAGGGATCATTCTCAAAAATAGCATTTTACATTCATGCAAACACCATTCACACATGTCTAGTTAGGAGCATTTGATGCATTTCGATCATGCCATCCTAATCTTAGGCATATGTAGGTTCATTATATAGGTCATGTTTTTCTGAGAACAGATCGGTGAAATCACAAAGCCTTGCCTCCCTCGATTACAGTAGAGCAGGTTGAAGATAGCAGATCTTGTCTTCTTGTACTGACGATGAAACAGATCAAAGATAAGTCCTAGTTCCTTGACCAGTAGTGGAATAGGCAAAAGATTGTAAAACCTAGTTCCCTGACCAGTAGTGGAATAGGTGGAAGACTGTAAGTCCTAGTTCCCTGACCAACAGTGAATAGGCGAAAGATTGTAAAACCTAATTCCCTGACTAGCAGTGGAATAGGTGGAAGACTGTAAGTCCTAGTTCCCTGACCAGCAGTGGAATAGGCGAAAGATTGTAAAACCTAGTTCCCTGACCAGCTGTGGAATAGGCGGAAGACCGCAAGTCCTAGTTCCCTGACCAGCAGTGGAATAGGCGAAAGATTGTAAAACCTAATTCCCTGACCAGCAGTGGAATAGGCGGAAGACCGCAAGTCCTAGTTCCCTGAACAGCAGTGGAATAGGCGAAAGATTGTAAAACCTAGTTCCCTGACCAGCAGTGGAATAGGTGGAAGACTACTAGTCCTATCTCCCTGGTCAGCAGTGGGATAGGTTGAAGATTACAGATCTTATCTCCCTAAACAATAGTGGAACAGATCGAAGACGGCGAATCTTTTTCTTCTCCAGGAATAGGGAAACAGATTTAAGCCACCAGTCCTATCTCCCTGGTCAGCAGTGGGATAGGTTGAAGATTACGGATCTTATCTCTCTAAGCAATAGTGGAGCAGATCGAAGGCGGCGAATCTTATCTTCCCTAGGAGTAGGGAAGTAGATTTAAGCCACCAGTCCTATCTCCCTGGTCTGCAGTGGGATAGGTTGAAGATTACAGATATTATCTCCCTAAGCAATAGTGGAGCAGATCGAAGACAGTGAATCTTATCTTCCCCAGGAGTAGGGAAACAGATTTAAGCCACCAGTCCTATCTCCCTAGTAAGCAGTGGGATAGGTTGAAGACTACGGATCTTATCTCCCTGAGCAATAATGGAGCAGATCGAAGGTGGAGAATCTTATCTTCCCCAAGAGTAAGGAAACAGATTTAAGCCACTAGCCCTATCTCCTTAGTCAGCAGTGGGATAGGTTGAAGATTACGAATCTTATCTTCCCCAAGAGTAGGGAAGCAGATTTAAGCCACCAATCCTATCTCCCTGGTCAGCAGTGGGTAGGTTGAAGATTACGGATCTTATCTCCCTAAGCAATAGTGCAGCAGATCGAAGACAGCGAATCTTATCTTCCCCAGGAGTAGGGAAGCAAATTTAAGCCACAAGTCCTATCTCTCTGGTCAGCAGTGGGATAGGTTGAAGATAACAAATCTTATCTCCCTAAGCAATAGTGGAGCAGATCGAAGACGACGAATCTTATCTTCCCCAGGAGTAGGGAAACAGATTTAAGCCACCAGTCCTATCTCTCTGGTCAGCAGTGTGATAGGTTGAATATTACAGATCTTATCTCCCTAAGCAATAATGGAGCAGATCGAAGACGGCGAATCTTATTTTCCCCAGGAGTAAGGAAGCAGATTTAAGCCACTAGTCCTATCTCCCTAGGCAGTGGGATAGGTTGAAGATTATAGATCTTATCTCCTTAAGCAAAAGACGGCGAATCTTATCTTCCCCAAGAGTAGGGAAATAGATTTAAGCCACCAGTCCTATCTCCCTGGTCAGCAGTGGGATAGGTTGAAGATTACAGATCTTATCTCCCTAAGCAATAGTGGAGCAGATCGAAGACGGTGAATCTTATCTTCCCCAAGAGTAGGGAAGCAGATTTAAGCCACCATTCCTATCTCCGTGGTCAGCAGTGGGATAGGTTGAAGATTACAGATCTTATCTCCCTAAGCAATAGTGGAGTAGATCGAAGACGGTGAATCTTATCTTCCCGGGAGTAGGGAAGCGATTTAAGCCACCATCCTATCTCCACAGTCGTGATGGGATAGGTTGAAGATTACAGATCTTATCTCCCTAAGCGATAGTGGAGCATATCAAAGACGGCGAATCTTATCTTCCCCAGTAGTAGGGAAGCAGATTTAAGCCACTAGTCCTATCTCCCTAGTCAGCAGTGGGATAGGTTGAAGATTACAGATCTTATCTCCCTAAGTAATAGTGGAGTAGATCGAAGATGGCGAATCTTATCTTCCCCAGGAGTAGGGAAACAGATTTAAGCCACTAGTCCTATCTCCCTGGTCAGTAGTGGGATCGGTTGAAGATTACGAATCTTACCTCCCAGGCGGTGCAGTGGAACAGATTAAAGCCACAACGGTGAATCTTGCCTCCCTGACATTGCGGTTAAAAAGATTAGAGCTACAGCCGCAAATTTTACCTCCCAGACGGTGCAATAGAACAGATTAAAGCCACAATGGTGAATCTTGCTTTCCCAACATTGTAGTTAAAAGGATTAAAGTCACAACGACAAATCTTACTCTCTCAGGCAGTGCAGTGGAACAGATTAAAGCCACAACGGCGAATCTTGCTTCCACGACATTACAGTTAAAAAGATTAAAGCTACATCAGCGAATCTTACCTCCCAGGGGTGCAGTGGAATAGATTAAAGCCACAACGGTGAATCTTGCTTTCCTGGCATTGCAGTTAAAAGGATTAAAGTCACAACGACGAATCTTACTTTCTTAGGCAGTGCAGTGGAACAGATTAAAGCCACAACGGCGAATCTTGCTTCCCTGGCATTGCAGTTAAAAATATTAAAGCCACCACAGCGAATCTTGCTTCCCCGACATTGCAGTTAAAAAGATTGAAGCCACAATGGCGAATCCTACTTTTAAAAAGTTAAGAGTTACGAATCCTATCTCCCCGACGCTATGGCGGAGTGGATCAAAGCAATTCCTATACCTCTGAAGATGCAGTAGGATAAAATGAGACAACTCGAAGAACAAGAGCACCAAGGTCCAGCACGACCGGGCAAAATTGGCCATTTTTAAAGTCTTTGCTCTATTCTCGTTACACGACAATGAGCAAAGAGGGGCAGCTGTAATTGGCCCAACTTGCCCAGCCCGCTAGTGGAATAAACCAAATGAAAAATCAAAATTAAATGGTCTACTAACAGTCCAATTACAAACCTAAAATCAGTACAGCCCCACTAGCCTAAACTCGAATGGCCTAATTACAGTGGCCCGATACCCCGGCCCAATTACATTGAAACCCAAAACAAAATTTTCAGAAACCCCTAGGGTTTCCAGAATCCAGGCGCCGCAATAACATGGACCCTCCCCCCGCGCGTGCTGAGCTTCTACGCGTGTGCGCCTCTAGCTGGCCTTCGTACACCTCCAGCAAACGCAACAAACGCAAGCAGCAGCAAAGAAAAAGAATAACAGAAAAAAGGCCAGAGGATAACAACAAAAAATAGAAGGATTTCTTTTGTATTTTTCATTTTTCTGGCTATATAAAAGCCAAATATGCATTGTAAGCGGGGTTTTTTCACGAAATCAATACAAAAAAAAAGATATTGAAGGTGATTCAAAAAAACCTTCTTCTTCTTTTGATTATTTTTCGTCTCTGTTTCTTTAGTCTTTTTTTATTTATTTTTTAATTTTTTATTTAGATCGTGTATGAAGAGAAAGAAATAAACTACTCGAAAAGAACTTTACCTGCATTTTGCGTCGTCAGAGACTCCATCCTTTCTGCTTCTAATCGGAATAGGGTGGGCAACGGCTGAGTTGAAAACGGCGCTGAGAGCATAGGGTTTAGTCCACTTAAGGAAGTGAAATGGTGGCTGATATTAGGGTTAATATTGGCTTTTATAAAATGAAAGAACCGTCGCCGCATCAACAAAAGCATGCCCGACCCGATGATCCGACCGAGCCGAATCAGATCCTCGTACTCTGGGTCTGTGAGGGATATTAGCACTATTGGTCCCTCGTTCTTTTCCATTGTTTTAATTTCATTTGCTTTTTTTTATTTATTTACCCTATCCATTTTGAACCCACTCATTTTGGTCCACACCGCAGCACAGCGTTTTGGGGCTGGGATATTTTCCTCTTTAGTCCCCATGTTATTCGCACACGCCTTTTTGGTCCTCAATTATGCTCTATTTTCATTGTTCTTTTTGTTTCGGATTTGATACAATTTTGTCCCTATTTATTTAATTTAACGTAATTAATTTTTTATTCTGTTTAAATTTCATTTTTCTGTTATTTTCGAATATATTTATTTTTTAATCTGACATTATTTTATATTTAAACTTAATATATTTTTAAACTTATCAGCAATATTACTTTAATTTATAATATGTTATTATTTGGATTTATCATAAACAAATTTTAAATTTATCATGTGTGTTATTTTTAAACTTATTACGTTTTGTAATTAAAATTTGTCATGTATTTTGTTTTTATGTAAATTGTATGCTCATTTATAAAATCCACTTGTATAGGTTTGTATGTGAAAGATGTTTTTAAAAATAATATTCTTTTACAATATTAGTACATGTATATATCATTATTTATTTTATTTTAGCATATAACTTCTCGATTATAATTTCTTTTCTCCCATACTATTTCTTTTTAATTATTTTAAAACTTTTGCATTTATTTGTGTTAATTTCTTTTCTTTTAATATTCTCAAAAGTTAGTGTTAGAATTTACACAATAGGTGATATATGATTCGTATTCTTATGTATGTTGTATTGTGTATTTGTATTTTATTGATTCATTGTTGCACATTAGCTTACATTTAGCTTACGAATTTTTCTTTCGCAATATATATTGTCATCTCATTCCGTTTTATTCGTCAAAAGATTATATTCTATTTAAGTATTAAAACTAATTTATTCAAAAAAAAAACTTTCAAGACAACGCAAAATTCGCTAACCCTTCCTTGTGCGTAACCGACTCCCGAGCCTATTTTCTCAAAATTCGCAGACCTAAAATTATTTTCGAGGTGATCCGATCACACCACAATAAAAGATCGGTGGCGACTCCCATTTTATTTTCAAAGTCGATCCCCGTTTTTCAAACTTAAAAATGGTTTCGACAGTGGTTGTCAAGGATATTCTTAAGTGTTCTGCCTAGAATAATGTCTTAAATCTTTATGCATTTGGCACCACTTTATTTTGTTGAGGCACAATGTTTCAATTTTATCAATGGGATTGTTGTTGCTTTTTAAATAATATGGAGACACAAGTACTTCAAATGCACTAATTGAATAATTCGGTTCATTTGGTTTATCTTTATTTAAATTTAAAATTAAATGTGAAGGTTATGGATTTAATTTTGTATTTATTTTAATTGTATTTATCAATTTTAAAATTTTGTTTTTATCAAATAATAAATTTATTTATTAAGTTGTTATTTTCAAAATTTTATGCAGTAAAATTATTATTATATGTAAGGTCATTATTTTTACATATTATTCATTAAATTCTTGTTAATGGATTAATTTGTGTAATGAATAAAATTCTAAAATTTTATAAGTATTGAAACTTAAAATGGATTAAATTTATAATTTGTGTATAATATTAGTGAATTAATTTAAACTAAACGGTGTTCTAATGAAAGGGTATCAAGTTTTGATGAATTTGTGTATAATATTATGGTTCATCACTTATTTGATGAATTTCTTGTTTCAACTCATACTTGGCATCTACGGTTGTCTGAAAAGAAAATTGTTCACAAGTTTTAACTAGTTTTTTAGCTTAAAATTACTTCATGTCAAGTTGAGTTAATCTTATTTTTATAATTTAATTTTATTAATTAGTAAACTTATTTGTTAAAGGGTTTTTATAGATGGTAAATGATTGTTTATATAATATGATCAAACTTTCATTTAAGATGAACCTCTCATTTAAGACAAAACTTGAATGTGAGAACAAAGATGAACCTCTCATTTAAGACGTCATCTAAATAGTTGTTTGAAAAAAGTTAATAAGGACATCACTCAATACACCATAGCCACTCAACCATCCTTAGGAGGTGGTCCATCTATAAAAAAACTACAAGTTTGATGCTGATGAGTGTCGTCGAGCTGTTTCTACTTTTCTTATGTGTGGCAAGTATTCATTTAGGACAGTTGAAGAAACAAGATTTAGATGCATGATAAGAATTGCTAGTCCTAATTTTAAGAATATAAGTAGACATACAGCTATTAGGGATGTCCTAATGTATTATGCAAAAGAGAGAGATCATATTAAAGAAGAGTTGGCTAAAGCACCTGGTTTAAATTGTCTAACTTCCTATAATTGGAACTCGGAGCATACTAATGAAGAATATATTTGCATTACTGCTCATTGGGTTGACAAAGATTGGAAGCTACAAAAGAGAATCACAAGGTTTAGAGCTTTATTTCCTCCGTATGATGGTTTGAACATAGCGGATGAGCTTGTTTTATGTTTATCTCAATGAGGTATAGACAAGAAAAATTTTAGCATTATTTTGGATAATGCTTCTTATAATGATGTTATGGTTTCTTGTCTTAAAAATCGTTTTCGTTTGAACCGAGCTATTTTGTGTGATAGTGCTTTTTTTCAAGTTAGATGTTGTGCACATATATTGAATCTTATAGTTAAAGCTGGTTTGGGACTTGCCGATGATATTGTTGGTGAGATTCGAAATGGAATTAAGTACATAAAAAAGTCAAAATCCGTAGGAAAAGATTTTATGATGTGACCGACAAAAGTTTTCATTTGAATGTGACCAAAAAGTTACGTCAAGATGTGTGTGTGAGATGGAATTCTACTTATTTGATGTTTGAATTTTCTCTTTACTATAAAGATGTACTAGATTATTAGGGCCAACGGGACAAAGATTTTCAAATATTTGCACTTTCTAATGAGGAGCGGGGAAATGTTGCTATTCTTTAAAAATTTTTGAAAGTCTTTAATGATGTGACTTGTGTTTTTTCTAATTCTAATTATCCAATGGCTAATCTTTATTTTAGAGGGGTTTGGAAGGTTCACAAGGTCTTGCTTGATATTGTCATGTGCTACAATTTTAAATCCTCATTACAAGTTAAATTATATGCAGTATTGCTTTATTACAATCCATGGTATTCATGCTTCAGATTTTGTTGAAACCATTCTTAGCAATCTTAGACTCTTGTTTGATGAGTATGTTAAGAAATCCAAATCCACATCTTCCTATTTGGCTGGGAGTTCTAATGTTTCGGATAATAATCCTGTTGATTCTAATTTGCATCAACACAATGTTAATAGTGCTGATTTTGGGGAAAATCTTAATGAGAGTGTTGATTATAAATGGTATTTAAATGAATCTAGCACTAAGAGTGAAAAGTCACAGTTGGACATTTATTTGGAAAAACCGGAGCTTGAGTTGAATACTCAAATAGATGTTTTGGATTATTGGAGTAAAAGTTCAGTTCAATATGATGAGCTTTCATTATTGGCTCGTGATCTTTTGGCAATTCCAATATTGACTGTAGCTTCCGAGTTGGCTTTTAGCATGAGTAAGGAAGTTATCACACCTTTAAGGAGTTCACTTAAGCCAAAAATGGTTCAAGTCATTGTTTGCTTTGATGATTGGAAGTGAGCTAAGAGATTTTCAATGGGTAATTATTATTCTCGTTTTGTTGTTGTAATTTTATAACATTTTTATCAATTTGATTATGTAATTATTTATTCTTATTTCATGTTATAAATTGGTTGCAAGAATGATGGTGATGATGAGGATGATTAGGGGTGAGCAAAACTCGATTCGAATCGAAAAAATCGAAAAAAGTTTTGAATTTCGAGTTAAACAAAACGAGTTATTCAAGTCTACTCGAAATTTTTTTCGAATTTCAAGTTCAAATTGAGTTTGGTTTTCAAATTCGAATAACTCAAATAAACCAAATATCAAACTATAGTAATTTACATTATTACCCCAAACTCTTAAAACTTTTCACTTTCCTCCCAAAACTTTTACTCCCTCCCACTTTCCCCCCATAACTTTTTCTCCCCTCCCATCCCATCCCCCTTCTACCCCAAGCCTATTCCCCCCCCCCAATTTTTTTTTTAATATTTCCCTCCCAAAATTTTACTCCTCCCATTTTTACCTCCCCCAAAAAATTACTCCCTCAACCTCCAAAACTTTTTATTTTCCCCCTAAACTTTTACTTCTCACCTTTACCCCAAAATAAAAATTAAAATCATCCAAAAAATCCAAAACCTAAATAATAATAATTTTATTTATATCTACTATTTATATTATTGAATTGTTTTATCATATTGAATCTTTATAATTTTTGCTAAAATTGAATTATTGATGATGCCATAAATATTCGTATTAAAATTTTATGTTGGTATCAATTTCACATTTTATCTTTAAGATAATTTTACTAAAAATCAATTTTTTACATTTAATATATTTTTAATTTCAAAATATATAGTGACAATAATCAAGATAATTGAAGCAACTAAGCAAGCAAAGAAGTTAACCCGTATATAAAAGATTAATAAATAAATTATAAAGGGATGGAAGTTAATAACAAATTTGATTACGGTGGGTGACAGTGATTACAATGACCTAAAATATTTTTTTAATTTAACTCGAACAAATATATTCGATTCAATTCGAATTTCATCTCACTCGACTCGATTCTAAAAAAATTCAAATCGAATTAGGATGATAAAATATGATTCGTCAACTCAATTAACTCGAAATTTTTTCATTTGATTCGATTCGATCGAACACTCGCCCCTAAGGATGATATTTCTTCAATTGCTTTTTAGGCTACCTTTCTAATTGTTGACAATTTAATTTAGCTTACAATTTATAGTTTGCTATAAAATTAAATATGTTGATTGGTTAATGTATAGATATCTTGGTTGGTTGATTATATTTTGCAAGTTTTTGGTGTTGTTGGTGGTGCTATTTTTTGTGTTGTTTTAGTGCTGTTTTTTGTGTTGTTTGGTGTTGTTTTGATGCTACTTTTTGTGGTGTTTTATTATTGTTTCGCAGCTATTTATTATGTTGTTCAGTTGTCGTTTTTAATATTATTTGGATATTGTAGAACTTCTGTTTTATTATTAATTTTGTTATTATTTTAGTTCTAACTTGTTACTATTTTAATATAACCACTTTTTATTGTATTTTCAATTTTTGTATTATTTTAAGAATTGTTTTAGTGTCCTTTTTTATTTGTTTATTGTTTTAATGTTTGTTTTAATGTTTTTAAATGTATTTAATTTATTATATTTTAAAAATTATTTATTTAATAAAATAATCTAAAAATAATAATATGGGCCGAGCTTGGGCTTAGCAATTATATTTCGGGCCAGATTTGAACAAATTTTTAGGCCCATATTTTGGACCGGGACAAGCTCGGGCCTAGAAAATAGGCCTAAAATTTTGTTCAAGTTTGGCCCGACCCATGATCACCTTTAGCGTTGAAATGCATGAATTGGTGTTTGAGAGCTGCTTATATTAACTGATCTTAGTGTGGGTGTGCATTATCCTTTGCTTGGAAAATTGCAAGTTGAATTGAATAGAATTTGTAGAAACAATATGTGACGCAGTGACATCGCCCGAACGTTGTCACGACGAGACCTGAATGCCATGGCATGGTGCGACGTTAGATTTTGGTCGTTGCGACGAGGCTTGATAGCATGTTGTGTCATGACAAGGAACCCCCTCACCTTGCGACGTCAACCCTGTAATTTGAATTCTTTACAATTTGGTCCTATTTCTATCTCGAGTTAGCTTTAGGGCTTTTGTAAGCTCGTGTAAGACCCGAAAATGATTGTATATCTTATTGAATGCATGTTTTTGTTGAATTTAATCATCTAATAATATAAATTGATTGTAACTTAGACTCGACAATCAGGTCGGGTAATGGGGTGTTACATGAATGGTCAAAAAAGTAACTTTTCAAAGTGGAATGGAAAGAGAGGGTATTAAATCCCAAGTAAAAATTAATTACCAAATTTCACAATGTTTCCTAATATTTTTGAAGTCTTAAAAGTCATTTTAGACCCTTTCCAAAATTCCATTACGAAATAAAAACGTGTGACATCATTCGAAAACATTTCGAAGCTTAAAAGCACATCTTAAAAGTGCGGCAAAAATGTGTTGAGACATTGGGTTCTTATAACAAAATTTCAGCATTGTGATGTTTATGTCTTGAGAAATTGGATCTTTGAAGCAGAATTTGAGTATTTTGACCAATGAATCTTGAGAGGTAAGTGCTATTTCTCAAAATCCAAAGATAGAGGATAAAAAACTCAAATTTAAAACACTTCTAATACATACCAAAACACCTCTTACCAAGCAACCTTCAAAAACACTGAAAAGGGACATTCAAATCATGCAACTCTTAACCCATACATATTATAGTGTAGCTCAAAAGAAAACATGTGAGACCTCACTAGGAACACCCAAAATATGCATAGCAATCACTCATTTGCTAGCCCAAAACCAAGAAAACACGGTGCATGCTTAGTCAAAAGTCCATACAACATCAAAGTTAGTTAAAATGAGCCTTCACTTCCATAACTCCATAATCAAATTTCAAAATACTCGATAACATATGAACCTACATGGCTGAAATAGAGTCGTTTTGAAATTTAAAATTTTTATAAAATAATATTTGACATGGAATTAGAAAATTTCTAAATTAGCAGAGTTAGGATTCTTTAAAATTGTTACTTGAAATTAGAGAAATGTTCATCCGTGCTTTAGAATTTTACTTTGAAATTAGGGAAATGTTCATCCGGGAGCGTTGTTCAACAATTGAAGGTTTTTGGCATTTAATTTCTTTTGAAAAACTAAAATGAAACATTGAGAGCAAAATTACTCCAAAAGAAAAAAATGAAATTACCCAAAAGAATAATAAACATTAAAGTCATTTAGATCATTTTCATCAATACGCCAAAAAGAAAAGGCATCTATTCAACCTCCATTCCTACATGTATTCACCATTAAAAGTTGAAAATTTGAACTATGAAACTAATTTCTTTTTAAAAAATAACATAATGAGAAGAAATCAATATTAATTTAAAAAATTCAGTTTTACCTCTTGGCTCTTTCTAGCCAAATTGCTTCCGTTTGGTTCCGATATTTCATTAGTTTCCGTTTGGTTCTCCAATCATACGATTCAACTTATATATTTAATTCACCAAACCAAACTAGCCATTATCGATTCAACCAGTCTGAGTTTTTCATCCATGGTTGCATTCTCCACTGCTTATTGCTTCATGCTTTTCTACATCAATCAAAGCAAAACTTCGCAAACTCTGCTGAAACCATCGTGTTTAGATAGTTGGAACAGAACATCTAAAAAGAGTTTCACCAGGAATTGAATAATCAAAACCTACATAAGTATTTTTATCATGCTTGCATATATATATATATATATGGTAATTGATTGCTGACACATACTGTTAATTACAGTAGCTGATACTTATCAAGCTGGTATAATATATTACAGATTGATTCATTATAGATGTAAATAAATGTCTTTGAAGGGTTTCTTACTACTTGTTGAACTAATACGGCAAAGCAAGTACAGGTCAACCGAGATCCTTGAGGCGAGAACTACGAACCATCCATAAAAACAGCACCATGTCCGCTGGATTTCATGAACTTCTTGAACAAAAGAACCAAAATTGCTATAGTAAGTCCAACGGCAGCCCATGTAAACAAGCGGTCATCGGCAGATCTTTGAACCCTCATCCCTGGCCTTTGCAGTGGCTGATTACTTGGTTCCCGGGCAGGAATCTCTCTTGCAGGCCTCACTCCCATTTCAGCAGTACCTGGATTAGCATTGGCCAGAACCAGAGGCTCTTCTTCGACAGCCCTGTCACCTACTACTGGGTTCGGTAGCCCATTCCCAGCAACCATGGTAGCGGAATCCTGTTGATTAGCCTGAGCTTCTCCGTCACTGTTAGTAGGGTGCTCTTCCAAGGCCTGTGAAGGGCTGAGTTGAGGGACAGGGGGTGTCTTGCTTAACATATATTCATGTATCTGTGCCATCAAAAGTTTCATTAAAAGGAAACCAAAATTACCTTATAGGCAATAATTTATGCAGAACATACCTCATCAATAAGTTTTTGGCGTTCAGGATTCCCATATTTGGGTGGAGATTCACGAGATTTGATGGCAAGAGCACGTCGTTCTTCCTTCTTATAATCTAGAGAACCTAAAGCACCATTTGGGTTGGTGGGCATGAAAGCTATCAGTGCCACTAGAGCGGTCCGCACTATCAACACCAACAGCCAGATTAGCCAGGTTTTATCTAGATTTTGTTTGAGCTAGAAGAGAATTTACACATATTCCTTCAATATTCAAAGTTGTAACTAGTTTCTTATCATTCAATGAGCATCTTGTATTTCATAAAAATTGGGGGATCGAACTTTCAGGCATTAAGATGCGTTTCAGTCATCTCATAAGAGATTCCCAACATGTCATTTCTCAAGTTTCACTAATTAAACCTTTTAACCAACAAAGTATCAGCTGTTCACACAAAATCTTTTGGTTCCAATCCAAAATACAGATAAAGAGGAAACTCAGATTAATGACATGCCAGAATGAAGGGACACGAAATAGTACTAAAGTAACTATATTGTTTAAAGATTTGGAAGGGTCAGAGAAATGGTTGCTTCTCAGCTAGGTCAGCCTATCACCTCATTCAACAAAGTACGAAGGAACTACAAAGAAAAGACCACAGATAGATTTGGTGAATTAAAAGTCCAAATGTATGTGTTTGTGTTTGGCTTTTATTTAGTGATAAGTAAATACAAATGAGATTCGGATCCAGAAGAAATTATATTGGAGGGCTCTTGTGGCATTGCCTAATGGAGTTGGAGATACCTTTGCCTGCAATTAGGGACTGTTCTTTTGTTCATGAAGTTTAGTATTGCTGATCAATGAATGGAACCATTAGAGCTGATCGTTTTGGTGGCAAAGAAAATTACTAAGAAGGCCATGGAGGTTATTAAAGGAAGATAAGGTGTTGTTATCCGGATTTTATGAACCAAAAAAAGAAAACCATATCAATTCACTAGTTGCAACTTGAACTTTTGTGAATGCTTTCAAAGAGCTTCATCAAATAGCAGTGGAATCAACATTACAACACAAAATACTACTTCATTATACACAATATCTGGATTTCATATGCAATTTATATCAAAATTCGCTATGCCTTTTCATTCAAGGTAAATGATAATACTCACCACTCCAAGATGGCTGCCAATGCTCCGGGTGGTGATTCGATATACTTAAGCAAATTTTCGTCTGGGTTTCAAAACGCCCATTTGGCTGAAACATGCGGACAGGCAAATTAGGACATCAAATTAGATAATTACCAACACAAAAAATATATGTATAAAGTGAGCGCTTACAGTCAGCAACATAAATGAAGGGGGCTTGAATGGATACTCAGCAGGCAATTGGATCCTTCCATGATAAATCCCTCCCTCAAATTCAGAATCCCTGGGACCCCTAATTGCAAATTGCCATTCAAATATATTCTCCTGAAAACCAAGAAAAGAAAACCCATTTTTTTTCATGAAAAACCACAATAATCTCATAAACCAACAAACAATTTGCCTATTAATGTACTACCCACGTTCCATCCAGAACCTTACTCATCAAATTGGAACTCAAAAAAGCCCTAAAATTTTAAGATTTGAGGGGAAAAACAGACCTCAAGAGGAAGGCTCGTGAAATCATCAGAAGGATTGGATTGCATCTCCTTGACCTCTTGTAATATCCTCTTCACCGCCGGATTCTTGAGGTTATACTTGTCCTCAGCCATTTGGATCACGATCAGATCAAATATCAAACCGCCGCCGCCGCTACCACCTCCGTTCCGATCTGCTGACTAACCCGTCCGTACGTATTTAAATACGTATTTTCGAGTGTTTGAAGAGAGAGAGAGAGAGAGAGAGAGAGAGAGAGTAGATTTTTTATTTATTTAATGGAGAGAGAGAAAAAAGAGTTCGAAGTTGAGTTGTTGACTGGACACGTCATGTGATGCATGTTAGAAGACGTGGCAGTATGTTATTGGAGTATAGGTATTAGTCTTTTTGTTTCTATTGGTTTCTGTAACTTCCTTCTTTAAAATTACAGTCAACTAGGTCACCCAACTGTTGCCCTTTTTCTTTTTTGTCACCAGACTATTTATTTTTTTAATTTAGTCATCTAAATATTTTTTATCACTCAACTATCAATTTTTTTTTTAAATTTAGTCACGCAACTAATCAAGATTATTTTTTTACTCTATTTCTGTTAGGTGTTATTAAATATATGAGAGAGTGACATGACAATTAAAAAGTAGGTATAATTAAATTTAGTTCTTAACTTTTATATATTATATTAATTTAATCATAATTTTAAAAAATTAACCTTCAAAATTTATAAATAATCTTAATTCGATCATCAGAATTTTCCTTCCTCTCCCACTTTTCTTCCCACCACTACCATCATTGTCTACACCTTCTCCTAAATATTTTGATTTATTTATATACTATCATATAGCATACCTTTTGTGTCGTGTGATCAAAACTATATGCCAAGTCTGCCAAGCAGTGAGGAAGATCGGAATCTCATAGTAAAACTGCTCTCCATTGCATGGCGTTGGTGAAAGAGTTAAAGCAACGGAGAGCCTCGGGTTCTTAAGTTTTCAATGGCATTGACAGAGTTAGGTTGGGTATAATGTCACTCCCTCTCCAATATTTACTGTTCAAATTTAGGGTATTCAAACAATCGGTTTGATTATTAACTAAATTAGATTAATATTAATTGAATTAATCAAATTATAAAATCTTTTAACCATTAATCGAATCGAAATTTTTTTAAAAAATTAATTGAATCAAAATATTTCGGTTAACCGAATTAACCAAAATTTATATGTTTTTATCTTTTGGTTAAAACAACCATAAAACATATCAAAAATACATTGAAATTAACTGAAATATATGTTTTTGTCTTGAAAGTTACTGGAATTAACCAAAATTTTATGTCTTGAAACATTACATAAGTCTTGAAATTAACACATAATTAACACATAATATTAATTATTAAGTTTGGTTAATTCGGTTAATTACCCGATTTTGAACTAAATTAATCGATAACCGAAATTTCAAAAAACCATTAATCAACCTCCGACCGAACTAAGTTTGACCACTGACCAATTAACCGAATTAGATCAATTCAGTCAGTTAATTCAGTTTTAACTGAAGTTTGAACACCCTGCTTAGACCATACATTTCTTACTCTTTTAAACTCTCTAGAGTTTTTTTTTTTTTGTTTTTATTTTAATAATTTTCTCATGTTCTTTTTATTATATCAACCGAATTTTTATTCAGTATCTCTGCTATTGTCACTTGATAGGAGGAGGTGGAGGCATCGATGGTTGGGGGTAGGGGAAGCGGAAGAGGAAGAAGAAGGTAAATTTTGATGATTAAATTGAGATCACTTATAAATTTTGAGGGTTAATTTTTTTAAAAATATGACTAAATTGATATAATATGTAAAAGTTGAGGGCTAAATTTTTTATTATACTAATTTTTAACTGCCACGTCACCTCTCATAAGAGATTTAACGACACCTAGCAAAAATGGACAACAAAAAACAATTTTGATTAGATGGGTGACCAAATTAAAAAAAAATTGATAGTTGGGTGACAAAAAAAGATCGAAGAGGCAATATTTGGTACATTAAAACAAATTGATAGTTGGATGATCAAAAAAGAAAATGCACAATAGTTAAGTGACCTAGGGTATAATTTACCCTTAAAATTCTAACATTTGCACGTAATTTTATGCATTTAATATTTAATTATATTTTTAAATATTGTGTATTTAATTATAGTAATTAAGGTAAAATAATATTTTATCTAAATTATTAAATATAATTAAAATTTATTAACTTATCAACTCAAAATGTTATGATAGACATTTCTCAAATAATAATTAACATTTTTAACATTTTAGCATAATTTTGTTTTACCTAATTAACACAACTCTAATATTAATTAAACCATAATTAATATGTTTAGAATTCTATTCTAATAATAATTCTATTTTATATCATAAAATTAACTCAACTTTTTTATATATTTTATGCTTAGAATTTTCTAATTACTTTTAAATATATGTCTTCTACTAAATTATAATTATTTATAAATTTATAATTATCATAACTTTTATTTTATTTTTAAATATAAAATTCATAATATAATAAAAATTAAAGATATTGCTTGAGTTCAAATTTTTTCTAGACTCATACTTTTTATATTATATTATAATATATATTATACATTTTTGAAATTTAATTTTATCCTTGAAACAGACAAACATGGCCGACTAAAATCATGAGTTGGGCTAACCTAGGGAAAGAACCTTGTCCGAAAAATAGATTGTATAAAAAATCAAAATAATACAAATTATTTACTAATAGTTAAAAGGGATAAATATTAAAATTATATATAAACTTTGATTTAATGTGCAATATCATATATACATTTTAATACATTTTAATTTTGTGTGATTTTATACATGAAATTTTTATTTGATTCAATTTACATAGATCACTAATAATATTTTTGAATTAGCACTATTTTATGTTGATATATTGCATATGCAAAAAAATTATATTAATCTTGTGATACCCAATTGTTGCCCGGGCCCAAAATCATTTGCATAGCCCAATAAACTAAATATATTCGGCCCAATATAGCCCAATTTCATTAATTCAAGCCCAAATTTAGCCTAACCCAATTAACCTAATCCTAAACTAATTCTAGGAACCCTAATTCTCCCTGCGCCGCACATGTTCTCTATTGCAGCAACTTCACCACGAGCGACGCAGTAACCGCCCCACGTCTTCGCTTGCACGTCCACCCACACACACGTACCTGCAACAAATCGACCACGAACAGATAATAGTAGAGAATACAAAGAGAAAATGGAAAAGGGGGGCGTTTGTTTATTATTTTTGGTTATATAAAGCCAAATACAATCTGTAAAAAGGAGAAAAATTCTGTATTGAAAAACATCAAAGAAAATACAAAAGAGAAAGAAACAGAAAAGCAAAAAAAATATTTTTGAAGGTATCTCGTTTTTTTTAGAATCTGTGGGATTGTTGTTCTTTTTCTTTTTTTATTTTCTGTTATAAAAATAACAAAGAAGAGAGGAAAGAAGAGAAACTTACCGTTGGGGGTGTCGTTGGAGTGCCATCACATCGCCGTCGAAGTCGGAGGGGCCTCAGATCTGCCGTGGAGGAGGCGGCGGCTTGGGGATGGCCTGGGTTAAGGAAAACCCTGGCAGAGCCCCTCTTCTTTTGTTTTAAAATGAAAAATGAAATTTTTTTTTAAAGAAAATTTTGTTTTATTGCATTTCAGAAACGGCGCCGTATTGATGGACCCAAATGCCCGCGCGTCGACCCGATCCGACCCAGGGAGGTTCCGCGCATTTCTTTAAAATGGGATATTTCCGAAATCGGTCCCTTTGCTTTTGAAGTTGATTTAGTCTCACATTGCGCAATGATTTTTGGGAAATTTATTTCTCCGACCCTTCCCTTGCTGCGCGTGTTTTAAATTACTTCTCTTGTTTTTTATTTTATTTTCAAATTCAGTTTTCAAATTCTGTTTTATTTTAAATTTAATCTTTAATTTATTATTTTAGGTTTTCTTTTAATTAAATTATTAATACTGTTTGTTTACATCATTGTTAGTTTATTATGATATTATATAGTATTATATAGTATTATTATTGTATTTATTTATATATGCGTATGCATATTAATATTCATTTTTTTAAAGAAACGTTTTGAATATATACTATATACATATATATATACATATATGTTATATTATTTATTATATCGTATATTATTATTATTCTTATATATACGTGCATATATATATGTTAATATATAAAGGTATATTTTAAACGTTTTAAATTCATAGACATAGTATGTATATATGTTATATTTTCTTTTCTTTTCATAGTTTTTTATATACATTTATATTTTTATAATGTTTATATTTTCATATTTTATAATCTATATATGTTTATACATTCTTTATAATATATATATATATATATGTACTTTCTAGAATTATTATAGGTTTTGCTTGACTGGTTGTTGCTTTGTTTGGTGTATTTTATTTTCTTATATATGTATTATATATACCTGTTCTAATATATGAATACACATGTTTTAGAATCTATTTATGTATCATACTTATATTTTGAGGATGCATATATACGTATAATTTAAATTAAAATATTTTCTTCAGTATTGTGTTAACATTTTTAACATATTTTCAAAATATATTTTGATTTTGTCAAAATATTAAAATTATTTTTTATGATTCAAAGGTTTTCAAAATAAAAGTGATATTCGATATTCGGGATTTTCGAGGAAATCAAGCCCTAACGTATTGGGTTCCTAAATAATCGAGAATTTTCTTTTTCAAAACGCATAAATAAAAATTATTTTCGGGAATTCAACATGTTATGTCCTAACGCATTGGGTATGACGTATTTTTTCTCGAGATGAAGATTTTCCCTAAAGTAAAAGTGATATTCAAAATTCGGGAATTTTGAGAAATTGTATCCTAACGTATTGGGTCTCAATTTCTTCGTATGACTTGAACAATTGATTATTCTTTTCAGATTTCATCATTTAGAGTTTTTTTTTAAATCTTTTTAAATTTTCGACACCAAGACATTAACTAATCAAATTGGTACTGATTTTGGGCGTTACGTGGGTGCTATCCCTTCCTCGTGCGTAACTGACTCCCGAACCCGTTTTCAAATTTCGTAGACCAAAATCGTTTTAAGGTGAGCCGATCACACCTAAATCACGGATCGGTGGCGACTCCAATTTTTTATTTTAAAGTCGACAACTAAATTTTTGTTTTCAAAAAAATGGTTTCGACAAATCTGATATGAAAATAAATATATATTCATTTTTTTAAATGTATACAATTAAATCAAAATCAAAGTTTCATATGTACACATAAACTCCAATTCAAGTCTCATGTGTATAATTGCACCAAATTAAAATTTATGTATAAAATTACTTGGTCAAACTTTGATGTTTTGGGTGATTTCAAGAATCAAGAAAATCAAGGTTTCAAATCTTAAATTTTTTTGTCCAAGAAACTGAATTATGAAGTTGTTACCCGATGGATTACACTTATGAGTTTAAACAAGCTGATTTCGGGAGCAAACAGATCACATGTCCAAAATCTTGGAAATCTACTCTTTGGGATGTCAACATGCCCAATATGAAGTTTGGAGAAGGACTTATTTGAATATTTTGGTGAAATTGTCAAAGTAGCCTAATTTGTAATTCTTTTTAAATCTCAAGTTTTATTAAATAAGTGGATCAATATGTAAGTTTTGGCCGAAGGAACTCATTTAGACCCTGGACCGAATTTCCCCTAAAATTTTTCACATGTTAATTAGTTAGTTAGTTGATGAGTTGGTTGCCATGTTGGCATACTTATCAAAACTCTAAGGAGATTAGTTAGCACATGAGTTTTCTTTCTTCAAGAATATTTTCTTAAAGTCGGTTTGAAGGGAGTTAGTGATTTTCTTTAATTTCAAGGCTCCTTAGGATACTATCACGCCGTCTTCTTTTTTTTCCATCTTTTCTTCTTTTAATTAGTTTTTTGTTCGGTTCTTGTTTATTTATTTCTAATCTTTTATTTGATTTGACATTCACCCATCTTGGGGTTTTTTACACAAATGGTATAGAAAAAAATACTAAAATAGAATGTCAGAAAAAAAATTTACCAAAATAGGTTACTTTTTCATTGGAGCCTATTAGGTAGGCGCTAATGAATAAAAAAATAATAATTTTTTTGAATAAAATATTTTTTTATATTTTTTTAATAAATTTTCTAAAAAAATACGAGTCAAAATACGGTCAACGGGTCGAGTGGCGCCTATCAGGTAGGCGCCAATGAAGGTGCCTCACAGAGAGGCGCCAATGAAGGTGCCTCATAGAGAGGCGCCAATGAATATTGTAATTTTGTATTAATATTGTAATTATTTTATAATTAAATTTGTATTTATAGTTTTGAATTAGTATTTTGTATGAATATTGTAATTTTTTATATGAATATTGTAATTTTGTATGAATATTGTAATATTGTAATTTTGTATGAATATTGTAATGTCGGGATATATTGTAATATTGTAATTTTTGTATGAATATTGTAATTATTTTATAAATAATTTGTTAGTAATTTAGGATTATGTTATAAATTTTGTGTTTGTAATTATTTAAAATTTAATTTATTAGTAATTTAGGATTAAGCTATAAGTTGTTGTGTTTAGATTAATATTTGGTGAGTTTACATATAAAGTTTATAAAAAATTAAAAATCATCTTATTAAAAGTTTAATTATAAAAAATTAAAAATCATTTTATTAAAAGTTTAATTATAACTGACTTTTTAATCATATAGTTGTTGTTAACTAATTTAATTTTTGTATAATGTAACTTTTATATAATTAAATTTTATTTGATTTTGTATTTATTTAACAAGATTTATTGATTTTTGAAACAAATTAATGAATTCATTTTTTGATTACAAAATTACAAACACAAAATTACAATATTCATATAAAAAATTACAATATTCATACAAAATACTAATCCAAAACTATAAATACAAATTTAATTATAAAATAATTACAATATTAATACAAAATTACAATATTCATTGGCGCCTCTCTATGAGGCACCTTCATTGGCGCCTCTCTGTGAGGCACCTTCATTGGCGCCTACCTGATAGGCGCCACCCGACCCGACCCGACCCGTTGACCGTATTTTGATTCGTATTTTTTTTAAAAAAATTATTTAAAAAATATAAAAAATATTTTATTCAAAAAAAAATTCATTGGCGCCTACCTAATAGGCTCCAATGAAAAAGTAACCTATTTTGGTAAATTTTTTTTCTGACATCCTATTTCAGTATTTTTTTTTTCTATACCATTTGTGTAAAAAACCCCATCTTGATATATCAAGAATCTTCTTTTTTTTCTTGTGTCGAATGCTTTTGTTACAAAATAGTTTTATTTTAGCTGGTTGGAAGTCTTCTTTTGGTTCAGCCTATTCGTTCTTGGACTCCCTGGTTGCCTCTCTCTTTCCTTATTATTTGGTTTTTTTTATTCAATTCAATCAGATACTAATATGTTTATTAATTTAATATATGCATACATATATGCACATGTATAACTATTGAAAAGTTTAACTCATGAATACGGCTTCTCAATAACATAAATCCATTAACTTCACAAAGGGAATTAAAAAGAAAGACATAAAGAAGGATCAATCTGGGACATGCACAGTAAACATAATGGGAGAACAAATACTTCAGTATTGGTGTCTCACAGTTTCAGGAATAACAATTGACTTTTTAGCAAATATCCATCAACCGATAACAAGCATTAAATTAGCCAAAAACTACTAATAGCCATGTTAATGTTGCCATAAATATTTCCCTTCCAGACAAGTTTTGAGTTATTTATCAAAATTAACATTCTCCTGTAAGCTTCAACTCAAGAGCTAAATGAAATATGTTTGAAAGACATTGTACCAGATCAAATCATTAATATAGGTAACAAGGCCTACCTTGAAGATGAGGCCAGAAAGAAGTCCTAATTGATCTAGGGTAGCATATTAGGTCCACAAAAACCAATAAAACATAAAGACATCAGGAGAAACACAAACATAACTGCAAAACGAACATTCAAAACAATAGAGAGAGAAAAGGAGAACAGAAATGAAACAAGATCTCTGCAAAACCAGCAGAGAAATGAAGAAAATTCATTCTCAAGGAATCTGTTGGATATATGATGAAGGAAGGACTGAAACTAAAGCAAAAACAAAATAAAAATGGAGAAATCAAATTGTGAACAATTGTTTCATTACCAGAATTAGAGGATTTTTGTTTTATGGTCCTGTTTGTCTGTAAAAAAGAGTAGAACTCCAGCTTTCAATTTTTTTCGTTCTTACCTTCGAGTGAGGAAGATGACCGCCAGTGCAGATTTTGACAACGAAAGGCGAAGATGGGGAAAAGCTTTGATGAACGTCAGTGTCTAGTGTTGAGAATCGGTATTGGCTGACGCAAGCAGAAGATCAGGTGTCAATGATGGGGGAAGGGGAAGGGGAAGGGAAAGGGAAAATCGGTGTTGGCTTCTAATTTTCCTGAAAATGTCTTACCGAATTAGAAAGGGTAAGACATTTTCAAAAATTAACAGCACGTTTGGTTCGCTGTATTGGATTAGAGGCGTAATGGAATAGAAGCGTAATGGAATAGAGGTGTAATAGCAAATCAATTGTTTGGTTGAATGTAATGGAATAGAGGCGTAATAATAATCTTGTGTTTGGTTGAATGGAATAGAGGTGTAATAGCATAATGGAAAAAACTAAAATGACTAGAATACCCTTAGCATAAATTTGTTTTCGTAAATGATTATTGTTATTGCTATTTAAATTTTAATAAGATTATTATTATCAATAATAAATAATTTAATCATATTTAAACATAATAATTATTAAATATATTATAATTAAAATATATAATTTAATAAAATTCTTAATAATTAATATTCTTATATGAATTTACTCAAATCATAATATATGATACTATAAAGATAATTTAACATAATTATTATTAAACATATATTAATTAAAATATATAATTTAATAAAATTCTTGATAATTAATATTCTTATATGAATTTACTCAAATCATAATATATGATACTATATTATATAATTTAATAAAATTTGAAATAATTAATATTAAATATATTTTAATTAAAATATATGATTTAATAAAATTTAAAATAATTATAACTAATAAATTTTCTTATATGAATTTGTATAATTTAAAATAATTATTATTACATATAATAATGTCTTGCTCCTTGTTTGTTCTTTGGTAATACATGAATTGAGGCCATCAGCAATGGCTGCGTTTATTATGTTCTGTTCTTCTTGATATCATTGTGTATTTCAGAATGGAGTTCAGTTTTTCAAGTACAACGATAGACAACTAGGGAAATAAAAGGGGCTTCAAATGATTAAGATTCAAACTTTAGATTTGCTGAATACTTACATGAACAATTTGAGTTCTATTTTGGATTTAATAGTGTGTACTTTTCAATACAATGTTAAAACCTTTGTATACAAGTTCCCACAATCTTGATTCGAGCTTTGATGAAATTAATCGCTTTTCGCATGATTGCGAAGTTCAATTTGTGTTTCGTCTTCACGAATCGCCTTTACAAAATCGAGCACAAGCTGTAGCTAACTCATCCCGGTGTGCGATACTCATGATCAACTCCTTCAATTATGTGCGACTTGTGATTTCGTATAAACTGGCAAATTCCAGAGCATCTTTGGCTGGTACAATTTTATCCATGGATCCATGAATGGTTAATACCCTGAATATAATGGCAAACAAGTAAGAAATCTATGCCACTAATCACATATTTAGTGAAAATGCATATTAATAATTCCAAATGCAAACTGTTGAATCTGATATAGAGGATGGGGATCAAATTTAAGTATATCCAGGACATGGCAATCGATCTGGTTGTATCATGAACATTAGAAAAGAAATCAATGCTAGCAATTTTCCTAACCTGCAATTTTGATCAATCGAAAGACATGCTGCACGAGTGTCGGTGGTTAATCGGTCCATCAAACTTTCTTGAGTTACACGATATTCAAACTGTCCTGTAAATGAATGAATGAATGCTTGGTTTCGGGTAAAACGATAACTAGTTTATCACAAAAATTGTCCATTGGAGGGTGACAAAAGAACCTCACATAAAAATATTGGGGAAAAATCAAGCATAATACAGTAGCTACCTTTTCTATTCTTAAAATCAATAAACCCATTCTGCTTAATTCTTTGTAAAAAATCTTTACCCAATCGACCTTCCATGCCTTTCTCCAAATGGAACCGACCAGAAATATTGATGATGGTGGGTACATCATTGTACTTTGAAGCATAGAGAAGCACCACATTCCCCCTGCAGGAACCCTATTCAACATTAAAGAAACTTAAAAAAGAAATGATAAATGAATCAAAATATCAGATTCTCTCAAAGAACAAGAGAGAAAATATGAGAAAGCATGAAACTCTATCATCGTGATTGCATTTACTTTTTCAGAATAACAAAGTAACCCTTCTCTTATGGTTGAGGGGCGAACTTTTGATTTCCTAGAATCAAAGTCCTTCATAGCACTGAGTTCAAAAACTTGACTGAAAATTTTCATGCACACAAAAAAGAATGGAACTCAACAATTCTCTCCCTTGCTCATTTCATATAAAGTTTGATTACACTGATTCATGTCACAATTATATATATGAAACAAACCTTTACTGTGGCCAAGAATTGCAGTTATTAGACGTTGGTTCTTGCAGAAATGTCGGATGACAGCTCGTAAATCTTCGGCTTCTCTGCGGTAGTTACCATACATAAAGGAACCTTCACTTTCCCTGGAAGCCAACAGCACAAATAACCTTAATAACCATTGTTTGTATCAACAACTTGCAACTTCGGAAATTTCAAAACATTCTATTTTACACCAAGATTTGTTTCCCAATTAACACTGTTCTAGTTATCTTCTTACCCGTTCCCAGCAAAGTCAAAGCGGAAAGCACTGATTCCCTCTCTTCCCAAAGTAGTGGCAAGAGTCACCATGGGTATTCGTTCCTGAAAATGAATAAAAACCCAGAATTATTCTGCAGAAAAGAAAAGAAAATAAACTGGGAGCAAATCTGCAGAAAAAAAAAAAGAAAATAAACTGGGAGCAAATCGGCAGAAAAGAAAAGAAAAGAAACAAGGGAGCAAATCGGCTGAAGCTAGAAGGAACATAAGAGAAACAAAGGGGATCGGGGGAGGGTAAACTGAAGCGGCAGCTAATCTGGGCAAAAGAGAGGGATTAGAAATCGGTGGTTTTCACCGATTAGGAAAGTAATGTATTACACGCGTATTAGCAATACATTGAACCAAACGACGGAATAAAGAGGGATTAGGTGGGGCCCACCGATTAGGGGTGTAAGGGCTTCTTTTCTCGTGTTTTGTAATTGGTTTTACCTTAGGAAAATATTTTCACCCAAACAAACACCAGATCCGGAAAATGTTTTGTAATTGGTAATTGGAATTTAAACTTTAAAATTGTAATTTAATTTGATATCTTTTTTAAATAATTGTTAAAATAAACTGACGTGACGTTAACATAACATTGACAATCAATAGCATAATATATGACAATAATATTTTGACATGTGAAAAAAAATTAAATATTTTTGTCACATGCTGAAATGTGAGGTTGTTATATATTATCATACTATAAGTCTTTAGTGCCACATCATCATATTTTAATAATTTTATTCAAATACCTAAAATATGTACTAAATTAACTTACTATTTTCAAATTTATATATTAATTAGATCGAAAAATAATATACATCAAGTAGGTATAAATTTGTCAAGGTTGACTCTCTATATATTACCCTTTTTATATTTTTTGTTCAAAATTCTTGAAAGTCCTTGCTCTTTTGGAAATTGAGAGAAAAGTACGGATACTTTTTGGCTTAATATAATATTTAGTATATAATTTTTTTAGTTTGGCACTTAAAGTTTATTTTTATCTAATTTGATACTTAAATTTGACACTTTTTCTTAATTTGGTATTTAGATTTTCCTTTATTTAATTCAATATATAAACTTGTCGGATATTATACAAATTGCCTTAAAACACTATGGGTGTTAGTTTTACGAGGAGACAAAATAACTAATACATGATTGACATGTGGTAGATGACATGGAACTTAATGGCAAGAATGATTACATTTATTTGGAGTTTACTCTATTTTACTAAATAATATGCTCAACTTTGACTTTTCATTGAGATTGAGATTTTTTAATTTTTAATGACATGAATGATTTAAGAGAAATCACATGCTTAAAGTATGACTCGGTCTTCATTAAGCCTTTAATTCCACAAAAATGTCGCTACTATAAAAGGAAACGTATGTTCAAAAATTGTTTTTGGGTTATGCTTAACGGATGGATATTGAATAAAAATATGAGTTTTAAAACCTAAAATAAAAGAAAATAATTATGTAAAATTAAAAATTTAAAATAAAAGTAATTGAACATTTAAAATATAAAAAAAATCATGTCATTTGTCACATGTCAGCAATACATTAATTATTTTTGCTCTCTCATTAAAAAATGAAACTACAAGTATATTAGAGTAATTTGCATAATGTTTAATTTTAGGCACCAAATTTTTTAAAAAAAAAGATGGAGGAAAAAACTGATTAATGATTCGGTAAAGAGACGAATTGGTGATGTTAAAGAAATAGCTTTATCATGCTAATTATCACGCCCCAGACGGAGGCATATCACACGCTGCATATTCGTGGGATCTAGCACTAAGTATCAAACTTGATTAAACTTAACATAAAAATTATAGTCATAATTTCATAAAACAATTATAAATTTTTGTTTTGAAAATAAGCTTCAAGTAGTAAATTAAGAAACTTCCAAAATAAACTCTTGCTTAGTAGTATGTAAAATGTATAGAAAATTTTAAAATATTAAAAGAAGGGTAAATTTAACTACTTAGTAAGTAATTGACATTTCCTTAATTAGGTAAGCAGGCATGAAAACATTTAGGTTAAATATTTTTATTGAAAATGCGTAATTGCAATACTTATAATAAATAATTCAAACCATATTCCACATCAAAACTATAATAAGGATAAATTAATAATTTCTAAAATATTGATAGCTAAAAATAGTTCTTTTTTATAGCAACGATCAAATTTAATCTCGATGGAAATGGTTAAAATCCACAATTAACCCTAGTAGTAACGGGTTGGAACAAAAACAACAATTAACCCAAATAGCAGTGGGTCAGAATAAAAACCACAATTCACTATAGTGACAATGAGTCAAAAACCACTATTTTAAACCAATAACAGTTGAAATCGATTTCTAAACACAAAATACATATCGAGATGACCAATATCTAATCCCTGTTAACTGGATTAGAACATCGCATCAAAATCATGAAAATTTGATTACCCAAACATTGTAACTCTATACAAAATATATTCTTCATACAAAACAGAAATTGATTACATCAAAATACACTCTATATACCAAAATAAAGCATAATCTAATAATACATTTATAAAAAATTAACCACGTAATCTAATTTAAGTATGGAAAAGTTTAGCACTTACATATTTCAAAATGTATTTTCCTTATAAATTTAAAACCATACAAGTATGATTAATCCAATTTTCATAAAATATGAACAAAATATCATATTTTCCATAAATAACATGCAACATTTGAAGTTGATTTTTAGGAATTAACACCAAAGGAAATCTAAGTTATTTACCGGCTTATTGAATCGACACTTGAGTAATGATTTTCTTAAATTTCCTAGTAATCTAAAATTTAAGAAAGAAATTTGAAAATTAAAATTGGATCAATAATTTAGAAGTTTAAAAAATATGTATTTCCATGATAATTCTAAGACATTTCAATTGTGTGGCAATTCCTTAACAGATTAAGACATATTTGTACAATTTAATAAAACTATCTTTCACCTCGAAAGTAAGTAAATCAAATTTAATAAAATACATACATATTATAAGAAAATTCAATAGATTAATAAAATAATTTTACTATGGTTTCCAACCAAATAATAAATATTCAGACCGAAATAATTAAAATAAAAATTCTGAAATTCCAATTTTCTTGACTGTTTGGCTGATTTGAACAGTTCAAACTCAAAATTTACTTGGTATTTCAACAGTATAGAAACATGAATTTAAAATAAATGTAATACTAAAACCTAGAAACTTGTTTCATCAAAATCAATTACCAAAACTTAAGTTTCAACCATAAAATAAGAAATCATCGCAATCTGTTTAGATTTTATGGATTAAGAATTTCAACTATGAAAAACATTTATTCTTTAAATGAAAAATAGCTTCGAAAACCGAACTTTGGGACCTCATATCTTTTAACACAATTCATATGACTAAATATTTTTATTAAATGAAAGTACAAACTTCATACTATAACAAACATCTGAAACTCGAAACAAATGAACACCTAAATATGTATTTCTAGTGCATTAAAATCGACTACTCGAAACTGCTAAAACCCACACATTAGAAACTTCAAAAATTATTTTCTTCTAAGGCTCTGTTTGTTTCACTGGAAATGCTTCTGGAAAATTAATTCTGGAAAATGACTTACTTTTTTGGAAAAGTTAATATTTTCTGGTGTTTAGATGAATCTGTGTAAAATATTTTTTGTTGTTTGACAAATTTCTTAAAAATATTTTATAAAAACTGTTTTCAATCAAACAAACATACGTATGAGATTTTTTTTTTATCTTTTCATTATTTAATTGAGCTTATTTTATATCTATAAATTTATATTTTACATTGTTTTTACATGTATTAAAAATATTTTGTTAAATTTAGGTTCATTACAACGCCATTTTTAGTTACATGACTACCAAATGAGTATTTTTTATTTAAAATATGACATCAACAAAATTGACAAAAAAATTCACAATGTCATAATTGGACTTGATTTTCAAATCAAAAGTAGAGGACTAAATTATTGAAAATAAAAGTACAGAGGCTAAATTGCAAATTCATGAAGAGTACATAAACTTATGACATATTTTAACTTTTATACTACAAAACATTTATTATTAATATATTTATAATCGTAATAAATATTTATTATTAAAATATAAATATTGAATATTTTCAATAATATGTGAAGAATATTATTTAAAATTATTATTTTAAACTTTATTATTAAAATAAAATTAAAATATTAAATGATTTATTAAATTAATAAATTATATTAATTATATGACTAAATATAAATAATTAAATATGTATGTTTAATAATATTAAAAGTATAATATTTTATATTAATATTTTAATAAATTTAAATATTTTTAAAAATTAAAATAAAATTTATTATTAATATAATAATATTAAACTTTATTTAAGTTAATTTTACATAAAAATAAAATTACCTATAGAAGAGTTCTTTTCGGAAAATGTCTTATGTTTTTCAAGAAGGAAAGTTATTTTACAAGAAAAGAGTTTATTTTATGTTGACCTGTAAGTCATCAAACTATTTTTATAAAACAAACATAGGAAAATATAGAAAACATTTACGGATAAACAAACAAATCTAAATTATTTGATTTAAATGGATACCACGCATTCTAGAAACTTCAAAAATTAGTTCTTCTAAGTTACATGATTGAAATGGATGCCATCTTGAAGAGAATTTCCATTTTGAACCAGCAATGTCATCAAAATTAACAAACTATTAAACTAACTCATGAGCTTTATGAAAGAATAATTTAAAAAACAAACACATATTTCAACAGATTTAAATCAAAATTCACCTTAATTACTAGAACTAAGATCGATTTGCACATCTTTTGCTGTTTTCCCCCTCCTCTCTAGTGTTTACTTCTCCGAAATTGCCAAAAGCATGGTTTAAGAAAACTATCGCAAGTGATTTTCCTTCTTTTATTTAAAAAAGAAAAAACTATAACATACCCATAAAGTTGGGCTTGATAAAAAAAAAAAAAAGGATAATGAATCACATAATTAAATGGACGTTTAAAATGCATATTTCTCAAGATTACATATAAAGCATTACATGCTTCAACTCAACTCTTCATTTTTCTCAAGAACATGATCCTATATGAAAAACCTTGAAAATTTGAATATATCCATATCTGAATCCCAATATCATAGTTCAACCATGTTCTAAAGAAGCTGGAAAATTCTCACACACACTAGAGCAGATGATTTTGACTGAACATAGTGCCCAACCACAAAACATATCTACGAACTTGCTTGTGGCAAACTATTTAACTGGGCCTGAAAGTATGCATCTAAAGAGCAAAACCTAATTATGGGATGCAAAATATTGATAAACACCCAGTAGCATTTAGGAAAACAGAATCTGGTGCCACATAGATAGAACCCTACACCTTACAATAGGATTTTTCAACCTACAATCATTCCATAACATCCATAAACAAGTGTGATAATGCAAACTACAGGCAAGTATTGTCAATAATGTCATAACAAAACTATGAAAGAGAAAAGAGAAGGGATGTAAACATCTAGCAAACTTATTTTTCTAGGGCTTGATCTTCAGCATGTATATAAGACCATAAGCTTCAGTGTTTTTGTAACATGATAGAATTATCTGGACTTAAAAAAAAGGGAATGTGTACTGCCTCTGTCATTCAGTGCCTTCTGCTATGCCTCGAGCTCTTCCTTCGATTGCTCCGATCATCAGAATCGGAATCTGAAGCCGATTCTGAATCAGAAGACTCGGAAGATGAGCTGTACCTTCTACGCCTCCCCTTCTTTTGCTTCTGCTTCTTCTTCCTCCTCCGACTCTTCCTCTCTTCCTCTGACTCAGATGATGAGCTGTAATCAGTACTACTCCCTTCTGAAGAATAATCCGATCCTGTTACAGATGAGGCACCACTGTCAGTCTCAAAAACTGAAGCCTCGCTATCACTACCAGAACCAGAATCTGAACGATACTTCCTTTTGCTTTTCTTAGACCTATTTTCATCCTTCTTATCCTTGACATCCGGGATGTCCAAATCATAAGAGATTGAAAGTTTCATCCTGAGCTTGGGGTTCTTAAGCTGCTGAGTTCTCGAGGGTCGTGACATGTAAACCCGTTCGTTCTTGCACTCGTATGTCCAATGCCCTGCTTGAAAACACTTTTGGCACTGTGAAGCACCCATTGTAGACATTGATGCCTTGTCTTTCCTTTCTCCTAACCTCACCGCCTTCTCTGTGCTCATCAAATACATCTGCCTCTTGGCTTCCCTCTTCTCCTGCCATCTGCTAGGTCCTTCTTCCTTTTGCCCATAAGCATTAACATTTCGAGCTGCGGCAGCAGCTGCCCTTTCAGCCTGAGCTCGACTGAGGCCTTTTGCAGCAGTCAATGCAGCAGCCTTGATTCTGTCGGCAGCTGCTTGAGATTTTTCTTCTTTCTTACTTGACATCTTTTAGATGTCAACAAATAAACCAGACTATGCCGATATGCAGATTACCCAATCTCCAAGAGAATAAAATAAATCCAACCCCAATCCTTCAACACCCTATATTCAAATACCCAGTTATGTCATTCAATTGTCTAATCGAATAGAACAGAAGTAGCAAATAATCTAATCAATGGACTAAAGACAAGGAATTTAAACATGCGAAAGAAAATAAAATTCTGCAAAAAATTTTTAAATAAGGGACTTTAAAAACAGTCACAAAACCCTAAATTCAGAACAAAAAAGGTTGAATCTTGTTTCTTTCCTATTAACCCTCAACTGAGAATTCTTTTGGGGGGAAATTAACAAACATAAATCTAAATATTAAGTGCATAAAACATTAGAAAAGATAAAGAGGAGAAGAAAATTAACGTGTACCTGAACTTCGTGGCCTAAGGATCCAAATCGAAGACAAAGAGGAAAGTTTATGACTTCATTATTAATAAGAGAAATGGGACTGGGATTTTCGTCTTTTCCCCTTTATTTAAGCTAATTGCGACGAAACCATGATTTAAAGGCTCCTTTTAGGTTATGTCAAATCCTTTTATTAGTCCCTGAATTTAATCCTCACATTTTGATTTGGTCCTTTTTAATCTTTATATTTTTTTTAATTTTGAAATTTTAGTCCAGACCCAAATAGTTATAGTCAAATTCTTTAAATTAAATTATCTTATTTTTAAAATCTTATAAAAATTATAATATCATATATATATTGTCATGTTAGTTTGTTACTTTCACATAATACTAAAAAAATATCATGTCATTTTAGTTAAGAAATATACTTGTTACTATTTGATCTAGTTAAGAAATATACTTGTCACTATTTGATCTAATATTGAAGTTTCAAAATTTGAAAAGTATAAAACCTATGATGAATCCATTTTTTTTACTTTTAACGGATAAAATTGAATTATAAATTTTATGAATATTGATTTTACCATGTATTCATTTTCAAAGGACTAAATAAAATATTTTTCATTTTAGAGGGGCCAAAGAATAATTTTTCCCTGACCCCCTTGTATCCACCCTTAATGTCAACGTTCAATAAAAGCTTCTCTAAAAGCTACTCTTTGAGGCATATATGGTGGAGTTACAGGGCGCTTATTATCGTGAGAGCCAAGATATAAATTAATGCTTTTGTATTCTCCACCATCTTTGTAGAAAGATAATATTTTTGGGTTAAAATGCCTTCCCATTTTGAGAATAGGTCAATGAGAATGCAATAATATAATTTTTTATCGAGAGAGAAAATGGAGAGGGTGCCCATAAATCGTCAAAAATGATTTGGAGTGGCTTAGTGCTAAACAAAGTGAATGGTTTAACAGGTAGCCTACGAGCTCCATTGGAGTAGTAGAAATTACAGAAATGAAAATGCCAAACCAGCTATTGGATTGTCGAGTAAAAAAACAGCTATGTACTTGTTATTTAGAAATAACGTTCTTTATAGTTGAAAGCTCCAACAAAGCATGCTCTAGAAAATTAGTCTAAAGACCCTGCCCCTGCCCCTGCCCCTGCCAGCCATAAATTAAAACATTACTCCACTTCATCATCTTTCTTAAAAGTCTAGAAGGTTTGCAGCAGTGGAAAGAGCAGCTCCACTAATGGCATAATGCAGAACCTGCTCGTGGGTAGTATTATCACACGTAAGTGCTACTGCCATCCCTGTTATCGCCCCTGCCACTGCACTATTTGTCTGCACCCAACGACAATGCCGTTAAAACAAATAACGTGTGCAAATTTCAACAATGGAACCATTTAACCTGGCTGCAGTTCTTGAGGGCTAAACATTATTTTTGTTAGCTCTTGGAATCTTCACATTAGATGTCAATGGTTTGTGGATGAAACAAAAGAGAGGATAAGATGGGGATGCTTCTTTACCCAATCATGAGATCCACGAGCCTCTTTTAGCCCATATGTAAGACCTGAATATAATCCAGCAGCCAGCCCTGCATCGTATAATTCAATTCATGGAGCATGGTAAAAGCCATATATCTTTATCATTTCTGAATATGAGCGTTTCACTCATCACTGTTGCTCCAAATGAAACTAATAACCTATTAGAGACAATAACTAAACTTACCCCACTGTAGTGATTCTTTTCCAGTGTGCTTCACCTGCACAACATTGTAAAAACTAAGCCCCTTTTCTTTTTTGCATTTTAAAAAAAAAAAAAAAAGGCCTTCGTCTTTGTGCACCTAACTTGCCAACTTGAAATATGATATCCATGTCCAACAGATGATGGAGAATTTTAATACAAATTTATGAAAAAAATACCTGTATATGTATACCTCGAGTACGGCCACAAATCATATGAAAGCTCAACAAGGTTTACCAACTTATTACAAGATCTATTGAGGTTACTTATGTAGAAGAGTCATCATGACTACCTAGTTTTAATCACTATACATCATTGACTGCCTTTTCACGTGAAATTTTATGTACTTGTGAAAGGACTCACCATTGCTTCAAGAGAATTTCGACTGGTTTCCCCTGCAATCAAACATCAAATCAATTTCAACTTTAATTAGTAACTGTGGAACTAACACATGAATAATATATGAAACTGCGAAAATCATCCAACAAAGAAGAGAAGTTAAACTTAATTTGCACTTCCGAATTCAGTAAATAATTAAGCCAAAGAAGTTTTTAGTATTTTAAGGTTCAATCAATCATCTCAAAAAATCTGTAAGAAGAAAACCAAAAAGACAAAGCAATTAATTCCTTCAGAGTAAACGACAAAATGAAATTAGCTAAAGGTGAGCCTGGTGGAATCGATCTTCAAGTATCAGCCATCACCCACAAGTATGTATAATATTGCACGATATGTATAATGTTGCACGAGACACCAAAGACTGTTCCTGCTTACCTCACCTTTCTAATGCTAAGCTTGTGTTAAAAAGAAAAAGGATTCATGAATGGCATGCATTGATGCATACCTCTGAGGCCAGGGAAGCCTTGCTTCTTATTCTTGACACCAGTGATATCAGTCGATTTAATGGGTCCAGTTCCTGCACCAAAAACACAACCCCACATCACAAAACCCATCACCAAAACAAAATGAAAAAGCATAAGCAACTACGTTTGCCTTCAAAAGCTATATGACAAGCCTCCCTGGCGATAGCTTGAAGTGCTCCAATCTGCACACCCACACCCATCACAAAAATTAGTTTTGGGAAATAGAGGGACCGAAATATTAAAGATGAGAAATAATATTACATACACCAGCAGTTTTGACAAAGCTCTGAGCAGTCCAGTTGAGAAGAGGGTGTCCCAGGTCGAAGATATCTCCCTTATCGAAGCGCAATTCATCAAGCAAAGACTTCGCCTCCGAGTTACTACTCATGGTTTCTTCTTGGGTTTTCTGACGTAACGCTTCTTGATCTATCGCGTTAAAACTTCTTCAGGGAGAGATACTAAAGGCTGTCGAAGATGGTGTACCCGAATATCAATCGGAAGATTGAACAAGTGAAAATGCTATGATATTTGTACTACAGATTGTAGGAGAGAAGTTGAGAAGATATAGGACACGTGTTTAAGAAACCTTACGTATCTCCTGCATGGGTAACCAGATATGGCGGATTTCGTGGCGATTCTCGGGACCCTCTGTTTCATATTCTTCGCCACGTATCTTTCAGTCGGTATACCTCGCCAAGCCCAATGTTGTGTGTTCTTCCATTTGCAGTGCCATGCATGGTATACTTTTAAGTAACAACTTGAGATTTTAGAACGATTAAGTGCAAAATTAAAAGCCCAATCCATTAAAATTCTTCAAATAAGTATAACAAGTAAATTGGGGGGTTTAGCGGATTTAATGCGGAAACCCCCCCCCCCAATTACAAGGTGAAGTTTGCGTAATAACAATTTACAAGTGGGTTTATATCAGCTACAGTTCGGGAAAATTTTGCCTCCTCACTCGTTGTCATCCTAGATCCTCTCATCTCCTCTATCTATACGTATATAACAGGCACACTCACCACAAAAATGAACAAAAGGAAGCCAGTACTAATACTATGCAGGGGAAATATTACTGCCCCATTCTATTAGTTAGTTCACAAATCTAAATGGAACAATAAAAGTACTTTTTTTTTTCTTTTGGAAAAAAGGGGAAAAAGTTAAAACAGAGAGAATGTTTTAGTTGATGGAGCGGCTCAAAGCATCAGGCTGGCCTGGTAGATCCATACATGTTCTCCTCCGACGAACATTTCAGAATTCCAAGCTTTCTTCGCATCCGTCTCTTTCTTGTGAGTTCACTTTTCCTTTGGTAGCCCAAGATTGTTTAGTCAACCAAGCACATCCTATAGTTAAAATAAAACCAACACCAACAAGGAAACAAGTTATCCTGCGTATAACGAATGATTCTGGGATTCAACTCATGATCCATTTACAGCCATTTCAGGTGATGATTTTGATGGTAGCAACGAACGGGGGTCCTCTCCACTTAATTGTGAGGGGCTATGCAGGTACTCTGAACAGTTTCTAGGAGATTCCTTCTCTCTAAGGTTGCCCTCGTTTGGACTATTGTTATCACAACTTCTGGGACTGCCAGATTCCTTTTCAATATGATTCTCCTCACCTGATTGAGTAGATAAATGCATGGCATTTGCGGTTTTCTTACTAGGCAGCACTGCCTGGCTTAGGGTTGAACACAAAGCCGCAAATACACTATCTCTTGGTTTAGAGCTTTTACCCAAACGCTGCTTCTTAGCTAGCCCAGGTTCCTTTTCCTTAGGAGTCAACTTACGCTTCAAGCCAAGGGACTCCATGCTTCCTTCATCATCCTCCGAGGTTTCAGTCTGTTTCCTTGGAGGTGGTCTGTAGTCTTCATCGTCCTCATCATCATAGTCAACAAGCCCCCCAGATCTAGGGCTATAAAATTAAAATAAATATAAGCACACTAAAAAATTCAGTAATGAACCATCAAGGATGAGGTCACTGAAATACCGTGATGATGGGCAGCTGACAGAAACTCCATTGGATAAAACAGGCTGAGATTGCACTTTCTGAGGATGAGATGCAGATGTTGTATCCTCTTCATCACTGATTAACATCCAAATATATTCTATCAATATACAAGAAATGGCTAAGAAAAATTGACAACTCATTATCTGATGAAGGCATACCTCTCCTCATTAAAATAGTCTTCCTCTTCTTTCTCCAAAGCACGCTCATCAATCCGTTTTCTAGGGTCCGGTGCATTAACATTTGTTTCAGGTCCACAATTTTCCAAGAACTGCAAACAGACAAGTCATATCAAAGTTGCAGATCTAAGCGTCATAGTTGTAAAATGGGAAAACTGGTGAGGAACTGGAATACCTGCTTGTATTTGACTTTGAAAGACTGAAGAGAAGGCAAGTGCTCAAACTGTACCAACTGATTCCAAAATGAATCAACTATATGTTTAACCAATAATTTCAGGTTTTCCTGCATGAAAAAAA
Source organism: Gossypium raimondii (assembly GCF_025698545.1). Classification (NCBI taxonomy): domain Eukaryota; kingdom Viridiplantae; phylum Streptophyta; class Magnoliopsida; order Malvales; family Malvaceae; genus Gossypium; species Gossypium raimondii. The sequence goes on along the minus strand of NC_068574.1, from coordinate 47,707,726 downwards.
GCTATTATTAGCAGAGAGAATCTTTTGGGTATGTTTAATATCCCAATACATGGTTGAAATAACATGCACCTTGCGGATATATTCAAAAAGTTCCAAGACTGCAGAATTCAGCACATTGTAACGATTACCATTAGCAACAAAAGCATCTACAATTGATTTGAGAAGGCTGTACTTGACAAAGTGACTTATCAAATGTTCATCCTGCAAGATGACAGCTCAATTTTAACCACTTAAATCATGTAAAGTTTTTATACTGTCAAACATATTTACCAGCCAAAAATTTCCTAATTTTCAATTAGTAGAGAGAATAATGAGCACAACATTGTAAATTTTCTGGCAGTAGAAACACCAGTGGCAGGAGATCCGCCAATAATCAGAATATATTATATGTTAATTCCTGGTATGCACACATTACATTTGGAGTGTCAAAGCCCCAAGCTGATGTCCACTTTGATGTACCAAAATAAGCGTCCAGCATAGACACTTGAGAGAGAAAAATAGAGTACAACATCTATGTACACTCCATATCTCAGAGGCAAAACATATACGTACCCTCCATATCTAATTCAGTAATTCCCCATGTCTCAATATGCAATTAACAGCAGTCAAAAGCAATGTCAGATATCATTCACTTAGTAAACAGCTTAAATGTCATTTATATTTTTTATGGCACCTCTTATTCTAGAGATATCATCATGTGTAACTATTCAACTGATTGCATATAAACCTATTCTAAAGCATAAACTGGATTCACTTACATGACGAGAGAGAATAGTGCGAACAAAGCGAACTGCAGCAGCTACAAGGTATTTTTCCCTTCTCTGCGTAAGTAACAAAACTTTGTCTATGGCATTGTTAAGGAGAAAATTACACCTGCAAATAATTAAGAAAAGCCATTTAACTAATATCTTGGATTAATATAAAGAAAATTTCTAGAAGAATACACAAGACTCAAAAATATTACTTTATTCTATATGGATGGTGGACAACACAAAAGCACAACAATTCACATATGTTTAACAGAATTTCAGGCTTTGTGCTATTTTGGCTTTCAACTCTCCCTGCAGTGCCTGCCAATTTACCGGTTGACACCTCATCATGAGGACATGATAATATTATGACATCAATTAGCTGGCCCAAATGTTTCTCATAAAAAGTTTCAACAATTGTATCTCTCTGCAGCAAAATCAATGCAAGGTCAAGTACTTGCATAAAAAGAATTGAAACCAGAAAACATACCAGCATGGTGAAAAGATTAAATCTTACATGAAAGTTTTAAGTGACAATTTTCCAACAATCAGCAGATACATATGGTAAATCACAAATCAACATCAAAACTTCTAAATGAACTCAAAAATGTTGTGGACTCCAAAATTACAGGCAACACAAATAAGGTACAAAAATCACATGATAATCATTCTTCTGCAATGATCTATGAGTACATTATACAGTAACATCTCAGTGATCTACAGCACACAGGATCAAACATAAGCCGGCAGAGGTTTGATTGAGCCACTTAGCAAGCATGGAAGAATAGACAGAAACCAATTTTTATCAAATTTCATCTTTATTTAACTACAACCCTTCATGAGAAGTCAAACTGAGCTTGTTTGCAAGATTCTCATCTTGCCTATACCGAAATCTAATTTGATACTGGTTCATGGTTCTTGAAGAATGGCACCAAATTCTCATACAGAAAATCAACTTAAGTAGAGGATTGAGAAACGAGGTTAACCTAACAGAATGATCTTGTGACATTAAACTATGAAGAATACAAGAAGATTGGAACCTACCCTGACCATATGGTAATTAGTAGCATGACTGTATGAGTCCACAATTTCCCACCTACCAAAATTTAACATTTGCAAACAGAAATAAAATATCAAGATTGGAACCTGAGCTCCAGTAAATGTGACCGAATCTAGCAAACTACGAAGAATTTCAAGAAATTGGCAGTGCATATCCTCTCCAAAATCTGTTATCATCCCTTTAACCTGCAAGTAAGCAACAATGTTAGTTCTTCCAATTCTCCCGCCATATATACAGAAATATATGCACCAAAGTGAAGATCTGTTAAGATCATCTAATTCTTGTGTTTCCACACAATGATTATACCATATTACAAACTCAGATGAAACACATACCAGAAGTCCTAAAAGTAGATTTTCTTCCTGACGAACAACATAAGACCGCAGAAGGTTTGGATCCTGATTCAAGAATAGTATGAGGATGTCTGTCCTGCATCCATTATAGAGACTTATTGTTAGGACTCGATAGTTAGGAAATGAAAACTTTACATGGGAAGCAGAAGGAAGAAATATATTAAAGAGAGATTTAAAAGATATGCGCCCAATACCCCATTAGTACAATCTTTTTATCTTCACTCTGCAAAGCATCAGTTATAATGTCAACGATACCTTCATTCATAAGATCCCTGAAATAATTGAAAAGAAAATGGGCACTTTAGCCATAAGATATAAAAATCCAGTTATTTAAAAGAGAATCCAGGAAAATTGGTGCTTCCCTAGGAGAAAAAAGAAGGGGAAGAAAGAAAAAATTAATGCCAGATGTCTAACTTGTAGAAAGGCATACCTAAATATTGGAAGCTGCTGTCCCATTTGCAGACTCTTGCTTAAACTACAAAATTCATGCAGGAAATATACCTATTGAAGAAACAGGATTAATGTAGGTACAAATCAAAAGGAACAAAACGATAGAGTTTGTACCCAAGAAAGGCCACCGATGAAAAAACCTCCACAAAAGCATGTAAAATTATGTTGGGGCTCAGAATGAATAAGAACCTGGGAAAGGACTAAATATATTTTCTAGAGCCAAGACATTCAGATATTTGATCTCACCTGATCCAAGATCTTTCATGACCTAATAAAAATCTGTGTTATCTAATATCTAAGGCAGATAGAAAAAAGTACGAAAATCATTCATTGTAGTCAATTACAAGCAAAGGAGGGCTAATAGAACTGAAAGTATAGGCATATACATTCATATATTCGATCTAGTCTAAATAAGACCTTTCATGACCCAATAAAAATTTAATATTTAAATGGATAGAAGAAAATACAAAAACCAATCATGTTAGACATGTTACAAGCAAAGGAGGGCTTAACAAACAGAAAGTCAACTAAGTTTGATCTTTGGAGACCTGCCATTCATAACAGTTAGCTTCACTGTGAGGAAGCAGCAATCATAACCAAATGAAAACAGGACCATAGAATTCCATTTCAATGCTAATAGTTACCAGATTTTTCTTTGATTCAGCAGATGTGGTTGGCGACCTCAGCCTTGCAAACAATTCTTGAATAAAGGTGCTATCGTCCTTCAATAAAGAAATAACCTACAACACAGTGATACAGTAAATGCAAACTGCAAAAGAAACAGAAAGCTTAAAAAAATTAACAACAAACTACAATCTTACAATAGCATTATTCGAATGAATTATAGAATTCAAACTGGCAACTGTGGCCTCATCAAATACCCTTGCCAAAACAACATCCTGAAAGAAGCAATCAAAAGCAAGAATTAAACAGAAGACATGAGGAAGACAAAAAAATCTAGCACTTAAGACAAATACCTTCAGATAACCAACTCGGTATGTCTGGTGTATCTTTGACAAGACTACTGGATTTTTAAATGGAATGACCTGTAAAAAAAATAAGAATGAACTCTTTTTTACAGGTAAAGGTCCTTGATTTTCTTCCTCCTGATCTTAACTCCCTCTAGTCCCAAGTCTATACATCCATCATACACCCTAGTACCCATTTAAGAAAACATTACCTCCTTAAAAACAGCTTGTTCTTTCAGAAATTTACGATATTGTTGCACCTGGGGAACAAAAGGATCATCTGCAAACCAAAGAAGAAACTGTCTTATCAAAGGATGATACAAACTATTATGGTAAATAGGGGTGAGCATTCGATCGAATCGAATCGAATTGAAAATTTTCGAGTTAATCGAGTTTTTGAATCTCATTTTATCATCCTAACTTTATTTGAAGTTTTCTCGAATCGAGTCGAGTGAAATGGAATTCGAATCGGATCGAATCGAATATATTTGTTCGAGTTAAATTTTAAAAAATAGTTTTGGGTCCTTGTAACCGTTGTCACCTATCGTAATAAAATTTGTCCACCTTAATCAAATTTTTTATTAACTTTCATCACCTCATAATTTATTTATTAATTTTTTATATACTGGTTAGCTTATTTGTTTGCTTAGTTGTTTCAATTATCTTGATTCTTGTCACTATGTATTTTGGAATTAAAAATATATTAAATATAAAAATATAATTTTTAATAGAAGTTATTTTAAAAATAAAATGTGAAATTGATACCAATATAAAATTTTAACACGAATATTTTATGGCATAATTAAGAATTCAATTTTAATATAAATATTCAATATGACTAAACAATTCAATAATATAAATAATATAAAATGTGAAATTTAATTTAATAATATAAATAGTATATATAAATAAAATTATTACTATTTATGTTTAGTGATTTTTTTTGGGATAATTTTGATTTTTTATTTGAGAGTAAAGGGTGAGAAGTAAAAGTTTAGGGGGAAAATAAAAAGTTTTGGGGAATAAAAGTTTGAGGGAAATTAAATAGGGGGAGTAAAATTTTAGAGGGAAAATATTAAAAAAAAAATTGGAGGGGGGAGGGTTTTGGGTAGATGGGAGGTGGGATGGGAAGAGAATAAAAGTTTTAGGGGAAAAGTGGGAGGGAGTAAAAATTCTGGGGGAAAATAAAATGTTTTGAGGGTTTTTGGGAGTAAAATTTTGAGAAAAAGTAAATGGAAGAGTAAAATTTTGGTGGGAAATGGATTTTGGGTAGATTAGGGGGTTGGGAGGGGAGAGGAGTCAAAGTTTTGGGGGAAAAATGAGGAGGAGTAAAAGTTTTGAAAGAAAAGTAAAAAAGTTTGGGAGTTTAGGGTAAAAATGTAAAATATTACAGTTTGATATTCGAATTATTCGAATTATTCAATTTATTCGAATTCGAAAACTCAACTCGATTTGAACTCGAAATTTGAAAAAAAATTCGAGTTGATTCGAATAACTCGATTAACTCGATTCGTTTAACTCGAAATTCGAATTTTTTTCGATTTTTTCGAGTCGAATCGAGTTTTGCTCACCCCTAAAGGTAAATAGTCAATTCTGGGGCATGCATTTAGGAATATAAAAGGGGGAGTAAGTAAAAATTCCAAAATTGAACACAATAAAGTGCACCAGATGCTAAATGGCAACCCAACATGCAAGAGAGAGAGAGAGAGAGGAAGAGAGATTAAAGCAATAAACAAGTATAAAGCAAGCATCAAACAACTTCAACCCAATGAACAACAAGACATAATAGTTTCACTTAAGATTTCATGTATAGAATTGCTTCTCAAACTATAATTATAAAGCCCTCACAAAAACTGTCATGCTTTCATCAATAATGATATAAAGTTAGTCATGACTACTTGCAATGCAAGGTACAAGTATTTTGCAATTCTGTGGGACTCTTACAATATGAATTTATTGTGTCGAGGCCACACTAGTTTGGGATTACTAAGTCACAGATGAAGCTGAGTTACAGAAAAGAAACAGAAACAACCACATATGATTGACCAAAGTCCCAAGACATAACAAGGTTTGTGTATGCTTCTATAACTAGAAGCCTGCATGCAAACAGCTATATACAAGTAAATTGCGAATTAAACTTTCAATTCAATTCAACAACAGTCACAAATAATAAATCTCAGAACAAACAGATGGGACTTACATTCTAGGGAACCGATAATATCAATGATTAATTCATCCCCAAATATTTTCTCAAAAACTTGAGGACTATTGAGCATAACTGTAAGACAACCAATGACATAATTAACGATCCATCAATCATCTGTAAAATAAAAGCATGTCTTAAGTCTTAACTAAGAATAAGAGCATTCAAGTGAGAAAGAGAGCTAACTTATCCCCTTCACAATTTTAAACATCATGTGAAGACCATCAACATTTTCCAAATCTTCACATATTCTGAATAGGTCCATCAGCTTCTGGAAGAAAGCTTGCTGCATTGAGATCAAAACTCAAGTCAGCAGGCTAAAATATTTAAAAACTAACAAGGATAGGAAATCAAGACAAAGATTCTAAACTATAAAGCTGGAAAAAGAAAAAAAATGAAAGTAAATGATAAAGACAAGACACCATTAGGAAAACAATCATAAAAAGAAAAGAAATCAAGCTCATGGTTACGTGTTGGACATTTATGTTTAATCTCTCAACATATCACATTAAACAATCCCAGAGTTGAGAAACTAGAGGAAAACCAAATCATTCAGTTTATATCAGAGGCACAATTGATAACTTAATATGACAGAAATACCAACCTTAACAATAAACAAATTAGCGGCAGTTAATTACAGAATACTACACTAAACAAAACCTACATATAGGAGAAATTAGCAAAATAAAAATGTACACTTAAGCAAAGTTTAAAAGAAGCATACATCATTTAATATAAGTTCAGTCAGCTGCATCTGATCAGCAAGGCTACTCTCGGTGACAATCTGCAGGACGAAATTGATCAACTTAACAATCTTGTAAACAGGCATGCCTGAGCAGACTAAATTTGAAGCTTTCTAAGCAAAATAAGCAGGCACGCAGAAAATATAGGGACTCTAACAGATATTATTGAAAAGGAAAGCCAACAACCTCTTGGCCTAGTGGCAAGATTATTGTGTTGTGTGGCATGAGAGTTTGGGTTCAATACCTAGCAACCCCACCCCCTACCCCAATTATCAAAAAACAAGGGAAAAGAACATAGTCAAATTACTCTTTATTACAAATAATTATAAGATGAGCTTAAATACAGATGACCATGACATGTGAGAGGAATTACAAAAAGGGGAATGAGGAAGAAAAGCAGTATGAGTAAACATATCCAGTGTTTTTGAAAAGGAAAAAAGCCCATAATTGCAGCAAGCAAGCAACAAAAATGAATCTAAACAGAATGCAATAAAAAAAAAAGAATCATTCATTAGAACCTTGAGGATTATGGGGAGAGTGGAAAGCTCCACAGCAGGCAACTCCCTCAACTCATTATTCATTGTGTGAAATGTCTCATCTGCAGTAGTCATATATGAGAAATTAATTATTCAGGATGGTATTTCAGAATTGCACAATTATAAATTTGATACAAAGTCTATTATAAATTAATACACTGCACACACATATCTGAAGAAAACAATCTTCTGTGCATCAAAGGTAGAAGACGGTGGCAGCTCAAGCAATGAAGCCAATTTAATTAAGATCTTCCAACCTCTAAGGCAGAAGACATACATTATTTCTTTGGACAAGAGACAATAAGAGAGTTAAAATCATTTACCAGGATCCATAGGATTAACTTGAGGAGTAAGAAGTAACAACTACAAAAGGGATTTAAAGAAATACTAATAATAACTTACGGTTAAGAGAATTGAAATGCATATTTCCTTGCACCTTGCAGATGTGTTCCCTGCAATAGAGAAAAAGGATAAATAGAAGGGAAGTAGAAATGTTGATGATGTCATAATCTTACAACAGGGATAATAGTAAGAAAAGCGGATATAAAGTTTGAGACTGAAAACATTCATCAAGGGACAACAAAAAACAGGAAACAACTTATAAACATTGCTTACCATATGTAAGAGCATCCTGTATTTTCTTGAAAACTAAGAGCTAAGTCTGTACAATATTCTGAGTCTCTCCATGATATGATTGTATCTGATGCAATATCAATTAATCAAACTGATATTTTCACAGATGAAAAACATTCTGTTGAAAACATCATATTTTTTATTATCTATGGCAGAAAAGTACCTTCCTGCTTTCTGTAAATGTCATCAGGGCTGATACGGTGCGAAAGCAATGTCTCATTGTCTTCTTCATCGAAAACAAACAAAGCAAGCTCCTCTGATCTCTGAATTATAACATATGCAATCATCTACGTAATTTATAATCAACAACTAAAATCCAGCATATCCAGGCTAGAAACAGACAAACATAGAATCAGAATAAAGATTTGAACAAACCTCCAAATAATCAACAGTGACATGCCCAGTTCCTTGGTCATCCCATTTACCATCATCATTCAAACGATAGACCTTTACTCGCTGATATCTCGTGATTGGTTTGACCAAGAAAAGGAGAGAATAGTTAAATACCATACTTGAAATTCATGCCAAATTCACAGAAATAAACGACGACGACTGAAAATGGTGTTAGTCTGCTGTACTAAACGACAATATCATAAAAACAAGATATAATAACATGAAGACCTTGAACGGCTATTTGTTCCATCATACTGATAACAAGAAAAAAACTTGACCAAAAAAGGGAATCAGATAAAATCCCAAAACTCATGCAGAATTCAGAGAAAAAAAAAACACAAACCAAAAATGGTGCGACTCCAGTGAACCAAATGACAATATCATAAAAATAATGCATAGTCCACTAAAATGAAGTTAAACCTCAAGCAGCTATTTGCACCATCCTATTGACAATCGAAAAAGTAACTTTTATGATCTCCTGCTCACAATAATTGAATAATGTGCAGGTAAGATAAACAAGTAATACAAACTTACTCAAATTTCCCAAAAAATTAAAGATTTCAAAAAAGAGACGTTGCGTTCTAGCATCTTATAATCATTTTTTTCACTATACAGTATCCATAAGCTTCCTTTACTGAAGACAAGACGCTTATCCCAATGATGCTACTGCTTTTAGCATCCTAGATTTGATAAGTAATCAAAGAACAACACCATTTCCATAACTCAGAAGTTTTAGCAAAAGCTACCAATACCATAATTAGAAGGCTTATTTGGGAAAAATGTCCATGGCATACAAACAAAAACTCTTGGCAGAACAATGGCAGGCAAACTAAGAAAATGAATTGTGTATTAACAATGATGAGAACATGGCAGTAAATCAATGTTGGTTACCAAATTTATGAGCTGTGACACTCCAAAATAACAGAATATTCAAATCTGACAATAAAATTAGTCTATGCACACATGAAATATTTTCCCAACTGAATAAAAAGGAATCATCTATTCCGCAATGCACTAACATTGCAAAACAGGATAAAATACCAGTCATCTAGAACCCTAACCAAAATAAGCAGGACACCAAGTGTGATGACCAACTACCCTTTCAAACTCAACAGTTCATGCAGTCTAGTAGTATGTTTCCTTGGATATCAACTAAAGTAGACCATATTCCTTTTAAACAACTCAATAACAAAAAAATCCTATGAAAATCATAAAATTCTAACTTCAAACTCATTTCACCAACAGCCCAAGAAGAGAATGGTATTACATCCCACTTATAGCTAACTTACTTCACCATACACACCAAACCAAAACCTAATAACCAATAACACGATGCAATAAGGTTTAGCAACTTCCCTACAAAGGTAAAAATAAATTTAATTGGAAGACAGAAACTTCACTCAATCGATTCCCGTCACTTCTCATTAATAAAAATAGCAGAAAGGCAAATTAAATATCTGAACTTATACTAGAATTGAACTAACAAAAATAAGACTGATTCTAGGGCCCCAACGGGACTTCTATGAAACAGCGAGAGATGAACTGACCTGCATCGAGTTGGCGTTGCCTTGAGGCTTCTCTTGAGCGCCCATCACAGCTTCTCGCTTTCCGATTTCAAACGTTTTCAATCCAAATAACCACGAGGATTCCTCGAGACTGAAAAATCGAAGTTAACTTGAAAGATTGAGGAAACCTCTAGTTAGGGTTTTCCGGTAACGAGAAGAGAGAGAAAGCGCGGGATCTGAAATATTAGGCGGGAGACACTAAGGTTTCTTTTGGAGGGGAGATCAAAAGAAAACCCTAACCACCATTAACGAAGCAAATAAACCTTCGCCTCTCTCTCACTCTTTTCTATTTTCAGCTCAAGTGCCCGTCTCTCCCCCCGACCTTCGATAAGTGAAAGAGACGAGGGGAAAAAAAACATAACTAAAAAACAATAATACGCTACAAAAAGAATAAAAAATATAAGAAATATGATTCTTTTTTAATGGGCTGTGTTTTGTTTCTAATTACGGTTTCACCATTTCACCTTAGAGCCAAGCTTCAGTCATCATTTGTCTTCCGCCATCAGACGGTACAATCGAGGGGTAAGCCACGGTTTTCTTTGGGAGCATTGATTTTTCTAAAGAAAATATTATTTATTAAAAAGATTCATGAATAATAAAAATATAAATCATAGCACATAATATAAATGATAAATAAGACATTACAAATTGATGTATAAATGTTATTTTTGTAATAAAATTAATGTGTAATTATCATGTACGTAAAATAATCTCAAAAAAAGAGGAAGACAAGCAACACGATAAGAATTCAAAAATAAACCAGAAATGCATCACATTGATCAAACCAATAAAAATTACATTCTAACCTTAGCCATCATCAAACCTTATTGACAATGAATTTTATTAACCAAAAAACCACTGTCAAGAGCCCCAAGAGACCCACTACTTCAATAATGTACAAAAGATCAAGTTTCAGATGGTATATTTTTTTCCTAATAATCTCGAATGCCAATTTTACAAATATCGTCACTGTGTTCTATCATGATAATGTTAGTCCAACATTTTTGGCGAACTTCACTTGGCACCATGGCTGAACTGTGGACTTACTTAATCTGAACCCATGTTTAACATCCTGTCAGACTATATTGGTTGCCATAGCCGAGTTATGGTCTTACACCTGTAATCCTCATGTTTAATGTCCTGGCGGACTACCCCGTATTTATTGTCCCGGCGGACTGTATTGGTTGCCATAACTGAGGTATGGTCTTACACATTAAACCTTTTTTGAGGTGTTGCCCCGTAGGACCTTATCACCATCGCAGTGTCGCCCCATAGAGCCTGCAGACCATTGTCACGGTGTTATTCTATTATTCCATATGATATCTAACATTGATGCTTGAACACTATAGTGTCCTCTCCACAAGGCCCGGAGCTTCATACATCACGGTTTGCACCCAGCAACACTGGATTGCGAAATTTAACGGAAATTTCATTTCCCCATCCATCCACCCATTCCTCCAATTCCGCCAATTTTTCCTAACTTCCTTTACCCCGTCAAAATAAATTACCCTTATGCTCCGCATATAATATAATCATATATTACATACAATTCAACGAGCTAGTGGCTATCACTTACGATTCATCATGTATCTACTTGTCTATTTGCAACCATACTGCATTCAACAAATATGCTTGCAAACATATGCATGCACAACTTACTTAACATTTATATTCATACACAACCATGGTTTAAACACAGCTCAAAGTAGCCACGAATGTGGTTTAGGCAAACAATACAATATCAACAACCACCCAAAAGTTAGGTGTAGAGACTCACCTTACTTCCTATATCCTCGACAACTTAGCTTGTCCAAATGCCAAAGCCCCATTCGTCCTGGCAGCTAAACATGACAACTATCTATCGGTTAAACTAAAGGTGTTAAAACCTTAAAAACCTAGAATCCATAATTATATAGAAGCTTTTAAGAGTTTTTACTCTATTTCTTTCTTCAATCCACGAGTACAGAGAGGTAAGGAAGCTTACCAGTTCCTCAATTCCTCTACTACTAGACTTCAATTCACATGATGGTTGCAACATGCAGAGCCTTCCTTAACTACATCCTCTTCTTCTTTAGAGCAACTGAAGAAGACAATGTTATAGAGAGAGTAAAATTGGTAAAAATAGAATTGAGAAGGATTCTATTTCCCCACACACTTATATATATACTCTATTAGCATAGTCTCCACAGACCAATACAACCATTCCATCTTAATATTCTGTCTCCCACTATGAACTTGGTCAGTTCCAATCTAACTAAACCAGAATTGAAATCCAACCATTCCCAACCAGCCACTTAAGTTTCTAAATATCTCAATAGAGCCTGCAAATTTCTATTTTTATACAATCAGCTCCCTGATTCTTCTTTAAATTCGGGTCCTTAAGAGAATCGAGTATGACAGTCTATTTATTTAGTGTTAGTCTTAGCTCGTTGTGACGTCTTTGGGCTATGTTGAGATGTAGAGGGACCTCATGGGGACGAGACGATATTCCTCGTCCCGATGTCACAAACTATTTCAACCTCTCATTTGCGCGAAATCTCGACTCCTCATCTCGTATTCCTTGGTTTTGAGCTCAACAACCACTATAAAAATAAGTAAAAATACCCTAACTAAAATAAAAATAAGTAAAAATACCCTAACTAAACATTAAACTCAATAATTAAAATATTTACATGAAAAATAAGAATTTAAAATTAAAAGAATTTTAGACAAAAAGTCTTTTTTAAGGCTCAGGACGATCTCTATCACCCCTATACAAGAACTTCCAACTGACCCTCGAGACTTTGATCTGTCTTTTGTTCTTCCATCGAGAGATATAAACCAGCATCCTCAGTCAATTCCATTAGTGTTGCCTTATCTTTGACCGACGCGACATCCACATCACAAGCCACTTGATACCAAATCTGAGCCAACCCCAAATTATATTTCAGGGTATTATTGTCTCGAGCTTCATCCCCTCCATGTCGTGAGAGCTTTGGTTGCTCGACAACCAAACTCTTGTTGATTTCTTCAGCTGGCACCTCCTCAGTTATGGCCAGAAAGTGTATTGGCTCGTTGACACTTTCATTCAGAAACGATTGAAACTTCTCTATCTTTAATTTTACCGCTACATCTACTCTTACATCTACTTATATGTTTACATCAATGTTAATTGGATCGGAGACATCTTTAGTTATATTCAATTCGTTCTCGCCTTCAGATCCAAACTCTTGTTGATTTTCAAGATTTAATTCTGAATGGTTGTTAGTAATACATTGGTCCTTCAGACATCATGTATACCCTATTCCAATAGAGGACTTGCATGGGATTTTTTCCGAAAAAATTCCTCTAATTCATCTAACTATTGTTGAATCTTCTTTGATTTAGCTTGGAATTCTCTCTCGTGGCTTTCCTGATTAGACATATAGTCATACGAATCACAAGGAGTTTCAGTTAGATATTCGGATGTCTCCAAAGGTCACTCATTTATCTCTTCCATTGTTTCGTCTATTTGTTGAAACAAATCTATCATAAGCGATCTTTGGTTCTCCATGATCTCCCATTAATCGTATACTCCCTCATCGTATACTTTGTCTTCATTCCATAGGTTCGTCGAATCTCCAACCCTCTCAGATGTATACTTGTTTGACTTAGGTGGGAGTTCGTTCGAACACTCAGGCTACTTGTCTTTGTAATCATAACTCTATTGGCTTATCGAAGCACCATACAACCAAATTGATTTGGATTGTTCGTACATCGACCTATAGAAATCAATGTTCATGATTAAATTTGATAATCGACAAGGTAAATAAAAATATTTAATTATGTACAAAAAAATTAATACACTATCTATCTCGTTCATCTTTCTATTATTATTATTTTACAAATATCAATCTAATAAAAAATTTCACCATCGCAATCCCTGACAACGACTTTAACAACTTGACCGCCTATAAACGTGTTATCGTTTCTAATTAATATTGTGCAAATAAAAATATAAATATTTAAGTGCGGTATTTACTAACGTACAAGTCAAATTGTAATATAGAAGTGTTACAACGAAACACCAATAAGTATTCCGAGGATTGTATCCAAGGGATTGCCGACTGGAGAAACAATTATTAAATTAATTACAGAAATTAATTAATAATCTAATCGAGTCACGAATTAGTAGTGTGAATCCAAATTAATATTTTAATTAAACTAATTAAATTAACTAACCTAAACTAACCTAATGGAATTTCATATTCCTAGTGTCGACAATGCGAGTTTTTAGCCTATGATCGATTAAATCCCTAATTATTAATTAAATCATTAATTACCCTCAATTGAGTTATTTACCACCCTTAGTTACGAATACCCTTTTGGTCTAATCTGCAGTAAATATTATCACCTAAGTCACCTTTTCAATCTCTTCCTAGGCATACAAATACCCTATCGGTCTCACCTCTTGGCACAAGTTATACTCGACAGGATACCCTCTCGGGCTCACCTGTCTAGATATTCTACTAGGGGCATCACTCCCTAATATACTATGTACTCTTGAATAAACACTCAATTTTGGATAAATAAGCACTTAATTAATAAATTAGTTCCATAACCGAAACGTGCAAGATAAAAAAATACACATAATATTTTATCCTGATATTCATACAAACATTATTTGATCAAATTAACAAAAGATAAATAACGGAACAAAAAGAGAATAAAGGAAAAGAGAATGCTCATTAATAATTAATTGAAGCGCGGTTTTGGAACAATCTCCGCTTGCAATCGTCTTCACATTGGAATAGAACAATTTCGATTAACCGAACATAAGAAAAGCTAAAATAAAAACTAAAAAAATTAAAAATTTAAAAGTCTAAAATATTGTTTGGTGACTCCCTAGGGCGAATCCCTAGGTCGACTCCCCTTTTAATGAGGTTATAATGTTATTTATATAGACAAAAACTAGGTAAAAATCCAATAGACTAAAGTGCCATTCAATTATAATGTTAATTAGGGTTTTAGGTTGGAAAAAGACCCTTAATTGCCCTAAAAATCACAGTTGTTGCGTGTAGGAATTTTTGGCCATGTAGAAGTCAGTGTCACGACATTGGGTCCTAGTGTTGCAACATTGAGCCGGTGTTGCGACACCCAATTTCAATGTCACAACACCAATGCCTGTTTCATTCTAGGATTTTATTTTTTGATTTGAACTTTGGTGTCACGACATGGCTGTTCCCTTTGTGTTTTTAGGCCTAAGATGGCACCTTGCACACTCAAGTAACCCATTAGTCATTCTTGAGGCCCGAGTTGGCCTAACGGGTTGTCGAGCACTAAAAATTGTGTAAAAATGCTTATTTTGCTAATAATTATGTCTAATATACTAAAACAAAAAAATAAAACAAAATAACATAAAATGACTTGAACTTAAGCTCATTAAGTGCTGAAAATAATCTAATTTGCCACAACAAATTATGGCAGATCAGTAAGGATCCAAAATTCAGGTGAACATAATTGAAAGACAACCAGTGGTAGTCAACGAACTATATGTCCAGGTGCATGGTTAATGGTGAAGGTTAAACTTGCTAAAAGAAAAAGGGGATCTGAAAGGAGACGAAATAAGGCCAAGACCATAGGGAATCATTGTCATTAAAGGACGTATTTACGTCTAATATAGTGGATAAGTCTGCTAATGGTGAGCATCAGAAAAGGGCAAGGTGTTGACCATGCTGAAAAATCTGCGGAATGCCCAAGGACATACAAGGAGATTGAAATTTTTGTCTCTATCCTTATTTCCTGAAAAACATGAAATATTGTTGTTACATTGTTCCATAGAACCTCACTAAGTTCAATTGAACTTATGTATTTATTACTTGTTTGCAGGATAAATGTTTGGCTCAGAAATCAAGAAGAGAGACCAAGCCAAACACTGCCAGATTTAAGTGACGGGCGTGGGAGTCATTCATGTGTATAGAAGGGATCTCGTAGAGGCCATGCCTTGACGAATTATGCGGGATTTATTTGTATTATAGTCTTGATTCAGAATCGTAAATACTACTAGATTTGATATGATAGTAAATTTGTAAGAATTTATTTTTTGTATGCTATGGATCATTACAGCAGTTTAATTTTGTAATTTGACAGTGTCAAAATACTTAAATAAATCAATCTAGAAAGTTTGTTAAGTTATTCAAGTTGTTTGTGACATTTGGTACCCAAACCCAGGTGATCAGGTCGGGTATAGGGTGTTATAGTTAAAATGTAAATAGGTGAAAGTGTGTCAATTATATTGATAACTTTAAATTATATAGACATTTACAACACCTTCTAGCTAGTAATTCATGCAAATTCTGAGTGTTTTGATAGCAACTTCTGTAGTTTTATTAAATATTTGTAAAGTACGACAAAATTAAAGTTAAATTTGTATTCTTACTTATTTACATGCTAATTTTACTTATTTTTTTTCCAATTTAGTGCAGTAGAAGAAAAGCTAGATTGTGTTTAGTAGTGCTTTTTAGAAGCACTTTGGATATGAATAGCACTTTTGAAGCAAAAGGAATGTTAAACAAGCAACTTTTGAAGGAATTTTTTTAAATTTTCAAAATCACTTTTCTTCTAATGGAGAAGTTAATTTTTTTAGCTTTTCTCTCCTAAAAACACTTTTTTATAGCTTAATTAAGTTTTCACCCCTCCAACACATGGTACTTTCCCTTCTCGGTTAATTGCTTAAAAATATTTTAAATTTATTTTTCATATAATAAAATATTAACAACAAATTATAATAAATTATTTTCTATATTCTTATTAAAATATCATAATATTAACTAGTTTAAACATTATTTAAATGCTTATTTGTTACTTTATAACACCATGTCTAAAATGAACATTTTATTTCTCAAAAGCACTTTTTGACAGCAATGCTAAGTACTTAAATTTTAATCCAAACTTTTCAAAAGTAATTTTCAAAATCACATTTCCAAAGTAATTTTTAAAAGCAATTCTAAAAAATAATGCTAAACTAGCCATTAGTCTTAAAGCTCACCTATTCGATGTTAGATGTTGTAGCATTCATACAGCAGATGTCATACATACATTGGATGATAAGTAATTAGCATGGGATGCCCCAAATTTAATTGTTAGACTCTCAAATTCACCTTGACCCAGCTCTCAAATGGGTCACTGAAGTGGACAAGCCTACTACCAAGTATGAATCCCAGTAGTCCACTAAAGGAGGAAAAAACCCAATTCGGCCATGGGGGAGTCCAACCATCCATAGAGGAGCTTAATTTAGCCATCTAAGACTTGGTAAAATATCTAAAATCAGCCAAAAAAATTCTCCATGTGACCGTTCAACTCCCCTCCCTATTTCAAGGTTCTTTCCCATGAATCAAGCATGAAACTAGCTAAAAATAGCAAAACCATCCACCCTATTTCCTTAACTTAAGGGGAAAATCATGAAGAGAGAAAATTTCAAGGCACTAATTTGCTAAAAATAGCTAGCCTCTTCAAGTATAAATACCCCTAAGTATTCACTCATTCCATTTTTCCCTCACTCATCATCTCTTCTCCCATTTTCTCTCTTATTTCACTTTCCACTTGAGAGAGCGTTTGCAAGGTTTTGAGAGCATCCATATTTGGAAATATTGAGAGATTTTGAGTTTGGTAGTCATGAAAAGAGGAAAATAACGAAGGAGGAGCAAAGTGAGCAATGCCACAGAGATCCACTAGAAACGGCTTAACAATTCTCTTTCCCTTCAATATTTTATTTTTGTTCAATTCAAGAAGCATGATTGCAACTAAGTTTTCTTCTTTAATATATCATAATTGTTTAATTTTTTTGGTGTTAGAATGATTTAAATTTCATAGATTAGATTATTTAATTCTGTTAAATATGCTTTATACTTTTGATCAGTTTACTCATGCAAGTAAGATAATGAGCATGTTTCTTATGCATTATGAATGAAGGAAGCAATTGAATTAATTAATCAATCTGATCAAGATTTTAATTAATTGACACAATACTTGTATGGTGTATGTTTAATCATTTAGTGATTAAAGTAGTAATAATATTAAATATGTTATTACCTTGCATAACATATGATGTTTGCTTATGAAATTGTAAGTTTATTAAATATAGAAATATGCTAGATAGACTTAGTAATTAAATAAGTTTAACATTATAACTTAATTAAATAAGGCTAGTAAATTATCAACTTGCCACGGAATCTCTGTAACATCTGTTAACATTATTTAAATAATTCTAAGTTACGAAGGAAAATTATTCCAACACATGCATGTTATTGTGATTAACTCTTAAAACTTGCATAATTAATTCTTTTGTCTTTAATTTAATTTTGTCCATACTTAGGGTAGTTTTAGTATAATTAGAAAATCCATCACACTTTAATTTATCTCATCACCAACTAAGTTACTAAGTGTTAATTTTGCAATTCTTGATTTCCATAAACAATCCTGTGGAGACTATAACTCTTGCTTACTACTTTATTACTTGTTAATGATTTGTATACTTGCACATCAATTGAATATTTTCAAGACATACCAAATGAAAAATAAGTACATAAAAGACATATATGTTTGTTTGAATTATAGGTTGTTAGAATGTTAAAATTTAGTTAATTAAATCCATGAATTGAAACATTTACGGATGACCTAAGGCATTCTTTGGTCACCACCAGAGCAAAAAAAGCTGACCCTATGTGTAAATTCCCTATTACCCTATTTTGAGCCTAATTCCACTTTCTTGATGAACCTCGAATGAAACCGTAAGCCTATTACATAATCTCTTGCAAACTTGTGCCTATGTCAAAAAATCAATTGAAAGAAAAGTTTGTGAAAAGCTAAAAGCCAAGCGAGAAGACCTCAAATGAGAAAAAGGAAAAATGAAAAGATACTCATTTTTGCACAAAAGAATCGCTAAGATGATTGCACTCATAAATGCTATACTGTACCTTAGGAAATGGAGAGAAAAAGAAAGTGAAAGGAGTAGATATCAGGTGGTCAGTTAAGGGGTGTAATTGGGGTAGCATTGAGGTCAATATAATGTGCCAAACTATTTTCATGCTTAACCCATTTTGTATAGTTAGTTCTTCAATTCCGAACCAACCTAAGCCATAGAATGTTATAAACAGAAAAGTCCTAAGTGACCTAAGTGATACGACTCACGGATGAAAATTAAACTAAATGTTAACATTTTTGACACTTGTATTCTTTGAACATAAATGTATACTTGTGTATTTGTTTAGATGGAATAATACTTTGTAACCTACTAAACTAACGTGTTTGATATTGAAAATCCAGAGTCAATTATATATCGTGCTAGATTTACATGTTTAGTCACATTGTCTTTAATGTTTAGAACTAATCTTGTGTATAAAGCATGTTAAAGCACCATTTAGTTGTTTTATTTTTGTATTTTTTGTGCGTTTTTGTTTTGTTGCTTGAGGACAAGCAACGAGTTAAGTGTGAGGGAGTTTGATCTGCCAGAATTTGTTATGTAACACCCCTTAACCCTAAAACGTCGCCATAACAGGGTTACGAGGCATTACCAAATATCTCAGACAATTTACAATTAATTCTTAAATAAATAACGAACATATATAAAAGAATCATAAATTCCTAAAAATTTATGCTAATTGGCTTCATTTTTTTTAAATTTCGACAGTATTTCTGCTTATTTTTACATAAATCCCCTTGCAAACTTAAAACCAAAAACAATCCAATACCAATATTTCAATCAATAATTTTATACTTTAAAACGCTACTAAATCATGCTTAATAAATTGATTCACTACTTTATTTATCATTCAAAAGATTATAACCATTTACTTACAACCAATATCATTTAGCATATATATATATTTATATATATATAACTCGTGTACAATTACCTAGTTCATGCCACTTAAACAAAAGGAAGAAATACATCACCAAAATTTTCTTGATGGAGTCGGGATCTTTCTAGATGCTGAACTGGACCTTGAACTCTAATGACCTGCGTATGGAAACAACTGTACGTTGAGTATTTCTTACTCAGTGGTATTACCATAATTCAAATTATAATATTAATAAGCATGTAATGTATAAAATCATACATACAAATTTAAACTCAAATTTCATGTTTCAACAGTAACAATTCATCAATTAATATCATATATCCACAATTTGGAACTTGGACACATTTCGAACCTCAGATTCATTTCTCAATCTCATATCACATTTCAATTCACCATTCAACTTTTCATTTCATTTCAATAGCTCGATTGATCAACTCATTCAGTTTATCATTTCATTATTTATCCTATTAACAAAACTCGGACTTTGGCGGATACACGGATCCAAACAATAAAATAAATAAATTTAAAATTAGTATTTAATAATAAATAACTTGAATTATAGTAATACAAACCGTGATTTTCTCGAGTTTACTCCTCGATAATCTTCTCTTTTCCCTGCCGTGCCGATGCTTCTGGTTCTTTGCTAGCTACGAAAATAATAATAATTTACACTATTAATTACATCACTAATTATGATAAATAATTGAATTTCTATTAAATTTCTTCCTTATTCTCAATTTGATCCTAACTAAGTTCACTTACTTTCCTAATTCAATTCACACTCTATTTCTATTCAAATTTCATCCAAACTCAAATTTAACTATTAAAATTTCAGCATATTTTCCTAATTTTGAATTTATTTCAATTTAATCCTAAAACTCAAAACTTATAGCTTAGTTTACAATTCAATCTTTTATTCAATTCCAATCAAAATTTCTATCAAATAAACCCTCAATTCCATCATTTATTCAACATAAACCCTACTAAAAAATCTATTAACTTTTGAAATTTCAACTTAAATCCAAGAGTATTTCACTCTTGGATTCTAAAAACATCAAATCTATAAGAAAATGACTTGATTAAACTTACCAATTAAAGTTTCAAGCTTCAAATCCCTAGTTTTCTCTTTTATTTTTGTTTCCCTTTTTCTTTCGCTTTTTCTCCCCTGCTTCTCGTCTCAATTCTGTTTCTATTCTTTGTTTTTGTTTCTTTTTATATTTTATTTATTTTATTTTATTAACATAATATAATGATTATAATAAATATCTATTTTAATAACAATATTTATTTTACATTTGGTCACACCTATATTTCTACATTTGTACCAATAATTTTATTACAATTGTCATTATTTAATTTGTTTATCAAATAAAAATCTCATAGTTTAATTAATTCAATTAATAGTTATAAAATATCTTCATACTTAAATTATAAGTAATTTAGGTATTTAGTTTACAAATGTACAAATATAATTTTTACGCATGTATATTTTATTACCGTACAATTGTCTACTATTTACTTTATTTAATAATAATAATAATAATATAAAACCATAATAATGGGTAATAATTATAGTAATTATATATATAATACTTATGTATAACTTAAATAAAATCTTAGATTTTAATGCACATATGCCGCCTCATTTCATATAAATGGCTTAATTGCCATTTTAGCCATTTTACTTTCTTTTAATCTATAATTAGGCTTTCATTCTTTATTCAATTTGATCCTTTCTCCTAATTACTTTAAATTAGGTTAAATTCACCTAATTAAGCACTCAACTAAACTCATAATTACTTCTAATAATTATTTATGACTCAATTTACTAAGAAGGAGGCTCGATATCATACTTTTCCGATGCCTGTGAATTTTGGGTCATTACATGTTATGGAAAATTAAAGTCTTTTCGACACTTAACTATCTTATTTTCTAGTTGTTTTATGTTTATTTATTACATTTTCAGTTTTAGTAACTTAGATTCAGTTTGTTGCAAAATAAGCATTTTTACGCATTTTTTAGTGTTTTACTGACCCATGAGGCCAACTCGAGCCTTGAGAATGACTAATAGACTATTTGAGTGTGTAGGGTGTCAATTCAAGCCCAAGAATACAAGGGATGATGCCAGTGTCACGACACCAACATACAACATCACAACACCAAACATCGAAGTTGCCGGGGTTGAAATGGGGACGGCATTGTGACGTGGGCCTTCTTGACATCGTGATGACGCGAAGAAATCATTGAAAGAAGCAATTGTTCCTTGGATGGAAAATTAGGATTGTTTCCTTAATTAAATCCTTGCCGTTCAATAGTAGATTTTATTAATTAGGCTTAAAGTGTATCTCGCTAATATAAGTCACCTTAGAGTTAGTTAAGAAGGGGTTATACCAGGTGAGACCGGGAGTCGACCTAGGGATTAGACCTGGGAAGCTTTCAAACAATATTTCATACTTTTAAGTTTACAATTTTATTGAGTTTTTATTTTATTTTTCTTATGTTTGATTAATCAGAATTGTTCTATTCCGATGTGAAGACGATTGCGAGCGGAGTTTGCTTTGGAATTGTGCTTCCATTATTTATTAATGAACATTCTCTTTTCCTTTATTTTGTTATTTATATTTCGTTAACTTGATCAACTAATGTTTGTGTGAATATCAGGATAAAATATCTTGTGTATTTTATATCTTGCATGTTTTGGTTATGGAACTGATTTATTAGTTAAGTAATTATTTACCTAAAATTGGGTGTTTATTTAAAAGTGCTTATTATATTAGGGAGTGACGACCCTAGTAGAATATCTAGATAGGTGAGATTGAGAGGGTATCTTGTTGAGTATAACTTGTGCCAAGCGATAAGACTGAAAGGGTATCCATATACCTAGGAAGAGACCAAAAGGGTGAACCAAGTGATAATCCTTAGTAAAGATGAGACCAAAGGGGTATTATTAGCTAGGGTGGTAAATAACTGAGTTGAGGGTAATTAGCGACTTAATTGACAATTAGGGATTTAATTGATCATAGGCCGATACTAGGAATAGGAAATTCCATTAGGATATCTTAGGTTAATTAAATTCCATTAGGTTAATTTAGGTTAACTAATATTTTAGTTCTGCACCAACACTAGTAATTTGACTCAATTAGATTAGTAATTATTATTTTTAATTAATTTAATAATAAAATTCTCCAATCTGTAATCCCATGGTTATGATCCTCGGAATACTTCCTAGAGTGTTTTGTTGTAACACTTTACTATATTACAGTTTAACCCATATACTTGTGGACACCACTACTTAATTATATATCTTTTTGCTGTAATATTTCCAGTCTAGATGTCCGCACGTCTTGCAGCGGTTAGACTTCATTATCCCACCATGTAAATATGTACCCACATCACCAAGAGGACAATCCGAGAAAGAATAAAAAGGAGAGGAGGAAGATTGACCGCCTCTCGACATGCGAACGTTGAAAGTAAGAATATTGTTACAAAATATGTGGAATTAGGCAGTGTCCGCAAGTATACGGTCAGGTTGTAATATAAATCATTTCAATGGAACATAGAATTATTTCGAGGATCGTACCCAAATGAGGCTTGATTAGATTGAGATTAACTCCTACACTAATAAGTCTAAAAAATACTGATTCAAAACCATATTGCGATAAATCATGCAATAGAATTAAATTGAAATAAAATAAGTAAAATATACAAAATAGCAAAAATAGAGCAATCATCAGTCTTTTAATAATATGAACAAAAGACTAACTTGCTTCAGTGTTCATAGCTAACTCTTGACCTAGGGTTCTATTCAACCAGCTAGTAGTTAACCAAATTTATTACCTCTCGACCTATAATTAACCTAATTAGTTGACAAGAACTATTTATCTCTCGGCCTCATAGTTCAGACTGAGATAAGCTAAGTGATGCATGATAGACTAGTCTCTCGACCTCTTCTATCTAAATAACTTCCTAGGGTTGTCAACCTAGGGTTTCCTCTCTCTCAACCTGATCCAACTGATTCACCAATAAACCCTAAAGTAATCGTTAACTACTCCCACATCCGCTCATTAATCTCCCTTAGATCTTAGTTGTTCATGAATCTAATTGTATAAATCCCTAGATTGAATTCAAACATTGATGCAATATTAAAAGGAAAAAGATGGATGAAAGAAATTGATTCATAATATTATTGAAGAGTAAAAACTTGAAGGTCCGTAATGATGTCCCCAATTTTACAAAAGCAAGAAGGAAAGAACACGAACAACTAAAAAACGAAACTGGAAAATTAAAGAAAACTACAAAAGCAAAAACATAATTTTAGAATTAAACATAAAACATAAGGCAAGAAGTCCCCAATTAAGTTCTGAGCATTCCTATTTATAGGAGTCATGTTAGATGACTCATTTAGACCTAATACAAATAACTAAACATAACCAAAAGGAGTTGTGCGAATGAAAACACCCTTGAAGATTTAGTTGGATTCATCGCAAATGTGTCGGAACATACTCAATCCTGTATTACGAAATCGAAGACATTATACTCCTCTGTGATGCCTTCAGGTTTGTGTCCCGACATCCCCTGGTGCGTGTCACGACATGGATGGCAGTATACTTCTTAGGCATTCTGGATGGTATGTTGTGACATGGGGAATACGTATTACAACATAAGAAGCAATATGCTAATTATTTAGCTTAAGTTGGGTTCTTACACACTCAATTAGCACGTTAGTCCTCCCTTAGGCCCAAATCGGCCTAAAAGGTCATAAAACACTCAAAATTGCTGACTTTATTAACTTAGTACTTAAAATGGAAATTTAATGAAAACATTACTTATTAATGAATGTTTAGAGTGAAAATTGTGCAAATAAAATATATAGAATTAAGTGCAGTATCTGCAAGCGAATAGGTCAAATTGTAATACATGAGTGTTAAAACGGAACATCGGTAAGTATTTCAAGGATCGTACCCAAGGGCTTGTAGATTGGATAAATTTATCTTAAATTAAATACATAAAATAATTACTAATCTGATTGAGTCATGAGTTACTAGTGTTGATTCAGAATTAAAGTATTAATTAAATTAATTAAATTACTGAACCTAGATTAACCTAATGGAATTTCCTATTCCTAGTGTCAGCGATGCGAGCTTTAGCCTATGATCGCTTAATAGGCGAAATATTAACTTACTTCAATGGTTGTAATTAACTTCAGAACTCGAGTCTTATTGAGGAATTAGTGAATAACTAGGCAGTATTACCTTTCGGCATCTACTACATAACTAATCGACCAATACTCACTTATCTTTCGACCTCACTTTCTTGACTAGGAAATCATGATTAACTCGTATAACTCGTCGTCAAAGTTGTTTACCTATATTACTTTATAGGGTCGTCAATCCTAGGTTTAAGCACACATGACTTTATACCAACTAACTCCATTTGTGAAACCCTCATTATTTCATAAATCCCTTATACATTGTAACATCCTAAAATAGGGCCTAAGAGTGTAGGCCTAGCGAACTGGGGTTGCCAATAGGCCTGGCGAGCTATGATCGTTAGTTTGGCGAACTAAGGTTGCTAGTGGGCCTGGAGGGCTACGATTGTTGGTTTGGGCCTTGCGAACTATGCTCGTCAGTAAGCCTGGTGAGCTGAGGTTGCTGATTTAGGTCGAGAGGGAAAGAAAGTTCTCGACTATGAAAAAAAGAGTAGTCAAAATATAGCTATACCAAATTTAGGAAGTCAACTTATTTTCCACTTCAAAACACTACTCTTGCACATAAATTTTTCCTACATCTACTTGGGCATCCTAAGAACACCAAAACACCTAGTGTCTATAAATTAAGCATTTTTTATTTAAATTTCATATTTTTTTTAAATGATAAAACTCTTTCAAATTCTATATCGATTATTTCTTTCTCTTGTTGTCAAGTTTCAACGAAAACAAGAACCCATAACTTAACTCTTAGGACTTAGGGTAAGGCTCTATTTCTCTATTGAGTTAAGACGTTTAAACTAATTAAGAAAGTTCGTAACAAAGGAAACTAGGTTCGCCAAAAGATTAGCATGTGCGAACCTATGATCACGTTTGTGTATGTATGAGTTTTAATGTGTTGTTAGTAACTTGTGTATGTTTGTGAAATTGTAAACCTAATAGAACTGTCTACAAGCAAAGACAAAGGAAAGGCGAAGCTTATTTAAAGCTTTCATCAAACTAGTGAGTGTTCAAGGATTGCCACTTGTATGTGTGAACCATAGTGTTAATCAATAGCTTAGGGTTTTGTCCTAAGTTAAATGAGTAAACCTTCTCTAAAAACTCTATTTTATGATTACGTTTATATATGAGATTATATGAACTGTGATATGCGAGCAATGTATGAACATGATTTGCGAGCTTTGTATGTTTTGCAAGCTCTAAGTGTTTCGCGAGCTCTATGTGTTTTGTGAGCTTTATATGTTTTGCTAGCTTCTTATAAATTTGTGATCTCTATGTTTAAGTAAATGTTTTGGCACTATAATCTTTATTACCATGGGATATAATGGCATGCCATAGGATTGTAAGTACTTGCCTTTGTGTTTTGTGTTTTGGGTGTGCGGCCTTGGGGCATGTTAGGAGAAATAAAGAAATGGTGAGCTAAGCTCCATTGAATGGGATATGCTGGTGTGTTGGAGAGTGTTGGCTTAAAGCTACACTTATGAAATATGTCAAACTCAATTAGTCAAAGTGAGGAGTTATAATGAGACCTGCTTATATGACAAAAAAAGAACATGTGATTAAAGTTATGTTTTTTTTCCTTAAATATTATGCTTTACTGTTTTGAGTTAAATTGATAGGGAATATCTAAGAACCAGCCTTCGGGTAAGCAAGGCGAGGCCAATTCGTAGTACATAACCCTTGATTAAAGTTTTTGTTTAACTTATGTTTTGTACATGCTATATAGTTTTTATTGCATTTACTAGGCTCGCAAGAGCTCTCACACTCTTTATTAGACACTGTAGGCAATTGGGTTGCAAGGTGAGTAGTGATGAAACGAGTGATCCAGGCGAGGCATAAACTTTGAAAAGGTGATACAAACGAACTTTGGACTTAAAGGTAATTTGGGATTTTACTTGGGTTTAGGAATATATTTTACTTGGGATTTTACTTGGGTTTAGGATTTATCATCTCCTGCAAACAAATTATACCATATATACATATCTAAAATTTGAAGATATGATTACAACTCAAATATTTGTTTAACGCTTTCTTAATTTACAAGCCCATGCTTAAGCAATTAACTTCAAACAGAGTGATCGCCATAAGTAAAATCGTGAAATAACCAAAATCGACCAACTTATAAAGAGTCTACCAAAGTTGCTGTGAAGCGACAAGGTTGTCGAAGTATGCAAGGTGTGAACCCTAGAAATTAGCGAACCACTATATACGAAGCCTTAATAATTTATGAAATGTTTAAGGTGAGACCTTGTGATCTACTATACTTCGGTGTTGCAGATTTAACAAATTCCCACATTTTAGGAGTTTGAAAGCAAGCATTTCCATTTGATTTTAGTTATGTTTTTGTAAGTTTTCATTAAAGTTAATAAAATGTGCAAATTGAGTCTTTTATTGACTTTAGGGGTCGAATGAGGCCTAAGGGTGAGCTGATGACCTTTGCAAGTGTGCAAGAGACCATTAGGAGGTGAAATAAATCGACATTAGTAGTTATGTCGCAACAAGGAATGATCAATTTTGCAACATAGGGAGTAGAATGGAGAAAATCGTGAAACTGTCTTTGTTGTCGTGGCGTAGCTTAGGGCATCGCGACATACCCCTGAAGATATCCCAAGTGGAGTATACTGACTGTTATGTCACGACACAAGTCCTGGAGTGTCACGACATCGACTTTCGACTGGAATTAAACATGATCCAGGGGGCACTTTGGTCTACACAATCAAACTGAAAGCTCGGGAACGTTAGCTAACCTAGGGTTTAGGATGATGACCACCTGAAATCTATAAATAGTCTCCTTTGTCACATGTTAAAGACATCATTTACTTAGTTTAGATTTTTGCTTTTAAATTTTAGTTTAGTTTTTATTATTATTAGGTTTTAGGTTTATTTTCAGTTTGTTCTTGTTTTATCTCGAGAGATCTGATTTGTGGAGATAATCAAAATCCGTGGATTTGTTTTCATCTTTAATACAAATCAGGCTTTTTCTTAAACTCTACACTTCAATTAATTTGCCATGTTTTCTCTTTACATCAATTCTATTTTGTTTATGAAAGCCATGAGGAATGTAACAACTCAAAATTTCTAATTCTATCTGTCAGCTTTAGTGGTTATGTGTTTTGGGAGTGTTTGGGACATCTCAAGTTCAAGCCTTCGCTGAGGAAAATTTTGGTATTTTGAATGAATTAGGCCTTACTCTTATTCAGTAGGCTTTTATTTGATTGTTGGGCTTATTACATCAGAATGGGCCTATTGGTCTGGTGGTTAAATGGTGTGTTATTATGGTAGAGGTCTTGTGTTTGAATCCTTATGCAGGTAAGGGTATTATTTTTTTGCTCAGATTTCGGGATAGAGTTGTGTAATAGGGGGATTCTGAGTAGTGGATTTGTAGTGGGAATTAGGGGAGAAGATTAAGGGATTTTGGGATTTTATTTTATTTTTTTCCCATAACCGAATTTTGACTCTCTTTTCCAAAAAAATTCTACTCTCTATTCTTCTCCCTCTCCTCTTGCCGAAATTCTTTGAGTTTTTCCATCTTTCTCTTCTTTTTCTTCTTCTTGATTTTTCCCTAATCCATTTATTTTCCTTCGTTTCTGTCATGAATCTCTTAACAACAGAAGTGGTAATGTTTTTTCTCTGCGATTTGGGCGTAGGGGGAGGCTCGGACTGGTGAATTCGGTGTTTTCGTCTTAACAACAGTTAAACTGAGGGTTATCGTTGGTGGTAAGTTTTTGTTTCTGTTCGTTCTTGGTTGTCAATTTTCTTGTAAATCCATTAAACTGATGTTGAGTGTCTTAATTATAGGCTTTGAAGTGCTCGGGGACTATTTTAGCATCAAACAAAACCAGGTGTGTACCCGAAACGCGAAAAAAAAGGGATTCAACGAAAAGCCGAAATTGCTTGTTGTTTGGACAGCAACAGTAGGCTCATTTTGAAAAATCACCATAAATTGTGGAAGTCGAATTAGAGGATGAATAAAATATGGAATTAAATATTATTGAGTCTAGTTTCTTATAAAGGAAACGGTGTAATTAATGAAATTGTAAATCGTGAGGTATAATTAACTTTGTGAGACAAGGTTAGAATGAATTCGGGTTCCCCTGTTCTGACTTTGGAAAATCATAAAAAATTGGAGAAAAATAATTAGGGGTTGAAATTTACATTTTTAAATTATTAATGAGTCTATTTTCAATATAAACAAATGGAAAGATCATCCAAATTTTGTATTAAGAGATAATTAAATTTTTGCAAAGAAGGGACGAAGTTGTCGGATAGCAGAACAAGGGTAATTTTGAAGATTTTACTGTACTTATTGGCTAAACCAAATATTTTTAAAATTTTATGGTAGAAAAGTATTTGAGTCTAGTTTCAAAAACATCAAGTAGATCTTAATTCAGAATTTTGTAGCTTAAGATATAAATAATTTAGTAACAGTGACTCAAGTAGACAACTTTGAAGCAACATATAAGTAAATAGTGAAAATATATATGAATAATTAACTAGCACGGTTACATTAAAAATAGATCACGTGACCAAGGCCAAATTGGGCCGAGTTGGCCACATAGGCGTGTGAGCCCATTTTTTTGAAAAGTTCTGTAAGGTTGCACGGGTTGCCCAAGTCGACTGTGGACCTATTGTAGGGTCAGTAAGTTTACTTAGACCGCTATATGTGTGATCTGTCTGTCTGATTTCTATACCGAGCATGACTTATGATATCTGAATGTATGTACTATTAATTGCATAATGATATGACATATTTTGTATGTTGCATTGCATCTAGGTGGGTTGATGATATTTGGAGGAAGTGTCTGAAAGGCTATTAAGCCTATTATCTAGCAGCTCAGCTGCAACCTTCTAATTATGTGTCGCATTTCGGTACAGCTTGGTGTATAGGGATGGGTGGGTTAATTTAATCCCCACATGGTGTGTCGGGGTTGGACGAAGATGGTGTGTAGAGGCTGGTGGGTAGAGGCTGGTGGGTAGGATTCTGATTTACTATATCTGCATTCTGTATCTAATATGGGCTAAGGCCCTAATGTATTTCTGAGACTGTATCTGAATGGGCTAAGGCCCAAACTGATTCTGTGATGGGCATAGGCCTCTGACTATATTTAACTGATTTCTGTTGATTATCTGTATGCATGTTTTCTGTGGAAATTACACACTGAGTTTGCAAAAACTCACCATTTTTCTATTTAATCTGTACAGGTAATCCCTAGACTTGACGGGTCGGTGCAGCGGAGGCTCGATGGTGGCCACACGTAAATTTTAGACTATTTTCCATTAATGCCTAGAATTTATTACTTATTTGGGGTTTTTGATGTATCTTCTAGACTATGGACTGGTTGGCTTTAAATTTGGGACTTTATACTGTTTTTTATGGATTTTTTTTAAAAACTGCAACTCCACAAAACACAGTTTTTTTTCTAAAAACTATGGTTTTTCGTAAATAGGAATGATTTTCCCTAAATTAATTGGTTACAAAATCTTCCACTAAGAGACAAGTTTTAAAGCAAATCAACTCGTTTTTTTTGAATTAAATAAAAGCTAACTTACTGTAACGGTTTTTAAACTCGACAATCTTTTCTTCAAATCCTTTTCCATGTAACATCGCCAGATTCGACCATAACATCTAGGCTGGGTTTGGGATGTTACAGGGAACTAACCCCTCTTCTAGGGGATTAGCGGGTGAAGGTATGATCTATTGGGATGGTGACTAGTTGATTGACGAGGGACCCGAAGTGATAGTTAATGGGGATTACCGAAGTGATCTAATCACCCATAATGAGATTTGATTTATTCTATTTTTTGATCTCTTGAATTTTTATTTCCTTATGTTATCTTATTTTATTGTCATAAAAATCTTAAAAATTCTCATTTTTTTATTATTGTATTATAACCAAATCAAAGTACTAATTAGATCTTTCAATGTTTAGGTTAAAACTAACCTAGTATTAGCCTCATTGGTTACGATCCTCGGAGTACTCACCCACTCCGTTGTAACTATATTACAAATGGACTTGTATAATTGTGGATACTACCTCATTGACATATCTTTCATTGAAGTATTCACACTCTAGACGTTAGTACCTTGCAAAAAGTGTTCACCAAATTTGAACACGTAGGGGGTGGTTTGCAAGATGTACCATGTTTAAGGAGACTTACTCTGCGAAGACTTAGAATGCGCGAGCTATGGAAGATGCGAACCCTGATGTCAGATAGTTGAATTACTGTGCTTCATGGGGTGTATTATTTTTTAGAACTTAGGTTTCAAAAGTTCTTAACTCTTTTTACAAGTTTTATGTATTCAGGGAATGAGAAATTAAATTTTTGCTAGAGATGAGGGTTTGCAAGTTACTACTGTTGTGTACCATAAAGCTAACGATGTGAGTTCACGAGCTTATATTTTCTTAAATCTGATCATGCCTTATTCTTAACTTGTGGTCTGTTGGAGTTTAAGTTGGGTTTAAATGGAGCGTCACTTAGGTGGCTAATGTGGCATTCCATAGGTCGAGCCCGACGATCAGATCGAGAATAAGGTGTTACATTTATTGGTATCAGAGTCAGGTTGGTTAATAGATTTAACAAGATCACTGAGGTTTTAAATTATTTGAGGAGTCACATTTGGTTGTTGTTTGATTGGGATAAAATTGGGGAAAACATATTGCCTTTGTTAAATTGTTTCTTTTGTAGGATTATGCCTTGGGTCACTTACTGTTAGTCACATTCTTAGTTGTTGTAATGCTCGTAGATGTGTTTTGGCAAATTAAGTTTGCAATTACGTTGGTTAAGCTTTGGATGCATAATTATGCTTAATTTTTGCTTAAATTTGTGTCTTATGTACATTTAGAGTTAGTAAATGCCCCCTAGAAGAGTAAACACGAATGCAAACCGTGTTAATTGAGCTGTGGACCCTTCAGAGGGTGACAAGGGTTGATGTCACTTGTACGACCTCGTAGGGTAAAAGGTCTGGATGAGAGTGTCGAACTGTTGGTACAAGCCATACAGAAGAAATAGGTGTGCATGAGGACATGGATCCATCATTATATGAAACGGTGTATTAGTGGTCAGAAAGTTGAGGTTTTCTTCCCCCACTTAGTGATAGCTTTGTGTAAAAAGGTCTAAGTTCCAATAACAACCACTGAGCAATTCATGAACCCATCCAAGAGTCTGATAGGAGATTCATCAGACACGCAATATACGAAGCTTCAACGAAATAAAATAAGGGATTGAAACAAACACCAAAAGGAAATGATGAACCTCCCAGCTTCACTTAAACGAAAAGCAAAGTCGACATGTCGAAAAGAAATAGGTGAGAGAAGCATTCAAGAGATGGAGTGGATGATATGATTTTCGAAAAACGCAGCAGAAAATAAATTTAGGGAAAACCAGAGTTTTAATTTTTTTTCCAAAGCAAGGACTTGGTTGTGATATCTAAAGTAATAAACACGTAATCAAAATTGTATCTTTTCGATTCATCTAGGATGAACACTTTGACTGAGTAGTTTTCTTCGCTATCCTCAAGCTCACGTCTGCTGAGTGTGGGCTCGCTTCGGATCAGAAAAGTTTTCACAAAATTTGCCAGCGAAGTAGTTTTACAATTTCTTTCAACTTTTGGGTCAAGTTGCAAAGAAGAAAAACATCTCTAGAAATTTTTTGAAATAATTTCTTCAGAGAATTTTCTCTCTACAACTTTCTCTTGATTTTAAGTGTATGTCAAATAATGGCCCAAGACCCTCTTTATATGGGGAGAGTTTAGAGGTTTCAGCTATGATTAAACTTAATCACTTTAATATTAAATTAATACAATATTTATCAAGATAAATATTAGATTAAAAATAAAATTAAATATTATTAAATTAATAGAATATTTATCTACAAGATAAACATTAAATTAAATTTAATATTAAGATAATCACTTTCATATTAAATTAATATAAAATACTATTAAGATAAGTATTAAATTAAATTAAATTTTAAATATATTAAAATAATATTATTTTTGAACAGTTATTCTGAAATCGAATTCTCTGGTAAAGTCCTAGTAAGAGTGTAATTCTTCTACTACTCAATCACCGAAGACCCACCGTCGTTGACCATTTTCTGGCCACCGGAATGCTGCCATTGTAGCCGCTGACACCCCGAGTTGATCCGATTTTTGCTGGTTCGATTTGGGATAGTGACTTCCTAATTGGTTTGGTCCAGTCATCAGTTGGACCGTCGACCCGGTTTCACATACTAGACCCGGTTCAACCAGTTTTTGGGTATTGGTCTTGGTTTTGGGCTCCTGAGCCAAGTTTATGATCTGAGGTCCAATTTTCAAGTTTAATTACCCATTGGGCCAATTGTCTGACTTAAAAATTAAGTTCCAAAAATATCATATTAATTTTATTTAATTTGATTAATTTAATTTTACTTGATCAAAATTAATTTTCCCAAAAATCACTTAGATTTTCCAAATTATTTTTTCAAGAAAATTCTTGAATCAAATTCTCTAGTTGAACAATTCTTACCACTGCCCAATTTAATTCCACATCGAATAAATCGACTCAATTAAATTATTTCCAAAGTGGTAGAATTTTCTTCTAATTCAAAAGCAGTCCGATCGAGCTTCTGTTGAGCTAGCGGAGGGACCAATTGAACATATTCAATTAGGCTCTAGTAAATGCGATTATGTCCAAAAGTATTGTTCTGATAATTTGCAATTACTTAATAATAGAGTCAGCCCACAAGATGTACCATGATTGAAAACTCCTTATTGTTTACTATTTACGAAAGCAATTCATCCAACTACTTTATCCAATTACCTCGTCATGTGTGTGTTACCCTCATATGATATCCTTGATTACTTTGAGTTAAATTCGTTCACTCAATACAATCTTATTTTATCTCATTATCACCACTATGTCTTCTTAATGATTAATATAATCACTGCCAACAATTGAATGTGATAACTTGCTCGTTTGAGAACAAGCAACCCGTTATCACATTCAAGATTTATCAATCCACACAATGCCAATGACAAGATATAGTTAAATCTTTAATTGAGTTCTGAATTCTACTATTGCTAGTAAAGGCATGTACCCAACATATTGGTTATTGGCTCGATCATCTTTAGAACATAAACCTCCACTTATATCAAACCACATGAGTTACATACGCATGGTTAGTGGCTAACCTAAAATTTACGTAAATCACACCATAAATGTCACAAGTGAATTTATTCACAAACAGATTCATAATTAATTCATCTTGGGTCCAGTCTAATGTATCATTTTGCCAATGAGTACATCTATGTCTCTACTTGTGGAGTCAACTGCTCCGATAGCCAAGACTAGCCATCTCCTCAATTGGAATTGTAGATGACTTAATAATCCTTCTCAGTATTTAAATCAAGTCCTCACTTTGATTCTTTTACGGGATTTCAGATTCGTTTAGATTATCTACTGAGGTAAGTTGTCTTTCTCGCAATGTAAATGTTCTTACAATGTCACTTGTCATCAGTCTGAACTTAGACAACCAATGAGCTAATAATTGTTTATCACAATTTTTCTATGCATGCAAAATATAAAAGACATAATAGTGAAATGCGAAATTTATTTATTCATCGTTCAAATACATAGAAAACAATTACATGTTTACTACAATATGGGCATATTTCCCAACAACGATGAATGAAAGAGATGGGGCCAACACTCTAAGAATTTGTGTGGCAGAATAATATGAGAGTATGAAACTACCCATCAGATAAATTTTATCTAATGCAAACCTATCATGAAGAAGAAGAACAAGGAAGCGAGGTAGGGGAAGATAGTGAGGAAAAAGAAGTTGAAGAGGAGGGGGATGAGATTGGTTATAAGGAAGAGCATGAGGATTGAATGAACTTGAACTTTTAATTTTTGGATTGTAAATAATTGGGATGATTTTTATTTTGTTAATTTAGGAGTAGGAGTAACAATAACAATATATATATTTTCTATTTTCAAGTTTCCTATGGAGGAACCTCACATGAAAGAAAGCACAACATTTTTTAGCTTTCAACGAAAGAGGGAGGAACCACCCATCATAAGACCACGACAATGTCATGATCAATCGAGTAACTTCTTTCCTTATCTATAGGGTTGCACATTAGGGGCAATGTGCTATCTAAAATGTGGGGGGTAACATTGGACATTTTTGCTTATTTTGTTTTTGTTTTTATCCTTTTTACTTTATTTTTCTTGTTAAAGTGTCTTTAAGCTTGTAGAAATACAAGTGATTGATTAGGAGCATGTATATAGGTTGATTGTATTTACGGTAAATTTGGCATGATAATAAATTATTTTAAGTTTTCAAGTTTTAGACCAATAAGTTCTATATATTACATCGTAAATATGTATTAAGTAATTGAATGTACCAAATGACATAGAAAATATAGGGAAATGAGCATGCTAGTATGTATGATAAACGATTAAAGTTGTGGTTATTTCATTGATTCAATTTGTGTATATTGAAATACCTAGGGATGACCTAAGGCATTGTTTGGTATAACCTAGAGTAAAAAACCTAACCTTATTCATTGATCCTTAGTACCTATTTTTGACCAAAAAAACTTCTTGATGAACCTTCATACAAAACCCAAGACAAAATATAACTTTGTACTTGCAATTTTCTTTGGTCCCAAATTACACGAATTTAGATGTCTGGCCATACGTATTGAGGGATAAGTAGATACATCATGGTGTATTTTGTAAAAATTAGGGTGAAATAGTAAGAAACAGTGTGATATAGTGATTATAAGTTTAGCAAAAAATATGCAAAATAAAGAGAAAAATCCAGAAAAAGTCAAAATGAGTAGAAAAAGTTCTTGAGCAATGAGAAATAAAAACAATGTAAGTGAGATGTGTTGAGAAAGTCAAATGTGACAAAATCAGAAAGTTAGAAAACTCAGTCATTAGTGCACAAAAACTTGTGAGCTAGCCATAGTTACTTTATCATGTTGTGACTTCTTATGTAGAGAAATAAGGAAGGTGGGAGAAGGAGAAATAAGGTATTTAGTGGGCAATGGTTACTAAGGGGGAGAATAG
Organism: Gossypium raimondii; assembly: GCF_025698545.1. Classification (NCBI taxonomy): domain Eukaryota; kingdom Viridiplantae; phylum Streptophyta; class Magnoliopsida; order Malvales; family Malvaceae; genus Gossypium; species Gossypium raimondii. The sequence continues at coordinate 47,671,989 of NC_068574.1, read as the reverse complement.
GGAACAATATGATGTGCCAAACTACTTTCGTGCTTGAAACTGTTTTGATGCTTCCTGTTCTTGAATTTCATACTTGTCTCAAGGCTCAGTACGTTACAAGCCGAAAAATCCTTTGTGACCTAGGTAAATCTATTCATGAATTGACATTATATTGAGTAATTACAATAACGACTATTTGTAATATGTTAGGGTAATTAAATTACCTGTATGATTTATTGATGGATTTATGTATTGAGGACCTTGTTGTCTACATGCTTTGTAATATATTGAACTTATGTGTTTGAAGATTGAAAATAGTAAGTCGTTTACATATCATGCTAGAATTATCTGTAGATATGATTACTCCTAATTATGTGTTCCAAAACCAGTCTTTGTATCATACTTGTTCAAGATTCATCTTTTATTTTTCATTTTTATTCTTAATTGCTTGAGGACAAACAATAACTTAAGTGTGGGGGAGTTTGATCTGCCACAATTCGTTGTAGCAGATTAAGCTAGTTTTCTTATTTAAGGATCTTGAATATGAGTAATTCTTGTATGTTTTGTTTAGTTTTTATATTTTCGTTTCAATTCAATAAAAAAGTGTAATTTGAGTTGATTTTATGACCTTAAGGGTCGAACCAGACCTAAGGGAAGACTGATGTATTTAGTAAGTTTGCAAAACATTATTCGGAGGCATGAGAACTCAAGGCTAATCGTCGTGTTGCAACACGGAGGGTTTATGTCGCAAAAAAGGGAACAAAATTATAAAATATCAATACTGCCCCTGGTGTCACGACACAACTAGTGGATGTCGGAACGAACCCTTACAGTGGAACTTGAGCCAAGCAAATTGTTTTCTTTGTTGCGACATGAGTTATGGATGTCAGGACACCAGTTCTGTATGTGAAAACATTTACAAGCTGAAGGCGTTTTTGTTTGCACAATGGAAATTGACAGAGAAACATCAGTCGAACTAGGTTTAAGGAATATGACTAACCGTAGCATTATAAATAGGCTCATTAAACACTTAAGAAGAGACCTCTTCTGTAAGTTAGGATTTTCCTTTCATTTTAGTTTCCATTTGCTAGTTCTTTTTAGACTAAGGATTTATTTTCAGCTATTTTTCATTTGTGATATTCGGAGAATCTGATTTCTAGATTTAGCTAAACACTTTATGGATTTCTGCAGTTCAATACTTTAATACAATCAGGATCTTTTCTTAAACTTTTATTCTTGATTTGTTTTTCATATTTATTTTATTTATTAAGTTTACATTGTTTATGGGTTCCATGAGCAACTAATCCTTTTATGGGAGATTAGTGAGTGGAAGAGTGATTAATTGATTTCTATGTAGGGTTTCTTAGCGGATCAACTGTTTGGGATAGAAAGAACTTAAACCCTAGTCCTAACAACCCTAGGAAGTTATTTAGGTGAGAATTAACCCAAAATTTGCCTATCCGTGAACCCCTTACCCCAATCTGGTCTGGGCTGTGAGGTTGAGAGATAAGTAATTCTTGTAGACTCGTTAGTTTAGTGGAAGATCGAGAGGTCCTACTAGGGTAACGACTAGTTGATTGAGTGGAAACCTAAATAGGAATTAGTTATGACCACCGAAGCAAGCTAATCACCAATGCTTAGATTTGATTGAATTTATATCTTAGTTTTTTGTGTTCACTCTTTTATGCAGATTTTTTTCTTTTCTTATAAAACCTAAATTCTTTTATTTATGTTTTGTCATAATATAATTTATTTAAAGTACTAATTAGATCTATTGGCGTTTAGGTTAACATTAATTTAGTACTCGCCTCCCTTGAATACGATCCTCGAAGTACTTATCGACTTCGTTGTAAACTATATTACAACTTGACCCGTATACTTGTGGACATCGCCTCAATTTCATACCTTTAGTTGCAATATTCACACTCTAGAAATTAGTACATCTGGAGACGATCAAAGGGCATGAGTGTATACTGTTAAGGAACCACAGGATTAGGGAACGACCGACATCATCTCAGGTACCTTTACTCTACAAACTATCCCGTTGATTTCTTTGATTGATTTTGATGTTACACACTCGTATGTTTTGAGCAAACTGGCCTGTGAATTTGGAATTCTAATAGGAACCATAGATAAAGGTATGATTGTCACTAGTTTGTTTGGTGAGGGTGTCTTGGTCAATAGAGTGTACCGAAGATGTCCCTTCATGGTCCAATGACATGTCTTTGCCGTTGATTTGATGAAACTACCCTTTCATGGTTTCGACGTAATCCTCAAAATGGACAGGCTGACTAAGCACAAACCAATAATAGATTTTAAATTGAAAATAGTGACACTGCGAAGTAGTGAAGGGGTGGAAGTTTTCATTTTTGGTGAACAAGTAGGATTTTTGTCTAATGTAGTTTCAACAATCAAAGCCAGGAAGATAATAGGTAATGGCTTCGAAGCCTACCTAGCTTATGTGATGGGTTTGCATGACACAGAGATAAGGGTTCGCAATATTCTTACAGTAAGGCATTTTCTTGACGTATTTCCAGACAAGCTACCTGGTTTACCGCCAAATCACGAGGTGTAGTTCAACATTGAATTGTACCTTGGTAGTTCACCATTGTCTATTACACCCTATCGTATGGCACCAAAAGAGCTTAAAGAATTGATGATACAACTAGAAGTGCTGCTTGAAAGAGGTTTCATTCGACCAAGTGTATCACCTTGGGATTCGCCAATTCTGTTTGTAAAGAAGAAGGACGGTAATTTAAGGATGTTTATCGACTATAGACAATTAAACAAATTGACTGTAAAAAATAAGTACCCATTGTCACAAATTGACGACCTGTTCGACCAACTGTGAGATTCCATAGTGTTTTCAAAAATACACTTACGATCAGGGTATTACCAACTTAAAGTGAAGCAGTCAGATGTTTTGAATACCGCATTTAGAACAAGGTATGAGCATTATGAATTTCTAGTCATGCCCTTTGGTTTAACAAATGCACATGCTGCATTCATAGACTTGATAAATCAAGTTTTCCATGATTATTTGGATCAGTTTGTGGTAGTCTTCATAGATGGCATCTTAGTGTACTCGTAAAAAAAGGAAGAACATGATGCTTACCTACGAACTATGTTACTGGTCCTATGAGAGAAGCAACTATTTGTGAAACTCAACAAGTGTGAATTTTGGCTAAGAGAGGTAGCGTTTTTACGGAATGTGGTTTCAATAGAGAGGGTTCGCATAAACCCAGAAAAGATCAAGGGAAGTTTAGAGTGGAGATCGTCAAAAAGTGTTACTAAAGTGCAAAGATTTCTGGGTTAGAAGAATATTATCGTAGGTTTGTTGAAGGGTTTTCTACCATAGTTGCACCCTTAATGAAGATATTATAGAAGGACAAGAAGTTTGCATTGACAGATGAAAGACATAAAGAATTTGTAGTTTATAGTGATGCCTCCCACATGGGATTTGGCTACGTGCTGATGCAGGAAGGTAGGGTGGTGGCTTATGCGTTAAGATAGATGAAGCCTCATGAGCGAAACTACCCAACCCATGATCCAAAGTTAGCAGTAGTAGTGTTTGCACTCAAAATCTCGCGACACTATTTGTACGGTGAGCAATGTACCATCTATACAAACCACAAGAGCCTTAAGTATCTTCTCACACAGAAAGAGATAAACTTACGGTAGAGAAGATGATTAGAGTTGCTAAAGGACTATGACTATGTGATAAAATATCACCCTGGAAAGGTAAATGTAGTTGCGGATGCCTTAAGTAGGAAGTCGATGAGGGAATGCTCCTTGAATTGTAGGTAAAACCAACCCTTTTACATCAAATAAAATAGAAGCAAGCGACAAATAAAACTTGGCAAAGTGGGTTCGCCAAGTAGAGTAGAGGGTTCAGGGGGACTTTGCACTGTATGAAGAAGGGATACTTTGTTTCCATGAACGACTTTACGTACCTTGTGACGAGGAGCTTAGACATGTAATCCTTATAGAAGCTCACAATAGCCCTTATGCAATGCATATAGGAAGTAATAAGATGTACTGTGACCTTTACGAACTTTATTAGTGACCTGAATTGAAGTGAGATGTAACCCACTTTGTGGTGGAGTGCCTATTTTGTCAAAAGGTAAATGCAGAACATCGATTTCCCTCAGGATTGCTACAATCCCTCAAAATTCTAGAGTGGAGGTGGGAAAAGATCACATTGGACTTTTTTTCGGGCTTACCCCTAACTTTCATAAAGAAAGATGTGATATGAGCAATTGTGGATCGACTTATGAAGAGTTCACACTTCCTAGTAGTTCGCATTAATTATACTTTGCAAATGCTGATGAAATAATAGTACATTGCAGAGATGGTGTGACTCCATGGCGTACCAGTTTCCATTACCTTGGATCGAGATCCCTGATTCACTTTGAGATTTTGGAAAATTCTGCAAGAAGCTTTGGGTTCAAAATTAAAATTCAGTACTGCTTATCATCCACAAATAGACGGTCAATCAAAGAAGGTGATACAAGTACTTGAAGACATAATGCGATGTTGTATGCTAGAGTTCGCGGGAAGTTAGAAACCTGTTTACCTTTAGCAGAGTTTGCATACAATAATAGTTATCAAACAAGCATCCAAATGACACCCTTTGAAACATTGTATGGAAGGAAACGTAGAACCATCTTTTGTTGTGAAAAAAAATAGATGAGAAACGAATAGTTAGACCAGAGCAAGTTCACAAAACATAAGAAAGGTGAAAATAATATGCGAGTGACTGAAGATTGCTTCAGACAGACAGAAATCCTACACTGATTTAATATGATGAGACATTGAGTATCAATTAGGGAAACAAGTGTGTGTAAATGTATTGACATGGAAAAAGGTTTTGAGGTTTGGGTGAAAAAAGAAATTAAGTTCGCAGTCTATCAGTCCTTATGAAGTGGTTGGGAGGATAGGTACAGTGGCCTATCGCCTCAACTTGCCACCAAACTTGAGCGAATCCATGTTGTTTTCCATGTTCTATGCTAAGAAAATACCGTGCGGGCCCATCCCATGTAGTGAAAGAAAGTGAAATTGAGGTGCAACCAGTTGTAATTATAGCTCGCGAGGAAAAAGTCGTACAAAATAAGAAAATTCCTCTGGTCAAGTTGTTGTAACGAAACCACAAAACCAACAAAGCCACTTGGGAAACATAGGAAGTGATGAAACATCAATACCCTCATCTGTTCTGACATAGGTCATTTCAAGGATGAAATTCCTTAGCAGGGAGAGTTGTAACATTGACCGCCTCCGGACGTACCAACGTCCAAAGTGTGAATACTGCAATTAAAGATATGGAATTGAGGCAGTGTCCACAAGTATACGGGTCATGTTGTAATATAGTTTTTAAAATGAAGATGTGAGTACTCCGAGGATCGTACCTAAGGGAGGCGAGTACTAAATTAACTTTAACCTAAATGCAAATAAATCTTATTAGTACTTTAAATAAATTGTATGATGACTAAACATAAGGGAAAGATTTTTTGGGTTTTAATAATAATGAAAATAACACTAGAAAAAATAAAGAGAACTTTGGGTGAAGAATTCTAACTTAATCAAATCTAAGCATGAGTGATTAGCTCAATTTGATGGTCATAATTAATTCCTATTTTGAGTTTCTATTCAATCAACTAGTCGTTACCCTAGCAGGATCTCTCAATCCTCCACTAAACTGATTTGGCAAGAACTACTTATCTCTCGACCTCACAGTCAAAACTAGTTTTGGCTAAGGTGTTAACGGATAGACCATACCAATTTTGGGTTAATCCCCACCTAAATGACTTCCTAGGGTTGTCAAGCCTAGGGTTTAAGTTCTTTCTCTCCCAAACAGTTAATTCGCTAAGAAAACCCTACATAATAATCAGTTAATCACACCTCCACTCGCTAATCCCCATAAGAGAATTAGTTCCTCATGGAATCAATAAACATCATAAACTTGATATAAAAGATATGCATGGAATCCTATTTTTTATTTGATAATTGAAGTGCTGAAAGTCCTCAAGAGTTGATCTTATCTACAAGTCAAGTTCTCTAAAGAACACAAACAGAACGAACTAGAAAATAAACTTAAAGCCTAAAAGAAAGAAAAAACTTAAAAATAAATTTACAAAGAAAATCTCAAAGTTTGAAAAGCTCCACCCAACAAGTGTTTTAAGAGCTTATTTATAGAGTTAGGGTTGCCATCGTCCTCAACCCTAGGTCAACTATCGTTCTTTTGTTAACTTTTCATTGTGCAGACTAAAATATCCCTAGCTCATAAGAGTTTCCCGTGCAAGGCCAATGTTCCGACACCTAAGTGCCTGTGTCGCAACATCGAAGGCAGTATGCTCAGGTTCAGGGTAGCTTCAAGGGTGTGTCGTGACATTCTATGGCTCTGTTGTGACATGAAAGGCAGTCTCAAGGTTCTTGCATTTTGCTTCTTATGTTGCTACATTAAATTTCCCATGTTACAAATGCACACTCACTAAGTATATTAGCTCACCTTTAGGCCTCATTTGGCCCCTAATGTCAATAAAAGACTCCAAATACACTTTTTATTGGATTTAAACTAAACTAAGAAAACATAACTAAGATATGATGAAAGTGCTTGTATTCAAGCTCCTCAAGTACGAAAACCAGTTTAATATATTACACTGAATTACGAGAAATCAAACTCCCCCACACTTAAGTCATTACTTGTCTTCAAGCAAAACAAGATAAAAACAAAAAAAGTAAAAGACGACCATTGAGCAAGTATAGTACAAGGATTGAATTCGGCGTATATAACTAGGTATTTTCAGATTTACACATAATCTTGGCATGATATATAAATGAGTTACCACTTTCAACATCAAATACCTACGTTCATTATAGTGTAAAGTACATAAGCGTTATGGTTTTCAATTATATGAGTCCATCAATAAATTATACATGTACTTTAATTATCCTAAAAGAATGCAAATAATCATTATTGAGATTTCTTAATATAATGTCAATTCCTGAATAAGTTTACCTAGGTCACATAAGACTTTTCGGCTTGTAACATTCTCAAGCTTAGGTCAGGTATGGAATTCAAGCACGAAAATAGTTTGACACATTGTATTGTTCCCTATTCTTCCTCCTTAGTAACCCTTGCCCGCCTACCGCCTTATTTCTCCTTTTCTTGCTTTCCTTATTTCTCCACATAGGAAGTCACAACATAATACAACAACTACTACTAGCTCTTGAGTTTTGGTGCACTGATTGAACGAGTTTTTCTACTTTTGTGACTTTGTCACATTTTTATTTTTCAGTACATCTCACTTATAACTGCTTTTACATTTCAAGTACTTTTTTCTACTTGTTTTTCTTGCTTTTGTGATTTTTTATTTTGTTGCACATATTGGCTAACCTATAATCACTATATCACACTGATTCTTCCTATTTCTCTCTTTTTAAAAATTTTGCTATGATGTATCTACTTAACCCTCAATACGTATGACCAAATGTTTATAGTCGTGCAGTTTAGGACCAAAGAAAAAGGGTAAATACAAATTAATGTTTTTGGCTTGGGTTTTGTATGGATGTTCATTAATAAGTGTTTTATGGCTCAAATATAGGTACTAAGGGTGAATAGTCAGGGTTAGCTTTTTGGTTTTGGGTATATACCAAATAATGGTTTAGGTCATCCCTAGGTATCTCAATATCCACAAATTTAATCAACCAATCAAACAATCACAAATTCAACAGTTTATCATACATACTAGCATGCTTATTTTCCTATTTTCTCTATATCATTTAGTATATTCAAGTGCTCAATGCCTATTTACAGTGTAATATACAGATTTTAGTAGTCTAATAATAAAAAATTTCAAATATTCACCATCATGCCAAGTTTATAGTAAACATAATCAACCTATATAAATGTCCTAGCCAATCACTTGTATTTCTACAAGCTCAAGCACTCATTTGACAGTAAAAATTAAAATCAATTTCTTATGTTACACCTTACACTTTAGATAACACATTGTCATCAATGTATAGCCTTGAAAAGATAAGGAAGGAAGATACCCGTTTGATTGGGGCATTGCTTTAATCTACTGGTGGACTTTTCCTTCCTATTTCGTTGTTAGCTCGAAAATGTCGCGCCTCTATCATGCGGAGAGAACAAATAAAATTCTACTGTTAATCCTACTCCAAAAATGATAAAATGAATAATATCTCAAAATTAACACAATTCCTAAAAAAATTAAAAGTTCAATCGTCCTCCTCCTCATCAAAATCAATCTCCTCCCCTTCCTTTTCTCCTTCATTATCCTCGCTTTCTTCCTCTTTATCACTCTCTTGCTTCTCTTCTTCATGTTTTGGATGCGTTGGGCCGAACATATCCAGCGAATAATTTGGTACCCTCATGTTATTTTTCTGCACATATTCTTGTAAAATTAGGCCTGTCTCTTGTTGAGCTATCGGTTTTGCTTTTTGTTGACTTGAAGTCGGGACATCCATCTTCTCTTTTTGATATTTGTTCCAATCTTTTATTTATTTCTGTCGAAGTTCTGTGTATTGCGTGTACAGTGTATCTCCTTTTACACTTCTGGAAGGCTTTATAGATTGCTCAGTTGTCGCCATTTGAATGCCTGCTCTTTTTCACTAGGCTGCCATTAAGTGGGGATAGAAAATCCTGACTTTCTAGCCACTAACGCACATTTTCATGTAGTTGTATATCCATGTCCTGATGCATACCTTTTTTTCTGTAAAAAAACATAAAGCAAAACTGCTTTAAAATTATTGACGTTAGAGACGTTTAAGGCAAGAGCGACTCTTGTGCATAAAAACCGAATCCACATCTTTTCAACAATGAACATTATTGCTTGATTAAAGGATGTGGGAATATCAGTACCTGGGTGACACTTTCATTCACCCCACCCTTCTGTTAGGTAATTATAACGTTATCCAATTTTTGGGTCTAGTCAGAAAAGTGTTTCGGGACCACAAATCTGACGAGGAAAATTTTATTTTTATGGTCTACAATTTCACAGAATGATTTCGTGAAAATTTCGTTCGAAAATTTCAACGTTTGAGCACTCAATTTATTTAAAAGGTCTAAATTGATATGTGATCCCGAAAATTGTTACAGTAAGAGAGTAGGTATTCTTGATATAGTAAAATAAGGAAATAAAATGATAAAAAGGATAATTTTGAGTTATGTCAACATTGGGAAGTATATTGTGACATATTAATTCAAGAAAGGATTAAATCGCAAAAGTGAGAAAAACTTTGTTGCCCAAGAGTAAATACCTAAAATTTAAGGGGTTAAAGTGTAAATATGAAAAAGTTGAAGGACCAATAGTGTAAATATTTTTAGGGTGAAATAATCTAGAAACTAAGGAAAATGGATGAATTAGGACCAAATTGAAAAGGTGAAGAATTTTGAAGGACTAAATTGCAATTTTACCAAATTAAGTGATGACTCAAGGACGAAATTTAAAAAGATTATAAAGGGCAAAATGCTCAATTAGAGAGATAGAGAATTCTAGAAGGTAATGATGATGTTGGTGATATTTTTAATTTATTAATTAGATTATTTAATTAATATTTTATTAAGATTTTTAGTATTATTTTATTATTAAATGATTAATATAAAAGGGGGGAAAGATGAAGAGAATTCATCATCTTTCCCATGCACCAACATGAGAAGAAGAAGAAAGAAAGAAAATTTTCTTTTCTTTACAATTTGGTCATTTTTACCAAAAATCCACCATTTTGACCTAGAAATCAAAAGAATTTCCATAGCTTCCAAGAGAGAAAAATATTAAGGAGACAATGGGGAGCTAGAATATCAAGTTACATTCAAGAAATAGAAGCTGGAGGAGAGAGAAAATCAAGTTAAAGATTGAAGTCAATAGCACAAGGTAAGAACATTAAGATTTCAATATATTTTTGAGTTTGATATTATTGAAAAGTAGGAAATTAATGTTAATGTAGGGTTTCCTTATATAAGGTTCTATATTATTGTTATGTTAGTAAAGGGAAATAAGAGAAAGTGATAGAAGATATTGAAGAGAAAGGAAAAGAAAGTGTTATAAATTTAGTTATCATGATCAACATTTTACATTAAAACAGTTTTGAGACAAGACACCGATGAATCGACTTTGAAAATTTTCCAAAATCGTAGAAATTTAATTAGAGGATATATTGAATTAAAGCTTATTGAGTCTAGTTTCTTATAGAAGAAACGGTGTAAGTAATGGAACTGTGAATCATGAGATATAATAAACTTTGTGAGACAAGGTCAGAAGGATTTCGGGTTCCCCTATTCTGACTTTGGAAAATCATTAAAAATTGAATAAAAATAATTAGGGGCTTAAATTTATATATTTAAAATCCTGAGTGAGTCTATTCTCAATATAAACAAACGATAACATCATTCGAATCCCGTAAGAGGAGATAATTAAGTTTTAGTGAAGAAGGGTCGGAACTGTTAGACAGCAGAACAGAGGTGATTTTAAAGAATAAACTGTACTTATTGGCTAAACCAAAAATTCTGAAAATTTTATGGTAAGAAGATATGTGAGTCTAGTTTCAGGTAACATTTCCGGATGCTTATTTGGAGTTCTGTAGCTCAAGACAAAAATAATTTAGTGACTATGACTCAAATGGACAACTTTGAATAAATTTACAACTAAATAGTGAAATCATAGATAATGTTACTTATAAGCATGTTATATAAATTAAGGATGTGGAATGGAGAGGAGGAGGAGGAATATATATATGAATATTCAGCTGGCATGGATAATTTGCACGTTTTAGGCTCAGGGACTAAATTGAATAAAAGTAAAAATTTATGGGTAATTTTGTAAAAATGTCAAAAATGACCAAATTGCATGAAATGGATTGTTTATTTATTTAAATTAGAAGAATTTATTTTTCTGAGCCTAAGGATTAAAAATTGGTATTAATTAAAAGCTTAGGGGCAAAATGGTAATCTTGCCTAGAGTATTAATTGAATGTATCAGAATATGAAATGAATGAAAATGATGATCAAATTTATTTATAAAGATCCGAATGACTCAAATACGAGACTTGAAAATGGAAAAGAAAAGACATCGGATTAGTGAAATTGTAAAACGAGGTAAGTTCGTGTAACTTGAATTATATTCTTCAATGCTTGAAATGTATGTAACTGATCTGAATATGATTTTAATGTTCATTGTATGAAAATTGATGAAACATTGATATATTTGATAAAAAAGGGGAAGAAATCCTGGTTGAATGGAAGGAAAATTCGATGGATCTCTGAAAAGGAATTGACGATAAAAAGGATCTAGCCTGGACGGATGATCCTATCATGATATAGCCCTCCCGAAGAATATGTGGAAAATGGATTTAGCCCGGACGGGTAATCCGAATTAGGTCTCAATTTAGCTTTGGACTGGTAATTGGATCCAAGCTCATTAGAGTAATTGTCGTTGCGGGATTTAGCTTTGACTGTAATCTTGACAATATTCTATGAGTTTATATTATAGGGGATTTAGCCTGGACTAGTAATCCCGCTGTAAGAAATGAGGTTCATGGAATGTGCTCTCTTGCGGGATTTAGCCTGGACCGGTAATCCATTGTAAGAAATGAGGTTCATTGGAGTGTGCTCTCTAAATTGGAAAATGTCGCACATGAATATGAATTGATGGACTAAATTTGTACACTAAAGTGTACCTCTGAAAATCCATCGAAATTTTGAGAAATTCAACGGGATAAAATAGAAAATGATAAGTACTTAAAATCATGAAATTAAACTTGAAATACATAGAAATGATAATTATTTGATATACTAAAATATGACATGGAAAATACATGTATGTGAAACTTGCACGATAATTATGCATATTCAAGATTATGAACTCTCATGGAATAAATATACACCGAACTTATAGAAAATTATGGTATATGAAATATTGTCATAATGAATTGAATAATTTATATTTAAGAAGAAACAACAATAAAATGATATGTATCATGACATGTAAAAATGAGACTATCTTTGATACGTTGATACAAGGAAAATTATGTGTATTAAGACAAGTAATAAATTTAAGTGAGACATGGCGAGAAAATAAGTTTGTCAATAATAAAGTACGCTAACCAATGTTGTTGCTTGAAGTTTAGGCAAGTGCCAAATTACTGTTGAATGGTAATATGTTTAATTATAAGGTGCATTGGAATGGTAAGTGCTTAGATGAAAATATAATTGAGCTTATGAAAGAGTGGAAATGTTTTAGTTATGTAATTTCTTATGAAAAGATTTGTTATGTGATACACCTATATGAATCCTACACCTAATTCGGAAATAAAAAAACAAATTTAAAATCTATATATATATTTAGAATTCTGTGAAAAATTTCCTATTATTCCGATTTAATCCCAGTAGTTCCTAATGAATTTTTTGAGCTTCGAGGGCCCAATAGAGGGACGTTATGATTATTTTCAGAATATGAATAATAAATGACTCAGAATTATTGAAAATGTTCAGTAAACTCCGGTAATGCCTCGTGCCCTATTCCGACAACGGATACGGGTAGGGGGTGTTACACAAATTCTCACGCCATTGTATCGCATAGATATTGTTTCCTATGTTGCACCTTCTGTCCTTCTATACTCTTGGTCCTGAAGAGATGCATAAATTTCCTGAACCATCGAGACCTCAAAAAGGTCTTTGGAATAATATAAAAATGTTCCTATTGATGATATCAGACCAGAAGCCAAATTTCCTAACATAAAACCATTGACGATTCAAACCCCCGTTCTTGGATTGTCGAATGTAGTTTCATCATGATAAAGAAGAGCAAAGAAGTGAGGCAGGGGGAGATAGTGAGGAAGAAGAAGTTAAAGAGGAGGGGGATGAGATGGGTTCTTAGGAGGAGGAGGAGGAAGAGGATTGAATGAACTTTTACTTTTAACTTTTTGGATTGTAAATAATTCGGATGATTTTTATTTTGTTAATTTAGGAGTAGGAGTAACAATAGCGATATATATGTTTTCTGTTTTCAAGTTTCCTATGTAAGAACCTCACATGAAATAAAGCACAACATTTTTTAGCTTTCTACGAAAGAGGGAGGAACCAACTACCATAAGACCACGACAATGTCAAAATCAATCGGGTAACTTCTTTCCTTATCTATAGGGTTGCACATTAGGGGCAATGTGCTATCCAAAATGTGGGGGGGGGAACATTGGACATTTTTGCTTATTTTGTTTTTGTTTTTATCCTTTTTACTTCATTTTTCTTGTCAAAGTGTCTTTGAGCTTGTAGAAATACATGTGATTGATTAGGAGCATGTAGATAGGTTGATTGTATTTACGGTAAATTTGGCATGATAATAAATTATTTTAAGTTTTCTAGTTTTAGACCTATAAGTTATATATATTACACTGTAAATATGTATTAAGTAATTGAATGTACCAAATGACATAGAAAATATAGGGAAATGAGCATGCTAGTATGTATGATAAACGGTTAAAGTTGTGGTTATTTCATTGATTCAATTTGTGTATATTGAAATACCTAGGGATGACCTAAGGCATGTGGTATAACCCAGAGTAAAAAACCTAACCTTATTCATTGATCCTTAGTACCTATTTTTGACCGAAAAAACTTTTTGTTGAACCTTCATACAAAACCCGAGCCAAAATATAACTTTGTACTTGCCATTTTCTTTGGTCCCAAATTGCACGAATTTAGATGTCTAGCCATACGTATTGAGGGATAGGTAGATACATCATGGTGTATTTTGTAAAAATTAGGGTGAAATAGTAAGAAACAATGTGATATAGTGATTATAAGTTTAGCCAAAAATGTGCAAAATAAAGAGAAATTAAAAAAAAAGTCAAAACGAGTACATAAAGTACTTAAGCAATAGGAAATAAAAGCATTGTAAGTGAGATGTGTTGACAAAGTCAAATGTAACAAAACCACAAAGTTAGAAAACTCATTCATTAGTTCACAAAAACTTGTGAGCTAGCCATAGTTCCTTTATCATGTTGTGAATTCCTATGTGGAGAAATAAGGAAGGTGAGAGAAGGAGAAATAAGGTGGTGAACGGGCAAGGGTTACTAAGGGGGAGAATAAGGAACAATACGATGTGCCAAATTACTTTCATGCTTGAAACTATTTTGATGTTGACCGCTTCTGGCTTCTAGACGTACCAATGTCCAGTGTAAAAATTCTACACAAAATATATTAAAAGACGGTATCCGCAAGTATACGGGTCAGGTTGTACTATAGTTATAACGGAGTAGATGAGTACTCCGAGGATCGTACCCAATGGAGGTGAGCAATAAGTTAATTCTAACCTAAGCACAAATAGTTCTAATTAGTACTTCAAATGAATTATATTACAATGAAATATAAAGAAAGGTTTTTGGAATTTTTCAATAATAATAATAAAATAAATAAACAACAAGAAATCAAATAATAAAATCTGTCAACTCTAAGCGTGAGTGGTTAGCTCGCTTCGGTAATAATAACCAACTGTCACTCCGAGTTTTCTTATTCAATCAACTAGTCGATGCCCTAATAGGATCTTCCGATCTTCCACTAGAATAATAAGTCGACAAGAACTACTTACCTCTCGACCTAATAGTCCAGATCGGTTCAGGGTTAAGGTGTTTACGGATGGGCCATACCAATTTTGGGTTAACTCCTACTTTTATGACTTCAGGGGCCGTCAAGCCTAGGGTTTAAATTCTTCCTTTCCTGAACAGCTGATTGACATTATATTGAGTAATTACAATAATGACTATTTGTCTTCTCCTAGGATAATCAAATTACATGTATGATTTATTGATGGATTTCTATATTTGAGGACATTATTGTCTATATACTTTGTAATATACTGAACTTATGTATTTGAAGATTTAAAATAGTAAGTAGTTTACTTATCGTGCTGGAATTATGTGTAGATATGATTATTCCTAGTTATGTTTTCCAAATCCAATCTTTGTATCATACTTGTTCAAGATTCATCTTTTATTTTTTATTTTTATTCTTAATTGCCTAAGGACAAGTAATGAATTAAGTGTGGGAGAGTTTGATCTACTGTAATTCGTTGTAGCAGATTAAGCTAGTTTTCGTAATTAAGGAGCTTGAATACAAGTAATTCTAGTATGTTTTGTTTAGTTTTTATATTTTAGTTTCAATTCAATAAAAAGCGTAATTTGAGTTGATTTTATGACCTTAAGGTCTGAATGAGGCCTAATGGAAGACTGATGTATTTAGTGAGTGCGCAGAACACTATTTGGAGGCATGAGAACTCAAGACTGATCGCCTTGTTGCAACATGAAGGGTTTATGTCACAACAAAGTGAACAAAATGCTAAAATATCAATACTGCCCCTAGTGTCACGACACAACTAGTGGATGTCGTGACAAACCCCTGAAGTGGAACCTGAGCCAAGCAAACTATTTTCGTGTCGTGACACTGGCCGTGGATGTCACAACACTGGTCCTGTACATGAAAGCATTTACAAGCTGAGGGCGTTTTGGTTCGCACAATGGAAATTAATGGAGAAACATCAGTCGAACTGGGGCTAAGGACGACATCCAACCCTAGCATTATAAATAGGCTCATTAAACACTTAAGAAGGGACCTCTTTTGTAACTTAGAATTTTCCTTTCAATTTAGTTTCCAACTGTTCGTTCTTTTTAGACTAAGGATTTATTTTTAGTTATTTTTCATTTGTGATTTTCGGAGAATCTAATTTGTGGATTCAACCAAATACTTTATGGATTCCTGCGTTTCAATCATTTAATACAATCAAGATCTCTTCTTAAACTTTTATTCTTTATTTGTTTTTCATGCTTATTTTATTTATCAAGTTTACATTGTTTATGTGATCCATGTGCAACTAATCCTCTTATGGGGGATTAGCGAGTGGAAGTGTGATTAATTGATTTCCATGTAGGGTTTCTTAGTGGATCAACTGTTTGGGATAGGAAGAACTTAAACCCTAGGCCTGACAACCCTAGGAAGTTATTTAGGTGGAAATTAACCCAAATTTGGTATTGTCTATCTGTGAACCCCTTACCCCAATCCGGTCTGGACTGTGAGGTTGAGAGATAAATAGTTCTTACTGACTCATTAGTTTAGTGGAAGATTGAGAGATCCTACTAAGGTAACTACTAGTTGATTGAGTAGAAACCCGAAATAGGAATTAGTTATGTACACCAAAGCAAGCTAATCACCCATGCTTAGATTTAGTTGAGTTTACACATTAGTTTTTCGTTTTCACTCCTTTATGCATGTTTTATTCTTTTCTTATAAAAACAAATATTTTCAATTTATATTCTGTCGTACTAGAATTTATTTAAAGTACTAATTAATTCTATTTACGTTTAGGTTAATCTTAATTTAGTACTCGCCTCTCTTGGGTATGGTCTTCGGAATACATACCGACTTCGTTGTAAAAACTATATTACAACCTGACCCGTATACTTGCGGACACCACCTCAAT
Source organism: Gossypium raimondii (assembly GCF_025698545.1). Taxonomy (NCBI): domain Eukaryota; kingdom Viridiplantae; phylum Streptophyta; class Magnoliopsida; order Malvales; family Malvaceae; genus Gossypium; species Gossypium raimondii. The sequence goes on along the minus strand of NC_068574.1, from coordinate 47,655,523 downwards.
TCCATACTTTTAGTAGCAATATTCACACTCTTGACTTTAGTACGTTTGGAGGTGATTAACATCTTTGTACCAGCGACTTGAATCGCTCCCAAGCTTCGTGAAGACTTTCTCCTAATTTCTTAAACGTGGCAACCTCCCTCATTAGTTAGATCATTTTTCTAATAGGAAAGAACTTGTATAAGAATTTTTTTGCAAGTTTATTCCATGTCGTTATGGATCTTGGTGCCTATAAATCTAACCAAGAGAAAACATTATCTATAAAGGAGAAGGGGAACAACCGAAGAAGAATAGTGTCATCAATGACCTCGTTAAACTTAAAACTATCACAAAGTTGGATAAACCATTTTAAATACTGGTTCCGGTCCTCCGTCATAGTCCCTCTGAACTATAGGTTGTTTGTATCATCTGGATCATTGTTGGCTTTAACTCAAAATTATTTATGGTTATGATCAGTCTTGCAATGTTGCCTTGTACTGCATCGAGGGTTGGTAATGCGTAAACTCTCAATGTCTTTTCCTTTCGAGCCATTTGTTGTTCTAATGGTAATTGCGTTTGTGGTGGTGGTAAATTTTACAAGTTAGGTTCATCGAAGAATGAATTATCATGTGGTGGATTAACAGCAGTAGGTGGGTTATTCTGCATTTGTTATTATTGTTGTTATAAATAATTTCTACATATGATTCTTTTTGAATCAATAGTTGGCTCTATAGGTGTGCCCCTACTCTGAGTCATGCACTGAATCCACAAAGAAAGGCAAAACTGTTAGTAGAGAAAAATAAAAACAACTGAAAATTGAAATCGTATCTACAATTTATAATTTTCCTAATTGTCCTATTAAATGTAAAAATTAAAACTAATTTAGTGGAGTTGCCTCCCCAACAATGACACAAACAACTTGACCGCCTTCAGACGTACTAACGTTTAGAGTGTAAATCCTGTAACCAAATATAATCGTTAGCCGGTTTTCGTAAGAATACGGGTCAGGTTGTAATATAGATTTATACAATGAAGTATTGAATTACTCCGAGGATCGAGCCCAAGGGAGGCAAGACTACACTAATTCTAATTCCTACGTTAATAGATCTAATTAGTAATTTAATTATACTATATTATGATGAATCCTATAGTGAGGGAAAATCATATTTTATAAAAAAAATAATTAGAAGGCATAAATATAAAGAAAGGAAAAACAAATTATAGATTTTATCAATTCAAATGACAGAAGACTAACTCACTTCGGTGGTCATAACTAACTCCTATTTCGGGTTCTATTCAATCAACTAGTCATTAACCTAGCAGAATCTCTCGATCTTCCACTAAACTAATGAGTCGACAAGAACTACTTATCTCTTGACTTCGTAGTTCAGATTGGATTGGGGTAAGGTGTTCACGGATAGCCAATACCAATTTTGGGTTCATTCCCACCTATATGACGTCCTACGTTCGTCAAGCCTGGGGTTTTAAGTTCTTCTTATCCCAACCAATTGATCCGCTAAGAAACCCTACAAATAAGTTAATTACTCCTACATCCACTCATTAATCTCCCATTAATGGATTAGTTCCCCATGGATCTAATAAACATCATAAAATTGATTGGAATGATAAACATAAAGAATAGCTCAATCAAAGAGTTTAAGAAAAATCATGATATATTGATAACAACATGAACGATAATCTATGAAGAGTTGATTGTTCCACAAATTAGATTCCACAAAAAACGAAATAAAAAATGAAAGTAAAATTACAATAAGAAAAGAAATCTAAGTACAAACAAAACTAAAGAGAAAATGAAAGTAAAACTAAATGAAATTCGTAAACTAAAACTTGAATAAAAAAACTATCTATAAAGTGTTTAGAGCTGTTTATTTATAGGCTTAGGGTCGGTCGTCGTCTATTGACCTAATTTTGCTGACGTTTTTGCATTAAAGTTTGTTGTGCGGACCAAAACACCTTTGGTTCATTAATTCCTATTGTCAAGTTGGTGTCATGACACTCTTTGGCCTGTGTCGTGACACTGATAGCAGTTTAAGAGCTGAGGCTTGATTATAGGGTTGTGTCGTGACACCATCTAGTTGTATTGTGACACTGAATGCAGTTTGCTCCTTTTGAGTGCTCTGTTAACTATATTGAGACATTGACACTCCGTGTTGCAACATCGCGACCAATCTCGTGTTCCTATGCCTCCGAATGATGTCCTACACACTCATTGAATACGTTAACCTACCTTTAGGCCTACTTTGGCCCCTAAGCACATATAAATGGTTCAAATTACACTTTTTATTATCTATGAACTAAAAATGAAAGTTAAGTAAAAACATAGCTAGATTGCTTTTATACGAGCCCCTTAAGTATGGAAACTGGTTTAAACTGCTACAACGAATTGCAACAAATTATAAATCTATCAATTTAACACTAAAAGCTTTAAGATATGACAATAGAAACATATCAAATCTCAAAAATATAAAATTTATGAAAAATGGGTTAGAAATTTCTCACCATGCAATGATACAAAGCTTGGTCGAAAGTTTATCTTGTTCAAAAACTAGAGAAACGATGGAAGGAGGCTAAACAATGAAGATGATCACTTTGTTTTGTGTTTTTTAATGGTTTTAACAAGCAAAATAAAATAACGATTTAAAACATAACATTATTTTATTTCATCATCATTTCACCTTCCATTAACTCTAAAAAAATGATTAATTGTCATATTAAACCCTCTCCATTTACCAATTAAACCTTTTTATTAAATAAGATTCTATAGCAATTTAATTTTTCTCACTTTTATAATTTAGTCCTTATACTCTAATTAATCATTCAATCACTAAAATTTCCGATCTAAAATGCAATTCACCTATATAACAACTCTATAATTATTTAACAGAAATATTTACGGGCTCGATTTACGGAAACAAGATCTCGATACCTCATTTTTCAAAATCACTGACTTTAAGGTCGAACCACTTGTACTTTTATTAACTGTCCAATTAGCAAATTTATCTTATCAAAGTTCAATATAATATTATAATTAACTCGTAAATATTATTAATTATTTAATAATATTTACGGACTCAATCATTGAAGAATAGGGTTTCGAAACCACAATTTCTAGCTGCACTAAAATTCAGGTTGTTACAATTATAATTTGACACTGTATACTTACCGTTAAAAATCGCGCTTTTAAATTGTTTTATAAAATTGTTGTTTTCTACACTCCCACACATGCGGTCAATTTGAAGTTGTCAATGTATTTTCAAATACTTAATTATTTGTCTATATTTGTGATTATAAGATATAGTATGGACAATGCCGATAGCTTAAATCCATCAAGCCAGCCATCATCAGACCAATCTTCATCAATTTGTTGTAAATCTGATCTTGTATAGGCATATGTGGTGGAAGGATAGATGATGTAGGAAGGAAGATGTTAACATCAGGGGTGAAATTAGAAAATTTTTGGGGCTGAAATTAAATTTTAATTTTTATGATAGAAAAAATACAATTCTACCATTTTAATAGACTATATTTTTATAACTTTTAAATGATTAAATCAAATTTTTATATTTTTAGGGGGACAAAATACAAATTTACCTTTACTAATTTAAATTTTTAAAAATTTTAAAGGGCAATGAAAAATTCATTTTAAAGGGGCTTGGGGGTCTCGCCACTGGTTGACATGCACATTTTGTGCCAAAGTTGTTAAAGGTAGAGGCATACATAGAATGAAAATGCATCTTGCTGGGAAAAAGGGTGATGTTGGGCTATTTAAGAAAGTGCCTTCATATGCGTAGCATCGGATGCAAGAAAACTTTATGAAGACCATAAAAGAGAGTGAAATGGCGAGAGAAGCACCCATTTGGGCGTAGCGTGCATCATTTTGACAGTGATGTGCCACAAGAGCAAGATGTTAGAAAATGTTAATTCAGGTCTAGTTGTTATTATCATTAAATTTCTTCTATTAAATTTTTTAGTGTGACATTTTAAAATTAAAAATATATATTTATTTGGTAGTCATGTACAATAAAAATAATATTGAAAATACTGATTAGGATTTTTTTATAAAAAACACACATTTGGACTCTTCATGATAAAATAATTTGTTTATATTGAAATAGTGTTGTTAAGAAAAATTGGCATAAATATTTTGATTGAAATAGTTGACAATATTAACTTAGACTATCAAAAGATATTATACAAGTAGAGAGACCAAATTATATTAAAATTAAATATTAAATTTCAGCATAATTTAGGGGCCAAAATTAAAATTTGATTATTGTCTTATAATATATATAAATATATATAAGCAACGCAAACTTAAAATAATTGAAAAGCCACATGTCAGTCTCTAAGACTCATAGCACATTCAAATTATATATAATCATGTAATATTTTAATAAAAACTAACGATAATAACTATTTGAACTAAATTATAACATTATAAAAATATAAGGACCAAATTGCATAAAAAATTAAGGTAGGTGTACCATCTCAAACTCTTCCATTTCTCTACTTAAATCGTTATAATTAATTGTTTATTTAATGTAATTTAAAAATCTATGAGTAAACCTGGACCTTCCTAGGTATATAAATATTGTTATTGGAGGTCCATCTCTGCCAAATTAAGTTGTTAAAATCTGCAGCTAATAAATAAAAGGAAACCAAAAGTCTGACCCTAAAAAATAAACCCTACAAAAAGGAAACCCACACCAGCCATTCATTATCGCAGCCTAGGGAATTAACACCGAGGGAGTTAACCAGCCATTCAATGGTATATATCCACCTGCTTGAAAACTCAGATCCTATCCTCAAGTGTACCATCTCAAACTCTTCCATTTCTCCAATTAAACTGTTATAATTAATTGTTCATTTAATGTAATTTAAATAACTATCTGTAAACTTGGACTTTCCTTCTATAGGTATATAAATATTGTTATTAGTCTTAGATGTCCATCTCTCCAAATTATATTGTTATAATTAATTGTTCATTTAATGTAATTTAAATATCTATGAGTAAACATGGATCAAATACTATACATATATATGAGGCAATTCATTTATACCGATCTAAAATTAATATGATTTTATATTCTTTTATAAAATTTTCCACTATTAAGGTTAAATTTTACCACAAATCACCGTATCATATCATAAAGTATGTTTTAGTCCCTATATGTTTGAAAAGCTGAAATTTTAGTCCTTACAAATTAATTTTTTTGTTAATGGAATGACGTGACTTAACAGTGGCTAACACGGCCTTACATCAAATATTAAATTGATTTAATAAACTAAAGAATCATTTTGAAGAATGAGTAGAGGTAAGAAATTGATTTTACTTTTACCTCAAATTGTTTTGGATTTTTTTTTTGCACAAGATTGTTGTGTTTAAAATTTTTGTAATTTGGACCTCATCAGCCATCATTAAGCACGTTATTCCATTTGTTTTCAAGACCAATAAGCTTTTCGATTTGAGTTCATATTTGATTTAATGTCATGTAAACAACCGTTAAGTCACGTCATTCCATTAACGATAAAGTTAACATGTACGGACTAAAATGTCAACTTTTCAAATATACAAGGACTAAAATATTTATTTTAGTAGTAAAGCAAGTAGAACGAACTTTTTGACATGGTATAGAGACTTAAAATAAACTTTAACCTATGATTGATATTTTAACAATCCAACCATTGAATTTCATGTTCCATTTATTTCAATCTTGCATGTTAAGTTGAAGTAAAGAAATTTTTGTCTATTTGTTTTATATAAAAAAGCTTTCAACCATTAAATTATATTAATATAGACAATGCTTTAGATATATATCATAAGGATATCGAATTGATTTTAAATCTTAGATGCATGAAAAGTACAATTCTAGTAAAACCATTGTCGAAACCATTTTTTTGAAAACAAAAATTTAGTTATCGACTTTAAAACAACAAAATGGAGTCGCCACCGATCCTTTATTGAGGTGTGATCGGCTCACCGTAAAAACAATTTTGGTCTACGAAATTCGAGAAAACAGGTTCAGGAGTCAGTTACGCACGAGGAAGGGTTAGCACCCTCGTAACGCCCAAAATTGGTACCAAATCAATTATTTAATGTCTTGGTGTCGAAAATTTGAAAAGATTCTAAGAGAAAAACTTTTAACTCGTGAACGAATTAAAATGATAAAACATTCTCATTTCAAAGAAATAAAACACCACACCCAGTGAGTTAGGGCACAATATTTTTAAATCTTCAAAATACCCGAATATTGCCTTTTGCTTTTGAAAATTCTTATTTCGAGAAGTCAAAATATCAGGACCAGTAAGTTAGGACCCGGCACTTTTAGATTCCCGAGAACAAGCTTTTATTTGAAATTTGTGTGATTATTGCAAAATGAATACTTGGCTTTCCAAATTCATCGAAAAATAATCGCAATCCAGTAAGTTAGGACACGACCTTCCTCGAGAATCATGAATGCCAAATATTTTGAAAATTTATAAAATATGATGATTTTAATGCTTTGACAAAACTAAAATATATTTCCCGAAATGTATGTTAAAGTTAATGTATAGTATGAAACAAAACTTTAATTTAAGACCAATATGAATAAGTATTTACAAATATATATATAAGTACAATATACAAGTAAATTTGCAAATATGTATACGCATATATTTAACACACATATACAAAGATACATATAAAAAGATGAAATGGAATATATCAATCAAAATCTAATAAAACTGCATGTATGTATTTGAAAATCATGAAAATAAAATAAACATAAAAGCATGTACCATATATATTTACAAAATAAAAGAAATATATATGTATATATCTATAAAGTATAAAGTATGTAAAAGTTAAAAACAGTATATAGAAAACGTATGAGAAATATACATGCATTTATAAAGTTTAAATATATATATATTATATAAAAATATGTATACGTATACTATATAAAAAGGTGCGTGTCTAAATATAGAAATGATAATAAATAATATAGTAATAAATTAAAAAAAATAAAAATTAAAAAAAACAAATTGCAAAAAAAAAATAACAAAAAAAATGAAATTTAAAAAACGGGGACCAATTTGCAACGCACGCATTATATAAGGGGGCCTAAATGGAAATAATTCATCTCCCTAAAACGCTGCGCAGCAATGGGGACCGATTTGAAACAAAAATAAATCGATTGACTAAATTTAAAAGGAATAAAAGGTTGATTTAAGCACCCTTTTAAAATTAAGGGACCAATTGCGCAAATTTACCATTAGGCCCGAACGCGCGAACCCTGCTTGCGGGACGGGTCGAAGCGCGGGTCTGGCAACTAAAACGGCCGTTTACCTCTGTTTTAAGTTTTTAAAAAAAAGAAGAAAGAGCTAGGGAGATTTTCTTTTTCCCTGAAGCAAAGTCTGCTTCTTTTAGGGTTTCTTTAACCCTCGAGGGCCACCGTTCAAGAGCTCCCCACGGCTTCAAACGCCGTTCTAGCCTCCAATCGAGACGGAGAGAATAGCAGAACGCAACCAAGTCTGGTAAGTCTCTCTTTTCCCCTTTTATTCTTCTTACAAAACGAAATAAGAATGGAAAAAAAAAAGAAAATAGAAAACGCGATTCACCTTCGAAAAAAACCTTTGTATTCTCAGTATTTTTCTTTTTATAATTTTGTCCTCCTTTTTACAGATTTTCCACGGCTTTAAATAGCCGAAATGGAAAAGGAAAAATGAACCAAATCAAACGAATAGAAAATCTATTATGTTCTTAATGGCGTGATTTTTGCTATTTTGTTCGCGTTTGTTGCTGCAGGTACAAGGCGAGGCGAGGAAGGAGCGCAACTTCATGGAGAGAGGACCACATCCCTGAGTCGTCTGTGACTGAATCTTTGGAGGCATCGGCCAAGAATTTTTTGTTTAGGGTTTCGGTAGTTAGGGTGTTTGGGATTTTGGGCTTAGGTTATAATTTTGTTGGGCCTATATTTTAAAATTTTGGGCTGTGTTTTTGTTTGGGTTTATTCTCTCACAGGCCGGGCAAACATTGGGCCCTACAACCATGTTTGTTTTACATCGGTGTAAGTGAAATCTTCCGTTATATATATAGGGGGAGGGGTTAAATCGGTGTAAAACTTAAGTGGATTTACACTATTACATAACTTTTTATACAATTAAGATTTTAACTTTCCAATCGTTGAATTTATCAAGATATTTGTAGTTATTATGCATGTACCAATCCAATATTTATATCATATCAATAAAAATATTGTCTATATTATATTAATATATATTTAAAATTGAAAGTTTTTACATAAAGTAAATTGTTAGAATTTTTAATTTATATCAAATTTGATAGGCATAATCTACATGAATGGAGCATGAAATATGACAATTGAATTGTCAAAATCTTAATCGTATAAAAGTTACGGAAGGGCAAAACCACATTAGTTTTACATCCATTTAAGTAGATCACTCAATTATATATATATGGATGAATTTATACTATTATTTAAAATCTTAACTGAGTTGGTGTCACCCTCAATCTGGTCCCAACTTGGTTAAGGAAATCACAAACATGACCTTCTATGTAAACATAAATATTTATTGCTAGTATACTTTGTCTTTTTTAAATTTTTAATAAAATTAGAAAAAAATTGCACATGGTGATATTTGAAGCTACCAACGTTTTTAAAATATTTTCATTAACACTTCAACCAAAGATTTACTTTATTTCTTTTATATATTTCAATGTTATTACACAAATTCTTGGTTAATTTATAAATATATGCTTTACGTGGCAATGAAAACGAGTCCTGTTGGACACGTTTTCACTTTCTCTATCCAACAATAGTGAAAAGCATCCTGTAGAATGTGTTTTCAGGCAACGGTAGCATTTTCCCTTAACGTTCACAATTGCAACGACTACATCCCCCAACAACCATATTTTTTCTTATATAAACCCTTCAAAACTTCATTCTTTTCCATTCAAGCGTATTCTTTCAATAATTTCAATTTAAATCTTTCTATCAATCATATTCTCTTCGATTTTATTTTATTCCTTATAATTTGTAAAATGGAAAATCAACTTATTCATTTGGATGACAAGCACATCTTCTGTGACCAATTACAAATGGTAAGAAAATATTATTAAATTATTTAACTTTAATTAGTTAATTATTATGATGTTAACATTATTAATTTTACAATTTTTTATGTTTATATACTCAGGCCAAAGATCGGATTTTTGAGACATACATACACAATTTAAGTGTAAGTGCACCGGTTGCCATTCATGGACACTTGCAAAATGCGAGATTCTTGTACATGGCTCATATGCTCGAGGGGACTAAATTGGATCCCCCACTTATCAGTGCTTTGGTAGAAAGATCAAAACCCTCGCCAGGCTGTATGATGTGTCGATAAAAGGTATAGCCCAGACAGATAACTTGACACCAATGTATAATATTAGCTCGAACGAGCATCATATGTGATTTGTACCTATGTATTGAGTTCTTTTACGATGTTTCATCGAGTAACATTCATGATACAAAAATATGGAAATTGAACAATTTGAAATATGCCTATTGATCATAAGTAGTGAAATGGAGGATTTAAGGACAAAATTTTAGTGCATTTACATATGATTGACATGTGGTTCAATTGAATATTTATGATATGAAATTTTATGATTGTTTTTGAAATGTTATATGGTTGAGTATGAATCAAACTAACATGTTTTTATTGTATTATGCCATGTTAGGTGGACTTGTTTTTACATTTTTTTGGTATACCTATTGAATGGTTAAGGTAAGTTAATTGTTTATATTTTATGAGCTTACTAAGAATTCATAATACTTACTTCGTCATATTTGTTTTCCCTTTATATTTTAGACGTCCAGACCATGTTGATCGGATCTACAAGAAACTCACGCCATTCGTCTTCTGATTCGGTAGACTTTTGATTGTTTGAGTTGGGTTATTTGTGGCATGTACATAACAGTGTGAAGTGGTTGTAATGTTAAGTATGTTTCTGGTATAATTGATGTTTGAAAACTTGTCGCAACTTTTGGATGTGATAAAATGTTTATGTTTAATGTTTTGCTATTTGGGTATGCAAATATGGATGAACATGTTCAATAGGTTATTGCATATATATTACTTGTGACATGGACTGAATGTATGATATAAAAAGGATTCAATAGTTGGAATGGCTGAAGTAGTTCATAAAATCTTATTGTGTTTTGGTGCCAAATGTGGCATGTTGGTTTTACGAATTGATTGGGTGATTAAATATTAGGTTTTGGGTATAAAAATAGTATGTTTTTGAACAAGCTTATAATTGGCAAATTGCATTTTGTGGTCACGTTTAAGAGTCGACATGAAGTAGGCACCGAATGGCATATTTTTGTACCACGCAACCATCTGTAACACACGGACCAGTAACATATCTGTGTGTCCATTGGTAAGTAGGAAGCACTAGAATAACACGATTCTCGATTGTCACACGAGCTGGCCATACACCCGTGTGAGTCCTATAGATTTGGTCATCTAGATTTCACATGGCCTTAGTTAGTTATGCGATCCAGCCACACTATCGTGTGACTTTTGATGAAATTTTTGGTGTTTGATCTACATAGTTTTAGTTTGTTACATGGTCGTGCGACCCTTGTTTTGTATAAGTGTCTTTATCTTTAGAAAATATTGTATTTTGATCCCTGTTCATTCTCGTTTCAACCTTGGAGCTCACTTAAGCTTGTTCGAGACTAAAAAAAGTTTTAAAATAGTATTGAATGCTTAATATGATCAAAGTTACTGTAATTTGGCTATTAATTGTTCGTAATTGGTTTGTTTTGCACTGTAGCATTCCAAAACTCAATCCTGGTGACAGGGACAGGTGAGGAGTATTACACTCATACCCTCGAATTGAAAAAAGAGTTAGATTCATTGAAGGGTGATATGCAATAGTTAACAGTATTAAATGGCACAGATGTAAAAGCAAATGTACAACCACAAGGCTAATTTAGAGGCTCAGATGAGTCAATTAATGAATTCTCCTCAAAGGTAAGGGACCACATGCATCCAAAGCAACATAGAGAATAATCTGAGGAGAGATGAGAGAAAGAAAGTGAGTCGCTCAGGTACAATCCTATAGACTCGAGTATTCCAACTTTGGAGGAGATAAATGAGGATGAATTGAATGACCCTGTGAATGATTCATCAATCGAGGACCAAACTAAGAATGGAGAGGAAAATCGAGTGGAACCTGAACAAAAGGAAGGCACCAAATTGAGCAAAACAAGTGTACCATTCCTGTCGAAGCTTGAAGATAAGTGAAAAAGGGACGAGGCTGAATTTGTAGGTTTCCATAACTTGTTTGAGTCCCTAAACATAAATCTACCCCTATTGGAACTAATAGAGAAAATTCTAAAATATGCCAAGTTTTTTTTAAAGAAAATTATCTCTAGCCATAAGGAACTTAAAAAAAGGGAACAAATAAATGTTAATGCCTCATGTAGTGCTATCATCACCAAAATGATACCCCTAAGTTAAAAGATCTGGGTAGCTTTATAATTTCAATAGAGATAAGGGAAATAAACTGTGGTAAGGCCCTATGTGATTTAATGGCCAATATAAATTTAATGCCCTTATCCATTTACAGAAAACTCAGACTAGGGGAATTAAAAAGTACATTGATAGCGCTACAATTGGCCGATAGGTCTTTGGTACACCCTAAAGGTGTATTAGAAGATGTATTCGTCAAACTTAGGCAATTCATAATTCTTGTAGATTTTGTCCTTGACTTTGAGGAAGACCATAAGATTCCCATCCTATTGGGAAGACCGTTTTTAACCACATCCAAATCCACCATCAATTTAGAAAAGAATGAATTGATAATGAAATTGATGGTGCAAGTGTTTAAATGCGGTAGTCCTTCTAAGGATGAGGAATCGGTAAGGTACTTACTGGAAAATTGTAATGCACTATCATATCGTAACACTAATGACCTTGATCAAAGATATGCTTATCATCATGTGTGCAGGTAAGCAGATAGGGTCACAAGAAAGAGATAAATGGAAGGACTCAAGCTAGAAATGTGAACACTAGACGGATCAGGATGACCGAACTCGATGCAGGAAGTCAATGAGGGGACTTAATAGGCCGTTAGATCAATCCAACTACGACACTTAATACTTTAATCATTGAACTTCAATATTTTCTTTCGTAATTTTTAATTTTTGTATTTTTTAACTCAATTTAATTTTTATGTAGGAGTAGGACATAATAATGTAAGAGGTAAATCATGTTAAGTACTTAGGTTTATATAATTGATATGTGTATGTAAAAATCTAGAATACGATGTTTTGAAACCCCAAAAGATTAATTTTTTTGCAAAAACAGAGTTGGTGTCTTGACTTTGAGGCAAAAATATTGTAACATCAAATTTTTGAACCTAAATTATGAATTTTTAGGGGTGATGTTGAGACATAGAACCTTGATGTCGCGACACAAAATTTTAAACTAAAACTGGGAATTTAGAAAAGGAAATGTCACGAGATTGAACCTTGATGTCGCTACAGTAGCTTCTAAGTGGAATGTTGCGACATCAATATTGGTTGTCGTGACATCAAGTCAGGTTCTGTAGCAAAATACCCGACTTGGTGATGTGACCTGATGTTAAAAACTCTTAAAACCCACCAATTTTAAACCCTAAAATTTAAGTATAAAATATATCTAAACTCATTTAAGCCCTAAATCATCTTATTAACCACATAAACTCTTCAAAACTCTCTAAAAAATTCCCTCAAACTAACTTCTCCATAAAAGTTGTAGCTACCTTCTTTTTGTTGCATTTTTCTCTTGTTCTCTCTTTTGTTTTCTTTTTTTTTTTGCAGGTATCAAGGTGCTCCAAATTTCCAAAAAAAGGTCTTCAGTAATTGTAAGAGTATCGAAAAATAAGGTGTGTATAGGGACAAGGATTTACAAGTCCATGGTAAATTGTATTAGTGGACTAAAGGCCAGTATATTCTTTCCGCACCTCATGACAACTTTATGCAAGAAAGCATAGGCTCTAATGATTGCCACCCAGCGATCCCTGAAGCCAACAAAGAGTCTCATCGGAGACTCAATTTTTGCACAGTATTAGAAGCTTCAATAGAGCCATATTTCATAATGGAACCAACAAATGAAGCAAAAGAGAGGCATGCCACCATGAAAAAAATGAACGGTAAGGGTAGAACGAGATGTCTGATCCGGAATGGACAGTAAGGTGGATGAATGAGGTGCAACCTCTTTATGAGGACTACGCTAAGAGACATGGCGTATGGATGCCGCAGTTCCCGCCATGAAAAAATATAACCATGCAGTTTCGAGGGCAATCTGAGGAAGAAGAGGAAGGAGTTGAAGAATGAGGAAGAAGAAAAGAAGAAATAAAAGAGGGTTTCTCGCCTATCTACAACTTTAAAGAGGTGTTTCAACCAAAAAAACCTTCAATGAAGGGCGTCAAACTTCGTTGCCCGACCTATGACGACTCGACCCACTCTTTGGGTAGAAGATATTCAAAAACGACTGTTAAACGAGATAAGGGAAGATTAGGATGGTAGAATTGTAGAAGTCTGATTTTGATGAATATTGAACTTTAATTTTTATTTTTGGGGTTGTAAATTTTAAACATGGATGATACTTTAATTTTTTTGCTTTAGATTAGGATTTTCATAGTTATTATTATTGTTAACTTAAAAAAAAAACTTTGATGTGTTTCTATGTAGGTAACCTATATGGAGAATGCACAACTTTGTTGTTTTAGGTGTTAAATTGATAGATTTTAAACTTAGAAGTGAAAAGAAAGACTAAATTGTGAAGTTATTTGATACTTTTGTACATTAGGAACTAAAGCAGATAAATTGTAAAATTTGTTATAGAAATCGAAATAAGAGGTCTCTAATGAGAAATAGTGAAAATGAATGTTAAATTGGAGTTTTAAATGAGAAGATATGTTAGTCTTGATTTTAGGGACTAAATTGAATAAAATGAAAACTTTATATAAAATGAAAATTGATTGTGAATTTAGTTGATTATTGACTATGTTGTATGTTTATGTAGCACCTTATACCCGACATGATCGCCAGGTCCGGGTACTAGATGATACAATAACCCGAATGACTAACGATATTTTTGGTCTGATTTAATTACAAACTTAGACAACTTAAATTCCAAATTCAAACTACTATTGTTACTCATATCATGTTAGGTATAATTGCCTACAACTTTGATTCTTTAAAATAATCCAGCGGTTATTTACAAATTCTACATTAAAACACAAATACAGACTCATTCAACTTAAACCCTGAGGCATGGCCTCTAAGGTTGCCTCTATATATACATGAATAGCTACCACGCCATTACTTGACTCTGGCGGTGCCTGGCTTGGTCCCTCCACTTGATTTCCTGAGTCACCCCCTACCCTGCATCTAAGCAATAATTTTTATAAGTTCAGAAAAACTTAGTGAAATATTCAACAATGGTATTCATGAAAGACTGAAAAAAATTTAGGAATATGAGGATTTATGTGTAGAGTTTAAACTTCCTATATTTCGTAGAAGAATTTGACAATTTTATGGCATAGCCAATGCCTTTCTTTATCTCTGAGTCAACTTGGCGGACATAACCACCCAACTTGCTCAGAACCATGGTCCACTTAGAATTACTTCCTTATGGTCCTTGACCCTATTTACCATTGTTCCATACCTTCCTTACACCCTTCAAGATATGCCTTATTGTTGATACCCATATTTTCCATTGCGAACTGGTGACAACTATTGATGTTTAACCAAATACTCGACATAATTGCAGATCCTTACCTTAATCCTTTTCCTGATTAAGGTCTCTTCCTAATATCCCCATATGCAGACTCAAATACGATATTTGGCTAACTGAATCAACACTCCCTTATTTCTGGTGAACTCGTGCCATAATGAAACCCCAGAGTACATATTCACCTTAGTCCAATCTTTTAGGACATTTCCATCAACAGATAGTATCTAACGGACTATCTCCATCTCTGGTATCCCTTAATTGTTTCTACCATTGGGATTCTCACATGGTCTTTCCCATGTTATATGGCCCTGATAGACTTTCGCTTCTTACTATTTTCCGGCTGACTCTCTACCCAAGGTAGCCCTCATCGGACTTTCTCATTTGCTAGTTCTTATGGTCTCTCCGACGCTATATAGTCCTGAACGAACATTCTTTTTCTACTAAATATCAAGCAAACTTTATTGGTCATTAAACCTTGGGCGAGAATTTTATTCCACAAAGGCTCTTACCAAATTACTTACCTTTCTGGCTACCTCATTGTTGAGTACCAGTCAAGATTCCAAACTATGATAGCCTATTCTGAATCTGCCTAACCAATGTGGGTTCCACAACATTTTTCGTGCACTCTTTTTCGTGGATGTTGTACTTTCCATTTCGTTAAAGGAATTTCTCTTTTCTTTCACATATTCTTGCGTTAAAACACTTCTATCAGCTCGACTCACCATGCCATCTTAGCAGATTCCCTTACTATCATATTTACTCGCACTCTAAGTTACACCATAATCATTTCGTCATATCTCTCGACACGCGAGTCTAGCGGTACCTACTCCTTTCATGCCCTAGCAGGACTCCTGGTTTAATGTCCTAGCGGTCTCCATATGTTACCAAATCCTAGCTATGATCTTACACAATATAATCTAATGTTTAATGTCCTAATAGACTCTATATGTTGCCATACTCTAGCTATGGTCCTACACAATATCATATCATGTTTAATGTTCTAACAAACTTCCAATTTCAATGAGTCACTAAACCACTTCCTAGGTGTCTCTCAAAGGACCTAAATACCATTTTCGCAGTGTTACCCCGAATGACCTATCGATAACCACTGTCGTGGTGTCACTCTATATAGTCGATAGATCGTGGTCACGGTATCGCTCTAGCAAACTAGTGAATACCATTCCCTAATGCTGCCTAAACTCCTCCGAATCCCCAATTTAGTCCGGCTATTCCTTCATTTTACCCCAAATTCCTATCTTCAACTACCCCATAAAGGTAATTCCCTCCGTATTATGCATAAGTTATGATCATACATATCCATCCAAATAATGTTACTTTAAAGAGTACGCCACACTATAATACATCCATATACAAATCTATCCTACAGAGCATACTTGTAGACTTTTATAAATTCAACTACCTCAAATACACAAGTCATACTTATTCATCAAAATCATATACCATTATAGGTTTCAAACCCGCACAAAACAAATGTAATCATAGATCACCCAACACACTTGTCTCCGAATCAACCAAGAATAGGGTACATGAACTCACCTTAATTACTTCCTCCTAATCAACTTAGCTTGTCCCAACACTAGAGCGTCCATCGTCCTAGAGGCTAAGTAAGATAATCATTTATTGGTTAAACCAAAAGTGTTTAGTCCTTAAAAATCCAAAACCCAAAATACAAAAACTCAATAAGAATCCTTACTCTTATCCTTCCTCCAATCTATGAGCACAGAGAGATAAGAAAGCTTACTGATTTCATAGACTCTCTACTTTCAAACCTCAAATATCACGACTGTTGCTCCATGCAGAGCTCTCCTAGGTTCTCCTCTTCTTCGGACCAACCGGAGAAAACGATGCAAGTGAGAACAAATTTTCTTTTACAAGAATGTCCATTGTCACTTATAAATATAACTCCTATACATGGTCTCCCAATCTCTTTTAACCAATCATCGGCAATCATTATGTCTTCCACTATGGAACCAGTTGGTTCCATCCTAACCAATCCAGAATTGAAACTGAACTATTTACCCGATGTTCACAAAATTTTCCAAAATTTCTAGTAGAGTCCACCAACTCACTATTTGATCAATTAAGTCCCAAAATTCCTTTAAATTAAAGTCGACAGTTTATGTTAAATTCGTAGCTAATGTCAAACTAGATTCCTCAAGAGGGAAAGGAAAAGCTAAAGTTGTCAACAAATAGCTCAGAGTTTTCGATTTGTACTTTTACAATTAGAATTGCTTAATTGTTGCATAATTGTATTGTATAACATAGAAAGATATTGAGGTAAGTTGGGATTGATTAGTTGAATTGTATTGACATGAAAACATTGATTTTTGAAATGAAGGACTAAATTGAATAAGATTAAAACTAGTGTAAACTGATGAAAATGTGAAATTGAAAATGAATTTTAATTTTATTGATTCATGTTATCATATGAATGAAATGATTATTTGATTGATGAATTGGATATGATAAATTTTTAATTGACTATAATTTAAAATTGAATGGTTATTACTCTATTAATTGTTCAGGCAGAGTCGGATATAATTGGCATGCCATAGAATAGATCGAGTACGGGTTACTTCGACTACGTGTCAATGAGTGTTGCACACATCATTTACTTCCGTTATACCGATGAGTGAAAGGCACAATCTGTTTACTTCGAAATTGTCCAATGAGGCATTAGGTGCGAATTTGGTGTGTTGGTTGGATCCACGTATCCATTCAAGTCTGAGTCAGGTTAATAGGGACTTAAAATGAAAATGTGAAAATGATATTTAAAATAAAATACGATTGTGAAATATTATATGAATAGAATTAAAAGTCGAAAGATTTGTATGACAGTGGACGAATCAAATGATTCGATTTGGAATTTGATATGTTAATGTGATTACTCCCAACTTAACCTTTTATTGTGTGAATTGAATCATATGATATAGATTATGTAATTGATAACATGATTTGCATATGATAGCTTAATTTGCATTGATATTTGAATTGTTGAACTACAACTGAATTTATTACTCAACGTACAGTTTTGTTTTCCGTGCCCTGCTAGGTTAATACGAGACCCCGAGTACCTACATCAACATCTAGACATAATCCCAGACTCAACGAAGTTGGTGATGTTCTTTTGTTAGTTTGATGGCATGTACCTAAGAGAGTCCTTTAGAATTTTGCTATGTTGGGAAGTTTGAATTAGAATTTAATATGGTCTATAATTATATTATGCAAGTTAATAAATGGAAGTTGGTATAATTTGATTATATGTTTTGTTGTTAATATATGATATGTTAGAATTATACAAGTTGGATGGAAATATGGCATGAATGATTAGTTCCTTGTTGATATAAGTATGTTTTGTCCACGTTTGGAATGCTTAGATAAATGAATTGGTATTTTAGGAAGTGTTTTAGTATGAAGTGAAATGGTTTATGGTTAATGCTTGAATGATGATTTTGGTATGTGAAAATGATGAGTTAATGGTTATATGAATGTGTGCATATTATGGTATCATGTTAAATTATATATGTTTCATAAGAATGCCAAATTTGGAAATCAATTAGTATATTTAAAATGATGGAATTGAATGGTTGTACACAACTAAATGGTTTGAGAATTTACAAGTTGGAAATGGTGTGGTTAGGTACTTATTTGATGAATAAATGTTTTGGTTGATTTAGGAATGGTTGAATTGAAATGTTAGATATGTTTTAAATTGGTTTATGCAAGTTCTAAGTGTACATATAGGCTCCAATTGAGTATGTTTCGGTTTGGACATGAAATGGGTACCAAACTGGAATATTTTGACATATTTGGCACTAAGGTATCGATACCTTGATAAAGATATCAGTACTTATTATTTTTCAATTAATTTTTCAAAAATACAATCCCAAAATCATACTGATACCAGACTAAAGTGTTGATACTTTATATTAGAGTACTGATACTTTACAAGGGTATAGATACAGTTGGTTTTTGTTTAAATTTTGGCAAAACACTGAACCTTATAATAGTATCTATACCAAGGTATTTGTATTAGTACCTAGAGGAAAGTATATGTACTATAACCTAGTATTGATACCTTTTGATTTAAATTGATTTTTCTGAAACATCGAAACTAAAAATGATATCAATATCTATGAAGGGTATCGATACATGTTCTGAAACCTTGAAAATTTTTCAGTTTGGTCCTATTTCATGTTCAGATTAACAATTGAGCTTTTTAAGTTCGATTGAGTCTAAAAAAAGTTTTTTTATTATATAATGACTAAATCTATGAAATGTTTGAATGTAGAAATGATTTATTTACGGTGTTTTTGACGATGGTTGCTCCAGTAAGGAATGTGACATTTTGTTACTTGGACCCAGCGGTCGGGTTGGTATTAATTTGCCGCAATTCGTTGTAGCAAATTAAACTAGTTTTTGTACTTAATGTAACCCCCATAACCCATTGTTGTCACCGGAATAGGATTACGGAGTATTACTATATAACAGTAACCTTCAATTCATCAAATTAATTAACATTATTCATTAATGATTCAAAATGAAGCAATACATACATTCATGGGTCTTAAATTGAACCTACGAGGCCTTAAAAATAGTTTAGAAACAATCAGTGACCAATTCGAAGCAAAATAGGAGATTTGGGACAAAAATGAAAGTTTTCCAAAACAAGCGTCACACGGCCATGTTCCTGACTGTGTGATAGAGCTAGACCGTGTGGCTCCAGACATGGCTGTGTGGTTATCCTACACACCCATATATGATCTCACACGCCCGTGTGCATGGGCCGTGTAACTCTCTGACTTGGGTCACACGGCTGTGTCGCAAGCCCTGTGTCCGCCCGTGTAAACCCTGCACCTAACACGCTAAGGAACACGCCCATGTGGAACAGGCCTAAAAGCTCCAATACATATAATTTTGTTTCCCCTAACACTCCACAATGACGCACAAAAGTGCCAAAATGTACATGCGTGCACAAGCGCCCAATGATACACACAAGTACCAATTGCTTCCATCAATATACCAAAAAAATCCTAAATTATTATTAGTTTCTTTACTAAGTTTTTAATTTAAATTTAGTTTTTGATTTTCTAAACCCCCCATCATTCTACTTTACTTGTTTTTATTTAAGAAATAAAGTTAGTACGGTCTCTATGGATATGACATTGCTGCTATCTACTAATTTATATTTTCATTCGTTGGGTCTTAACAACCTAAGAGAAGAAAATTTTCCCTTCAATTGATTTTACAAAAAGGATTATTTGTTGACATGGGCATGGTCAAATTGCTACTTAAGGACCTCTAGCTCTCTAAATCATACTTTTTTATTCTCACATTGACCCCACTAATTTTACCAACTTTACAATTTATTTCTTAAGCCTTACTTACAAAACCCTCTAATTTATTCACTTAAAAACTCTAATTAATGACACCCAAATCCACTACCGTACTCATTCTCCGAAACCACTCGGTTTAATTTCTCAAAATGACTTGATTTAAAAAATTCAATGTAAAATCGAAATTTCCTACACTAACAAAAATTAGGTCATTACAATTACATTTATTATAAGTTAGTATAAATATTATAATTAAAATTGTAATTAAATTTTTGAATTGTAATAAAGGTCGGATTGTAGTTCATATAAGTCATATAAATTTATATTTGGTAGATTCGAATATGCATTTTGTGTTTATAGTTTTTGTAGTTTGCAAGTGTCATACTGAATAAATGGTATGTTTGTGTTGTGCCTCAATTATGCATTCATAATTAGTCACGGTGATTCAATAGAGACAAAATTAGATATTTATACTATGCTCATGTAATTCTTTCATGTACTGATAGTATTATAGCTTTATATATATTAAAAATCAGATTCGGTCATGTTAAAGTGAAGGGAGCTGTGAAATGTCCTTCATCTGTTTGTTGTTACTTTTTCTTCTGTTCATTAATTGCTTCTTTTTGTTTTTAATAAATAGCAGGCCATTTTATATTTAAAAAACTCCTTGTGTAATGTCAATTTTTTTATAAGTTAAAATGTTATTGATAAATTAAAACTACTGCCAAAATGCTAGTGAGATAACATCCCAATACGGCATAACTCTAATTTCATCTCATATTTTATATAATTTACTATATTGATTCCATATTAATGACCATTTTAAATGCTCATTTTTAATTTTATTTATAGAAATGGGTTAATTTTTTTATTATATATCGAAAAGGGTTGAAATATACAAAACGCGTCTACGTAAAAGCGTTTTTGAGTGAAATTTCAACAAATCGCGTACCTGGGGGAGCGATTTTGCCATGTCAGCACAAAACGCGCTGACATGGAAACGTTTTGCTGATGTGGCAAAATCGCTTCCCTAGGGACGCAATTTGCTCCGTGTTTTTTAAATTTTTGACCGTTAGGGGGTCCAATGGTAAAAAAAAACTATAAAACCCCCTCCTATTTTTTTCATACAATATTTCTTCCAAATTTGGCAAAAAAGCTCTCATATTTCTCCCTAAATTTCTCAAAACTCTCTTTAATTACTTATTTCCTTTAATTTTTTTTCTAAATTAGTTTTTTTTATAATTTCAAAAATATTTGATCGTGTTAGCAATGATCGGGGAATTAATTCGTCTCGATCATAAACATATCTCTGTTGAACAAATGAAAATGGTAAGGGCTAATTTTAATTTTTGAATATTATTTAATATTTTTTCATTTATGTAATTTTAATTAATTTTTATTTTATAATTTTTTATAACAGTCAGTAGATCGGGTATTACAATGTTATATTTGTAATATGTCTAGTCCTCTATCACCGTTGATAGAAAATTACTTGAGGGAAGTAGGTTTTTGGCACGTGGCCACTATAGGCCGGGGGTGCAAGTTGGACTCGAAACTCATCAGCGCATTAATAGAGAAGTGGAGACCCGAGACGCACACATTCCATCTTTCATGCGGCGAGTGTACCATCACTTTAGAGTCCGTGCAGTTACAATTGGGATTACCGGTGGATGGGTCCACACTCGCCGGGTCTGTTTAATCTACTGATTGAGGAGCCGTATGCTACGATTTTTTGGGTGCGATTCTAGATAATATTTATGATTGTCGGATCGAGATAGGCTGGTTACGAGACACATTCCCAGAGCCAAGGAATGATTCCACTAAACTAGAAAGAATACAATATGCTCGGACATGCATCCTTGAGATGATTGAAGGTTATCTGATGTCGGACTTGTCACGAAACCTCATACCGTGTTGGCAATATTGTACCAAGAGATGTGCGGGGCAACGCCCCCAAATAAAGCCAAAATCAGAGGTTGCCTATCACAACTACAATTATAGGCTCAGTTTCGTAATCCATGTTTACGTCCTCGAGTGAACCACCTATATACATTCCCACTCATAACGAGGTAAAATTTATATTAGATTTTACAATTACTACATAGATTTAAAATATAATTGTTTGCTAAAAATTTATTTAATTAGGTGGAACCATTCGTGAGTTATATTGGAATACCTACCGCTCTTGAAGATATACGACTTCAATTAGACCAATAGTCGGAAGCGCAAGTAAGTATTATATAAAATATATATACATAAAATAGTCGTTTCATATTTAGTATTTAGTATTATGTATATAACTAATATTTTTATCCAGTTCATATAGTTTCAATGGACACCATACGAGGACCCGACAATTCGGGCAGTAATTCTAGATGAATTCTTTCAAAATCCAAACATTTGGCATGTTAAGGTCTCATTGGTCAACTATGCTACTATCGAGATGCACCAGATGGATAGAGTGTTGCGACAATTTGAATTCCGACAACTGATTCCCGTGGCACCTAAGGTGCTCGATGATAAGCACAAAATCGACTTACGCCAATCGAATACGAATTAGCCAGTATTCTTCTAGAAAGATATCAAAATTTAGGAAAATCGATATAATAATATACCTATTCGCGAACCGATCATCGTTCCAGAGTTAGTGTGCGCACCAGATTACATGCCATGGTTTAGGATCCATGGCAAGCCATATTTACTGTCGAAAGAGCAGAGGCGTCGGTAAATTTGTGTCGAAAGGGAACGACGGGACCCTTTAAATCTAAGGAGAACAGATGACGACACGGGCTCATCAACAACGCCCACACAATTATCGGGCTCAACGCCTCAACCGATGACACCCATACTACAACCCCTTAAGATTATGCCAAGTGCATATCCTAGCCTTTATATGTATCCTAACCCTTATATGTTTCATTTTCTCAGTCTTATGCCAGGTTGAAATGCATGGCCCGGTGCATCTCCTTTCTCGATAACTCTGACTCAACCGACGATATATAGGCCATCGTCACAAGAGGGATCGCACGAGGCACCATCGGGGAGCTCATGTCATTACCAATCCCCATCGCCTTATGAGATTCAAACACATCTACCGTAGGTGATGCAAACACTTACACATTCTTTATTCTATCAAAGTGGGTCATCCACCCAACATCCACAACCACAACTCCCGCTGGAGCAACCACAACCCCCGCCGGAAGCTGAGCTAAGGAGGAATCCAATGTGTAACCGTTGCCCACCCCCATGTGGCACTGATTTCGACCAGTACTTACATTTATTTTTTAATATATTTGTACAAACTATTTTTATATTATTTCATTTAATAAAATAAAATTTGTTTTTAATATTTAATAGTAAATTATTTTTATATTTTTAATAAAATAGAAGTTCTTTTGAATAAGCCAATAGAAATAATGCAACATAGTTTCATTATAGCAATTATCAACTATTTCAATTTGGACATAATCGAATTGTATGACCTAGGTTCCTACACCATCCGCACAACTTTTGTTGGTTCGTCCTTTCTCGGATATCCATATTATTACGTATTCTACTCGAGCAAGGTCGACTTTTTGGTTTGCGACGTAATTCTCTATCCGGTAACAATTTAAATGGAGCAAGCGATACAGACGGCCACTTACGTTCATCTAGGACTGGCGGGAATACATGTCTCCACACATTGTACATGTATTCTATTTTGTACACTTCGTTGACATATCTCATGGGATCCAAATGGAGATTCTGACAAGCTGCAATTGCATGAGCACATGGATAACGAAGTGCTTCAAATGTCCCACAGTCGTAAGTCCTATTTCTCAAGTATACACGATATTGCCCTCCAGTAATACCTTGGTTCAGTCTGTCAAACTCCGTCACACGAAACCATAGGTTGTCGCGATCGCTACATATTATGTGCATGGTGTTGGCCCGCGCCTTCACCTTGTTAATTTCTTGCAATACCTTCCGGCACCAAACATAGCCTCTCTGCATTTGGCCTTTATAACTCATTGCTTACTTTGGAAATAGTACCGCTAAACGAAAATATGTCTCTCGTACAACCGAGGTTATTGGCAAATGACGCGTTCCTTTTAGAACAGAATTTATGCATTTAGCCAGGTATGAGGTCATATGATGATATTGTAGGCCGCTATCACATGCTTGTGTCCACTGTTCGAAATGTACGTTACAGAGGTAGTTTGCACCTTGTTCGTTAACTGAATGTAAAATCGCCAATATCTCATGAAAATGATCCTTATTGATCTTATACCCTATCAATATAAGTTGATAGCGAAAATTACATACCACTCTTCCATTCAGAATAAATTGAATATTACAAATGAATTATATTAATAGAGATTAAATACCCATGTTAGTCACTTACCATCGTTCAGTGGTAGACTGATATTACCCGTAGTAGTTGGACGCAACGTGCCTTAAATAATACCAATGGTGTGTGCGATTTCATAGGCTTCCCTATCGCTCAATTGCTGCTGGTATTCTAATGCCCCGATCTGATATAGCGTAGATATCAGGTTGGGGGCAGACATGCCTTCTTAACCTAGAAAGAAAGAAATTTCAATCATCACCTGACTCTCCTGGTGTTATTACAAACACAATTGAAAGGATTCTCCCACCACCATTTTGTGCCACAGCTAGTAATAGTCAATTGGTATATCTACTATACATAAAGGTACCGTCAATTTGTACCAATGGCTTGCAGTATACAAATGCGTCCCAGCATTGCTTAAAGCTCCAGAAAAAATGCTTGAACACTTGGCCTCCACGGAGCAATCTGTTGTTATAGTACGTAGGGCCCGTTTCAAGGTCTGTTATGCAACATGAGACGTACCTCTCCAGCACTTAACACCATTCCCACACCTCATTATATGAAGCGTCCCACCCACTATGCATCTTTTTCAATGCCTTCTTCTTAGCTATTCAAAACTTGCGGTAAGAGGGCGTGTACCTCAATGCGCTACAAATATTAGCAGTTAAGATCGACACAGAAGTCTTAGGATCCGCCTTCACTGTCGGTAGTATTAAGCTAGCTATCATATCTAAATCCATCTTAGGATGATCTTGTGAAACATATGTTAACGAAGTACGTTAGATAATGCAACATTAAGTAATAACAGTATTATTCAAAAACCCTAAACACCCAGTGATACTGTACTGGCAACAAAGGTATGTGGACCTTTGTATTCTTTTATCTTCCACAAGTCTGTCTTTTTCCTAACCGAAGCCATGATTTTCCATGAACATGTACAGTCTTGCACTGCACACTTGGCCTTGAACTTCTCGGATTTAGATTTAACCACGTTGTAGTTAACCCCGTTCATAATGCTATATTATTTCAATGCACCAAGAAAACTATCCTTACTGGAAAACTCCTTACCAACTTCCAATTCACCTGAATCTAATGATGAACTTGTACGGTCACGCCTTCTGTGTGGTAGATCTGGAAACTCCAACGCATCATCTGCCGATAGATCGACATTATGCATGTGGGCTGGAGGCGACTACGCCCTGAATCGCGAATCTTCTTCTTCATCATTTGAACCCCCTTCAACATCTTCAGGTTCGGTTAGAACATGCTCCGGTTTAAAAAATAATGTAACTTCTGCACCATCGGGGTCGGGCTCTCGAGGTGGATCCACATCGGACTCATCATCCAACCCACCATCATCTGCAACGTACGAGACCCCCTCACCGGTGGACGTCGTAGGGAGTATATTATCCCTTCTTGTAAACGTTTCGTAACGTCCCCAATTAGATGTAGATTTCCAACCACTAGCAATTAACGCCATTCCCCATTACATATTTCCAGTATCGAACATTGACCCACCGATGTACATTTCCCATCCACTAACCTAATGTTGTGCAGGAGTGTGTATTTCATACTTCCACCAAACACGAGCGCTTTCGTGTTCTGCCCCTACTAATGGAGTGTCGGGTAGGGGTCATGTATTTTTCTCGAACAACAGTAGATGTTGAAGTCACAAATGCTTCATTTGGTGATGAAAATTGTATATATAACTCAATGTAGGGTGATCCACTAGCAAGATGAGCCTGCACCATCGCCTCCAAGCTACGACCATCTTTGATATCAAATGAGTGATATGTCACGGGATCAACTGAAGCACAAAATTGATACTTAATAGACGAAACCCTCATTGGCGTCATTTCAAAGATTTTACGCCTAATTCTTTTACGAAGTTCTGTCAAATCTATGTTCTGGTTAAAAACCAGTCAGGTTGTGTTCTCCGATAAAAAAACAATGTCGTTCTTGGTGTCACGGACCTCACCATCATAGTAAATAACAACACAAATACGTTCACTCATCTTCAATTTATATTCTGCTTAGCCTCTCTAATTTTTCTTGTTGTAACTTATGTAACCTGAGAATGAAATTTGACTCATTTATAGCCTAAGGCCAAACAGGAACTACTGTAGAAAAAAAGGGTCCACGTGGAAGTTTTTCTCATCAATTTTACTGACAGTGCATCCTGCTTGAAGCACTTTTAACACCATTTGTTCAAAAACGTCTTCTCAAAATTATTTTTTCAGGAACTACTGTAGAAAATGACCGTCCACGTGAGAGCTTTTTTCAGTATTCTTGTTGACAATGCATCCTACTTGAAGCATTTTTTACACTATTTGTTCAGAACCGTCTTCTCAAAATTATTTTTCCAGGAACTACTGTAGAAAAAGAGCGTCCACGTGAGAGCTTTTTTCAGTAATTTTGCTGACAGTGCATCCTGCTTGAAGTATTTTTGACATTATCTTTTCAGAACTGTATTCTCAAAATTAATTTTTCTAAAACTATTATAGAAAAAAATAAAATCTTTATTGTCAATATAATTCTCCCTAAACCCTAAACTCTAAACCTAAACACAATTATTTAAAAAAAACTAAACCCTAATTTAATCAATTTTCTTAAAAACTCTAAACACTAATTTTATTTATTTATTTAAAACTTCTAAAACCTAATTTAATTAATTTTAAAAAAAACTCTAAACCTTCATTTATTTTTTAAAATTCTTAAACCCTACACTCTAAACCAAAATTATTTTTATAAAACCCTAAGCTCTAAACCTAAATTATTTTTAACAAAACTCTAACCCTAAACCCTAAAAACCCTAAACCAAAAAACCCTAGGGACTAAACATACAAAAAGCCCTAACCCTAGAAAAACCACGGAGTAAATCGCGTCCCTGGGGGAGTGATTTTGGCACGTCAACAAAACGATTCCATGTCAGCGCGTTTTGTGCTAACATGGCAAAATCGCTCCCCCAGGGACGCGATTTGCTGAAATTTCACCCAAAAACGCTCCTACGTGGACGCGTTTTGCATATTTCGGCCCTTTCTGATAAATAATGAAAAATTGGCCTATTTCTGTAAATAAAATTAGAAATGGGCATTTATTGGTAAAATGGTTAATTTTAATTTTAAATTATCATTTACTTAAGCAATTTATCATTAGATACCGCGCTAAGGGTGAGGCAAATATGGACCCAAATGGAAAATTGTGTTTTAACCATTGAAATTTTTAAAATTTTTAAATAAATAAATGATAAAATTATAGTGAGCCTCTAAAATGATAAATTTTTAATTTAATTATTTTAAAATTATAAAATATATGTCAATACATTATTAAAATTACATTTTAATTCTCATAAAACTATATAACTCAAGTTTTCCTAAAAAATTCTGAATTCCTCCTAATATATGTTAATACAAAACCACACCTTCAAAATTTTAATCCAATTTTTCCAAGTAAAACTAATAATAATAAAGATAGGCAAATGAATACACCTAGTAGGGGTTGGACATTTAAGGTGAAAATAGTGTGGTATATAGTGACATAAACTATCAAAAAGGAAAAAGAAAACTCTTAGAAGCAAAATCATAAAAAAAAATGGGTTTGAAGTACTCATGGAGGTTTCTTGCACTTGTTTTTATGGTTGTAATTGCTAACTTCCATGGCCTCAATTATGCAGAAAAAGGTATTAAATTTGAAGAAAAGCAGATAGTCACTTTTTCTCATAGTGATATGCCTGGTAAAAATCTCAATAATTATGAAGTTACATTTGTCAATTAAAGTGATCGCATGCAATCTAAAATATTTAGGAGTTGCTTTCAAGCAAACTTTTGTTATCTATATATAAATTGATATCAATTTAGGTTTATATGTATTATTTTTTTCTTACTTATATGAATTAAATATAAATATATATATATATGCATTTGCAGCTCCAAAATATAGTTTTATCCAAGAAGCAACCTCAGCTCCAGAAGTCTCATTCTACGACTACATAGTCATCGGCGGAGGGACGGCCGGTTGTCCATTGGCGGCAACATTGTCGGCACGAGATGCAAAAGTTTTAGTCTTGGAAAGAGGGGGATCGCCCTACACCAACACCACCAAGATTAGGATGGAAAACGTCATCTCCACTCTTACCGACGACTCTCCCAATTCAATCTCTCAATCATTCATATCGGAGGACAGAGTTCCTGGCAACCGAGCACGCGTCCTTGGCGGCGGAACAGTCATTAATTTAGGGTTTTACTCGCGTGCCGAGACACTCTTCCTAAAAGAAGCAGGTATAGATGAAGCATTAGCAAATGAGTCTTACGAGTGGGTTGAAAAGAAGATAGTGTACAAGCCGGGTGCGTTTCAATGGCAAACCGCTGTGAGAAACGGGTTGCTTGAAGTTGGGGTTCTGCCCGATAATGGATTTACGTATGCTCATCTAAATGGGACTAAAACTAGTGGAACTATTTTTGATAAAAATGGGAATCGACATACTGCCGCTGATTTGCTTGAGTATGCTAATCCAACCATGATTAAGGTTTACTTGCATGCTGTTGTGCACAAGATCACATTTACCATTAAAGGTACTCAAACCTTTTTTTTCTTTTTTATTTACTTTAATTGTTTAATCCTTTCTTATCCCAAAAACTTCCATTTGTTTTTTAATATGAAATTTAATCCTCAATATTTAATTATTTTGTCAATTTAATCTTTATTTTTAGTTAAATTTAATTAAAAATAAAAATAATAAAATATAATCATTAAAAGTTAAATTTGACATCATGCTTTAATTTTAAATATTCGACCTACAAAGAGAAAGCTAAAAGGCAGGCAAAAGCTCAACCTCTCAACTCATTTAAATTTTTATATCAACTAAAGTTTTATTATTAAAATTAATACTATTAAGTAAAATAATTAAAATGGACATAAAATAATTTTATATTATAAAATAAAAATATAAAATTACATGCATTAAAAAGATAAAATGTAAAATTTGAGAGTTGATTTCTTTGAGCACATAATGAAAGCATTAATATCAACTGAAACACTCTTCACCTATCCGAGTAAAAGATGTTACATTTAAACATTAAACTGACCCCTTAAATTTATTCTTGTTTCATTATAATCGTAGTAATTTATAACACAAAATATTATCATTCATAGATAATTCACAAGTATTACTATTAAGCCCAAGTACATGGTAAATTAAGGTCCAAAATTTATACACCAAACGGCTTGAACCAGAAGCTTGAGGAATGATGCGATCCGAACTGAAGTGGCTTCCTTGATTTTTCTTAGAACTTATCTTTCACCTACGCATTTAAAAACAAACACATTAAGCTCATAGAACTTAATAAGTACCTAATTAAATTCAATAGCTTATCATTCATTCGTTTAAACATAATTAAATAATTTAAACTAAAATAAATTAATAAGTTTCTTATACTATCTAGTAACATTATCTTAATTCATGTATTTTTACTATTCAATTCATAAATCATTTGATTAAATTCAATATTCATATCTATCATTTAATCATATAGTTTCACACGTGTTCACATATGTCACATGTATCATTAACAAATTGTGATCATAATCAGAATTTCGATAATAAAACTCCTAGAGTCCTAGGCCAAAACAGAACTCTTAACCTTTAACGAAACTCTAATAACAAAACTCTCGATTCCAACCAGAACACCATGTTCTGAAGAACATAAACATAAACAAAACTCCAAATCTCCTTCAACCCGTTGATACCCACGTTTCACCAACTCTTTTCCCAACCAAATCCCCGGCCCCTCATTACACCAAAAAGCGTATTACATATCATATATCATACTTGTCACCATTCAAATTATTATATTTAACTTGTATTAATTCTTAAAGCTTATACTAATTTTTATGAATTTTCTTTTTGATACATATGCACATGTAAATTCTTTTTCCTCCTATTTTACTAACATGCTTTTATATATATATATATATAATATCCATACTCAATAATCATAATCATATTCTATTTCATAAATATATTAATTTATCATACTTATAAATTTGACATTTATGTCTTACTTATATTTAAACATAATTCTTACAATAATTAAACTTAATCACATAACTTCTAGTATACTTTCAAATTAATACTTTACTTAATTATTTCATATTAGATTTAAATACTCAAACATCTAAATTAAGCTAAGCAAACAAAAATTCAATTAAGTACTTGCTATTTTCTTCACTTAAATTTAACTCTTTCAATCCAAAGTTTCCTTTTCCCTTTGTCAACTTCTTTCTCTTCATACTTAAATATATGAAACATAATCAATATCATGTTTTCAGTATAATCTCTACATGATATTACTTCCAAATAACATGAAAATCTTGAGAAAATTATACCTTTCTCCTTTACTTTCTCATCACTTTCTTAAGCTCTTTGCTTCACTTTCTTTTTCAATTAAATGGTTTCTATGATAGAAAATGATCTCATAACACTCTAGATGATGAAATTGATCTATACTTTTAATATAGAATTCAAAAAAATCATGGAAAACTTTTCTTTCTTTTCTCTTTTCTTTTCCTTTTATTCTTTGCTTGAGTTGTAGATAATTCCACTCTTTTTCTTTCAATTTCATCCTTATCTTATCAACCAATCATATTTCAACACATCCATGCTTAATTATCCTTTACACCTGTCTCCAAAAATATATTAATAATGGCAAATTTGCATCTAGGGCCTTCCTCCATAAAAATGAGAAATTTGCAATTTAGTCCTTGTAATTTTCACTTTATTCAATTTAGTACATATCTCAATTTTCAACTCCACATATCAATACATATCCATATCACATTCATAAGAAAAATATTTCTTAAATTTTCGCCCTTTTCCTAAAATGGTAAATTTACATTTTAGCCCTCCAAATTTCAAAAATCACACTTTAATCCTTATCAATTTCAATGATCATCCTTTCCAAATACGTATTTCACATTCAATACGCTTATTCTTTCCCAAAATAGCATTTTTTTCTATTTTAAGAATTTTGGGGTGTTACAATCACAATTAATGTAAATTATTCATTTAATTAATTGAAAAGATAATTAAAACTAAATCACTTAATTTTATTTCTAATGATATTGTATCATTTAGTTTGTTAATAGTATATGCAATTAAATAGGATCAATGCATCAAATATGAACCCATAAAATATTAAATTAATAAAGTAAATTAAATTTAAACTAAAATTGTTAACATTAGCATGCAAAATTACAAATTCTCTAGGAGTAAAATTAAAAATTTTGGAAGGCCAAAAGAATATAATATTCAAAAACTTTGGGAACCTCAAACTATAATATACCGTATTTTTTATATATTTATATTAATATTAAAGATTATATTTATGTCTTGAAATGAATTGAGATCACGAAATAAAATATATCAACTCAATTTAAAAAGAAAATTCACTATTTTAAAATTAAAGATAATAAATTAAGAGGCTCATCTGAGTAATTTATCTATTTTCTTAAAAAATAAAAAACCATTTATTTGTTTATAATCTATAATATATATAAAAGTACGAGTTTAATTAATAAACTAAGTACCTTTAATTATTTACTATATTAAAAATTAAATTATTCTTATAAATTTAAAATATTTATCCAAATATAAGATGGTGTAATTTGATTATTAACTATATATATTTATTTTAGATTTTATTACTAATGCCAAATATAATGTTTGCTTTATAGAGTTAATGCCAAATATATATTTATATTAGAATCCCAAACTTATGATTTTGTTTGTTTAAATAAGAAAATAGGCAGAGAAAAGAAGTAGAACTAAGAATAGCAAAAGGGAAAAAGAAGTTGAGATCTCATGCTCAAATTTTTGATATAAATCCATTCTATTTGACTTAGTTATTAAATTATATATTTATATCGGTGTAATATTCATTAATTATAATGATAAGTAAGTTGTAATTTTCAAAAAATAATAATATCTTAGATATAAAAAGAAAATCTTTTTAAAATAAGTACACTTTGAATTAAAATGATAATCATGAAATTCATATATTCACTAATTAATATCATTATATTATAAATTCATGTGGCAGATGGACAGAGACCAAAAGCTGATGGGGTAATATTTTACGATGCAAATGGAGGAAGGCACATTGCATACTTAAAACATGAGTCAAACAATCGCAGTGAGATCATATTGTCGGCAGGTGCGATTGGCAGTCCACAATTGCTAATGCTGAGCGGCATTGGTCCCACCGCTAGGCTTCGGTCACTGGGCATCAAAGTGGTGTTAGACCAGCCTATGGTAGGCCGAGAGATGGCTGATAAACCATTAAACGGTCTTATAATTCCTTACCCAACGCACATCCCTCTCTCCCTAGCTACAGTTGTGGGCATCAACAAAACCAGTAACTACTTTGAATCCTTAAACGGCTTTGATCTTTCTGCCCTTTCTGGTTCCGGTGGCGCTCAGCCCCAAACCTCCAACCCATCACAAGAAGCAATGGCCAATTCAACCCGAAACCAAGCGTTTCTCGTACAGACCATCTTCGGTCCAATCTCAAAGGGTTATCTTGAGCTTCAAAACACAAATGCAAGTGACAACCCTAAGCTAAGGTTTAACTACTTCCAGGCAGCAGTGGACTTAAGGAGGTGCGTCAGTGGCATGCAAACCGTCATCAACGTCGTAAATTCCGATTCGTTGTCGAGATTTCGTTTTAGAAACATGACAACACAAGATCTTATAAATATGACGGTGAACAGGGCAGGGAACCTGAGACGAAGAAATCCCAATGCGACAACTTCCTTGGAACAATATTGCATAGACACTGTGATGACGTTTTGGCATTACCATGGAGGGTGCCAAATTGGGAAGGTTGTTGATAAGGATTACAAGGTCCTTGGATTGGATCAACTCAGGGTTATAGATGCCTCTACCTTTAGTTTCTCCCCTGGGACTAATCCTCAGGCCGCAATTATGATGCTTGGAAGGTAGTATTCATTTCCCAACTTTTCTGCTAAATTTATATACTAGAAATCTGCATATATTACTGTAAAATTAAATGTAATCATTTTACATTAACATTTTCATCATATTAATATTTTAACAATTCAATTATTGAATTTATCAATATATATTACATTTGTCATACATGGAAATTTTTAATGGTTATGATATCTTTATCATATTAATCCATAATATTTTCTTTATTAACATGCATTTAAGGGTCGAAAGTTTTTTTATAAGATAAATAGTTAGATACTTTTAATTTATTCAAAATTTGATGTGTATAATTCTACATAAATGAAACAAGAAATATAACACTTAGATTATTAAAATATTAATAATATAAAAAGTTAAGAATAAATATAAAAAATTATTCTGATTTTGTAGTAGTGTAAGTCAATCTCTCTCTTACATGTAAACAACTTTTCTGAATTATTAAGGATACTTAATATGACTACTTGATGCAGAAGCATGGGACGAAGGATTCTGCAAAGTCGAAGAAGATGATCTAATCTGGTTTCATACAAGTTGGCATGAGAATTTGAAGTTGGGGAAAAATAAGTGGAATAAAGGAAACATTTGTATACTTAATTAAGTGCAACTGCCTACTGGTACATATTGGACTTCTTCTTTTTTACTGTTTACTGTGCTTAATAAAGAGGAGATGAAAACCTCGGTAGAAACTAAAAGCAAATGAGATTACTCAATTTCAGTCCATTTTGGAGTGCTGAGCGGCTTTCTCATATATTTGGGTGCATAGAGTTAATTTATATTTGCTCCTGATAAATTATGTTACGAGGAAAGCGCGAAACAGGCTAATAGTCAAAATATTGTAATAGCCGGAATAAAATAATTTAAATAAAATGTGAGTGGATCCAATCATTGTGGCAGAAAGAGAGTATGGAAGACACGCGTCGGGCACTACACTAACACTGTACACGGAGAAGAAAAATCAAGGAAACAGTAACACCATGTCGGTTAGGTGTACTGGCTAATCGGTGAGCCTCACTTATTACGCCTTTAATCCGTTGTTTGGTTCAATGTATTGCTATTACGGGACTAAACCATTACTGACCTAATCGGTGAAATCCACCGATTTCTAATGCCTTCCTTTTGCATCTAAACTCGATTTCTAATGCCTTCCTTTTGCTCAGTTTAGATGCTGCTTCAGTTTACCCTCCCTGTTTTACCCTCCAAGTCTTCTTCTTTTCAGCTCCCTCTCTGAACAAGTCTTTAACACCCATTTCCCGTTTCCCCTCTTCCCCAAATCAGAATCCCTAACCCCGTGCCCAAATGCCCTACTCCCTTTTTCCTCAATTCAAAAATCAACCTTCACCTCCGGCACCAATCCACCTCCACCGATCCACCTCCGGTCCTTCACGGCTCCACCCATTTCCAGAATCAGAGGTTAGAGCGAAGCTACAAACGTCTTCTACCTTTGAATTTCAAAGGTATATTAACAATGTTTTTTCTGCTGGAAGCATTCTGTGTGCCAATGCCTTAAGAACAAAAAAACACTCTATATCTTCCGTTGTTTTTCTGATTTATTTTTGTTGGGTCTCATTCAACAGCCTATATCAGTTACAGATGAAGAAATTACCGAGATGGTATTGTTTCCAACGATTAACGAGGCATGTCGTGTTTTGGATGAGGGTGTCGTTGCTCGAGCATAAGACCTTGATGTTGCATCTATACTCGGAATGAGCTTCCCATCCTACTGGTAACTACTTCACCACCAATTTTTGTCTCTGCAACTTGAACTCAAGAATAGTCTCTAAAGTTTGGAGAATTTAATGGTTCCATAGTTAGCTACTATAGGATTTGCTATTAAGAATCAGTATTTGCTAATAGATTGCCTGCCAAATTCAGTCACTATTTGCTATAAGAAAATGAATTTGGTTTCTTGCACTCTCTATGTTATAGTTAGTTACATGATCTCTTATTTTCACCATGTCTTATAAAACAATAGCTTTGGTTGCAGTGGTGGTATCATGTTCTGGGCAGATACAGTTGGGTCGAAGCATATCTATTTGAGCCTCAAGAAATGGTCAGAAAGGTACGGTAGCTACTTTAAACCATCGAGATATTTGGAAGAAAGAGCCATGAAAGGCATGCCACTGGTAAGAACTAAGAACTCTTATCCTTATTTTAAAGCTTGTTTGAATGGTTCAACAATGTAATTGCATTCATAATGCACATTAAGTTTCAACTCAATGCAATGTTTATATCATATTGATAAAAAATATGGATCGATCTGCATGATTTGCATGAATAGAGTATGGAATATAACTGTCAGATTAAATACACAAATCGTGAAGAAAAAATTACAAAAGCATCAAATTAAATTAGTTTTATACTAATGTGATATCTACATTCCAACTTTTTTATTCTTTTGCAGAGTGTTGCAGTAGAAGCAAAATCATCTCTAAAATCGAACTCAAAGTTGTAGTCCGACAAAATAATGGCGACGATTGGATGAAAAGCAGTGTAATACATAAGTCTACTTATTGCACGCAAAACTTAAAAAAGGAAAAAGAAATTGGTGTTTGTCCTAGTTTCTGCTAGGATTCAGTTAATTTTTGTAAGGCTAGTTTCTGCTTAGTTTATTTTGTAAGGCTATATATATAGCTAAGAATGTTTCAATTTCTATGCATCAAATTTCTCCCATACTTCAGTTTTTATAAGCTTTCTTTTATTTAAAGCATTTTGGTATGAAGAGGGTTGTTTTGCTTTCTTTTATTCCAAATGTCATACCAAAATATGACAATAACAATGATTCTAAGTGATTTGTAGTCAAAACAAAGGGTTCTTTTGCTTGTTGAAATTTGATGGACATTACCTTTAGGTGATGCTCACGGTGGAGAATGAAATTCCTGTAGCAACAAAAGGTGTGGTTATGATAAAAGCACAAAAGAACATCACTGATCAGAAGCTAAAAGACTTAAAAGCAAAGAAAATTTCCCAATGTTTAGATTATGCTTATATCTGTATGAAAATTGTTTGGTCAGGTGAATGAGACTGCCGTTATACATTGCAGTTTTTATAGTGAAAATGGTGGTTTTAAAATATCTGATGAAGACAAAAGTTATATGCAAAGTTGCAAAGTTGCGGTTTTTACTTGTGCGTTTGGTGGTGGAGATGATCTTTATCAACCTATAGGAATGTCAGAGGCATCACTTAAAAAGGTGAGATCGTAAATGATGCTGAAGACTTACTTTCGGGATTAGATGTTCAAGATTTTGAATCTTTGCTTAACTTGTGCTCTTTGTTGATGTAGGTTTGCTATGTTCAAGATTTTATGCTTCTACAGAATGGAAGAATCGATTATGGTGAATTTGTTGCCATGGTACTAATTTTCAGTTTGTTGGCAGATTGTACAACAGATCCAGAATATGATGACTCATGACAAAAGTGATTGGGAAACGGTTTTGGTTCGTCGCATGCTCCAGGACAGGTTACTTGATGTTGTTTGTTTGAAGCATTAGAGAGATGATGTTGGTTTATGGAATGCCATAGGTTTTGTAAAACTTTGAGGAGTGTGGAAGTGTTAAAGTTATTCAAAATTAACAAGCTCACTATAAAGCAGCAAATTTATATTAGATTCCCATAATATACTTGCTGCATAAATGCCTTTGATTTCCATAAGTTCATATTTAAAGTTGGAATTTATAAATGTTTCAATGAGTATATGCTGCCACAGTTTATAGGATCTTAGAGAAATGTAATTTTCACTAACACAAATTACTCTTCTTTGCGGCTTAATTTGACTTTTAACACTAAGAGCATGTTTGGTTTGGTGTAATGGATTAGCCATTACACCCCTATTCTGTGGGCCCCACTAATCCCCACTTAATCCCGTGTTTGGTTTGATGTATTGCCTATTACAGGCCTATTACAACACGGATGTATTCCTCATTTTCTCTGCTTCAACAACGATTAGCCATTCTGTTCCAAAAGTAAGGATTAGCTAATCGTTTCTGTTTTACCCTCCCCAGCCAAAATCTGCTGCTCCACCCCACCCTCTCCCTTCCAACATCAACAGTAGTTTTCTTCGAACCAAATCTCCACCGTCTCAGATCGCCTGTGAGTAATCCCAACAGCAGTTGCCAGTGAAAATTGCCCTTTCTTCAAAAACCCAGCCCTAAATCCTTCTCCTCTTTCAATACTTCATTCGAACAGGTTGTGGCAACAGCAACCGAATGTAGACCATATCACAGGGAATAAAATCTGGAAGAGTTCTGTGTTTTCGAGGGGGAAGCTTCCTGGTCCTCTTAGGCAACTTCAAATGGATTTGAGAAAATTGATGCTTCCTTATACTGCTCTCAAACTCAAGGTAATTCCTTTCCCTCTTTTTTGTTTAAAAAAATGAAATTTTGTTGTTTTATAAGTTGTCTCTTTAACTAGATTTATTGTTTGTCGTTGTTTAATGGTTGCAGGAGAAGAAAAGGAACAATCTGAAAGACTTTTTGAATGTTGCAGGGCCAATGGGTGTAACCCATTTCCTCGTTTTATCTAAAATCGAAACTTCGCCTGTCCTTAGGGTTGCAAAGACCCCTCAAGGCCCTACTCTCAATTGCGCCCTCGTTGCCCGCAGGATCTTTTCAAGAATCCTCCTTTGGTAATTTCTTCTACTCACACTGTCTCAGCAGTGGAACTTGTTAGGTTATTGTAATTCTTAGCTGCTTGTATAACTTAGAAATGGATGTCTTTTTATGAGCCAAATATTGTGGTGTTTTTTTGTATTAAAACATAACTAAAGAGAGATTGAAACCTCGTGCTTTCTTTGAGTTTATGCCTTAACTTGTATGGAACCTTCATGGTAGTAATTCTAAATATATCTTTGGGCAGATTGTTCTGTCTGGTTTTGCAGCAGCAGATGAACAATTAAGGCTCACGACTATGGTGTTCAAGAACATCTTTCCGGATATTGATATCAACACTGTGAGTTCACTTAGACAGTTAAATTATAGTATCCAAAGTGATCTCATTTCTTTTCTTCTTCCCTCTTTAACATTGTTTGGACATGAAATGTTATAGGTTAAACTTTCTTCTTGCCAGAGGATTGTGTTGCTTAACTACAATAAAAACGTTTCCTCCCTTCATGTATATTCAAATGTTTGGCTTGTTTTCATTTTTAAATTACTTAATGCTAGTATATAGCAAATGGATTTGTTATTTTTATTTGGCCTTGACTTTTCCGTTGTATATATTTTGCAGCCTTTTCAAACAGGAGTCAGTTGTTCACAAAGGTAATTTTCTGAATTTATCGTTTCTTTATCTGGGATCCTTTTTTGGGTAAATTTGCCTTAACTATATAATTCTGCACATTATGGTAAGAGTTGTATGCCTAGATCAACAAATATTTGCTACTCCATTCAAGTTTATGCATACTGAATTGGAGCTATCTTTTTTCTCTCTTAGTTTCAGCATATGCTGTCTGTCAACAACACATGATGCCCTTTTTCCTGTCTTGATGTTTATAGTTTAGTGTTAATATCTAAAATATGGACTTCAGAAAGATCGTAGTGTTGGAGAGGCAGGGACATCAGCATTATTGGATGATTCATGGTTTTCTTCTGATAGCTTTCTGCACTGCTTCTGCAAGGTAGTTTCATGGTTTTTAGATGTGTAGTTGTGTTGACTGATTGTTAGCATGATTATTTTTCCTTGAAATAGTTGAAACCTGCATCTTTTTGTCAAGTTCTGGCATTTAGTTAGAAATAGGATCACCTGACTTATTGTTTCATTTGTACCTAACTTTAAAGTAACCATTTTTTAGTAACATTAGCCTACACCAAAATTGATAAGTAGTTTGATGGTGGAATCACAGGATTTCTTTTCGTTAGTGCAAGATGCTTCAGTTGTTGATGGAGATCTTCTCTCATGGGTATGTGTTCTAAGCCTGGCTTTTCTACGTTTCAATTCTTACCAATTTTATACTTGCCAAAACATGTTACGAACTAGGAAGGTTTTTACACTTCACCTATTTCTTCCGTATAGTTATCCCTTTCCTTTTTTTTTCCTCCTCTTAAAAGGAGTCAATGGTGACAAATGGAGACTAGGCTTATTATTCATATAGTACTTTTTATCTTCAATCTTTAACTAATTAAACCTGATTGTTAGATATAAAGACTGCCTGAACTGTGTGTATATGAAAACCCTTAAAATCCTTGGGTGATTTGGCTAGTATCTGATGGGAGAATGTGGATGACTTTTAGTCCCCTGCAATTATTTATTTGCAAGCGGCAGGTATAAGTAAATTATGTGAAGTGAAAATCCTGAGTTTCAATATATGTGAATTTTGCAGACAAGGAAATTAAAAGAGCTGCTTGAAAATAGTTTAGGATGGGAGTTCCAGCAGAAAAGTGCAGTTGATGGAATCTACTTTGAAGAGAATGATGAGGTCTCTCTCTGATTTTTTCATCTCCATGAACTTCAATCTCTCTCTCTATATATATGTATATAAACAATATCATCCCTCACCATTCCTGCTTTTAACTTGTGCAGTATGCTCCTGTGGTTGAGATGTTGGATGAGCCGAGCGGTAGCGAACCCACATCTTAGATAGTTACATCATGTCTTATTATTTTTTGTTAATACATTAACGGCTGTGAGGGTAGTTTTCAACTTTGGAAATAGCAAGTCTGTGGTATATCAGCCTATAGGATCAGAGGTAAACAACACTTGAAATTAATTCCATGTATAAATCAATTATCTAAACTACAATGAACTTCCAATCTTGTCTCAAAATTGTGTGATCATGGACTGGGACATATGCTTAATTTAAGCCCTGAAATGCAGTGTTCGATAGATACAGCTATTTTTTACTTGCTGTTCTTTTGTTCCATTCTGTTTATCCTGCTTTGGTTAGAGAACTAGACAAGGGGTGATGCATTTATGATGAACTCCTTTCTCAAAATAAAAAATTGTCTAAAATTCAGTACAATATTCAGAAGATAATAGTAATGGTTATTGAATTTATGTTTATTAAAAATTAATCAATAATTGAGTTGAAGTAAACCGGTGAAATGCTTACAAATAAATATTCTTTTAAGTTTGGATTCAATCTTTAAAATTGCATATAAAAATACCAAAAGATGAGAACACCGTTATATAAATATTTAATTATTTTATTAAAATAATTAACTTAGAAACAAATATTATATTTTTGTTCATGTAAATAATTCTTAAATTTGAATCTAGATAATTATTTTAAATTTTATTAAATCATATATTTTAATATTAATTATTTCAAATTATATTTTATAGTATCATATATTATGATTTTAGTAAATTCATATAAGAATATTGATTATTAGAATTTTATTAAATTATATATTTTAATTAAAATATATTTAATAATAATTTTGTTAAATTATCTTTTATAGTATCATATATTATGATTTGAGTAAATTCATATAAGAATATTAATTATTAAGAATTTTATTAAATTATATATTTTAATTAAAATATATTTAATAATAATTATGTTAAATTATCTTTTATAGTATCATATATTATGATTTGAGTAAATTCATATAAGATTATTAATTATTAAGAATTTTATTAAATTATAGATTTTAATTATAATATATTTAATAATAATTATGTTAATTTATATTTTATAGTATCATATATTATGATTTGAGTAAATTCATATAAGAATATTGACTATTAAGAATTTTATTAAATTATATATTTTAATTATAATATATTTAATAATAATTATGTTTAAATATGATTAAATTATTTATTATTGATATTAATAATCTTATTAAAATTTAAATAACAATAACAATAATCATTTACCCAAACAAATTTATGCTAAGGGTATTCTAGTCATTTTAGTTTTTTCCATTATGCTATTACACCTCTATTCCATTCAACCAAACACAAGATTACTATTACGCCTCTATTCCATTACATTCAACCAAACAATTGATTTGCTATTACGCCTCTAATCCATTACGCCTCTGTTCCAATACAGCTAACCAAACGTGCTGTAAGTAATCTGCCACTAAATTTATTTCTTTTTACAAAATATTTAGAAAAAAATATTAAATTATATTTAGAAAATTATATTTAATAATAATTATTTTAAATTATATTTTATAGTATTATATATTATGATTTTAGTAAATTCATATAAGAATATTTAATATTAAGAATTTTATTAAATCATATATTTTAATTAAAATATATTTAATAATTATTATTTCAAATTATATTTTATAGTATCATATATTATAATTTTAGTAAATTCATATAAGAATATTGATTATTAAAATTTTATTAAATCATATATTTTAATTAAAATATATTTAATAATAATTATTTCAAATTATATTTTATAGTATCATATATTATAATTTTAGTAAATTCATATAAGAATATTGATTAT
Source organism: Gossypium raimondii (assembly GCF_025698545.1). Classification (NCBI taxonomy): domain Eukaryota; kingdom Viridiplantae; phylum Streptophyta; class Magnoliopsida; order Malvales; family Malvaceae; genus Gossypium; species Gossypium raimondii. The sequence goes on along the minus strand of NC_068574.1, from coordinate 47,613,641 downwards.
TAAGAATTTTATTAAATTATATATTTTAATTAAAATATATTTAATAATAATTATGTTAAATTATAATTTATAGTATCATATATTATAATTTTAGTAAATTCATATAAGAATATTGATTATTAAGAATTTTATTAAATCATATATTTTAATTAAAATATATTTAATAATAATTATGTTAAATTATATTTTATAGTATCATATATTATGATTTGAGTAAATTCATATAAGAATATTGATTATTAAGAATTTTATTAAATTATATATTTTAATTAAAATATATATAATAATAATTATGTTAAAATATAATTAAATTATTTATTATTGATATTAATAATCTTATTAAAATTTAATAACAATAACAATAATCATTTACCTAAACAAATTTCTGCTAAGGGTATTCTAGTCATTTTAATTTTTTCCCTTATGCTATTACACCTCCATTCCATTCAACCAAACACAAGAATACTATTACGCCTCTATTCCATTACATTCAACCAAACAATTGATTTGCTATTACGTCTCTATTCCATTACGCCTCTATTCCAATACGCCTCTATTCCAATACAGCGAACCAAACGTGCCCTAATTGAGTGAGAACTAAAAGCTGAGGAGGAACCACCTTACTTCATTCATGATCGGGTTCAGGTTGAACCAATACAAAATTTTAGATCCGTTTTTTTAAATTAGACCGAAAAATGAGTTTAAAATTTTGTTTAAGTCTGATCCAAATTAAAAATGCTAAATCCGAGCCCGACCTACCTCGTCTATATTATTTCTTTTATATTATTTTTGTATGAAATTTAATACATCAAATACACTAAGATAGTTGCAACTTAGCAAGTAATTGCCTCTAAAATAGTAGCAAAAATAACAAAAATAGAGTAGTTATACAATATCCAAGCAATATCAACAAAATAATAACAAAATGGTAGCAATATAACAGTGAAACAACTGCGAAACAGCAGGAAAACAACATGTTTGGGCCTGGCCCGAGCTAGAAAAATTCTACCCAAGGCCAACCCATTTAGGTAACATGCATTATTTTTTGTCCAAATCATTTTTCAAGCCTATATTTTTGCCCAAAATCTCTCACTTTTCGGGCGGACCCATGATCAGGTCTACTTGAACAAGATCTATTCTACAGGCTCGTACATCTGTATCCTTAACGATCCTAAGGAGACAGGATTCCAAGTCTAGTTAAAAAATTAAGAGTGTGTGATCACAGCGTGATTATTGTTTTGGTGGCTCAGTGATTGGATCACCTTGTCCGCAAAGGATCGTTGTCACCTTGCTTGGTTAGGATGGTCGTACAGTTGAGAATCTAACAGATTCTTTATTTTTCTTTTTCAATTTTGGGGTGATGATCTTGGTTTGAAATGTACTACTGCTTCACTCACTTTTAAATATGCATGATACCCTCTACATTTTATTTATCAACAAGTTTAAATTGGTACCATAAAAAAACCTAAAAATCTCTTCTTATGGTGTTATTTGAAATTTTGATAATGCTCTAACTTGGTGCGACATCAAGCAAGGGAGAAAGTTGGGAAGGAAGTTTCAAGGCTAACACAAAGGCAATGGCAAAAAATGAACCAATAAATTTACGAAAAGGAAAAATTAATTGTTTTCTTTTCTTTCTAAGAAATTATTTCAAAAAATTTCACAACATTGCTTTCACACAATTACTTTGTCATTCTAAAATGGTAACTAATTGAAACTTATTCTGATATAAATTTCATGAAATAAAAGTATCAAGGAAAGAAGTTTTAACTTTTATAATAGGGCATGAACTAACAATGGGAACAATGATTTCTCGTCTTTTTTTCTTTTATCTTCGCTTTTGAATTGGAACATCTTTCATGTGTCACGAAGCTAGAACTTTCGTCTCACAATCCGTGCGGCCTTAGGTGATTTCTTGTAACAACTCGATTTTCAATGGTACTAGAAAATGAGATTTCAGAATCCCATTTTCATAAACCGAGCCCATAAATATTAGATATGAATATTTACAGAGATGATATGAAAATATATTGAAGATTGATTGAGTAATTTTGTCGAATTAATAGTTAAATAAGGCCCAAAGACTAAATTGTAAAAGCTATAAAGTTTTACTTAACTAAAGACTTGAGGATTTATATGGCAATTAGCCAAGGTCCAAAATGGTAAATAAACCATTTTCAAATAGGAGTTAGTGAGTGGTGATGTTAAATATATTAAGCATGATTAGTAATTAGTTCAGTTAATTAAACTTTAATTAACATATAAATACTAAATTTTGGTGGAAAGAAAGAGAAAAGTAGTCTTCTTCCTTCTCCACCTTAGACATCCACCATTGTTGAAGCAAAATAAAGCCTCCCAAGCTTTTGAAGCTTTCGGCCATAAATAGGTAAGGAAAATTAAGTCATTTTCTTGTAAATTTTATAGATTTGGGGTTATGGAAGCTTTATTTAGCTAGCTCATTTACCAATTTGTGAAACTGTTAAAGTTTTAGAAAGTTGTCATTGTTGATTTCTTGAAGAATTAAACTTGAAATTGATAGGCTTTAAGCTTAGATTATGAAAAGGACTAAACTATAAATTTAATTTAGCTTGTTTGTTAACTTTACTACATTAGGACCAAATTGAACAAATGTAAAACTTGTCATAAAATAATGTTAAAAATAGAAATTATAATGTCCCTAATGATAATATATGAAATTGAATTTTAATCCAAGCTAAAAATTGAAAGTTATGTCTATCCCAAGTTCAGGGACTAAATCGAATAAAATGTAAAATATGAGGGAAATCAAAAAATGAAATTATATAGGATCATGCATATAATGAAATGGTATGAAAATGTTTGGGATTGATGGGTTGTATGAAATAATTGTATAGATCAAGATTTGAATCAAAGTGGAGCTAATAAGGGAAATGCAAAAATTTCGAGTTAGTCTTTAAAGAATTCACTCGTTTTGGTGTTTTGAATAGGTAAGCTCACTTGGAACTTACTAACTCATCTTGTGTGATAAGTATACTTGCATTTAATTTGATTTATATATATATATGTTTGAGTATATAGTGATATACTAGTAGTTTGGCACTTATGACTAGAAAGGAATAAATTGAAACATGTGGGTAACTATAGGGCATAAATGTATGAAAATTATTAAGTACAAGCATGATATTGAAATATATGTAATTGATGCCTATTTGAACTTATTAAAATCTTAGGATACGATTGGCATGCTAATAAGGCCATATGCGCATTTGTACAGATTATAACGAGATCTAGCCTTTGTTGCAAACCCTCGGGTAATGTAATGAGATCTATCATTTGTTTTAGATTCTCGGGTAATATAATGAGATCTAACCTGGTTGCAAGTTCTTAGGTAATATAATGAGATCTAGCCTTGTTTGCATATTCTAAAGTTATATGTAACATAGGTTTAGTCAGACAGGTAACCTGATGTAATTTCTGCTCGGATGAGCAACTCAGTCACCCGTGTATCCGAGTCCATTTTAATAGAGTTCCATCGGATGATATTTATTTTAATTGAAATGGGAAAATTTGAAAATGTGTTGAATATGAAACTATATATGTTTATAATTTGATATGTGACATGTGATTACTTTAGTAATAAGTGATCTTATTCATGGTATGTAAGTATGTCTAACCTATTTGAATGTTAATGTTGACATGTGACTAGTTATGACATTATGTGCCAAGAATAGTCAAATTTTATGCCAAAACGATTGGTAGTTGTCATATTTTTAAGTGATCAGGATAAGCATAATAATTCCTTTGAACTTACTAAACATTTGTATGTTTACTAAGCATAAAAGTTATTTCATATAAAATAAACGAACCTCTCCATGACTAAGATTCAAAAATCTCTAATCCTTTTATTTTCTTTTGACATTCATTACTTTTATCTCAAATCTATCTTATTCTCTCACATACTCTCTCTAGTATTTTTATAAGAAAGGTGATTAATCTTTCAATAGTTTTAAGTGGGTCTCACTAATTGGTAACAACTTTTTTTTCTTTTCAAGCTTTTGTGGTAGATTAAGATTTTATGCAAGATTTAGTTTTTTTATTGATTGAATGATTTTGGTATATTGATTTTGCATGAGATTCCTAACATCTTGATTGGGTAATAATTTTATAGGTTAATTGATAAAATCCTTAAAGAAATTAGGATTGATTGATTTATAATCTTGAATTTCTAGAATATTGATTAGAAATTCAGTTTTTTTATTATTTAGAAATTGTTGTTGCTATTGTGGTTATTATGAATCTTGTATTTGAAAATTGATATATTGCATTCTCATCACACGAAAAGCACTTAAGTGATTTTTATTTGTGTGAAAGAAAATACTTGTTGTATGTTGGTTTCATGAAAACTTTTGTATTTAAGGCTTAAATTTATTGTTCTAAAGTCTACTAGTGAAGTAGAAGAAGAACAACAATAAGAAACAAATGAATAGCTAGTGAAATACAAACCAATATGAAAATAAAAAAGAGTCAAATGAGTCAAGTTTATCCTCTAAGATTATAAATTATCATGCAAATGATAGAGATAATATAAGAAAAAGCATATTTGTAAAAAGTGTCTTGTCTACCTAGCAATCACAACCTTCTCAAAAAATTACTAGAGTGGATAAAAATTTCCAACTTCTTGGTATGAAGGCTACGTAATAGTCTTACATCAAATAATATCATAAATTGTTTTATTAGTTTATATGACTTTTATAAACGTTTTAACTTTTCAAAATTTGACCCATAATTTAAGTTTCATGGCTCCACCAATTATATATTTTAGAATTTTATAAAAAATATTTTAAAACCTTTTATTTAAATTTATATTTTTAAAAGTTACATTTTGTAATAATATTATTAATTTTAACTAATTTCTTTTCAATTATCGTATTTTTTAATTTTTAATTTTATAAATTATATGTTTTTTTCTAGATTTTATATATTTTTCTGAATTTTTATATTTTTATTTTTATATATATTTTTAATGTGTATATACATTTAATAAAGTAAAGTACTTATTTTTACATAAAGACACCACATGGCACTTTGTGATTAGCTATAGGAAATTTTTTTCAACGTTTGAAAAAAAAAAATTAACAATGGCATATTTTAGGTACCAAATTTGGAGACTTAAGTGTACTTTAGGTGCCAAATTGGAACAAAAGAAATTAAAGTACCTATGTGAGAAAACATATATACTTTAGGCGTAAAATTGTGAATTAAGCCTTTTATTTAGTACTATATTTTAGTTTCTTGTTTGTTGTTTCTTGTGTTATTTTAGGATTTAGGGTTTCCTTTTTTGTTGTTGATCAAGGAAGGTGTAATCGGTCAGGAGAGTGCAAGATCTAAAAAATGAATCTTGACATGTCTGTCGATCTAGAATGGGAATCCCAATGTGTTTATAGGGTTTTTAGGATCATATGATCAACATATCTGCCATTAAGTGTGCATGAGTTTTTCGAGCTTTTTTGTTAGGGCAAACCTTTAGCTCTTTATTTTTGGGGGGATGTTAATTAAATCCCTATATTTTAATTTAATCAATTTAATCTTGTACTTTTGAATTGATTAATTTTAATCTTTATCTTGTTTGAATTTTCAAATGGTCGAAGTTAAATTTGTTTGGTTAAATTTTTACTATTTGTTCTATACTATGCCTAAATTTATAGATTTAGTTCATGTTCTCCAATTAAATCATTTATCAGCCCTTTTTTTGGGAATTTCGTCTTTAGTCCCTATTTTTAAATTTCATCTTCAAATTTATAAGCGATTTTTATAAGTAATACGTGAAAATAGCAAGCTAACATGACATTATATACGTGATAATATGTTTGCCACATCAAATTTTGGAATTAGCATAACTTAATGGACTTAACAATTACCAATGATTGAAAACTTTTCATAATATACAAGGACTAAAAGTGCCTAAATTAAAGTACAATGACTAAATCCACAACTTAAGCATAGTACAAGGACTATGACAAAATTTAACATATAAATTTTGTATTCCTTGACCTTCAAGATATAACAAAGGATAAATACTGAAATAATGACTTTACCTTTTAGAGATTACGGATCAAACCTTTCAAAACATTCAAATAGAGATCAAGCATTTTTGACTTGGTTCAATTAAAAGCCTATCTGAGCAATAATCACGTGGAAGAGACATTTTCAGTTAAAAAAATAAAAAGTACATTCACGTGGCATTTAGTAATTGTTATATGCAATTTTTAAGGTTAATTAATTCCAACATGGAATTTACGAAGATAAAAACAATTCATTTTTTGAATTTAAAATAGGAACACACATAATTTCTCAAACTTTGAGAAGAACCCTAATATCCAAAAGTTGAGCAAGGCCTTAATTTTTTCAAAAATTATTTAAATCCAGGGGGAAAATAGTAAATTTAGAACTTATGATGTAAAATCTGAATTTAGGTCGTTCATCTCCTTCAAAATATATGTTAATTTATTTGTTTTGAATATATGATATTAGAATTTTGGTTTGGTAAGCATAAAACCCCCAACAAAAAAAATCATAAAAGAAGTTGCTCAGTCTTTCAATTTCTTTTCCTGTGTTTAAAAAATTCTGCAATTTCCATACAAAAGCATGAGTGATTAACAAAATAATCAGATACACAAACAAAATAAAATAAAATGCTCAAATACCTTCTCAAAATAACACAATTTTCTTTCAATTTTGACAAATTTGTGTCAAGATTTCAATTTTTGTTTTGTTGGTGGAAAGAGTTCAATCGAAACACGAGTAAATGAAGTTTCTCGAGTAAGTTTAATTTTGAAAAAATTAACAAAAAAATTCCTTTTAATTTATGTTTGTTTCTCCCATTAGTTTTTAATCACACCTTGCTACATCATCAAATTTCGACACAGGCATTGTTTTTTTTAAAGAGCAATTGAATATTTTGAAAGATTTGGTCCTTAGCAACCCCTCTAAAAGGTTAACACCTTATTTGGGCATTTACCATAACAAAGACCTTAAATGTTGCCTTCATTCTAAAGTAATTATTACTCTCTGGAAATTGTCTCCAACTCGAGATTAATAGCACAAGTACATTCAAAGAGTGGGGACCATACATGACCAACCAAACCTGCCATGGAAACGGGAAAAATAGGTGAAACAACGAAGAAAATGAGAAAATGGATAAGATGATCCGTTCCGCTCCATTATCATAGAATGGAAGGCACAGTCCGAAATAGAACAAGTACCCCCTAAATCCACCTTCTCTACAACCGTTCTCATTTAAGATCAGCGAATGGGGCAATCAGAGATAGAGCAACCCCTTCTCATATTCTCCCCCAACCCCAAGTAGTTGCCTGAACCTAATTTCTCTACAGAGACAGAGCCTATGGCAACAGATTACCCTCAGCACTCGGAACAATTAGCTAAAGATCCTCACTCGAAATCAACAGATAAAACCACAATCCAAACTTCAGAATCCCCTGACCAAAATCTACCACCAAGGAATCAGTTGAATCATAGCAAAACTCAGAATATACAACACCCTCAGCAACCAGAACAACTACCTAAACCCATGTTCTTCATACACATCTTCCTGCCATCAGAAACATTTAGCTACACCCAAGTCCCACAATTAAGATCCTCATCAAGATGGCAAGTCAACCCACAAACAGTTCCTACATACAAATTCTGCCTAAGGACAGAAACACAAGCGAACTCTTGAAAGTAAGCAAGTCATAAATGAGATTAATAATTCCGATTCATTGTGCCAAAAATATGAAACTCTGACCTCTCTCAAAATAAGCTATAGAATCCATGAGCATGGAACTGTCCTGATTCATGGCCTACCCTAAACCTTACCACTAAAAACCCAATCCTGAGACAGAATCATCAACAATTCTTGTCTTTATTTCCAAATACTTTACTTAGATAAGAATGCTTAATGACTATGTTAGCTGGACATCGATGCACATCTGATACACGTGTGAGACTGAATATTTTCAAATATTTTTTAAGTTTTTTCAGGTATTCTAAGAGTTACCCTTGTCTGAAAATGTAGATACAAGTAATTCAAGAAAAACGAATCATCACATAACTTAACAAGCCCCAATACGAAGCATCAAACCATGAACCTCTCAAATTTAAAAAAATGAAAATGATAAAACCATCTCTCAAACCATGCATCATCATCAACCACAGCTCAAAAATTAATTAACTAATACTTAAACATATTAAGAAAAGAGAAAAGAAAAAGAAAATTAAGCTCAAAACATGTTCTTAATATTAATAAGCTCACAGCTTCAAATCTCTTTTGAAAATGAGATTCAACAAACCCAAAATAACATTTCAACTAAGGTGATTATAGTAAACGAACACTCAATTCCACCGGGGGTAAAAACAACAATTAGAAAACGCTAATCAAAGCTAGATCTTTTGCCATTAAAAATTTACTCTTCTTCAGTGGCAGACTCACCGCTCTTCTTGTTGTGCTTCCTTGCATACCTCTGGTTCCTCAAGAACTTGGGATCCATCTATAAATGTCCACAAGGAAAAAACCGTTTTTATTTATTTTTAAACGAAGACTAACTGAAAATTCGATTAGAAGATTTAAAAAAGATACCCCTTTGGTGGAAGTGTGGCGGTGCCTCTTGGGTTTCTTGATGCCATTCTTGTGAGCCTTGTAAGATTGATTGTGGGCAGTGTGGTTCTTTGACTTCGCCATTTCTGTTCACCCCGAATTCGAATCCAAAAACACCAACAAAATGAACAAAAAATGTTAATTTGATCTGTAAACAAATGATCGGTTCTTTGAAAGAAAACCGATGGAAGTTAGAAGCAAAAACCTGAGGCTAAGAAGAAGATGCGGCTCTGACTAGGGCTTTTGGGGGAGGACAGGAAAAGAATAGTTTTGCCCTTTTATTTGGAGAAAATTTGAAACCCTAATTATTATAATTGATGTTGATGACAAATTGAAAATGACCCAATTTGTGGATTTCGGCCTTTTTCGTGAATCTGCTCAAAGCCTTAAAACTCATTTATTGGGCTTAATTGTGGATGCGAAAACATTTTGGGCCCATTACATCTATTTTATTCTATACTATATATAATGCTCGAGTTCGCGTGGATTCTAGTTGAATTTGTTAATTTACCAAAAACTCAGACTTAAACTTGAAAATTTGCCTCAAATTTTTCTCAAATTGAACCCTAAACTTGTTTTTGAGCATATTAGTCCCTAAGGTTAGCATTTGTTGCACAAATAAATCTTTCTGATTAACAATTGGGTGACATGACCAAACATGTATGTTGCACGTGAAAAAACAGGTGAGCGACATTAGTCTTCCTCTTTAATTCTTTTAAAATTAAAATATATATAAATTTCAAAAAAAAGTACGGAAATCTTTTTGAAAAATTCTTAAAAAAACATAAAAATATAGTTAAACTCGTAGAAAACTACAAAAAAAATTGTAAAATTCAAAAATTGACTGACATTTACCGAGCATTCACCGATTTTAAAATTTTTAATTTTCTAAAATTTTAACAATATTTTTTAATTGAACTTTTCAAAATACTTTTGAACTATTTTTGTAATTTTTTGAAATTTTAAATAATTTTTATATTTTATATTTTGAATTCTAAATTAATTTTTGAATTTTTATAATTTATTTATATTTCTTATATTTTCCTAAAAAGTATTTTTTAATTTATACACTTTTAAAATTTTAAACAACGAAAACATGTGTCCTTTTCCTTGTTTTTCCGTATGTGACATCCTATTTTGGCCACATCACTTGAATGTTCAAAACCTAATGATGTTAATTATAAGGACCAATTTGTGTAACGGATGCCAACCTTAGGGACCAATGTGATAAAAAAGTGTAAGGGCCAATTTGAGAAAAATTGTTAAGTTCAAGCCCCAATCTATATGATAAGCCTTTGTTTTACAAAGCAACAAATATTATTTTAAGGGTATTTTTATCTTTTTACATTTTAATATATATATATATATATATATAATGAGCTTGAATCCAAAACACCTTAATATTTACTCTTTTAATTTTATCATTTTAACCAAAAACATAGTTTACATTAAGCTCTTGATTTAATTGGTATCACGAGTCAATAAAACACCAACTCGATTAAAGAATTGCAAAAAATTTTTAGTTTTAATAATTAATAAATATTAATACAATGTTTTTTTAATATATATTTTTAGTAAAATAATTCTATAATAAGACTTGAACTTGGTACACATGCATTTTAAACTTTTAACTTAACCTTTCAATCGATGCTTCGTCTAATATAAAATTTTTTTATAAATATATTATTTTCGTAGGTTTTTTTCACTCATAACGTAGGTGTCCCGTAAAACTAGTGCCACGAGGCTAGAACATAAGTTTGGCAAACCGCGCGGCTTTAGGCAATTTTTTGTTTCAAATCTACCTAAGTCAGTCAAACACTCGAAAAGTGAGAATTCTCTAAGAAATTCTCCAAGGCACTAGAAAATATAGCAAAACCAAACTCGAAACGAATGAGCAACGAGAGAATTGAAAAAGTCACAAGAAAGCAATGCACACCAAGTGTTTGAGTAAATGCTCTCAAATATATTCTTTAACTATCAATACGATTCAATGGAATGATTACAAATGAAGGTGGAAACCTCTATTTATAGTTGAGCACCCCAAAAAACCAACGATACAGATTGAGTTACTTCAATGGTCAAAATTAGAGTCCATCTACAATTGAGAGTCATAAGGGATTTAAATTCTATAAATATTTATCCCTTAGAATTTACATTAATTAACCTAGTAACTTTATACATCCATTCATTAATATCTAATTTGTATTAAGCAAATGTTTGAAAATGTTTTGTAACATTACTATATGCATTAAAATGATGCATGCTTCTCACATTAAATCTTGAAAACATTTGCACGTCGTTGCAATGATAATTCCTATACCCATTGAATCAAGCCACCGTAGGATGATCATGATCAACTAGTAAAAACATGAATTTCTATTCAATTAATACATAAGCCTAATTCCTTAGGCATTCACACGTACTAATAATCATGTAACATTTGACCATCATTCTAACTTAAGTATAGCTCCATGAAGAGTTACTTAACTAGAAGATTTTGAATGTATAACCATCAACTTAACACCTATCGCATTATACACCAAAAATGAGTCATCGTGGGACAGTCTCGCTGAGTAGCATTTTGTGACTAGTTGTCCTTTTTGAAGACAACTTCTTGAAATATCACATGATAGTACCTACCACAAAGGTCGGCCCAACTACCATACGATACAAGAGAGTTCTAGTTACTTTCAAGAAATCTCCTCAGTGAGGTCCACATGACAATCCTACCGTAGGGTAGTTAAATTGTCATGCCATTACAAGAGACCATTGATGGAGGTCGTAGGTCTTATTTAGAGACCTTTTCCCACTCAATATTTTAAGAAAACATGCAAGGTTTTTAATGTTTGGTTTCAATCATGAATGATCAATATATGCATGACAAGTACATGTGACATTCTTCCCTAAACTATATAGCATGCGTATCATATATATGCATGAATATACATTTGCATTCATATAAATATCATCATGCTTATCTCATAAATTTAAAAGCATAAAAGTTAAATGACTCTGACCAACCAAAGTTTCCATGATTCCATCATAGAAAAAATAAAAATTACAAAATTCACCTAAAGCATATTTTGGGTCTTCAATTTTGTCACCGAGGACTTTTACTACGGCACTGGTTTAGGTTTCTATCCTCGTTGTCTTTCCGCTATTGTTTTTGTGTCATTTCCATTGCCGACCACCTTCGAGCCATCGTCGACCATTGTCGACTACCACCATCGTTGGCCAATTGTCGTCGATCATCACCGCCAGACCACTGACAATCTCCTACTATCGAACCACCATTGGTTTCGTAACCGTTTGGCTAGGTTGGCTTCGCATCGTCTCAATCAGTCTGGATGTGTCTCGATTCTCCGGGTTCCGTCGGGAAAATATTACAAAATTCTTATGTTCGTTTTCAACTAACATATTTTATTCTAAATAAATAATAAAAATAAATAAACATTGCGTTGAGATGATAGTCCATGATCTAAAATATACATGCCTAAGATAATAATAAATTACAATTAATTTTCTAAGAATCACAATTTTGACAAAATTACTTTATCATCCATAAAAATGAAATATTTACATACATTCATTTGCATACATTCCCCTAAACATGCATATAATTACAAGAATGTCACATCTTATCAAATATAATCATACAAGAAGAAGAGAGATAATTTCGATCTTAATTTACACTACAAACATTGCATAACATAGAGCTCTGATACAATTGTTGAAAAAAATCTAGTTCGAAAACAATTTTCTTGCACAGCTAAAAATAAAAATTTTAAAAATTGACCTAGTTTGTGATATTTATAGCAATAAACCCTAGACCGAATTTGCACCTATGTTTTCGGATAAATAGATCATTGTCATTCCCAGCTTTCAATTAGACGATCTTCTCCACTATTTTTGTACCACGAACTACTTCGAATATAGATTTGAATGATTCAAATCAAAACACAGAACTAGAAATAGTTTTCTTTTCTTTAGTGCGAAAACGAAAAATCTCTTCTCAAATAGAAACTGATAGAATTTGTTATTCCGAAAAATGGATTCAATAATTGAGAATAAATTCTCTCTATTTTCGGGCAGAGTAACAATATCTTAAAGTTGTATGTATAGCCTTACTGGTGTCATCTATTTATAAAGAGAGAATGTAGAACCCTTTTTGAATTGTAGAAGTTTATTTTAACTAGAAAAACGAACTCCTATTCTAACTAGACGTATAGGTGGCGGCAACCCTAGTTGATATTACTAGGGATTTCCATCCACCCCATTTAACATGAGGGACTTTTTGGGCCTCTCCCATATCGGGTCCAGCTACAAGCACTTCTTAGGCTTTTACCCAATGTATTATGATTTGCTCCAACCCGATATTTGTTTTTTTATATCTAAAAATAAACATCTTAATATTTTTCCAATTAAATAATCTTCTCAACCCAATTCTAATTTCGTTAAAATCATTACAACTTTACCATAAAAGAATCTATGAGAAAATATATTTAATATTTCTACTTCAATGGTTCACTATGACCAAATGACTTATTTCTATTTTTAAACATCATTTAATTCAAAAATATAAATTTCTTCTTAGGTCATTTTCATTTTGGAGAAAACCACATTTATTTCCAAATGATTCCATTTCTCCATTTTCATTTTCATTTTAGAAAAAACTATAATCATTTTCAAATGTTTCTCATTTCTCCATTTTCACCATTTGTATTCATTTCTGTTTATTTGATTCAACATGAAATGCATTTTTTGTTTCAACAAGCTAGTGAATGGACCAATTGGACATATACAATTGAGGCTAAAATGATTTATAATTAAGTTACAACTTTTTGCCTATTAATTATAAACTCATTTAGTCACGAAGTCCTTCCCCTATAGTATCGTGACTGAGTTCTCCCCAATGACATGTCATTACAAAAGTAACTTGATCAATGCTCGTCCAATGACTTTGTCATAAGTGTGTTACCCTCATAGGATATCCTTAATCTCTTTGGGATAAATCCGCTCTCCCAATATAATCTTATTTTATCTCATGGTAACCATTACATCTTCCTTCATGAAAATTCAATTACTATTAAATAGTAATCAAGTCATTCATCACAAAGACGAATGACCCATGACCACGTTTACTTTTCATCAACCATGTATTGTCAATGAGAGGATATCATTTACCCATATTTTGGGCTATGGATTTCACTGTTGTGAATGATGTTTTATACTGCAGAATTCATATACCCAATGTACTAGCTTTCAGTTCATTATCTATTTGAGCTCAGGCTTTTACTTACGTCAAAGTATATGAGTCACACATACATAATTCGTCATCTACTCAAGATTAAGGTATGTCACACTATGAACATCACAAGTGAATAAATCCATAAACGGATTCAGGATTTATCCTTCTTGAGTCCAGTCCGATGTACTGTCAGTCCAGTCAGTCACATATATGTCTCTATCTTCTGGGAGTCATTCGCTTCGATGTCTAAGGAAAAACATCTCCCCGATTAGACTTGACAGACGACATATTAATCTTTCAATCGATTTTTCCATTTCCGATTAGACTAAGGACATGTTTAGGTTAGTCTACTAATATAAGTTGTCTTTCCGTATTACGATCTGACCACGTAATACCTCTTAGTATTCGTTTAAACATTAGACAACCAGTGAGTCAATATTACTTCTATTTTTCTTTGCATACAAAAACCACATGAGGACAATTATACAAAGAATATTAACGTAATCTATGAATTGTTTTATTAACCAATTTGTTCGGAATAATTGATTCTTTCTCTCTCCTTTAATTGGGGTAAACTACACCCATGGTCACTTTTGTTTACCTTAGGTTACGTTTTAGTCACTTATGTTTGAAATGTTATGTTTTAGTCATTTACGTTATCATGTTGTAACATTTTAGTCACTGAGCCATTAATAAATCGTTAATGGTGTAACGATGGTGACGTGTAAGTTAAATCATCATTTCAAACAAAATTTTAGGTTAAATTATACAATTGATCCCCATATTTTTTTCGTTTTAAGTAATTTAATTTTTTTATTTTATGTTCTTTAAACTTTCCTCTTTTTTTCCATTCTCTTTTGCTTCTCCCTCTGTTTTCATATCTTTCCCATTTCTTTTAACATATTAGGAAGTCGAATTGGCAGTGAAAAAAGAAGTAGGAAGTCGACTATCATCATTTGCCTATAACCAAAACCCTATAACCAAAACCCATAAACTCATACCATGCTTCTTTCTTCACTACCAATTCGACTTCCAGGTATGTTAAAAAAATAAAGAAGGTAGGAAAACAGAGGGAGAAGTAGAAGAGAATGGAAAATAAAGAAAATAAAGAATGAAAGTTAAAATAACATAAAATAATTAAATTGCTCAAAATGAAAAATTATGGGGACCAATTGTATAATTTAACCTAAAATTTTTGTTTGAAATGATAATTTAACGTGCCACGTCAGCTTACTATTACACCATTAACGACAATTAACGGCTCAGTGACTAAAATGTTACAACACAATAACGTAAGTGACTAAAACGTAACATTTCAAACATAAGTAACTGAAATGTAAGCTAAGGTAAACAAAAGTGACCATGGGTGTAGTTTACCCCCTTTAATTGTGATGTAGGGTAGCCCTTAAAATGTAAAATTAATTGTGACAAGCTTCATGGGAAATGAAATTAATTGCAGGAAACGTAAAATAATTAATTCTTTCTCTCTCCTTTAATTGTGCTACATGCCGGGTAATTTACCAATAAAAGCCCTTTTTTTTCAAAATTTACCGAAATGGGCCAACTATTTAATTATTTATCAGAATGGTCCATTTTCCGCGAAATCGCATCCACGTCAGCGCGATGTCAGGATACGCGCCAGGAAATCGCGTCCACGTCGGTAGCGACTTCTTGGCGTGGACGGAAATCGCGCCTAGAGGACGCGATTCTTGACGTGGCATGAACAGTTTATGTTTTTAGCTTGAAAAACTTTGAAAGGCCATAACTTTTGGCTCGGTTGTCCGATTGAGACGATTTTTTATTTCGAATAACTTTTCGAGATCTACACGCTGAAAAACCGCTTAGAGATGAATAGGGACTAATTTGTAAAGTATAATTTGTTAATTACAGTATAGGGACTAAAGTGTAATTATTTCAAAATTAGCATGAAATTTTGTATTTAAGAATATTTGAATGTTATGGAAGGATGAAATTGAATTTGAATTGAAAACGAAGCTTAGATTTGAAAATATGACTATTTAGGTTTTAGGGACTAAATTGAATAAAATGGAAAATTTTAGGAACTTCTCAAAAGTGGAATGAGCTGACTTATACCTATAACAGGATGATATAAGACAATTCTGTAAAAAAAATATCCGGGACAATTCTGTAAAAAAAATATCCGGTGTTTACTTCAAATAAATAAGGAAAATAATAATTTGAATGTTTCAAAATTCAATTTTAAACCGAAAAAATTGAAATTTGGGGGCAAAAAAGGATCTTTTTCGACAAAAACTGCGGCAAACCATCTTCAGCAGTTTGTCAGCGCGTAGATCTCAAAAAGTTATTCGAATAAAAAAAATTGTCTCAATCGGACAACCGAGCGAAAAGTTATGGCCTTTCAAAGTTTTCCAAGCTTAAAAACATAAACTGTTCATCCACGTCAGCAAATCGCGTCCTCGTAGGCGCGATTTGTTTCCACGTAAGCAAATCGCGCTGACGTGGACGCGATGTCCTGACACGTACCCTGACATCGCGCTGACGTAGACGTGATTTCGCGAAAAATGGCCTATTCCGATAAATAATCAAAAAATCGGCCCATTTCAGTAAATTTTGAAAAAAACGGCTTTTATTAGTAAATTACCCCTACATGCCAGCCCCTAAAACGTAAAATTATTTGTGACAAGCTTCATGGGAAAGTAAATTAAAAAAAGGCTAAAAATAAAAAAAAATGGCTGACAAAAAGAAAAAAAACTATTATAGATAAAAAAAATATTGTGATTGCTAGCTCTTTGTCTTTTCTTGAGCTCTTTAAAAAATATTGTCTGCAATTAATTTGTTTTCACAAAATTATATTTTATGTACCACTATCACCCTCCCTTATTTAAACAAAAAAACAAAGCCCCGCCCAAAATAATATTCATTCTCATCTTCATTGGTAAAACACAGTTCAGGAAGGAATCGAGAAACTCTAGCAATGCAAAGTCCAATCAGCGTATCCCCCAACCATCGCCGGCCAAGTAATCCGAAACATGATCTTGGAGTTGAAAATCATCAAAAAATTCACCATTGGCGTTGGTGGCGACACCATGCAAAGATTTAATAGACTCTTTTTCTTCTGCCTTTTTTTTCCTTCTCAGATATTTTTTACAAAAACTAGCAAAAAAAATTCACTTCCAATGTTATCAGACACGTCGTCAAAACCATTAAAAAATACTTTTTTCCTTTTTTTTAAACCCGAAATACTAGTATTTCTTACGGTAATTTAAAAAAAATACATATCGGTGCTACCTAACACAGTGACGACACTAAAAGAAATTATTTTTTATATAACTTGTAATGATGGTTGAATGATTGGGAGGAATTTGGAGGGTGCTGCCTAACATGTTGGCGGTATTAATTTACACTATTCATTTTACCTATTTTTTTAAAATAATTTGTAGTGTACCTATTTTGGTAATTAATTTTTTTTCCACATTATTGGAGTGAAAAAGCAGAAAATCTGAAAAGAAAAATAATAAACGAAAGAGAAAATAGAAAAGAAAATTTTGGACTTATTATTTAGAGGCCCTTGAACTTGGTCAATGATTTAACACTTGTACACGGGGGTAGGGGTGTGCAAAATTTGGGTAAAACCAAAAAAATTCGGTTAACCGACCGAATTCGGTTAATCGGTCGGTTAATTGAATTTTTTCGGTCGGGGATCGGTTAATTATTTTTTGATTTTTTGGTTAACGGTTAATTCGGTTCGAAACCGGTCGGTTAACCGAATTTTTTGGTTTAACCGAAAAAATTAATAAATAAAATTATAATATATAAATAGGCTCACTATTCACCTAAACCCAATCCAAACCCAAGTATTCAACCCAACCCAATTACCCAACCCAACCCAATCATAAAAATTACAAATAATTTAATAAATAAAAATAAAATTCTAAAACTAAAACTAAAACTAAAGTCTAAAAGTCTAAAAATAATTTAATTATGTAGTGATTCAATTCGGTTAATTCGGATAATTCGGGTAATTCAGTTAATTCAGGTAATCCGGTTAATTCGGGTAATTCGGTTAATTTTTAACCAAAAATAAAAAAATATAATTTTCGATTAATTCGGTTAACCGACCGAATTAACCGAAAAAATTTCAGTTCGGTTAATTTTTTTAAAAAAAATTTTGGTTCGGTTAACAGTTAAAAATTTTGAAAGGTCGGTTAATTCGGTTAATGTTATTTTGGGTCGGTTAACCGAATGAACACCCGTACACGGGGAGTCTCGTTGGGCAAAAGCCCACACCATAAAAAAAGGTAAAACCGTTTGGGTCAGGGACCACTTTAACTAACGGAAATAAAGTACATAAGATTAATTGAACATTTTAAAAGTATAAGGGCAACATTAAAACAAATCCTAAAGTACAGGGGCCATCCATGCCGTTAACCCTAATCGCTTTCATTTCATAGTTAATTTTAAATGATTACATTTTTTTAGAACTGTATATATTATGATTTAAGAAAACAACTTAAAATTGTTTAAAACTGACGATGGAGTAAATTTGACATATCCCGTAATATAAGGGACTGGAGGCAAAATTAAACCATCAGTTTCTGCATGAACCATGTTTAATCATGGAAGCCCGAGTAATACTTTACTACATGTTATATCAAGCAAGACAAAATAGAAGTTTCAAAGTCAGAAAAAGTTGGAATTACTTTTAATAGAAAATGGTTCATTAGGTCCGACTTAGGTGCTATAATTTGACTTAAACATTATAAGACAAAAACCACCCTTACAGTCTTGTTTTTTACTCTTTAACAAATTTTTGAATTTAGTCCATCTACTATTATTTACAATTATTTAGTCCATTTAGAAACCCAGCTTCAATTGTTAACCTTGTTTGACTTTTTAATTAAAATTTCTTGTGAAATTTGGAAATAATTTAAATTTCTAACTTAAAAGAATGGCATTGTTATGAATAACTATTTTTTTTTGGTGATATAAAAACATAACTATATTAAATTATATAGAAAAAGATTGAGGAATACAAATACTCTTTTTCTTGTCTGCTTCAAGAAACTCAAGTGCTTCTCTTGGAGGGGTCTCAATCAATTGTAAATCTTCCTTTTTTGCAAAGGCCAACTTGGCTAAATAGTCTGCATTTTGATTATGCTCCCTAAGAATGTGACGTAATATCCATTGACCTTCTTGAGACAATATACGATGTATTCTTCTAATTAGGGAAGAGTTTTAAATCTTCAAAGCACTTCCATGTATGGCTTTAATAACCATTTCGTTAAACCCGAATAAACTACATAAAGACAAAACACATAAGGGAGATAGTAGTGTTTAACAGAATGGTAGACATAGTCAAAGATCGCATATGAGGACAAAACCTGAGGATTTGTTTAGCCAAGACTCTTATAGCTAGAAAACTCTTTGGGAAACATATGAAGGGGCACAAGAATGCAAAACATGACTTATCTACTTCACTAGGGCAAGTGGGAGATTGTTGGATCTGGTGCCCTAAGTGTAGGATTGTCGTCAATATACACTTGTAATTTTTTTTGAGTAGATTGATTAATAAAATAAATTCATTAATTAAATTAATATACTTTGTATAAAATTGTCCTCAAATGATTTTTGCAAGCAAAGCAAAAAGGAAGCAAATGGTGCTCATTGGTTGTCTGATATTTAACTAATACTAAGTGGTATTAGGTGGTCGAATTGTAATGTGAAAAGACAGCTTGTATTAGTAGACCAACTTAAACATGTCCTTAGTATAATCGAAAATGAGCAAACCAATTGAAATACTAATATGTCGTCTATCAAGTCCAATAGGTGAGATGCCTTATCTTGGGCATCAAAGCGGATGACTCCCAGAAGATAGAGACATAGATGTGACTGACTTAACTGACAGTACATCAGATAGGACCCAAGCAGAATAAATCCTAAATCCGTTTATGGATTTATTCACTTGTGACATTCATAGTGTGGCATACCTAAATCCTAAGTGGATGACGAACTATGTATGTGTGACTCGTACACTTTAATGTAAGTAAAAGCCTGAGTTCGAATAGATAAGGAACTGAAAGTTGGTGCGTTGGGTGTACGAATTCTTCAGTATGTAGTGTCATTCACAATAATGGAATTCATAGCCCAAAACATGGGCAAATGATATCTTCTCATTAGCATTACATGGTTGATGAAAAGTAAACGTGGCCACAGGTCTTCCGTGTTTGTGATGAATAACTTGATCACTATTTGATAGTGATTGACTTTTCATGAAGGAAGATGTAATGATTGCCATGAGATAAAATTAGATAATTTTGGGAGAACGAATATCATCCCAAAGAGCATAAGGATATACTATGATGGTAACACACTTATGACAAGGTCATTGGACAAGCACTGAATAGTTATTTTTGTAATGGTATGTCGTTAAGGAAAGCTTAGTCACGATACTATAGTGGAATGACTTCGTGACTAAATGAGTTTATAATTAATATGAAAAAATCCAAAACTTAAATATAAATCATTTGAGCCCTAATTGCATATGTCCGATCGGTCTCTTCACTAGTTTATTGAAACAAAAAATGAATTGCTTGTTTGAATAAAAATGAACGGAATGAATAGAAAATAGAAATGGAAAACATTCAGGAATGATTATGGTTTTTTTTTTTTCGAAATGGAGAATGAAATCATTTGGAAATGAATGTATGTTTCCAAAATGGAAATGGAGATGATTTATTTGCAATTCTATATGGATTGCATAAAAATGATGGGAAGAATGAGTTTCTGTTTTTGAGCTGTTTTGAAATCCGAAAATGAAAATAAATCATTCAGTCATAGTGAACATGTTGAGTTATGAAATAGTAAACATGCTTTCTTGAAATTTTACTAGGGGTAAAGTCATCAAAATTTTACCTGTCAAAATTTTACTAAGGGTAAAATAAGGATGAGAAAATAATTTAAAATAGAATATTAAAGTTTATTTTGAAAAATATAAAAATATGTAATGGGTTGGATTAAATTATATAGTGTTGGGTTAAAAATACAAAAAAACATATATAATTAGGCCCAATACAAGTGAAAGGCCCAAATCCCCATCATAATACATATGAGGGGAAGCACACCCTATTAACCCCTCTCCCTCTCATAGTTTGATTAGAAAGTTGTTTTTCTATTTGAAATAAAACTCTACAATTCAACAAGGGTTCTACCTTCTCTCCCTATAAATAGATGGCACCGATAGAGCTATTTACATAACTTTGAGAGATTGTTACTTTACAGAAAAATTGAGAGAATTTATTCTCAAATGTTACATATATTTTTCTAGAATAACAATTCTACCGGTTTCTATTAAGAAGAGAGAATTTTTGGTTTCACCCGCAAAAAAAGGAGAGAAAACTTTTTTTTTCTAGTTTTGTGTTTCGATTCAATTGGTCAAGCACACACTCAAAGTAGTTCATGGTATGAAAATAATGGAGAAGGTCGTTTGGTTGAAAGCTGGGAACAACGAATGTCCGCTAAGCCGAAAATACATGTATGAATTCAATTAGGGTTTATTGCTATAAATATAACAAACTGGGACGATTTTCAAAATTTTAATTTTCCACTATGCAAGAAATTCATTTTCAAACCGAATTTTTTCCAACAGTCATCTACATAGAAGTTCAAAGTTTGGAGATTTTACTTCTTCCCGCGTTAAAATTTTTGTATTCAGTACTGTTGATGTCAATTTTCTCCTTAAACTCAAAAGGAAAGAGGGAAGCAAGAAATGTACCCTGTCATTATGACCTGCTTGCTGAAACTTGGACATCGAAGACACAAATAACTATAGGCAAGCAATGTCTAGGGTGCAGTAAGTGCTTTGAGTTAAGTTCCCATAACATCGGTTATTATACCACTGATTTATGTATTGTGGTTCCTAAGTTTCTACTTATGTTGAAAGTATGACGTACCATGTTACACCTTTTAAAATTATGATTACGTTGTACTTATCATGTATGACGATAATTGTGGGTTATTTTGATGGATTGATTATATCAATGATGAATATAACTCGTTAGAGACATATTCGAAGGATATGATGTAAGATTTGCTAACTGAAAACATAGTATTGTGGAGGGAAAATAGGGAACTTAGAATTGAACATGTTAGATTGGAAGCATATGTCTACAAGATTGGATTTGTTTTCTTCATTTTTTTTATTTAATGAATTCTAATATGTAGATTATCTCATTAATAATATTACATTTCATTATAGCATGCTATATGGTAAAAATACTAGTTCACCTCACTAAAGTTGAAAACTTTTCAATTTAATTCCTTTAAAATGCTAAAAATAACACATATATACAAAGACAAAATTGAAATTTGACCCATTCACACTTTTATAATTTACTTTTGGCCTCTCCAAATATAAACTTATGGCCTAAAGCCTAGCATATTAAGGTCATAGTAATGATTAGGGTGTATGATGTTTATAACACAGTCAATGGAACTCCATTGTGATATCGAATACCGTGCCATGCATCATGCATGCAACCTTACACAATAGCAGCCTATATATCCTATAAGTACTATAAGTTAAACATTTAACATTTTGCAACTTATAAAGTGTTAACCTAATAATAGTATGCTAGAAGTGATTTCAAATAATCAAGAGTGAAAATCCTATATTTTTAAACCCACTGCACTTGTGTTTTAAAATTTAAAGTTGGCTAATCTTTACCCATGCCATTTTTTCCCTAAGGTTAACTCCATTTCATACGCTTGTCACTAAAACCCTAAACCATCGCTCACATATTTAGGATTGTAAAATAATGTTCTAGCCCCTAACTTCATATTCCGAAGGTTAACTTAGATAATAATAATGGTTTTATTTGATAAATTCTAGTATAGCAAGATGTGTTAAGAGATGTTGACATCATTGACAATAACACTGATACCCTAGTCAATGCATATATAAAGAGACACTTTCTTGTTGGTCGACCCATCGACTTCTCAATTGAGGTTTGCCATGTTCGCGTTGTATTGCATAATGCAAGGCCAATAAAGGAAAAACTGGAAATACATGATTTTAATAGGAATTAATTTCTATTTCCTTTTACTAAAGAGGATGATAAACAAATAGTAATGCGCAAAGGTTCATAGGTGATAATTTGGAGGTCTCTAGTCTTGAAGGAGTGGGACCATGATTCCATGTTTGAACAAATACGTTTAACCCATACAGATAAT
Source organism: Gossypium raimondii (assembly GCF_025698545.1). Taxonomy (NCBI): domain Eukaryota; kingdom Viridiplantae; phylum Streptophyta; class Magnoliopsida; order Malvales; family Malvaceae; genus Gossypium; species Gossypium raimondii. The sequence continues at coordinate 47,590,551 of NC_068574.1, read as the reverse complement.
TGTGTTCAAGTGCAAGGCATGCCAAGCTCTAACATTTCAAATAGGAATGCCCATAAAATTACTTCTTATTTTTTTAAATGTGGTTAGATTGATTATTTATTCTGTGTATTTTGTAAGTTAGATGTGGTTATAAGAATTAATGTGATAGTAGATATATATAACCCCTTGATCGGAGGTTTCCACCTTGAACGCAGTATGCAACTGTGATTATTTGTAAGATTCAAATATAAGAGGTTACATATCTATTTCTTTGATTATATGGTGATGGGTCATACACATTTTGATTTTTATACCAATGAATAACTTCAATACACATTGGTAGTTGTCAATAACTTTGCTAAGGTTGAGATTGAAATTTATGGCAGCTTTCCAAATTGTAGATGTAATCTAAAATGAGAGCTTGGAAAAAAAAGTGGTGAGAACCTAAGCATGTGTGTTGTCTTAACATACTACATAATTAACATATATGGATGTTGATAGAACAAATATTCTATTATGTAGGTACAACTTTGTGATGCGCTATTTAGATTTGAGAATTACGATGCTGGTGTTCGATATGTTGGAAACATAACAGACATAAAACTCAAACTCATTAAGGATTCTCCAAAACAAGAAAACATTTAAATGTATATGTACAATTCAATATATTCTTTAAGGAATTTTCTAGAATTACCTAACTTGGATGAGTGTTCATGTGATTTTAGGTGCGACTACGATATGTTTACAATTATGTTGATGATAAGTATGCATTTCAAAGATTATCGATACATGGTATAATTGAACCCAATAAATAAATATAATCTATTTCACATAGTCTACGCCCTATTAATTAAATTTATGATTGAATGACTTTTTTTCTCATAGGAATGCAATCCTAGCAGTCATACCAATCTAGCAGGCAAGTTGATTTACAACAACCTAAATTCTAAACCAGATGAGATTATGAGGAAGTTAAAATTCTTAAACCTAAGCCTCAGTTAGATAAGTGGATCCATCTTTATGTAGTATTATTTATTTAATCTTTCTATGATGTTTAAGACTGACTTTGTAACTTTGTAAGGCATTGTTGCATTCAATACTTATGATTTACTTGTTTTATTGAAATTGTTAGCCCTTTTCCTGCCCATCATTTTGGGTTGGAACAAGTTATTGTATTTTCAATATTGGTATGACTCACATAATTTAGTGAACTTATTCATCACGGGCTTCAACAACAACTAAACCCAAAATGCTAAACCATACTATGAGGCTAAGTCCAACTCACCATGAATATGCATTAGCCATTTTGCATTTTATAAATTGTAGCAAACAAATTCCTTCATTATAAATGCATCTACCATGCCACTATACATAATAATTCAACGAATTTACTATTAATGCTAAACACATGAACATAGTAATTAATTGAAAGGTTAGTAGCCAGGGTCACAAACTACAACCTCCGTCATACTGCCAACATTAGCATTGTTGATGGGTTCCATTGATTGACCCTAAAGAAAAATTAATTAAGTATAGTTTGGTAAAAATGAAGTCTTACAAATATAAGCACTATAATAGTAGTTTATCAGACTGACTATCACCAAAATAATGTTTGCTCTCGCCTACTTCATCATTTGATATATTATACTCCAAATTACTTATTTCTACACAAATAGAGGTTTTATTAGTACCGAAATTGAACATTTTGTTGGAAAAAATCCAGTTTGAGAACAATTTGTTTACACAACGAAAAATTAAAATTTTGAAAACTAATCCGGTTTGTGATATTTATAGCAATAAACCTTAACCGAATCGTACCTGTGTTTTTGGATTAAGCAGATTCTTGATGTTTTTCGGCTTTCAACCAAACGATCTTCTCCACTATTCTCCTACAACGAACTACTTCGAGTGTGGGCTCAAACCAATTGAATTAAAACATAGAGCAATAAAAAGTTTTCTCTCCTTTTGGAGTGAAAACGAAAATTCTTTCCTCTAAATAGAAATCAGTAGAATTGTTATTCCAGAAAAATATATGTAATAGTTGAGAATAAATTCTCTCAATTTTTTGGTAGAACAACAATCTCTCGAAGTTGTGTAAATAGTTCTAATAAAGTCATCGATTTATAGGAAGAGAAGGTAGAACCCTTGTTGAGTTGTAGTGGTTTATTTCACATAGAAAACAACAACTTTCTACTTAGAGTTGGATAGGGGTGGATGACACACCCTAGTACTCCTACCAGGGTTGTCGCCCCATTCATGTTACATGAGGGACTTTAGGCCTCTCTCACATTAGGTCCAATTACGAGTACTTTCTAGGTCTTTTTGACCCAATACTCTGTAATGTGATTTAATCCGATTCAATTTTTCTATTTCCAAAAATAAAATTTAATATTTATATATAAAATAATTTTCTCATACCTATTTTACCACCAACAAAATTTTGATGATTTTACCCTTAGCAAAATTTTGACGAATTTACCCCTGATAAGATTTTAACGATTTTTCCCTAGTAAAATTTCGAGAAAATATATTCAATATTTCACAACTCAACATGTTCACTACTAACGAATGGTTTATTTTCATTTTCGAGCTTCAAAACAGTCCAAAAACATAAACTCATTTTTCCAATCATTTTTTAAATAATCCATATAAGATTGCAAATTTCCATTTTCATTTCCATATCCATTTTTGGAAACCTACATTCATTCACAAATGATTCCATTTCACCATTTCAAAGAAAACTATAATCATTCCTGAATATTTCCTATTTCTCTTTTTCTATTCATTTTGTTCATTTCTATTCAAACACGCAATTCATTTCTGGTTTCAACGCGTTAGTGAAGGGACCAATTGGACATATGTAGCTGAGGCTCAAATGATTTATAGTTAAGTTTTAGCTTTTCGCCTGTTAATTATAAACTCATTTAGTCACGAAGTCATTCCACTATAGTATTGTGATTCAGCTCTCCTTAACAACATACTATTACGAAAGCAACTACTTAGTGCTCGTCCAATGACCTTGTCATTTGTGGGTTACCTTCATAGGATATCATTGATCTCTTTGGGATAATATTCATTCTCCTAATGTGATCCTATTTTATCTCATTGTAACTATTACATTTTCTTTCGTGAAAAATCAATCACTATCAAATAATGATCAAGTCATCCATCATAAAGGCGAACGACCTGTGACCATGTTTACTTTTCATCAACCATATAATGCCAATGAAAGGATATCATTTACCCATGTTTTTTGCTATGAATTCCATTGTTGTAAATGACGTTACATACCACAGAAGTCGTACACCCAACACACCAGCTTTTAGTTCATTATCTATTTGAACTCAGGATTTTACTTACTTCAAAGTGTACAAGTCACGCATATATAGTCCAGCATCCACTCAGGATTAAGGTATGTGACACTATGAATGTCACAAGTGAATAATTCCATAAACTGATTCAGGATCTATTCTACTTGTGTTCTGTCCGATGTACTGTCAACCACATCTATGTCTCTATCTTTTGGGAGTCATCCACTCCGATGCCCAAGACAAGGCATCTCTCCAATTGGACTTGATAGATGAAATATTAGTCTTTTAATCAGTTTGCTCATTTCTAATTAGACTAAAGACTTGTTTAGGTTCGTCTACTAATACAAGTTGTCTTTTCGTACTACGATCCGACCACGTAATACCGCTTAGTAATAGTTAAACATTTAGCCAACCAATGAGCAACATGTGCTTCCATTTTGCTTTGCGTGAAAAAATCATGTGAGGACAATTATACAAAGTATATTAATGTAATCAATGATTTTTTTTTCTTAACCAATTTGTTCAAAAAAATTACAAGTGTATATTGACAAAAATACTACACTTAGGGCACCAAATCCAACACATTTGACAAGTTCAAAAATTATGGCCAAGTTTTCCACATACTTCCATGGAATTTGGTTGTATCTTTTACAAGGGTCTTCAACTCTTGCATCCTCATTCGAGAATTTGTTGTTTAGTCTGGAAGAATAAAGCAAATTGTAGCCATCTCATCCAAAACTCTTCCAACTCGCTCAAAGTCCTCTTAACTTTTTGAGAAAGAGTCCAAAACAAGATTGGAAATGGAATTTGATGAATCTTGCCACAATTTCTCCATTGCGTCATTATTGGTACTAGAATAAAGGGATAGCCAACTAGCATCCCTTGTATTTTTCCTCCAACAATTCATTATGCGTGAAGCTAGTATTGACTTTATATGCTCAATTTTCATCACAAATATAACATGCTTACATTGCAAGTAAACCCTTCCATTTCAAATATTCTACATGAACATCTCATTGTGTCATCCACTAAATCTAACACAAATTTATCCCCTTTTTAGGCTGCAAATAACGTGTTAGCTATAAACTTTTCTAATTTGGTCCATTTTTATAGCATTCCCTTTTTGGATGATCGTATCCTACCTTCTTCGCTTTTTCTGGATCATTTGAATGAATTTATGGCATAGACTTCAACTGTATGTTTTTTAATTGGTTGAATAAAGTTTTCGGTCATGAGCACACTTTACCTCGATCAGAATCAACTTCTACTTCCAATCTATGCTTTCTTGCTACGACATTATCAATCAAATATAAAAAGCGAATAAAAAAATTAACTTCTCTTTATATAATTTTTCAAGAATGAGTTGCACTCTTTGGATCTAGATGTTGTTTTCATAATTTCAAAGAATTTACCGATAAAAAAAGCTTGTGCCCATATCCATATCCATCTTGTGGTATATTTCTCTACAACCCAAGAATGATTATGTAGGTTATGTGTCTCAACCATGTTCTTTCACTCTTGATCATGTTTTTCTTAGTTCCCCCATGAATATCTGTGTAACACCCCTAACCCGTCCTCGACGGCAGAATCGAGTTACAGGATGCTACATCAATTAACAAAATGATTACATGAATTTTTAAATCAAGAATTCATTTAATATTCAATAAATCTTATACATCATACAATTCATGCTTTACAAACAAAATTGGGCTTAAAATGAGCTTATGAAAGCTCTAAAATACTCTCAGAAGTAAGCAATGACTAATTTTAAAAGTTTACAAAAAGTAAGGGAAAATCTACAAATAGGGGCCATACAGCCGTGTGGCCAGGCCATATGACAGGTTGAACCCATGTGACTGGACTGTGCATCTGATTGAGACCGTCTGATTAAGAGTTACACGATCGTGTACTTAAACCGTGTATCTCTCTGATGTCGTGTGTAAAAATAAGGAATTCACTTTTGAGACATACACGAGCGTGTGGCCATCTTGTGTTACAAACTATGAACGTGTATGCAAATGTTCCATAACTTCCAATAAGCACATGGTCGTGTCACCTTGTGTGTGACACACGGCTGTATGCTAGACCGTGTACAACAAAATAGACCATAGGTGGCATAAGACAACCCAACCTTTCCAAAATGGCCTATAATGCATTCAATAACCAATGTAAAACCCAAAACTTGATCATATCATAGCATAAACTCTTCCTTAAACATACAACCAATATACCATCATTGGCATCAACACAAACATTAAAAACAAGTCATTACAACTCATACCATAACCTTTAACCAATTCATACCACATATTAGGTCATATTCATATCATCATCTAAGTTTTGTTATTCATATGAACATTCTAAATACCAAACTTGGCAACAAACCATACATCATTTAACAAGTTACCATATATACTTTTATACAAGGATAACCATGCCAAAACACATTCTTCAACTTGTACAAGTTTAACCATCCTATGTACATGCCACAAATAACCAAGCTTGAACATTTAAAAGTCTATCGAACCGGGAAACAATAGAAGTGTGCTTCTCGTTGATCTGATCGACACGTTTCAGACGTCTAAAATTTACAGAGAAAGTAGTAACACGGGCAAGTACTATGAATACTTAGTAAGCTCATACAATATAAACAATTTACTTACCTCAATCACTTAGCACATACTATTCAATATGCTAAACAATTATCCCTATCAAGGTATAATACAACATCATCAAATAAGTAAGGTTTTTGAATTATAATCTACATATAATCTCCAATAACCATATATCAAGAATAAGTCAATTTGCATCTCATATTCATATCATGATCATCTTTTGTCACCATCAATTTCATAGTTTCACATTTTTCCATCTTTTATTTTTACTCGATGAAACATCGTAAAAGAACTCAGTACATAGGTGAAGATAATGTCAAATGCTCGTTCGAACTAATCAGAAACACTAGTGTTAGGTTATCCATCCGGGCTAAACCTTTATCAGCACAACAAATAATTTGGCCAAGGCTTTATATACATGTAAGGTTACCCGTTCGGGCTAAACCTATGTTAGATGTATCTTCGAGTCCGCAGCAAATGTTGGAATTCAGAACCATTGGACATCAATTCTTAACCTTGTATATGAGACTTTTACTAAGTTCATAAGGATTAATCTTAACATTTTCGTTTAGTATTATTTCACTTCAATCAAATCTAACACCAATTTGCATACTACCTCAAAACCAATCCAAACTTCCAATCACATAAAAATACACATTAAAACATAATTAAACAACAAATTAAACTTATTTATACTGTATGAACTTACCAGGGTCAAACAACAAAAGCAAGAGTATCATGTATAATCTATAAATTTCTCTTTTCCTCGATCATCTATTGATTCTTTATCTATGCAGAATTTATTTTCAACTATCGGTTCCAAACACTTTAAATAATCTCATTTAATGTATATAACATATTTTATTCATTTTCATAATTTCCCAAAAGTTTTGCTTTTTATTCAATTTAGTCCCTTAAACCAAAACAACTATCACTTTCACAATTGAACCTTGTTTTCATTTCAATTTCAATGATACCCTTTTACAGCCCTTTAAAATTTGAATTTACCAAAATTTCATGCTACTTTATCAACATTTAATTTTTAATCCCTAAATGCAAAACTAACAAAATTTACTTAACAAAATAGTCTTTAAACATCTTCTAGCTTTCAAATCTACCATTTTCTATAAAAAAATATCTAAAATTCATCAATGGTAACTTTAACAAACTTTAACAGTTTTGAAAACAGATGTACGGGTTAACTAATTCGAATTACGACGATATCAAAAATATAAAATTTATCAAAAACGGGCTTAGGAAAACTTACATGCAAGAGGACAGAAAGCTTGAATTGAAAACAATGGCTTCCTCCTTCAGTTTGAGTATTCGATAAAGACCCAAAAATGGAAAAGAAAATGACATATTTTATGTTTTACTTTATTAATATTATTATAACATTAAAAGTAACATATAAAATATAAAAAATATGTATCAACTGTCTCACTATAATAGAATATGACATGATTGCCATACTACACCTTAACCATTTTCCAATTAAGCAATTTAGCAAAAAAATTCAATAACGATTAAGTTTTTAGTTTTTACAATTTAGTCATTGCACCTAAATTAACCATTCAATTAATAAAAATTATTAAATTAAAATTAACTATATCGATATACTTGACTCGTAAAAATTAAATAATAATAATTACTAACTTACTTATCGGAATTGGGGTCTTGAAATCACTATTTTTGACACCACTAAAGAACGAGCTGATACTGTAATAGCCCGATTTAGGGCCTAGTCGGAACAATAGTTTCGGAACCATATCTCCGACGAGGAAAAATTTTATTATCATTATATTTCTATGGCCTAAAATTTTACGGAAAGATTTCGTGAAAATTTCGTTCAAAAATTTTGACGCTTGGGCACTCAATTTAGTCAAAAGGACTAAATTGTAAAAAGTACAAAAGTTGAGTTCTACATGTTAGAGGTGTCCAATTGTTATGAAATTTTAAATTGTGGGTCCTTAAATGGAAATTAGACCATTGGTTAAATTGTGGACAAAAATGGACATGAGATAAGTGAAATAGGATATTTTTAAGTGAAGGGTATTTTAGTCATTTAGTTATTAAAATGAATTAAAAACAAAATTAAAAGCCAATATTTGTCCATCTTCAAGCTATGGCCGAATTTTACAAGGGTGGAAGCCATAGTTAGGGTTTTCAAGCTTCCAAGCTTCATAGTAAGTGATCCCAAGCCCCGTTTTTAATGTTCTTTACGTTTTTGGAGTCCCGGTAACTTGATTTAGCTTATTCTTGCAATAATTTAACCTAGGGTTCATATTTGGAAAAATACCCATAGGTGAAATGTGTTTATTTTGATGTTATATGGTAGAATATGAAGCTTGAAATTATGTTAAACAACTTTTGCTAAGCGATTTTAAGTGAAAACGAGTAAAACGACACAATCGGTAAATATACCTAATGTTCATAAGTAAGTGTTAGAGTGGGAATTTAATGTTACCATAGAAGGGGAAAATGTTCAGCATGTCATAAAACATAAGAATAATGGATGAAGTTTAATTTCCGAGCTTTGGGAAAAAAGTGGAAATATGCAAAAGTTTAGGGGTAAAACTGCAATTTTCCAAAAATTGAGTCGAGGAATGTTTTGATAAATTTGAATATTAAAAAAAGCTAAATTTGATATTATAGATCAAGAAGAACGTGGAATCAATCTCAATCGGGGAAAGGAAAAGATCGTAGACTAAATTACAAAATTTCTATATTTTGCACTGAGGTAAGTTTATATGTGAATAATGCATTGTTTTAATTTTATTTAATATATTGTTGAGATATGATGGAATATAGGATAAATATTTGATGTAGATTACAAAAATGTGGTTAAATTTGAAAAAGTTGGTAAAATATTGTAAAATAAGGTTCCTGATTGAACACTCAAATTAGACCGGGATTCATTGAATGTAAGGGGTTGCTAAGTGCAGATTCCCCGAATAACTGATCAAAAAGGGGTTCCTAAGTGCAAATTCCCCGAATCAATGATAAAAAAGGAGTTGCTAAGTGCAGATTCCCCGAAACTTTGATCAAAAAGGGGTTGCTAAGTGCAGATTCCCTGAGGGATTGCTAAGTGATGATTCCCCAAATTATTGATTCTAAAGGTGGTTGCTAAGTGCTGATTCCACCGTATCCTTGATTTTGAAGGGGTTTCTATGTGCTGATTCCCCGTATCACTGAATATAAGGTGGTTGCTAAGTGTTGATTCCATCGAGTAACGGTTAATATTCTGAAGTGTTCATCGGGGAAATTGGACAAGTGAAAGTACATGTGAAATGGATAAGATTACGTGATGAATATTGGGTTCGATATTTAATCGACCCTTGAGCAAGATGATATGAAGTATTAAAACTATTAAAGAGTAAATTTAGAAATAAAATAGTTTTGAACAACACCAGTTGTGTAATTTTGAAAAATCACCAAAAATGGTGGAAATTGAATTAGGGGTTTCATGAGATATGAAATTAAATCTGAATGAGTCTATTTTCACATAAATGAAACAGAATAAGCAAAAGAGTTAAATATTTTGAGATATTTGAATTTTAGTGAGACAGGGTCAGAATGATTTTGAAATCCCCTATTCCAACTTTGTAAAATCATTAAAAATTGTACAAAAAGAGTTATGGTTTGTAATTTACATGATTAAATTTCTCAATGTCGCCTACCACACTGTTGACACTCAGGTCTGTTATGCCCTATATTGCCCACACTTGCCTTTGAAGTAGCTTTAGCTTTAGCACCTGAATATGACTTCCCACGGTCTCTATGTGAATACCCAGCTAAAACAGTTAATCGTGGATTCGTCTCTTTAAACTCCTTTAATTGGGATTGAAATGTATTACTCATTGGCCTTTTTCTTACATTTCGAGCCTCAATCTCAGCTTTTCTCTTTTCTTTATTCAGTTTTTCGGCCTTGCAAGCTCGATTAAACAGTACCACAAATTTTTTCAGTTCTAAAATCCCAACGAACAATATGATATATTCGTTTAACCCATCTTCAAATCTTTTACACATGATAGCCTCTGTGGACACACACTCTTGAGCATATTTACTGAGTCTAACAAGCTCTCTTTCATATTCTGCCATAGACATTCGGCCATGCTTCAATTCGAGAAACTTTTTGCATTTTTTATCAATAAACCGTTGGCTTATGTACTTCTTTCTGAATTCTTCTTGGAAGAAATCCCATGTAACTCTTTCTTTCGGAACCACAGATACTAGTGTTTTCCACCAACGATATGCTGAATCCTTCAGTAAAGATATAGCACATTTCAAACACTCTTTGGGAGTACATGATAACTCATCAAATACCCAGATAGAATTTTCAAGCCAAAACTCTGCCTTCTCGGGATCATCATCTATATTAGCCCTGAAATCTTCAGCCCCTTGCTTTCGGATTTTATCAACTGGAGGTTTACTCAATCTTACCAAATCAACACCTTGTGGAGCTACGGGAACCGGTTGGGGAATAGGAGGGGGTGGAGGAGGTTGAACATTCGGATTTGCTCGAACAAATTTTGTATACCAATTATTCATCATATAAAGGAAGGCTTCTCGAGCCCCATCACCCTGACTATGTGTTTCAGGTCTACTTTCCTCAGGTACGGTCCCTTGCGCGAGAGCCGGCGTATTACTCTCTACATCATCTGTTACAGCTTGGTCGGGATCCATTTACTATATAAAAACACAATTTAAATTGTCAGAAATCATCACACTATCACAATATATCTATGGCATGTATAGATAGACTTTCACACACATTATATTAATCCGAGAACTGACTAAACCATAGCTCTGATACCACTAAAATATAACACCCCTTACCCGTGTTCCTCGGTAGAACAGAGTATGAGTATTACTAGAACACAAACACTTGTTATCGTTCCAACTGAGATTTTTTTTTTATGAAAATTTTGACATAATCCCCTTTATAAATATGTAACCTCACCTGCAAATTTTCAGATCGTAACCCAGTCAATTCCAATGTTTCAACCAACATTTATATTCTCAAATATATTTAAATCATACTTAACATTTTAACTATCATCATTAACATTGTATAAAATAATTTATCAAATAACATATACTAACATTTAGGCTAAATACTTTGTAATATATAACATCAAAATCAAGTCTTCTATACATGCCATAATTTAGAAATATTGATTACAAAATACCAAAAGTTGTGGATAGTGTAGATGAGTTCCCGACTATTTCTGAATTTCGAGCTGAACTGGTAACACTATAAAACAAGGGAAAAGTAAGAGGAGTAAGCATATAGCTTAGTAAGTAAGTATGTAAATAATAAACAAGCTTTTAGCATGTTTCCATAGATAATATAATCTTAATCACACATAAATTCACTATTTATTCAAGTTCCAGCAAGTTATTTATTCGCATCATAGTCACTAAATTATTTTTATCTGGAGCTATGGAACTCCAAATTAAGCTCTATAAATTTTCCCTGAAACTAGACTCATATATATTCTTACCATAAAATTTTCAGAATTTTTGGTTTAGCCCATTAGTACAGTTTATTCTTTAACGTTTCTCCTATTTCACTGCTCGATAGCTCTGACCCCTCTTCACTAAAAAATAATTATCTCTTTGTACAGAATTCAAATGATGTTTCTATTTGTTTCTCTTGAAAATAGACTTATTGATAAATTTAATCATGTAAATTAAAAACCATAACTATTTTTTTACAATTTTTAATGATTTTACAAAGTTGGAATAGGGGATTTCAAAATCATTCTGACCCTGTCTCACTAAAATTCAAATATCTCAAAATATTTAACTCTTTTGATTATTCTGTTTCATTTATGTGAAAATAGACTCATTCAGATTTAATTTCATATCTCATTAAACCCATAATTAAATTTCCACCATTTTTGGTGATTTTTCAAAATTACACAACTGTTGTTGTTCAAAACTGTTTTATTTCTAAATTTACTCTTTAATAGTTTTAATACTTCATATCATCTTACTCAATGGTCGATTAAATATCGAACCCAATATTCATCACGTAATCTTATCCATTTCACATGTACTTTCACTTGTGCAATTTCCCCGATGAACACTTTGGAATATTAACCGTTACTCGATGGAATTAGCACTTAGCAACCACCTTATATTCAATGATACAAGGAATCAACACATAGCAACCCTTTCACAATCAAGGATACGGTGGAATTAGCACTTAGCAACCACCTTTGGAATCAATAATTCGAGGAATCAACACTTAGCAACCCCTTGAGGAATCTGCACTTCGCAACACCTTTTTTATCAGAGTTTCGGGGAATCTGCACTTAGCAACCCCTTTTTGATCAGTGATTCTGGGAATCTGCACTTAGCAACCCCTTTTTGATCAATGATTCGGGGAATCTACACTTAGCGACCCCTTACATTCAATGAATCCCGGTCTAATCCGAGTGTTCAATTGGGAACCTTATTTTACAACATTTTACCAATTTTTTCAAATTTAACCACATTTTTGTAATCTACATCAAATATTTATTTGATATTCAATCATATCTCAACAATATATTAAATAAAATTAAAACAATGCATTATTCACATACAAACTTACCTCGGTGCAAAATATAGAAATTTTGCAATTTAGTCTACGATCTTTTCCTTTCCCCGATTGAGATTGATTCCACGTTCTTCTTGATCTATAATATCAAATTTAGCTTGTTTAATATTCACATTTATCAAAACAAACCTCGACTCAATTTTTGGAAAAATTACGATTTTATCCCTAAACTTTTGCATATTTCCACTTTTGTCCCAAAGCTCGGAAATTAAACTTCATCCCTTATTCTTATGTTTTATGACATGTTGGAAATTTTTCCCTTCTATGGTAACATCAAATTCCCACTCTAACACTTACTTATGAATATTAGGTATTTTTACCGATTATGTCATTTTACTCGTTTTCACTTAAAATCGCTTAGCAAAAGTTATTTAACATAATTCCAAGCTTCATATTCTACCATAGAACATCAAAATAAACACATTTCACTTATGGGTATTTTTCCAAATATGAACCCTAGGTTAAATTATTGCTAGAATAAGCTAAATCAAGTTATCGGGACTCTAAAAACGTAAAGAATATTAAAAACGGGGCTTAGGATCACTTACTATGGAGATTGGAAGCTTGAAAACCCTAACTATGGCTTCCCCCTTGTAAAATTCGGCCCTAGATTGAAGATGGACAAAAATTGGCTTTTAATTTTGTTTTTAATTCATTTTAATAAGTAGATGACTAAAATACCCTTCACTTAAAAATATCCTATTTCACTTATCTCATGTCCATTTTTGTCCACAATTTAACCAATGGTATAATTTCCATTTAAGGACCTCTAATTTAAAATTTCACAACAATTGGACACCTATAACATGTAGAACTCAACTTTTGTACTTTTTACAATTTAATCCTTTTGACTAAATTGAGTGCCCAAATGTCAAAATTTTCAAACGAAATTTTCACAAAATTTGTTCATGAAATTGTAGGCCATAAAAATATAATGATAATAAAATTTTTCCTCGTCAGATTTGTGGTCTCGAAACCATTATTTCGACTAGGCCCTAAATCGGGCTGTTACAGTTACAACATGCATATTTTAAATGCCTTTAGAGTTGAACTTTGTGGTTATAAGAGGCATCATTCCTTTGTATGTGATAGACGCAAAGCCTATGGTTGACTTTTAGCATTATCATTTTCAACATTGAACGCATTGCCTAATCCCTATCCATAACCACCGAGATTGGCTTCTTCATTCTCATTCATTGTAGAAACTTATTCAACACCCAAATAGAACTATCACCTTTCTCATTTGTCAAAAATGCAAACATAAAAGTAATTTTTTGGTGATAATTGTTCACTCTAACAAATACTAAAAGCGGAAGATTGTATCCATTATTCTTGTATGTCATATCGAATGCAACGACATCTTTAAAGTATGTGTCATTCGTCTTGCCGCATAAGTCAGCCGAAAAAATTTTTGAAGCCGATTGTCTTCATCTTTGGTATACGTCATGTACAAACTAGGATTAGTTGTTCTTTTCGTCTCAAAATATTCTAAAGCAGCATTTGCATCCTCATGTTCAACTGTTTTCATTGACTCTACTTGCAAAAACTTAATAAGATCTTTTTTTCCTGAAGCTCATCTTCTCATATCCCCTAACTTGGTCAGCGAAGAACGAGATCATCTTGGAAGGTTGGATTCCAACTTGTCTCATCACTGATGCTTCAACCTTTACACCGCCTGAAACTTTATGAAATGACTTTATTAGGTTATTCTGTGCATGATGTACAACCCATTCATGATTGTGCTCTTTAATGAAGTTAATAACTTTAACACCCCCTACCCAACCTGATTGCCAAGTCTGAGCTACAGGATGCCGAGTTTGTTGTCGAAGCAACTACGATCAATTACAATTCAATTTCACAATTCCATACCATTTCCATCAATAATTCATATCACATATCACATTTCATTTAGCAATTTATATCATACTCGTCTCTACTATGCTTAGACCAATTCACAATCTCAACATTTAACACCGTCGTATAATTCAATTCAAGACAAATAATAGTCTTACCTTAATATTTAATATGCAACAAATATGTATATGTATGTATATAAATGAAATTATCTCAGATTATAAAAGTACAAACCGAAACATTCGTCACTCGTCTACGACTCTCGTCTTTCCCTTCTCTCGCGACAACCCAACGTCGTCTTTAGCTATGTTTGATAATTCAATAATAGAAACAACATTTGTTTACATCCAATTGACATTCAAATACATAGCCAAATTTATTTTGCATTTGATCCAATTTAGTCCTTATATTCGAGATATGCATATTTTTTGATATCTAGCATCGAATCAAAATCTGATTTCACATTATTTCATTATGGACCCTATACTTTATATTCATAGCATAATTTCATGACAAGTTTTTCATTTATTCAATATAGTCCCTAATGTTACAAAGGTATCTAATAAGCTTAATTAGCTTATAATTTAGTCATTATTATGATCTAAGCTTATTAACTATCAAATCCAAGCCTAATTTATCAATTTCTCTATGATGGTAACTTGATAAAAACTTAAAAATTGAACAAATTGATACATAGGCTAGCTAAATCAAGCTTCTATGATCATAAATCTATACAAATTACAAGAAAAGGGCTTGGTTACCTTAATCAATTGATGGTCGAATGTATTAAGAAAATTTGAAGCTCTCTTTCTTTTTCAAAAATGTTGCACAGTGAAATTGAGGAAGAAATATGATGTTCTCATCTTTTTCCACTTACTTTTATATTTATACTATGATTAAACTTTAATTAATCTTGTTTAATTAACTTAATTAAGGTTTTATTGTAATAATGTTACTATTAATTAAACTAAGTGGAACAATCATCATCATCCACTAACTCATGTTAAAAATTGGTTTATTAACCAATTTGGTCCTTTGGATAATTATTGTCTAGGTCCCCAAGTCTTTTCTAAATTAAAACTCAATAGCGATTGGACTATTACAATTTAGTCCCTGAGCTTTAATTAACTATTTTCTAGGTTAAATTGCTTAACTGAACTTCAATATATTTTCATAATGACTTCATAAATATTTATATTTCATCATTATGGACTTGGTTTACGAAAATGAGGTTCAGAAGCTACATTTTCTAACACCGCTAAAAATCGAGTCATTACAGTAACAACCCATATGGTTTTACACTTTTTGAATGCCACTCGAATGTTTGCATCATATCTAGTTTGAGTTATAGTTTTAGGCTCGCAACTCCTTTTCTTATTATTCAATCGTTTCTCTGAATGCTTCCCTTCTTTATTACAATATAAATACTTATCAACAACAAACCCAGTCTTAGGGTTTGTCTTTATTCCGTCAAGCCTAACACTAAACTCAAGTATGTGAGCATAGGTTAGATAGAGCAATTAAGTATCCTCTACGCTACTGAATTCCATTCCTTTACCTTCCTTTGTTGTTAATTCAATTGCGCCGTTAAAATTTAAAAAAAATATAAAACCAACTTTTCCCAAACCTTCTTTTAATTCATCATTTAAGTTAACATTTTCTCTATTTTGTTCAGAACCTTTAGCCATTCCTAAATAGTTTAATATTTATCCATAAACATCAAATTCACAAACTCTATTAACACAAAAAAAAATTCACATATATTTATGCATAATCACACAAATCACCCTACTTACTTTTTAAGATGTTTGACAACAATTTCAATATTATCCTCAATACTTTGCACTAAAATCCCTCTTAACTTTAGTTATTAAGAATTCCAAAATGGCCACCCCTAAAGTTGGTACTTTTCTTCCTTTAATATAGAGAAATTTGGTTTCCAGTTCCAATGGCTCAAAATTTTTTAGAATACTGTCCTGCAATAGAGAGGATTATTTCTTTCAACTGAAACTTTACTAAAAATCCCTTTCTTGTTGATGGAACCGGTTAAATTGGTGGAAAGATAATAACACATTTCTTTATGGAAATCCGACATGGCAAAATCAATGGTGGATTGGTGTTTCTTTTTCTCCCTTTTTATTTCAACACTTGATTTAAAGGGATCCCACCTAAAGGGAATCTTTAAATAGATGTCATTTGAGATAAAAATCAAAATTATACAAAACTTTTATACAATTTGTAATGTTAAACATCA
The DNA here is from genome assembly GCF_025698545.1 of Gossypium raimondii. Classification (NCBI taxonomy): domain Eukaryota; kingdom Viridiplantae; phylum Streptophyta; class Magnoliopsida; order Malvales; family Malvaceae; genus Gossypium; species Gossypium raimondii. The sequence goes on along the minus strand of NC_068574.1, from coordinate 47,573,928 downwards.
ACTTTAATTTGGTGCATTTGTATACATCAAGATTTAATTTTGGTTCAATTTTCACATTCCACTAATTATCTATGTGATACAATTTTTGTTAAATCGTGTATAAATTGTTGACTTGACATTTTATTAGGCTAAAAAATAAACAAATACATTTAAATTATTTTCACATAGATTAAAAAATAGATTTCTTTGGGGAAAATAAGAAACCTAGGAAATAAAATTTATTTTCCCAAGTATGTTTATTTTTAATCTTGATGGAAATAATTTAAATTTGTTTGTTTATTTTTTAACCTAATAAAATGAAGTCAACAATTTACACATGACTTAACCGGGAGTGAAGCCAAAAATATTTATAAGGGGGTAGAGATGTTTATATAAAGTAGACATTTTCAAATTTACGGGCTAGGCCTATTTTGAACAAAGTGTTTTTAAATTCGAGTTAGTCTTGATAACCTAAATTAACATTTTAAAAATAATAGGTTAAATGCTCAATTTGCATTAAATATTGTAATTATTTAAGTTTATTTTTATCAAATAAATATTTAATACAATTTTTTATTTAGATACTGCAATTATTTAACATTATTTTCTTACTAAATTAATATTTAGACATTGCTTTGTATTAGTTTACCAAATTAAGGGTGTGTTTGTTTTACAAAAATGACTTACTAAAAATATTTTCTCGTGTTTGTTTCATGAAAATAATTTGGTCAACGAAAAATGACTTACAAGGCAATAGAAAATAAACTCATTTTTCTATAAATTGAATTACCCTTTAAAAAACGTAAATCATTTTTCGAGAAAGAGATATTTTATGAGTACTTTTACTTTAATATAAAATTAACTTGAATCAAACCTAATATTATTATATTTATAATAAATTTATAATTTTAATTTTAAAATATTAATAATCAAATATTATAATGTATAATATTATTAAACATACATATTTAATTATTTATATTTAATAATATAATAAACTATTACTATAATTTGTTATTTTATTAAATTATTTAATTTTATAATTTTATTTTAATAATAAATTTAACAATAATATTATTATATTTTAAATAATATTCTTAATATATTACTGAAAATATTAATATTAATATTTTAATAATAAATATATATTACAATTTATAAATATTTAAATAAATATTTTATAATAAAATATGAATTTTTATTATATAAATATGAGTATTTGTTTAAATCACGCTTTAACAAATATTGTAATTTAAAGTAAATTTTAATTAAGCAATTTAATTATTAAGTAGAGGTCCCCATGGGCCGGGCGGCCCGACGGCCCGCCCGAAATATGGGAGGGTTTGGGTAAAAATATAGGCCCGAAATATGGGCTTGGGCAAAAAAACGAGGCCCGTTTAGAAAACGGGCCAGGCCTCGAGCACCACTTTTTTGGCCCGGGCCGGCCCGGCCGGCCCGATATAATAAATATATTTATTTTTAAAATTTTTTAATTTTAAAATATTTTTAAAATACTTTTTTTTATTTTTAAATTTTAAAATATTTTTTAATTTTTTTAATTTTTTTAATTTTAAAATATTTTTAAAATACTTTTTTAATATTTAAAATAAATTTTTGGTATTTATTAAAAAATGGGATTGGCTGCCCGGCTTATGATTTTTCCTGCCAGTGGACAAAATTTTAAGCCCATTTTTCGGGCCGGGCTGGGCCCGGGCCTAGGACACGGGCCGAACCTGGCCCGGCCCATGAGCACCTCTATTATTAAGTGTATATATGATATTAATTGTTATAAAATAAACTTTTTATTTTCAAATGGAAATGCTAATATATATATCTAATATATTTTATGTTGAGTTTGTTTCACTAAAAACAACTTTTAGAAAATAATTTTGTAAAATTTGTCAAACAACGAAAAATATTTTACACAGAATTATCCAAACACCAGATAAAATAAATCCATTTTTCAGTAGGAGAAACACAACCTAAGCTAAAAATGTTACCAAATATTATTTTACCAAATCAATATTTAGATACCATTTTGTATTAATTTATGAAATTAAACTAAAATTGTAAAAGAATCAAGCTAAAAACTTTAAAAAACTTTGGGGCAAACACAAATCCTCGTGTTTTTAGACATTAATTATCATCCCCTTAATTTTGCGTTTGGACTTAACGGAAAATTGTGCTACATAGATAATGAGTTAAATGTGAAAGGTGATTCAAAATTAAAGTTTGATGTATACAAATGTATGAATTTAAAATTGATATATAATATTACAAATTATATCAAAATTTACGAATAATTTTAATATTTATCATATTATATTATATTAAGCTCAATCCACTATATTTTTTAAAACTATCACTGACTCTAAATTTTATATATTTTAAAAAATCTAAAATATAAATTCTATCAAATAAATTTTACAAGTTATTTATCGTTAACTGCGGGCATCAGACTTGTACAATTATAAACCTTTTGTGAGTGATCAGTTTCATGAGTAATTGAGATTAGGGTAACTTATTTAATATAATGGAAGTGAAAATTTTAAAAAAATCCATGTTAGCAGCTATTATTTATATTTTTGAAGAATATTTAATTTTATTATATTTTGAAATTTAAAAACTACAGATATAGAGTCCACCAGGAGCGTGTAAAACACATAACATATTTAAAATATTTTTGGTACAAAAAATTAAAATATTAAACACAAATTATTTTAATTATTTCCTCAAAGAAATATTTCCTTTTTTGGGCATATACTAGAGTCTAGACATCAATTAATGTTTATAAAATTAATTAAAAAGAGAGAGAAATTTGACAGTAACATGACCAACAACAGAGGTGCAATAAATTAGTCAAGAGATTGAGCTGTGTAATGCAATAATGTAAACGTTAACCCATTCATTAGCTGGAAAAATAAAAATATTTGTATAAATATAACATTATGTTTTCACATTCTTTTCAATTCAACCCCTCTTAATTCCTTACAAGCTTATATATACACATTTATTTCTTCTTTTCCCCCTTTCAAAGATCCAAGCTTTGGATCTATCATTGCAATCAAGGGAGAAAAAAAAAAAAAAAACAAGCCATGTTTTTATTTGATTGGTTTTATGGGATTCTTGCATCTTTGGGTTTGTGGCAAAAAGAAGCCAAGATTTTGTTTTTAGGACTTGACAATGCTGGCAAGACCACTCTTCTTCACATGTTGAAAGATGAGGTAAAACACAATTTTCTTCAAAAATTTCCCCCTTTTTTGTATTTTGTATTTTTGTGTTTTGTGGGTTGTTGAAACATTGATGATTTTGGGTAATTGTAATTTGCAGAGATTAGTTCAACATCAACCAACCCAGCACCCAACATCTGAGGAATTGAGTATAGGCAAAATCAAGTTCAAAGCTTTTGATTTGGGTGGTCACCAAATCGCTCGCCGTGTCTGGAAGGATTACTATGCTAAGGTAATATTCTTTTTATTATAATGGTATTTGATTTTGTCAGATCTTCATCATTTATATATAATTATGGGGTTGAATCTTTATCAAACAATAGATTTCATCTGTTGATTCTATTTAACTGGCAAAGAACAGTGATTTGGCTTCAATGCTTATCAATAATAGATTTAGATTTAAATTTAGCTTTGGATTTGGATTGCTTCCATTTATTTTTCCAGTTTTTGCTCATTTATGATCCCTAAATCTTCATAAATTTCTCTGTTTCATGTGGGGGGGTTTTTTTTTTTATATATTTTTATCTGCTTGAGTCATTTTCCAAGTAATCTAATTTGGTTGGCTAATCCTGCCTTTATAATCCCAAATAAAGTTTCATAGTGTTTGTCTGATTCATGATTGGCAAATATTTACAATGTATATTGCATCCATGGTCACTCGGATTCACGTGTGAGTGTTGGATACGGGTATGTTTAGTCGTTTCTAAGTTTCTTTTTCATGTATTTGGAGGATACTTGGAGGTCATATCCTATCTCCCTGTGTTACTTCAAGAAAAAATAAAATAAGAGGCCGAGCAATATAGTATATCATTGAAAGCACCATTCTCTTTTAATTCATAGGAAGTGTCCTATTTGTAGCTTTTCCATACATCAATGGATTTTTCATTGATATCAACAATGGATTATATGTGAAAACATAAAAACCCAACAAGCTTCTGGTTTCCAAGTGTTGGCATGCTGTGTAGGATTTTCGGTCCCTATGAAACCCCTTCCTCTCTCCACCTTAGAATGTAATTGTTTGTATGCATGGATGTATGTGTATAGGCGCAAAAGTGTAATTAATGTGGTGAGCAGGTTGATGCAGTGGTATATTTGGTGGATGCGTACGACAAGGAAAGATTTGCAGAGTCGAAGAGGGAATTAGATGCGCTGCTTTCAGATGAAGCATTGGCCAATGTTCCTTTTCTAATTCTAGGCAACAAGATTGACATTCCGTACGCAGCTTCAGAAGATGAGCTTCGTTATCATCTTGGGCTGACCAATTTCACGACTGGGAAGGGCAAGGTCAATCTTACAAACTCCTCCGTTCGACCCCTTGAGGTGTTTATGTGCAGCATTGTTCGCAAAATGGGATATGGTGACGGCTTCAAATGGGTCTCTCAATATATTAAGTAGATAATATCTTCCTAAACCTTTTTATTGCTGTGCCGCTGTATTCCTGCCTTTGTTTGTTGCTTTGTTAGGCCTACTGTTAAGCTCTTTTTTGGGATATATATGAAACTGCATATTACTTTTTTGATAGACACATTACTTTTTTTTTAATATTATAAGCTTAAACATGGAAATTATTCAGGTTTGATTAGGGCGGGTATGAGTACTGCTATTTTCATGGATATTAGATACATTTATAATTGTCCGCATTTAATAATCTATGAAAATGTCATTTAAATATTTTAGTATTTATAGTCCAAAGTTTAACTCGAGTAGGAATAATTCATTTTTAGAGATAATTGTTTGAGCAATTCAAAGTGAAGCTCACACAATCTCTTCTCAAATTTCCAAACCTCAAACATCTTATGGCTGGAGCTTTCTGTATGCCAATTTTCTTTATCCGACACATTATTTTCCAAAACTTTTATTTCTTTTCAGTGTGTGAGCTGAAACAGGGTTTGGGAAGGTAGCAAAAATATTATGAGATTCGAGCTTACAAAGCTATGGATTAGTCAATTCTATCTTTCATCCATAAACAGAAGTGAGAATTTGTCCATTGCCTATGTCCATAGACGATATTAAAAAGATACAAACACTAAATATCATACCTTCAAACTAAATTTTAGATCGAAGATTGAGATTTGCTAGAAACATGTGTAACAACTCTAATTGTGATAATCAAACAAAAAGAACTAAATACATCGAGACCAATTATCAGCTAATTCAGTTTCAACTTACACACAACGTAATTCATGCACAATTAGTCATACACCTATATATACATATAGGTTTACCTAACAAGCTTTTTACCAGATGTTAACCTAATTCCAGAGCAAGATACATTTGTAACAAACTAGATACATACAACATATTTGCTCCGGTTTTACGGTAACATATCTAAGAGGAAGATAGATCTTATGTTTCCAATGTTCTAATATACTTACATATGAAACTACCATGTTGTTATACTACTTTTCTCCGATCCTCTACTTTCTATGGTCTTTGAGCATCATATCCGAAAGAGGGCCGATAAGGCTTTCATATTCCAACTGCAAAAAAATAAAAAGGATTTGTGTTGGTAAACTGGTGTACAAAATAGAGATTTCTTTAGGACAACTTCACATACCGTTGCTAAATCATGAGCCAACTTCATTCTCCGGTATTCTTGCTGTGCTTTCTTTGAACGGAACATAGATTGAACTCGTACAACAGCTTTCTCAACACGTTCTTCAGCTTGTTTTCGGCTGCTTATGTAGTAGGCCTCTTCTACGTAAGTTTCCTGCCTTTGCTCTTCAACTGCTTCGTCTGTGGTTATTTGTAGTCCACGAAAACCTTTTCTCCTTAATCGCCATCGCAAAATTGCTTTTTCAAGCACACCAACTGACCATATAATCTTACAGTACTGCCTCCTTGCTTGGAAGCCCCGGAAAGCGGCCTGTATTTAAATTTTCATGCAATGTCAATTGTTGAAGAATCTTTCCTATTCTAAGCAATCCTCACTTCCTCGGAAAGAATAACCAGATAAATAAAAAGTTAAATACTGTGTCAAAAAATCAGAAATCCAAACAAAATAAGAAATTTGTTTAAGAAAAAGCTATTAAAGCATGAATTTCTGAACCTTTGTGAATATGAGAAAATAGGAAATTTGTAAATCCTAGTTTAATTGGTCCAATTAAAGAGAAATCATGCTTGTTCACAGTCGCCAACAAAAATAAAAGGATTTTGAAATAATACATAGAACACAAGTAAACACGAAATCAGTAAGAAAAGGGAGAGCACTTACTTGGATTTTGATAGCCTGGCGGCGCATATTTAGGAAATCTTTACGCATTTTCCAAGTACGGAACCTATATTGGATGCGGGCAGCAGCAGCCATTTTCCTTTTAGCCTCGTAGTTGCGAAAGGCATGTTGAATCTTCATAGCTGCAATTATACTTCTTGCTTCCTCCTCTGCATTGTAAGACTCAACTGCTTTAGCTCGAACTTTGAAGGAGTGTGCCCTGAATGCAGTGTTTATGCGCGCAGCCGCATCAGCGGCTGTCCTATAAGCAGCTAAAGTTTCCCTCAAATACAGTTCATCTTCTTTAAGGTTAACGAGGTTTGTTGCCTCTGTTCTACTGGTTTGAAGAGACCCGCTAGCATTTCCAGCTAGTGCCATATCGTTGAACTGTGCCACTAGAGCCTCTTCAGAAAGATAAGCAGCTAGCCCATCATAACCATTCAAAGACGCAAGATCAGCAGCAGTGCAACCGCTCGGGTTTTGGGTGGTGGGGTCCGTCACCAAGTTCGGCTTTGCCCCTGCAGATAAAAGAACAGCAACCATTTTTTCCCTGCAAAGTAAGGTTTTTTAAATCAAATAAATAATCCAAAGCTGCTTGAAACAAACTACTGAGAGAAATAAGATCATGTGGAAACAAGACTGTTAATATATTCAACACCTTTAAGTTTCATAACACTCACAGAAAAGGAACAAAGAAATATGCATTCACAATAGACAACATTACTGTCATCACTTCGGACAAAACGATGCTTAAGAGGTTCCAGTTTACAAAACATGAAGCAAGCTTCAAAATTCAAGCAGTGAATTTAGGAAATTTAAGTATAGTGAAAAGTAAATATTTACGATTGCAAAAAGCATGTACCGGCCGTAATATGCAGCCCAATGAAGAGCTGTCCATCCATGTTTATCACGAAAATCCAGTGACAGGCCAGACCATGAAAATAGATAAATAGCCCATGCATAACCAAGAATAGCACACAAATGAATCACTCCTTGACCTTGAGCATCATATTCGGTTGTTTTACTGCCGTAAATTATTCTTTCCAACAGCCAGTCCTTCAGCCTGTTTTTTAAAGCAATTTCAAATAAACTATCTTTTGCTTGTGTAAATGAAGCTCTATTTTCTTCAATTGACTGAATCAAATATGTCCAGCTATTGGATATGTTGCTAGTCTTTTGAGCAAACTTCTTTGCCTCCTTCAAGGAATTTGGTGACACTTTACCCGATAGAATGCTAAGGCTCTTGGAAGTGGAGAAGAGCAAGTAAGCAAGCCTCATCTGCAACCGGAACTCCTCCCACCTGGACTTGTCTTCTAGAGGAACTACTGGGTCATGCAATAAAGGAGCACGATACTCGAAATTGAGAACTTGGCTGATGGGTTTATGTCCATCAAGACTCATATAGAGCTTCACTAATCCTGGGGCATGTTGAGATAGCAAACAGCGATAAACCCCAACTTGAATAGTTTCCACTGGGTAGCATACATCACCGCATACACAAAACAAATTGGACTTAGCAAGATGTTGATAAGCTTGATGAAAGACTCCAGTGACTAAAATCTGCAAATTAATAGATAAATAAAAGTCAAAACACATAACACAACCAAAATTCATGCATGTTACTAAAATGAGTGCAGCAGCAGCAACAGCAGGGGTGATTTCTATCAACCCAAAAACAGAGAGAGAGAGAGAGAGAGAGAGAGAGAGAGAGAGAACCTTTGTCTTCTCAGTTGAATAGGCCCATGCAGGTGATACTTCAGTTATGCTAAATATTTCCCCTGGGGAGGTTAAGGAATCTTGACCAGATGAACTTGAAGATTCTGGCACAGGATCACCCATTGAACATGGAGATCCAGTCACAGTACAGTTTATCCACTTTCCAAAACTGTCCTGACTTTCTAAACCATTATTGATCAAAAGGTCCAATGATTTACCCATCCCTATTGCACTAGAGTCTTCCCTCTGTACAGTAGAATTTACTTCGGTACCTGGTGTTTGATAACAAACACCTCCTGGGGTGTTGAGGTAAGCATTATTACTCTGAGCAACTGGATCAACTAAATTGTCAAGCAATGAAATGTCCGGTGATGAATTATAGGCTGAGATAGGGCCACCCTGCAAAAGTGAAGCAACTTGAGTGGTCATTATCAAGCATTAAGAGAGTAATACAAAATAAGGCAAAAGAGAATATTTAAGTGATCTTCACCATAAACAGAAATGATAACTTACATGTCAAACTAAAATGAACGATAAACATAAATAAATAATAGATGAATATGAAGACGCCTCAAGCAGATACTTCCACGCATGCAAAACTCATAAATCTATGTAAGATAAGCATGCCACATATATGTATAGAGAAGTGTACATATAATAAATGCTACAGAGATCTAGAAAATTATTCAATAGATCTGTAACTTTCAGGTTTCTGCATAACTGGCATGCTAATTTTGGGCATTACATGCATGAGGAAAAATTATTTGGAGGAGATTCAATATGCTCCTTTTGCCTACAAAGACAATCAAAGCTAGTTGCCATGCAGGCTAAAGCAAAGAAGTATAACAAAAATAAACAAAAACGCTCTCTTCTTATAGAGGGATAAGAACTATAGGAACTTGAAAGCTATGAACTGGTTTTCTTACATCATTTGAGAGGCCATTTACCATTTTTTGGTTCCATTGGTCAAAGCAAGTGCTCATGTCTGCCATCATATTAAAATAAGTTAATAATTCAGTAATTAAACTGGGGGTACTACAACTATAAACTAGTCGGTTACCTCCACTAGATACAGCCGAGTCATTACCATCATTTGTCACCAGAAGCTCATCCCATTCAAGTGTATTAATCTCATGAAGAGTCATTTCATGATTTGCATTAATGCTATCACTGAGATCTGTTCACTTTCAAGAACAGTAATCAATGAGAAGATGGTGTATTGATAAGCAGAGAAAACCATGATGACAAAGACATGCTATTCGTGAGTTATCTTTTGCTTGTCAAATAAGAAACTCCTTTATCGTTTACATAATTTAACTTCTAGAAAATTCAACTCTCACCTTTATAATATGCATTAGCGGCTCCAGAATCAAAGTCCTCCATGACAAGCAAAGGAGTAGACTGATCAGTTGTTAAACAGGAATTTGAATTCACAGGTGTGGCTGGAGAACCCTGCAACTTTACCATAAACGGAAAATGTCGGTCACTATCTGATTACAAGGCATAAAGAATAATGAACTGATAATCTTTGCAGACAGTATCTCGAAGTTTTCATTTTTAAGTATTTTAACACCAACCTCCTTTGTTTCACGATAGTGAACAAGAACTATGTTTTCCAGAGTCCTGAAGCAAAAGAAACCATAATAGAAGATTAGGCTAATGATGCCAACATTAACACACACTGTAACATGAGATAAAGTGAGAAAATTTCATGATTTTTATTTCAGAACTAATAATGAGGGGACTAGATAGGAAGGTTAACTAATAGATATAAATTACATACTTATCAAGCAGCCAGTAACACCTGCGAACAAAAGTTGGATTATCTAGGCCGTGTGCATAATATACATGAATCCTTTCTTCATTACCAACCTGAAACGTGAAATACAGTGAAAATATCAATGATCCATGCTTTCTCAAAATAACTACATGTTGGTCATTCAAAAGCATTGGAGATAAAATGCATGTATTTAAGGAGAGGAGATTAAATTTAAATTTAAAAAGGAAAGGAAGAAGCAAGCCAACGCGTAGATACAGCAACCAGAAGATTCTATACAAGTGAAGCTACTTTCTAAACCACAAATACTTGAGATAGGAACATTTAAACATAAGATAATCTTAATGCACAAAGAGAACATTGAATGTATTGCGTGCAGTGTAAGACAACTGTAGAATCTAACAATTTTTATGTACAAACATATAATACAAACAAGTGATATATGTAAAAATAGGACAGTTTCAGAAACCAAGGATTTCAATCCAAAAAAGAAAAAATGCTTTATTCACTTAGCTATATAAGCTGTATAGATAACAGGGTGGTGCAATTTATAAGACCTTATAAAGCAAGAAAATCTCACTTTTAAGTGTTCATGAGCTTCTTTAACAGTCTTCCCATCCTTTTTCTTTTTCCAATTATGACCGTCTTTTCTGAAGTTTCTGAGCATCTTTCGGTCAAACAATACTATAGTACCACCTACAACATCAAGAATACAGTTATTGATTCTATAGAAGGTAGACTTCCTTCTTATTCATTACATGTAAGTATAGAAAGCACAGTTAATTTGAAAGCAAAGTTAAAATTTCCTAGAGTCATAAGTAATGACACTTAGACATTCTATTGCAGCATGGATAACTTTGGCAATCCTAATGAAATACTGAATCAAATAAGTGTTCATTTGATTGATGCCCTTTACATTTTCATACTTTTTATGTGCCTTTTTTTTTTTTCTGCAAAATAGAAAAAATGTACAGAAAGCCAAAAGGCAAAGAATAAAACATGAACGGAAAACAAATGCATTAATCAATCGGAGCCCAAATTTTATCTCAAACAGCCAATTGTTTATAAACTCTTATTATAAACTTAGAAGAACTGAAAAAATGGTAAAGCTCAGGCATATATTTTATTCAATCAGAATTTTCGTGATTAAACATGGAATAGATTATTGCTTCATGGAAATCCGGGAAAACATGAAAAATGGGGTAAAGAAAATGGAGTATTATGAGTAGTTACTTTGGGGCAAGTTCACTGGCTTCACGTGGATGGGGAAGTATTTGTAGTTGGAAAGTATAGCATGAATTTCATTTGGACGTAACCATCTTGACTTTGCCTCTTCCATCATAGTTTGAACATCCAAATCTATCAATAGAAACTAAAATTAGCAAAAGAGAGACAGCCACATAACTATGACATATACAAAGCTTAAACTACTCATCTAGCTCTCAAAGAGCCAAAATAACTCTTACAGAACCTCAATTGTTCAACAAATTAGAAACAAAAAGTAAGAAATTTGCTTACAAAAAGGTAACAAGCCAGAATTCTTTGCAATTTACAAGTAATTAAACAAATTTAAAACGTCAAGTTTAACATATTTTACAAAACTCCTAGAGTGAGAAAATTATTAAAGCAGAATTAGATGAGATAAAAGAAAAGATAGATTCTGTGTACGGTACCTTCCAATGTATAAAATCCATGAATTTCAGTGCCGGCGAGTCGACCCGAACCACTACCGTCCATCGCCACAATCCGATTACGAGAAAAGAATATTCGATTTAATTAACTTTCTACGCTGTAAAAAAGAAGCTAATTTCATCACATTAAACGCATAAAAACGAAGTTATCATAATAAAATATGAAAATAGAAAACAGCTTTAGCCTAAAACCTAGCAAAACCTTGTGCAAAGTGAAGGGTGTGTTCTTGGAGCGTGGAAAATGGAAGTTTTTTTTTTTTTTTTTTTGGTGTTAAAATAAATAATCGAAATTAGTTTATTAATTATGAGATGGCTCTCCTTTATATTTTGTGAAAAGTGATTTGCTGAAATAAAGTGGTTTTTTAAATTTTGTGTGGAGGAGATAACAGTCTACAGTTTGGTCAAGCATTTGCTGTCGGAACCCATGCCTTTGATTTCTGCGCTGGGTCTACTCGTAAACGAGTGGTTTCCATTCCTGAGATGCTTTTTACCTTTCTGTTACTTTTTAGGTCCAATTCTGCTCTCAATCCCTAATTGTCCATAAATTTTCATTTCAGTCACTCATCTTTCAAAAGATTCATAATAGTCACTAACCTTATCAATTTGCCACTCAACTGTTTAGAAAGCTAACGTTGCACCTTCAAATGGTTAATGGTTAATTTGGTCCTTGAGCTATAATTAAAAAATCATTTTGATATTTTAAAATTTTTAACAATAATTGTAAAATAAAAATATAAAATTATTTAAAATAAATAAAAAATCAATGACAGCAAAGAAAAATCAAGAATTTTGCAGCTAATTTTTCATATCTAATCTCATAAAAATCACAGTATTTGAATTTTCAAAATAGAAAATACTTATTCACTTTCATCTTACTCATTTCTTCATTTGCTTTGTTGGTACACTCTCTTCATTTTCAGGTTTACTAAAAACCTAATCAATTTAGTAACTGAAGTTACATAAAAGAAATGATGGGTTTAGAAAAGAGGGTACTTTATATTATAACTTAAAAGAAAAATAAAAATTTCAAAAATTAAAACTTACCCAAGAACTCCCATAGTATAATAGAACATTTTGCTCTTCTCTCTTGCCCTTTTCTTTTTAATTTTTCTTTTTCTCTTCATAATTATCGGAAAATCTTACAAGCAGACTAAGGATAAAAGTTTTTATGATTCTCAAGAATAAAAGCAGTGTTGCAAGCTTAGATTTTGTTTCTTCAAAACTAGAATAGCAACAATCGATCTAATAGTGAAATTTTAATCTTGCATTAAAATGTATTTTACTAGGACTTTTAAGGATTTGAGAAATAAAATAAAATAAAATTTGCAAAACAATTTATGAGTAAAACAACTTGAAGCTGTTCATCAATAGTGGAAAACAAATGGAATTTAGTTTAAAGATTTTAAGATTTTTTAATATAATAAACATTACAAGAAATGATAGTTTAAAATTTTTAAAATTTTAATTTTAAGAATTTTTAGATCTATACATATTTAAATATTTTTATATTTAAAATATATGATTTTTAATTATTTTATGGATTTTCTAATAATTTTAGTTCAAGGTTTTTATTTTATTTTTTACAATTATTATTAAGAAAATTTTAAAAATATCAAAATGATTTTTAACTGTAGTTCAAGGATTAAATTAGCTATTAACCCTTTGAATTAAGGTGTAACGTTATCAGTTTAACGAAAGTTAACAATTAAGTGACAAAAATATAACAATTTGATAATGCTAGTGACTATTATGTAACTTTTGAAAGTTGAATGACCAAAATGTAATTCTAAATAAAGCTTGGGGACAATTGATACAGTTTACCCTAAAAACATGAGGTACTATAAAAAAAAGCAAGTATAATTTAAGGATAAAAGTAAAGAACTAAACTTCATTGTCGGGAAGAACACGGAGATTCAGACCACAACTACACCTTACGTTTATGAAAATTGATAAATATATTTATATAAAGTATTTAACAAACGAAACTATATTAATTAAATTGAACACAATTATCTTAATCATCCTTGATGTTGATATTATATTTCATGATTTTATATTATTTTCAAAATGACAACCCAAATTTTAAATCATTAATTAAATATAGTTGAATTTTGAGTTAAGGTGGTGGTTGATATATTAATATATATTTATTGCTTAAATAAAAATTGATTTCTAAATTATAATGTTTTCTCATTTAATATATTTAATTTTTAAAAGTGGTATTTAAATTTTAATTTTGATACGCGTAATGATCCAATCGTTATTTTTTTTAAAAAAAATCTTAATCAATGTGACATTTTTTATTAAATAAAAAATAAATTACAAAAAAAATAAAATTATCATTTAATATTATATTTATAACATTTTCTCTCTTTCTCTTTCTCTTTCTTCTTCTTCTTCCTCCCTCAAGCAGCTCATCACCGCAAATATTGCATTGCATGCTGCTTTTTTTTTTTTTTTCTCTCCTTCAAATAAAATTTTTATCAATAATCAGCAATTACAAGCATGTCATGGCTGTCCAGACACCATCCATCTCGTTACAACTGCCCTTAAAACTGTGGAATTAAGCATGTGAATCCAAGGACAAGAATCAGAAAACCCCTCCAAAATGGTTTAATAAACCCCCACAAATTCACATCCCACCCCTAAACTCCCTTTAACTCAGCAAAAACATACAAGTATAATCAGAACCGCCCCATCATGAAGTTAAAAGATCCAAAATCAATTCACCCGAAGCTCATGCCTTGTCTCATCCGATTGCTAGATATATAGAACGGATGACTAGGAGATGGTGAGGAAGAAGATGAAAAATATAATATTAAATTTACTTATTTTTTTATTTACTTGAAAATGCCTTGTATCATGATACAATTGGTTAAGAAATTTTTAAAAAAAAGTAATGATTGAATCATTTTGTGTAATACAACCTAGTTTATGTATAATATTTACCCAAACAAATTTTAAGACCATTTTATCATTAAAGGCTCATTTTCAACTTTATTTATGGAAATTGGCCAATTTTTTTTATTATTTACCGGAAAAGGTTGATTTTAACAAAATGCATCTACGTAGGAGTGTTTTTGGAGGAAATTTCGTCAAAACACGTCCCTAGGGAAGCAATTATGCCATGTCAGCACAAAACGCGCCCACGTGGACGCGCTTTGCTAACGTTGCAAAATCGCTCCTCCAGGGACGCGTTTTAGCCCGTGTTTTTTTCCCCAACGGCTATTTAATTTTTTGACTGTTGGGGAGTCCAACGGTAAAAAAAAAAACCTATAAAACCCCCTCATATTTTTTCACACATTATTTCTTCAAATTTCTCTCAAATTTCTCAAAGTTCTCTTTAATTTTGGCAAAAAAGCTCTCTTTAATTTATTTTTTCTGAATTAGTATTTTTTTATAATTTCAAAAATATTTGATTGTGTTAGCAATGGTCGGGAAATTAATTCGTCTCGATCATAAACATATCTCCGTCAAACAAATGAGAATAGTAAGGGTTAATTTTAATTTTTTAATTTAATATTTTTTTCATTTATGTAATTTTAATTAATTTTTATTTTATAATTTTTTATAACAGTTTGTAGATCAGGTGTTACAATTCTATATTTGTAATATGTTTGGTCCTCCATCACCGTTGCTAGAGAATTACTTGCGAGAAACGGGTTTTTGGCACGTGGCCACTATAGGCCGGGGGTGCAAGTTAGACTCGAAACTCATCAGCGCGTTGATAGAGAGGTGGAGACTCGAGACGCACACATTTTATCTTCTATGCGGAGAGTGTACCATCACTTTGAAGGACATGCAGTTACAATTGGGATTGCTGGTGGATAGGTCCGCACTCATCGGGTCCGTGTTGGCAACATTATACCGAGAGATGTGCGGGTGACGCCACCAACTAAAGCCAAAATCCGAGGCTGCCTATCACTACTACAATCATGGGCTCAATTTCGTTTTCCATTTTTACATCCTCGAGTAGACCACCCATATACATTCCCACTCATAACGAGGTAAAATTTATATTAGATTTTATAATTATTACATAAATTTAAAATATAATTGTATGCTAAAAAATTATTTAATTAGGTGGAACCATTCAGCAAGTTATGTTGGAATACCTATTGCTCTTGAAGATATAAGGCTTCTATTAGACCAACGGCCAAAAGCGCAAGTAAGTATTAAATAACATATATATACATAAAATAGTCGTTTTATATTTAGTATTTATTTTTATGTATATAACTAATATTTTATCATGTTCATATAGTTTCAATGGACACCATACGAGGATCCAAAAATTCGGGCAGTAATTCCGGATGAATACTTTCAAAATCAAAATATTTGGCATGTGAAGGTCCCATTGGTCAACTATGTTACCGGGGAGATGCACTAGACGGATAGAGTGTTACAGCAATTTAGATTTCAACAACTGAGTCCCATGGTATCTGAGGTGCTCGATGATGAGCACAAAATAGATTTACGATAATCGAATACGAATTGGCCGGTATTCTGGTCGAAATATGTCGAAATGTGAGAGAATCGGTATGATCATATACCTACTCGGGAACCGATCATCGTTCCAGAGTTAGCGTGCGCACCGAATTACATGCCATGGTTTAGGATCTATGACAAGTTATATTTACTGTCGGAAGAGCAGAGGCGTCGACAAATTAGACTCGAAAGGGAAATGCAAAGAGAAAAGATGACGGCATGAGCCTATCAACAGCGGCCACACAATTACCGAGCCCAATGCCTCAACCGACAACACCCACATCACAGCCTCTTCAGATTATACCATGTGCGTATCCTAACCCTTATATGTTTTCTTTTCCCAGTTTTATGCCAAATTGGAATGCATGGCCCAGTGCATCTCCTTTTCTGATGACTCCGAGTCAACCAACGATATATAGGTCGCCGTCGCAGGAGGGATCGCACGAGGCGCCGTCGGGGAGCTCTTCTCATTACCAATCCTTATTGCCTTATGGGATTCAAACACCTCCACTGTGGGTGATGCAAACACCTCCGCATTATTTTTTCTATCAAGGTGGATCATCCTCCCAACATCTACAACCACAATTCCCGCCGAAAGCTAAACTAAGAAGGACTCCAGCGCATAACCATCGACAACCCCCATGTGGCACTGATTCCGACCGACACCAACATTGATTTTTTTAATATATTTGTACAAACTAGTTTTATATTATTTCATTTAATAAAATAAAATTTATTTTTAATTTTTTAATAGTAATTTTTTATATTTTTAATAAAATAGAAGTTCTTTTGAATAAGACAATATTTTTATATTTTTAATAAAATAGAAATAATACAACATAGTTTTATTACAGCAACTATCAACTATTTCGATTTGGACATGATCGAATTGTATAACCTAGGTTCCTACACCATCAGCACAACTTCTGTTGGTTCGTTCTTTTCCAGATATCCATATTGTTACGTATTCCACTCGAGCAATGTCGACCTTTTAGTTTGCGATACAATTCTCTATCCGGTAACAACTTAAACAGAACAAGTGATATAGACAACCACTTACGTTCATCTGGTACCGGTAGGAGTACGTGTCTCCTACCATTGTACATGTATTATATTTTGTACACTTCGTCGACATATCTCATGTGATCCAAACGGAGATTCTGACAAGTTGCAATTGAATGAGCGTAAGGATAACGAAGTGCGTCAAACGTCCCACAGTCGCAAGTGTTATTTTTTAGGTGTACACAATATTGCCCGTCTATAGTACCTTAGTTCGATCTGTCAAACTCCGTCACACGAAACCATAGGTTGTCGCGATCGTGACACACTTTGTGCATGGTGTTGGCCCGCGCCTTCGCCTTGTTAATTTCTTGCAATACCTTCCGGTACCATACATGGCCTCCCAACATTTGACCTTTTATAACTCGCTTCTCGCTTTGGAAATAGTACCGCTAAATAAAAATATGTCTCTCGCACAACCGAGATTATCGGCAAATGACGCATTCCTTTTAGAATAGAATTTATGCATTCAGCTAGGTTTGAGGTCATATGACCATATCGTAGGCTTGTGTACACTATTCGAAAGGTATGTTATAAAGACAGTTTGCGCCTTGTTCGTTAATTGAATGCAAAATTGACAACATCTCATGAAAACGGTCCTTATTGATATCGTACCCTACAAATATAAGTTGATAGCGAAAATTAAATATCATTCTTCCATTCAAAATAAATTGAATATTACAAACAAAATTATATTAATAGAGATTAAAAAACCATGTTGGTCATTTGTCATCGTTCAGTGGCAGACCGATATTTCTCGAAGTAGTTGGACGCAACGTGCCTTAGACAATACCGATGGTGTGTGCAATCTCATAGGCTTCCTTGTCGCTCAATTGTGGCTAGTATTCCAGTACCCCAATCCGATATAACACATATATCAGGTTAGGGGCAGACATGCCTCCTTAACCTAAAAATAAAAAAATCTCAGTCATCACCTGAATCCCCCGGTGTTATTGCAAATGTAATTGGAAGGATTCTCCCACTGTCATCCTGTGCCACAGCTAGCAATAGTCGATGGGTATATCTACCATACATAAAGGTATCGTCAGCTTGTACCAATGGCTTGCAGTATACAAATGCCTCTCAACATTACTTAAAACTCCAAAACAGACGCTTGAACACTTGGCGTCCACGGAGCAATCGGTCGTTGTAGTATGCAGGTACCGTTTCAAGGTCTGTTATGTAACTGAGACGTACCTCTCCAGCACCTAACACCACTGCCACACCTTATTATATGAAGCGTCTCACTCACTATACATATTTTCCAACGCCTTCTGCTTAGCGATCCAAGCCTTGCGGTAAGAGGGTGTGTATCTCAATTGGCTATGAATATTGGCAATTAAGATCGACACAGAAGTCCTGGGATCCGCCTTCATTTTCGATAGTATTAAGTTAGCTAACATATCTAAATCTATTTTGGGATGATCTTATGAAACACCTGTCAACGAAGTACGTTAAATAATGCAACATTACATAATAACAGTATTACTCAAAAATCTTAAACACCTAGTGATACTGTACCAGCAACACATGTATGTAGACATTTGTACTTTTTTATCTCCCACAAGCCTATCTTTTTTCTAACCAAAGCCATGATTTTTCATGTACCGTCTTGCACTGCACACTTGGCCTCAAACTTCTTAGATTTGGATTTAACCACGTTGTAGTTAACCTCGTTCATGATGCTATGTTGTTTCAATGCACTAAGAAAACTATCATTACTAGAAACTCCTTACCAACTTCCAATTCACCTGAATCCAATGACAAACTTGTACGGTCACGCCTTCTGTGTGGTAGATCTAGAAAATCTAATGCATCATCTACCGATAGATCGACATTATACACGTGGGCTGGAGGCGAGTACACCCTGAAATCAGATCTTCTTCTTTTTTATCTGAATCCCTTTCAACATCTTCAGGTTCGGTTGGAACAGACTTCGATTTAGAAAATAATGCAACTCTACACCATCGAGGCCGGGCTCTTGAGGTAGATCCACATCAGACTCATCATCCAACCCACTATCATCTGCAATGTACGAGGCCCCCTCGCCGGTGGACGTCGTAGGGAGTACATCATCCCTTCTTGTGGACATTTCATAACATCCCCAATCAGATGTGGATTGCTAACCATTGGGAGTTGATGTCATTCCTAGTACATATTTCCAGCATCGAATATCAACCCACCGAGGTGCATGTCCAATCCACTAACCGAGTGTCGTGTAGGGGTTGTGTATTCCATACTACTACAAACACGGGCGCTTCCATGTTCTGCCTCCCACTAACGGAGTGTCAGACAGGGGTCATGTATTCCTCTCGAACAGCAGTAGATGTTGGAGTCGCAAATACTTCATTTGGCGATGAAAATTGTACATATAACTCAAGATAGGATGATCCACTAGCGAGATGGGTTTACAACATCACCTCCAAGCTACGACCACCTTTGATATCAAATGAGTCATATGTCACGGGATCAACAGAAGTACAAAATCGATACTTAATAGACGAAATTCTTATTGGCGTCGTTCTGAAGATTTTACACCCAATTCTTTTACGAAGTTCTGTCAAATCTATGTTTTGGTTAAAAATCAATCGCGCTATGTTCTCCGGTAAAAAATAATACCGTTCTCGGTGTCACGGGCCTCACCATCATAGTAAATAACATCACTAATACGTTCACTCATCTTTAATTTCTATTCTACTTAACCTCCTTAATTTTTCTTGCTGTAACTTATGCAACCTGAGAATAAAATTTGACTCATTTATAGTCTAAGGCCAAACAAGAAATACTGTAGAAAAAGAGTGTCCACATGGGAGCTTTTTTCATCAATTTTACTGACAGTGCATACTGCTTGAAACATTTTTTACACCATTTGTCCAGAACCGTCTTCTCAAAATTATTTTTTTAGGAACTACTGTAGAAAAAGAACGTCTACATGGGAGCTATTTTCAGTAATTTTGCTGACAATGCATCTTGCTTTAAGCATTTTTTACATTATCTTTTCAGAACCGTCTTCTCAAAATTATTTTTTCAGAAACTACTGTAGAAAAAAAAAACAAAAGTTTTTATATTGTCAATATAATTTTCCTTAAACCCTAAACACAAAATTATTTAAAAAAAACTAAACCATAATTTAATTAATTTTCTTAAAAACCTTAATCTCTAATTTAATTTATTTATTTAAAACCCCAAAACTTAATTTAATTAATTTTTTAAAAAACCCTAAACCCTAAACCTACCAAAAATCTTAAATTATTTTAACAAAACCCTAAAAACTCTAAACCAAAAAACCCTAGGGACTAAACATGTAAAATCCCTAACCCTAGAAAAACACGGGCTAAAACACGTCCCTGGGGGAGCGATTTTGCCACGTCGACAAAGCGCATCCACGTGGGTGCATTTTATGCTGACATGGCAAAATCGCTCCCCCAGGGATGTGTTTTGCTAAAATTTCCCCCAAAAACACTCCTACGTGAATGTGTTTTGCTAAAACCGGGTCTTTCTGGTAAATAGTGAAAAAATTAGAAACGGGCCTTTATTAGTAAAATGGTCAAATTTTAAGGACCTAAATGAGATAAGGGTTATCAATGAAGCCTATTTTGATGTATAAGCTTAAATAAATTTGAGATAAATAGGTAAAAGTATGATGGAGACTTATATACTATAAGTTTAATTGTATTTTGCTTCCATTACTTAAAATTAGTCTCTGTACATTAGATTAAAGAGTAAATTGGTCATTTCTGTTAAAAAATTCTTCCATTTATACGGTTAAAACTAACAAACTGACGAAATAACCAAGTCTACCTTATGCTAACGTATATGGACTTGTTTTTAACGGTAAAAATGAATGTAAATTTTAACAGTAGAACCAGTTTGCTCTTTGATAAGTTTTAACAGTAGGACCAGTTTGCTCTTTGGTTTGACATATAAAGACTATTTTGCCCATTATTTAGTAGAAAGAGCAAAATGCAATCCAACTCTTAGTACAAGAGCCTCCAAAGATGTCATATTAAATCAATGTAACCGTACCTTCCTCTATTTATTTCTTACGTACTATTTTTCACTTTTAAATTCTAAAGGAAAACACAAAAAAGTTGCATGGATGAATTAAGGTTTAGTTTAATATAGTTTTGACTTGAATAAAATTGTGGTGCCAATTGAGTCAACTCGATTGGCATAAACATTGTTGTTAATGCAGAAGGACGTGAGTTCGAGTACGTTAAAATGCATTATCCTTCTATTTATAGGTTGGGAAGGGGCTATAAATAATTCTAAGTATTATGTCAAAAAGAACATATATATAATCAGAATCTATAATGTTTGTTAAACAATCTTTAACATGACTTCTAACTATGTTACCTCATTCTCATTCCTAATATTCTATATAAAAAAAAGGTTAGTTTAGGATATTGTTGTTATTAAAAATTATATTACATAAAATATAAAATTGAAGTAATTAATATAAATTTAATTAATTTTAATATATGAACCATATTTTAGATATTAAGACATAAAATACTTTTAAACAACCAAAAAGGTTTTTTTATCTAAATAATACACAAAATAAAATTAATAACTAAAATGATATGTTCATAAGATTATTTACTAAAATGGTATGGTTTTATTGGTGTCATCTGTCAAATTGGCGGCACCGGATTGAAATGCAATGATCTAAAGTGTTTAGGGACTTGATATGCAAATTTACCCTTTTGTGGCTGCTGAAAAAAAGTGAAAGGGTGCCGCTGGTGACACCAAACCTTAAATGTGGCTAATTACCTTCTAAGCCCTCCTTATTTATTATTTTATTTTTATTCCTCTTCAACTCACTAGATTGTGTTTAAACAAGCCATCAACCTATTTTTGTAGGTAAATAAGCTCTTAACCTATTATTTTTATTCATAAAACCATTTATTTTAATATTAAAGTAAATATATTTTACCCAAAGTAAAGCTATTTAAAAATATATAAACTAATTAGCATTTTATGTTTATTTGAATTTGATAAGAATAGTTTATTAAATAGAAAATAAAATTTTAAAATTTCTTGAGAGTGCTTAAATACATGATATTCTTAACTACTCTTTTGAAAATTTTGATTACTTTTAAGATTTTATGTTGATATTAAAGTGTATATAATTTTATTGCATCAACAAAGGATTAAGATAAGAGCTTAAAATTCAAAATATATTTACTTTAATATTAAAATAAAGGGCTTTTATGAGTAAAAATCATAGATTAAGAGGTTATTTAACTATAAAAATAGGTTGAGCGCTTGTTTAAACACAATCTAGTGAGTTGAAGGGGAATAAAAATAAAATAATAAATAAGAAGGGCTTAGAAGGCAATTAGCCACATTTAAGGTTTTTTTCAGCAGCCACTCAAAAGGATAAATTTGCATATCAAGTCCCTAAACACTTTAAATCATTGCATTTCAATCCGGTGCCGCCAATTTGACAGACGACACCAATAAAACCATACCATTTTAGTAAATAATCTTATGAACATATCATTTTAGTTATTAATTTTATTTTTGTATTATTTAAGTGAAAAAGTCCAACCAAAAACAATGATTCATTTTTCTCAAAATAAGATTGAATATCAATACATAAAGAAATTTTTTTATTGAAAATGACATTTAATCTTTTAATGATCTTACATAAAGACGTAAAAGTATTTTGTTGAAAATGAGAAAGAGAGAGAGAGAGAGGGGGAAGAAAAGCATTGACATGCATGCATTTGATGAAGAAAAGAAAGCATATCCAACTCCATTAATAAGCAAGGTCGGGCATATGTCACATTCGTAAAGGCCCTGCTCGTGTGTGAATGAACCTCGTAATTGTATGCCACACATATCAATTTTCATACATAATTACTTTCATTTCATGTGTGTGGTCCACTCGGGGAGGTACTTTATATTTTCGAACATTACAACAAGCGATAACACGAATGACGTAATTAATTAGATAGAACTGTACATTGTACTATATAATGGTAAAAAACTTTCAAGATTTAGAAATTGCAAATTTCTGTTTTTTTTTTTTCGTCACTTCAAAATATGGTAAGGCAATTTCATTTTAACATTTAAGATTACGGATAGTTAAAATTTTAATTATTCAAATCTATGTGTTGGTCTAATAGTTAGGGTGCTGATCGCTCCAGATGTAGTTTGGGTTTGAGCCGCGTTAGTCGCGTTGTTGTTAGGGTCTTTCCCTCCTCTTGTGTAATCCACCTTCTAAAAAATTTTTAACTATTTACTTCAAAATTAAACATATAAATATTAAATTACTATTCTTAATAAATTTGAAATTTAATTTTTTCTAATTTTCTAATTTAAAAATGCAAGTCTAATTATTATTGCCACTAAATTCCTTTATCGAATTCGGTAATTTTTTAGTTACATGACTATCAAATGAGTATTTTTCTTATTTTAAAATGTCATACTAACAAATTTAACAAAGAAATTTTAACAATCATAACAATTTGACATGAATTTTAAATTAATAAAAGTACATCGATTAAATTTCAAATTTACAAAGAGTACAAAGACTTATAACATATTTTAACCTAAAACAAAATTTCACATTAGGGATAATATCACGTTTGGTACTTGTACTTTTATAAAATGTCCAATGAGATACATGTAAATGTCCAATATGGTATATGAATTATCAATTTGTGTATTATTTGATACATGTACTTTCATAAAATGTCAAATGTGGTACCTAAACTATGAATTTGTGTATTATTATGGTACTGAAATTAACATCATTAGTGAATGCTAAACCAACCAATTAAAATTCAACACGTGGAAACTTTTCTTTTCCAAGTCATCAATTCCATATGGATAATATATGATTATGTGGAAAATTAAATAAAACAAAAAAATAAACTAAATTAAATTATAAAAAAAACAAATAACTAAACCTAAACCTAAACCTAAACCTAAACGAGGTATAGTTAATAAAAAGAATAAGTAAATAAAACACTTTCATAAGAAAAATTGTTGACACCATTTTTTTGATTGAAAAACAGGGTCGACTTGGGTTTTGAAAATGAAAAAGGGAGTCGCCACCAATCCTTTTTGAGGTGTGATTGGGTCACCTTGGAAAGAGGTTGTTTTTAATAAATAATTTGATTTTATTAAAACAACGGTTTTGGTCTACGAAATCTAGAAAACGGGTTCGGGAGTCGGTTACGCACGAGGAAGGATTGGCACCCTCGATACGCCCAAAATTGGTACCTAGTTGATTACTTAATGTCTTAATGTCAAAAATTGAAAACTTTGAAGAATTTTAAAAAATACGATCCCTATATTAAAATGTTGAAAACTTGAGAAAAGAGGATATTTTTCACGTTATTCGAGAAAGAGAATCATATCCAGTAAGTTAGGACACAATGTCTCGAATTCCCGCTACGTGAATAAATAAATAAAAAGTTTATTTAAAAGATATTTGGCTATCTCGAATTTGAAAACGGATCACGACCAGTAAGTTAGGACACGATCTTTTTTATTCCCGAGATCATTTAAAACTTAAATTTAAAAAGATTCGTGCATTTAGATTTATCGTAAAAATCGAAACCCAGTAAGTTAGGGTACGATCCTCTCGAATCTAAACACGAGATGCTATTTATTAATTCTTAAAAAATCCACATCTCGGAAAAACAACGCGTCATATCCAATGCGTTAGGACACTACATATTGAATTCCCGATAATGAGCTTTTTATTATTTTTAAAAGAGTAATATCGACTATTTAGATTCAACGAAGAAAATCGGAACCCAATACGTTAGGGCTCGATTCTCTCAAGATCCCAAATACCGAGTATTACTTATATTTTTTTAAAATTTTCCGTTTTTAATAAATCCGAGTAAAGTGGATGCAAAGTAATGATAATGATGATGTAAGTAGAATAACATGATCAAAATATAAATAAATAATAAGACTAATATATAAAAAACGATCAAGCAAACACTATAACAAATAATAAATAAAAAACTAGAGCATAATAATAATAGACATGTAAATAAATAAATAAAATGAGTAAAATTATAAAATAAAAAAGATATATATATATGTACGTATGTTAGAATTATAAAGTATATAAAAAAATATGTATGTATGTATGTATATAAGCTAAAAAATGTTTATAAAGAGATATGTATATATATACATATATATATAATAAGATAGATAGATATATATAATAAGATATAAAGATATATAAATAAATATAATAGTAATAACAATAGGATAAATATATTCAAATTTAAATAGGCAAATATAAAATAAAATATAACAATAATATTAAACTAATAGTATAATAATAGTAATATAAATATATATATATATATACAAGTATAAATATCATAACTGAATAATAATAATAATAACGAAATGGACCAAATTGGGATAAAATAAAATTTAAGGGCACTCAAACAGTAATAATGCGCAAATAAGGACCAAAATGGAAAGGCGTGAAAGGGCGAAGGACCTAATGGGAAATAAACCCAGTTTCAGGCCACGCGTCCCCTCCCCAGGGGTCCAACGAATTGAGGACCAAATTAAAAACCGAGACAAATCTGCGATCCAAATTAAAAAAAATGAAGAAAAGTCGTAAAAGGACTAAATCGAATCAAATCGAAAATGCGGAAGGGCCTAAAGCGCAAATAACCCACCCGCACAAAAACACGCGACCACAGGTTGCGGGTCGGTCGACAGCGGGTAGGAGGCCTTAAGGCAAAATGGCGTCGTTCACAACTATATTTAAACACCCTTTTTTATTTTTTCATTTCACTTATTGTTTTAAAAAAAATTCAAAACCTTTTTCTTTTTTTTCTCTCAAAATCGCCCTTGGTTCTCCTAAGCGTCGCCACAGGCCACCGCACCGCCACCGCCTCCGACGGCCGACGAAGCGCCAGATCGGCGTGGGAAACTCCGTCTAGGTGAGCTTTCCCTCTTTTTCTTTATAATTTTTTTATTTTCGTTAAAAAAATAAAAAAAATAAAAAGAAAAAACAACACTAAAAATAGAAAAAGGAAGATTGAAATAAGAAAAATCGAAAATCACCTTAGTTCTTTTTGCTTTTTATTTATTTATTTTTTGATCTGGTCTCTATTACAAAAGGAAGAATCCAAAAGAAAGAAAAGAGAGCCCCCCTTTTACAGATTCAAAGTCGGTCCCCTTTTTTTTAAACCTCCCCTGAAGAAAAAAATACAAGAAATTGCTCCGGTCTTTATAGCCAAATACCAAAATCTTTTTTTGTTCTCTTCTCTGTTGTTTTCTTCTGTTCCTTTGCTTGCGTGTTTGGTTTTATTTTGCAGGTACAGTCGGTGGAGACGTGATGTGACGGAGCGTGTGAGGCGCGGTGGCAGGTGGGCATAGCAGGGTAGGGCGGCGACAGAGGCTAAAAGAGACTTGAAGGCCCTAGGTATGGCGCCTAGGGTTTTTTTCTTTCTTTTCTTTGCTGAAAATGGTTTAGGTTTGGGCCATTTTGGGCTGTTGGGTTTTTTATTATTGGGCCATTTTGGGTCTGTTGTTTTTGGGTTTGATTTAGCTTGTTAGGCTGGACTTTATGGGCTGTAATTTGGACTCTTATTTTGAGTTTAATTGGGCTGTTGTTTTTTTTTGGGTTAATAGGCCCCGGGCAAATTTGGGCTTGCACAGCTGCCCCTCTTTACTCGTTATCGTGTAACGAGAACAGAGCAAAGACTAAGAAAGGCCAATTTTGCCTGGTCTCGCCAAATCTTCACTCATTTGATGCTTCTCTTTTCAAGTAGCTTCATTTTAGTTCACCGTGTATTGTTGTTTTGATCCACTCCACTGCAACTTCAGAGAGATACGACTTGTAACTTCAATCCACTCTGTTGTAACTTCAGAGGGTGAGGTTGGTGGTTTAAATTTACTTCCCTACTATCTTGGGAAGATAAGATTCACCGTCTTTGATCTGCTCCACTACTGCTTAGGGATACAGAATCTACAATCTTTGACCCATTCCATTACTGCTTAGGGTGATAGGACTAATGGTTCAAATCTGCTTCTCGACTATCTTGGGAAGATAAGATTCACCATCTTTGATCTGCTCCACTACTGCTTAGGGTGACAGAATCTGCCATCTTCGACCTACTCCACTACTGCTTAGGGAGATAGGACTAATGGCTTAAATCTGCTTCTCCACTGTATTGGGAAGATAAGATTCACCATCTTCGATCTGCTCCACTACTACTTAGGGTGACAGAATCTGCAATCTTCAACCTACTCCACTACTGCTTAGAGTGATAGGACAAGTGGCTTAAATCTGCTTCTCCACTGTATTGGGAAGATAAGATTCACCATCTTCGATCTGCTCCACTACTGCTTAGGGTGACAGAATCTGATTCGTAGCTTCAGTCTTCTTCGCAGCAACTTCAGGGGGACGAAATTCATAGTTTCAGTCTGTTTCACTGCAACATCATGGAGATAAGACTTGTAGCTTCAACTACAACTTTAAGGGGAATAAGGTTCGACGCGATCTGCTCTACTGCAACTTCAGAGAGATATGATCTATTATTTTAATTCGCTCCACTATAACGTCAAGGAGATAGGATTAATTTCTTCTGTCTGTTTAACTGCAATTTCAGGAAGTAAAATTTGCCGTCGTAGCTTTAATCTATTTACTTGCAATGTCGGGAAAACGAGATTCACTGTCGTAGCTTCAATCTATTTCGCTGCATTGCCTGGGAAGTAAGATTCGCCATTGTGGCTTCAATCTTTTGAGTTGCGATGTCGGGGAAGCGAGATTCACCGTCATAGCTTCAATCTATTTCGCTGCATCGCCTGGGAAGTAAGATTCGCCATTGTGGCTTCAATCTTTTGATTTGCAATGTCGGGGAAGTAAGATTCGCCATTGTGGCTTCAATCTGTTCCGCTGCACTGCCTGGGAAATAAGATTTGCCGTTGTAGCTTCAATCTTTTAAATTGCAATGTTGGGAAGTGAGATTCACCGATGTAGCTTCAATCTGTTCCATTGCATCGCCTGGGAAGTAAGATTCGCTGTTGTAGCTTCAATCTTTTTAATTGCAATGTCAGGGAAGTAAGATCCGCTGTTGTAGCTTCAATCTGCTCCACTGCAACGCTAGGAGAGTAAGATCCGCTGTTGTAGCTTCAATCTTTTTAATTGCAATGTCAGGGAAGTAAGATCCGCTGTTGTAGCTTCAATCTGTTCCACTGCAACGCTAGGAAAGTAGGATCCGCTATTGTAGCTTCAATCTTTTTAATTGCAATGCTAGGGAAGTAAGATCCGCTGTTGTAGCTTCAATCTGCTCCACTGCAACGCTAGGAGAGTAAGATCCGCTGTTGTAGCTTCAATCTTTTTAATTGCAATGTCGGAAGTAAGATCATTGTTGTAGCTTCAATCATTCCATCGCAACGCTAGGAAAGTAGGATCCGCTGTTGTAGCTTCAATCTTTTTAATTGCAATGCCAGGGAAGTAAGATCCGCTGTTGTAGCTTCAATCTGTTCCACTGCAATGCTAGGAAAGTAAGATCCACTATTATAGCTTCAATTTTTTTAATTGCAATGCCAGGGAAGTAAGATCCGCTGTTGTAGCTTCAATCTGTTCCACTGCAATGCTAGGAAAGTAAGATCCGCTGTTGTAGCTTCAATTTTTTTAATTGCAATGCCAGGGAAGTAAGATCCGCTGTTGTAGCCTCAATCTTCTTAATTGCAATGCCAGGGAAGTAAGATCCGCTGTTGTAGCTTCAATCTGTTCCACTGCAACGCTAGGAAAGTAAGATCCGCTGTTGTAGCTTCAATCTTTTTAATTGCAATGCCAGGGAAGTAAGATCCGCTGTTGTAGCTTCAATCTATTCCACTGCAGCGCTAGGAAAGTAAGATCCGCTGTTGTAGCTTCAATCTTTTTAATTGCAATGCCAGGGAAGTAAGATCCGCTGTTGTAGCTTCAATCTGTTCCACTGCAATGCTAGGAAAGTAAGATCCATTGTTGTAGCTTCAATCTTTTTAATTGCAATGCCAGGAAAGTAAGATCCGCTGTTGTAGCTTCAATCTATTCCACTGCAATGCTAGGAAAGTAAGATTCGCTGTTGTAGCTTCAATCTTTTTAATTGCAATGTCAGGGAAGTAAGATCCGCTGTTGTAGCTTCAATTTGCTCCACTGCAACGCTAGGAAAGTAAGATCCGCTGTTGTAGCTTCAATCTTCTTAATTGCAATGTCAGGGAAGTAAGATCCGCTATTGTAGCTTCAATCTGTTCCACTGCAGCGCTAGGAAAGTAAGATCCGCTGTTGTAGCTTCAATCTTTTTAATTGCAATGTCAGGGAAGTAAGATCCGCTGTTGTAGCTTCAATCTATTCCACTGCAATGCTAGGAAAGTAAGATCCGCTATTGTAGCTTCAATCTTTTTAATTGCAAACTATGGTTTCTTCGATCTGCTTCGTTGTCAGTACAGAAAGGCAAGATCTGCTATCTTCATTCTGCTCCGTTGTCAGTACAGGAAAACAAGGCTGGTGTCTTCGATCTGCTTCACTGTCAATACAGGAAGGCATGATCTGCTATCTTCATTGATCTGTTCTCTGGCCAACATGACCTTTATGTTCTATTTTATGAACCTAATTGTGCCTAGTGATTAGGATGGCATGATCAGAATGAATCAACTGCTCCTAACTAGATGCGTATGAATGACATTTGAATGAATGCATGATGTCATGAAGATGATTCCTTAATGTTTGAGTTGTTATTGCTCATTGTTTTATCACTGACGTGTTACAACGCCTTCTTGCTTAGCTGGCATATCCAAAGAAACACTTAATCTGGTTGCCCCTCCGTTGTGAACGTCAAAGTTCAATCCACTGGATGCAATATTTGAATCATCTTTCTCCCGCTGTTACCCAAGGGTAGAAAGATATGACTTTTCTCAATCTTCTCCTATCGTAATTCAAGGATACAAAATGTGAAGCTCTTTGGTCCTTTACTCCATTTCCAATGTGTCATACCAAATGCTCATGCACAATTGTAAAATTTTCTTCTCCGAGAAAACATTTTCTTATCATTTGGTAATCATTGCTTGTTTGTTCATTAAAGCTTTGTCACCAATAGACATCTCGTCATTTTGTTCAATCAATGTTCAGACAACAAAATCCAAAAGGATAGTCTTTAACTTAGACTCTTCTTTCTTAGATATTTCACCCTTTAAACTTGGTGTTTTCTAAACAATAGTCATGTTTCAGGTTCCTATATTATTTAGAAACTTTTAGAGTAATATGCAAAACTTCCATTGTGAAAGTATCATCATTCCAATGCAACATACTTACAAAAAAAGAATATAATGCTGGATGAAATAGAATTGATTTGAGAGCAAGCTCGAAATGAATGAATTATCAAGGGTAGCAAGAATAAAAGAGGAATTGATTGGAACATGTATCTTGAAAAAGAATGAAGTATTCCAAGAACAACAAATTCAATATATAAATAGTATGAAGGTTAGCTGCCCCAGATATCGCAGCTTGAACTTCTCTGTACAAACTTTCTGAAGACTTTCTTGAGTTTGACATGTGTTTAGGAGATCTACAGGACTCTGTCGATGCCCCAAGATGTCATCTTACCTTTTCAGGTATAGCAAGATCACCACATGCCCCAATCTGATCACTTCATGCCCCATTCTGATCAATATTTGAGCCGCCCTTTTTGGGTTTTCAACTCAAATCCCCTTTGGCCTAAGGTGCCCTTTGCGGGTTTTCCCCTTAGCCTCTCCATTTTTACTTTTTCATTTTTTCATTTTTCATTTTTTCATTCATTTTTTAAGGTTTTTTTTGACTCAAAGTGCCCTTTGCAGGTTCTCACATTGGTCCTTCATTCTTCTTTAAACGAAGTGTTTATTAACTAGATCTGAGTTTATAGGATTGGCAATCTCACTCAGGATCAGTGCTCCTCTGAAAATGGTCTTCTTTACAACATAGGGACATTCCTGGTTTGGCATTCATTTCCCTTTAGAATCCTTTCGTTAAGGAAGAATCTTTTTCAACATCTAGCCCTCTCGTGGAATTCTCTGAGACGAGTCTGTTTATTATGGGCTCATATTATTTATTTATGGTACATCTGACCCTGATGAATAGCTTTTAACCCTTTTCCTAGGGTCAACTGATCACATTGCGATTGGATCCCTTCAACACGCAATGAGGGGATTTTAATAGGTAAAACTACCTCAATCCTGTAAACCAAAAAGAGAGGTGTTGCCCCAGTACAGATGTTTGATAAACAATGAGGGCAAATGGTAATTTTTCATGCCAGTCCTTGTTCACCTCTAGGTAATTCGGTGACAAAACGTGGTGTTTGCTTCTGAATTGATTTCAGACCTCAGTTATCGTGCTATCATTTAAGTTCAATACATTTTCCAATACCATCCTCTCTGAAATTTTGTATCAGTATAGGATGACCTTGATCCATGAAGTAGCCTCTATCATTTGATGAAGTAATTAATGATCTCAATAGCGAAGCAATGCCCATTAGAAGTCTTTGATAATGGTGATGTCCATGCCCCATTTTGCTTAAAATTTGAGTCGCCTTTTTTCAGGTTTTCAACTCAGATCCACCTTTGGTCAAAGCGCCCTTTGCGGGTTTTCGCATTGACCTCTCCTTTTTCTTTTTTCTTTTTCTCCTATTTTTGACTTTGATTTTTTTATTTTTTTTTGATTTTTTTGATTTTTTTGATTTTTGATTTTTTTTGAGTCTGAACTCACGAGATTAGGCAAGTCCTGGTCATACTTTTCGACCAGAATCAATGTTATTCTAAAGTCTTCCACATAAGATCTTCCACTTTCATCTTGTATGTGAGAAACCTTCTTTGGTACCAGATTTCTTTCATAGAGCCCTTTTGGGATGCAACTACGACAGAAAAATTTTGATCTTCCTCTTTAATCAGGATAAAATCCAACAACATCTTGAAGGGATGGAAACTCGACTTCAAATGGGCAAAGCTATGCTGACTCAATGAGAGAGGCATTGCCCCGGCAAAGAATTGCATCGTTCGCACTGTAAATTTCTGATATCATGCTGCTGTGCAGGTTTTATTATAAGAATCGATGCATACCCTGGCATGATCATACAAAGACGTCCTTGAACTCTAGAGGTAACTCAACAAGGTCTTACTTCGTTTCTGTGGTCAGGTCAATTCTAGTCTTCACCAAGCTCACTATTTCTAATGATTCTTTGAGAGGTAGGATCTGTTTATCCTCTTGTTCTACCATCCTCTACAAGTCTAAAGATAGGCTATAATCTATGTCATCTTCAAAGGCGTAAGATCCCTCTAAGCACATGTCTCGCTCAAAAGGAGATTCTAAGTCTGTAGCAGTGTCATTCATGTCGTTGATATTCAGGGACCTATTGTAGGTACAAGAGAATATACAAAGAATGTATGAATTTAAGAATAATTATCTGCACAGTATGATTATGAATGAATGAAAGAATTATTTGGATGAAAGAATAAAAGTATAAAAATAATAATCATTTATAATAAATGACAGAATATTGGTTCAAAAGATCGCAAAGATGCATTCCATTAAAATAACGGCGTTCAGACATGAGCCTATTTCACAAAAAACTTCTTGTTGCCTCTAGGCTGAAAGCAACAAGTGTGTTTTGAATATTACTCTGAGTAAGCTCTAAATACTACAGGGGTTTCTTTAGAACATTCCCAAGTTTATAAGGGCGATAATCTAATAAGATCTCTTCCCCGGTTGCCTCTTCGTATTCGGCACTGATGTGAACGTTTCCCAACATCTCTTCATTCATCACATTCCTTCCATTATCCGTATGATTGAGTAGCGGATTTTCTGTACTGAGTGAATCCTCAAATTTGACGATGCCCATATTGATAAACCTTTCGACCAGCTTTTTAAAGGCAATGCAGTTTTCTATGGAATGCCCCATATTTCCCGCATGATATTCGCATTGTGCATTTGCGTCATGCCATCTAGGGTACGGAGGCTGTGGAGGTTTCATGTAGAGAGGGGCAACAATGCGCACATTGAATAAGCTTTGATACAGCTCCTTATACGACATCGGAATTGGCGTGAATTGGAGGTTCTCAGTGCCTTGTTTCACATAAGGTTCTTGCTTTAAAGGGCTCTGATGGCTGGTGGTTGCCGTCTTTTGTTGGCCTGCAATGATTGGTTTTGAGTGGCCTCTGTTATACCTACCTGTATTATCCCATTTATTCCCCTTCTTCCTCGGGGCCTTTGTAGTACCTAGGTACTCCACCCTTGCCTGCTTTGATTCAGTTGGGCTATCGAGAGCAACAGGAAAATTGTTCCTCACATTGGACATTGGGTCTTTCGAGTAACCCACCGGTGTTGCTATACCAGTCTGATACTGTTGTGATCTGATAGTAAAGAGTGCCGCGTGTGGACGCCCATCCGGCTGGACTTGGACACTTGTCGGAGTATAATCTAGGGAATGGGTAAGATCCTTATTATCAACCCCAAAGTGGGTCACTGGGTCCTTCCTTTTTTGTAACTCTCCAGCTGGCAGTCGGTTGAACTGACTCATCAAGGTTCTCTGTAATTCTAGCATCTGATCTTTCATCTCCTGTTGAAATTCAGTCAATTGCTCCCACATCTGAATCTGCATTCGCTCTAATTTTTCCAACCTTCGTTCCATTTCTCTAGTCTTTGCTTGGATATCGTAAGGGTGTTTGGTTGGTTGGTTTTCCAGGTTAGCTGAAATAAATTTACTCGTTTAGACTCTTTCAATGGATTTTAATGCATGTAATGCAATGTGATGCAAATGCATGAAATGAATGCCTAAAGAGACGTTGATTCTGATTCAATTACATTTAGAAAACTTTTCTAGAAAGTAAATTACCTTACATAAAACGGATACATGTACGGCCTCACCCTCATATTCCAAGAAACAACATCGGTCTTTTTCTTCATCCGCATGTTTGAGGTAATCTCGCCAATAAATGCCATTGCTAGCTCCTTCTTTTGATCTTGGTCGCGATCCATCATCTGCCCATCTTCATAAGGCTCGTCAGCTTCTTGGAACGTCGAAGGCTCTTAGACAATCGCCTTGAATCCTCAGGCCACAAAGCAGGGTCACGAACTCTTCCATCGCCCTTCTTGCGTTCCTCAAAATATATTCGGGAAGTCGTATTATTTTCCACCTTATCAAGGAATTCGTATTCCATGACAAGCTTTCTAATTTAGTAATCGAACTTGAATCTATATCTCTTTCCTAAGATGCAAATGCAATGCAATGCAATCATAATTAAAACACAACAAGAGGGGTTAGTACAAAACATAAGCAAGCACAGAAAACAAAAAGTACCTAATCAGGTAGATACTAGGGGTTTGGAGTGGCTCTACCTAGGTTAAGTTCCTAAGTCTACTATATGAGGGTTGAGTCTAAAGTCAAGGTACCCGAACCAGCAGATTCCTCGATCCTCACCCATTATAGGTTCATACGGATCGAGTTCAGTTCAGGGGAATACATTTCCCTATGGCTGCACGGAGATGAAAATCTCATGAAGACATAGGTACGGATGTATCCCGAAAGCGATCTACTATCCTGCACGGAGGTGAAAACCTTACGAAGGACTAGTTTCTCCTTCCCACCTAAAAAGGAATAATCGAGCGACTATATAATGCAATATGCAGAGATATATCAGAATTCAAACCAATAGAGCAATTACAAACCGAAGTAATGATAATCGTAACAAAAACGGACAAACATACAACAAAGTGATCGTAGATTTGAACCAAGCTTTCGGGTGACCTCTAGGCATTCAGTGTGGTTCTACCTAGGGTAGGCTCTTAAGGCTCATTATATGCGGTTCGGTTCTAAAGTAAGGGTACCTGAACCAGCAGATTCCTCGATCCTCACCCATTATAGGCTCATATGAACCGAGTTCAGTTCAGGGGAATACATTTCCCTATGGCCATGCGGAGATGAAAATCTCACGAAGACATAGGTACGGATGTATCCCGGAAGCGATTCACTATCCCATGCGAAGGTGAAAACCTCACGAAGGCGTAGTTTCTCACTCCCTCTTAAAAGGTTGTGACCCGCGGTCATGCAATGCAATGTGCAGAGGTATATAAAAAATTTAAAATACAAAACATGGTAAAAACTCTAACTCAAAATAAAATGAAATGAGAGGATCGTATATTTAAATCAAATTTTAAACTTTCGACAAAAAGACAAGAGATAATCAACTCGTGGCTTGACTCTCTTAAACGTGTCCCCAGTGGAGTCGCCAAGCTGTTGACACCATTTTTTTGATTGAAAAACAGGGTCGACTTGGGTTTTGAAAATAAAAAAGGGAGTCGCCACCAATCCTTTTTGAGGTGTGATTGGGTCACCTTAGAAAGAGGTTGTTTTTAATAAATAATTTGATTTTATTAAAACAACGGTTTTGGTCTACGAAATCTAGAAAACGGGTTCGGGAGTCGGTTACGCACGAGGAAGGATTGGCACCCTCGATACGCCCAAAATTGGTACCTAGTTGATTACTTAATGTCTTAATGTCAAAAATTGAAAACTTTGAAGAATTTTAAAAAATACGATCCCTATATTAAAATGTTGAAAACTTGAGAAAAGAGGGTATTTTTCACGTTATTCGAGAAAGAGAATCATATCCAGTAAGTTAGGACACAATGTCTCGAATTCCCGCTACGCGAATAAATAAATAAAAAGCTTATTTAAAAGATATTTGGCTATCTCGAATTTGAAAACGGATCACGACCAGTAAGTTAGGACACGATCCTTTTTATTCCCGAGATCATTTAAAACTTAAATTTAAAAAGATTCGTGCATTTAGATTTATCGTAAAAATCGAAACCCAGTAAGTTAGGGTACGATCCTCTCGAATCTAAACACGAGATGCTATTTATTAATTCTTAAAAAATCCACATCTCGGAAAAACAACGCGTCATATCCAATGCGTTAGGACACCACATATTGAATTCCCGATAATGAGCTTTTTATTATTTTTAAAAGAGTAATATCGACTATTTAGATTCAACGAAGAAAATCGGAACCCAATACGTTAGGGCTCGATTCTCTCGAAGATCCCAAATACCGAGTATTACTTATATTTTTTTTAAAATTTTCCGTTTTTTAATAAATCCGAGTAAAGTGGATGCAAAGTAATGATAATGATGATGTAAGTAGAATAACATGATCAAAATATAAATAAATAATAAGACTAATATATAAAAAACGATCAAGCAAACACTATAACAAATAATAAATAAAAACTAGAGCATAATAATAATAGACATGTAAATAAATAAATAAAATGAGTAAAATTATAAAAATAAAAAGATATATATATATATATACGTATGTTAGAATTATAAAGTATATAAAAAAATATGTATGTATGTATGTATGTATGTATATAAGCTAAAAAATGTTTATAAAGAGATATGTATATATATACATATATATATAATAAGATAGATAGATATATATAATAAGATATAAAGATATATAAATAAATATAATAGTAATAACAATAGGATAAATATATTCGAAATTTAAATAGGCAAATATAAAATAAAATATAACAATAATATTAAACTAATAGTATAATAATAGTAATATAAATATATATATATATATATATACAAGTATAAATATCATAACTGAATAATAATAATAATAACGAAATGGACCAAATTGGGATAAAATAAAATTTAAGGGCACTCAAACAGTAATAATGCGCAAATAAGGACCAAAATGGAAAGGCGTGAAAGGACGAAGGACCTAAAGGGAAATAAACCCAGTTTAGTTACACGCGTCCCTCCCGAGGGTCCAACGAATTGAGGACCAAATTAAAACCGAGACAAATCTGCGATCCAAATTAAAAAAATGAAAAAAATCGTAAAAGGACTAAATCGAATCAAATCGAAAATGCGAAGGGCCTAAAGCGCAAATAACCCACCCGCACAAAAACACGCGGACCACAGGTTGCGGGTCGGGTCGACGCAGCGGGTAGGAGGCCTTAAGGCAAAAGCAGCGTCGTTTCACAACTATATTTAAACACCCATTTTTTTATTTTTCATTTCACTATCTTGTTTTAAAAAAAATTCAAAAACCTTTTTTCTTTTTTTTTTCTCTCAAAAATCTAGCCCTTGGTTCTCCTAGCGCCGCCGTTGCACTCGTCGCACTGCCACCGCCTCCGACGGCCGACGAAGCGCCAGATCGGCGTGGGAAACTCCGTCTAGGTGAGCTTTCCCTCTTTTTCTTTATATTTTCTTTATTTTCGTTAAAAAAATAAAAAAAATAAAAAGAAAAAACAACACTAAAAATAAAAAATGGAAGATTGAAATAAGAAAAATCGAAAATCACCTTAGTTCTTTTTGCTTTTTATTTATTTATTTTTTGATCTGGTCTCTATTACAAAAGGAAGAATCCAAAAGAAAGAAAAGAGAGCCCCCCTTTTACAGATTCAAAGTCGGTCCCCTTTTTTTTTAAACCCCCCTGAAGAAGAAAATACAAGAAATTGCTCCGGTCTTTATAGCCAAATACCAAAATCTTTTTTTGTTCTCTTCTCTGTTGTTTTCTTCTGTTCCTTTGCTTGCGTGTTTGGTTTTCATTTTGCAGGTACAGTCGGTGGCGACGTGACGTGACGGAGGTGTGTGAGGCGCGGTGGCAGGTGGGCATAGCAGGGTAGGGCGGCGACAGAGGCTAGAAGAGACCTGAAGGCCCTAGGTACGACGCCTAGGGATTTTTTCTTTCTTTTCTTTGCTGAAAATGGTTTAGGTTTAGGCCATTTTGGGCTGTTAGGTTTTTTATTATTGGGCCATTTTGGGTCTGTTGTTTTTGGATTTGATTTAGCTTGTTAGGCTGGACTTTATGGACTGTAATTTGGACTCTTATTTTGAATTTAATTGGGCCGTTGTTTTTTTTTTTGGGTTAATGGGCCCCGGGCAAATTTGGGCTTGCACAAAAATCATATTCTCCGTTAAAATAAATTAAAGTTCCTACACATGAAATCCTAATTACGGAAATTTGATCTTAATTTGAACCAAATGTTGTTTAGCCTCCTATTCAAACCCAAAGACATTAATTTTGAAAAACTTCCACATGTATAAATTTCAACAACTTTTGACAAAATGGAGAAATTATGAGTTAAAATTACAAGACCAAACCTATTACTACCTTACTTTTCAAATCTCTACTAAGAAAAGGTCTCAAACAATGAAATTGATTTTTTTCTCTTCTAAGAAAGGTCTCAAACAATTAAATTATTAAAATTTTTCAAAGTTAAACTTATGTTGTTTAGACTTAGTTATTTAATTTTTTATTTTATTTAAATTTTTATGTAATGTTATATTATTCACGTGTTGAATTTTTATTAATTTATTTAAATTTAATATAGTTTTTAGTGAGAAAAAAATAAAATTTTAGTAATATCCATGGAAAGTAGAGTAAGAAAAATCCAAATGCAATTTTAGTAATATGTAACCCACCTCAAAACAAACGCAAAAAAACATACAAATCAAGAGTCTCAAAAGTAACACCAAAACGATCCCTGCCGAAGAAAAACTTGAAGGGATTTCCAAACACAATCGCAACAATTATGTATTGCATCCAACATGCATCATCACCATATCATAAATGGGTACACAACACTAAAACGTTGATTACCCTACTTTATGACACCTTCCCAACACCCCAAACATTTTCTAGAGATGAAACATCTTCGTACTCATATCTGAAACTCCAGCTTCTTGATCCTCAATGATAATTAAATCCTCACTATCACTCGCATTCACCTCGAGCAACTTCCTTCACTATACTTTTCTTGCGATTCCTAATGTCAGAGTCAGTAAGGGAACCATTAACAATACGATCATCCGTTGTTTGCTTCTTCACCAGACACCACACCTTTATATGATTGGTTTTCTACCTCTACGTTTTTGCTTCTTTTTTTTTGTATCAACAATCTCCTCAGTCTACCAATTTACAGTGTTAAAGTTGTGTGACTCAAATTCTAAGATATTGCTTACAAGTCAATTAAACAAAATATATTTTGTTAGTATAATATATTTAACATTTATTAGTATAATATATTTAGTATTTATTAGCATAGTTTATTTGACCTACTAATTTAGCCTATAAATAGGTTCTTTTACAATATTAGAAAAGATACACATTAGAGATTAGAACTCATAACACATTTAGGGCACGTTTGGTTCGCTGTATTGGATTAGAGGTGTAATGGAATAGAGGTGTAATAGCAAATCAACTGTTTGGTTGAATGTAATGGAATAGAGGTGTAATAGTAATCTTGTGTTTGGTTGAATGGAATAGAGGTGTAATAGCATAATGGAAAAAACTAAAATGACTAGAATACCCTTAGCATAAATTTGTTTTGGTAAATGATTATTGTTATTGTTATTTAAATTTTAATAAGATTATTATTATCAATAATAAATAATTTAATCATATTTAAACATAATTATTATTAAATATATTTTAATTAAAATATATAATTTAATAAAATTCTTAATAATTAGCGAAATTTGTTTTGGTAAATTATTATTGTTATTTAAATTTTAATAAGATTATTAATATCAATAATAAATAATTTAATCATATTTAAACATAATTATTATTAAATATATTATAATTAATATATAATTTAATAAAATTCTTAATAATTAGCGAAATTTGTTTTGGTAAATTATTATTGTTATTTAAATTTTAATAAGATTATTAATATCAATAATAAATAATTTAATCATATTTAAACATAATTATTATTAAATATATTATAATTAATATATAATTTAATAAAATTCTTAATAATTAATATTCTTATATGAATTTACTCAAATCATAATATATGATACTTGTAAAATATAAATTAACATAATTATTATTAAATATATTATAATTAAAATATATAATTTAATAAAATTCTTAATAATTAATATTCTTATATGAATTTACTCAAATCATAATATATGATACTATAAAATAAAATTTGAAATAATTAATATTAAATATATTATAATTAAAATATATGATTTAATAAAATTTAAAATAATTATAACTAATAAATTATATTTTATGAATTTGTATAATTTAAAATAATAATTATTACATATAATTTAATAATAATATATAATTTCATAAAATTCTTGATAATAAATTTTCTTATATGAATTTATACAATTTAAAATAATTAATATTAAATATAATTTAATAGTGATATATAATTTCATAAAATTCTTAATAATAAAATGTTCTTATATGAATTTACTAAAATCAATATATAACTTGAGAATTATATTCGCATAAACATAATTAACTTATATTAAGAAAATGTTAGATGAAAATGAAATTGTACATCATAATCCATATGTTATATAGTTTTACAACATCAAAAAGTTTGAACATTGATATTTAATGGTGAGAAAGAAATCTTCTGACCCATTCCAATCGGGCAACAGAAGGTAAACTAAAGAAAACGATCATTTGAGTTGGATGATCGGGAATTTTACTCAAAGCATCATACCGCTGATCATCGGTTAAACCTTCAATTGACCATAAGGCTGAATATAAATTTGAAGCTTTCTCTTCCATCTTTTGATGTTCTTCTGACTTCTGCTGAACTACCACCTCGAAGGTAATACTCCTACTGATTTGATCGCCAACGGCCTGGATTTTTTCCCCCAACAAAGTGGCAGCCTCATCAAATGAAGAATACACATTATCACGAGCATCAGATTTCTTCTTTCTCTTGTTTGAAGATGAGGAACCCCCTTGGTCTCTATCTCCTCGCGGATCTATACCAGAAACATCCATGTCGTCTAAAGAGACGTCAGCTTCGTAGTCATAGAATGTGTTTCTCTCTTCATTCATATCTGTAGTACGTACATCCTTAGCATGTATTTCTTCAAGAACATCAGCAGCTGTTTGAGCGTCTTTCCCAGTCACTCGATCTCTTGCGTATATGGCAGTAAGCTGGTTGTAGTAAGGGAAAGAACGATGTCTGAAATGAGAGGCTTCTTTGTGACTCTAAAAACAATGAGGAAATCATATTAGTTATAAGTTTTGTAAAAAAAACAAATAAATACTTGAAATACATTTTACCTTTACATAGGATTCCCAAACTGCACTTCAGCAACAACGAGCTGCCTATGCTCGTCCCAACCAAAGCCGCTATTGTTTTGGCCATTAAGCATGTCATAGACGACTGGCCATTCCCTTTTTAGGCACCTAATCCGAGATTCAATATTTGGTTTCGCCTTCAACATTACTCTTGGTAAAGCCTTTTCTAGCATTTTCTCTAGCTCGTTCAAATAACCGACTTTAAACCCGGTATCAGCATTAAATGTTCCTACATTGTGCAAATCCACCATGCAAGAAACCAAGGCTGCATCTTCTTCTGGAACCCATTTTCTTTTGCTTCATCGAGAAGCTTGAGAAGAAGCATGTGATTGTGGAACACCTGACGTATTTATCTTAAGAAAATAAACAAATTAACATTATTTACTATTTTTAATATCATGAATCAAAAGGTGAACAGTTTATAATATTATATCGTTAGTTTGATATAAATTTAAATTTATAAAACATCCTGAATGAAAAGATAATTAAATTATAATTCAACAAAGTTTAGTACAATACAGAATTTTAATCAAACACCACCAAAGTTTCATAAACTAGATACCTAAAGTAACATCAACAAATCAATTCAAACTGTAATTGCAATACCAATTCTTTTACGCCTCACATTTTGTGCAATTAAATGCAGACGAGCCATTACTGCAACACATTAAAATTAGAACACACTATCAAAGAATTGAAGTTGCAATTACACAATATAAAAAAAAATAAACACCACAAATTTAGAACACACGAAGCAAAAAAGTATCTATTAAATGATATCGTTTAGGGTTTAATTTCATTTCTTTATCAATCAACCAAACAATAATTTATAACACACAGTTAAAAATATTATGGACAAAAAATTTAAATAATAAATATAATATTAAATATGTTTTTCTATTAATATTAAATTTTAATTGT
The DNA here is from genome assembly GCF_025698545.1 of Gossypium raimondii. Lineage (NCBI taxonomy): Eukaryota > Viridiplantae > Streptophyta > Magnoliopsida > Malvales > Malvaceae > Gossypium > Gossypium raimondii. The sequence continues at coordinate 47,531,743 of NC_068574.1, read as the reverse complement.
TATGCCATGTTTTATTTATATTTTGGATTTAAATGTATAGTTTTATATTAATATTATATAATCAAAATGATTTTAATTATATTTTCATATACCTTAAATAACATAAATAAAATTTTTATTTGAGCTTAAAGTTAGCTCAATTTATTTTAATAATGTTTAAATTTGAACGAGATCTTTGAAAGTATCAAAATCGTTATATTTTTATCATAATTGATATTAATACAAGAATTGGTACTAAAGTTTTAAATTTAGCTTGAATCGAACTCAAAACTCAAATTACTTTTTCAATTAACTCAAAAAATTGAATAATTTAATTGATTAACTCAAAAAAATTAATTTTTCAAGTTGAATCGAATTTTTCTCATAAATGTTGAGGTAAGATACAAGAGTGGATTTTGAAAATCAAACTCAAAGTTTTAGGTGACAATTTCCAAAGGGTTCCTTGCTAGTGATTGTTGTGAAGACATGTTAAAAAGCAACAATAATATTGAGAAATTCATTCGAAGTAAGTGATAAAATTTTATTTAGATAGTTTTCTTTAAATGTAGTGGGTGTATATATGTGACGCAAATGGATTCTTATTATTATGTGTGGATATTAACTCTCGGTGAATGGAATAGTGTAAGAAAACTACAAATGTGTTGCCAACCCTCGAAGAACTATAATTGACGTATGTCTATGGAATCTCTAGGACATGGGATTCGACCAACCCAATTTGATTCTCGGGTATGGAATTCGAACCATGCGTTGACAGATTATAAGTTTGACAGATCATTTAAAACTTTTAAAAGTAAAATGAGAGATTTGGTAATGAAGAAAGCTTTGGGTAATTTATCTTCCTTGGGTTCCATCAACTGGAGGTACAGGTCATGGCTTCATTTTCACTTCAATATATATATATATATATATATATATAGTCGAATAAGAAAGGGTTTTCTTAGTTTCTCATATATGGCCAGAAGCAGATACAGTGGAAGGAGACCTTATCAGCTAAATATTTCAAAAAGAGTGAAACGTATAAAATCAACATATAGGAAAAAAACTCTCTTAGTTTCATAATTCCACACCAACTTGGAGATCAAATTAGCAGTAAATGTACTTGGGTGTTAATTCATTTCAAACATTTCAAAGCATTCAAAGTTAACAGTACCAAATTAACAGCACCATTTCAAACATTTCAAAGCATTCAAAGTTAACAGTACCAAATTAACAGCACCATTTCAAACATTTATCAGTGAGCAAACATTTCAAAGCATTCAAAGTTGAAGTAGTAACAGCACCATTTCAAAAATTTCAAAGCATTCAAAGTTAACAGTACCAAATTATCAGCACCATTTCAAACATTTATCAGTGAGCAAACATTTCAAAGCATTCAAAGTTGAAGTAGTAACAGCACCATTTCAAACATTTCAAAGCATTCAAAGTTAACAGTACCAAATTAACAGCACCATTTCAAACATTTCAAAGCATTCAAAGTTAACAGTACCAAATTAACAGCACCATTTCAAACATTTATCAGTGAGCAAAAATTTCAAAGCATTCAAAGTTGAAGTAGTCAAGTCAGTTTTAAAGATGATCTCTTTTTTTGGTACTTCCTCAAGATATATATGTTGGAATCTCTGTCTAGTTTAGATTCATTTTGAAAACAACCACCGAGAAATTTTATGGCAACCAGGACTATGCTGTCATTCTAGAGCTCATTATATGCATGTTAAATTGCAGTAGCCATGACAGAATATCAGAGTGTTTCTATTCAACAAAAATCTCAAAAAGCCTACAAATCCAAACAGGACATGAGCATTCATAGTCCTTTGTTTTCATTTCTGACTGATCAAGCAAATGGAGCCACATTTAATAAATTATACAGCCACTGCAAACAATTGTATAGCCACATGCAATGGGCGGAAACTAACCTGTAATGAGGAAATCAGAGAGGAGACCGATGAAGAACTGCTGGAGCAAAGAACCTGTAATTCAGGACAAACAAACAAATAATGAAAAAAAAACCATAATCGGCAAGAACTGAAACAATCGCATGCAGAGAGGAAAGAAATAGGTTACTCAGAGGCGGAGATTACTGATTCAAGCCGTCCGGAGATCTGACACCGTCGAGTCGGAGAAGGATGCAAGGCTGAAATCGGGAGCGAGTAGAGGTTTGGTTCGCCGGCACCTTCTGTTGATGTTGGGAGGGAGAGGGTCGGCTGGAGTTGATTTCGGCAAGGGGAGGGTAAATGAGACACCGATTACCTAATCTTTGCTTTTGCAAGGGATTAGAAATCGGTGGTGAAGCAGCCAAACTGCGGAATCCGTCCGCAACGGATTAGGCCCGTATTAGGGAAAAAAGCGAACCAAACGCTGTATTCAGTGGGGCCACCGATTCGGGGTGTAATGGCTAATCCATTACACCCAACCAAACAAGGTGTTTACGTTTGGTTTTGTGTTTACGTTTTGAGGGTTCTTTATTTTTGGGCTTTCGGGGTTTAGTTTTTATCTCTATCTTTTGTACTCTTCGTTCTTTTGTCATTATAGTAAAATTATTCTTACCCGTGGCTTTTTATCCTCTTTGGAAGGGTTTTTCCATGTTAAATTTGTGCGTTCAATTTCTCAATTTATTTCGCTATTTTTTTTTACTTATTGCTTAATCGGGTCGATCCTAACACACATCTTTCAAATCTGCTCCGCAACCCACCATTTCATTGTGACCGAAGTGTGAACTTGCCTTCAACAAATAAGGCCCAAAACTTGTCCTATTAAACTGGCCCGCATCATATATAATTTTATCTTGTGACCTTGCTAAAATAATCTTCTGGCCCAGTTTCAACCCGTGATTAGACCCAATACCACTCACCTTCCTTTTTCTCGATGAGAAATCAATGGATGTTGAGTTGCTCCCCAAAGCCTCGTTCTAATCATTTCTCGAGGCAATAGCAATAATCGGGTCTAAGTTCTCTGCTAATTCCTTTGATTTCCTAGAACCTCTCGTCACTACCTCATCTCTTCATTAAATGTATCTTCAACCTCTCAACTCCTTCCACCACCAGACGAATCTTCTTTAGCAAAATCAAAATGACCATATGAGAATTTAGCACGTCCACCTCCAGATTCAAAGGCTGTGAATCCCCAACTTCGGAAATTGTTCACCTCCACATTCAGGAATAATGAGTTCCTCAATTTGTTTTAACTGATTAGCCGATATTAAGCGAGTTAGACTCCATGGAAATAAAATCACCCTAATAATTAGCAACGCTTTTGAACGTCTCTAGGTTCCAAGCGTGCAAAGGAGCGCCTGTAACTTCAATCCAAGTTGTGCGAAAACGTATGAAATGGAACCGAGACCAGCGTTCAACATCGATGAAAATTTCTTTTAACAATGAGAACTGCAAATCTTCCATAGTCTTCTAACATCTCAACATTCGAAATCTCGAAAAGAAATTGGCTTGATATGATTTATTCAGGGTGTTAATTTTATGTACATTGAATATTTTTAAAGTACACGTATCACTTTACGAAAATAAAAGTACCAAATAATACATAAATTGATAGTTCAAGTATCACATTAGAAATTTTCAAAATATAAATATCATTTTGAACATTTTATAAAAGTATATATATCAAATATGACATTATCCCCTTCCAGCCCATGAGAAGTCTTTGGCCCAAAAGCAAAAGTTTCAGTACAATGAATTATGAATCCTAAAAAACCCCAACTGGTCCAGGTCCAAGCCAGTCTAGGGCTGAGGAAAGAAATGGTTCAATTTTATTAAATTTAGTTTGGTTTTGGTTTCGGTTCATAATTTTTAAAAGGTTATATAAAACTGTTTTTTTTTAAATAAATTAATCAATAATCTAAAACGATAAAGATGGCGATTTGAATTAAGCTCATATTTAAAAAAAAAATTTATCTCATCCAGAACTGATTAAAACCGAACCAATGAATCCTAGAAGCCAAGCCAAGTGTGCAGAGTAAGAATAGAACATCAACATTTTGCTTTAAGCTATTCGTTGCTTTCACTCTAAGAAGCATAAAACGCAAGCAAAACTTGACACTAGTGTGAGTGTGAGTGCCCATCAGTCATCAACCCTGAAAATCGCCCTTCCCCTAATCAGTTCTAACCTCACTTTCTAACCCTTTCACTGCAGCACTCAAAAACATTCCCCAAATCTTTACTATAAACTCCCAGTGTTGGTTCCTCCACTCCAAACCCAAACCACAACCACCACATTTTGCTTTGAATCTTTGATAATGGAAGCCAAATGGCTGGTTCTTTTTTCAGTGGCGGCAATGCTGATGGCACTGGCCAACTGCCAGGAATCTGTGAAGCCATTGGTGAAGATGGTAAAGGGCAAGAAGCTGTGTGACAAAGGGTGGGAATGTAAAGGGTGGTCAAAGTATTGTTGCAACCATACCATTTCTGATTACTTCCAAACTTACCAGTTTGAGGACCTTTTTGCGAAGCGTAACACGCCGGTAGCTCATGCGGTTGGGTTCTGGGATTACCATTCTTTCATTTCGGCTGCTGCTCAGTATCAGCCTCATGGATTTGGTACCACTGGGGAAAAGCTCCAGAATATGAAGGAAGTCGCTGCTTTTCTTGGACATGTCGGCAGCAAAACTTCATGTAAGTAAATATGTGATTAGTTAAAAGTGTTTAATATTACTTTTGATCATCCAAGAGCAATGTTAAACGAATGTGGCTTATCTAACTGTTTGTTATTCTTGAACAATGGCT